>NC_047570.1:19217500-20715000 GCF_011004845.1 Esox lucius | reverse complement strand
TGAAAGTACCTTTCCTCCCATAGTGGTTTCTTTGCTTTGAATTGCACTATTAAACAGTGGAGTTCTGTATGATCAAAGCCCCAAATTCAGTGTAATGTATACACTAGTTATGCTGGGTGCTTAATATTTCAAAGCATGTGATTTGTAATTTCTTTAGCCTACATTTGACTTTAGACTGTTTGAAAGGATTACTCATGCTGTATTCTCATGTTATTAAAAACAAGCTAGCCTTCATTAAAATGCTGGCCTTTAAGGCTTGGTTATATAAAAAAAATAATAATAATGTATATATATATATATATTAGGGGTGTGCAACGCAGCCAGTATCTGTATTTGTAATTTTTTTTGCATTAGGGCTGGTTCACCCGATTGCAGCGTAATGAAATAATATCCCATCAAACTCCGCTTCCTGAAAGTTATAAATTGCCTTTGGAACCCAGTTAAGGTACAAAAATCTATTAAACAAAATTGTGACGCAGTTAAGTTTTTTCGCTCAGCCGAGCGCTCTCTGTTGCTGTGTGGAGAATGGAGATGTGTGGAGCAGCCTGTGTCAGTTAACGCTTTTATTATTTTCCCCTCCCCCGACTGATTGTCACTCACTCATCCGGGCATGTACTGCGGTCTCATGAGAAAATGCAGCTTTTTGATATAACGGTTTTCTTGTTACCGAATACAAATATTTTTTAAAGTATTTGTTTGAAATAAGTATTTGTAAAAACCTGTGCCTTTCCGAATACCGTATTTGGGTTCGGCTCCAACCCTAATATTTATATAATACTCAAAATGCATAATCAGTTGACATATTGTTTGAATTATGACTATAACAAAAACTGAATGGAGCAAATTTTCAGCTGAAAATTTTTTTTGCTTTTTTGAGCAGAGCGATTGGAAAGACGTGTAGCTGTGCGTAACCTTTGCTTCAAGAGTGATGAGCGTGATTTCCAAAAGCTCAACTCCGCTCACATACTCTGGTGTTCACTGAACTCTGCACCTAGTATGTGTGTTGCTAACCTAACTAGACAGTAATGAAAACAAAGCTGTCACATTGGTCTCATTAGAATCTGTCATTTTTAGTCTTAAAGTCTAACCTAAACGCTGTCATTTTGATAACTGTGATAATGTCTCTCCACATACCTCGAACTAGGTAATTTATTCAAAACATTGTTTTTTATTGATCTTAGTTTATCTGTTTGTCAGTGTCAAATTTGCATGTCATTTTGTTCATTTGTGAAGTATTAAAAGTATTATTCTAAGGTAATTTCTTGCTTAGTCTGCAAAGTTGATACTTTTTTCCATTCTTGTTTAGTCTGACATAATTTTACACTACCTGAAATGTAGGGGACCAATTTGCATCTTGACCAATGTTGGTTTTGGGCACGTTTGATTCTTTCCCAAAGTT
The DNA here is from genome assembly GCF_011004845.1 of Esox lucius. Classification (NCBI taxonomy): domain Eukaryota; kingdom Metazoa; phylum Chordata; class Actinopteri; order Esociformes; family Esocidae; genus Esox; species Esox lucius. The sequence goes on along the minus strand of NC_047570.1, from coordinate 20,713,601 downwards.
GCCACTTTTGTGCAATGCATCACACACCGCAAATTCTATAGTGGTAAATTAACTCTGAGTTCATTTTAACACTGTGCTCGTGTTTTCAAAGATCTCCAAAAATGAGAGCTGTGTTGCGCAACAAATACCATGCCTGACTGGCATTTAAATCAAGATCTTTGCTTTCATCCATTTTTCAGGCAGATGGACAAATTGTTTTCTTTCAAGTTATCCGTAATTGAAAGCATGAATCTGTTCACACAAATCAGTAAGTATAATTGTCTTAGTATTAACCAAGCGCTAAACAAGTTTTAGTTCATATTTTGCCACACCTTCCAAAATGTTGTGAATTGTATACAGTATATGTCATCTGTATGAACAAGCAACCAGGCAAGCCTGGTTCAGCTGGCTCACAATAGAAAGTATTGCCCTCTGGAGATTTGAACCTGGGTTGCCGACATGGAAGGCTGTCGCTAACCACTACACCACAGAGCTGTACATTCAGTGGGTGTCAGTATAGCCCCTTTTGTTTATCCTCTTTTGCCACTGGCCGTTTTAACAGCTAATTTGCCATTTGTGAATGATATTGGTACAGTTAAATTGACTAGAATAGTCATAGGAATTGAGCAATTGAACATACTTTTTTATTTCATTCGTGAATGACATTGATACAATAACTATCAATAAAGGTGACGATTTCATCAAGTGAAACAACGAGAGAATCATGGATTTTTTTTTTTATAAATGTTGTTGCTCTCAATAGATTCAAAGTTATGTCTTCCACGTGACAGGCACGCTCTTTAACCACTACGCCATGGCGTTACACATTTCACCAGTTGCTAAACACCATTGGGCATTGTGGTAAACTGATTAACGTTTCTTAAGTTTACCTACACCACAAATAGCGTCTATGAACTGTTAGCTTTTACCACTGGCCATTTTGAACAGCTTATTAGCCAGTAATAGGCTTACTAATGTCTACTAACGTCCTAGGGATAATCATAAGAATTTAGCAATTGCTAGCAAGCCTGAAGATAATCTTTTCCATGCCAGAATCAGTCGCAATATAACTGTTTTACAGTTTTAGTTAAGGCTTACTATAATGTAAATACTCTATGTTGTAGCCAGCAAATGTGTTTTTCTATCCTGACCCAAAACGCATGCACAGATGCCAGAAATACCAGAAACTGTCACAATATAACCTTAAACTGTTTTATTTCAGGCTTACTATAATGTAGATACGGAAGGTTTTAAACAGCAAACTTTCCTCTATACGGAAACATTTATAATGCGTACTTCGCTTTGCCAGTAAGGACATACGAACGCAGGACCTATAGTTTACAGGTCCGCTTCTCTAACCACTACGCTATTTAACAAGGGATAGTTAGTCATTCAGTCAGTCAGTCAGTCAGTCACTCAGTAAGATACATTTGCTGTTCTTGGCCAGCTACACTTATGCGGTCTGGCAAAAAGCATTCTTTTTTTGGAAACCAAGGGGATTAGCTGTCTCAATGTCATCGTAGTACAGCTGAAGCTGTAAAGCATTCTTCTCAAAAACAAAGAACCTTATCTGTTACAGGAATATTTCTGTATATCGCAGTTGTTCTGTCATGTCTAACACCTAGAACATTCTACTGGATGGACAATTTTCCTCTTGTCTCCATAGTATCTTTGCTGTTTTGCTTCTGTATTACATTTTGTCAATAGATTTTCAATGGAACAAAGGTCTCTGCCTCACAAAGCTCTAATGGAATATTATTGAGAATGGTCTCCTTTGTTTGTATGTCACCAACACATTCTTCAATTGACACAACTACCGCCCGATCTGTGCTATGAGCTACCACTGAAGCTTGTTAACTACAGAAGCGCACACCTCATTCACGTTCATCTCAGTTACAGAAGGGCTCTGCTATATCAATCCTCCACTTTCATCCTCATTATTCTATGCTAGATCGTTGTCAAAGGTATGCGGAACCCCAGCATGACAATCACATTCACTGTGTGACTCAGAGACCATCTCTTTTCTATCACCGTCTATCTCACAGGAATTGGAAGGAAGCCTATTTCCTTGAATTTGAACAAAATGCTTTTTGAATTTAAAGTTCCAAACACTGCACAATTCAAAAGATTCCCTGGATATGCGCCAGGATGTAACTTTAAATTTAATATGAAATCTGTATGGTTGTGTATGGTTTTGCAAATAACATGTAACCATGACTGAAGCACAGCAGATTAGTTTGTCAGATTCAGAAACTTGTCCCTGAGTTCCCTAACGCTTGGCTTTTCTTTTTTTGTTCACAGCTGTTTGGATGAATGTGTAAAAACCATCACGTGCCGGGCTATGTGATGTTGCAAAAGTGTTTTTAAAAAAAATGCTGCTACTGATGCATGTGCTGTGCAAGGAATTGCCTTATTGTCCATGATGACATAGAACGTCTGAATCGTTTTTTGTGTTCGCTGAGGCTGAGCAGGATGGGCTGAGAAAGTTCCAGACTGGACAAGAAGCTCTGAATGCTTGCACCAACCTGTAAAGGCAACAACATTTTCTTATTTCTTATCTGTTGTGAAAAGGAGACTAGTATGCACTAGCATATTTGAAAAACTCAAGTACAGTTCAGTTTAAACTAATTTAAAACCTTTTCTATTTTAACACACACACCATTTATTGCACACACATTTCTCCCTGCACTATGGCTGATGTTTTCAAAACACAACAAATTACATCTGACACTTCGTAATTGACATGGTATGTTCTCTGGTGACATCAAACGGCTATCAGTTAGGTTAGGACCACAAATATTACTGGAAGCAGAATTACCTTAAATGTTCTCACAACCCAACACAGGTCACGTGCACACAATGGAGGTGTTTTGCGATACACACACTAGGTGAAAGGGTTTGTTTTGGATAGAGTGACATGTAAAGAATATAGTGCTTATTTATGAAATTGTACCATTTGGCATATTCTGCATCTGTTGATTTGTTCAGAGAACTCAATTATAAAGAAAAACTGTCAACGTTAGGAACTTACCTGCAGATACCTCATCAAGTAGTGCTCAATCTAACACCAGATGATGAGAGAGATTCTTGCCAGAGTTGGTCAGCCCTTCTAACTAAAGTTACTCCCACACCTCCTGCAGAAACCAGGCGCTACCCTGATTTGCGTCATGAAATTAACCAGTGTTTTAAGCAATGTTTCTACATTAGCAAGAAGCATAATTTACAACATGACAGTGCACCATGGGCAGGGCTTGGCATCTCTTTACATAGCTTTACATTTTTTAAATAACAGATTTCCCAAATAAATGTATTCAAGGGCAGTTATGTCAAGACATCTTTGGAAGGTGTCCAGATTGTCTTGAAACTTGTCAGGATCATGGACAAAAGTGTACAACCTGGGGAGGACTTTTTACAGCCTGGGGAGGAATTCATCTGAAATAATAGTATAAACTGTTAAAGGTAGGTATAGTGACATACAGGTATAGTGAAATGCAATTTGACCATCCAAAAACCCCTAGAAACTTACCCATGCACCTACATGTCAGCAACCAACATATTCACAAGCTGTCTTCTGATTCCATCTGACAGTGCTTACCAGAATGGGATTCCAACCCTGCTTGGAGTCAAACAGCCATTTTGAAAATCACTGCTAATAATTATTGTCTACTAAAATGGGTGCTTAGATCTTTCACAACCAATTTGACTCAAATTTTAACAATAAACACTTAAGTACACTTCATTTTAATATAATTTTGCCTAACAAATGTAACAAACGCACATATAGTTTTTGGCTGCTTCTGTATTACTCTTGTCATCTCCTCATTTTCTTGCTTGGGGTCTCACCCAGCCGTTCATCCATCTGAAGGGCATCTGAAGGGTATGATACTTCAGAGCACACTGACACATCCTAAAAAGCTTTTAAAACAAACATAATTATTTTGTCACTTGAATCACCTCAATGAACAAAAACTGTCAAATACGTAGATCATTAAATCTTACACCTAATAAATAAGAACTATAATGTTTGTGCAATAGTTTACAATTATTTATCGTCATTCACATAGACCTTCAACAAATCCTCCCCTTTATTCAACAGTTTAGAAAAGATGTCCAGGTCCACTTCCTTTCCAGAGGAATTTTTGTAAATTATCTCAATGTCAGGAGTCAGACCACATTTTTTAATGACTGCAAAGAGTGACATTGCATACATTAGTGACTGTGTTCAGAACTACTCAATGGGTTGTGTTGCAAGATCAACATTTACTGGAAAATTTCAAAGCGTCTCCAACCTGCTTGGTGGAACTGCTAGTAATCATAGGTCCCAACACTTTCAGTCACATTGTCATATTTCTGATGTTCTCTGTACTTCACTTTCACAAGCATTGTCTGAAATTTTTGAATTGACAAGATTCTTTTTGGGTGACTTAAAATTGAACAATAAAAGTAATTATAAACCATATACTAAAGGGATAGTTCATCCAAAATTCTTATTTTTCTCAAAGTCTACTCACCAAAAGACACAGAGCTCTTTAAAAATTATTATTCAGCACTGTCCCAGTATGTAATTAGCATTATTAGCATTGTCCAAATTCATGAATGGAAACAGTTCGTCCCACTATTGCATAGCTGCATTGTAAGTGGAAAACTACTCCAAGACACTTCAAACTAAATTCAGTTATCTGTCACAGTAGCATCAATTTTTTTAAACTGTACACTGACTAAACAGCTGGCAGAATTGTCTGAATTCAAACTAGCCCTAGCAAACTATTTCCTATAGACACTGGGCACAGCTTCTGTCCTTTGGCAGGTTTGCATGAAGTTTAACCTCAACAATGTGAAGATAGGTTGCTTTGCCTAGCTGGCCCATTTTTGTTTGTGGGCATCAGAATAATATTTTTAATTGTGGAATCAATGGAGCGACTTCGCCAACGAGACATACAAAGTTTGCGAAAAACATTTCGCTGAATGAAATATATAACCCAGGTAGTGAACTAAACCAAAATATTTATCAAATTTCCCAATAAATGTCAAAATTGATGGCACTGCTGTTTTCAGTACTTCCAAAGATAACGGCACAGACTTTTCCTAAATTTTGTATTGAGACATGGAGAACACTCATGGAGAACTGCAAGTTATTTCTACTTACAGAATCTTTTTAATCCTTGAGTTCCTGAGACTAAGATGACGTCCTGTAACAAATGCACTCAAGGCGAGGGAGATGGTTAATGCAGAGCGCAGCAGTTATATTGAATGACAGTTACAAAAACCTAATTCACATTAACTTTTTCAATAGCTTTCTATCCAGATGACATGTACCTCTAAAACCACTTACATTTTGGTAACTGACATACCTTGTCTAGATTACTCCCCTTAGATTTGACATTTTCATTTTTGGTGATTTTTATCAGTGTGGTGTGTTCCTTTACCTCTCCTCTGAAAGGTAAAGGAACTTCTTATTCTTTCAAAATGAATTGTGTTTTATATAAAAATTATATATATTATTACAATCCTGTAACCTAATTGACATGACCTTTTTATAGCTTTCTACCAAGATGACATTTACCTCTAAAACCACTTACATTTTGTTCACTGATCTTCCTTGTCTGGAGTACGCCCCTTAGATTTACCATTTTCAATTTTGGTAGATTTACAATAATTAATCTTAATAAACAACTCATTTTTAATAGCTCACAATCATTATGAGCTAGAGATCTAGAAACAAGTGTGGTGTATTCCTTTATCTCTCTTCTGAAAGCTACCCCTCTTATTTTTCCAAATTCGTTATCTTATTTTTTACTCTCTGTTACCTATTATTACAACTCTATTACCTAATACACATAACATTTTAAAAAATCGCTTCCTAGCCAGATGACATGTACAAATTTTAACTGGTTTTAAAGCTACATGTTTGTCCAGAGTATGTCGCTGAGATTTGGCATTTTTATTTTAGTTGATTTTAACAGAATTTAACCTTCTATACAATCCTTTTTTAATAGCTCACTATCCATATGAGATTGAGATTTACAAACGAGTGGTGTGTTCCGGTAATCCTTCTGAAAGGTACACTTTTTTTTAATTATAAGTTTATTACCAAATTAACATGAACCTTTTTTTAATAGCTTCCAATCCAGATGACATGCACCTCTAAAACCACTTACATTTTGTTTACAGACCTTCCTTGTCTAGAGTACGCCCCTTAGATTTTCCATTTGGTGAATTTGTCAGAATATTTATTTCAATACAATCCTATTTTAATAACTTACCATCCATATAAACTTGAGATCTAAAAACAAGTGTGGGGTGTTCCGGTTACTCTCTTCTGAAAGTTACACCTCTTATTTTTTCCGAATACATTTTCTGTATGTTATTTTTTAAGTAATTGTATTATTATAACTCTTACCTACTTAACAATCTTTTTTTAATAGCATCCCATCTGGATGACATGTACCTCTAAAACCAGTTGAATCCGGAGTATGTCCCTGAGATTTGTCATTTTCAATTTCATTGATTTTATCAGAATTATTCCTTCTGTACAAACGTTTTTTAATAGCTCACTATCCATATGAGCTTGAGATCTGCAAATAATTGAGGTGTTGCCGTTTGTACAGCTTATTAGCTAGTAATAGAGTAGTATCTAACTTACTGCTTGGAATAGTCATAAGATTTGAGCAATTGGTAGTGAGACTGAATATTAACTTAACACAGCCTATTTCATGGCACAAGACGTTTGTTTTTCTTTCATTCGTGAATTACATTGATACAATAATTATCAACATAGGTGAGGATAAATGACTTTTTCATCAAGTGTGAGAGAATCGTGGAAACCCCTACTCTTTTACTGCACAAGGGGTTTGTATCTAGACTATATTACCTCAAAAATAATGTATGGATGCATACTTCAAAAATCAACAAGAAATAATCGCAATATAAACATTTTTATTTTAGGCTTAATGCAGCTACTGAAGGCTGTAGCCAGTCACATTTTTATCTATCCAGAATAGATAAAATAGCATAATGCATAATTTGCTTTGATTGTAATGAGATTCAAACACAGGACCTATTGGTTGCAGGTCTGCATCTCTAACAACTACGCTATTTAACAAGGGGTAGTCAGTCAATCACTCACTCAGTAAGAGCTTCTTCTTGGCCGGGTCCGCTTATGCGGTCCGGCAAAAAAGTTTATGTTAATTAAGTAATGGAGTTATAATAATACAAAAGTATTATTATATAATAATAATAGTATATAATAATACAAAAAAAAACCAAAAAATACTGATAACAAATTTGGTTTATTAGCTCCTATGGATAGTGAGCAATTAAAAAAGGATTGTATAGAAGGAAAAGTCAGAAAAAATCTACAGAATTTAAAATGGCAAATCTAAGGTGTACTCTAGACAAAGATGGTCAGTGTCCAAAATGCCCATTGTTTTAGAGCTGCATGTTATCTGGATTGGTAGCTATTAAAATGTATGTTACTTAGATAATAGAGTTATAATAATAATAGGAATATTAAAAAAATCAAATACTGAATCCATTTTGAAAATGTATTTGAAAGTACCTTTCAGGAGAGAGGTAAAGGAACACACCACCCATGTTTGTACATTCTAGCTCATATATGAATGGTGAGCCAATAAAAAGGATTGTATAGGTGGGCAATTAATTTTTACAAGGGGCCACATGAGAAACCTGAATTGTGTCAGAGGGCCACACCAACGATAACTTGAACTCAATTCTGCTCAACTTTCTTCCATTGTAAAATGCACTAAATTATATATTTTGAATAGCTGGTACTGATAATCGGAAGAATAAAACTATTGTGTAAATATTTATATTAGGCAATGTGAAATTGTGGTGTATAGGTCAAATAAGAAAACAAAAGCAATTATTGAATCAGTGTAATTTTTTTTTTACTTGTTAATCTCCACAAACAATGAAAAACAACAAACAACTTAACAAGTTTATAGAAATACAGCAATACAACAAACAATAACTTGTAATGTTTTCCACCTCATTTTACCTCTTCAGTGAGAATAATCCAGTCTTTTCTGGGCTTGAACAAGGGCATTGAAATCTGGCTGAATGTCTGAGGTGGCTATGCGAAGGACAGCTGAGAGGTGGTCAGTGTTAGAGGATCTGTGTTTGGATTTGTTGAACTTCATCACTGAGAATGTCTGTTCACATACATAGGTAGATCCAAAGAGGATCATCGCAGCTCTCATCCAAAGCCAGAGAAAAATAGTCAGTCGGCCGCTCTGTTCTTCAGCTGAAGCTCCAAGTTTCCAGCGATGTCCTCAACCCGCCTCGTTACAGTGCGTCGGGAGAGTGACACGTTCTCAAATGCGCCCTTTTTCTCCGGGCACAACAACGCCAGTCCAATAAGCACTCCTTAATAAACTCTCCGTCAGAAAACGCCTTACTTTTTCTGGCGATTTTGTGAGAAATTACATAACTTGTCCTGACGGCTGCATCTCTGGGGGTGTGAAGTTTCGTAAAAAGTACTTGTTTGGTTTGCAGTTTTGCTAGCAACGCATCAGACTCCCACGCGGGCTCTTCATCAGACACATTTCTGTATTTATCCTCATGCTTGGTCGTGTAGTGGCGATTCAAATTATAATCCTTTAACACAGCGACCTATGTACCACAGATTAAGCAAACGGCTTTAACTTTATTTTCTGTAAAGAAATACTTGGCAGTCCATGTCTTGTTGAAAACACGGCATTCGTTATCAACTTTTCTTTTCTTAGCGTGAGCCGACATCTTGAGGGTAACCTGGCTAGCGTCACTTGTCGCTGTTCACCTCCACTGTCACCTCACTCACGCATATACGTGCATACGTCAGTAATACAAACGTAACACTTTTCAAAATAACATTTCCAAAGGCCGGAAACCAAAAACCGAAACACCGAAAGAAAAGATTGTGTCAATTATTCGGTGGCCGACTTTCCGGTGCATCCCTATAATTTATGATTGGCCTCACGCGGGCTGGACAGGGACGTACAACGGGTCGTATGTGGCCCGCGGGCCGGTGTTTGCCCAGGTCTGGTATAGAAGGATAATTTCTGATAAAATCAACAAAATTGAATATGGAAAATATATGGCATGTACTCTAATCAAGGCAGGTCAGTGACCAAAATGCAACTGGTTTTATAGGTCCATGACATCTGGATATGAAGCTATTAAAAATGTTATGTCCATTAGGTAATTGATTTGTACTGATGCATTTTTAATAATAATGAATTTGGAAAAAGAGGTATACCTTTTAGAAGAGAGGTAAAGGAACACACCACAACTTTTTGTAGATCTCTAGCTCATAAGGATAGTGAGCTATTAATAAACATATTGTATATAAGGGTCAATTCTGATATAATCACCGAAATGTAAAAGAGCAAATCTAAAGGTCAGTGACCAAAACACAAGTAGTGTTAGATGTATATGTCCTCTATAGGAATCTATTCAAAAAAATAAATATATCAGCTTTTACAACAAAATACATGTTGAGAATTATAGGTTTCTTTAATAACACAAAGTGTCTGTACCATTGATTTTCCTTTACTGGGGCAAGTGTTATAAAGTTGACACAAAATAAAACATTAATTTAGTAATTTTCAATCAGTAGTATTGCACTTTTATGAGGGTCTCTAAACTACTGAACCGATGTTCGACAGCGTTTTGCAACATTTTGGACTCTGCTAAAGGACATGTAACATGTAACTTTGCTTGCCTGCGGTGAGCAACAGCCAATCAGAAAAGCATGTCTGGTACACTTTTCCGCTGGTTCCCTTTACAACAGTTCCTAGTATACAATCTTTCCTATAGCAAAATTGGCCAAAAAAGTTATAATTCGTATAATTTGTTGGGAATACTTCTAATTAGCTGGCAGACATTTCACCTGGTTATGAACTCTGTTTCTCTGGTCATTTTGCTCTAACTTAAGAACTTCCCAAAACTGGTGAACACACCAGAGTACATTTACTTTTTACTTTTTCCACCTCTGGTGGATTGACATCACAATACTGTGTAGCTGTAATAGCTAACCAGCTACACATGCTCGTAAACCTGAACTCCCAGCATTAATAAACACAACAAAGTGTACATGCCCACAAGCGGCAAGGAATGAGCAAATCAAGCGACATGCCAAAAGGCAGATGGTCATCCCCAGTTAGACTATCTCTCTATGGCTAGCAACCAGGAAACCTAAGCTAATGTTAGCTAGGCCAAGAATAATGTTGAAGTTGTTGAGTTAGCACTATTTTTGGAAGCAGTAATTCTATTTTTCATGTTATTATTCTGAACTTCATTCTCTATCGGCATTTGTGCAGAACCGCTTTCTGACCGGTGAGTAATTGCAAAATTCTGTAATAGTTTTTCTCCTGAAAAACTCCTACCTCTTGTGTATGCTTTAACTACAGTGGGAATGAGAAAAGGTTATAACTTCGGAATAAATTAAAATAAATATGTTTTGCATGTCTTTTTCCACTGTACTGACATCGTACTGAAACATGACTTCAACTTTTTGGTACCGATCCGTGACTTCTGTTATTACTCTAGCTAGCTGGCACAATGTTGATGGTTGCCCTATGAATCCATTACATAGCAAATGCAACCCAGAACACGCAGAATGTTTGGGTCACTCACTTCCTTTACTTCAGTCAGGCTGCATTCTCACTTGAAACAATACAGTGCCATGTTTCATTTAGAAGCTGTCTGAGACCACCTTGTCCAAGTCAACCAATGTGCAGTTCTTTAATGCATGTGAGACTTGCATTCTCATCTCCATAAACAAATTTGGGTTAAAGGGGAAAACTCCATGGTTTGATTCAAACAGACTAAACATGCTTGGTGTGAAAGTGACAAAAGTTGCCAGGCATGTAACATTATGAAATGAATGAAATACCTTTATATTAGGACATATTTTCTCCAGACTGTATAGTCATTAGTGCAATTTCTAAAACCTCTTCAAATTTGATGCATTATTGTAAAAACAAACGTCATGTGCTCTCATGCTTTAGATCCCACCAACTAACCCGGACCTGGGCAAGATAAGGTCCCCGGGCCATATCTGATCCGTTGAGTCAATCTATCCGGCCTGCGATGCAACTAAAACTTTCTAAATATTACAAAATAAAAATACTTGATGAGTTCTGCAAATCACGTTACTACGGAAGAGGATTAGTACCAAGCAATAATTAAAAAAATAAAACCATCTCGAGATCAAAGTCATTATAATGCGAGATTAAACTCGTTACATTTTGAGAAAAAAGTCGAAATACAATCTTGAGAATAAACTCATTAAATATCGTGAATACAGTTTAATAATACGTCTTATGGTATCCTGGGAAACCACGAAACCTTGATGAATCGCGCATAGGTGAAGCCAGCGGTAACCTTGCATTTGTCCACTGGTTGTCAATTCATGTTGGACAAAAGCGAGTACATCGTGCAAATTGGACAGAATTTTTCTTCTAAAAAGACCTAGCTGCTTGCAAATTCTCTTTCAAGTTCGTATGCTAATTATTATTCTGTCATAATTAGCTAATGTTGATAGTATTTCTTTGTTACTGAAAGAAAGTCTATAATATAGCTTGACTAATTGATCCAACTCTGCCATGTCCTCTATCAGTAGGCTATGCAATGCACACTGATCGAATGTGTTATTCTCTACATTTAATTTTGACTTTTATTCTCAAAACGTATAATTATTTCTCGAAATATAGAGTTTTTTCTCGAAACACAACGACTTTATTCTCGATATTTAATGAGTTTATTCTCAAGATTGTATTTCGACTTTTTTCTCGAATTGTAACAATTTTTTTCTCGAAACACAACAAATTTATTCTCCATATTTTATGAGTTTATTCTCAAGAATGTATTTCGACTTTTTTTCTCAATTTAACGAGTTTCATCTGGCATTATAATGACTTTGATGTCGAGATGGTTTTATTTTTTTATTATTGCTTGGCACTATTCCTCTTCCGTACGTTACTTTTATTTACTGCTGCATATTAATTTTATTTCAAATTAAATGTCCTGTGGTACTCCCAGTAATAAGTACAGTAGAATCATACTGTCTGTTTAAAATACTTTGAAGTTGAAACAAGCTATTTGCATTGCTATGATACAGTGGGGAGAACAAGTATTTGATACAGTGCCGATTTTGCAGGTTTTCCTACCTACAAAGCATGTAAAGGTCTATCATTTTTATCATAGGTACACTTCAACTGTGAGAGATGGAAAAATCCAGAAAATCACATTGTATGGTTTTTAAGTAGTTAATTAGCATTTTATTGCTTGACATAAGTATTTGATCACCTACCAACCAGTAAGAAATCCTTGGTGAGAAGACAACTGTTGGCGCAATTATTAGAAAATGGAACAAGTTCAAAATGACGGTCAATCTCCCTCGGTCTGGGGCTACATGCAAGATTTCACCTCGTGGGGCATCAATGATCATGAGGAAGGTGAGGGATCAGCCCGGAACTACACGGCAGGACCTGGTCAATGACCTGAAGAGAGCTGAGACCACAGTCTCAAACAAAACCATTAGTAACACCCTACACCGTCATGGATTAAAATCCTGCAGCGCACGCAAGGTCTCTCTGCTCAAGCCAGCACATGTCCAGGCCCATATGAAGCTTGCCAATGACCATCTGGATGATCCAGAGGAGGAATGGGAGAAGGTCATGTGGTCTGATGAGAGAAAAATAGAGCTTTTTGGTTTAAAGTCCACTTGTTGTGTTTGGAGGAAGAAGAAGAATGAGTACAACCCCAAGAACACCATCCCAACTGTGTAGCATGTCGGTGGAAACATAATTTTTTGGGGATGCTTTTCTGCAATGAGGACAGGACGACTGCACCGTATTGAGGGGAGGATGGATGGGGCCATGTATCGCGAGATCTTGGCCAACAACCTCCTTCCCTCAGTAAGAGCATTGAAGATGGGTCGTGGCTTGGTCTTCCAGCTTGACCATGACCCGAAACACACAGCCAGGGCAACTAAGGAGTGGCGCCATAAGAAGCATCTCAAGGTCCTGGAGTGGCCTAGCCAGTCTCCAGACCTGAAACCACTAGAAAATCTTTGGAGGGAGCTGAAAGTCTGTATTGCTCAACGACAGCCCCGAAACCTGAAGGATTTGGAGAAGGTCTATATGGAGGAGTGGGCCAAAATCCCTGCTGCAGTGTGTGCAGACCTGGTCAAGAACTACAGGAAACGAATGATCTCTGTAATTGCAAACAAAGGTTTCTGTACCAAATATTAAGTTCTGCTTTTCTGATGTATCACATACTTATGTCATGCAATAAAATGCAAATTAATTACTTAATAACCCTACAATGTTTTGTTTTAGATTCCGTCACTCACAGTTGAAGAGTACCTATGATAAAAAATTACAGACTTCTACATGCTTTGTAAGTAGGAAAACCAGCAAAATCAGCAGTGTATCAAATACACTCACCTAAAGGATTATTAGGAACACCTGTTCAATTTCTCATTAATGCAATTATCTAATCAACCAATCACATGGCAGTTGCTTCAATGCATTTAGGGGTGTGGTCCTGGTCAAGACAATCTCCTGAACTCCAAACTTAATGTCAGAATGGGAAAGAAAGGTGATATTAGCAATTTTGAGCGTGGCATGGTTGTTGGTGCCAGACGGGCCGGTCTGAGTATTTCACAGTCTGCTCAGTTACTGTGATTTTCACACACAACCATTTCTAGGGTTTACAAAGAATGGTGTGAAAAGGGAAAAACATCCAGTATGCGGCAGTCCTCTGGGCGAAAATGCTTTGTTGATGCTAGTGGTCAGAGGAGAATGGGCCCACTGATTCAAGCTGATAGAAGAGCAACTTTGACTGAAATAACCACTCGTTACAACCGAGGTATGCAGCAAAGCATTTGTGAAGCCACAACACGCACAACCTTGAGGCGGATAGGCTACAACAGCAGAAGACCCCACCGGGTACCACTCATCTCCACTACAAATAGGAAAAAGAGGCTACAATTTGCACAAGCTCACCAAAATTGGACAGTTGAAGACTGGAAGAATGTTGCCTGGTCTGATGAGTCTCGATTTCTGTTGAGACATTCAGATGGTAGAGTCAGAATTTGGCGTAAACAGAATGAGAACATGGATCCATCATGCCTTGTTACCACTGTGCAGGCTGGTGGTGGTGGTGGTGTAATGGTATGGGGGATGTGTTCTTGGCACACTTTAGGCCCCTTAGTGCCAATTGGGCATTGTTTAAATGCCACGGCCTTCCTGAGCATTGTTTCTGACCATGTCCATCCCTTTATGACCACCATGTACCCATCCTCTGATGGCTACTTCCTGCAGGATAATGCACCATGTCACAAAGCTCCAATCATTTCAAATTGGTTTCTTGAACATGACAATGAGTTCACAGTACTGAAATGGCCCCCACAGTCACCAGATCTCAACCCAATAGAGCATCTTTGGGATGTGGTGGAACGGAAGCTTCGTGCCCTGGATGTGCATCCCACAAATCTCCATCAACTGCAAGATGCTATCCTATCAATATGGGCCAACATTTCTAAAGAATGCTTTCAGCACCTTGTTGAATCAATGCCACGTAGAATTAAGGCAGTTCTTAATGCGAAAGGGGGTCAAACACAGTATTAGTATGGTGTTCCTAATAATCCTTTATGTGAGTGTATTTTATTCTCCCCACTGTATGTAGCTATGGACCAGCACCACAATCCATGCGCATAAGTTATCATTTGTTCATACTATACGCAATTGATGGCTAGCGATATCTGAAAATGAGCCTAAAAAGTTGATAACGAAAGGGTATTCGGAAAAGAATGGACAGAAAAATATTTATTTGCAGATGTCGAAGGTAAAGCAACTTGCTTCATATGTAACGCAAACATTGCAGTTTTAAGAGTACATATTGGAGAGGCAGAGGAAGCATGCGGCCAAAAAACTTTCACTTGATGCCAATATTCAACAAGTCCAAGCACGGATCCAGCCTCACTGACGTACATCTTGCTGCAGTACCGCACACTGCTTCAACAAAAATTACTCCTGACTTCACCTCACTTGTCAACGCACATACGAGGCTCTCCTGTTCATATTGAGTGAGTGACCCTAAAAGTTGATTTCTCTGATCTGGGCTGCTGGAATACCTGTTGTTAAAAGCATGTAGTAAAACAAAAATACTGTATGATCCACTAAATGGATCATGAACAGTCAAAGTAACATGCACATGAATGGCAGGACCCAAGGTTTCCCAGCAGAACATTGCCCAAAGCTGGCTTTTTCCTGAGACGAACTGCATTGTGGGATTGTTGACGTGCTGTACCCTGCCTGCTGTTACCTACCTGGCTACCTGCCAAACTTTTTCGAATTTACTCGATATAAACTAATTGGTCAAAATTCTATTTTAGAGTTTTACCAACGCAATATTTATCTGTTGACCTCTTACCCAACTTTTCTACACCGGGACTCTTTTTGGACATAATTAACAGAACTACTCACCCCTGAACACCCGAGGCTAAGTATCATTACAATGCCTTTTCACTGTAATTGTTGTAGCAACAACACGGAGGAGAATGTTCGTCTTAAGTTAAAGATAGCAGAGTTTGAGGCTCGGCTTCTGACGCAAATGCCAGGCAAGGATTATGCTAGTGTAGAAATAGAAAAATCTGCGTCAGTGCCACCAGGTAGAAACGATAGTTTTGTTAGCCCCCCGGCACAGCTCCTGCAGCCGGGCAATAACTTTCTCTTGGTCACTGGGAAGAAATGCCGTCGACCAGTTAAACCTGAATCGTTGCTAAAACCAACTGAGACTTTGAACAGGTTTTCCCCACTGGAGTCGGAGTCAAGACCCGAGCCGTCTTCGGAGGGGAATGGTCGGCAGGCATGTTCTACCGGTGGACTTGAAAAACTGAAAACTTTAGTCATTGGCGATTCCATCACACGCAGTATTAGACTAAAGAATCAGCCGGCGATCGTACATTGTTTACCGGGGGGCAGAGCCACCGACGTAGCCGCAAATCTGGGGTTGGTGCTAGCGAAGTCTAAAACTGGCAAGTATAGAGAGTACAGAGATATTGTTATCCATGTTGGCACCAACGATGTTAGGATGAAACAGTCAGAGGTTACGAAGCAGAACATAGCATCAGCGTGTAAATTAGCTAGAAAGATGTGTCGGCATCGAGTAATTGTCTCTGGCCCCCTCCCAGCTAGGGGTGGTGACGAGCTCTACAGCAGACTTGCGCAACTCAATCGCTGGCTGAAAACGGAGTTCTGCCCGTCGCAGGAGGTAGAGTTTGTAGATAACTGGCCTTCTTTTTGGGACTCTCCCAGAAATAGGGCCAGGCCTGATCTGCTGAGGAGCGACGGACTCCATCCTAGCTGGAGTGGTGCTCTTCTTTTGTCTAGGAACATTGACAGGAGTCTCACTCCTATAGCTTTAACATGAGATAGGGTGCAGGTCAGGCTGCAGGCTGTTAGCCAGCCTGCTAGCATAGTGGAGTCTGTCAATAGCATAGCCAGAGTAGTTAGTACAGCTTTACCTATTGCCACTGTGACTCGTTCCAGGCTGAGAAAAGTTAAACAAGGTAGTGCTAACAAAAACAACCTTATTAAGATAAAGCCTTCCTCCACCTCGGTCAAAAATAAAAATAATTGTATCACTTCGCATCTCAAAATGGGACTCCTAAATATTAGATCTCTTGCTCCAAAGGCAGTTGCGGTAAATGAATTAATCTCTGATCATAAACTAGATGCTATTGGTTTATGTGAAACGTGGCTAAAGCCTAAAGAATTCACTGCCTTAAATGAGGCCTCTCCTCCTGGCTATACTAGTGATCATATCCCTCGTGCATCCCGAAAAGGAGGGGGTGTCGCTAATATTTATGACAGTAAATATAAACTTACTCTCAAACATATCACAGAGTTTCATTCTTTCGAAGTTTTACTCATGAAAGTTAACCAGGCCGATAAATCATTTTACATAGCTACTATTTATAGGCCCCCCGGGCCATACACATTGTTCCTCAATGAGTTTCCAGAATTCTTGTCTAACCTTGTAGTCATGGCAGATAGTATTCTAATTTTTGGCGATTTCAGTATCCATATGGAAAACCCCCATGATCCTCTTCAAAAAGCCTTTCAAGCCATAATCGACTCAATGGGTTTCATCCAACATGTCTCAGGTCCAACACATTGCCACAATCATACCTTAGATTTAGTCCTGTCACGAGAAATAGATATTGTAGATCTAATAATTTACCCCCAAAATCCTGGATTATCGGATCACTGTCTTATTACATTTACCGTTAAAACAAGAAATTCACTTGCCCCCCAAACAATGAGTTTCAAAAGCCGTACTATAAATTCTCGGATTACAAATAAATTCCTTGATATTCTTACTAGTTCGCTCTTAAATGACAGAGTAAATAAATCTGTAAACGATCAAATCGAGGATCTAAACTCAATACTGCGAAATACATTAGACATAGTTGCACCACTAAAAACTAAAGAAATACGCAACAAGAAACTTGCTCCTTGGTACACCGACAATACTAGAGCACTTAAGCAAGCCTCCAGAAAATTGGAGCGAAAGTGGCGCTCCACCAAGTTGGAAGTATTTAGACTAGCCTGGATAGACAGTACAGTACAATACCGAAAATCACTCACGTCTGCTCGATCAGCTTATTTCTCCAACCTGATTGAGGCGAACAAAAACAATCCAAAATTTCTCTTTGATACAGTTGCAAAGTTAACAAAAAAGCAAAGCTTAGCATGTGAAGTGGGTCTTCACTTTAGTTGTAATGAATACATGAACTACTTTGATGAAAAGATCGTCACCATTAGAAAACAAATAACTGAATCCCTAAATAGTTATGGTCCTAAAAATCTCGGTTGTCCGGAAAATTTCCGGAGCCTCCCTGATCAGGTGTCAATGGGGACACTTGAGTTTTTTGAAACCGTATCGCTCGACACATTTACAAAATTTGTAATGAGTTCTAAACCCACAAACTCTCAGCTAGACCCGATTCCTACAAAATTACTTAAGGAGTTATTTCCTGTGCTAGGTCAGCCAATGCTGAACATAATAAATTGCTCCCTTTCCTCCGGATGCGTACCAAACTCACTAAAAATTGCGGAAATTAAGCCTCTTCTAAAAAAATCTAATCTAGATCCCGACATATTAAACAATTATAGGCCAATATCGAACCTCCCGTTCCTCTCAAAAATCTTAGAAAAATGTGTTTCCCAACAACTGAATGCCTTCCTAAAGACAAAAAACATTTATGAAATATTCCAGTCTGGTTTTAGATCCCATCATAGTACTGAGACTGCACTCGTGAAGTTAACAAATGACCTTCTAATGGCCTCAGACAAAGGTTCCGCATCCGTCCTGTTGCTTCTTGATCTTAGTGCTGCTTTTGACACTATTGATCACTCCCTTCTCTTAGAGAGACTGGAAACCAATATTGGGCTACGTGGACATGTTCTAGCCTGGTTTAAATCTTATTTATCTGAAAGATATCAGTTCGTTAGTGTGGATGGCATATCCTCTGACAAGTCAAAGGTATGCTTTGGAGTTCCTCAAGGCTCGGTTCTGGGCCCATTACTTTTCTCACTATACATGCTCCCTCTGGGCGATGTAATCCGAAATCACAATATTAACTTTCACTGTTATGCTGATGACACACAGTTATATATTTCAATGAAGCATGGAGAAGCCCCTAAATTAGCTATTTTGGAAGCATGCGTTTCAGATATTAGGAAGTGGATGACAGAGAATTTCTTGCTCTTAAACTCAAATAAAACAGAAATGCTCCTTTTAGGACCCAAAAAACAAATAGCGTTGTTAGCAGATCTCACTGTGAACCTCGACGGCTGCATGGTCGTATCCCAAAAAACTGTAAAAAACCTTGGCGTTACCCTTGACCCTGACCTCTCCTTTGAAGAACATATAAAATATGTCTCAAGAGTTGCTTATTTTCATCTTTGAAACATCGCAAAAATTAGAAACTTCCTATCAAAAACTGATGCAGAAAAATTAATCCATGCTTTCGTTACTTCTAGATTAGATTACTGCAATGCTCTTATCTCTGGTTATCCAGACAAATTAATAAATAAACTTCAATTAGTGCTGCACACAGCTGCTAGAATCCTAACTAGAACAAAAAAATTTGAACACATTACTCCTGTCCTGGCATCCTTACATTGGCTGCCTGTTAGGGTTAGGGCTGATTTTAAGGTTTTACTCTTAACCTATAAATCAATACATGGACTTGCTCCTACTTACCTTGCTGAAATGATCCAGCCATATATACCTACACGTAACCTTAGATCGCAAGACGCAGGCCTTTTAATTGTACCTAGAATTTCTAAACAAACAGCTGGCGGCAGGGCCTTTTCTCATAGAGCTCCACTCCTGTGGAATGATCTGCCAATTAAGGTTAGAAATGCAAACTCAGTGCAAACTTTCAAGTGTCTACTAAAAACTCATCTCTACAGCACGGTTTATAATTAGGTGTAGCCTGGCCCGGGGGCGTGAAGGTGACCAGTAGGCTTGATACTGTCCACCCTTGCTGTCTTGCCAGGTGGGCTCTCGTCGCCACTGGGATGCCCTCCCTCCAATGCCCTTCGGGGGAAGAGTCACTGGCTTGTTGTTGATTCTCTATTGCGCACTTGTGCAGTTGGGCTGTACGCTACTAGCAATACTCGGCCCTCATTCAGGGGGGTTGCGGTTGGTGGGTGTCCCTTTGGTTGATGCCTGGCAATGTGGTTGGATTGATTTCCTGCCTGTTGGGCCCTGTCCGGGGCCTCCCCCGGGTAGGGCCACAGTGTCACCGGACCCCCCCGTCTCAGTTTCCAAGGTGTTACGCTGCTATATTATTGTGCTGGGGGACATGAGGGATGTACTACTAACTTTTCTCAGTTTCCTCCAATTTTAAATTTTAGAAGGAGATGAGGTCCTGGTCCACACCTGCGGATTACCTGGTTTGGGGGGACCGTTGCTGTTCCTGTCCTTGTCCACCTGGTCATACTTCTGACCTAGTCTAAAATCAAATATACTCTGGATTTAGCCAAGAGAAATTTATTTATTATTCCAATTGGACTCTTAATATCTCACCCGGCACAGCCAGAAGAGGACTGGTCACCCCTCTGAGCCTGGGTCCTCTCTAGGTTTCTTCCTAAAATTCGACCTTCTTAGGGAGTTTTTCCTAGCCACTGAAATTCAACACTACTGTTGTTTGCTCCTTGGGGTTTAAGGCCGGGTGTCTCTGTAAAGCACTTTGTGACAACTGCTGTTGTAAAAAGCGCTTTATAAATACATTTTGATTGATTGATTGATTGAGCATTACACTGCCTCAGCCTACTTGCCTCCTTCCCATAGTGCATTCTGTGCCATGTACAGTATTCTCCAGGTAAACAATGCACGTATGCACTCGGCCATCCACGTGATTTAGAAGAAAATGTGATTCATCCGACCAGGCCACCACCTTCCATTGCTTCGTGTTCCAGTTCTGATGCTCATGTGCCCATTGTAGACACTTTCGGCAGTGGTCACGGGTCAGACTGGTCTGCGGCTACGCAGCCCCATACGCAACAAAGTGTGATGCACTGTGTGTTCTTTGAGCTACAGTAGTTCGTCTGTTGGATTGGCTCTATTTGAAAAGTTGACAAGCGTTCCTCTACAGTAGGGACCAACTTTGGGGAATATCCTAAGAAAAACTTGAGATTAGATTCAACTTTATTATCTTTGAACTGTTCAACGAAATGTAGTTACCGTCTAACCAGAAGTGCAAATTGAAGAGGACTGAAAATGTACCAGTGTTAAGTATATTGTAGGTGCAATTGTGTTAAATAGATGTGCAATGAAGGCAAGTGCAAATGGCAGTTTTTACATATGTTTAAGAGTATCGAAATTTTAATATTACAATGTCACATTTTGTCAATATCGTGCAACCCTAGTACACCCCACACGGGCTACAGTTTTGGAGATGCTCTGGCCCAGTCGTCTAGCCATCACAATTTGCCCCTTGTTAAAGTCGCTCAGATCCTTACGCTTGGCCATTTTTCCTGCTTCTAACAAATCAACTATGAGGACAGAATTTTCTCTTGCTGCCTGTTATATCCCACCCACTGACAGGTGTCATGATTTCGAGATTATCAGTGTTATTCCCTTCACCTGTCAGTAATCGTAATGTTATGGCTGATCAGTTTACATAACACTTTACATAGCAGCAGTTTAACCAGAAAAGGAACTAGGCTTTTTGCACGGAACTAAAAACTTTTTCTTACGTTTGAGCTTGTAGTTATCCTTTACTGCCTTCTTTACCTTTGTGATTTGAAGTTTTTAAATGTTTTATTAAAAAACAATATCAGAGAGCCATGCGTCACATCACTGCTCAACTTTTGACTGGCCAACAGCACAAGCAAAGAGCTGCAAGGTTGTTATTGGTGTGTGTGCCAGATTACGAAACAGTTGGAGAATGTCGAGTGTATAATGCAATAATAATTTTTTTAAATCTCAGTCTTTTTTTTGCAAATGGCCCAATCAGGTCAGTGACTTGCTAGTTTTATTATCCCCGACTTTGTACTGGCCTGGGGACATCGGGCCATCATTATTGTTGAGCCTTGATATCAGTGTGATTTACTTATTTAAGCTTATCTTTTTAGCTTTGAGATTTGGTTCCCAACCAAAAAGAGACATTCATTCTCAAACGACCCAGCACTACACAATTTCATGTGTCCAGTACTTTTGTAAGTTTAGGTAATTTAGTTTTTATATTGTAATTTACTTAAATTTTTAAGCTCAAACAACGACTAAATGCAAAACACTGCGTAGGTTAACTGATGGAGGGTATTTAATTTAAAGCCTGTCAAAGTACTGTCCTTAACATCAGGTTATCTAACCTATTCACTGTGTCCATAGGTTTTCATGGACATGACTTTTGGAGGTGGAGGTCACACAAAGGCCATCCTGAGGGCAATACCTGATGTAACAGTATTGGCCCTAGATCGAGACCCCACAGCTTTCAATTTGGCTCAACAGCTGGCCAAGAAACACAGGTATGTGCCTTTTAAGGTATTTACTTTGGTATGCAAAATATTATTAAAAAGGTGCACCTGAGTGCCGCAGTGGATTAGCCCAGGTGTCCTGCGGAGGGTGGGTGCAATTGCCCAGCACTGTCTGGGTTTGGGGGGGTTAATAATCGAATATGGCCATGCGTTGTAGTGACTCGTTAGGCTGAATTCAAGTTGAAGGCCAGAGAGAGCAAAACTATTGAGAAAACCTAGCTAAAAGAAAACAAAATTCAAATTGATTGTGAAATGCAAAAATATTTCCATGATTTATGGACTGCTGTCATAGATTCTCCATAACTTGGATAATGATATGCCTACCTCCTGGAGAGTGTTCTTCACTAGGCTGGATGTTGTGGAGGGATTTTTCTTTCCAATGGAAAGGATCCTGCAATCATCCACCACTGTTGTCTTCTATGGACACACAGGAGCTCACCATTGTGTTCTTTTTTCTCAGAATACACCAAACTGTTGATTTGGTTACTCTTAATGTTCCTGCTATCTCTCTGATGGATTTTTTTCTGCAGCCTAAGGATGGCCTGTTTCCCTTACATTGAGAGCTCCTTTGACCGCATATTGTGAGTTCACAGCAACGGCTTCAGAATGGCACACTTGGAATCAACTCCAGACCTTTTACCTGCTTAATTGATGAAGAAATAACAAAGGAATAGCCCCCACTTGAAACAGCTTTTGAGTCAACTGTCCAATTACCTTTGGTCCCTTGAAAAAGAGGGGCTACATATTAAAAGAGCTGTAATTTCTACACCTAAATACCCTTAAATTAAACCTGAGAGACTGCCCATATTCATTGTTAGTAACAGCTTCCAAACATAAATGCTACACCTGGAATCAACTTCTGACCTTTTACCTGCTTAACTGATGAAGAAATAGCGATAGGATAGCCCAGACCTGTCTATGAAACAGCTTTTATGTCAATTGTCTGTTTACCTTAGGTCCTAAGGGGGGGCTACATATTAAGGAGCTGTCATTCCTAAACCCTTCCTCCAATTTGGATGTGAATACCCTCTAATTAAAGCTGAGAGACTGCAATTTATGCCTATGTTCATTATTTAACGTATTAAACATATTTTGGTAAAAAAATAACAAAACCTGTGTCACTGTCCACATAAATGTATATTATAATACAACTGTCAGTGTCTGATTTATACGCATTTATGTGCCATACCATAACCATCTGCATGTTGAGTGGTCAAGAACGGATATATTACATACTAGCCTGTATTGTTTTGATTTGCCATTGTCCGCGCTTTGATACAGTTTGTTTTGAGGCAGTGCATAAAATTCCATTTTTGTTTGGCCAGCCAACAAGCCAGGTAGATGAAAATTTGATCAGCCACGCCTGATCTATTTACACCACAAAACACAAAACTAATGAGTATGGTGTGTAATGATTCCAAATGAATAAAACCATTACTAATAATAACTAACATTGTATATGGATGATCAATTTACAAAACATCTTCTGACCTAACTTGAGTCTCATCTAAGACAGATTATCACAACGAAAATGTTCAACTGCGGTTCAGTTGCTAGGTTACTATCTATTTTGTCTGCCACCTCTTGCTAGCTGACTACAGTTTGACTGTCCTAATTTCACTTTGTTGTTAACAGTTGCAGTTTAAACTCAAACAAACTTTGAAAACCACCACACATGCCCAAAACTAGCTTTAGGATATTTTTGATTGAAAAGTAAGTCTTGTGCTAGAAATGAATCTTTCAACGATCCCCTCTGGTATGTTACAATACTGGACCCTGATGTTGTTCACGCAACTGGCCTGCATAAAGCGTGCTGGATTAATTCTCTGGCTCTGACTACAAGAACACTGTATTCTTTATTTCTCAAGTTGCACATGACAACAATAGCACCAGGAGCTCTATAACCCTAAGAACAATGGTTTAACTCGACCAATTATCTATATATAGTTGTGCTCAACCCTTGGAGAATTGGTAATATACAGGTGCTTGGAGAATTGGTAATATACAGGTTCAAATCTTTATTTATTTTCATTGTGATGATTATAACTGACAACTAATGAAAATCCCGAATTCATTATCTCTGAAAATTAGAATATTACTTAAGACCAATACAAAAAAATTATTTTTAGAAATGTTGGCCAACTGAAAAGTATGAGCATGTACAGCACTCAATACTTAGTTGGGGCTCCTTTTGCCTGAATTACTGCAGCAATGTGGCGTGGCATGGAGTCGATCAGTCTGTGGCACTGCTCAGGTGTTAAGAGCCCAGGTTGCTCTGATAGTGGCCTTCAGCTCTTCTGCATTGTTGGGTCTGGCGTATCGCATCTTCCTCTTCACAATACCCCATAGATTTTCTATAGGGTTAAGGTCAGGCGGGTTTGCTGGCCAATTAAGAACAGGGATACCATGGTCCTTAAACCAGGTACTGGTAGCTTTGGCACCTTGTGCAGGTGCCAAGTCCTGTTGGAAAATGCAATCTGCATCTCCATAAAGTTGGTCGGCAGCAGGAAGCATGAAGTGCTCTAAAACTTCCTGGTAGACGGCTGCATTGACCTTGGACCTCAGAAAACACAGTGGACCAACACCAGCAGATGACATGGCACCCCAAACCATCATTGACTATGGAAACTTTACACTGGACTTCAAGCAATGTGGATTCTGTGCCTCTCCTCTCTTCCAGACTCTGGAACCTTGATTTTCAAAGGAAATGCCAAATTTGCTTTGATCAGAGAACATAACTCAGCAGCAGTCCAGTCCTTTTTGTCTTTAACCCAGGCAAGACGCTTCTGACGCTGTGTCTTGTTCAAGAGTGGCTTGACACAAGGAACGCGACAGCTGAAACCCATATCTTGCATACGTCTGTGCGTGGTGGTTCTTGAAGCACTGACTCCAGCTGCAGTCCACTCTTTGTGAATCTCCCCCACATTTTTGAATGGGTTTTGTTTCACAATCCTCTCCAGGGTGCAGTTATCCCTATTGCTTGTACACTTTTCTTCCCCATTTTTCCTTCCCTTCGCCTCTCTATTAATGTCCTTGGACATAGAGCTCTGTGAACAGCCAGCCTCTTTAGCTATGACCTTTTGTGTCTTGCCCTCCTTGTGCATGGTGTCAATGGTCGTCTTTTGGACAGTTGTCAAGTCAGCAGTCTTCCCCATGATTGTGTTGCCTACAGAACTAGACTGAGAGACCATTTAAAGGCCTTTGCAGTTGTTTTGGGTTAATTAGCTGATTAGAGTGTGGCACCAGGTGTCTTCAAAATTTTACCTTTTCACAATATTCTAATTTTCTGAGATACTGAATTTGGGGTTTTCATTAGTTGTCAGTTATAATCATCAAAATTAAAAGAAATAAACACTTTAAATATATCAGTCGGTGTTGAATTAATATATACATTATACAAGTTTCACTTATTGAATGGAATTACTGAAATAAATCAACTTTTTGATGATATTCTAATTTTATGACCAGCCCCTGTATTTTGTAAAGAAAACATGTGTGAGCAGGCAAAATACATGTCTTTTATTTCTTATGGGATTCACATTCAACTGTAGGTCATAACAGAATGGCACAATAATAAAACAAAACATGGCAACAAAACTGACCCTTGTTCAAAAGTCTGCATACCTTTAGTTCTTAATACTTTACATTGCCCCCTTTAGCATCAATGACAGCATGCAGTCTTTTTTAATAGTTCTTGCAGGTGGTATAGCTACCCATTCGTCTTAGCAAAATTCCTTCGCGTCATGCAAATTCTTTGGTCGTCTTGCACAAACCGCACATTTGAGATCTCCCCAGAATGGCTCGATGATATTAAGGTCAGGAGACTGTGATGGCCACTCCAGAGCTTTCACCTTTTTCTGCTGTAACCACTGGAGGGTCAACATGGCCTTGTGCTTTGGGTCATTGTCGTGCTGGAAAGTCCAAGAGTGTCCCATGTGCAGCTGTTGTGCAGAAGAATGCAAATTGTCTGCCAGTATTTTCTAATAACATGCTACTTTTATCTTGCCATAAATTTTCACAAGATTCCCTGTTCCTTTAGAGCTCACACACCTTCAAAACATCAGTGAGCCACCACCATGCTTCATAGTGGGGATGGTATTCTGTTCACTATAGGCCATGTTGACCCCTCTCCAAACATAGCACTTATGGTTGTGACCATAAAGCTTCATTTTTGTCTCGTTGCTCCCAATTACAGTGTGCCAGAAGCTGTGAGGCATGTAAAGGTGTTGTCGGGCATATTGCAACCAGACTTTTTTGTGGCATTGGCGCAGCAACCACACCGTCTTTCCCAGAGCAGCCTGTATTTCTCCTGAGGTTACCTGTGGGTTTTTCTTTGTATCCCGAACAATTGTTCTGGCAGTTTTGGCTGATATCGTTCTTGGTCTACCAAACCTTGGCTTGATATCAAGAGGTCCCCGAATGATCCACTTCTTAATAAGTGATTGAACAGTACTGACTGTCATTTGCAAGGCTTCGGATATCTTTTTATATCCTATTCCTTAAAGATCCATTAACTTGTTACGCAGGTATTTTGACAGTTCTTTTCTGCTCCTTATGGCTCAGTATGTAGCCTGCTCAGTGCATCAACGTGAGAGCTAAGAGACTCATTGACTATTTATACACAGCCACTAATTGCAATTTAAAAAGCGTCCGTTTTGGTAAATTCACCTTTAATTGCCATTTTCACCTGTGTGTTTCACCTTGTGTGTCTGTAACAAGGCCAAACACTCAAGGGTATGTAAACTTTTGATCAGGGCCATTTGGGTGATTTCTGTTGTCATTATGATTAAAAAGGAGCCAAACAACTGTGATAATAAATGTCTTCATTTGAATTAAAGTAGTTTTTTTGTATGATTAGTTATATTTTCAAAATCAATGCCAACATTTCACAATTTCTGCCAGGGTATGCAAACTTGAGCGCAACTGTACCATGCAATTCATGTGTCTTAAAATATTTCAGGAATGTATTTTTTTCTTGCTGATGTTTTGACATGCACTCAAGTGTAAAATGAATGGGATGGTATAGTAATGCTAGAAAGCACAATAGGTTTGAAATAATTGGACAAATGAATGCAACTAGACAATGTTACATTTTTGCCTATAAATTGCTGATACCGATTGCTGGCTGATATGCATGCCTAGTCGACTTGTTCCATGAATGCCAAATATTTTGTATTATGAAAATTGGTCA
Organism: Esox lucius; assembly: GCF_011004845.1. Taxonomy (NCBI): domain Eukaryota; kingdom Metazoa; phylum Chordata; class Actinopteri; order Esociformes; family Esocidae; genus Esox; species Esox lucius. Next base: position 20,686,367 of record NC_047570.1, on the reverse strand, counting down.
GTTTGTACTATAGAAGCTGTGTTTGAAGCATTTTTTAAATTCAACCATGTTTCCAAAGTTAGTACGCTGTGTAAAATGTAAAGAAATGTTTTTTGAATCATTTAAACCCTTTATTCAATTGGCAATAGAACCAAGACAACATATCGAATGTTGAAACTGAGAAATGTAATTGTTTCTTCAAAGATTTTTGCCCAATTTTAATTTGATGCCAGGAACACTTTTCACAAGAAGACTGAACAAATCGTGTAATGCAATAGAAACCTGGTGGACCATCTCACAACTAATTAGGTTATTGGCAACAGGTCAGTAATATGATTGGGTATAAAAAGAGCATCCCAGAGAGGGATGGACAAGGCCGAAAACCAATATTGGATGGCCATGATCTTCGGGCCCTCAGACGACACTGCATTAAAAACAGACAGGATTCTGTAGTGGACATCACTGCATAGGCTCAGAAGCACATCTGAAAACCATTGTCTGTGAACACAGTACATCGTTGCATCCACAGATTCAAGTTAAATCTGTACCATGCAAAGAAGAAACCATATATATACTAGGGATGTGCATTGGTCTGTATTTTACTTTCCGAATTGTATGTGTTATTATTCGAGTAGTATTCGGTTAACCGAAATACATGTTTTTAATAACTACCAATACAACATGAGCCGTACATTTGTAGAAATGAAAGAGTGGGTTTAGTTCCCGTCACCATTGGCCGTTTGTGTTATAAAAGGGCATGTATAAAGGAAGCAGTGTGGTAAACACGCAAAACTCGGCTACAGAACTAGAAGACAATGTTTATCAACACATAACATTACATCTATTGAATTGAGGACTCTACAAAAGCTAGCTAGGTAAACTATTCAGCTCTAGGCTATTTGCTTACCTCAACATTTTTATGCACTCTCAACCATCTTAGATTCTACAGCCTAACTTTATATAGTGTTTTGTGGCCAAATATTTTTTCCATAGGTAACATTAATTCAGTAAATATATTCCATCTTTCCTTGAATGAGTTAACTTTCATCCACTTGCTAACAGTAGGCCATGCTACATATATTGCAACATTCTAACTGACTAGGTCTCACCACACTACTAGCGCTTTGCATGATTATCTTAAACAACAAGCACGAGTGAAGGAGCGCATGTTATAAAATCAATGTTAAAAATTATATATTTTTTAAAATATTAAATATTATGATGAACTTATGTCATGTGACACTAACGAGTCACATGACACCGGGGAGGGACAATGGCTAATTGGGCCCAATTTAGACATTTCACTCTACTGCTGGTTCCTATCTTTAGAAAACAATAAAAATATAAAAGGATCACGTTATACAATTATTTTCTTAAATATATAAGATTCATAGTATTACTGTATAGTATTATTGTTGTGTGACGGTTGTGTGAAGTACTGAGTGGATACATATTTCTGAGAGGCAAAAAGGAAAGTCTGAAAGGAGAATCAAACTGGGGTCAAACCATTGAAGGACGGGGATAATCCTGCAAGACCACAGGGCTTGCTGGTAGACAGACCATGTCCGTATAGTCTCCAAATGCCACTTTTATCCAAGCCATAAAATCTTTGCAGCAAAAAACGTGGTCAACAGAATGTTTATTAACGGAACTAAAGTGTACTTTTGTACAAAGATTGATGGTTGTCCATACAATAATAGTTGAATAGCTAACCACTACGCTATGAGAACTACAAAGGGACATACTACCTTGTCAGAAAATTATCTTAACATTAGATAATTTTGTCGCGCATTAACATCACGCCAAGTTTGAATATTTGGCTGGATACCATTAATCATTGTGTTAAACTAACGTTTCTTATTAAGTTTACTTCCACCTCAAATAGCATCTATGAACTTTTATTAGCCAGTAATAGGCCTACTAGTATATACTTATTACTTGGAATAGTCATGAGAATGGAGCAATTGCTAGCAAGACTGAAGATTAACTTCACACTGCCAAAGCTATTTCATTTCATGGCACAACGTTTGTTTTTCTTTCATTTGTGAATTACATTGATAAACATGACTATTTTGTCAAGTGGAAAGAGAGAATCATGGAAACACTGTGCAAGGGGTTGTGATCTGTAGACTATTACCCCAAAAAGCATGAACAGATGCGTACTTCTTAAATCCACCAGAAATAGTCACAATATAACCATAAACAGTTTAATTTTAGGCTTACTATACTGTAGCTACTGAAGGTTGTAGCCAGCAACTTTTTTGTCTATCCTGAACAAATCCTAATGCGTAATTTTTGTCTGCAGCGAGAATCAAACACTGTTCGATTGCGTGAAAGGCTGCGTCTCTAACCAGTGCGCTATTTTACAAGGGGTATTCACTCACTCAGTAAGAGACATTTGCTCTTCTTGGCCGGCTCCCCTTACGCGGTCCGGCAAATACGTAGGGCAAAACTAAATACACACAAGTACTCCAATACTAAATTAACAAATATTCAAATATTTTACACTTCTTGTCCATCCCTAATATAAACAATATCCAAACACCGCCTTCTCTCGGCCCAAGCTCATTTAAGATGGACTGTGGTGAAGTGGCCTGACAAATCAAAATGTGAACTTATTTCTGGGAGTCATGGACGCTGCGTCCTCCGGACATAAGAGGAGAGTGTCAGCACAGAGTTCAATAGCCAGCATCCGTGGTGGTATGGGGGTGCATTAGTGCACATGGCATGGGTGACTTGCACATCTGCGTAGGCTGTCATTGATGCTGTGCAATGTTTACACATTTTGGAGCAACATATGCTGCCATCCAGACAATGTCTTTTTCAGGGAAGGCCTTGCTTATTTAAGCAAGACAATTACAAACCACATTCTGCATGTATTACAACAGCATGGCTCCATAGTGAAAGAGTGTGGTTGCTAAACTGGACTGCATGCAGTCCAGACCTGTCACCCATTGAAAGCTTTTGGCGCATTATGAAAAATATGACAAAGGAAAACCCAAACTTTTGATCAGTTGAAATCCTATATCAAGCAAGAATGGGAAAACACTTCACCTTCAAAACTACAGCAGTTGATCTCCTCAGTTCCCAAACGCTTACAGAGTATTGATAAAAGAAGAGGTGATGCCACACAGTGGAAAACATGCCCCTGTCCCAACTTTTGAAATGTGTTGTTGGCATCAAATTCAACATATTTTTCCAAAAACGTTCCTAGAATTTTGATAGAAATTTCAGTTTCAACATTTGATATGTTGTCTTTGTATTATTTTCAAATAAATGTAGAGAGAAATTATTTACATTCTGTTTTAATTTGCATTCTGTTTTATTTGCATTTTACACATCATCCCAACTTTTTTGGATGACAAAATCCACAGGTTACATTGAAAGTTATATGTATCAAAATACACAAACTTACATACATCCCACCTTGAAACTCTCCACCTCTCTGACAACCCTTGAACCCAGAATAAAAACTCATCACTGAGCAACAACTGTTAATGCCCCTTATTTCACTTTCCATCCACATCCATTGTGTCAGGAAGGGAGACTTAAACCCAATACCCCCACGCTTAGCCAATGGGCCTTGTGTCTCATTTGTCTGAACAAGTTCTTACAGCCTCGGTGAGAGGGAGATGCTGCCTCCTACTAAGGATTTGTCAGTTTTGAGGGGGAGGTAAAAAGATTGGAAAGCCCAGCAAACTTAAAGAGGAGAGAGAGGAAAGATACATTGGACCACTGTGTTTAATAACAAGGGTTAGGAAGGGAGTGTGTCTGAGCGTGAGCGAGTGAGAGAGTGTATGAGGGAGGATAAATATGAGATGTTCCTAGGACCATGGCGTGGGTAGGAATCCTTTTACGTAGATTCTGGGGAAACCTCTCTCATGGGAATAACTGCTTCAGCAACACGCCAATGAGAGGGGGATGAGGAAGAGAATATCAGAGCAAGGCATTATGTCAGCAGCAATATACCTCGGCTATAAACCCTTCCACACCCACTCACGGTGAGTTGTGAGAAGCCAGAGAATCTAGCAATTAGCCAATATTATTGGAAGCCTGAATAAAAGACCCTGGCAGCCCACGCAGTGCCTCCACACAACCGTGTTGGAAAGCAGCCTATTCTTTTGCTCTTTCTGTTTTCTCCTCTCTCATCACTGATTTCACTTATAGTACATTTGGAAAGCTTTCAGACACCTTTACTCTTTCAACATTTTGTCATGTTACAGCTATTTTAAAATTGATTAAATACTTTTTTTTCATTATCAGTCTACACACAATAACCCATAATGAGAAGTATTGGCACGTTTATAAAAAAAACCAATCACATTTAAATAAGTATTCCGCCCATTTGCTGTGATACTGGAAATAGTTTTCATTGAACATCTGAGTTGTTTTTACAAATTCATTGGAGTCCACCTGTGGTCAATTCAATGGATTTGACATGATATAAAAGACACTCCTGTCTATATAAGGCCCCGAGACAGGATTGTTTGGAGGCACAGATCTGGGGAAGGATACCGAATTATTTCTGACACAGTATTGAAAGATGTTTGGAACTACTGATACTCTTTCTCGAGATTGTCGGCTGGCCAAATTGAGAAATTGGGGGATAAGGAATTTGGTCTGGGAGGTGACTAAAAACTAGAAGGCCACTCTGACAAAGCTAGAGTTGCTGTGTGGGGATAGAACTTTCCAGTAGGACAACCATCTGTGCAGGACTCAATCAGGCCTTACGGTGTACAGTGGCTGTACTGAAGCCACTCTTCAGAAGAAGGCATATGACAGTCCGCTTGGAGTATGCCAAAACCTAGAGGATTCTGAGAAACCAGATTCTCTGGTCTGATGAAACCAAGACTCAACTCTTTGACCTGAAAGCCAAGCATCACATCTAGAGGAAACCAGGCACTGCTCAGCACCTGGCCAATACCATCGTTATGGTGTAGCATGGTGGTGGACGCATAATGCTGTTGGGATGTTTTTCAGCTGCATGGAGTCAAGATAAAAGAAAATATTAATTGAGCAATGTACAGAGATCCTTGATGAAAACCTGTTCTAGAGAATTCAGGACTTCAAACTGAGGCAAAAGTGAACCTTCCCACAGGATAACAACATTACACACAGCCTAGACAGCACATGACTGGTTTTGTGACATGTCTGTGAATGTCCTTGAGTGGCCCAACCAGAGTCTGGACTTGAACCTGATCAAATGTCTCAAACGTCTGAAAATGGCTGTATGGTGATGTTCCAAATCCAACCTGACAGCTGGAGAAGATCTGCCGAGAATCTGTGAAACAATGGTGAGTCAGCCTACAGGGAGGAGGTCGAGTGCCTTGGCGGCATTGTGCGCTGATAACAACCTGGCCTTCAATGCAAAGAAAAACAAGGAGCTCAATGTGGCTTACAGGAAATCTAAAGTCTGCAGTCACGCCCCAGTTCTCACTGATGGCACTGAGGTGGACCATGTGTCCAGCTTCAAATTCCTGGGTGTCCACATCTCCAAAGACCTCTCCTGGTCCCTCACCACCTCAGCCCTGGTCAAAAAGGCACGACAGCACCGGACTACTTGAGGAGGCTGAAGAAGCCCCGTCTGTCTTCCAAGAACCTTTAACTGCGGCAAAATCGAGAGCATTCTGACTAATTGCGCCACAGTTTGGTTTGGTGGTTGCTCCGTAGCTGACCGGAAGGCCCTGCAATGGGTGGTAAAAACCACCCATCACATCAAAATCGCATCAAAAAGTAACCCCAATTTTTTTTTTAAATAGATCAACAGTGAAACATTTAAGAAAAAACAAAGGTTTTTCACTTCTACCGTTGGCCAACTTGTCAGAGATCAGCTATTTTAGAGAATTTTAATGCAATGGGCCATATTGTATCTTACAGTCAGTACAATAGTTTGAAGTAATCCTTTTAAAATTAGATATTTTGGTTGGAAATGTGCATATTTATTTATCAGATTTGTGGGTGTTTGAAAAGTACTACATTTTTATCTGCAACTTAAATTTATGTTGCCGCAATTTATGTAAAACACTATCTTTTAGGGTAAGTTACATAAACTATCTAGATAGTGTGGGACTCTGTACCTGTTATTGATAAAAATGCAATTGCTGATGCCTTTTATTGCCACTTTATTGCAGCAGGTTAACTTTTTGAACACCTCTTTACCTACCCCAAATGACAGAGGAATAATTTTCATCATAGGTACACTTCAACTATGAGAGACAAAATGAGAAAAGAATATCCAGAAAATCACATTGTAGGATTTTTTATGAATTTATTGGTAAATTATGTTGGAAAATAAGTCAGTTTGTGGCACTGCTCAGGTGTTATGAGAGCCCATGTTGCTCTGATAGTGGCCTTCAGGTCTTCTGCATTGTCGGGTCTGACGTATCGCATCTTCCTCTTCACAATACCCCATAGATTTTCTATAGGGTTAAGGTCAGGCGAGTTTGCTGGCCAATTAAGAACAGGGATACCATGGTCCTTAAACCAGGTACTAGTAGCTTTGGCACTGTGTGCAGGTGCCTAGTCCTGTTGGAAAATGCAATCTGCATCTCCCATAAAGTTGGTCAGCAGGAAGATGCATGAAGTGCTTTAAAACTTCCTCGTAGATGGCTGCGTTGACCTTGGACCTCAGAAAACACAGTGGACCAACACCAGCAGATGACATGGCACCCCAAACCATCACTGACTGTGGAAACTTTACATTGGACTTCAAGAAACGTGGATTCTGTGCCTCTCCTCTTTTCCTCCAGACTCTGGGACCTTGATTTCCAAAGGAAATGCAAAATTCACTTTCATCAGAGAACATAACTCAGCAGCAGTCCAGTCCTTTTTGTCTTTAGCCCCGGCGAGACGCTTCTGACAATGTGTCTTGTTCAAGAGTGGCTTGACACAAGGAACGCGACAGCTGAAACCCATATCTTGCATACGTCTGTGCGTGGTGGTTCTTGAAGCACTGACTCCAGCTGCAGTCCACTCTTTGTGAATCTCCCCCACATTTTTGAATGGGTTTTGTTTCACAATCCTCTCCAGGGTGTGGTTATCCCTATTGCTTGTACACTTTTTTTCTATCACATCTTTTCCTTCCCTTCGACCTCTCTATTAATGTGCTTGGACACAGAGCTCTGTGAACAGCCAGCCTCTTTAGCTATGACCTTTTGTGCAAGGTGTCAATGGTCGTCTTTTGGACAGCTGTCAAGTCAGCAGTCTTCCCCATGATTGTGTTGCCTACATAACTAGACTGAGAGACCATTTAAAGGCCTTTGCAGTTGTTTTGGGTTAATTAACTGATTAGAGTGTGGCACCAGGTGTCTTCAATATTGAACCTTTTTCACAATATTCAAATTTTCTGGGATACTTAATTTTCGGGTTTTCATGAATGGAATTACTGAAATAAATGAACTTTTTGATGATATTCAAATTTTATGACCAGCACCTGTATACCCTTTGCACAATTGGTTGCTGACTAAATACTTTTTTGCCCGACTGTATATAAGGCCAGTCATTCAAAAAACATTCTTGCTATCTAACTGAAAATTAGCTGGAAGAACAGCAGTTGCCAAACATACTCTCAAGACTGGATTGTGCTTGAGGATAGCTCAGCCTATTCGGAAGTGAATCACACACTCTGTGTCCTACATTATTTCTAAAGACCTGTGCTCATGCAGTGTTGTAGAAAAAAAAATGAATCAGCATTTATTTCAGAACAGCCAAAAGTAGCAACTTCCATATTAATGTATCTTTTTATACAAATATATGTTCTATTTTTCAAATGGCTGAATACAGTGTCATATATGACAAGTTTTGTAATGGTATATAATACGTTACTATTTGACAAAGTTATGTTGCTTTAAAAGTTGATAATCTGCTCTACCTTGTTCAGAGAAAGAAATCTTGAAAGATACACACTTGCCAAAGAGCTGGTCTTTGTTTACACCCATTCAGTGTAGGTCACACCCTCTTAAGCCTTAATCACACCCAGCTATTTAAGTATTAAAATGGGACACTGGATAGAAGTCAGACTTTCAGAAAAGACTGCATCCAGTTGGAGCCACTAATGGGGTTCCACAAGGATCCATACTTGCTCCATTATTGTTCGCACTTTAAACAATATTGGTGATGAGATAAGACAAATTTCATCTTTATGCTGATGACACTATCATGTACTCTAACTGCTTTGGCGGTTGGTTAAGCATTACTGCAGCTGGAGACTCATTTTAAAATACTACAAGGCTACTACAATACTACTTTTTTACAACTTAAACTAGTTTTACATGCAAATAATTAATTCTATTATTTTTAATAGGTCCAAAAAGCTGGTAGAAAATACACTTGCACTCACATGCTTAGATGGCTCTCAAATTTATCAGGTCTCTGCATATACTAATCATACTAATAATAATACTTTGGGATTTGGCTGGTTGATTAACTGTCTTTTAAAATACATGCTGATGAACTCTGTAAAAAGCTAAAAATCTAACTAGGCTTCCTCTACAGAAACAGAACATGTTTGTCCTACACAAACAGAAAAATTGTGCAAGCTACTTTTATGTCGGTAATAGACTATGGAGATATTATCTACAGTTATGCTCAAAAGTTTGCATACCCTTGGAGAATTCGTAATACATGTACCATTTGTAAAGAAAACAAGAGTGAGCAGGCAAAGCACGTCTTATTTCTCATGGGATTCACATTCAACTGTAGGTCATAACAGAATGCCACAATCATAAAACAAAACATGGCAACAAAGAAAAAAATGAACTGACCCCTGTTCAAAAGTCTGAATTCCCCTTAGTTCTTAATACTGTGTATTGCCCCCTTTAGCATCAATGACAGTGTGCAGTATTTTGTAATAGTTTTCTTTGAGGCCCTGAATTCTTGAGATCTCCCCAGAGTGCCTCGATGATATTAAGGTCAGGAGACTGTGATGGCCGCTCCAGAACCTTCGCCTTTTTCTGCTATAATCCCTGGAGTGTCAACTTGGCCTTGTCCTTAGGGTTGTTGTCATGCTGGAAAGTCCAAGAGCATCCCATGCGCATTTTTCGTGCAGAAGATTGCAAATTGCCTGCCAGTATCTTCTGATAACATGCTGCATTCATCTTTCATTACCTTGTAATGAATGTCTTTTGTTAGTTCTTTGCTGCTCCCCATGGCTCAGTATCTAGCCTGCTCAGTGCATCTACGTGAGAGCTAACAAAGCCACTGACTATTTATACCACATACACTAATTGCAAATTAAAAAGCCACATGTGTCAGAATTCCCCTTTAATTGCCATTTTCACCTGTGTCTGTCACCTTGTGAATGTGTCTCAAGGCCAAACATTCAAGGCCAAACATTGAAGGGTATGTAAACTTTTGATCAGGGCTATTTGGGTGATTTCTGTTATCATTATGATTTAAAAAGGATCCAAACAACTGTGATAATAAATAGCTACATATGATAAAATACTTTTGCCTGATCAGTAATTTTTTCAAAATCAATGCCAAAATTTCACAATTTCTGACTGGGTATGCAAACATATGAGCACACCTGTATCTTACAAATAGTTGCCTAATCTTCTAAACAATTCTTATCTGAAAACATAAAACACCAGTCCCCTATCATTGTTCTGAGAAAGAATGTATCGATATAATTTAATTTAGTAATCTACTATGTGATTGGCTAATATAATCGTAGCTATACTGTTTTTACAAACCAACCAAAACCGGGGAAAATTTAACTAGCGCTTCATCTGTAACTCATCTGGTTATGCACACCCACCTTTGCGTGAATGATGATGACACACAACAACTGAGGCATCCAACTATTATTTGGGTTTAAATGCAACATTTTGTAGCTAATTATTTCACTCACCTATTATATTTCAATTGAAGTAATCCAAGTAATTCAAAAGTGTCTGTAATCTGAGAACAATATTTTAGCTGGTAACACAATGGATTACAGTTACAGTTTTTTGTAATGCGACAGAGAACAGCTGCAATCCTATATCAAGCAAGAATGGGAAAACATTTCACTTCCAAAACTACAGCAATTGGTCTTCTCAGTTCCCAGATGCTTAGAGTATTGTTAAAAGAGGTGATGCAACGCAGTGGTAAACATGCCCCTGTCCCGACTTTTTTTAAACGTGTTGCTGGCATAAAAGCATGTGTTTTTCCAAAAACAATTTCAACACTTGATATGTGGTCTTTGTACTATTTTCAAGTTAATATAGGGATATTTGCACATCATTGCATTCTATTTAATTTGCATTTTATGCAGCGTACTAACTTTTTGTAAACAGGGTTGTAAATAGTTATTGGATTAAGTACATAGAAAAAAATTATAATGCCACTTTTCTAATGACTGGTATGATATATTTTAGAAAACGTTGTATTACCCATTTACTTTTTCCTTGCAATATTTATTTCATAACATGGCCTTTTGGTCTTTCATCATTGCATGGAGGATTTTAATAATTTCTGGGGCTTTTTCATAATTTCATTGGTATTATCATCCCCTATCGAGCAATCTGATCAATAATGTTTGTCAACAATTTAGATTTTGCTTTATCCTTCTTTATACAAACATAGTAAGCTGCTATGCTAAAGACCTTAAGCAAAACATGCTATCAAGTCGTGTTTGCAATTGTAGGGAATGCTAGCATGGCAAGTTTAGCCAATATTAGCCACATTTTATCATGACATTTCCTACCATTATTTTAAAAAGTGGAATTATGGAAAATATGTAAAAGTAATGTGCCATTTATTCTTTCTTTAAAATAAAATCTTTTTTGGATTGTTATTTTTTATATATTTCCTTTTGACTCCTTTGGTCCTCAATAGGTTTTGGCTTTTCTTTATGTTCTTTTTTTCTTCACTGCACATGTCCTGTAGATATTTTTATCACTGCTCCCCTGCTGAAAGCAATCAATCAGCATCTTGTCTTAGGCCTTAGTGACGCAGGCAGAGGAACTGAGCAGGTCAGCATTGGGGAATATTCCAGGCTTGATTTGTGGAGAGGCAGCGTGTCACATTGGACAAACACACACACTATACAACAATGAGGATTCAAGTGTGTGCCTGCACTTTTACTTGGGTGTTGGAAGAGGAATGATGTCTGAGGATATGCTTTTGCTTTCAAGTGCTGAAAGTAGTACATTTGGTTCAGGTTACAGTGAACAAACAGTAGGTACATGTGTAGTGTTCAGATGATGCACAAAATAATGAGTGGGGAAAATCTGCTTCATTTTAAATGCAGATTAACAGGTGACACGCACCACCGAGGTACACCTACAGTGCATTTGGAAAGTATTCAGAACCAGGTTTGATATTTAGTTTTACGTGACACATTTTCTGCCAAAGGTCATGTAAAAAAACTCCGTAATAGTCCGGTTTATTACAGCATTTTTGCCGCCTGGTTCTATGGAACTCCAAAATGGACTCAATCATCAGCTTGAACGCGCTTATATAGTATCGCAACAAAGTGTGTGCAGGCATTAGAGGGCCTCGTACACAGACGTTCGCATAGGTGCTTGCCAACATACTTGCAGATAATACTAACATATCCACAAGTGCAGTGATTCCTTTGCATTCTTTTTACAGTGGTGTCCTGCCATTGTAGTGCTGGAAAGTCCAAGAGTGTCCCATGCGCAGCTTTCGTGCAGATGAATGCAAATTGTCTGCAAGTATTTTCTGATAACATGCTGCATTCCTCTCGCCATTCAATTTTCACAAGATTCCCTGTGGCTGTAGAGCTCACACACCCCCAAAACATCAGTGAGACACCACCATGCTTCACAGTGGGGATGGTATTCTTTTCACTATAGGCCTTGTTGACCCCTCTCCAAACATAGCACTTATGGTTATGACCATAAAGCTCTTTTTTGGTCTCGTCACTCCAAATTAGTGTGCCAGAAGCTGAGAGGTGTCAAGGTTTTGTCGGGCATATTATAACGGGGCTTTTTTGTGGCATTGGCGCAGTAAAGGCTTCTTTCTGGCAATTAGACCATGTAGCTAATTTTTGTTCAAGTATCGTCATATTTTGCTCCTTGAAACAACCACACCGTCTTTTTCCAGAGCAGCATGTTTTTCTCCTGAGGTTACCTGTGGGTTTTTCTTTGTATCCTGACCAATTTTTCTGTCAGTTTTGGCTGAAATCTTTCTTGGTCTACCTGACCTTGGCTTGGTATCAAGAGATCCCCGAATTTTCCACTTATTAATAAGTGATTGAATAGTAGACTGGCATTTGCAAGGCTTTGGATATCTTTTTATATACTTTTCCATATTTGTAAAATTCCAATACCTTGTCACGCAGGTCTTTTGACAGTTCTTTTCTGCTCCCCATGGCTCAGTATCTAGCCTGCTCAATGCATTCAAGTGCAAGCTAGCAAACTCATTGACTATTCTTACACAGACACTAATTGCAAATTAAAAAGCCACAGGTGTGGCAAATAAAACTTTAATTACCATTTTCACCTGTGTGTGTCACCTTGTGTGTCTGTAACAAGGACAAGCATTCAAGGTTATGTAAACTTTTAGAGCAATTTGGGTGATTTCTGTTATCATTGTAATTTAAAAAGGAGTCAAACAACTATGTCATAATAAATGGCTTCCTATGATCACTATCCTTAAATAAAATAAAACAATTTGCATGATCAGTCATATTTTCAAAATCAAAGCCAAATTGTACTATTTCTGCCAGGGTATGCAAACTTAAGCACAGCTGTATACTGTATCCTCATCCTTTCATGTTGTAAAAAAAACAAGCTAGTTTGTTATATAAACAAGGAACCAGGCACACCTATTTCAGCCGGCCCACAATAGAAAGTGTAACCCACGTGAAAGGCTGTGTCGTTGACCACTACACCACAGAGCTGTACTTTTCCTGGCTGTCAGTATAGCCTCTTGTCTCTATCCTGAACAAATTCTCTTTTGCCACTGGCCGTTTTGATAATTAATTGGCCAGTCGTAAATTAAAGTGATACAGTTAAACTGACTAACGTTTCTTTTTCTACGTTTACCTCTACCACAAATAGCGGCTAATAGTGTATTTGCCAGTAATAAGCTTTACCGGTATCTTCTAACTTTCTGGAATAGTCATAAGTATTGAGCAATTGCTAGCGAGTCTGCCAAAGCTTTTTCATTTCATGGCATGAGAGCGTATTTTTTTCTTACTTTTTTTTCATTTGTGATTTACATTAATACAATAACCATCAATAAAGGTGACAATAACAAATTTTTTCATCAAGTGAAAAGACAAGAAAATCGTGGAATCCACTAGAAATAATAAATAAATGACGTTGCTCTAAAAATAGATTCAAACTTAGGTCTTCCACATGAGAGGCACGGTCCTTAACCACTACGCCAGGGCATTACTCGTTTCAGCACTCGCTAGACTCCTTTGAGGATTGTTAAACTGTGTTAAATGTTAAAATATTCTTATTACGTTTACCTCCACCATAGCGTCTATAGACTGTATTGCTTTTGCCACTGTAATATAACCGTAAACTGGCAGCAAAATATTAGTCTATATGGAACAGTTCATAATGCGTGCTTGGCTTCGCCTGCGAGGAGATACGAACTCGGGACCAACAGTTTGCAGGTCTGCTTCTCTAACCACTACGCTATTTAACAAGGTTTACGCAGTCTGTCAGTCAGTCGCTCTGTCAGAGACATTCGCTCTTCTTGGCCGGCTCCGCTTACGCAGTCTGGCCAAAACGTTTTTGGGGATTTGCATTTATGACCGTGAATGGTACAGCCCAATCATATCTTATTTTAAAGAGGAGGTCCTGCTGGTTAAAATGGTGTCCAACCTTTAAAAAGCAGAAAATATAAATTGAGATATTTGCCTCTGAAGACCGGTATCTCTTTCCCAGCCATAGGAAACCAATGGGAGGAGCTTAGAGGTCCATAGGGGGAACTTTTCCGTGATTAGTGTGTTATGGCAGCAAAGCCTGTCTTATCTTATTTATTAGGGGAGGTCTTCCTTAATATAATCGTGCCCAATTAAAAAAAATATGAAAATATACATTTGAGAGATGAAAGCATCATCCGTATATATAGCATTTTTCCATAGAGAAACTTAGGCGTGTTCAGTGTTTGGAAAGTAATGTGTATTTCTGAAATGGTGAAGGTTAATGTTATAGGACAATTCTGATTAGCAGTTTATTAAGGATGTCAATAAACCTAGTGACATTTTAGAAATGTTTTCCAAATGAAGGTACTACAGTGGGAATAACAAATATTTGATACACTGACGATTTTGCAGGTTTTCCTACTTACAAAGTATGTAGAGGTTTGTAATTTTTATTATAGGCACACTTCAACTGTGAGAGACGGAGTCTAAAACAAAAATCCAGAAAATCACATTGTATGATTTTTAAATTATTAATTTGCATTTTATTGCATGACATAAATATTTGATCACCTACCAACCAGTAAGAATTCCGGCTCTCACAGACCTGTTAGTTTTTCTTTAAGAAGCCCTCGTGTTCTCCACTCATTACCTGTATTAACTGCACCTGTTTGAACTCGTAACCTGTATGAAAGACACTTGTCGACACACTCAATCAAACAGACACCAACCTCTCCACAATGGCCAAGACCAGAGAGCTGTGTAAGGACATCAGGGATAATATTGTAGACCTGCACAAGGCTGGGATGAGCTACAGGATAATAGGCAAGCAGCTAGGTGAGAAGGCAGCAACTGTTGACGCAATTATTCAAAAATGGAAGAAGTTAAAGATGACGGTCAATCTCCCTCGGTCTGGGGCTCCATGCAAGATCTCACCTTGTGGGGCATCAATGGTCATGAGGAAGGAGAGGGATCAGCCCAGAACTACACGGCAGGACCTGGTCAATGACCTGAAGAGAGCTGGGACCACAGTCTCAAAGAAAACCATTAGTAACACACCACGCCGTCATGGATTAAAATCCTGCAGCGCACGCAAGGTTCCCCTGCTCAAGCCAGTGCATGTCCAGGCTCGTCTGAAGTTTTCCAAAAACCATCTGGATGATCCAGAGTAGGAATGGGAGAAGGTCATGGGGTCTGATAAGACAAAAATTGTGCTTTTTGGTCTAAACTCCACTTGCTGTGTTTGGAGGAAGAAGGATGAGTACAACCCCAAGAACACCATCCCAACCGTGAAGCATGGCGGTGGAAACATCATTCTTTGGGCATGCTTTTCTGCAAAGGGGACAGGACGACTGCACCATATTGAGGGGAGGATGGATGGGGCCATGTATCGCGAGATCTTGGCCAACAACCTCCTTCCCTCAGTAAGAGCATTGAAGATGGGTCCTGGCTTGGTCTTCAAGCATGACAACGACCCGAAGCACACAGCCAGGGCAACTAAGAAGTGGCTCCGTAAGAAGCATCTCAAGGTCCTGGAGTGGCCTAGCAAGTCTCCAGACCTGAACCCAATAGAAAATCTTTGGAGGGAGCTGAAAGTCCTTATTTTCCACCGCAACCTGTAGGATCTGGAGAAGGTCGGTATGGAGGAGTGGGCCACAATCCCTGCTGCATTGTGTGCAAACCTGGTCAAGAACTACAGGAAACGTATGATCTCTGTAATTGCAAACAAAGTTTTCTGTACCAAATATTAAATATTGTTCTCCCCACTTCCAAGATGACAGCATAAGGACAATGCTGTCATAGAGAAAAACAAGCGCAAATGAGGATCAATTTGAGGCAATTTTTATGACGTGTCATGTAATCTGTTGGTGTATTAATAATAGAGACCCTTGTGAGGCTGGATAGGGGCAAAAAAGGGAGCATACCAAGAACATTGCTGCATGGCATTTTTGTCACTTCCACATAACCACTCCACCCTCAAATATTCCTGCTGGCACGCTCTTTACTGTACCTTTCAATATTAGTCTACGTATGAGTTTTTCAGTGAAGAGTGCGTTGAGCCACCCCTATTCAGACCCCATCTTTAGATTTTTGTTCCTGCGGTTGAGAGGAAAGTCTATATAAAACACAATATGGAGTGGTTGATTTTGTTTAACTAACCTTAAACTGCCAACGGTGGTAGTAGTAGTAGTAGCTGATTTTCCAATTTCTCAAGCCTAAATTTTCGCCGTTAACAACAAGCAGTCCTGCAAAGTTATTAATTTAAATATAACACTTTTCTATAGATAAGACATTTCAGAATGTCACCATTCTTGCTAATATTGCACGCTAATCCAAAAAATTTGACAGATGAAAAATGCTTTTCCCGGATACATTTTTTTATTTTTGTGTTCGTCATTTAGGCCAGTTTCATAATATTACCTTATATTCAAGCTGCTTGCTGTAGTTAAAAAGAAATTGCCAGAAAACAGGCCTAATTATGGGGCTTTTTTCACCCTGGCTCTTCCAATTATTTCTATTGAGCGCATTTGCAGGAACTCTTCTTCAAACACTTTGCATGGTAGTACATGTGCAAAGGCCACAACTTTTGATGCAATTATTTTCCGAACTGTTGATTTACCAATTCCAAACTTTTGTGCTATGGTTCTAAATGAGTACCTCGTTTAGCACAAAATCTCTTGCTTTTCTTTCATAGACAGCTCCCTAGTCTTCATGCTGGATTAGGCCAACTGACACCAGACTCCAAAAGGAAAGTCAAAGGATGGAACGGAGACTACACATTCACAGCTCTTTTGAAAACACCTGATCAATTGGATTTTGTCCCAGTACCTATGCTCACATAAAATGTAGGGATGGAACATTGGGGATTGGGGATGCTGTTATATTTGTTGATAAAACTTGTTGTTGCGGACATAAATAATAGTCCTCATCTTTTAATACAATTAATAATACTTTCAGGCTCAGTTATAAAAGAGAGCTTTAAATAAAATGAGTTCTTCTGTTTTCCTTACGCCAGGCCAAATTTAAGTGTGTTTTAGTTTATATTCGTTACTAGTTTAGAATGATGTCAATGATGTAGGTTGCTCAACTATAAAAAGATCTGTTTTTAAAAGACTACATTTGGACCACACACAACACTGAAATGTTGTCCTCTTTAATAATAAATAATAAATGTCCTCTTTATTATCTTACGTTAGGCATTTATATCTCCCAATGTGTCTATGCCACGTAAAAAAAATTAAGTAACATTTAAATCCTTCTGTAGCTCACAAAACAGAGCACATGCGCCTACTCAACATGTAGGGGAGGGTGAGTTCAACCCTGAGGGTGTTGAGAAAAGATCCTTAACTGTTATGGTCATGTAGAAAAAAAAGGAATTTAAATAGTAACTGAACATTGTCCACTTGGCCTGTGTCTCATCTATTTCAATGATCATTTAATAAAGTCCACTGAATAAAATCCCTAGGAAGCTCCATCATAATAGTTTGTAGCGTAATACATTAAAGCTATAACAGATAACCTTGTTAGGGTGTTTGTTTGTCCATTTGCAATGCAGCTTTTGTAAAGCGGGACACAACGTTTCCATTCATGAATTTGGACGATTCTAATAATGCTAATTACAGACTGAGCTGAATAATATATTATTTTAGAAAAATGACAATGTACCTTCAGGAAAAACTCAGGGTAAGTGGACTTTTTACCAAATATGAATCTGGGCTGAACTATCCCTTTAAAGAACGGCGCACAATTAGAAATTACAGCTATTATGTGTATGTTAATGTTATTCTTTGGGAACTGATTTATTTTTTTGGTAAACAAACACTGTGAAACATTGGGGTTCAGTTTGCTATACCTCTCCTACCTTTCTGTGCCTCATGTTTATGACTGGCCAATTCCATGGATGCAGATAAAAATTGCAATTAGAACGGTAAATCTAATAAAACACTGATCCGATAATCCAGTATTTTGGGGTGAATTTATTAGATCTACAATATCTATTTCTTATGACAGGACTAAATTTAAGGTTTGATTGTGGCAATTTGTTGGACCTGAGACATGTTGGATAAAACCCATTTAGTCAATTATGGTTTCAAAGGCTTTTTGAAGAGGACTATTGGACTTTTCCATATGCATATTGAAATGGCCAAAAATTTGAATACTATCTGCCATGATTACAAGGTTAGACAAGAATTTTGGAAACTCATTGAGGAACATTGTGTATGGCCCAGGGGGCCTATAAATAGTAGCTATGTAAAACGATTTATCAGCCTGATTAACTTTCATGAGTAAAACTTCAATAGAATGAAAATCAGTGATATGTTTGAGAGTAAATTTATATTTACTGTCTTAAATATAAGCAACATCCCCTCCTTTTTGGGATGCACAGGTGATATAATCACTAGTATAGCCAGGAGGAGAGGCCTCATTTAGGGCAGTTAATTCATTTAGGGCTTTAGCCATGTTTCACACAAGCCAATAACATCTAGTTTATGATCAGAGATTAATTCATTTACTGCAACAGCCTTTGGAGCATCTAACATTTAGGAGTCCCATTTTGAGATGCCAGGTAATAATCATTTTATTTTTGACCGAGGTGGAGGAAGGCTTTATCTTAATAAGGTTGCTGTTGTTAGCACTATCTTGTTTAACTTTTCTCAGTCAGGAACGAGTCACAGTGGCAGTAGTTAAAACTGTACTAACTACTCTGGCTATGCTATCGACAGACTCCACTATGCTAGCAGGCTGGCTAACAGCCTGTCCTGCACCCTATCTCATGGTGAGGCTATGGGAGTGAGACTCTTGTCAATGTTCCTTGATAAAAGAAGAGCACCACTCCAGTTAGGATGGAGTCTGTCACTCCGGATCAGGCCTGGCCCTATTTCTGGGTGATTCCCAAAAAGAGGGCCTGTTATCTACAAACTCTACCTCCTGCGACGTGCAGAACTCAGTCTTCAGCCAGCGATTGAGTTGCGTGTGTCTGCTGTAGAGCTCGTCACTACCCCTAGCTACAGTGATGAGGCATTATAAAGATACTTAGCGTCGGGTGTTCAGGGGTGTGTAGTTCTGTTAATTATGTCCAAAAAGAGTCGTAGAAAAGTTGGGTAAGAGGTCAATAGATAAAATATGTTGCATTGGTAAACTCTTAAAGTAGAATTTGACCAATTAGTTTATAAAGAGTAAATTCGTTTGGCAGGTAGCCAGGTGGGTAACAGCAGACGGCGTACAGTGGGTCAACAATCCCGCAATGCAATGTCTGTCACAGATGCTTGTCCCATTCTGTTATAACCTATAGTGCCAGTTTGAATTCAGTCCATTCCGCCGGCTGTTTGTCAGTGTACATTTAAAAAAATATATACGCTACCGCAACAGATTTCTGTGTTTTGGAGTAGTCGCAATAAAAGTATGAACCGTTTCCATTCATAAAATTGGACAATGCTAATAACACTAATAACAGACTGGGACAGAGCAGAATAATTTTTTTCAATAAATGACTGTGTGTTCAGGAATATTGTTGGGCAAGTGGACTTTTGGACAAACTGTCCATTTTAGATTTTCTGTATCTACATCACCAATAAACATTGCCCACACACATTGTCCACACACCAACACAGTTGTGAACAAAGCGAGCAACAACAGTTAGGTCTGGAAATAATTGGATACTGACACAAGATTTGTCATGTGGCTCTTTACCAAAATATAGTCAAGTTACATAAATAATGAATATGGCCTTAAAGTTTCTCCCAGCTTTAATTTGAGAGTATTCACATCCAAATTGGAGGAAGGGTTTAGGAATTACAGCTCTTAAATATTCACATTTGCATTCATATTTGGAAGCTGTTGCTCTGAACCCACAACATGCGGTCAAAGGAGCTCTCAATGCAAGTGAAACATGCCATCCTTAGGCTGCAAAAAAAAATCCATCAGAGATATAGCAGGAACATTAGTAATGGCCAAATCAACAGTTTGGTACATTAAGAAAAAAAAAAGAACACAGTAGTGAGCTCTGCAACACAAAAATGCCTGGATCTCCATGGAAGACAACAGTAGTGTATGATCATAGGATCCTTTCCAAAAACCCCTTCATAACATCCAGTCAAGTGAAGGACACTCCAGGAGTTAGGCATATCATTTTCAAAGTCTACCATAAAGTGAAGACTTCACAAGAACAAATACAGAGGGTTTACCAAAAGGTGCAAACCATTCATATGCCTCAAGAATAGAAAGGACAGATTTTGCCAAAAAAAGTTTTATAAGGCCAGTCCAGTTCTGGAACAGCATTCTTTTTGACAGATTAACTAAGATCAACCTGTGCCAGAATGATGGGAAGAAAAATGTATGGCTTGGAACAGCTCATGATTCGAAGCATACCATATAATCTGTAAAATACAGTGGAGGCAGTATGATGGCATGGGCATTTCCAATGGAACTAGGTTACTATTGTTTATTGATGATGTGACAGAAGAAAGAAGCAGCCGGATTAATTCTGAAGTGTATAGGGGTATATTGTGTGCTCAACTTCAGCAAAGTTTATTAGGCGGTGATTCACTTTACAGATGGACAATGACCCAAAACCCACTGCGAAAGCAACCCAGTCAAAGAAGTGGATTGTTTTGCAATGTCCAAGTCAATCACCTGATCTCAACCCAATTGAGCATGCATTTCACTTGCTGAAGACAAAACTTAATGCATGAACAACCAACAACTAAAGACAGCTGCAGTAAGCATCACAATGAAGGAAATCCAGTGTTGGGTGATGTCCATGCATTCCAGACTTCATGCAGTCATTGTCTGCAAAGAATTCTCAACACAGTATTAAAAATGTACATTTTATTTATGATTATGTTAATTTTTCCTATTTGAGCCATTAACTTAAGGGGACTGCTCATGAAAGTGGTTACAATTCTTAAACGTTTCATGATATTTTTGTTCAATCCCTGGAATTAACGCTGAAAGTCTGCACTTCAATTGCATCTCGGTTGTTTCATTTAAATGAATTGTGGTGGCGTACAGAGCCCAAAATATGAAAATGTTGGAAAGAAACATGAGAACACCAGGGCACCCATGGATAACTCTAAAGCTATCCACAAGGCAACGCAACAGGCATGCTGTTAAAAGAGTGGAAAGTGGACAATAACATGAAATTATTATAAAGTTTATAGGAAATCTTACACTGTATAAAGGATGTATAATATAGAAATGGATATCAAGTGGCTGAACTCAAACCTTTGACTGGAAGAATAGCATACAGTATTTTATGATTAAACTAAATGTAACTAATTGTTAATGTGCTCCAGAACTGCAACAATTAATTGATACAAAACAACATATACAGTAATATTAGCAAACACACTTAAGACTTTCTAGAGTACCATATATAACTGGATGCTTTTTTATGCTAAGGTCAACTATATACAAAGAAACGTGGTCAGTGCTGCTGTGTGTGTGTGTGTGTGTGTGTGTGTCATCTAATTTGTCTGTCCTTCTGAGTGGCATACCTCTCAATGACCCTTTTATTAAAGTCAGGAATGTCCCTGACAAGTTTCCTCTCCACGGAGAGCATAGCCAGAGCTTTCAGGCGATCCTGTGTAATGCTGTTTCTCGGGAAGGTCTTGATCCTCTTCAGTGTAGAGAAGAACCTTTCTGACTCAGCTGTTGTCATGGGTGTGGTGATGAGGATCTTGAGGAGGCTGACAGTCTCTGTGAAAGTGCTCTGAAAGTTGTTCTCCATGAAGAACTGGTACAGGGGCACTGCACCACTACAAGCCTTTAACTCACTGTTCTCATAGATGAGGGACAGTTCGGTTTTGAGCTTGGCCTTGTTCAACATGGGGTACGCCTCTACGGTTGTTTCAAGCGCTGTATCGGGGAACTTCAAACTGTGTTGTGGGAACAACTCTCCGTGCAACATTGTTGCACTGATGAGGTGCTGGGTGAAGGAGAACCTCTCCTTGGCATGAATCAGGATGGTATCACATACCTGTAAAATATACATCATCAGCTTTATTTTACAATAAAGCTATTTTGATACAAGTGATCCTGATTGAACACATGCCTATGTCCAAGTCAAGTATATGATTAATAAGGTGCTGATTGTTCAGGGTTTTTGGTTTTGGCTACATACTACCAGGCCTGAAAAAAAGTTCTAGGGGAAACACTGACAATTACATCACAACTTACCTCTGTAGCAAACCTCTTGTTCTCCTGGTCCCAGCATCCTCTGTCACTTTATGGGCTGCTGCTCGTCAGATGCGCTGTCCCCATACAAAGAGGGAATGGAGGCCCTGGGACCAAAAAATAAAGTTTAATTTGATAACTTGCCATCAGACTTCTTAACTCATTGTAACCCCCCCTCAACACACACACACAACCAGTGACTCATATATATATATATATACACACACACACACACACACACACACACACACACACACACACACACACACACACAAACTGTCTAGTAACTGCTTTTAATCTGTGATGTACATAATTAACTTATGTTATTACGTTTATAAGCCTTTTTCTATTGAATTTGTGAGAGGGATGCAACATAATTTTCTTCTGCTGTGCACTTGTCCTATGTAAGTAATAGTCGGAATGACAATAAAGTTAATCTTCAATAACAACTAGGCCTTCGAGCATCCTCACAAAGCCCCGAGCCTCTCTGACAGTCGGGGGGTCAAAGTTCTGATGGTCTGGAAACATGTTAGGAGGTCATCCTTGTGCTCGTACACAGTGTTTACAGTGAGACTGTGGAAGCTACACTGTGTTGTAGAGGCTCTGGGGAGTCTATGCGCAACCACTTGGTCACGCACGGTGGGTCGCTTGGGAGACCTGGAGAAGAAAGCAGAAAATCCTGCAAGGTCGGAAAAGAAAGTGCCGATCCTGGGGATGCGTGAAGTAGCCTGCTGCATGATGAGGTTCAGCTGATGTGCATAGCAGGGGACGTAGTGCGCATTTTCGTACACATCCACTATTTTAAGCTGCACTCCGCAGGTGGCTCCCCTCATCACACTTGCTCCGTTTTAAGCCTGGGCAATAAGTTTGGCCTTTTGTCCATTTGAGAGTATGGTGCTGAGCCTTTCCAGCAGTGCTGTAGCAATGGCGTCGGCGGTAGCGTTCTGGATCGTAATGAACTCGAAAAACTGCTGTTGGATGTTACTGTTAGCATCGATGTAGCGTAGCACAAGCACCAACTGTCAGTGGGTGGAAACGTCAGTCGTCTCATCGGTTTGAATGGCGATAAAATCAGCACTCTTTACTTCCTCCAGGATGTAATCCTTAAGCACTGACAGTCCAACAGCTCGTTCTGTATCGTCTTTGACATGCCCTTAAAAACGGTAGGTGCTCCTCCAGCACACTGTCAAGGGAGGAAACAAAATCCCACAAGCCCCGGAAAATGCCGGGAGTCTCTTCATGCCCACGCAAGACCAACTCAAAAGCCCCACAGAACTTCACAAAATCGATAAATATGGATAAAATGTGCCTGTTTTTATCCACCTCCTCATTATGTTTCCTCACCGCAATCCTGTGGCCGTCATCCAGCTGCGTAGCAATGTTCACCCTTCCTACAGAAACAAAAAAGTATGGCACAGCCCCACCGAGAATATTTCTCAACAGCCGCCACTGGAAAAAAGTGAACCGTGCAGTTACAATGCATGTTAAAGGGTTATATAGTCAGATAACAGGGTAAAAAGTATTTAAATAGTTTTCCATTTGAGAGTTTAGAATTCTGATAATGAAACAATATAATATACCCCTGTTTAGGAAAAGTCAATGAAGGTGTAGGTTGGAGCTTTAATAATGGCAGTTTTATTTTAATTACAAACTCAATTCTCATAGGCATTTGGCTGTCCTAGTGTTAAAGCTACACCACTGAAAGCATTGGCAGACTGCATCTATGCTTATAATGGCAACTGCTCTGCTCTCAATCAAGAAGTGTTTATGAGGGTGGTCTGAATAGTCAAGGTTATCACTGGGGCTAATCTTTTTGCCATCTGCGACCTCTATACCAAACAGAGTCCAGTGAAGGCCCTAAAAAGTTTTAATGACAAGTCAACTAGGCTACAAACTAGTCTTTTCTACCTGCATGGATTGTGGTAGTTGTGCATCAGTTCTGTAACCTGGAAGACCCAGCATTGCTTTCATCAATAATGTCTATCCATGTCTTCAATGGTTACTCCTATAGTACCAAATGACCAATCTTCAGGTAGCTTGGTTTGTCATCTATGAACGAAGCTCTTTTAATGTTAAATGAACCAGACCAGTATGCCAAAAAATATGGCCCCTTATGACCAATTAATATTTCATTAATTGGTCATTAGGGGTGTGGTTTTGCTCATATATGCACACAACACCAACATGCATGACTAGATTATAATAAAACATATAGTACAAGCGCTGGAAAAAATAAGAGACCACTGCAAAATTACCAGTTTCTTTGGTTTTACTATTCATAGGTATGTGTTTGAGTAAAATGAACAGTTTTGTTTTATTCTATAAACTACTGACAATATTACTCCCAAATTCTAAATAAAAAGATTGTCATTCAGAGTATTTATTTGTAGAAAATAACAACTGGTCAAAATAAGATGCATTGGTTTCAGACCTCAAGTAATGCAAAGAAAACAAATTCATATTTATTTTTCAACAACAAATTACTAATGTTTTAACTTAGGAAGAGTTCAATAGTCAATATTTGGTGGAATAAGCATTCCTTTCATGCTTCTTGGAATGCTGTCCACCAGTCTGTGACATTGCTGTTGTGCCACTACTGGCACAGAAATTCAAGTAGCTCTGCTTTGTTTGATAGCTTGTGACCATCCAACTTCCTCTTGATCAAATTCCAGAGGTTTTCAATGGGGTTCAGGTCTGGGGATTGGGCTGGCCATGACAGGGTCTTGATCTTGATCTGATCTCCTCCATCCACACATTTATTGACCTGGCTGTTTGGCATGGAGCATTGTCCTGCTGGAAAAACCAATTCTCAGAGTTGGGGAACATTGTCAGAGCAGAAGGAAGCAGGTGTTCTCCCAGGATAACCTTGTACTTGGCTTGATTCATGCATCCTTCACAAAGACACATCTGCCCGATTCCAGCCTTGCTGAAGCATCCCCAGATCATCACCAATCCTCCACCAAATTTCACAGTGGGTGCGAGACACTGTGGCTTGTAGGCCTCTCCAGGTCTCCATCTAACCATTAGACGACTAGGTGTTGGGCAAAGCTGAAAATATGACTTGTCAGAGAAGATTACCTTACTCCATTCCTCTACAGTCCAATCCTTATGGTCTTTTGCAAACTTCAGCCTGGCTCTTCTTTTCTTCTCATTGATAAGGGCTTTTTTCTATGTTTGCAAGACTTCGGCTCTGCCCCTAGGAGCCTGTTTCTAACCATCCTTGCCGTGCACTTCACCTCAGCTGTTTGCCATTCTTTTTGTAGGTCACTTGATGTCATCCTACGGTTGTTGAGTGACATTCAAATGAGTTGACGTTCATCTCGGTCAGTGGACAGTCGTTTTCTCCCTCTGCCAGTCTGTAGCTTCATTGTCCCCAATGTCTGTTGCTTGACCTTATGAACCGCTGTCTTTGAAATTTTCAGGATGGAAGCCACCTGACGCTCACTGTATCACTCTGCCAGTAAAGCCAGAATTGAACCCTTCTTTTCCTCACTCAAAGCTTTTCTTTTCAGCTCTTTTGTCATGCTGAATAGTTATTTTTTTTTATTCAAATAACCTTTGAGGTACTACTTGCACTGTTTTTGCCATCCAGCTGGTCCTATTGCAAGAGGATTGTGATGACTACAGCAATGGTTTTTATACTTTTCCTTGTTAAATTAGATTTGGTTCAGGTAATCACCTAATCAGTACCTCATTAAGTAAAATTAGGTGTGCCTGTGTTGGAATTTAACAGACACTGGAATGGAATGGCTGCCATACATGTTAGAGATGCTGATTTAAGAAACATTAGGAGTGGTCTATACATTTTTTCCAGAGTTGTATGTTCAGAACCATGAATCGACCAAACAAGTCCAAGCTATTTCCAAACAACCATATGGTGGGTTTATTGAGCCTAGACGCATTTGCAAACTCATTTTGCTCCCCACGTTTAATGGAAATTAATGTAAGTCCCTCTGTCATTTCAAGTATTTGGCATTGGGACCTTTGATGGAGTTTTGACAATTGTTCAGTTACGCATGGTGACCCAGTTCATCTCACCCTACCCAAGCAAATGGACATATGAAAGCAAGGCTGTATGCTGTATGATCAGTGGGGACAGCATTGGCTACATATTCAGACCAGCATTTTTATTTTATAAAAACATATTCAACTAAGCTTTCATACCTTGAAATACTTGATTACATATATAGTTTTGCTTCTGTTGTCCCATTGCCTGTGGGGTGTGTTATATGTACATTAATTGGGCAAAAACCCTTAATTAGCATAAGTTAACTTAACACAAAGTACAGCAGGATCTGAAATTGGTAACTTGATTTTTGTGTTATGCATCGTTTTTTATAGACATATCCAATATAACAGCATTGTGACTGAATTTGGTCATGTCTTCATGTGTCACATTATTCCCTTGTCACAGTAATTCTATATTCAGCAGTATCTGGCCAATCAGTTGATATAAATTATTATGGTAATCTGCATTACCAGAATTCCCCCCCCCCAAGATTTACTGGGTCATTGTATTATGTATCTCTAAATCACGCAGACGTGACTGAATTTGGTTATGTCATTGTGTCACCTGATTCTGAATGGTGTCATTAGTGTTTCAGCAGTTCACTAATGTTTCAGCAGTTCGCCTGTATTTTTAAGTCCAAAAAAGCAGATATTTGCATGGTAATACAGGGCCAAGGGCCACGACTTCTGGTGCAATGGCATGCAAATTGGACTTATGATGGCACTTTGCAAGCTTACCACGCTCACGCCATGTCTTAGTTTCATGAAACTTGTTCTATATGTCCAACACCACACAAGGAACATTTTTACCGATGGGACTCATGAAGTCCGCCATAATGGACTTTCCGACAAAAGCTTAATTCGATACTCCTATAGCACTGTCTGATCATGTCCTTTGATATTTGGCTTCTGTAGACCAAGGTCTGTAAAAGATGTATAAACCAAGCTAGTATGTCAAAAAAATTGGGTCGTTATTGACCAATAAACCTTCAAGTGGGTTTGGTTTTGTACATATAAGCATATTAATGAGAGACTGTTAATCATTATAATCCAACTTGACCATTAGGACCCATTAGGCAAACACTGTATATGTACAAAGGGCTTCAAAATCTACTCCTATAGCAGCAATTGTTCACATCTTCACATTACTGCATCTATGGACCTAAGAGAGACCTTTTTGTTTAAAAATTCGAGGTACAATTAGAAGGCCTGCATCCTGTCATCTAAGGTTACGTGTAGGTATATACACTTGGATCATTTCAGCGAGGTAAGTAGGAGCAAGTCCATGTAATTCTTTGTAGGTTAACAATAAAACCTTAAAATCAGCCCTAACCCTAACATGCGGCCAGTGTTAAGAGGCTAGTACTGGAGTAATGTGTTCACATATTTTAGTTCTAGTTAGGATTCTAGCAGCCATGTTCAGCACTAATTGAAGTTTATTTAATGATTTATCAGGATAACTTAAAAAAAGTGCTTTGCAGTAATCTAATCTAGAAGTAACAAAAGCATGGATTAGTTTTTCTGCATCAGTTTTTGATAAAACATTTCAAATTTTTGCTACTCTTGAAATAAGCAACTCTTGAGATACACTGAACAAAATTATTAATGCAACACTTTTGTTTTTGCCCCCATTTATCATGAGCTGAACTCAAAGATCTAAGACTTTCTATATGTACACAAAATACCTATTTCTCTCAAATATTGTTCACATATCTGTCTAAATCTGTTTTAGTGAGCACTTCTCCTTTGCCGAGATAATCCATCCACCTCAAAGGTGTGGCATAACAAGATGCTGATTAGAGAGCATGATTGTTGCACAGGTGTGCCTTAGGCAGGCAACCATAAAAGGCCACTCTAAAATGTGCAGTTTCATCACACAGCACAATGCCACAGATGTCGCAAGTTTTGAGGGAGCGTGCAATTGGCATGCTGACTGCAGGAATATCCACCAGAGCTGTTTGCCTGTGAATTGAATGTTCATTTCCCTACCATAAGCTGTCTCCAAAGGCATTTCAGAGAATTTGGCAGTACATCCAACCGGCCTGCATTTATAATTTTGTTCAGTGTATATTTTATGTTCATCAAAGAAGACGTCAGGGTCGAGAGTAACACCGAGAGGTTCTCAGTGAGATTTGTCCACAAACGTCTTTGTTTCTAAAAATACTTGAAGTATATTTTGCAGAATTCGCTTTTATAAAGAGTAACAGTGTAGGCACATTCATTGTAATCTCAAGTCATTTTCCATTATTTTTAGGGGAAAGCTACATAGGTCCAACAACTCCATATCAAAATGTAAAACAATCTATGAAATTTTATTTGAAAACAGTTGCATGTTACCTCTGAATTAACCGACATTTGAGGTTGTTAGAAATCAGCCGTCTCGTATAGTGTTTGAAATAATTATCACATACCCGGTTGTCAAGGGAGAGAGTAATTCAATTATATATTGCAGCACTGGATAGTCTTGTTTATGATGTTACAGACCTAGTCTTCCTTACACAACCTCAATCTCATCTCACTCAATCTCTTCTCACTCTAATGTTGGTTACAAGCTGATATATACATTGAAGGGTGAGTCTACCTAGCAAAGATCAGGTTTCCAAGACAGTAACCCCCATGCCAAATGGTCAATGTAAACATTCCTGTGGTTATCAGAGCGCAACCTACAGAGAGAATCTAAACAGAGAGATTTCTGTTGTTCTCATTATCTATGCGCATTCACTTCCAATGAAACATACGTTCATATTATAGTTGTTAATGCTCCGATTCCACTTGTTTTCATTATCTAGGCACATTCACTTCCAATGAAACGTACATTCATATTGTAAGGTAATTGAATGCATTGGACTTGTATGTGCTACAATATAAGAGACTTTGAGGAGATTTTCTTAGCAAAACGATGTCTGGCTAAATGAAAGTGATAGGTGGACGTGATATGTGGCATACATTGGTGATTCAGATGCAATTGTTTACTTATTTGATGAGAGAAAATGAGAAACACATTTGCAGCAGGCATAACTTTCTTGTTATCAAGGTGTATGTTTTATGTGAAGTTATGACAAAATTTATTCTAAGCCATTCGTCAGACTATGACCCCCCGAAGCAATAAAATAGCGTTTCACTCAGAACAACACATCATGCGATTCTCTGAAAAGGCAAAGATTAACAGTTTCCACTGTAAAAGCTTTTCTATCTAGATAATCTATCATAATCCTAGTTCGTAGTGACATTTCTTTCACCAATTATTTAAATTTTTATTTTTTTCTATTTTTTCTCCAGTCTCTTTCTGGGCTACAATGGAAGTGAAAGCATAGGTTGTCCAGCACCTCCAGGATGGCTCATCCAAACGTGCCATCACTAGGAAGGTTTGTTGTGTCTTCCTGTACAATTTCAAGAGCATGGAGAAGATGGGCCGTTACACGAGGAGAGCTGGACAGGGCCGTAGAAGGGCGTCAACCAAGCAGCAGGACTAGTACCTGCTCCTTTGTGCGAAGATGAACAGGAAGGGGCACTGCCAGAGCTCTTTTAGCAGCAGGATATTATGGTGGCAGCAGTCACATTTTCTTTATCACAATAAAGCCATCGTTGAAATGTATAAAGCAATATAGTTAACAATCTAGTCTTTGAAAAAGAACCGACAAGAATAGCATTATTTTGAAATAGAAAATCTGAGTTAGCGCTGCTAGCATAATATCCTGCTGCTAAAAGAACGGTAATGATGCATTGAATGGCCATCACTATCGGCACCTATGTTGATAGATACTGTATCAATTTCTTTATAAGCAACACTCTTCTCTCATTGACTCAAATTCTAACAGCTGCAAAACAGTGGTTGAGGATTCTGTGGCTTGCTAGCAAATGTCAGCTAACCGCTAGCTAACAGTGTGACCTGTAATTCATTGTCGCAAAAATCAAGGCCTGTGATGGTTATAAATGTTTCTTATTTTGTTGAGTGATAGAAGTAAAGAAATGTCTAAAATCCTTTGTTTGAACTACTTACTGAAAGCCAACCATCATTGACCAACTGTGTAAGATTTCCACCCATGAGTGTACCTGTACGATGTGAAACTGCTGAGGGCTGTGTGGGCAGTGGGTCAAACCATTGTGAGTCAAATTGCAATCATTCTAAACTTAAAAACATGTTATTAAGTGTCGATAATCAGCACAGGTGCTTTCATTGAGTCATATTAATATTATTGAAATTACATATTTATGCTTACAGTGAAATATTGGGAGGGACAAATCATAGTCTAGCCCTAGAAGGAGGGGTCATGTCCCCCCCGTCCCCCCGGAATTTCCGCCTATGTGTAACATAGATAGTTCTGAAACCACATGCAGGCATCAGTTGATCTTCCTAATGAAAAGTGAGTGATCAACTGTGTCAAAGGCCTTGACAGGTCTATAAACTAGGCAGCACAATTTATCTTTGCATCTAAGGCTCTGGCAATATCTTTTACAAGTGGGGTGGTTGGAGGCACAGTGCTGTACCTGGTATATATCCTGATTACATATCCAAAATAACTTTGACAGTACGAACCGACTGTTGGTGTATATCTTTCCATACTTTTGGAATAACTCCCGTGATTAGAGTGAGATTTAAAGTATGGGCCACTGAGCCAGCAAAAAATTGTGCTACATATGCAAGTAAACACTGTTCTAGTTTGTCTGCCCCAATGGGGAAAAAAATGAGAGAACACTTAAAGAATTAAGGGAAAAAAGTCTCAATGAAAATTATATATTAAAGATCAAAATCTTTATCATAATCTTTAATTTGTCGACAAGAAAATTACATAACAATGGTCAATGGAAATCAAAATCACCAACCAATTGAGGGCTGGATTCAAGCTCACACCGAAAATCAAAGTAAACAATTGATATCACAGGCTCTTCCGATTTGTGTGAATTTCTTTAAGGCGACTCATAATGCGTGTCAGAAGTGTGTATGGTCTCCACGTACCAGTATGCACTCCTGACAACATCAGGGCATGCTCCTGATGAGATGGCATATGGAGTCTTGGGGGATCTCCTCCCAGACCTGGATCAGGGCATCAGTGAGCTCCTGGACAGTCAGCCATCCTGGAGGTGCTGGACTAGCCTATGCAACCAGAATGGGCTGCAGGTACCACCTCATGCTACCAGTAGTGAAAAGGACACTAACAAAACACAAAACTACTGAAGAATCAGTCAGGAAATATAAGGAGAGAGCAATTGTCTGTGGCCACCACCTGCCAAACCATTGCCTTTTTGTGTGTTGTCTTGCATTTGCCTCTCCAGTGCACCTGTTGTCATTTTCATTTGCACCAAAAAAACAGGTGACATTGCTTCATAATTGCTTATGCCTCAGATTAATATCCCTGAAGTTGAATTTACTTGTTGGTATACTGTGATGATTGCGCAGTGGTGGTTGATGGGACATGGCCTTTTTGCGGTTCCGAGTGTCAAACACAATCATATTTCATATTTGTCCAAAACATTTTATATTGTTTAGAAGATGCTGCTTTGGGTGCACACACTGATCATTCATGCAATACATCACTTTTTCAAAAATGTTCAACCAAACATGAAAAAGCTCATACTGTCCCAAGCACGTTTCACAAAGTTTAAACTTGAATAAAAGTAATGAAAAAAAATAACACTCCCCTCAATAAAGTACAGAATGATAACACAGATGTTTATTTGTGAGTCATACATTTTTAAAGTTCATGCATAATAATTTAAGTCAGTTCTGATCAAAAAGATTTTGTCCTAGAAATGCATATCATATGGTGTGACACTATATTGTGATATTTAAACAGGCAATTTTTTGTAGACCCTTGTGGAGGAGGTGTCCCTGTTTAACCAGGAAGTACTAAAAACACCTCACTAGGACATGGAAGGATTACAATGTGAGATGTCTCTTGTAATTTTTCAATTTATCAAATATTTTTGACTGATCATGCAAAAAAAGAATATTGTTAATGTTGTAAATGTCTGTTGTAGCTGGAAACTGTTGATTTTCAATGGAATACTGCATGTATAGTGGGGAGAACAAGTTTTTGATACACTGCTGATTTTGCAGGTTTTCCCACTTACAAAGCATGTAGAAGTCAGTACTTTTTTTAAGCAGAACTTAATATTTGGTACAGAAACCTTTGTAGAAAATAATCCCTAAAGAATGATGTTTCCACCTCCATGCTTCATGGTTGGGATGGTGTTCTTGGGGTTGTACTCATCCTTTTTCTTCTTCCAAACACGGCGAGTGGAGTTTAGACCAAAAAGCTCTATTTCTGTCTCATCAGACCACATGACCTTCTCCCATTCCTCCTCTGGATCATCCAGATGGTCATTGGCAAACTTCAGACGGGCCTGGACATGCACTGGCTTGAGCAGGGAGACTTTGCGTGTGCTGCAGGATTTTAATCCATGACGGCATAGTGTGTTACTAATGGTTTTCTTTGAGACTGTGGTCCCAGCTCTCTGCAGGTCATTGACCAGGTCCAGGCTGTGTAGTTCTGGGCTGATCCCTCCCCTTCCTCATGATCATTGATGCCCCACGAGGTGAGATATTGCATGGAGCCCCAGACCGAGGGAGATTGACCATCATCTTGAACTTCTTCCATGTTCTAATAATTGCGCCAACAGTTGTTGCCTTCTCACCAAGCTGCTTGCCTATTGTCCTGTAACCCATCCCAGCCTTGTGCAGGTCTACAATTTTATCCCTGATGTCCTTACACAGCTCTCTGGTCTTAGCCATTGTGGAGAGGTTGGAGTCTGTTTGATTGAGTGTGTGGACAGGTGTCTTTTATACAGGTAACGAGTTCAAACAGGTGCAGTTAATACAGGTAATGTGTGGAGAACAAGGAGGGCTTCTTAAACAAAAACTAACAGGTCTGTGAGAACTGGAACCGGTGATCAAATATTTTCTGGATTTTTGTTTTAGATTCCGTCTCTCACAGTTGAAGTGTAGCTATGATAAAAATTACAAACCTCTACATGGTTTGTAAGTAGGAAAACCTGAAAAATCAGCAGTGTATTAAATACTTGTTCTCCCCACTGTATGTGGAGCACTCCCCAAATAGAAAATAAAATGAACACACAATTAGTCACATTCTTCATGGACATTTTCCTCTATCATCCTTTAGAATTGCCATAGATGCACCAAATCATTCCAAATGTGAGGTGAGGAATTACTGAAATCTGATCCACCTAAGTCAGTGGAGATTAAAGGTGTCTGAAGTGTTAAAAATCGACATAAAGGGACACATTAACAGTCTATTGGTATTAAGGACCTAATAAGGAGTAGGGCCAGCATTTGCGTTCAAAACAGTACCAATTCTTAGAATGATGTCATACAAATCCTGAACTGTGTTCTGGGATATTACACCCTTCTCCCTCTAGTTTTGTGATGGATATAGGAGGTGGAAATTTACATTTCACTCTGCGCTCAAAACTTTGCATAAATGTTCAAATCTGGTGTTTGAGGAGGACTTGGAAGGTGTGACATCCTGATGTTCATAAATCTACTCTTGAATTTTTAGCCTAGATTATTGGCGCTCCTGGTCCTGTACATTGGTCTTTTATTCCTTGGACAGCAATCAACGCCCTGGTAATGGCTACCCATTCCATTACTGTAGGTAACAGACATTGTGGGCTGAAGGCATGCTTTACTTTTCTCCAAACCTAAACTCGTCTAGATGTAGGAAATAGTGTGAAAGACTCATCAGACCATGTTGCGTTTTTTGTGTTGGTCTTGGCATCCCTTCCATGCATTTCAGTTTTGTGAGGTTTTAGGTGAGGCTGCGTCACAGAGGTGCTGATTCAGTGGAAATATTCAAAGCTGTGCTTTTGGTACATCGAGCAATTATAAGAGTCTGTGTATCCCTGTTGATCCCCCAGGTAGGGCCACAGTGTCGCTGCTATATTATTGTGCTGGGGGATATGAGGAATGCACTTCTAACTTTCTCAGTTTCCTCCAGTTTAAAAGTTGAGGTCCTGGTCCACACCTGCGGATTACCTGGTTTGTGGGGCCCGTTGCTGTCCCTGTCCTTGTCCACCTGGTCATACTTCTGACCTAGTCTAAAATCAAATAGCCTCTGGATTTAGCCCAGAGAAATTTATTAATTATTCCAATTGGACTCTTAATATCTCACCCGGCACAGCCAGAAGAGGACTGGTCACCCCTCTGAGCCTGGGTCCTCTCTAG
Source organism: Esox lucius (assembly GCF_011004845.1). NCBI lineage: Eukaryota > Metazoa > Chordata > Actinopteri > Esociformes > Esocidae > Esox > Esox lucius. The sequence continues at coordinate 20,652,195 of NC_047570.1, read as the reverse complement.
GTTTCTTCTTAAAATTCGGGAGTTTTTCCTAGCCACTGAAATTCAATACTACTGTTGTTTGCTCCTTGGGGTTTAAGGCCGGGTGTCTCTGTAAAGCACTTTGTGACAACTGCTGTTGTAAAAAGGGCTTTATAAATACATTTGATTGATTGATTGATCAGCTTTGACTTGCATAAACTTTTCTTATTTGTTGATGCAAGTCTGTTTTTCATATGCCGATTATTTTTAAGACTTTTCCCCTTTATACATTCAGGTTTTGAGAAAGAAAGAAGTTACTTTTTTGTAAAGATGACTACTCTGTCTTCTTTACCTTCAGTCTGTTCTCTGTACAAATTGAACCCTCCAGTGCAATTTCTGTCTAGAATCCTCATAAATAACCTGAAAGGCTCAGACTTCAATGAATTTCAACTTTGACAGTAGGCTTCATATATTCAGGTTCATAAATGCAAGTCCCTTACAAGTTTTCCACTATAGGTGTGCTGATACATAGCTGTTTACTACATACCAATAACAAATACAGAGAATCTGTATTAAATGTAATAAGTGCAGGAACTTTAATCTTACCATAATTGGACTTGGGCACCTATCCATTTTGCACGTTGGATTTATCGCCTGTATGTAGTTTCGGTCCCTGGTCATTTAAGTGAACTCTATCCTCCTTATAAAGTCTGCCATTTAAAAGAAATGTAAACTTTTTTACAAATGGAATGTGAGCAGAGATGCATTGATTTTGTTGTTGCCAGCAATTGAGTTTCCATAGGCAGTAAACCTCATGCTGTCTCTCAAGCAATTGTAATTGTAGCTAGAGGCTTGGGGTGTAGTGCCAGAGATTAAGACTAAATATTTGAAAGTCAGTGGAAGGGCGATGTCCTGTACTGGGATTTTCCTGCTTGGTTTAATGTGTTGAAATATAGGGCTGGTTATCGGCACTGATCTCCTGGGCCCAGTTTAATCTGGATCAGTGGCAGTTTTTCAAAGCAACGTTGGATTGGATCACCCTGATCCAGATTCATACATTTCAAGATTACAAAATGTGGATTACCTGTGCTCTGAATGGGGCTACATATCACAATGTAGGCTACAAGCTAAAGAACGACAGGTAGAATAGCCAGCATGGGGTCACTAAGTGTTTTTATTTGAAGAGACAGAAAACAGCATAATAAATAATACAAATATCCCCTTCCCTTTTCAATTTATTTTCAGTCAGACCCCTCATCTGACCCCCAATAAATAAATAAAAACAAACAAATATGCATTATTCACAGACACATTGTGTATATTTTGAACACGTTTTAAATCATAAAAATCCTAGATGTCCAAGAGTTAACAAAATAAAGAATGTTCAAAGTTTTTCATTTGTGGAGAGACCAGCTTTTTGAAGCCCTGCGTTTAGGAGGTGGATATCAAGTCTAACTTTGTTTTGCTGTAGTTGGGTAAGAGTTATTTGTTCCTCTGCCAGATTAATCTGTTATTCTGCTCTTTCAGTTTCTCAATGAAGATGTGCCTTATGGGCACACTTCACACCTCTTTTCTGAGCTCCTGTGGCAATAACTGCTGGCTTTACCAGTGAGGATCCACCTTCTTCCTCAATGACTGGTTAATTTCTGATAACTGTGTCATTGTAATTAATAAATGGTGAGAAATGACAGTTAAAATTAAATACATAATTTTTTTTTTATTCTGACAGCTGTTTGTGCACACGTATGCATCCAGGTTATTGTATTCATTTTTCCCCCTTGAAGATTTCAGTTTGTTTTTCAATTGAATTGTTCACATTATTGGTCTCATTTAAAGTAGAATAAGTTCTGACATGATTTATCTTTGTCTCATTCTTTTACATGACAAAAACCTAGCATTTTAACAGGGGTGTGTAGACTTTTTATATCCACTGTACATGCCAGATTAGCAGGTTAGTTACGAACCCAAATGGTTGTTTCTATCACTCCTCCTGAGATGGTTTTTAGAGGGAGGGTAAACTACCAATTTGTCATACCTCAGGTAGGCAATGTCGTAGTCTCGCAGATTTCATAGCTGGCAAGAGTTATTTTCTTCTTTAGCGGACAGCCTCAGAAGTCCTTGTTTGTATAGATTCCAGTTAGTTTAGTGGCTTTCTCCAGAACCATGAGCTTGTCTTAGTATCTCAACAATTATGCGACAATCGGCCTGGGTCTATCGTCCCTGGTTTCACCTCCAGTCCGTTTCCCAGTCCTGTGTCCACGTTCCATTTCCTTTTGAGTTAGCAGTAATTTTTCAGAGAGCAGCTTACAAACTGTGCTCACAGATTTGACCCATGTTTTGTTGTTATTCTTCAGGATGCCGTCAAATGCTAGATTGTTTTTCCTCAATTGGCACTCCAAGTATTCTGTCTTGCCTCCTACCGTCTGCATGCACTCACAGATTGTGGATGTATCTTTCTCATTGAAGTACAATCCTTAGAAGGTTTTTCTTGAGTGGTATGATGGCAATTCAAAAGTCCATACAGTGTACGAAAATGTTAGGTAAGACAGAGGAAAACTTTATTGCACAATTAACAGCTATATTTCTTGCAAGGAGAGAGTACACAGTCACAAAGTAACTGTGGAGAATTTCTAAAGTAACACAGGACAATCATCAGTACAGATACAGAAAAAGTGGTGTGGTAAGATACTTCACAGCTGTCTTATGTCAACAATACAGGCCCCAGGCTTGGAATTCCATCATTTTAGAGGCAAGGCCTTCGGTTACACAACATATTTTAGAACAAAAGGCCACATGCCAGGGCACAAAGGCCATTGAGTGAAATAAAAGGATTTGGAGCTTACAAATAAACAACTTGACTTGTTGATAGGAAAAAAACATGCATGGCATTAAAACATACAAACTTTTTAAATATCATATTTTGAATAATAACTTATTATAACTGATGTTTTTTCCACATAAAAAGTTAAATGATCATGTTTTAATCCTTGAAATTACATCTACTCCCCTTCAACATTTTTATAGATTCTGGTATCTGTTTCATTTCAGACTTTTTAGTTGGGAGCGTTCACAAGGACGACAACAAACCGACTGCGGTATTGACAGTTAAGTAACGTTATGCCTAGCTAGCCAGAGGCATAACATTACCTCAGTTACCCAAAGGTTAACCACAAAAGCATCCTATAACATCACAATCACCTGCGCTAATGAGTTTGACCTAAATAAAAAAATATACTGACTTTTTTGTGCGCGGAGCAAGTAATTCTTGTTTTCTAAACTTTCACCACAATCACTGCCAATTGGAGTAATGTCAAACCTAACTTTACTTCTCGGTAGCACAAAGGCCATACAAGGATTTTCGGGACATCACAGTCAGAGCGAAGGGCAACCACGGCAATGGCTGTCATGGCCCCTGTGAAATTCCTACGCTGATGTCCCCTTTGTTCCATCTATTTCTAGGCTGTCCCCTCGCCTTGCCCCAGAGAACTAAGGACACTGTAGGCAACCTTTTCAACGCAGAAGGGTAAAAGAACAGAATACACTGTTCTTTGTCCAGAACCATCAGTTCTTGTTCCTCTTTGGCTACACAGTCCATTTGTGCATTCATAGACTCCATGATAAGCTTTATGAAGCCTTTGAAGTTGCTCTCTTGCTGGAGTAACAATGCCATGTAAAAGTCCTTCTGCTTCTCTTAAAGCTCATGCACCTGGCTTGAGATGATATATTCTTCCAAATGTTTTGTTGTATCAGCAGCATTGTGGTGTGGGGTTGTAGTCTGCTCCTGCTAGCAGTGTTAGCTAAGCTAGGCTAAGCACAAGCTAGCTAGCCGGCTCACTATTATCAGTGTTGGACTTCCACAAAGAATTTTAGTGCAAGCTACTTCAAGTTATTCTAGGAATGCTGTACTTAGTAACCACTTCAGACAACATCTGGTAAAAAAAAATATAATAATCCATATTGCTTGTATAACATGGTTACAATAAAAAACGTAATGAAATATTGGCAAGTAAGCTAAGTCTCTGACTTTTCTTTCACAATATTGCAAGTCGTTCTAGAAAATTGCGTATTAACACAGTCATTGATATTGTAGAACTCTGCTGCCAGATTAAAATGAACGATAAAATTCAGACTCCGTTTTTGGCCTTGTCCCTTGTATAGAGATTTCTCTGGATTCTTTGAATCTTTTAATGATATTATGTACCATAGGTGATGACAGCCCCAAACTCTTTACAATATTACGCTGAGAAACGTTATTCTTAAATTGTTGCACTATTTGTCCATGCAGTCTTTCATGTAGTGAACCCCTCCCCTTCCTCACTTCTGTATTATCTTTCAATAACAAATAATTTGTACAAAAGTCTAGGACAACGTTTGTATTTCGCTTTGTGAATTATTATTTAGTGTAATACATTTGATGAATTACAAACCCGATTCCAAAAACGTTGGGACACTACAAATTGAGTAAAAAAGGAATGGAATAATTTACAAATCTCATAAACTTATATTTATAATATAAGAATATACAATAGAATATAGATAACATATCGAATGTTGAAAGTGAGACATTTTGTAATGTCATGCCAAATATTGGCTCATTTTGGATTTCATGAGAGCTACACATTCCAAAGAAGTTGGGACAGGTAGCAATAAGAGGCCGGAAAAGTTAAATGTACAGATAAGGAACAGCTGGAGGACCAATTTGCAACTTATTATGTCAATTGGCAACATGATTGGGTATAAAAACAGCCTCTCAGAGTGGCAGTGTCTCTCAGAAGTCAAGAAGGGCAGGGGATCATCAATTCCCCCAATGCTGCGGCGAGAAATAGTGCCGCAATATCAGAAAGGAGTTTCTCAGAGAAAAATTGCAAAGAGTTTGAAGTTATCATCATCTACAGTGCATAATTCAGAGAATCTGGAACAATCTCTGTGCGTAATGTTCAAGGCCTGAAAACCATACTGGATGCCCGTGATCTTCGGGCCCTCAGGCGACACTGCATCACATACAGGAATGATACTGTAATGGAAATCACAACATGGGCTCCGGAATACTTCCAGAAAACATTGTCGGTGAACACAATCCACTGTGCCATTCGCCGTTGCCGGCTAAAACTATAGGTCAAAAACAAAGCCGTATCTAAACAGGATCCAGAAGCGCAGGAGTTTTCTCTGGGCCAAGGATAATTTAAAATGGACTGTGGAAAAGTGGTAAAGTGTTCTGTGGTCAGACGAATCAAAATTATAAGTTCATTTTGGAAAACTGGGACGTCATGTCATCCGGATTAAAGAGGACAAGGACAACCCAAGTTGTCATCAGCGCTCAGTTCAGAAGCCTGCATCTCTGATGGTATGGGGTTGCATGAGTGCGTGTGGCATGGGCAGCCTGCACATCTGGAAAGGCACCATCAATGCTAACAGTTATATCCAAGTTCTAGAACAACATATGCTCCCATCCAGACGTCGTCTCTTTCAGGGAAGACCTTGCATTTTCCAACATGACAATGCCAGTCCACATACTGCATCAATTACAATGACATGGCTGCATAGAAGAAGGATCCGGGTACTGAAATGGCCAGCCTGCAGTCCAGATCTTTCACCCATAGAAAACATTTGGCACATCATAAAGAGGAAGGTGTGACAAAGAAGACCTAAGACTGTTGAGCAACTAGAAGCCTGTATTAGACAAGATTTGGACAACATTCCTATTCATAAACTTGAGCAAATTGTCTCCTCAGTCCCCAGACGTTTGCAGTCTGTTATAAAAAGAAGAAGGGATGCCACACAGTGGTAAACATGGCCTTGTCCCAACTTTTTTAAATCAACTTATTTTTCCCTTAAAGTGATACATTTTCTCAGTTTAAACATTTGATGTCATCTGTGTTTATTCTGAATAAAATATTGAAATTTGAAACTTCCACATCATTGAATTCTGTTTTTATTCAAAATTGTACAGTGTCCCAACTTTTTTGGAATCGGGTTTGTACATAAGAAGCTGAATCTTAAATAATAAACAAAAATGTATACAAAGATGGTTGATATTTTGTTTTTCTCCTAATGAAAAACAGTAACGTGGGATACATTTTTAGAATTGTCGAAGATATCATCTGTATTATGTTTCATTGATCATTAATTTGTTGAATGGTCAAGGAAATTTCTTGTTTTTCTTTTGTAAGTTAATTCAAATTCAAATAATATAATAATAGGTGTTGGTACTATTCCAGCAAAGTATCTCTGGCAAAGTCAATTCAAGGCCAGTAGGTGCCACCCATTTTAGCCTCCTCGTCACAACTATATTGAACCCGGGGTGTAGTGGTTATTAATGAGATTAACTTGTTTCCTCCTTCCCTTCCACAGTGGCCAGGTGCACCCGCTGCTAGGGCGTTTCAGTGAGCTGGGAACTCTGCTGTCTCATTGGAAGTTGCCAGTTAACGTAGATGCTGTTCTTCTGGATGCTGGCTGCTCCTCCATGCAGATGGACTGTCCCAAGAGAGGTTTCTCCCTTAGTAAGGATGGCCCTCTTGACATGAAAATGGATGCTGAAAGGTGAGGCCACAAATAGTCACCTCTAGTGATAGTATTATAAAGCACTGTTACATGTCCAGTATTGTAATACAGTGAAGGTGTATCCTCAGTGTGTGGTGAAGATATAGGCCTTTTTGTCAGCCCATGTTGCTGTTAATATAGGAAACATTCTGTATTTGTATTCCACAACCCATATTAAGTCCTGTCTCCCCCCACCCAAGTATGGAATCACATTCCCACTGCGCACTGGGAAATTTCATTTTAATATAAATGTGTGGTGGAAATTGTATGTTGTACTGTTTTTCTGTTGCTGGCATGAAATTAATTTATTCCAGAAGGTTTATATATTCACATAAGGGTTGTCACAAAACAATACTCAAAATAATACCACTGCATTAATGTCATAAAAATAATAAATCTAATGAAAAATTGTTAGATCCTGCCCATGATAACATACAAACAAAATAGTTTGTGTCATTATCTAGTAACACACTAATAATTGTACTATTATTATAGCATAAAAATTAGTTTCACAAACCACGGTAAAAACAAACCTGAAGAATATTCTAGCATACAATTTGGTCTGTAAGAATGTCTCCTTTCTTTCTTTCTTACTTACTTACTGACTAACTGTCTACCCCTTGTTATATAGTGTAGTGATTAGAGACATGGACTACGTAACAACAGGTCCCGCGTTCGACTCCTGTCACTGTCAAAACACATTATGTCTTAGGATCTGTTCACGTCAGACAAAAACTTTGCTGGCTACAACCTTCTGTAGCTACGTTATAGCAAGCCTAATGCTTAATGGTGTTTTGACTGTGACAGCCTAACAATGATTAATGATGTCTAGCTAAATATTCAAACTGCGTGATGTTACTGTGTGACTCAATAATATAATGTCAAGAGGCTATACCGACACCTGGCAGTCTCTATGGCATGGTCGTTAGACACAGCCTCTCACGTGGGAGACCCAGATTTGCCTCCAGGGAGGGCAACAACAATCTCTTTTCATTGCCGGGCCAACTGAACTAGGCTTGCCTGGTTTCTTGTTTTTATGAATGTTTTTGTCTACCTCTAGGATATAAATATTTATTTCACTTTTGAATAGCAATGCTTGTGGTAGTCTACCAACCAATATTATGTACAGGAGCACAATACAACTTTTCTGATATTGAAGGTATGTGTACGGTATGGTAGAATAACATCTTGAGCAAAATTAATGTATTTGATTTGCTATGTCTGTACTCTTTGATTTTATCAACAAGATGTGTAACATTAGTCCATTTTTGAAAAAGGAAAAAGTTTACCAAATAAATGTATGTACAGTGGGGAGAACAAGTATTTGATACACTGCCGATTTTGCAGGTTTTCCTACTTACAAAGTATGTAGAGGTTTGTAATTTTTATCATAGGTACACTTCAACTGTGAGAGACGGAGTCTAAAACAAAAATCCAGAAAATCACATTACATGATTTTTAAATAATTAATTTGCATTTTATTTCATGACATAAGTATTTGATCACCTACTAACCAGTAAGAATTCCGGCTCTCACAGACCTGTTAGTTTTTCTTTAAGAAGCCCTCCTGTTCTGCACTCATTACCTGTATTAACTGCACCTGTTTGAACTCATTACCTGTATGAAAGACACCTGTCCACACACTCAATCAAACAGACTCCAACCTCTCCACAATGGCCAAGACCAGATAGCTGTGTAAGGACATCAGGGATAAAATTGTAGACCTGCACAAGGCTGGGATGGGCTACAGGACAATAGGCAAAAAGCTTGGTGAGAAGGCAACAACTGTTGGCGCAATTATTAGAAAATGGAAGTAGTTCAAAATGACGGTCAATCTCCCTCGGTCTGGGGCTCCATGCAAGATCTCACCTTGTGGGGCATCAATGATCATGAGGAAGGTGAGGGATCAGCCCAGAACTACACGGCAGGGCCTTGTCAATGACCTGAAGAGAGCTGGGACCACAGTCTCAAAGAAAACCATTAGTAACACACTACGCCGTCATTGATTAAAATCCTGCAGCGCATGCAAGGTCCCCCTGCTCAAGCCAGCGCATGTCCAGGCCCGTCTGAAGTTTGCCAATGACCATCTGGATGATCCAGAGGAGGAATGGGAGAAGGTCATGTGGTCTGATGAGACAAAAATAGAGCTTTTTGGTCTAAACTCCACTTGCCGTGTTTGGAGGAAAAAGAAGGATGAGTACATCCCCAAGAACACCATTCCAACCGTGAAACATGTAGGTGGAAACATCATTCTTTGGGCATGCTTTTCTGCAAAGGGGACAGGACGACTGCACCGTATTGAGGGGAGGATGGATGGGGCCATGTATCGCGAGATCTTGGCCAACAACCTCCTTCCCTCACTAAGAGCATTGAAGATGGGTCGTGGCTGGGTCTTCCAGCATGACAACAACCCGAAACACACAGCCAGGGCAACTAAGGAGTGGCTCCGTGAGAAGCATCTCAAGGTCCTGGAGTGGCCTAGCCAGTTTCCAGACCTGAACCCAATAGAAAATCTTTGGAGGGAGCTGAAAGTCCATATTGCCCAGCAACAGCCCTGAAACCTGAAGGATCTGGAGAAGGTCTGTATGGAGGAGGAGAAATCCCTGCTGTAGTGTGTGCAAACCTGGTCAAGAACTACAGCAAACGCATATCTCTGTAATTGCAAACAAAAGTTTCTGTAACAAATATTAAGTTCTGCTTTTCTGATGTATCAAATACTTCATGCAATAAAATGCAAATTAATTACTTAAAAATCATACAATGTGACATGTAGAAGTCTGTAATCCTACAATTACAGACTTCTACATGCTTTGTAAGTGGGAAAACCTGCAAAATCGGCAGTGTATCAAATTCTTGTTCTCCCCACTGTTTTTAGGCAGGATGTAGTTCTAAATCTGAAATTGAAAGTGATAAACTGATTAACATTAACATGATCAAATATGAACACTTTAACACAATTGCCCTAAGTTTGGTTATGCATGACAACTCTTCTATATGAGTAGGGTGCTTCGCCATTCGCTGCAAATACATAGAAATCAATGTGCCTTTTAACAAACACATGGATGACATGAAGACTTAGAAAAGCAAAATGTAGGGAATCATTTTACTATTTCAGTAATTGTAAAATATATATTTGTATTTATTTGTATTATTTATTTATTTTTACAGCTGTTTAAAGCTAGTTAACCAAAGGGGAATAACTTTATTTGCATAGAGCATTTTTTTTGTGCAGGTAACAAACATCACAGAAAGGTAATTATCAAACCATTTTGGGTGTTTTAGTATTAAATAAAAATACAGATGTTTCGGAATACCTTGCAACGCTACTGCACATTGTACACTCATAAGGCCTGGAGTTCATATTCTATCAATCTGTCTATGCCTCAGTGGACATTAACAGTGTTTTGTGAAATTGACTATGATTTAGTTTCTGCATGAAGAAATGCCAATTCCTATTGTATAATCAGTAGGATTCCTAAGCTGCAGAGATTACACAGCTGTAAAACAGGAGTTACTATAAGCCGAGCGCTCTGCCACATTAGGTAGACTTGAAGACTGTATATTGAAGACGTCTTAGATGGAAAAACACCTCATGGTTAGCTATGAATCCAGTCTGTGCAGTCCATGTGGACCAATTTATAGAATTAAGCCAATAATTAAAGGGGTAATTTATCCAAAATGCATATTTTTCTCCCAATTTGTTTTTCAAACAATCCATTATTCAGCTTTGTCCCAGTCTGTAATTAGTGTTATTAGCATTGTCCAAATTCATGAATAAACGGTCCGTACCTCTATTGCAAAGCTGCATTGCAAGTGGAAAACTACTCCAAAATACTTCAAACTACATTCAGTAATCTGTCGTGGTGGCATTGATTTTTTTAAACTGTAAACTGACGAAACAGCCGGCGGAATTGGCTGAATTCAAACTGGCACTAGCAAACTATTTCCTTTAGCCACCATACACAGCGACTGTTCTTTGGCAGTGATGTCATCAAGGTGAGCATGAACTTTAACCTCAACAAGCTATGTGAAGATAGGTTGCTTCGCCTAGATTTTTTATATTGCTGCTTGTTTACACTTTATTATTACTATATTTTTTGCTTTATTTATATCTTAATTCTTACTACGTAGATGTCGTGTGCCATGTCACAAGAATTTAATTGTGCAGGATGACGCTGTGTTATTCCATGTATTTGATAAATTAACTGGATTTCCTTTGTTTGTAAGTATCTATGTCGACGTCTGCCTGCTCGTTTACCTGATTGTGGATCTTGAGTTAATTATATTCTACCTGCTCTGCCATTGGGAAAAAACCTCTGCCTCTCCCGTATCGTATTGTGGGAGAATCAGTGGAGCAACTTTGCCAACGAGACATACAATTTTAGCGAGAAACATTTTAATACAGAGGATCATAACCCACATTCACCTTGAAGAGAATTTAAGGCTAATGTAATTCCATCAGTGGAGATGAGTGGTACCCGGTGGGGTCTTCTGCTGTTGTAGCCCATCCGCCTCAAGGTTGTGCGTGTTGTGGCTTCACAAATGCTTTGCTGCATACCTCGGTTGTAACAAGTGGTTATTTCAGTCAAAGTTGCTCTTCTATCTGCTTGAATCAGTCGGCCCATTCTCCTCTGACCTCTAGCATCAACAAGGCATTTTCACCCACAGGACTGCTGCATACTGGATGTTTTTCCCTTTTCACACCATTCTTTGTAAACCCTAGAAATGGTCATGTCATCATCTTCCGCTTATCCGGGGCCAGCAGTCTAAGCAGGGATGCCCAGACTTCCCTCTCCCCAGACACTTCCTCCAGCTCTTCTGGGGGGACACAGAGGCGTTCCCAGGCCAGCCGGGAGACATAGTCCCTCCAGCGTGTCCTAGGTCTTCCCCGGGGTCTCCTCCTGGTGGGACGGGACCGGAACACCTTCCCAGGAAGGCGTTCTGGAGGCATCTGGAACAGATGCCCAAGCCACCTCAACTGACCCCTCTCGATGTGGAGGAGCAGCGGCTCTACTCTGAGCTCCTCCCGGGTGACCGAGCTTTTCACCCTAAGGGATCGCCCAGCCACACTGCGGAGAAAGCTCATTTCAGCCGCCTGTATCTGGGATCTTGTCCTTTCGGTCATGACCCAAAGCTCATGACCATAGGTGAGAGTAGGAACGTAGATTGACCGGTAAATCGAGAGCTTCACCTTGCAGCTCAGCTCTTTCTTCACCACGACAGACCGATACATCGACCACATTACTGCAGAAGCTGCACCGATCCATCTGTCAATCTCCCGTTCCACCCTTCCCTCAATCGTGAAGAAGACCCCTAGATACTTAAACTCCTCCACTTGAGGCAGGCACTCTCCACCAACCTGAAGTGGGCAAGCCACCCTTTTCCGATTGAGGACCATGGCCTCGGATTTGGAGGTACTGATTCTCATCCCCACCACTTGTCACTCGGCTGCAAACTGTCCCAGTGCATGCTGAAGGTCCTCGTTTGAAGGGGCCAACACGACATCATCCGCAAAGAGCAGAGACGAAATCGTGTGGTCTCCAAACCTGACACCCTCCGGCCCCTTGCTGCGCCTAGAAATTCTGTCCATAAATTCTGTCCATAAAAGTCTGACTTACTGCCGGCAATGCGGACCAAGCTCCTGCTTCGGTCGTACAGGGACCTGACAGCCCTTAACAAAGGACCCAGGACCCCATATTCCCGAAGCACTCTTCACAGGATGCCGCGAGGGACACAGTCGAATGCCTTCTCCAAATCCACAAAACACATGTGGATTGTTTGGGCAAACTCCCATGGACACTCCAACACCCCATAGAGGGTATAATGCTGGTCCAGTGTTCCACGGGCCCGGACGAAAACCACACTGTTCCTCCTGAATCCGAGGTTCTACTATCGGCCGTATTCTCCTCTCCATAACCCTGGCATAGACTTTCCCGGGGAGGCTGAGAAGTGTGATTCCCCCTATAGTTAGAAATGGTTGTGCGTGAAAATCCCAGTAACTGAGCAGATTGTGAAATACTCAGACCGGCCCGTCTGGCACCAACAACCATGCCACACTCAAAATTGCTTAAATCACCTTTCTTTCCCATTCTGACATTCAGTTTGGAGTTCAGGAGATTGTCTTGACCAGGACCACACCCCTAAATACATTGAAGCAACTGCCATGTGATTGGTTGATTAGATAATTGTATTAATGAAAAATTTAACAGGTGTTCCTAATAGTCCTTTAGGTGAGTATATGTGTATATATACACATATACTCAGGCCACTCCAGGACCTTGAGATGCTTCTTACGGAGCCACTCCTTAATTGCCCTGGCTGTGTGTTTCGGGTCGTTGTCATGCTGGAAGACCCAGTCACAACCCATCTTCAATGCTCTTACTGTGGGAAGGAGGTTGTTGGCCTTCTCCCATTCCTCCTCTGGATCATCCAGATGGTCATTGGCAAACTTCAGACGGGCCTGGACATGCATTGGCTTGAGCAGGGAGACTTTGCATGCGCTGCAGGATTTTAATCCATGATGGTGTACTGTGTTACTAATGGTTTTCTTTGAGACTGTGGTCCCTGCTCTCTTCAGGTCATTGACTAGGTCCTGCCGTGTAGTTCCAGTCTGATCCCTCACCTTCCTCATGATCTTTAATGCCCCACGAGGTGAGATCTTGTATGGTGCCCCAGACTGAGGGAGATTGACCTTCATCTTGAACATGTTCCATTTTCTATTAATTGCGCCAACAGTTGTTGCCTTCTCACCAAGCTGCTTGCCTATTGTCCTGTAGCCCATCCCAGCCTTGTGCAGGTCTACAATTTTATCCCTGATGTCCTTACACAGCTCTCTGGTCTTGGCCATTGTGGAGAGGTTGGAGTCTGTTTGATTGAGTGTGTGTACAGGTGTCTTTTATACAGGTAACGAGTTCAAACAGGTGCAGTTAATACAGGTAATGAGTGTAGAACAGGAGGGCTTCTTTAAGAAAAACTAACAGGAATGCTGACGACAGTGTGAACTTTAGGCTACATTTGCTCTGTTTGTTCGTCATACACTACCTGATCCCACACCTTTCCTGTGTCATCCTGTCGCCAAAAAATATCCCTTTCTTCTTTTCTTTGACAGCAATATGCTTTCACCCTTTGGCTATCATGCTAGCTAGAAAGTAAATTGTTGATCTCCGCCCGTTTGTAGCTATAACTGCTTGCCGCAACACCAGTGGTTTTGCAACACGCAAATAGATTTTGAGCCAATGCTCTGGCCAGCCAACCAAGTGGTGCAGTCATTAAATAGGCCTACATGGTTGAATGTCCAGTCAGTGAGAGTCAGAGAGAATCTGGATGTTTTAATTGGAGTTTATTGTGTTTTCGGATTAATAGGTTTTGCAAGGTTTTTTCTCAACCGTCTTTTTGGCTTATGTGTATCCGCCATGGTGGCTGTTAGTATTGGCAAATCTATGCACCAAATCAATTAGCCTTTTTAAATTATAAACTTGGATAAGTTTATAGGTTTATTGTCCACAATGTATTTCTGATCAATTTGATGTTATTTTAATGGACAATTATTTTAGCTTTTCTTTCGAAAACAAGGATATTTCTAAGTGACCCCAAATGTTTAAACCATAGTGTATGTATGCATTGCCAACTGATATTTGGCTGTAGTAATACATTTTTATTCACATTAGCAATATTTCCCTAAAGAGATGCACCTGGAATCTCGATTAGTAAATTAAAACAGCTAGCAAGAAAAGATACTACTCTGCCATAGCTACATTATTATTTCTTTTTTTTTTACAATTTCTGTATTCATCTCCCAGCCCAAGGAGGTTTTCAGCTGTATCTGGGAGATATCAGACCTCACCACTGTAAGCATGGACATGACGTCAAATAGCTTAATTGGGTTCTTTGTGCGTAGGTACCCCGAGATGCCTTGTGCCGCTGACGTTGTGAATGCCTTGGATCAACAGGCTCTTGCGTCCATCCTCACCATGTACGGAGAGGAGAAGCACGCTTGGAAAATAGCCTCAGCTATAGTGGAGGCACGCAATGTCTACCCCATCACCCAGACACAGCAGCTAGCCAGCGTGGTGGCAGGTACTCATTAATTCCATACATTGTCTTTGGGGCTCAGGGTAGAAATGCAGGGAAATGTTAAGTCGCCTAGGACTCCCTGTGGAACATATTTGTCTGGGGAAAAGTCATGATATCTAATATCCAACATTTTCCTGTTGTCTCACATCCCTTTTTCCTGAGGTCATTATTAATAAATAGTAAAGAGACAAAGCTGTTGCAGCGGGCGGTTACCGTTCTGATGAGAGAGTGATTACCTCTTTTTAACAAAAGCTCCCTTTTCTCCCATCCATTTTTCTCCTCCCCTTTGTTGTTTTTGATTTTGTTTCTGTTTCCTATCCTGACTGATGTTATGTCCCTCCATGCACCCTGTCTCAAACACACACAAACACACATAAACACTCGTGCACAGATTGCTGAGGACGCACTGATCCTTTTTGTAAATGTTTTATTTTTACAGCTACAAGGAGAGATGTGCTATGTGCGTCACACAGGGAGAACAGGTGTGAGGGAGGGCAGTTGTTTGATCTCTTTTGAAGAGCAGAGCGAGTCACCTTCAATATTTATTCCAATCAATCCAAGAGGTCTTGACTCATGTGGGTATCAGAGGGTCACTTAGGCTGCTGGTGGCAGCATTGCCTAGAAAAAAGTGCTAGGGAGGTGAGGAGGAGATTATATTTGTTTGTGGGGCTATATTTTGTATTGCAATTGTTGAGAAGTTGAGGACGTCATAATGATATTCTACTATGGGTTTATCGGACAGGTCTCTCTTACTTCTCTCAATCATTCAGTCAATGTGTTTGCACAGGTTGCTGATCTCTTAATCTTCACAGACTATAGTTGCAAGAAGACTTCTAGACTGTTTGGCCGTGTTCAGGGTACTTGAGCTAGGGATCAACTGCAGCTCTTCTATAAGGACTAGTAGCCCTGGCCTTTTCAATCGTCTTTCGATTCACATTTGTAATGAATATGTTGTGAGGAAATCAAGTAGAGCCCAAATTGAGTCATTCAGAATGGATTTGTCAGCACATGAATAATAAAGTTCCTATAGAGGTTATGACATTTCTTTGTATTCGTCTGTATAGAAAGCTTGTTAAAAGCATCTGACTTTATTAGCCCTTTAGACACCAATGGAATTCTAGAATGCTGCTGTAGATTACTGAGAATTCTTAAAATATACAACCCGTTTCCAAAAAAGTTGGGACGCTGCATTAAATGAAAATCTAAACAGAATATAAATATGCAAATCAATATATTTAATTAAAAATAGTACAAAGACAACATATCATATTTTGAAACCGAGAAATATTATTTTGGGGGGGAAAATACATGCCCATTTTGAATTTGATACCAACAATGCATTGTGTTGCATCAACCATACTCTGTAAGTGTTTGGGATCTGAGGAAGCAAATTACTGAAAGTGAAATGTTTTCCCATTCTTGCTTGATATAGGATTTCAGCTGCTAAACTGTTCAGGGTCTCCTTTGTTGTATTTTTTATTTCATAATGCGCCAAATATTTTCAATGGGTGAGAGGACTGGATGGGTAAGCAGGCCAGTTTAGCACCCCGTCTCTTTTACTACAGAGCCATGCTGTTGTAATCCTTGCAGAACATGGTTTGGCATTGTCTTGCTGAAATAAGCAAGGGCTTCCCTGAAAAATACTTTGTATAGATGGCTGCATATGTTGCTCCAAAACCTGTATACAGTGGGGAGAACAACTATTTGATACACTGCTGATTTAGCAGGTTTTCCCACTTACAAAGCATGTAGAAGTCTGTCATTTTTTAACATAGGTACTCTTCAACTGTGAGTGACAAACTACAAAAAAAATCAGAAAATCCCATTGTATGATTTTTACGTAATTAATTTGCATTTTATTGCATGAAATAAGTATTTGATACATCAGAAAAGCAGAACCTAATATTTGTTACAGAAACCTTTGTTTGCAATTACAGAGATCGTACTTTTCCTGTAGTTGTTGACCAGGTTTGCCCACACTGCAGCAGGGATTTTGGCCCACCCCTCCATACAGACCTTCTCCAGATCGTTCAGTTTTCGGGGCTGTCGCTGGGCAATACAGACATTGAGCTCCCTCCATAGGTTTTCTATTGGGTTCAGGTCTGGAGACTGGCTAGGCCACTCCAGGACCTTGAGATGCTTCTTACGGAACCACTCCTTAGTTGCCCTGGCTGTGTGTTTCTGGTCGTTGTCATGTTGGAAGACCCAGCCACGACCCATCTTCAATGCTCTTACTGTGGGAAAGAGGTTGTTGGTCAAGATCTCGTAATACATGGCCCCATCCATCCTCCCCTCATTACGGTGCAGTCGTCCTGTCCCCAAAGAATGATGTTTCCACCTCCATGCTTCACGGTTGGGATGGTGTTCTTGGGGATGTACTCATCCTTCTTCTTCCTCCAAACACGGCGAGTGGAGTTTAGACCAAAAAGCTCTCTTTTTGTCTCATCAGACCACATTACTTTTTCCCATTCCTCCTCTGGATCATCCAGATGGTCATTGGCAAACTTCAGACGGGCCTGGACATGCGCTGGCTTGAGCAGGGGGACCTTGCGTGTGCTGCAGGATTTTAATCCATGACGGCGTAGTGTGTTACTAATGGTTTTCTTTGAGACTGTGGTCTCAGCTCTCTTCAGGTCATTGACCAGGTCCTGCTGTGTAGTTCTAGGCTGATCCCTCACCTTCTTCATGATCATTGATGCCCCACGAGGTGAGATCTTGCATGGAGCCTTAGACCGAGGGAGATTGACTGTCATCTTGAACTTCTTCCATTTTCGAATAATTGCGCCAACAGTTGTTGCCTTCTCCCCAAGCTGTTTGCCTATTGTCCAATAGCCCATCCCTTGTGCAGGTCTACAATTCTATCTGTGATGTCCTTACACAGCTTACTGGTCTTGGCCATTGTGGAGAGGTTGGAGTCTGTTTGATTGAGTGTGTGGACAGGTGTTTTTTATACAGGTAACGAGTACAGACAGGTTTAGTTAATACAGGTATTGAGTGTAGAACAGGACGGGTTCTTAAAGAAAAAGTAACAGGTCGGTGAGAGATGGAATTCTTACTGGTTGGTAGGTGATCAAATACTTATGTCATGCCATAAAATGCTAATTAATTATTTAAAAATCATACAATGTAATTTTCTGGATACAAATTACAGACCTCTACATGCTTTGTAAGTGGGAAAACCTGCAAAATCGGCAGTGTATCAAATACTTGTTCTCCCCACTGTTTATTGTTTAGCATTAATGGTGCCCTCACAGATGTGCAAGTAAACCATACCATCACGAATGCTTGCTTTTGAACCGTGCGCTGATGAGAAGCCGGATGATCCCACTCCTCTTTAATCCAGAGGACACAGCGTCCATGATTCCCAAAAATTATTTCAATTGATATTCATTTATCATAATCTAAATGTGGTCTGACAAATTTTCAGACCACAGGACAGTTTTCCACTTCATCACAGTCCATCGGATATGAGCTTGGGCCCAGAGACAACAGCAACGATTCTGGATCTTGTTTACATATGGTTTCTTCTTTGCATGGTAGAGTTTTAACTTGCATTTGTGAATGCAGTGACGTACTGTATTCACAGACAGTGGTTTTCAGAAGTGTTTCTGAGCCCCTGCAGTGATTTCCACTACAGAATCAAGTCTGTTTTCAATGCAGTTCCACCTGAGGGCCCAAAGATCCCAGCCATCCAATATTGGTTTTTGACCTTGTCCATTGCATACACTCGATTCTCTAAATCTTTTTAAGATATTATGTACCATAGATGATGAGATCCCCAAACTCTTTGCAAATTTACGTTGAGAAACTTTATTCTTAAATTGTTTCATTATTTGTCTTTCACAGAGTGATGAGCACCTCCCCCTTCCTCACTTCTAACTGACCCATCCTTTCTGGAATTATCTTTTAATACCCAATCATGTGAGAGGACATGGGCATGAGAAACTTAACACAACACAGATGTGCTGACTATGATAGATAGGGAGTGATGCCTGTTTCTGATGTGCCCCACACATCCCATCCATACCTCCTGCTAGTAGTTGCCCATGTGACTGACATAGACTCTAAGAATAGGCCCATTGACCATAGGTTGGAACATACCATACAAGGGTCTTTTGTAGGATAAACCTTTCTTATTGGAGGGTATTCGACTAAAGAACTCTGGAAGGTTATCATCGTATCCTCATATATTTTTCAAGAACCAATAACATTTGATATGTTGTCTTTGTACTATTTTTATATTGAATATAGTGTTAAAATTATTTTGCTCATCATTGCATTCTGTTTTTATTTACATTTTACGCAGTGTCCCAACTTTTTTTGGAAACGGGGTTGTATCATATTCTCTCACTCCTTTTAAAGAGACAACATAAAAACCAAGGACAAATTGCGTTTACTTTATTTTAAGTACATGCTTACCCTACTATGGCATTCTACATGTGCCATAGTCGGGTAGCATGAGCAACCGGGATGCAGAGAGATAGCAGCACTAAGGTACATGAGGTAGACCTGTGTGTAACAACTGCAACAACTGAAAAACGTCCATTATCAGGTTTTGCGAGGCAGTGTCAGAGTAGTACAAGGGAGTACTGCAACAAGGACCTGAGAGGCAGGGGTGGGTATGATAAGTTGTGGGTCACAGAGTTTTCTGAGTCACAGAGTTCAGCAGGGTTACAGTGGATGGGAAGAAACTGTTCTTTAGCCTCCTGGTGCGGAACCGAAGAGACCTGTACTGCCTGGCTGATGGTAGAAAGGCAAACAGTTTGTGGCATGTGTGTGAAGGGTCCATGATGATTCCGCGTACCCTGTGCAGACACCGCTTGCGCTGGAGGTCTGCGATGGTAGGAAGCTGGGCACCAGTGATGTGCTCAGGGGTTTTCACCACCAGTTGCAGGTCCTTCACATTTGGCTCCATATTTGTTTTATAGCATTGTGTAGACACTTACACTCAACACAAAAAGTATTTGGGAATTCTCTCTGGTGTGTCCTCCCTTTTCCTACACCTTTCACTCTCCATCCACCTCTTTCAACTGATTCAGGACATCATCATGATCTAGTGACAGCATTGTGAGCAAAGCACATCATTATTACTTGTCACTGCTTGTCATTGCATTTTGGGAGATCTCCCTCCCAAAATGCAGTCATTTGCCGCCAGGTAGAGGTAAATTAATCCAGCAAGTTTGGAAACTAATCTTTACAGATGCTGGCTTGGCTTAATGTGAATAATACAACTCTTGACCGAGTTGCAAAGATTTATTAAGAACTTTGTTGTGATTGCTCCTAGTTTAGACTGAAACTGAAAGAAACAATGAAGGAGAGCATTTATTGCGCACATTTTTTTTTAACTTGTTACTTCAAGTCAGGCATGCAGCTGTACTGCACGTTAGTATTTGTTTACCTACCAATGACTAGCTTATCTAGATTTATCTTTTAAACATAGCGTATATTTATTAGCCAGCTCAATGTCTTTTTTTCTGATATTAGCAAGTCAACTTGACTGATCCTTGATCCCTGACTACTGCTTTTGCTTAAAAAAGAGCTAGAAATCAGAGACGTTTATAAAGAATATTTCATTTTTTTCAATCAATATTAAGCTCAAAACAATAGCTTATATTTTAAATTGTTTACTTAGCATGTTGCATGGGTAATGCCTCTGTGTAAAAGACCCATTGAAATCTTTTGACCTTATGTGATTACCAATGCACTAAACATACACTTTTAAAATTGGCATTAACAGGTAAAATGTCCACGTCAAGTATTGTTTTTACCTAAAGATTGAGGTAACATCGCACAAAAATAAAATGTTCTGTCAATTTCTAAGTTAATTTAAGCAGAATTGCATTTCTAGATGCGAGACAAATTGACTTGGTTTCTGATTTTTAGCACTGTGATACCACTAATACTGTTAAAGCTCACTGCCCTGTTTGTTCTTTTTCTTACACTTGGAAGCCTTCTTGCTCCATTGTGAGCAGACTAATTATACAAAATTCCATTGGGCAATTACCACTTTTTGATCGTGGTTGTGATGACTCTCATTTCACTCTAAACCTGCAAAATGATTATCGTAAATTGTCTCTAGCTTTTAAGCCACGTTTTGTAGAGACAGGTTTTAGACTGTTGATTTTCTGATGCATTGTGTATTGAATTTTATATAAATACCTGAAGACAGATTTTCTGGACAGATTAAATGAGTGTGACTCTTGATGGACCAGATGGATGGGCCTGTGGCCATCATTAATGGACTCAGGGCATCACTTTGAGTCAGGCGCCAGCTAGGTGGAGGATGGGTTCTGGTATGGGCTTCTATCATTAAGGATGAGGTAGTTGGACATTTTCACGTGGAAAAGGTCCAACTACCATACCTACTACCAGTTTGTGGAAGATACTTTCTTCAAGCAGTGGTACAGGAAGAAGTCCTATGCATTCAAGAAGGCCATGTGCTTTATGCAGGACAATGCTCCATCACATGCATCCAAGTACTCCACTGCTTGGCTAGCAAGCAAGGGCCTCAAAGATGCCCTAATTATGTCCTGGCCCCCTTCCTTACTTGATTGAAATCCTATTGAGAACTTGTGGACCTTTCTCAAACGTGAGATTTACAGTCAGGGAAGACAATACACCTCAATGAACAGCATTTGGGAGGCTGTGGTTGCTGCTTCAGTGAAAGTTGATCCTGAACAGTTCAAGAAACTGAGCATGGATGGAAGGCTCATGGCAGTTATTGAAAAGAAGGGTGGCTATATTGGTCACTGAATATTTTGTGGCCAGAAATGTTGTGTTACTTATTTCTAGAGTAACTCTAAAACTTGAGAATAAACATGTGAGTTGGAGAAATTGTTTTTGTAATTTAGTTGCCTAATAATTCTGCCCCCTAATTGTTGCTCACTTATGTATTCCACTGAGAAAGATCAAAACAAATGTTTCCTTTGTTTAACTTTCAGGTTTGAGGTTCAATGATATTTTGGATTGACTGAGAGCATTGTGTTTGGTCAACAATAAAATAAATCTAGAGGAATACGATTTGCCTAATAATTGTGCACGCAGTGTAGTGATGACAGTGAATTGCAAACAAGCGCGTTGGAGATTAAACTGCTGTCTGACATCACTTTTTGCAGAATTAAACCTAAAACTAACGACAGGGTTTGGTGTGTGTGTGTGTGTGTGTGTGCGAAGGTCACCACCCCTTTTTAAAATATTCAAATGTTTTGCCTGAAATTAAAACCCACAAAATCTGACATTTATTTACACACAGTAACCCAGAATAATCAAGTGTAAATAAAACGTGGAAATTAATTTAAATTGAAACATTTAAATACCTTACTTGGATATGTGGACACCCCCCTGAGTTAGTACTTGGTGGATCCACCTTCTGCTTGAATTAAAGCCACAAGTCTCTTTGAATACATCTCTACTAACTTTGCAAACTTAGACTGTGCAATATTTGCCCATTCTTCCTTGCAGAATTGTTCTGTCAAATTGCCTGGTGACTGCTTATGGACTGTATTCTTCAAGTCATTCCACAGATTCTCAGTGGAATTTAGGTTGGGACGCCTTTTTGTCCTAGAGCCACTGCAGTGTTGTAACTCTGATCTATTCTCTCCAATTTCACTGAATTACAAATGGTACATTGCCATTTTTTACTTTACGTTTTGGTTTAAAACACTGACACTCAAAATCAATTATTGTTAAGTGACATTGATTTTATTTTGGCAAATATTTGTGATGCAGAAAAAACCTGAAATATGTTGTGTGCATAAGTATTCAACACCCCGACACATGAATATTTGGTTGAGCCACCATTTGCCACCCTTACATAAGGAACAGCTTTGCACACAGGGTCAAAGTCCTATTCTTGGCAGGTTTGCTCCAGACATTTTCAATGGGATAGATATCAGCACTTTGACTGGGCTACTGTAGGACCTTTTTTTTTAGTCACTCTGTGTTGTTTTGGCCTTGTGCTTGGGATTATTGTCCTGCTGAAAGGTGAATTTCCTCTTCAGTTTCTTTATCAACTGCAGATTCTCCTGCATTATTTAAAGAGGCACTGTGTAGAAACCTGCCTTCAAAAAATAACATGACTTGTCTCCTCGTCTTCCTTACCGAACGAGACTGGTATTGTACTAGCTAGACCAGGGTGGTTTAAGTTGGGGAGGTTAGTACAATATCTAAAGTGAGTATAGGTAGATACAAGTCAATGCAAACCGATAGATGAACCTGTGTCTATATGGGGAATATGTCAGTCGCTTGAATATATTTTGTAGAATGATTATTATTTGAAACATTAACTGAAAACAATAACGATTTGAATGCCATTTGTACAGTAACATTTTACATATTGCCCCTTTTTTACTTCTGTTGAATTGTCTTTCAACACATGTCTTTAAAAGAATTATTCGTACAAATATTTCCAAACACAAAAACAATGTAATCACAAATTTTCGGTGTTTTAAAATAAATTATCAAACACAATTAAAGATGCAAGCAGCATTAAGCGGGTTTCAGCATTCAGCTTGTACATTAAAGTTTGAAAATGTTTTCAATAGGACACATCCAAGTTGTGAACAATATGACCTTTTCACTAGTATCCCAATGTGGCCAAATGGAAATATAATTAATTTATAAACTAAACTCACAAACATTATCATGTGTAATTTGAAGGGTCTTTCACAAATTCCAAATAAACTTTGCGGTTCAGTTAATGGAACCCAATTGCAAATATGTTCTTTGGGAGGGTTTGGACCTATATACCCCTTTTCAAGATATTATCTCAAATGGGGTGTGCATCGTGAGGTTGCATTATGTGGATGATTCAATTGCACCACGGTCTGGTTGACCAAACTTTGTTTGCAGTCGTTTTTGCCGTCTCATTGTCAACATAAGTAGAATTATAATACCATTTGTGCATTCATATGTAAAACCACACCCACACATATGCTCATTAGTCAATAGCATCCATGTTTTTTTAACATACTGGTTTATATAACTTTTGAAGACCCTTGTCCATGGACGCCAAATATGAAGGTACATGAATATTGATCATTTAGTGCCAGAGCAGTTGCTTTTTAAGGCTTTATCTCTAATTCAAAATGGCTGAAAAACCATGAAGGGGGTGTTAATGAATCCTAATTTAAGATATGTTCCTATTGAGGAGATTGAGCTTTGAAAAGAGGTAGGTAAGTTAATCTCAAACAGAGTGGCATGAACTTGCAAATGTGACTGGTTCAACATCGCCCCCGTGTGGTTGATAAAAAAGATATATTGCAATACTTTTTGTCATCTTTGACAACAAATTTACTAAGAATTATACCATTATACTTGTAGGAGTTGGGTGCATATATGTGTAAAACCCCGCCAAAGCACATGTTCATTGGTCAATAGCGACCATATTTTTGCCACACTTGCCTAACTTAAAGAGCGTTTGAAGACATTGGTCTTGCAAAATGTCAAGGTATGTGAAGACTGGATCTTAGGTAGAAGTAGCGTTTGAGACGATTTTAACAAAATCCAAAATGGCAGAAAATCAAATATGCTGGATTTTATGCGTCCCAATGACAAAAATGTTAGCTGTGAAAAGATTGACCCTTCTACCAATTTTCTGTAAAGACTCTAAATCACATGGGGCGGATGTGGTGAGGTTTCAAAGTACGCCACTGTGGAGACTTATGACAGCTCCTCCTTGAGACTGATTGGAAGTTGTGGCCTTATTAAGTTTACCTCCACCACAAATAGCGTCTATGAACTTTTGGCTTTTGCCACTGGCCATTTGAACAGCTTATTTATAGAGGACTAAATGTGCCATAATATGAAATAAATATTACAATATAATAATTATTGACATATATATATATATATATATATGTGTGTATATCAATAATTACATATTTTAATATATAAATAAATAAATACACATTGCATTTGCATTGTGTACACTTATGCATCATCCAAATGAAATTTCTATTGGTGTGAAGTTGTTTGTCATTCAAATGCAATGAGGTGGGACCTCACCCATTTGATATAGCTATCCATATTGGACGGTGTATTTTATGCTTGGAACACTGTGATTGGACCCTTAAGAAGAAACCATCAGATGAGGGCTGTCAATCATGTTGCACACAAATGAGTTTGTGTTTTCTTATCATTATGGATACAGAAGTGGGTCCTTTTGGGAACTCTTTAACACTAGAACCGCCAAATGCCTATGCCAATTGACGTTTGAGTTAGTCATTACAATAGAACTGCCATTTTGAACGCAACACCCTCCTCCTTCCATTACTTCTCCTAAATAGGCTTTTCTATTTTCATGTTTTTAAATATACCCTGTTTTCCGCCATCAGCCCAGGCCACTCAGCATTGGTACCCAAATGGTACCCAGGCGCTAATTACCCCTTGCTGAATTCATTGAAGCGTTTTTCACAAATTCACAAAAGCTGAAAATCCATTATGCCCGACTTATTGGATCCCAATTGCAAATATGTTCCTAGGGAGGAGATGGACTTGTATACCCCTTTTCAAACATGGTGAGCTTGCAAATGTGGGGAACCCCAATAGCGCCACCATGTGGTTGATAGACAAATATTTGCAGTCATTATTGTCGTATCATCTTTGTTAACATATGCAAGTAGAATTATTATCCTTGTAGGAGATACCATGCCCCTGCCCATGTTCATCTGTCAATGTTGGCCATGTTGATATAACACTGGCCTGATTGATATAACTTTTGAAGACCATTGTTCATAGATGCCATACATGGATGTACGTGAAGATCGGTCCTTAGTTGCCAGAGGAGATGATTTTAAAGTGTTTATCACAAATTCAAAATGGCCGCCAAACCATTGAAGCAAAGTTATTGAGTCCAAATAGCAAACATGTTCCTTGTGAGGAGGTGGGCTTATCTACCTCTCTTCATGGCTGTATTTCAAACGGAGTGAGTATGGTGACCTTGCCAATTTGAAAAACCTCAATAGCGCCACTGTGTGGTTGATAATAAAATCCTTGCAGTAATATTTTCCGTATGGTCCTTGTCAACATATGTACCAAGTACCATTATTATACCCGTATTCTTGTAGGCGATGTGTCTATATATGTGCAAAACCACGCCCCCTTACATGTTCATTGGTCAATAGTATCCATGGTTTATGACATAATGGTCTGGCTGATATAACATTTGAAGACCATGGTCCCTAAATGCCACATTTCAAAGTATGTGAAGATTGGACAGATCAGTAAATTATTTTGTTTCTCCAAAAATCGACAATTTCTGAAAATCCATCATGGCGGACTTTATGGGTCCCAATGGCAAAAATGTTCATCATGAAGAGATTCATCTATCTACCAATTTTCAAGACTCTAGGTCATAAGGGGTGGAAGCAGTTAGCTTGCAAAAAGTGCAACTTTGGAGGATGGTGACAGTGCCAACACGAAGCCTACATGCATGCCACTGCACCAGAAGTTGCGGCCGATGGCCTTTTACTACCATATACATTTGGGGATCTTTAAGCCATTTTAGCTCACAGGAATTTGCAAAAAACACTATAACACGGAAGTATAATAATAATAATTAAAGCTGCAAGCAGCATTTAGTGGGTTTCAGCATTGAATCTACTACTAGCCAAATTGCATTTTTCTTTCATCTTATATCCATAGTTGCAAGCAATAAAACATCTGTTTTTTCCTTTTCTATAGTGTGGCCAACTTGAAACATCATTCACACAAAGTAAAAACAACCCTGATCATGTGCACCAAATGTAATCTCACTGAGTGACAAAGAACAACAGATATTGTGTTATGGCTATTATGCTACCACTGTTTGGCCAAACTTAATGTACTTGCATGTTACATTGCAAGTTTTAAGGACATTTACCTCAAATGGTATTATAATACAATATTCTGCATCTGATAAATATGGATACTTAAAATGTCTGACACTATCAGAACAGTACAACACCTTAAGCACCAAACAATGTAACCAGGATCAGAATGTAATAAATGTACCCTGATCGCATGGTAAATGTAACTGAATGGACGTTTGTCAGACTTCCCCAGCGCAGAGCTAATGATTTCAACTTAATGATTTCAACTTTTGCTTGTTGTACGATATTGATGGGGTCAGAACAGATAATCATTATCATTTTCAAATGTATGCTTAAGTATGCGTTTTAACATCAATGATTGAGCAAACTATTTCTTAAAAAAACAAAACTATTTTATATACTATTACAGGGGGCAACAATAGAACCAATACATTTCCAGATTTTTATTCTTATTATAAAAATATGTTGACTTTGGAAGGGCATGGGCATAAAGCCCATGTGGTGTTGTTAAATTACAACTCAGATTTTATTTAAATTTAACTGCCATGTCTACAATTAAAAGGTGCAATTGAAGATGTTTGCCCTCAGTTACAAGTGGAATTATAGAAACAAATGAAAACAGAAATTACTTAATTACTGAGACTTGGTTATCTACTGAGGCGTGAAATCAACACCCTCTTTACCAAAAGCAAATTTTTAATAGCTAAACCATTAATTATAATGTTCATGGCACCAGAGTTATTAAAAGTAATTAACGCTAGCTAAGACTGAGGCTTTTCTAGCAATTTGGGCCATAGATTAGCTACAGAGGCTTGAAAGCATGACACCTAAATGGTCATTACTGAATCTCTAAATGTTAAAATTATTATAAGCTAAACCGTATGTTATAATGTTCAAGTCACCAAAATGTTTTTAGATGGACTAAAGCTGCCTTAAACTGAGGTTAGTTAAATATATTTCCGTTAGCTAATTTTTCTAGCTAGCTAATGTCGATAGCATTTATCGTTAACGTTAGCCTTTTTTTATCCACTACCTTGCTGGTTAACACAAACTATTAGCTGGGTACAGTCCTAAACTGCATACCAGTCAATTAGATACAGGTCAGTAACCAAAACAAACCTGTTGGACGGGCATTTGATTTCCAAAGTGGATCACTTTATCCTTACCAATAACGATTAGTAACTTCAGCACGATGGACGCAAAGCTAATATTCCTAGCATGTACGGCGGCCTAATCCTATGGGCTATTAGGATATTGTCATTCGACGTAACTATCCAATATTCACAGTGACAGTGGAATAAAGAGATTTAACAAGAGGCTTACTACACTAGTAATTACAGAAACATGAATACATGGTAAATGAAACCATCAAGGATGTACAGTACCATTATTCAGAATGACAGGACGCTGCAACACAAATAGACATTGCAAAGCCCAAATCAACAACATTACAGGTACCAAAGAAATAAGAACGTATTCACAATAACAATGTTTCGATGCTCTAAGCCAGGTGTACTTTCCGTAGTTGATCGATTGAAAGTGCCACACAAATCCTTTCCCTAAATGATACAGTTGGTTCTTCGCAATTTCCAAGTTTTCTCGAATAAGGCTTTGCCAGTAAATCCGCCAACAAGTCAATTTCTTCTCCTCCATTGTACGTTAAGAAACAACTGGGCACAGTACAAATCTAAACATAAAATCTAACAGAAAGCACTGCATCTACTACATCCTTACCACCAGAAGTACAGTCAGTCAGTCACTCACTCAGTCAGTCACTCAGTAAGAGACATTTGCTCTTCTTAGCTGGCTTCGCTTATGCGGCAAAAAAACACCAGGAAGCTGAATCTATAAACAAGCATGGCTCCCTTGTATTCTATCCCTGACATGGGCCAGACATTAAGGGCATCTGATTGTTGATTGTGGGTAATACTTATTTGTGATGTGTCAAGTTACCAGATACCCTACCATCTGCCCTCTTTGTAATATCACCACCAGGTCTGTTATGAAGGCTTTGGCTGTTGTTCATATTTTTTGGAATACCTTGGGTGTTACACAGTGACCAGGGTTCCAGTTTTACTTTGAACATTTTGTCAAATCAGTGTGTATCATGCTCCAAGTCCAAGTGCTTTAGAGCATTTCCACCAGACCTTTAAGACACTTCTACTGGCGTACCGTGCTGAGAGGGGTTGCCATGGTTACTGTTTGCTGCTGGGAAGGTATCAGAGGGAAGCTATGGTTTTAGTCCTTATGACCTTGTGTTTGGCCACACTGTGCATGGTCCTTTATAGTTGTTTAAAGTCGACTGGAAATTGGAGAAGCCTCCTCAAATTCTGTTAGTGAATGTGAACTGTTTCAGACACCATCTTTGTGTTGTGATGGCAAAAATTATTCTGACGTCCTCACAGGGGAGGATGAAGCATTTGTTTGACCAAACTGGTTGTGAGACCAGTTAGACATACTGCTAAATCCTCTTAAAATTCCTAGTAGGGGGCTCATTGTAGAAAACTGACCATTCTGCTAATAATTCTGGTGGGTATTCCTGTAGTCAGTATGTGAATCTGATTAAGACATATGTGGCACTGTGTTGTGTGGCAAGACTGTGCATTATACTGTAGAGTAAGAGTGTTTTTACTATACAGTAAGAGTGTTTCTTTTCTCCAGGTGAACCTGTGTAACTCACATGCTGTTTAATCAGCTTCTTGATTTTGTTGAAGAAATTGTACAATTTATAGCATCCTTTAATAATTTTACATGCAGCATGCAGTAGGGCTGGGTGATATCAACAATCACAATGTCATGATAAGTGGACCCAATTACCTCTAACACTACATATCGTAATAACTTTGTGTTAAAAAAGCTGAGTACAGTTGTGCAATATTACAACACAGTTAAGATGTTCTACTAAGTAAATTGATGTAATTGATATAAAAAATGTATATAAAAAAAAGTTGAAAAGGAAAGTTTTAAGTGAGGAGCAGAAGCCTTCAATTTGCAGTGGTCTCTTAATTATAACCCTTCTGCTCCTCACTCAAAACCTTCCTTTTCAACTTTTTTGGACTGGAAAGAAAAAGGTGCAGTGGTTTCTTAATTTTTTCCGGAGCTGTATATGTTGTTATTTAGGTAATTGGGTCCACTTATCACAATACAGATTTTTGTTGATATCACCCAGCCCTAGCATGCAAGAAAGTCAGTTTTTCTCTAATCAGAACATGGTGAGACTTCTTTTCATGTCACTATGTAATGAGAAGTGCAAGCATTAAGGCTATCATGAACAGATGTTATATCTTGATATACAGGGTATTTTGATGACCCTCGCTCCCCCGAATACCAAAAGGTTAGCGGGAGAACACTTCTAGTCTAATTAAGTCATAAAGGTCCTTAAGATGAAAGAACCTAATGGCTCCACCAGCAGAATATAATTTTTCAGAGTTCATTTTCTAGTTCCTGGTTTAAGTACCAACTTAAGACTTAGAGATTATCCCACACTGATATGTAATTAAAGAAGCCTAACATTGGGAAGATGTTCTATTCTGACTTCTTCCACACATGCTACAACTGTCAGCTGTATTGATTAGCATGGTGAAAAACAGATGCTTACTAAAAAGGAAGTAAACAAATTTGTGCACAATGTTTGAGAGAAATAGGTTTTTTTGTGCATATGGAAAACCTCTTGGTTCCTTAAGCTCAGGAAGCATGGGGCACACACTTTACATTGTGTTAATATTTTATGGTTAGGTTGAAGTTAATGTTAGAGCAAGGTTTAGGGTTTCGATTTTTAAAAATAGGATTCAACAATACTTAGTCTACAAGGTGCAATGGTCACAGCTTTGGAGAAGTTAACGGCTGAATGTACGTGTTGATGAGAAAAGTTAGCTAGTTCTTATTCATTGACAACCATCAATTGCGCTAACTAATGATATGCTACACCTCAACATTCTTCAAAAATCATGCAGAGATATGCATAATGGTGTCTATCAGTTAATCTAACTATGGGTAAATTGTAAGATTTCCCCAAATCACAAAATCCCAAAGTATCCCTTTAAAGAAATATATTACCTTGCGATTTTATATGGACCCTTGTTTTTTTTATGTTATTATGAAAAACAAGCCTTTTTACTGGAAAAGGTTTAGTTATTGAATCAATCAGCATATCTTACTACTAAATAATGAGAAATGCATGGGTCCAACTGGCTGGCTAGCTGTTAGCCTCCTTAAATCATAGACTGTAAAAAAAATGGATGACGCCCCTTCTCTCTTTTCCATTGGTGAAAACTGAAGCCGCCAGTGTCCCGATATGGCGCTGACATCTTGGAATTGCTTCTGCGCAGATAGCGATCTTGGGACCAGTTCTGCGCAGTAGTTATGCGCAGTAGCGAGCAGGAAGTAAAGCCGCGAAATCAACGGCAGAATGCGCATACCGTAATCATTCGCAAGCACACGCTGCACTGTTTTGGAAGTGGAGTCCTGCTCCTGTGAACTCTGTCTGCTCCGTTCCATTCCAACCTCATTAAAATAAGGTAAATACAAGTAGCCTACTAACCACACATTTAAACAGAGTTCAATCAAGTCCAAGTACAGTACAACCTTTGCTTGTTAAACCTAGACGATATGTTATAGCCTAACTTACATCATGTTTAACCTTAATTTAGAATACAACCTTAATTTAGCCTTTTACAAAAATAATTGGTAACTTCTAGCTAACGATCACCTGCTAGCTATTAACATGGCTATTAACGAGGCTTGTTGTCTTTTAGCTAATGTTAGCTAGCCCATTACGTTTATTTACTAATTAAATAGCTTATAGATTTAACTTACCGAAAAAAATTCAAAGATCGATTGGAAATGCCAGATCGGTTAGCACAATCTACTGCAGAACAACCCATTATGTCAGTGTGAAATTATATCAATTATAGAAATTTAGAGATTAAATTTAAAGCTCCAATCTCCTTAGTCCTCCGAAGATTGCGAAAAAAGCCTGTTGACGCTTCAGTGGCTCCTCGGCTCAGATAGCTGTCAATCACGACGTCACACCACCGTTTTTAGAGCATTAAATAACTAACTAAAAACTTATTTTAAAAACAAACTCTTGAATTTACATTAGCGTGATACAAACTACAGTAAATGACAGAAACCAGCTTTGGAAAAAAGATATTTGAAGGGTATTGTTTAGTTGGTCTCGCGTCCCATTGAATAACATGGGGAGGGCGGGGTTTATGACCTATACTGGGACCACTCACCAGGGGGCGATCGAGACGTTTTGGCTTCACTTTTCAGGGCTTGTGCGGCACGCTTGCCTTAAATGCAGTGTGTCAATGTAATGTTTGCACTGCTAAATGTACACCCATGTTTTCTTCAATTACAAATACAAGCCCATGACAACCTCAGATTTATAACATTGTAATAAAAAAAATTTTATGTCACTTTGAGAAAATGCTTTCTGTCATTTCCACATGATGATTGAGCCTTTATTTCTAGCGATATTGGTGTCTGCAACTAGGTGACATTTGCACTTGGTGTTTCATTAACTGACCATGGATGTGGCAGTGGTTTGAGCTCACAAAAACAAACAACCACCAAAGGAAAGGCCTGAGCTCCCAAGAGAGTTCCCAAACAATCAGTTGCACTCAATACTTGACAATATCCATGATATAATGCATTGACAAGTGCCTTTCTGCTTCATAGAATTTAATATATACATTATTTATTGGTAGCTAGGGTTGTACATGTTTTCCTTGATTAACTAACAAGATACACATTACTGGTAGCATTTGTTATTACTAAAGGTTATGTATGAGACAAACTTAGCAAATATGAGGTTACTGTACTGTTATTTTGCAAAATAAATTGCTAGCTCAACACACAAAAGTAGCTACATTAGGATTGTAGCTAGCTACTGTATCTAACATTTTGCCGTCACCTGTGTCCTCACAGTCTGGTCATGTTAATTTGGTTTACATACAACAAACATCTAGATAACTAACACACATACTACCCTGGAAGAAATGTAGACCACTCCTATTTTTTCTTAAATCCACATCTGTACATTTATGGCAGCCAAATCTGCCCAATTCCAGCCTTGCTGAAGCATCCCCAGATCATCACCTATCCTCCACTAAATTTCACAGTGGGTGCAAGACACTGTGCCTTCTAGGCCTCTCCAGGTCTCCGTCTAACCATTAGATGACCAGGTGTTGGGCAAAGCTGAAAATATGACTCCTCAGAGAAGATTACCGTACTCCATTCCTCTACAGTCCAAACCTTATTGTCTTTTGCAAACTTCAGCCTGGCTCTTCTTTGCTTCTCATTGATGAAGGGCTTTTTTCTAGCTCTGCCCCAGGAGTCTGTTTCTAACTGTCCTGGCCGTGCACTTCACCTCAGCTGCTGTTTGCCATTCTATTTGTAGGTCACTTGATGTCATCCAACCGTTGTTGCGAGACATTTGAATGAGTTGACGGTCATCTCGGTCAGTGGACAGTCGTTTTCGCCCTCTGCCAGTCTGTAGTTTTGTTGTGCCCAATGTCTGTTGCTTGACCTTGTTCTTCTGAACTGCCGTCTTTTGAATTTTCAAGGATGGACACGATGACTCCAACTGTATCCCTCTGCCTGTATAGCCAGAAATGAACCCTTCTTTTCCTCACTCAAAGCTTTTCTTTTCAACTCTTTGGCTGAATTATTTTATTGTTATTCCAATTACATTTGAGGTACTACTTGCACTGTTTTTGCCATCCAGCTGGTCCTATTGCAAGAAGATAGTGATGACCACAGCCGTGTTTTTTATACTTTTCCTTGTTAAATTAGATTTGGTTCAGGTAATCACCTAATCAGTACCTCATTAAGTAAAATGAGGTGTGCCGGTGTTGGAATGTAACAGACACAGGAATGGAAAGGAATGTAGAGATGTTAATTTAAGAAAAATTTGGAGTGGACTCCAGAGCTGTATATATGGACGGGTTGATTATCAAAATGTACGTTAGAGCCCTAGCCAAAAGTCAGGTATTCCTCTTTGGTTACCAGGCTGAAGACCAGGGCTTGAATATAGCCTGTTACACTGGTCAATATTTAGTGGGGGGTTGGGTGAAAGAGTATGAAAGACCTGGCTGAGTGTAGCCCTGCATGGTATGCAGTGTTAAAATGTGTGTGCGCGCTTGTGATCATAAACATTTGGCTCCATAAGAAAGACACTTTTCCTAATGGTGAGGACTATTATAATTGGGTAGCAATCTTCTATCATGAGCATGTACCGTCTGGCAGCACGACCTGAGCATGCCTCATGACAACAGACAGCCCTTAGTCATGGTATAATGGCCTTACAGTATACTGTCCTCTCTGGCCTTACTGCTGAATTAACAACTTACACTGTGGTGTCATGAATTACATGGGTGGTCCCGGGAATGAAAACCACTCTCTTGGCATTGCATGAATGAAATCTGCTAACATGATGTTGGACATATATTGATGAGCCAAAACAATATGACCACCTGACTAATATGCTTTTGGTCCTCCGCGTGGCACCAAAACAGCGCCGACCCGTCGAGGCATGGACTCTCCAAGACCCCTGAAGTTTTCTTGTGGCATGGATCGGACTTGTTGGTCCGGCACATCCCACAGATGCTCAATCAAGTCCTCAAACCATTCCCAAGCAATTTGCATAGTATTGCAGGGTGCATTATACTGCTGAAAGAGGCCACAGCCATTACGGCATACCATTGCCATGAAGGGGTGTACCTGGTCTGCACCGATGTTTAGGTACGTGTCACTGACGTCCACATGAAACCCAGGGTTTCCCAGCAGAACATTGCCCAGAGCATCACACTGCCTTCACTAGCTAGCTGGCTTCCCATCACTTTCCCAGGTAGACAGCGCACGCATACACACCTGTCCACGTGATGTAAAAGGAAACGGGACTCATCTGACCAGGCGAATTTCTCCCACTGTTCCAAGGTCCAGTGCTGATGCTCGCGTGGCCATTTTAGGCGCTCTCAATGGTGGACAAGGGTCATCATGGGCACTCTGACCAGTCTGCAGCTACATAGCAGGGTGCGATGCACTGTGTGTTGAGACACATTCCTCCTGTAACCATGATAAAACATTTCTGTGACTTGTCGTTTTGAACCAGACTGCATATTCTTTGTTAGCCTCACACATCAATGAGCCTTGGGCACCCAGCATCCTGTTGCCGCTTTGTGGTTTCTCCTTTCTCGGATCACTATCAGTAGGTACTTACCACTGCTGACCGGGTGCATCCCAAAAGCCTTGTCGTTTCATGCTCTGACCCAGTTGTCTGACTATAACAATTTGACCCTTGTCAAAGTCACTTAAGTCTTTATTCCAGCTCATTTCTCCTGCATCCCACATATTGACTACGAGAACTAATTGTTTTCTTACTATCTAATCTACCCAGACCTTGACGTACCCTTGTTAGGAGATGATCAATGTTATTCACTTCACCTGTGAGGGGTCATAATGTTTTGGCTCATCAGTGTACTTTGTTAAACCTGAAGTAAGCAAGCAAGTTTATTTATATAGCACAATTCATACATCGAAGCAATTCAAAGTGATTTACAAAGAAACATATATGAAAGTACAATAACATAAAAACAAATACTCAAATGAAAACATCAAAACAAATGAATACATCATAATAAGAAAAAATACAATACAACAAGAAAATAAGATTAAAAATGGGATAAAAACATAGGAAGCTATAAGGCTAAACAGTGTGTTTAAGTGCTCAGTCATAGGCATGTGAGAAGAGAAGTATTTTTAACCGGGATTAAAAAATGAATACGTTTGCGGCACGTCTAAGATCTTCTAGTAGTTTATTCCAGTTTTGTACAGCAAGTGCTAAACGCAGCTTCTCCATGTTTAATTTGGACTCTGGGCCCTACTAGCTGACCTGTGTTCATGGATCTAAGAGACCTGCTCGGTTTATATTCTTCAAACATATCAGAAATGTATTCGGGTCCTAAACCATTCAGAGATTTATAAACTAAAAGCAACACTATGAAATCTATTCTGTAACTGACTGGAAGCCAATGCAAAGATTTAAGAACCGGAGTGATGTATTCTGTTCTTTTGGTCCTTGTTAACATTCTAGTGGCAGCATTCTGAATGAGCAGCAATTGTTTTATAGTATTTTTCGGGAGTCCAGTTAAAAGGCCATTACAGTAGTTAACCCTACTAGAGATAAAAGCATGGATGAGCTTCTTTTGGTCTTTTTGGGACACCAAGTTGACATGTTGAAAATGTCAGGGGGGTCCAGGGGGAGTTCAGCTTTAATGGCTGGCTCTTTGGTGTCCCTGTTGAAGCTAGTGTAGAACCTGTTTAACTTGTCTGTGATTTTTAGGTTGGCCCTGGATGAGCTGTAGGCCTCCACATGGCCGGACCTGAATGCAGCATCACATGCTTTTAGCAGTTGTCGTACCTCACTGTTCATGCTAGTCTTCTGGTTGGGGAAGGTCTTTATTAGTTTATGGGTGGTGACGTCATTGGTGCAGGTGTTGATGTAATCCAGAACGGAAGAAGCATATGTTTCAGTGTCCGCATGGGAGTCCAGGGTGGCTTGAGTGGCAAACAATCTCCAGTCTTTGTGTTGAAACTGGTGTTATAGTAGTGAGTTTGCTCCCTCCGGCCACACTTTGACTGACCTCACTGATGATTTCACCCGTTTAATTAGGGATATATACTTGGGGAGTAGGAACAATGAGAGGTGGTCACACTGACCCAGGTTGGGGAGAGGAATGGCTTTTTAGGCTTCTGGAATGTTTGTATACACCGGGTCCAGTGTAATGTCTCTTCTGGTGGGGCAGAAGACATTTTGATGGAATAAAAAAAAAAAAAAAATCTGATTTGAGTGATTCAAATTGCCTGCACAATAAAGGCACCATCCTGCTGGGCAGATTGCTGCTTACTAATAGCAGCCTGAAGCTCTTTCATTGATAGTTTAGCATTAGTATCCGGTGGAATGTAGGTTGCAGTAACAATAACAGATTCTGAGGCTAGTAGAAAGGCCTGCACTTAATCATCAGGTTCTCCCGATTGGTTGAGCAGTGACTCCCGGTTATGTTAGTGTTTGATTAAACATTATATTTATTTTAAACATGTTCCCAAGTATACATTTTCTTTCTCTTTTTCCCACTGGGTTACATACTGTATAATATAAAATAGATCTAGATCTAATAAACGCTGTTATTGGTTGTGTTGGGGCTGAGGGGCCCCTGTATAGGTTTTGGACAGACTCTGGTATGGTTGTGGAGGAGAGGCCTTTACATGGTTTGTGGAGGAGTCCTGATAAGCGTTGTGGAGTAGCTGAGTGGCCCTGGTCTGGGTTGAGGTTGAGCCGAGAGGCCCTGGTATGGGTTGTGGGGCCAAGGGCCTCTTCTATGCGTTATGGAAGGGTCCTGGTATGGGTTGAGGTAGAGCCCTGGTAGTCAGGGGGCACTTGATTAGCTGAAGGCTCCACATATTCAAGTGCTATCGGTCTAAATATTGACATTTTGCACTCACAGAAGATTTTCCCAGGGGCCTCGGACCATTGTTGGCCATCAAGGTGCCTTGTAGCCTGTAAAAAATAAAAAATATAAAATCATACAAAAAGAACAAACAGATGAACTGATAAACAAAAGATTCACAAGCCCTGAGGAGTTTTTGAAAAAATACAACATTTCCGCCTTCTGTATAGGCCATGAAAAATGACACGTCTTTGTGTTAATTCAAACGCCAGTGTATAGGCCCAGCCTCATAGTTTTAGCACATTGTTTGTCTATAGATGACATGAATAAGGTGTCGGAAAACCAAGAGGAATTTTTGGAAGAATGTCATTTTCTCCATGTGCCCAAGTAAATGGGCTACAAAAATGGCATGTCTTGGCTGATTTCTCTGAGAGGTTTTAGTGGGGCTAACAAGTTGAGTTCAATGTCAGTGTATAGGCCCATACTCTAAGTTTAAGCACATGCATCTGTTGTCTATAGGTGACATGAATAAATATAGAAAACATAAAATACTAAGTAGTTTTCACCTTGTGAATATGATATTATCATATGTGTATAATATCAATATTGCATTTTTTAAATGATAGTAATCGTTAATACCGGTATATCGCAACAACCCTATTTTTAGCCTGATTGTGAACATGTGTACCAACTTGTATTGTAATACAATTAATGGTGTCTGATATATGCATTAATTGAAGGTTTATTGGTCAATAGTTGTCATCAGTGTAGGATCTTTGTCGTTGCCCTTCGCTTTGGCTGTGATGCCCTGAAAATCATTGTATGACTTATGGCCACCATGGCCTTTTTGCCCCTGCCAGTGTGAAAAACTAGCGGTCAGCAGTTTGTTTGAAAGTTTGTTTGTAGTTGCAGTTGAGAACAAGCAAGCTAGCTAGTTATCGATGGATAGTTGACTTATTTAGTGTTTACCTGAATCAAACACCTCTGTTTTGGAAGGTTTGTTCATGAGCAACTGGGAGGTGGGAAAGTTCCAACCTCCTAGTGAGAGAATACTGGAGAATATACCTGATGTTAGGTTTGACATCACTCGATATGGCAGTGTTTGTGGTAAAAGATTAGAAAACAAGAATTACTTGTGGTGTTAAAGGATACTTATGCCTCTGGCTAGCTAGCTTTAACATTACTTAATTAAACTGTGAATACCGTAGCCTTGATGTCGTCATGTGAACACTCCCAAAACTTTTTAAATGAAACATATTCCCAAATCTATAAACATTTTGAGGGAGGAGTAGATGTAATTTCAAGGATTAAAACAAGACAATAACTTTTTATGTGGAAAAAGCCTCTGTTATAATAAGTTATTATTCTAAATATCATATTGAAAAAGTGAGTAATGTATGTTTTTATGCCATGCATGTTTTCTTGTTATCAGCGATTCAAGTTGTTTGTTTGTAAACTCCAAATCCCCTTATTTCTTTCAATGGCCTTTGTGCCCTGGCATGTGGCCTTTGTGTCCTAAACATTTGTGTGAAACCAAAGGCCAAATGGCCTTGCCCCTAAAATTACAAAATTCCAACCCTGGTTGTCATATTATTTCATTATTCCGGTCTGTATTATGCAAGGGTTAAAGCCCTTTATCTATGGATGCCAAATTCCAAGTTACCTGAAGTTTGTTCAACTGGTGCAGTAGGAGTAGCTTGAAGAAATTTTCACAAATTCAGAATGGCAGAAATTCCATCAAGGCTGGAGCTAATGGATCATGTATGTTAATAATAATGACCAAGAACAAATACAATAGGTTTTCAGACGTTATACTGTTGAATCTTTAAAGGGGCACTGCCTCTAAACAATACTATATCACGACTTGTCGCCTCCTTGTCTTCCATAAGGTAATTAAACTGGTATAGTACTAGCTAGTCCAGGGTTGTTTCAGGAAGATTAGTGTCTAAAGCAAGTGTCTAAGGACATTACAAGTCAATGTAAACTGACAGACGGACCGGTGGGAATGTTTAAATGGGGAATGTGTCAGTCACTCAGATACATTTTGTAGAAAAATGTAATTTAAAACATTAACTGCTTATATCTACTGGTCATTTTTTATATTTTTTTTGCTAGTAGTACAGTAAAGAAATCTTCCATATTGCTGCTTTAAAAATAATGAACTACTGTAACACAATATGGTTTCACCAGTGAACTGCTGAAACCCTAATTATACATACAATTAAATTCAATATTAATGCAGTTTTTCAGTGCATTCCCTTTAACTACTGGGAGCTTATACCCACAAATCAACTGTTTCTGTCAAATGTTATCAAATATGACTCGTGTCATCAAACTGCACCAACAATGGCAGCAATTTTAGGCCGTGTTTTTTAACAATAATCTTGTTGAAGAGTGTTAGAATTCAGCCGTAATGTATGGTGATCAAATTATGTAGAATCTGTGTCAAATTGATGGAGAAGTATGCTCTGTTGTATTGAAAATTTGTAGCACAGATGTTTTCCGGTAAACGTTCCATTATCTTCTCACTGTAAAGGTGGTTTCTAGCTAGCCCATACATTAAAGAGTGTTTCTACCTTGCACATATCATGTTTCCACCAGAACCCCCGTGCCAAATGGTCTATGTAAACATTTCACATTCCTTAGATTGGCAGTGCGTGACCTGCAGAGATAATCTAAACACAGATTAATACAGTCATAATATTGTTTGAATATTTTGTATTCAAACAGTATTACGTTTAACCAGCGTTAGACTTCTGTTTGGTTGTGTTGCTTAGAATGATGAGCCTCCTGAATAATATGTGAGGCATTTCAATAATACTGTTTTACAGATAAATAAAATGTTTCCTTTCTTTATGAAATCTTTATCAATGTGATTTTTTTTATTTAAATAAAAGCATTTCTTTGTCTCTAGGAGCTT
Source organism: Esox lucius (assembly GCF_011004845.1). NCBI lineage: Eukaryota > Metazoa > Chordata > Actinopteri > Esociformes > Esocidae > Esox > Esox lucius. The sequence continues at coordinate 20,612,443 of NC_047570.1, read as the reverse complement.
TTCCTGCTGGTGCTCTCTATGCCCGCCAAGATCGGCTTCAGCGGCCCTCACACATTGCCACAAAGACATTTCAGGCACTGCGTATGTTTGTCAACGATGAGTTGAATGAACTGTATGCTGGACTCTGCGCTGCACAGACAATCCTTAAACCTGGCGGCCGGCTCTGCGTATTGACCTTCCATTCACTAGAAGACCGTTTGGTAAAGCGTTTTCTTCAAGGAGAGGATTTGAATGCCCCACCCCGTCAAAGTTTTCGTCAGAAAGTCAAGAAGTCGGAAGAAGGGGTGGATAAGGAAGGGGACAGTGGTTACTGGGTTGACCTGCAGAGAGGTGTGCTGACACCACAGGCCGAAGAGGTACTGGAGAATCCAAGGGCACGCTCAGCTAAACTCAGGGCAGCATTTAAAAGAAATATCTCTTCTAGAGCTTTTCCATTGTAATATCAATTGTAATCCATTGAAAAAGTTTCCATAATATATCTGCAGTACTTGTGGAATGATAGTGTTCTTTACCAGAAACTAATTTAGATATGTAAAAAATGCTTAATATCTATTGTTCAACAAAAGCCACATCAGCTTTTGTTGTGAAATGGAAAAGCTGCACCCTGCCTCACCTCCACTGGTCTCATATAAACAATGACAGATTGGCTAAACAAGTGTCTTGTTATTGGTATTGTTCGAAGGGTGACTGGAACTACCATTTTCCAAAAATGTGTAATCCATATGGTGAAAGTTTGGAATATGTGTAAAATAAAATGGCAGCTAGTTAGCATACAGTCATCCTTTATTTCAGGTTGGTCCATTCAGTGCTTATCATTTGCGCAGGGGTTATTTTCTGTTCTCTAACTGCCTGTAAACTATATAGGAATTTCACAAACTGGAATTCACAAACATCATTGTTTTACAATTTACCATGTTGTTTTAAGATTTTAATAAGAATTTTAATTAAAACAGATTTTCTGTGGTTCCTGATCAATTTTTTGCAATGGTTTAAATGGTCCGGAATATTTGTTTAATACTATATACACACATACTTCACACAGCTTGTTCGTTTATCTCTTTTTGTTGCTGTATTACATATCCTCATAAGATTAATTATTGTCATAAGGCTTAGTTTTATATAATATATAATATAAAGGGAGCCTTGCATAATTAAACCAGAGTAATATTGTAGAAACTTGAAAGTGAAAAGCAATACAGTACATCCCCCGTATCTGCGAGAGATAGGTTCTGCGAACCGTTGTGGATGTGGAAAATCGTGGATAAGTGACACAAATTGCGGGTAAGTATGAATTCTACACAATCGCATCTAGGAAAACAACATATCGTGCGCGTGACCGTTTATTTGCATAATCGTTATGTAATGGGCAGTTTACTTTATATTTTCTTTATATTTGCACGTCATGCAATTAACCGGATCGACGCTTGGATGGCTGAAATTAGCGTGTTTTTAGAATTTCGGACTTCTTGAAAAAAAATTGCGGATACTTGAGTTTGCGAATGTTAAACCGCCGATTGCTGGGGGTTTACTGTATAAACAAAAAACCAAGCAAACATAGTTCAGTTGAACCGCAATAGACAGTGTTGCCACCCCAAGATTCGAACCTGAGTCGCCCACATGAAAGGCTGTTTCGTTAAACAGTACACCACGGAGCTCTACATCTGCAGGGTGTCAGAATAGGTTCTTGTCTCTATCCTGATAAATCCTCTTTTGCCCCTGGCCGTTTTAATAGTTAATTGGCCATTTGTGAATTACATTGACACAGTTAAACTGACTACCGTTGCTTACTAAGTTTACCTCCACGACAAATAGCGGCCATGTATTGCGTTTGCCACTGGCCATTTTAACAGCGTATTAGCCAGTAATAAACTTTACCGGTACCTACTAACTTACCGGAATAGTCATAAGAATTGCACAATTGCTAGCGAGTCTGCCAAAGCTATATAATTTCATGGCATAAGAACGTATTTTCTTCTTTCATGGCAAAACGACGTACTTCGTGAATGACATTTATACAAAAACTCAGAGGTGGGGGACTCGAGTCACATGACTTGACTCGAGTCACAATTTTCAGGACTTGTGACTTGCTTGATTAAAGTATGGAAATTACTTGACTTGACTTTGACTTGAGAACAAGTTACTTGAGGCTTGACTTGACTTGAAGTGGAAGACTCGACAATGACTTGAACTTATAATAAACAAACAGCAATACAATTATTTTATATGTTGTGACATCAACACCACTAATCAGCGTTTAACGCTGTACAATTCAAACCGCGCCAAACATGGCAGACGGTAACGTTAGTCGAGCTCCACAAATAGTATCGTTTGGATACAAGGACTTTGAACTGGACCGTGTGAATAAAAAAAGATTTGCCAGATGCAAAATATGCAACAACCTCAAATTTCATTCGTCATTTTAAGAACCACAAGGAAAGGTAAGAAAGTAATCTCTTTATATTCAGTTTCACTAAGATCTATAACGATTATTACTAATGTAATGAATTAATCTTTTCTGTTTGTCATAATTTGGCCTTGGTTGCATATTATGTTTTTTTTTTCTTGTTAGAAATGTGACCATTATCATTACTGAATACATCTGGTAAATAGATGTAAGGGAATTTGACTATAACAGTGGCATAGCCTGAATTTTTATCGATGGGCATCTTAAAATGAGCGTGCATGTATATTATTACACGTAGGCTATTATGTCTGTATTAAATGTGCGCATTTTCAAGTGTTTGTGGACTGCGTGTGGAAACTAAAAAGCATTGTGCTTACACCATAACAGTTAACTTTACTGCATGAAAGGCTAACATGGAGGCGCCGATGTGATTGCACCTAAACATTTCGAAGAGTTTTTTTTTTTACTCATACAGACAAGAATAATTACAGCGTAATTACATATTAGGCAGTTTTTCAGTCACAATAATTAGTTTATAAGGTTGTTATTATTAGCCCTTATTACATGAATTGGCTGAATTTCAGTGCAGAATGCGTGTTATTTCTTGATAACAGACCGTTACCATGAAAAACAGCGCGTTGCTATGGACGCAGCAGGATTCTAACCAGAGACGGAACGGACTATTTTCTTTAGAGGAAGCAATACAATCGTTTTTAAATCAATAAATTCCTTTTGAAATCAATATTTTGTGTCAAATTATAGATTTATTTGGTAGGTAGCCATGTAATAAGCGGGATAAGGTATAGCGAGGCGGTTGTTATAGCGAATACAACCCCCTGATGTGCACCGAGCGCACATCAGAAACAGAGGACAGTGTGTGTGTGTCTTCATCTCTTTAGTACTGTGACTTGACTTGAAACTTATAAGGACTCGACTTGACTTGCTTAGGGTGAACCCTTGACTTGACTTGCTTGATTTATCTGAACTGTGACTTGAGACTTGACTCGAGACTTGATGGTTAAGACTTGAGACTTGCTTGGACTTGACCATGTGTGACTTGTCCCCATCTCTGCAAAAACTATCAATGAAGCCTACGATAACTAACTTTTTCATGATGTGAAAAGACGAGAGAATCGCGGAATCTACCAGAAATAATTAATAAATGTTGTTGCTCTAAATAGATTCAGACTTAGGTCCTCCACATGAGAGGTACTGTCTTTAACCACTACGCCATGCCATGGCATTACGCGTTTCAGCAGTCGCTAGACTCCATTGAGGATTGGGTTAAACTGATTATTAAGTTTACCTCCACTCCAAATAGTGTCTATGAACTGTATTTCTTTTGTCACTGTCTGTTTTAACAGCTTATTAGCCGGTAATAGGCTTACGAGTATCTACTAACTTCCTAGGAATAATTGAGCAATTGCTAGCGAGACTGAAGATTAACTATTCCGTGCCAGAAACAGTCGCAATATAATCATATACATTTTCAGATTTTAGGCAGCAAAGTTTTCATCTATACGGAATAATTCATAATGCGCACTTCATCTCGCCTGCGAGGAGATACGAACTCGGGACCTATACATCACAATTCCACTTCTTTAACCTCTACGCTATTTAACAAAGGTTACTCTCTCACTCAGTAAGACACATTGTCTCTTCTTAGACCGCACTGCTGACCCGGTCCGGCAAAAACACATTTCATTCAGATCAATTTCTTCAATTAAGTAAAATATTTTAGTCTTGAACAAAAATATTATTGTTCACTATTTAGTGTTATCTTATCGCGTTGTTCTACATATACATGATCTCCTCTATCCACACATTTTAAAAGGTATTATTCACTATGCTTCACTAACTAAGCACAACTTAGTGAAGCACAACTAAACAACTATAGAATGTTTTGCAATATCAACTTTTCCGTAAAGTACGTTTGCGGTCATGTAAGAAACTAGTTAATAACTCTCATTAATTAGGCCTTCTGCTATGTTCTAAAATATTCAATAGCTACTACATCAGGAGATGACGTCAAATTAAGCCACACGTGATTTATAGCTTTGTAAATTTGTATTCCCTATGTGCAATTTGCATGTAGATCAATCATAATTAGTACTGTTTGGAACAAATTACAAATCTGTCAGTGAATATGCAACCAAACCAAGTCATCACAATATTTACAAATCAGTCATGTTTAACAAATGGCTCATGAAAAGACTGTCTGAGTTCTACAACATTTTTGAGAAACATCCGAAAAGGTATATTGAGCGAGGCACATAAAACTTAGATGGACAGGCTTTGAAATCGCCAGAGGCTGAACTGTGAATGATCCCTTTGGGTAGGTCAGTGAATACTGTTTTTTCTCTCATGAGATGGGCTATGTGTGCATCCCCAGAGACCTAGACATTTCTTATTCAGGGTTTCACAACATGCTCATTTTTGTTGTTGGCAAATGCTCAGTTGTTCAGTGACAAAGTAAGTAGCATGTCATTTGATAATTTTGGTGGTTTCAAAACAACCATTCTGTTTCCAATCTTAAAATTGCATTAAACACATTTATATGACTCCACATTTATCCCAGTTCATATAGATTAACGACTGTCCTCAGTCTTCTTCCGTCACCTTGCAATGTACAAATTAATTAGTATTTAAATGCAACAAAGTTAATTAATATTTGTGGATGAGGGGAACACCATCCATTTTAATTGTACTTTCTCTAATTATCTCTATTTATACATTGCTCAAAAGAATTAAGGGAACGCTTAAATCACACATCAGGTCTCGATGAACAGAATATATTGAAGATCAAAATATTTGCTGTACATGTAATTGATTGAGAAAATAATAACGTAACAACGGTCAACGGAACCAAAATAACCAACCGATTGTGGGCTGGATTCAAACTCCTTAGTGTGTATGGCCCCCACGTGCCTGTATGCACTCCCAACAATGTCTGGGCATGCTCCTGATGAGATGGTGGGTGGTGTCCTGAGGGATCTCCTCCCAGATCAGGATCAGGGCATCAGTGAGCTCCTGGACAGTCTGTGGTACTATTCTGCAGCGTCGGATCCACCGATACACAACGTCCCAGAGGTTCTCAGTTGGATTCAGGTCTGGGGAATGTGAGAGCCAGTCAATGTCATCAATGCTTTCGTCATCCAGGAACTGCCTACACACTCTGGCCACATGAGGCCGGGCATTTTCCTGCATCAGGAGGAACACATGGCCCACTGCACTAGCGTAAGGTGTGACAATGGGTCTGAAGAATTCATCCCAGTACTTAACAGCAGTCAGGGTACCAGTGGCTAGCATGTGGAGGACTGTGTGACCCTCCAAGGATATGCCCCTCCAGACCACCGCCAATCAGGTCATGCTGGATGATGTTGCAGGCAGCATAACGTTCACCACGGCATCTCCAGGCTCTTTCACGTCTGTCACATGTGCTCAGTGTGAACCTGCTCTCATCTGTGAACAGAACAGGGCACCAATAGCGGACTTGCCAATTCTGATGTTCTCTGGCAAATGTCTGGGCTGTGAGTAGAAGTCCCACTAGAGGACATCGGGCCCTCATGCCACCTTCATGGAGTTTGGTCAGAAACATGCACACCAGTAGCCCACTGGAGGTCATTTTGTAGGGCTCAGGCAGTGCTCCTCCTGTTCCTCCTCACACAGAAGAGATACCGGTCCTGCTGCTAGGTTGATGCTGTTCTACGGCCATGTCCAGCTCTCCTTGTATAACGGCCCATCTCCTGGTTTCTTCTTCATGCGCTTGAGACTGTACTGGAAGACAGCAAACCGCCTTGCCACGGCATGTATGGATTTGCCATCCTGTAGGAGCTGGACTGCCTGTGCAACCTGAATGGACTGTAGGTACCGCCTCATGCTACCAGTAGTGACAAGGACGCTAGCAAAACACAAAACTAGAGAAAAATCAGTCAGGAAGGATAAGGAGAAAGCAATTATATGTGGCTACCACCTGCAAAACCATTCCCTTTTTGGGGGTTGTCTTGCTGTTGCCTCTCCAGTGCAGATGTTGTCACTTTCATTTGCACCAAAACAGGTGACATTGATTCACAATTGCTTATGCTTCCTACCTGGACAGATTGCTGTCCCTGAAGTTTAATTGACTTGGTGTTATACTGTGATGATTATGTGTTCCCGTCATTTTTTGAGCAGTGTATGTATCAAACTGTCTCTTGTGACAATTACAGAGTTAAAATGAAATCTTAATAAAATGTATTGAAATAGACACCCAGGAATAAAATGACAACATAAATTGTTATGACATGAGATTACATAGATGTTATAATTTTCATAATACCATATTGGTAAATGATATAGAGTAAGTCATTTGAAGGCTGTTTACATCCAGTCGCAATGTGCAATTTTAAATAATTATAAAAGCATTTACTAAAGTAGCCTGGCTCTCAGTTATGAACAACAACATCACAATTACATCAACGAGCCAGAGCAAGATGAACTAATTAGGGTAGAGTAGAAAAACACTCAAAGGCTGATTCTCAAATTGCATACTATCCATACTATAGTATGCCAGACTAGTATGGCAGAAGATTAGTATGTCCCAAACCATAGTGTGCTGGATATAGTAAGCCAAAAGTTCCCAGATGGTCTACTATTTCTGGGGGATTTTCAAAGTATGCATCCATGCATGCTTTTTGGTTATATAGACCAATATATAGACCATAAACCCTTGTGCAGTGAAATAGGGGTTTGCAATGATTCTCTTGTGTTTTCATTTGTTACCGTCACCCTATGTTATTGGCTAAAGCCCCCTAAAATAGGCCTAGCGACATCTCTAGGTCTATACAAATAGAAAACTTCTAAACTCACACACTGAAAACGTTCAGAGACTATTCACCAGTAGTTTTTTTTTTACACCATATTACTACCTAATCTGCCAAAATCACACTAGCGGGCAGGCATTAATATATACCCAGGCGTTGGCCACTCCAGGACCTTTTTACGAAGCCACTCCTTCGTTGCCCAGGCGGCGTGTTTGGGATCATTGTCATGCTGAAAGACCCAGCCACGTTTCATCTTCAATGCCCTTGCTGATGGAAGGAGGTTTTCTCTCAAAATCTCACGATACATGGGCCCATTCATTCTTGCCTTTACGCGGATCAGTCGTCCTGGTCCCTTTGCAGAAAAACAGCCCCAAAGAATGATGTTTCCACCCCCATGCTTCACAGTAGGTATGGTGTTCTTTGGATGCAACTCAGCATTCTTTCTCCTCCAAACACGACGAGTTGGGTTTTACCAAAAAGTTCTATTTTGGTGTCATATGGTCAGATGAGATTCTCCCAATCCTCTTCTGGACCATCCAAATACTCTCTAGCAAACCTCAGACGGGCCTGGACATTGAGTCCCTGGCGGCTTAGTGTGTTACTGATGGTAGCCTTTGTTACTTTGGTCCCAGCTCTCTGCAGGTCATTCACTAGGTCCCCCGTGTGGTTCTGGGATTTTTGCTTGTGATCATTGTGACCCCACGGGGTGAGATCTTGCATGGAGCCCCGGATCGAGGGAGATTATCAGTGGTCTTGTATGTCTTCCATTTTCTTATAATTGCTCCCACAGTTGATTTCTTCACACCAAGCTGTTTACCTATTGCAGATTCAGTCTTACTAGCCTGGTGCAGGTCTACAATTTTGTTTCTGGTGTCCTTTGACAGCTCTTTGGTCTTGTCCATAGTGGAGTTTGGAGTGTGACTGTTTGAGGTTGTGGACAGGTGTCTTTTATACTGATGCCATTAATACAGGTAACAAGTGGAGGACAGAGGAGCCTCTTAAAGAAGAAGTTACAGGTCTGTGAGAGCCAGAAATCTTGCTTGTTCGTAGGTGACCAAATACTTATTTTACCGAGGAATTTACCAATAAATTCATAAAAGATCCTACCATGTGATTTTCTGGATTTTTCTTCTCATTTTGTCGCTCATAGTTGAAGTGTACCTATGATGAAAATTACAGGCCTCTCTCATCTTTCTAAGTGTGAGAACTTGCACAATTGGTGGCTGACTAAATACTTTTTTGCCCCACTGCACCAATGGAGCAGCATGGGAAATGCTCGAAACCACAACTTCCTTGCTGGCCATCAACTCCAAAAGAACAAAAGCCTTGGATACCCAGAAAATAATAAATAAGTTTGATGTGAACCACAAAAACAGGCGCATTGTCTTTCTGTGAATGAAACAACTTGGATAAGAACTGGCTATTTAATTGTGTTATTATTTTTCAGCCTTTCAGTGTTTGTGCATTGTTTTAGTTGGTTAAATGCCGAGCGCTTAGTTGGTGAAATGCCCTGTTTGCAGTGGTGAGTACCTATCAAAAGTGGTCCAAGGAAGGAAAAGCGGTGAACCGACGACAGGGTTATGGGTGGCCAAGGCTCATTGATGCACGTGGGGAGCGAAGGATGGCTCTTGTGGTCTGATCCAACAGACGAGCTACTGTAGCTCAAACTGCTGAAAAGGTTAATGCTGGTACCGATAGAAAGGTGTCAGAATACACAGTGCATCACAGTTTTTTTGCGTATGGGGCTGCATAGCCACAGACCATCAAAACTGGACCACGGAGCAATGGAAGAAGGTGGCCTGGTCTGATGAATCACATTTCCTTTTACATCTGTTGCATGTGCGTCGCTTACCTGGAGAACACACGGCACCAGGATGCACTATGGGAAGGAGGCAAGCTGGTGGAAGCAGTGTGATGTTTTGGGCAATGTTCTGCTGGGAAACTTTGGATCCTGCCATTCATGTGGATGTTACTTTGACACGTACCACCTACCTAAGCATTGTTGCAGACCATGTGCACCCTTTCATGGCAACGGTATTCCCTGATGGCATTGGCCTCTTTCAGCAGGTTAATGTACCCTGCCACAAAGCAAAAATTATTCAGGAATGGTTTGAAGAACACAGCAACGAGTTCAAGGTGTTGACTTGGCCTCCAAATTCCCCAGAGCTCAATCCAGTCATGCATATGCGGGATGTGCTGGACAAACAAGTCTGATCGATATAGGCCCCACCTCGCAACTTACAGGACATAAAGGATCTGCTGCTAACGTCTTGATGCCAGATACCACAGCACACCTTCAGAGGTCTAGTGGAATCCATGCCTCTATGGGTCATGGCTGTTTTGGCAGCAAAAAGGGGATATACGCAATATTAGGCAGGTGGTCATAATGTTATGGCTTATGGGAGTATGTACATGTTTACAAATGTAGCTAACACACTATTGTGGTATTCAAATTACTACTTGTACAAATATGTTGTGAATATGTAATGAAAACCTTTTAAAGAAAAGTCTAGTGGTAATAACATAATACTGGGTGCCCATTTGCATTGTACTACACTATTTGCATTGTAAGCCAAATAATGTATTCATGTAGCAAATCACTTGGTATATTCATAGTCATTATAACACTTAAATTACTACATTGTTAATGAAGATGGTACAGTAGTCTACCGTAGACAAATAGCGAGACGCTGAGCAGCACAAATTGCATGTTGAAGATGGGTGTTCATCCTGTTAATCCGGGGCCTCAATCGCGTCAACAGCTGATCAAACTGAGGAAAAGGCAATCTTCAAGGCGAAGCTCCTGAACCAGGTGGTGGTACTCCCCATGCTGCTCTCAGACTTGTAGGATTGGGTGAACCCAGGGGCTATGGTGGCACTTCCTCCAGAGATACAGCAGCGCAACAACAATAATAATTTTCTTTCCATTCATGGCTACACATGACAGCTCAACAAAACCCTTATAGGCTATTTACACACAAAAAAATATACTAAACCCCTAAAGAAATTATAATGCAAGCAGGAAGGATTTTGGTTGGTTTCATGTTAAATAAAAAAAGTTTATGAAGAGATGTCAACACAGCCCTCCTCCACTGAAAAACAAACACCCATAGAGGGTACGTCCATGAGCAGCCACCTGGGGCAAGGCTGCGTGTTTGCAGGCGAATTTGTGCCGGATCAGTGGACATGCACCCTCAGTTTGCACTATGACAAATAAATTAACATGAAATCATCATGCAATTAACATAAAGTATCAACATATCACATTCATAACTGAGCAACATATTTTACAGTCAGAATATATCTAAATAAATAGAACGGAAAACTACAGTTAGGTCCAGAAATATTTACATGCGGATATAAATATAATACAGTGACACAATTTTCATAATTTTGGCTCTGTACGCCACCACAATGGATTTGAAATAAAACAACCGAGATGCAATTGAGGTGCAGACTTTCAGCTTAAATTCAAAATGGTTGAACAAAAATATTGTATGAAACATTTAGGAATTGCAACTACTTACACAGTCCCCTTACTTCAGGGGATCAAATGTAATTGAACAAATAAACACAACCATAAATAAAATGTTCATTTTTAATACTTTGTCAAGAATCCTTTGCAGGCAATGACTGCTTGAAGTCTGGAACACATGGATATCACCAAACACTGGGTTTCCTCTTTTGTGGTGCTTTACCAGGCTTTTACTTCAGCTAACTTGAGTTATTGTTTGTTTGTGGGTCTTTCTGCCTTAAGTTTTGTCTTTAGTAAGTAAAATGCATGCTCAGTCGGTTTGATCTCAGGTGATTTTCTCGACCATTGCAGAATATTCCACTTCTTTGCTTTAAAAAACTCCTGGGTTGCTTTCGAAGGATGTTTTGTAAAGTGAAGTGCTGTCCAATCAACTTAGCTGAATTTGGCTGAATCTGAGCAGACTATATCCCTATACACTTCAGAATTCATCCAGTTGATTCTGTCTTCTGTCACATCATCAATAAATACTAGTGACCAAGTGCCATTGGAAGCCATGCATGCCCATGCCATCACACTGCCTTGCTATTTCTGAACTGGGCTGGCTTTTTTGGGCAAAGTCTAATCTAGCCTTTCTATTCTTGAAGCTTATGAATGGTTTGCACCTTCTGGTGAACCTGAACCTGAAACATTTAAAATTAAAAACTCACATTAACCTGGTTGCATAAGTGTGGACACCCTTAAACTAATACTTTGTTGAAGAACTTTTAGGGTAAGAGTTGATTAGCATGGCAAATCTTGACGTGGCAATATTTGCCCACACTTCTTTGCAAAAGCGCATCAAATCTGTCAGCCCTTGTCAGATCACCCCACAGACGTTCAATTGGATTCATGTCTGGGCTCTGGCTGGATCATTCCAAAACGTTAATCTTCTTCTGGTGAAGCCATTCTTTTGTGGATTTGGATGTGTGCTTTGGGTCGTATTCGTGCTGAAAGGTGAACTTCCTCTTCATCATCTTTCTAACGAACGCCTGATGGGCTTGTGCCAAAATTGCCTGGTATTTGGAATTGTTCATAATTCCCTCCACTCTGACTAAGGCCCTGGTTCCATGTTTTCCAGCCCCAAAACATGGTGCTACCACCACCATGCTTCACTGTGGGTATGGTGTTCTTTGGGTGATGTACCTTTTGGAATTATGGCCATAAAGGTCGACCTTGGTTTCATCAGATCATAACACATTTTCCCACATGATTTTGGGAGACTTGATGTTGGTTTTTGCAAATTTCAGCCAGGCTTGGATGGTTTTCTTTGTAAGAAAAGGCTTCCTTCTTGCCACCCTACCCCATAGCCCATTCATATGAAGAATACGGGAGATTGTTGTCACGTAGCACACAGCCAGTACTTGCCAGAAATTCCTGCAGTTCCTTTAATGTTGCTGTAGGCCTCTTGGAAGCCTCCCTGACCAGTTTTATTCTCGTCTTTTCATAAATTCTGGAGGGACGTCCAGTTCTTGGTAATGTCTCTGTTGGGCCATATTTTCTCCAATTGATAATGATTGTCTTCACTGTGTTCCATGGTATATCTAATGCTTTGGAAATTATTTTGTACCCTTCTCTTGACTGGTATCTTTCAACAATGAGATCTCTCTGATGATTTGGAAGCTCTCTGTGGACCATGGCTTTTGCTCTGAGATGCAACTAAGAAAATGTCAGGAAAATCTGACTAGATCAGCTGAACTTTATTTATAACCTGCAACCAGGTTATTGTAAGGTTTTTATTTTTCCCCCTCCAAGATTTCAGTTGGTTTTTCAATTGAATTGTTTACATTATAGGTCACATTAAAAGTGGAAAAATTTCTGACATCTTTATCTTTGTCTCATTCTTTTACATCACAAAAACCTGGAAATTTAACAGGGGTGTGTAGAATTTTTACATCCACTGTAAGTAAGAATATGAGTTTGTCGTTAATAGATGACATGATGTCGTGGTAAAGACGCGATAACTAAGGAGAACAGCGTTTCTGCTGGACCAGAAGTATCAATCGGGTACATTTCACAATTATATTTAGTCTAAACGATATAGTTATAATGTGATAAATGGTGTCTAGCCAAGTCTAGCCAATGACAAAGGTAAGAGGCGTAACCTTTTGGAGGCTTACTGGTTGTGCTGTCATTTTTAATCTGCGGCTGCCACAGAAGATATCTGCCGTTTCCAGCGCAGAGTAGGCCGTTTACATATTAAGTACAAGTTATTTAAAAAAAATGTTTTATTGTGTTGCAATTATAAAAGCTAACAAATGACACATGTGAACTTTTTAAGAATGCTAGTATACAACAATTATATAATTAACATGATGGACCAATCCAAATGTTAAGCTTTTTCTGTCTTTCATATTGTCTATTTTATATATCAATGGTTAAGTGTTGAGTGGAATTGAACATAGGCTTGTTTGGAAAACACCTTTTTGAACTTATAGACCATGGTAAGTAGTCTTTTAACATTATTAATCATCAGCTTTTATAACTGTATATGCTGGGTCTTCTGTTAATCCTCATTGTTTTTATTTCAGACCAAGTGACAAATATCGGTGTCAGTTGGACTGCCCAGTTTTGATTTTATGCAACATCCTGAACAGATGCTTCTTGTGTAAGTGTAAACATTCACAGAAATTTTCAGCAATGTTCTAAAATGTTATTAACATTACACATCACACATTACACATCTGCATACAGCTGAATCTTTGTACTCTATATATCAACCAATAGAGTGAGGTTCCGGAGGTGTTGGAGATTATTTACCCACCATTATGACTTTGATTACAGAAACGCCGATATCTTGTGGCTGTACAGCATCAGGGGATATTTGTTTCATTGTTCGACGATAATACAATGCTTGAAAGCTGAAGGTAGTTTTTTTTTCAGTTAACTAATCAAGACATTGATGTATTTAAATATATATTAGAGAGAATATATTTTTTAACTTGTAAGTGGATCGTTATTTACATGTAAAGCCAGAGAAATGGCAAGAGGTAATATTAACTACAGACCAGACACTGAACAACTATCAATCTCTATACATATCCAACAGACCGAACCCAACACAAGAGCACAGATTGATTACCCCATAGATATCACACACAATACAGTGAAAAGACCCCACATATCGTCACCTGGGCCCTCCCATCAGGAGGAGCAAAACCATTAAACGGTTTATTTTCAATCTCAAACAACACTTGAACAAGCCAATACATTGTTGCACAGCAATACAGACATTAATCAACAGATGCAAGGTTTGTTAACCCAGATTAGTAGCTCACGTTTTGGGACAATCTAGTTGACTCCCCTACCAACCCACTGATACATACTCATTAAAACAGCCTGGCTTATTTTGAAAGGTTCATTTCTTTAACACAAGGTGGTGGTGGTGCTGTTAGAGTATTACAACGTAATCAAATTGATAATGTGGAATTACGACAGTCTGTGAATTTCTAAAATATTGGTGAAGTTGATGCATTCTTTGCACGCGTTATGGAAGGTTTGGATACTTTGATTGTTAGAGCTTCAGATTGTTAGAGCTTCAGACGGTCAGCTGGGCTACAAGGCCCAGCTGACCGTCTGCAGATTGAACTTTTTGGTGAATCTCTTATCTCCTCGGTACGTGACCATGAGAGCTGATTAATATAATGAATATAATATAATGATTACCCGAAAGCGTTATGCAGAGTAATGCAGAGCTTTTGGTCGATGAATCTCTAGAGCTGGTGGTGAAAATTCTCAACAACTGTGAGGAAGGACATAAGGCTCAAACAATGCTGATAGATCAGATAATCACAAAAAAAGTTGTTCGATGGGTACGTTGAACGCACTGTACACATATGATGAGGGTGTGGCTAGTGGTCATGAGTTACTGGAAGTAGGTGACCGGGGTGTGGCAAAATAATTATCCAATGTGTTGCCAGGCGTTTGTTTATACAAACTGATTTAAGTATTACAAGCTCATTTGGAATAGTTGTAAAAGGCATGTTGAAACATGTCATGGCCTCTAAAAACTAGCGTCAGCTATTTTGGTGGAAGCTGTCACACTTTTAACCAAATCCAACAGGTGCAAACCCTTAATGACTTCCCCTTTAAAGATAAATTCACTGTTTGAAGTCCATGAAGTCAAATCTTTAGACCTGAGCATTTCATTTAAAATATATTCAACATTCTTCTTACTCCTTGCAGGCACACTGTCCAAAATGTAATCAACAATGTTAACATTTCGGTCAGCAGTTTGTTTACGCTCAGTCACACACCCAGTTTCAGACCCAGGTAGACCTAAATTCAATGTATTTGTGTCAAGCAAGTCTACCTGGGTCTGAGAGGTAGACTTGCAGCCAAGAATCTTTGTATCGTATAACTTTTTCATGTAAATGCATATCAGTCTTTAAAATATTTTTCAACAGATTGTCTTACATCAGTTCTAGTCGTTTTGGGTTCTCACAGTTTTTCGAACTGATCTGAGCGTGATCCATGTTGTTTAACCGTGTCTCATTGCAATTAGAAAGGTTAGGAACGGCACTGCTATGCTTAGTAAGGGAATTAGGAATCATCCAGATTCCTAATTCCTTGGTTGATGGTTTTTCTTTTCTTTGGGACTGAAGTGTTCTTTCTAGACATAGATATATATTGTTTGATTTATTTCTGCAAAGCTTCTGGCCAGTGGGCCGTTGGTGGCCAGTGGCCCTGTCGCATTGCAGTCGGGCCACCGGTGGGCCGCTTTCATTACAATGCCTTCCAACAATACCCTGATCAGCGGCTCACCAGCGACTCGACGGCGGCTAGCCGCTTTTATGCACTAAACCCAGCGGGATGCCTCACGCCCCAATATTAGGTTTTGTGCAAATGTCAAATTGCGGAGTCTGCTAAAGAGCAGCTCCCAAAGGTCCCTGGTTGTCCCTGCAGTTCCCATGAGCGTGTTGTTTCCACTATGATCATGAACAGTGATCTGGACCCAGTTTCCTGATAGCAATGGGACTTAAAGCTTACAGTTACAGCTGTTTTTTTTTAACAATGCATCTTTCCAGCATTAGCAGGAAGATTAAGCATAGCATAGCATAGCATCATCTTCCGCTTATCCGGGGCCGGGTCGCGGGGGCAGCAGTCTAAGCAGGGATGCCCAGACTACCCTCTCCCCAGACACTTCCTCCAGCTCTTCCGGGGGGACACCGAGGCGTTCCCAGGCCAGCCGGGAGACATAGTCCCTCCAGCGTGTCCTAGGTCTTCCCCGGGGTCTCTTCCCGGTGGGACGGGACCGGAACACCTTCCCAGGAAGGCGTTCCGGAGGCATCCGAAACAGATGCCCAAGCCACCTCAGCTGACCCCTCTCGATGTGGAGGAGCAGCGGCTCTGAGCTCCTCCCGGGTGACCGAGCTTCTCACCCTATCTCTAAGGGATCGCCCAGCCACCCTGCGGAGAAAGCATTTGATGAATAAAAACACATGCAGAGAGAATTTTGCAACTTGCAATATTAAGAATTAGTTTTGCTAATCTGTCAATTAAGCCTGCAATGCTAAATTGTTGGAATCCATTTCCATTTTGCTGCAAGGATGCTAGCTTTTTTAACTATGAAAACTAATAGTTGATCTACATGTATCCACTAATGCTATTTTTATCCAGTCAAAATATTTATTAATAAAAATATATTTCATTTTGTTCATAGGACTTAGAGTTCATAGGACTTAGAAACTTTCTGTTTGTATTCAACTTCACTGTGACACTATTGTCATTCACAGTAAGACAGATCCTTTTGATTCAAGATTTAGTGGCAAAAAAAAAATACTTTGCTTTTAGATTTTTATTAACAATAGCTTTGTGAAGCTCATTTTAATGTCCCAATGATGCACCTAGCTTGAGACTTCTGCAATAAACCCACCATATTTAATTATTCCATTTTGGACTAGGTGTGTAAAATGCTGTTTATTTGTGCATAATCTATAAGTAAAATCCCTATCATAACTCAGTTCGCAATTAAATTCAAAATTTTAAGGGAGGGGTCTTTGATGAAGTGACACAAATCTGCACATAAATGACATACAATTTTCAGGGATCATTCCTCGGCTTGATAGCACCACTTTTACAAAAAGTGGCCAAAAATCTCTGACAGCATATAATAATCCTTTACAATAATTTTGGTCATATCACTAATGACAATGAACTGAATAAAATCTAAACAATTTATTTAGAATAGTGCAAGATGCATACAAAAAAAACATTCATTATACAGCAAGCATACAAAATAAACACATGCAAATTAATTGAAATAATAATTTTAAACAAATCTAATTTTGCAAGACAATGTGTCCAGCAACAGATATAGTAAAATTACAGTATTTGGATGTGAAAAAGTACCAAATGAACACAATACAATTAAAAATAAACAAGGCTAGAATGGCAGTAATATACGTAAGTATGGCCTAGCAGCAATCGATAGTTATTGAATATTATGGAGCAATAAGTGCAATAAGCTTATGAATGGTGGGAGAGCACACCACAACTACAGTAAGAATTAAAAACATTCACACACAGCTTTAAATATATTAAGAGGATAATGCGATCATATACATAGCTGTACATAGCAGCAGTTAGAGAAAAAAAAAGTACTGTAGATTAGCAGCAATATTGGTTGTGCTGGAGATGTAATTCATATTCACAGCAGATCACTTGTACCGCTGCATCTTCTCCCACCTGCACAGCCAGCTGCCCCTTTCTGGTACATGGGGACCTGGTTCTGGACAGCCTCGTCAGTGGCATCCCGGTTGGAAAGTGGCATCCCGGTTGGAAAGGATTCTTCCTTATGGCTCCTGTAATACAATAATCAGATATTGTACTTAAATGGTCTGACATGATTTTGAGAATTGCATGACATTCAAGACAAACAAAATGTTTCATGAAGACAACATGTGCAACTATAGTTTTGTTTTTATCTGATTGTAGAGCCAGCTGTGCCCTCGGCTTGACATTCTCTTCAGTCAGACGTTTATCAGAAGCTAAAAAGCACAATGAAATGTCAATGGCTTAATAGTGAAATTAACAAAACTGCCATATACATGTCATTTCAGAAAGGCTGTACAGTATTGCATTTTAGTAAAGGGCACACGTTCAGACAAATGCAGTTTCATGAAGACAAGATGCTAGCATAAATGTAGTCTTGTTTTTACCTGATTGTAGAGTCAGCTGTGCCCTCAGCTCGATCTTCTCTTCAGTCAGCCGCTTGATCATCTCCAAATGTTCTGAAAGTAAAGACACAGTTAATTATTCAGTCTTAAATATCTGGTTATTTTACAATCAGAACTCAAATCGCAGTGTCCGCCAAAATGTTCATTATTACCTTCATGTGCAGAGCTAAAACTTCCCCCTACCCCTGCCTTCTTGCCCTTAAAATTAAATTGAAATTGACAAATAAAATTGGAAGCAACATGCTTTAATAACAAGTTAAGCATCTGGGTTAAGTGAATGAACCCACACATACCTATGTAGCAGTCCTCCACATGGTGGGGTGGAGTACCTCTCTGGTGCCTTGGAATACTGTGCTTGCTCCATCCTAAAAATAAACGTAAAAGTTGGTGAACAGGTAAATATGGTGAAACCAAGTAAACATTGCAGCAATTACGAGATCAACATGTAATTCACATACCTCCAGGGCTGCAATTCACAGGGTGTTGTAGTGTAGATGTGCGTCCTTGGGGTGGTAGGGGCCCATGCTCAAACGATTTTCGCTCCTATGGCGATACACATGTCCGGTCTCTCACGTGTCTAGGAAAAGTTAAGGTTTTGTAAGCATTTACCCTGCAAAACATATTTTCATTCCAAGTTTCAAATTATTACGTTTTCTAATTGACCTGCATGCTTGATGAGCTTATAAGGGACAGCCTCCCAGGTGTCTTCAGGTGGTGAACAAGTTCTGGCAAACATCCTACTGGTGATGCTGTGTGGTGGCCAGTAGCAAACTCCCCCTTTGAGCCACAAGCGTGGAACTACTGCCACACAGTTATCCTCCTCCGGGAACAAAACTACAGAAAACTTCATGACCTGAAAACAATGTTTAGAAAAGAGGTTTAAAAAAACGGCAGCATAAGACACACACAGGCTAGTTAAGAACAATGTGACAAAGATCACTGAATCAGTGTCTTTGTTGAGCACACGTCTATCCAGCTTCTCTAAGAGTGAATACAACTAGGGGTGTTGCGATATACCGGTATTGATGATAACCGTGATATTTAAAAAATATTATATTGATATCATGTTGATAATACACATGATAATATCATATTCACTAGTATTTTTCCAAAAAACCCTCTCGGTTTTTCAATACCTTATTCATGTCACTTATAGGCAAACCATGCATGTGCTTAAACAAGGAGACTGGACCAAGGCACTGGCGTTGAAATCAAGTTGGTGGTACTGGAAGTACCACTCCCCCCGCAACTCATTATCAATCAACCAAAGCTTTCTTTGTACAGTTTGCATACCCGGGCCGGAATTGTGAAATATTGGAATTGATTTTAAATATATAACTGATCATGCAAAAACTGTCTTTTATTTAAGGATAGTGATCATATGAAGCCCTTTATTATCACATAGTTGTTTGGCTCCTTTTTAAATCATAATGATAACAGAAAGCACCCAAATGGCCCTGATCAAAAGTGTATATACCCTTGAAGGTTTGGCCTTGTTACAGACACACAAGGTGACACACACAGGTGAAAATGGCAATTAAAGGTGAAATTCCCACCTTTAAGGTGGCTTTTTAAATTGCAATTAGTGTCTGTGTATAAATAGGCAATGGGTTTGTTGGCTCTCACGTTGATGCACTGAGCAGGCTAGCCATGGGGAGCAGAAAAGTAGTGTCAAAAGATCTGCGTAACAAGGTAATGGCATTTTTTTAAAGGAAAAAAGTATTTGATCACCTGCTGATTTTGTTTGCCCACTGGCAAAGAAATGATCAGTCTGTAATTTTAATGGTAGGTTGATTTGAACAGTGAAAGACAGAATAACAGCAAAAAAATTCAGAAAAATGTGTCAAAAATGTTATAAATTGATTTGCATTTTAATAAGTGAAGTAAGTTTTTGATCCCCTCTCAATCAGAAAGATTTCTGGCTCCCAGGTGTCTTTTATACAGGTAATGAGCTGAGATAAGGAGCACACTCTTAAGGTGACAACAGTTGGTGCGATTATTCGCAAATGGAAGAAACACAAAATAACTGAATCTCCCTCGGTCTGGGACTCCATGCAGGATCTTACCTAGTGGAGTTGCAATGATCATGAGAAAAGTGAGGAATCAGCCCAGAACTACACAGGAGGATCTTGTCAATGATCTCAAGGCAGCTGGGACCAAAGTCACCAAGAAAACAACTGGTAACACACTACGCCGTGAAGGACTGAAATCCTGCAGCGCCCACAAGAAATGTGCTCAAGAAAGCACATGTACAGGCCCGTCTGAAGTTTGCCATTGAACATCTGAATGATTCAGAGGAGAACAGGGTGAAAGTGTTGTGGTCAGATGAGACCAAAATGTAGCTCTTTGGCATCACTGTTCAAATAAACCTACCATTAAAATGATGGACTGATGATTTCTTTGTCAGTGGGCAAATGTACAAAATCATCAGGGGATCAAATAATTTTTACCCTCACTGTAGTACTTCAGAAAATTTGGGGATCTCTTGATACCAATGACAGACAGACACTTCTCTTTTCAAACCCTCTCATCCCATGTGAGCACCAGGGTTTGGGTCGTAGTGAATACTTTTCATAACTTGTTCAGACATCGTACAGCATTGGGTCAATAATGAGAAGTAATACACATTTTATTTTTTAAACATTGGGAGCAATACAATAGCTGATTTACATTTACCATATGGTCACAGTTCTAGTTTGTGATCAAGACCACAGTTCTCCATTCCCAACATTCTGATTTCTGTAAATATAACAAACACATTAGAACACAAAACAAAGGATGCATTACTATATGACAAATCTCTAATACGTATAGAAAAAGAAAAAAAGAAAAAAACAGTACAATAGAAGTAACACTTGATTACCACTGTCTTGAAAACAATCAAGACAACATTCCTGCATGTAGTGTTTGATTAACATAGGATACCCATTGTGACCATAAAACTACAAATGTATTCATCTGCAAACAGAGTGAAAATGTTAGCCTTTCCATCTGGTAGATTTCATTAACACATTCTATCCATCTTTCCAGAGTAGGGGGATCAGGGAGGAGCCAGTGTCTGGTAACAGTTTTCTTACAGGCAATAATGAAAATTCTGAACAGATACTTTGCATAATCTGGTAAAAAGTCTGTGTTACCCAAAAGAAAATTGTTAAACTTGAAGGGTATTTTCATGTTAAGAATATTTTCGATATCTTTGTGTATCTCTATCCAATATTGTTTTATTACTGGACAATCCCAGAATATATGCCAATGGTTGGCATCTTCACTTCCACACTGCCTCCAGCATCTAGTCTCCTCCCTGGAACCAGAAATTTTCTGTTTTGGAGTAATGAAAAACCTGATCAAGCATTTCCAACCAAATTCCCTCCATGAATATGAGTTTGTACATTTCCACTGTGATATGCAGCAACCATTCCCACTCCTCATCAGTTATTTTCATGTTACTTTCCCTTTCCCATTTTGTTTTCACATATAATGTTGAATTTGTTTGTTTATTCATAAATCCCTTATACAGCCATGAAACAATACCTTTTTTAACTTTTGCCTGGTATGCCATCAATATTTCCTGAAGCACTGGTTCCTGCACATCCAGGGATCTAATAACTTCTTGATTGAGATAATGGCGTATTTGTAGATATTTGTAAAAGTTCTGTTTCTCCAGATTATAACTGGTTTTAAATGTTTGGAATCTTTCCCTTTCCCTTTATCTATTAATGAGAAATGTGTTGTTATACCCTGAGATATCCAGTTCTGGAATCCAACATCTGTTTAAAATCAGGGTTGTAGGCACACCATCTTATTATCTTCAGATTACCGTGTAATGTATATTGATGTTAAGCCTCCGTCCAGATTTTTAATTGTGATTTCAACCAAGTGTTTTTAATCTTACCTAGAGTCCTTTCTAAGCCTTTATTCCCCAGTATTGACATTAAAGGTGGTTCTGACATAAGAAGTACTTCAATGTCTTTCCATCTAGCACGGTAGTTTGTATTACATAGATTCATCAGGGGTTTAATTTGTGCAGAGTAGAAATTATTTCTAAGATGTGGTACAGCCATACCCCCCCCCTTTTTTGTAATTTCTGCTGGGAGAGTTTGGAACAAAAATAGAAATCTTGGTAATAGGTTAATTTTTACAGATTCGATTCTTTGTATTAGAATCATAAAGGTAGTGATGGTCCATCTCTTTATATCAAGTTTTATTTTATTCACAAGATCATCATAGTTACACTCAGCTATAATGGTTATATCTTTGGGGATTAAGATACCTAGGTATTTTAATACGGTCCGATCCCATTTAAGATTTAATTCATCGCTTATTGTTTTTGGAGGATTATAATTAAATGTCAATATCTGTGTTTTGTTTACATTTAGTTTTTAATCAGCGTAATCACCAAAGCTACTTAGAGTCTGAAATACTTTGGGAAGTGATGTATTTGGTGCACTTATGTACAATAACACATCATCGGCGTATAGCGCCAGCTTCTGCACATCACCAGAAATATTTATACCTTTTATACTGTTTATTAATTGAGCTAGCAGTTCTATATAAAGGGCGAAGAGTAAAGGGGAGAGTCCGCACCCTTGTCTTGTCCTGCGTTCTAGTTCAATTGTATTTGATAAATGACCATTTATTTTTATCTGTGCAGTTGGTTTTGTGTATAGTGCCCTGATCACTTTAACAAAATCTGAGTGAAAACCAAATCTCTCCAGTACTCTAAGTTTACGGAGTCGAAAGCTTTTTCGGCGTCAAGGCTAATCACTGCAGCTTGTGTTTGGTGTTTTTTAATATGGTTTAGTATGTGTAATGTACATCTTATATTATCATGAGTTTGTCTTTGCAGGATAAATCCTGTCTGATCAGTAGAAGTATCTCTTTAATTCTCTTTCGAAAGGATTGATGTGAAAAGCTTGTAATCAATATTAAGAACAGAAATAGGTCCGTAAGAACTACAATTAAGCCGGTCCTTTCCCTCTTTGTGAATAACAGATATAGTGGCCTGTTTCCATGATGGTGGCATCTTACCCTCTTTTAGAGCCTGATTAAATATTTGAAGGAGGAATGGTGATAGCTCCATTTTAAGTTTTTTATACCATTTGGACGTAAATCCGCCTGGACCCAGAGATTTGATTGTTTTAAGCCTTGATATGGCATTGTAAATATAGTGCATTCATATTTTTTCTCAATATTTTCATCTTAATATTAAGCTCCAGTTTTAATTCTCTCTTATGTTTTCCCTCTAGCTCTTTTAATTCCATAGTTAACTCTGATAATCTAACTTGCCTAGCTCTTTTTTTCTGGACACAAAATGATATAATTTGGCCCCTCATAACCGCTTTCAATGTGTCCCAGACAATTTCTGGGCTCACCTCACCATTAAGGTTTTCTTTTAGGAATGTTTGTATGTCAGATTTGATTAATGTGGAAAATTGTAGATCATTCAGTACACTTGTATTCAACCTCCACTGTGTGTTTTTGCAATCATCATTTTTTTCTACGTTTAGCAATAGAGGAGCATGGTCAGAAAGATCAGTGTTTTCAATCTTGCAGTTACATACCCTATGGCGATCCCCCTTAAAAATGAAAAAATAATCAATTCTAGAGTATACATGGGAGAAGTGGGTATAATCACGGTTTGTTGGGTGTAAATCCCTCCAAATGTCCACAATACCATATTCTGACATGAGGATCTTCATTTTCTTCTGCAAAGATGTTTGGGGAATCTGTCTTGAGGAGTCAAGCCTAAGTTAAGTCGAATATTCCAATCCCCTCCACAAATAAGTATACCAGTTGATTGTGCCATTAAATCAAATATCCATCCATCTTCTTCCGCTTATCCGGGGCCGGGTCGCAGCAGCAGTCTAAGCGGAGATGTCCAGACTTCCCTCTCCCTAGACACTTCCTCTAGCTCTTCCGGGGGGACACCGAGGCGTTCCCAGGCCAGCCGGGAGACATAGTCCCTCCAGCGTGTCCTAGGTCTTCCCCGGGGTCTCCTCCTGGTGGGACGGGCCCGGAACACCTTCCCGGGAAGACGTTCAGGAGGCATCCGGAACAGATGCCCAAGCCACCTCAGCTGACCGCTCTCGATGTGGAGGAGCAGCGGCTCTACTCTGAGCTCCTCCCGGGTGACCGAGCTTTTCACCCTAAAGGATCTCCCAGCCACCCTGCGGAGAAAGCTCATTTCAGCCGCCTGTATCCGGGATCTTGTCCTTTCGGTCATGACCCAAAGCTCATGACCATAGGTGAGAGTAGGAATGTAGATTATGGGCTGAAATCAAGCGTGCCGCACAAGCCCTGAAAAGTGAAGCCAAAACGTCTCGATCGCCCCCTGGTGAGTGGTCCCAGTATAGGTCATAAATCCCGCCCTCCCCATGTTATTCAATGGGACGCGAGACCAACTAAACAATTAAATTACCCTTCAATTATCTTTTTTCCGTAGCTGGTTTCTGTCATTTACTGTAGTTTGTATCACCCTAATGTAAATTCAAGAGTTTGTTTTTAAAATAAGTTGGTTTTTAGTTAGTTATTTAATGCTCTAAAAACGGTGGGGTGACGTCGTGATTCACAGCTGTGATTGACAGCTGTGATTGACAGCTATCTGAGCCGAGGAGCCACTGAATCTTCGGAGGACTGAGGAGATTGGAACTTTACATTTAATCTCTAAATTT
Organism: Esox lucius; assembly: GCF_011004845.1. Classification (NCBI taxonomy): domain Eukaryota; kingdom Metazoa; phylum Chordata; class Actinopteri; order Esociformes; family Esocidae; genus Esox; species Esox lucius. The sequence goes on along the minus strand of NC_047570.1, from coordinate 20,587,877 downwards.
CTATAATTTCACACGGACATAATGGGTTGTTCTGCAGTACATTGTGCTAACCGATCTGGCATTTCCAATCGATCTTTGAATTTTTTTAGGTAAGTTAAATTTATAAGCTATTTAATTAGTAAATAAATGTAATGGGCTAGCTAACGTTAGCTAAAAGACAACAAGCCTCGTTAATAGCCATGTTAATAGCTAGCAGGTGATCGTTAGCTAGAAGTTACCAATTATTTTTGTATTATGCCTATTCTAAATTAAGGTTAAACATGATGTAAGTTAGGCTATAACATATCGTCTAGGTTTAACAAGCAAAGGTTGTACTGTACTTGGACTTGCGATTGATTACGGTGTGCGCATTCTGCGAGGGAGAGTGAGGGCGGGGCACAAGGGTGGGGCCGTTGATTTCGCGGCTTTAGGGCTTTACTTCCTTCTCGCTACTGCGCATAACTACTGCGCAGAACTGGTCCCAAGATCGCTATCTGCGCAGACGCAAGTCCAAGATGTCAGCGCCGTATCAGGACACTGGTGGCTTCATTTTTCACCAATGGAAAAGAGCGAAAGGGCGTCGTCCATTATATATACAGTCTATGGCTGAAATATGTGCCACCAGAAACTGAATTTGAATCATTTATATTTGAATTTGAATTGCTAAACTTGAGTAATTGCATTAAAAAACTGAATCTGAATTGTATAATTTGAAATTGAATTTATTCGTTTGGATCCGAAGTCCAATAAAATGTGATCCTCACTGAAAATTACACGCTCTATATATCTTCACATTCACTTCTCACAATTCAGATTCAGTTCTCAAATTCAATTTCAAGTTACTGATACAGACATCCGGGTAGTTGGAGGATGAAGGAAGAGCAATCGAGCGCAGATCGATAGATTGCGTTCATTGGCGCATAGGACTCCTCTTGGGCCAATCAGCACCTACGTTTTGGAGCATAGTACAAGTACATGAAACAAGGACGAAGCTCTTGCCTTGCCAGTGGCCGGCCTTGACCCAGAACGCCCAGACTGGCGTGACCACCATGGATTCGGCTGGGACAAATACGGTAATTAAAATTTAACATATCTACGATCTAACGATCGTATAACTGTTGTTAATGATATATCTGTTTTGTAGAAACAGGGGAAATTCAATCTTTCTCTCGACTTTGCAAACACAGTAGCTATTATCCCGGGTTTTTATGGTAGCCTACTAGCTCTGGTAACATCTTTGCCTGGTGTTTATTATTTCTAAGCGTTTGCCTCTTCCTCCGGTGAAAATGTTGTTGCAAACGTAGCTAGTACTACCCGCCGGCAAGTAGACTGGTCATGTCTTCAGCGTGATTATTTAACTACTCCTTGTGATTGTCATTGACACCGTCAGGGTACTGCTTACTGAGAGGGAGGGAGGGAGAGTAGTAAGCGTGTCTGTGTCGCTGTGTTTGGCAGGTGTTAGCATAATGTAAGGCCATAAACTTCAGGGCAATTACACCATAGCACTAGCCCTATTCATTTTAATTGAATGCATAGCTAATTCCGGTTGACTTGAACACAAAAGAAAGAAAGCTGGCTGTTCTCCGTATTTACAGAGAAAATAAAAAGGGACGGTTTTTAAAACTACCAATCCAGTAGTACTTTCATTATTTTGTTGAGAGCATTATCTAGCTAGCGCTACAATAAATATGGGCTAGTAGCTAGAAAACCGTGCTTGCCACTATATAATAACATCATACTTGGTCAACTTAGTGTAAAAACATTCATGTTTATATTAAATGTAATAGTGCATATGGTATTGTGGTCTATATAGTGCCTGTTGTATTATTTTATTTTATATTGATATAGCTAGCCATTTACTTTAGTAACTTTTTGCAATACATTTTCTTTGGAATATGGAAAACATCCCACTTTGTAATTTTTTATTTGGTAATATTTAAGTTTCCATGTAGATTTCATTATCATTGTAAGTACTTATGTACCTCTGTGCTGGTAAAGGTAAACCAAATATTTAACGTGGTTGTTTGCTTTCTGTCTCTGAAAAGGTGAACATCCAGAGGTGGGTGACACCGTAGACTATCCAGGTCACCTGTCCCCCAGTACGTTTCTCCAGTGGTTCACAGGACAGGGCCACATTCCTGTCTTACCCGAAGAAAAAACTTCAGTCTTTATGCTGTTCAATCACACCTGTGACATCTTGTATGGTTCACATACAGTTTGCTACTCAACAGTCGCTGCATGTAGTAATACAATCCACCTGGCTGTTAAGCATATGCAAACTTCTACTGAGTTCAAACAAGTGATGACAGAGGCCTTCCATCTAGGGCAGGCATTTCATCAGGTTTAAGTTAAATGTTTCAGTTTCAAATATGCATATACAGGTGCTGGTCATAAAATTAGAATATCATCAAAAAGTTGATATATTTCAGTAATTCCATTCAAAATGTGGAACTTGTATAATGTATGCATTCATTCCACACAGACTGATATTTCAAGTGTTTATTTCTTTAAATTTTGATGATTATAAATGACAACTAATGAAAACCCCAAATTCAGTATCTCAGAAAATTAAAATATTGTGAAAAGGTTCAATATTGAAGACACTTGGTGCCACACTCTAATCAGCTAATTAACTCAAAACACCTGCAAAGGAAAAATCAAGGTCCCAGAGTCTGGAGGAAGAGAGGAGAGGCACAGAAGTCCAGTGTAAAGTTTCCACAGTCAGTGATGGTTTGGGGTGCCATGTCATCTGCTGGTGTTGGTCCACTGTGTTTTCTGAGGTCCAAGGTCAACGCAGCCGTCTACCAGGAAATTTTAGAGCACTTCATGCTTCCTGCTGCTGACCAACTTTATGGAGATGCAGATTTCATTTTCCAACAGGACATGGCACCTACACACAGTGCCAAAGCTACCAATACCTGGTTTAAGGACTATGGTATCCCTGTTCTTAATTGGCCAGCAAACTCGCCTGACCTTAATTAACCCTATAGAAAATCTATTGGGTATTGTGAAGAGGAAGATGTGATACGCCAGACCCAACAATGCAGAAGAGCTGAAGGCCACTATCAGAGCAACCTGGGCTCTCATAACACCTGAGCAGTGCCACAGACTGATCGATTCCAAGCCACGCCACATTGCTGCAGTAATTCAGGCAAAAGGAGCCCCAACTAAGTATTGAGTGCTGTACTTTTCATGTTCATACTTTTCAGTTGACCAACATTTCTAAAAATCCTTTTTTTGTATTGGTCTTAATATTCTAATTTTCTGAGATACTGAATTTGTGATTTTCATTAGTTGTCGGTTATAATCATCAAAATTAAAAGAAATATCATATGAAATATATCAGTCTGTGTGGAATTAATGTATACATTATACAAGGTTCACTTTTTGAATGGAATTACTGAAAGAAAATCAACTTTTTGATGATCTAATTTTATGACCAGCACCTGTACATTCAGACTCAAATAGGAATAGATAAGATATTTGTGCAGTCTTTTATTTCATTTGTTGTCAAATCCAGTTCGTATATGTTAACCCAATTCACTGTTCATGGGTGTATTAAATGACCCAGTGTGCATGGCTAATTGATTTGATATTTTAGATCATAAATCATTGTTAGCCACATTACACCACAAAAAGCATTTCCAATGTTTGTCAGAGAAGATGTCCTTCACTACGTTCTTTCCCGCTTCCCTGTGTTTGTGTCAGCGAGACAGAAGTCCGATTTAAAACATTTGGTGGACTATATAGAAGGTGGACTATAAGGTGCCTGGATACATGGGGTCCTAGACTGGACTTAAGCAATCATGAATTATTAAAAGCCTTTAGTCCTCTGATTGGCACAGGCATGACTGTCAATGATGGTGAAGTAAGTACAATGCATGTGCGAGTGTGGTCAAATAAATGTATTTTCCAAAACTATTTGAATGACAAAGGGGATCAATAGCAAGGTGTAGCGTTCTCGGTCTTCAATGGACATTCCATTTCTGGCATGGTAATACCTGTGTTGGCAGAGTTATGAGAGAGCCCTGAGCTCTCCCAATCAATATCCTCAATTTGGATTCCCTAAAACCAACAGAAGATAGTATTAATGAATTGTTAACATACATCATCTAGTAATGCAACCCATTTCATCAGCTGGAGCTATTCTTTTAGGATATCACTGAGAATCACTGACATACTATGTATTAGATGACATTATTTCATACATTAATAGTGGGGTATTAATATTTATTGTGGAACTAATAATATTCCAAATAGGAGATGTGAGCTACAGAGAGGTAGCTGGTAACATAATCTAGAAGTGGTAAAGGTTGAAAGTAGTAGGTTTTCATTGCAAAGAAATGTAATTGCTTTATCATAAACAGATTCAATCATCACTGATTGCTATAGATTTCATGTCAATTTGATATCAAACGTGATGGAGGCGATGGATGAGGAACCACCAAAATTAAGGAATAGTAGCAAACCAATTATATTTGTTCTGTGACTACAAGCCAACTAGTTATGAATGTAACAATATTGCCAGATATGTTTCCTATACCATGTTAACAGTAAAAACTAATTTGTAACTGGTTGGATCATGCCCAGAATCACTATAACGTTTCACCTTGCTAAACTTTGTGCAGATCACAGCATAAGTTGGTCGAAAATTAATCTCCAAAAGAACAGCTGGGTTGTTTTAAGTCACAGGTGGGACTGGCAAGTTAGCTAGCACGATGCCTTCTATTTCTAGATCTTCTTACTAAGTTAACCGGTACTTATCTGAGCTAACGTCATGATCACTGCCACTAGATATAAAGAAATCATTGACTTTCACTCGGTGCTATTCACTGACAGTAAAAAAAATGTGTTATTGTACGCACTGCTGTTTGTAGACTAGCTCCAGCGCTCCTTGCTGCGTTGCTAAAATAATAGCTAAAACAATGCTATCGTGCTAGTCATAAATATAGAACAATGGTGCTAGCTAGTCCTCTAACGTAATTGTAAACATGATTTGTGTATGCTCGTGGACTAAACGAAACGTTTCTACAAAACAGCTATAACATTAACGACAGTTAAACAAAATATCGTTAGATCGTAGATATGTTAAAATGTAATTACCGTATTTGTCCCAGCCGAATCCATGGTGGTCACGCCGTTCTGGGTCAAGGCCGGCCACTGGCAAGGCAAGAGCTTCTTCCTTGTTTCAGGTACTATGCTCCAAAACGTAGGTGCTGATTGGCCCGAGATGAGTCCTATGCGCCAATGAACGCTATCTATCGATCTGCGCTCGATTGCTCTTTCATCCTCCAACTACCCGGATGTCTGTCTCAGTAACTTGAAATTGAATTTGAGAACTGAATCTGAATTGTGAGAAATGAATGTGAAGATATATAGAGTGTAATTTTCAGTGAGGATCACATTTTATTGGACTTCGGATCCAAACAAATAAATTCAATTTCAAATTGTGATTCAAATTCAGTTTTTCAATGCAATTATTCAAGTTTAGCAATTCAAATTCAAATATAAATGATTCAAATTCAGTTTCTGGTGGCACATATTTCAGCCCATATGTAGATTGACCGGTAAATCGAGAGCTTCGCCTTACGACTCAGCTCTTTCTTCACCACAACAGACCGATACATCGACCGCATTACTGCAGAAGCTGCACCGATCCGTCTGTCAATCTCCCCTTCCATCCTTCCCTCACTCGTGAAGAACACCCCTAGATACTTAAACTCCTCCTCTTGAGACAGGCACTCTCCACCAACCTGAAGTGGGCAAGCCACCCTTTTCCGACTGAGGACCATGGCCTTGGATTTGGAGGTACTGATTTTCATCCCCACCGCTTCACACTCGACTGCAAACCGTCCCAGTGCATGCTGAAGGTCCTGGTTTGAAGGGGCCAACACGACAACATCATCCGCAAAGAGCAGAGACGAAATCGTGTGGTCCCCAAACCTGACACCGTCTGGTCCCTGGCTGCGCCTAGAAATTCTGTCCATAAAAATTACGAACAGAACCGGCGACAAAGGGCAGCCCTCAGCTCTATACCCTCTACGGGGTGCTGGAGGGTTCATGGGAGTTTGCCCAAACAATCCACATGTGTTTTGTGGATTTTCAGAAGGCATTTGACTGTGTCCCTCGCGGCATCCTGTGGAGGGTGCTTCGGGAATATGGGGTCCTGAGTCCTTTGCTAAGGGCTGTCAGGTCCCTGTACGACCGAAGCAGGAGCTTGGTCCGCATTGCCGGCAGTAAGTCAGACTTGTTCCCAGTGCATGTTGGACTCCATTAAATCAAATAGTTTTCTATAAAATGAAATGTCACTGTCTGGGGGAGCGTATACATTCAACAGTGTTATTTGGACTCCATCTATTCTACCAGTTATCAGTGAGAATCTCCCTTCTTTGTCTGTAGTTTCAGATAAATGTTCAAATGGCACTCTTTGTGATATTAGAGTAGCCACACCCCGTCTATGACCTGATTTATAGGTAATATATTTTAGAAAAACCCATTCTTTTAAATTTTTCGTGTTCCAGTGAATTAAGATGTGTTTCTTGTAACATAGCAATTTGTACTTTTTCCTTTCTCATTTTAGACAATACTTTATTTCTCTTAATGGGGTTAAGAACCCCATTCACATTAAATTATGCACATTTTAGAGTACGTTTGTCAGCCATGGTTTCCTAAGTTTTTAACTGAATACGTATCCATACAAAAACAAATAAAAGTAATGCACACCTATAACACGAACAAGGTTTGCTTCCATATCAGAGGTTCCAATGAACTGAACCTTAGATGTTAGAGCACCTTTCAGGGGAAAACCCACTCATCACGTAGCGTGGGGCCCACTGTATTGGCTGCATTATGATTTTAGCCAGTCTTCACAATGTTCGTATACCCCGACATTTTAGTTTACAATTAGTTAGGAGTAGAACAAAGGAACAGCTAAAACTAAAAGGACAACTTCTATTGACTTATTCGAACAAGCAGCAGTCTAAATGCGTTCTGTTGGGAATCACTTATCTGTAGTAAGGGGTAGATGTCTGAATTCCTGCAGCTTTTCTTTAAACCGCTGCCGAGGTTCATCATCCTCCTGGGAGCGTGTGCCTCTCGGTGTAACTGCGTCCTGGTCTCCAGCCACCTGCCAAGATGAAAGCCGTCGTATGTCCCGCTGGTACGAGCTGACCGAGGGACTGATAACTTTGACTGGGAGCCCCCGTGATGCCATGTCTGACGTTGCCTCCGCCGCGGTCTGGTACAGGCAGGTCTCATCTCCATAGAAGACGCGTAGTCTTGCAGGGTAGGGAGTTTGGAACTTAATTTTCCTCTCCTTCAACACCTTTGCCTGATTGTACTGCGCACGTTTCTTGATAATAGCTGGTGGGTAATCGTAGTCCACATAAGTGGTCATCTTTGTATTGCACTTGTCCCTTCTGCCAGGCTCTACGTATAACTTCTTCTTTGACTTTGTAACTCGCAAACTTGACAATGATGGAGCGAGGCTTTGATCGCACGTTAGCAGGCTTAGGACCAAGGGCTCTTTCAATCTTGATCTGCGTGTCCTGGGGGAAATCCAGGCAATCCAGAAGCAGTTTATCGATATTATTTTCTTCAGCCCCCTCGGGAATACCGTAAATCCTTATGTTTTCTCGGCGTGCGCGACCCTCTTGGTCAATAAGTTTAGCCTCCATATTGACCTGGCGTTGTAAAAGTTGCGTAAGTAACGAAGAAGCTGCCTGCATGCCTGTTTCCACCTCCTCAATTCGATCATCAGCTTCATCAAGCCTACCATTTGTCTTGTGCAAGTCTTGTTGTATCTCCGAAAGATGTTGCTTGTTGTCACGTCTTAAATCTCAGTTCGGCTAGTACCTTTTCCAAGCTAACCTCCTTCATTTCTTGCCCCTCGGCCTCGTGGGCCGGAGAGCAGCTTCGGCTGTCCTGTTGAAAATCCCCAGTAACAGGTGCTGTGCCCTTCGTCTTTCTCCTCCTTGTAGCAAACTTAGCCTCCATATTTAGTAAAATTTCACTTGTAGTCAAATCTCAAAAGTTTTAGTTTTTTTTTTAGCAAAACCGTCGGAGAGCTTTGAGGTTACGCAGCCACCTTGGTCGCGAACCGGAAGCCAACCTAAGAAGTAATACACGTTTATCATTGTTTTATTCAAGTCTTTGGAGTTACACAATTTGCAAGAATTTCAGAATAGAGGCACAGACTGTTGAAACAGTCTGTTTGGTTTCGTTGCACCAAAACTCTACTGCGTTGCATACAGCTTCCACATTGCCTTGATCCATGTATTCATCCCTATTCTCACTCAGTCACTGTGTGATGTACTGCTCCGACTTGAGTTTGTGCAGATTCTTAGCTGCCACATTAATTTCGGTCAGCAGTGCTTGAAAACCACATGCATTCAAAGCCTTGACCAACACGTTTCAGTTGCAGTGTTAAAAATGCCTCCACATTGTTATCATAATTGGTAAAAAAAAAAAATAATTATGATGACATTGACAGTCTTGGGTTGAGACAAGACTGTCTTCTCTGTCCACTTCACATCCGATGCATGCTTTGTGGAGAATAGCTGCAACAACGTTTTCCAGGATCATACCCAATGTTGCTTTGATGATCTTTAAAACCTGTGGTGTAAGGCATTTGTTCATTTTGTGATAACTTGTCAACATTTGACAGGTATAATAGATTGAGATCCTAGCTGAGGGTGCCAAGCCAGTCAAGCCAATGGTAGTTTCTTGGTGGTTTTGACTGTTGAGTCGAGGGGTCAAGGTCCGGAACAGTATTGCTGGATTCAGCAAAGTCATCCAAGGCGTCACACAGCCAGTCCTCAGCCTTGGGTTCTTCAAACTCTGGTTGGTTGTATTCTTGAGACGTTTCGTAAAGTCTGCCAGCTGCTTGATGGCCACAGGCGGACTGTCTGTTTTTATTCTGTGTTGAGGATTGTGTTAGTTTAAGGCGGGGCTTCAGGGTTGTACATTAGTCGAACAGTGCGCAGTCACAGTCACACTTACATACCAACAGTTCTGGAAATAGCTCTAATCTAACAGAGTCATACTGCTTCATTCCTTCAATGACTTTAAACAATATATCTACTGTATTATGTGTGCCCTGCTTTGGCCCCAAATAAAATACTTTTCAAAGGTGCTCCATAAACTAGCACTAAAGGTAATTTGATCAGTCAATCCCTGTTTAAACACCTTGCCTTCGGACAATGCATAAAATGCAACTTCTGGTATCTCAGGGTTGATAATGTATCTACCAGTTCACCCGTCTTCCAACTTCCACTCCTGTGCTAAAATATCCTGTTGTAGTTGATAAATTAGAGCTAACTTTGGGTTCTTTCGGCGTGGCATTTTCATTATGTCATCGCCACCCAAATGTATTATCTTGCCAACTTGCTGTGCAGCAGTTAAGCTGTTAACTTTCACTGGTGTTTCAAACCCAATTTTGATCGCTGTAGAATCCACCATGTTTTGTAAAGTAAACTTTCCTCAGGGTAGTGATTAACAACTGGGGTCTGTGTGGTTTAAATACACAGACCATGCCAGCCACCTATGGCGTTGTAAAACATGAAAGGTACCACCCACTGGTTATCTTTTTTACACTTAGAGTTTATTGTTACATCGATTGCCTGAGGGATTAAATAATCCCAACCCCTGGCACACTATTGTTAAACATCAAACTTATCGTTACTTATCGTAACATTGAATGTCTGGGGAATTTAACATTCCCAAACCCTGGAGTCCTATTGTTAAACATCAAAGCCACTATAAATTACAAACCACACACCCCCATACCATATTTCGTTACCCGGATATACATATGTCATACCAGAACATACAAGCCCTAAGATACATCACACAGGAAGTACCACCCAGACCATACGTCACACCGGAAGACAGACCCTTGCATACGTCACACAGGAAGTCCCACCTCCAAACCAGAAGTACCGCCTACCTGTCTATCAATCATCAAAAGTTACAGTTCCTGCCCTATATTAACGTCTATAGCTTTCTCATCTTTAGAAAGGTGTTCTCCTTCCCTACTTTCCAAAATTCATCTCTAGCTGTGTGGAAAACAAATTGGATTATAATTCAGCGGCTACCGTTGGTATCTCACTTCCTCCCAACATGTTGGATATCATCCACAGCCATGTCCATAAAGACATAATTTTTTGTGTTTTCGCAAATCATTTCATCCAGGCTGTTGGCTCTCATTATTTGCGATAAAGATTATATTTATATTTATCTTTGCGATGACAGCGTTGATTATGGTGAGCTGGTGTTCACGTAAAAACATAACGTTCTGAGTCTTTTTGGGTGCAGGGCTATTAGTCTGTATTTAAGTGACCCAAACGGCTAGAATCGAGCTGTTCACCAGAAAATGAGTCGTCATCTGTCATCTGCCAGTTCTTCCCTTAGCTCTTTCTTATGTATTTCCCATTAATTAGTCTATTGATTAATAAAAAATTGTAGGTCTGCTGAGTGTGGTTTACTCTTAAAAGTACAATTTGTAGGATTTTGAGCATTTCTATTTTTATATATCAGTGAAGTAACAGCTCTGGATCAACCAAGCGTGCCGCACAAGCCCTGAAAAGTGAAGCCAAAACGTCTCGATCGCCCCCTGGTGAGTGGTCCCAGTATAGGTCATAAACCCCGCCCTCCCCATGTTATTCAATGGGACGCGAGACCAACTAAACAATTAAATTACCCTTCAATTATCTTTTTTCTGAAGCTGGTTTCTGTCATTTACTGTAGTTTGTATCACGCTAATGTAAATTCAAGAGTTTGTTTTTAAAATAAGTTGGTTTTTAGTTAGTTATTTAATGCTCTAAAAACGGTGGTGTGATGTCGTGATTCACAGCTTTGATTGACAGCTATCTGAGCCGAGGAGCCACTGAAGTGCCATCCTCCTTCGGAGGACTGAGGAGATTGGAGCTTTACATTTAATCTCAAAATTTCTATAATTTATATAATTTCACACGGACATAATGGGTTGTTCTGCAGTACATTGTGCTAACCGATCTGGCATTTCCAATCGATCTTTGAATTTTTTTTGGTAAGTTAAATTTATAAGCTATTTAATTAGTAAATAAATGTAATGGGCTAGCTAACGTTAGCTAAAAGACAACAAGCCTCGTTAATAGCTAGCAGGTGATCGTTAGCTAGAAGTTACCAATTATTTTTGTATTAGGCCTATTCTAAATTAAGGTTAAACATGATGTAAGTTAGGCTATAACATATCGTCTAGGTTTAACAAGCAAAGGTTGTACTGTACTTGGACTTGCGATTGATTACGGTATGCGCATTCTGCGAGGGAGAGTGAGGGCGGGGCACAGGGGAGGGGCCGTTGATTTCACGGCTTTACTTCCTGCTCGCTACTGCGCATAACTACTGCGCAGAACTGGTCCCAAGATCGCTATCTGCGCAGACGCAAGTCCAAGATGTCAGCGTCGTATCGGGACACTGGCGGCTTCATTTTTCACCAATGGAAAAGAGCGAAAGGGCGTCATCCATTTTATATACAGTCTATGGGATCAACTCGTTTTTTAGACCGCAGTTTGGTTTTCTAAACTTGTTTAGAAGTCTGTTGGTGGAGGAGGACATCATAACAAAAAGAAAAACCAATAACAACTTGCAGCTTGATGGCCTAGTGCTGTAAACGCCCATAGGGGCGTTTCCAAATGTTGTTCAAATAGTGAGTGCGTAGCTTCTTGGCCAGAGAAAAACAATGGCAGATGAGATCGCAAGCAAGCAACCAGACCCACCAACCACTAAATCTGCACCAAAATAAGACAAATATGTCGGGGGCAAAAAATAAAATGGAGACAGATATGGCAAAGCAGAAAGGATTATGCACAGCCATGAAGCTAGCCATTTTATACCTAGCAAGTATGTTTATCCTTACGTACAATACAAAACACAGATTTTAACGATAATAATTTCTTGAATGCTAACTGTAAATTGCTAGTCTGCTATTGTTAAATTGGCTGATATATAGCAGCAGGCATAGCCGGGCTAGCTACTTTACATTTCGCCTCATAGTTGGCAACCTAGTTACACACATTTATTTATGCACAATAAACAATGCTAACAGGTTACAGCTATGTCCAAATGGTTGAAAATCTATGGATGCAATGGTGTCCTGATGAATAGCTGGTAAGGCTGGTTCGCTAAATTGCTATTTAGCTAATGCGACGTTAGCTGATAAATAGCACTCTATAAAGCGCCAGACATAGCCTAGGTAGCTACTGTTACTATAGCTACCTCACTTAGCAAATTAGTTAAACATTTTATTCACAAGAAACAACAGTAACAGCTTACCTGCCTGGAAGACATAATTTCTATTGTCAAATGTGATTTCTACAAATGGGTTGAGTGTTATCAAACTATTTATTAGCTTATTCTCTAGTCTGGTCATCAACCCATGCCTGTAAGAGTTTGGCTCAGACTATCATTAGCACGTAAGGAAATTAGTGTTTATTGCGAGGAATGAAGGAGTTTCATGTACGTGCAAAACAGTCTCCAGGCTGCAGACATTTAACTGAAATTCCCATCGCAGCCTTGGAGGTGCTGTACACTATAGAAAAACATTCATGACATTATTTAAATTTTGGGACCGATATAAAGTTAAGGTTACTCAGAGCAAAACACATTCTCATCCACACCAGCAGGCATCTTGATGGTACTCTGCACAAAATAAATGTGCTTTTGTAAATATGCAGTGTTCATAGTTATGCAAGCAAGGTGGAAAGTGAAGCAATTTGTGAGATCTTTTTTGTGGAAAAATTACAGGTTACAATTACAGGAAAGTTGCTTGATAGGATTTTGGGACGATTTGCTTCGCATGACTCGGTATGACAACCTTAAAGTTTACCTTTACCTTAGTAAAGTATGTTTATTTATCTAATATGATCACAAAGGATGTTCTGAAATTGCTAAATAATTGTATTTCTAAATAACATTTCAAATATTCCTGCTGAACAATGGGGTGCAGCCTTTTTGAAATCACCATTATGTGCATAGTTACTTCTCTCTGACAGCCAATGAGACACAAATTGTCAGGAAGCAGAAAATATGTATTTCGGGACCTTTAGTGTTGTCTTTTCTTAAATAAAAGGTCTAAAATAACAGGTTTTAATTAAGGCAATATAAGACCTGTACATAGGTGGGAGACTGATAAAACTGACACTTTTCTAGTCAATGGGTAATCTATTCAAGTGTGATTGTTTTTATATGTCTATTTACAGAATCATTCACATCACTTCCTAACACTGTATCCAAAATATTTTTAGTTAATAGGGAATCGTCAGTTAGAGAGTGTATACATCTACAAGTGTAATAAACAGTAATATGCACAAGAATACAAGAGGCTGTGAGTGAGACTGCAGGAGCGAGTTTACATAGATGTGTGAGTCTTTTAGAGGTGGGGGGCTGAAGTGTGCCTGTCTGCAAGTGTTGGAGCAGAGATAGCATGCAGAGTGACGTCAGCAAGGTGGCCCCGTGGGGATGAGATGAGTCAGAGCCAGGGCCGCGGCCTCGCCAGCTCTCTGCAGCCATGAACGCGTCATTGCCAGTCTCACTGACACCATCTCACATTTCCCTGCATCTGCTTCAATGTGCCTCCTCCTCAGGAGGATCACTTAATCTGTGGTATACGCCAGTCCTCTCTCTCTCTTCATAGGCAGGCTCACAAGATGAGAGGTGCCCAACAGCCCTGCTATTATTAGGGGTTCAGCAGTGAAACTGTTTATACCCTATTGTTTGTTCTGGTTCATTATTAAGGGCCATTGTTGTGGTTTAGCATATATGTATATACATATAAATCTGACACTGTTAATCACAATAAAACATAACTTAAGTAGTATTAAAAATATTCCAAAACATACCTCGATAGAGTATTTTCTAATCGACCATATAGGGGTGCAATTTGTTGGTCACAATGTTAGATCTAGAATGTTAGAAAATAGTTACATAGTTCCATCCTTCCCAAATATGTCATTGGCCTGAAAATATGTGCACAGTCCGACCCAAACCCCCTCAGAAGAAGCCCAAGCCTAGGCACTGTCTAATGTCACAGAAACTAAATTACCCTGGTGTGAAAAAGCCACATTACAGAATGAAAGATAATGAGGTTGTTACAGTTACAGTGTGTGCATAATGACCAAGTTAACAATTCATACTGGTGTTAACCACAATTAAACAACAATGGATATTAAAAGTAATTAAAACCCAATTTAATTAACTGTTAAATATGCTTTTCTATATAATTATGTTGCATATTTTGTGTATTAGTTTAATAATAATGTATTCATTTGAACTCCAAGATTCATGCACATCACAATGGTCTATGTCTGGTTTAAATTAGTGCTATGCTCCTTGTGACCTGTCTTTGGGCTTTTCATTATATTTATTTAGAACAGACTTGTGGATTTGTTTTGTATGTTAGGATTGTGCTTACTCCAAAAGGCTAGAAAATATGTAAAAACTGTAACAGGGCAATGGCACCTGCTTACACACTATTCACAGGGCTCCATACCCCACCCCCCAACTTCTTGATCTCATTGTTATTAGCCTGTTATTTTAATTATAATAATGACCATTGCATTATTATTGCAGGACCGCGTAAGCGGAGCCAGCCTAGAAGAGCGAATGTCTCTTATTGACTGAGGGAGTGACTGACTGACTGACTTACCTTGTTAAATCGTGTAGTGCTTAGAGAAGTGGACCTGCAAGCTATAGGTTCCGCAATCGTATCTCCTCATAGTCAAAACAAAGTATGCATTTAGATTTTTTTCGATTAGACAAAAACATCACTGGCTATAACCTTCAGTATCTACATAATAGTAGGCCTAAAATAAAACTTTACGGTTATATTGCGACTATTAGATTTTCGAAGTACGCATGCGTGCATGCCTTTTGGTTCAGAATAGACAAAAACCTAGCTGGCTACTACATTCAGTAGCTACGTTATAGTAAGTCTATCTGCCCACCTTCCGTAGTGCAGTGTAGATTGGATTTATCATGGAACTCATGGAATTATATTGGTCTCTCTGTATATGAGGGTTTGCTACATCGTTTTACAGCTGCATTGTTGGTCTATTCTTACTCTGCATGTTATATATCCCCTGCAATTAATGTTTCTTATTGCTCTGATTGTTGATGCTTTTGTTTTTTTGGTTCCATGTCTCATTACCTGCAATGTTTACCAGGGGTCACATCTGGTGAGCAAATTCTACATCGATGCTGGCGAACTAATGACACAATACCGATTCTTGCCAATGATCTACTTGCTCAGCTGAGGTGTATCCAAGTTTGTGCTCCATTGGTTTCGCATCAGCGCTGGTTGCTGGCTGAGGATTCCTTCTGTCTCTGCCCACCTGGTCATCCCTGTCCTTGTCCGCCTGGTTATGCAGCTTATCTACATTCAGCCTAAAGACTCAGGACTGCTGGTCGTCTGAACATGCTGAATATTGATGTCGCCCAAATGTCATTAACTCCTTTAATCTTTAAACCCAGCACAGCCAGAAGAGGACAGGCCACCCTTCGGAGTTCGGCTCCTCTCCAGGTTTATTCCTAGGTTCCGATCCTACTGGGGAGTTTTTGCTAGACACTGTGCATCAACTGTTGTTCTTGCTCGTTGGGGTTTCAGGCTGGGTATCTGTAGAAGCTTAATACCACTCGACACGTAAGTAGTGATTTTGAATCTGTATAGGATAGACTACATCCACCATTTATTTTTTCAAAATTATGATTAAAAATATATATATATATTCTGACTTCAATTGCCAATATCTTCTACAAAAAGTGTTGTAATATTATCAAACGTGCATATTCTGAACCAAGGGAGGATGAATCAGGGAGGTTTCGATATATTTTTTTTAATTCAATAGCTCCTACAAAAAGTCTGCCATGACATCTACCCCACATAGGCTAAACCACGTAGTCATTTTAAAATCTAGACAACGTTCTTTGCAGTGCATGTCATAATCCCTTTCATTTGATAAGGATTTCCATTCATGGGATGGTTAAAATTGTGGCATTTGTTTGTGAAATTGCATTTTGTGCAATGTGTTCCTCTGTAATTGCTATCTTGGACCTGATCCAGGAAAGTGTGCCTTTTTTGGGTGTCGACAAATCCGATTTTACCGCCATCTGTCTAATTTTGCGTGCCTGCTTGTATACTATCCAGCAGGAGTGTAACGGTACGCATATTCGTCGTTTAGTTCGGTATGGGCTGTGATCCGAATAAATATAGGCTCATTTAAACTACACGCATTACTTTTTTGTGTGCGGAACAAAAATTCTAAACTCTGACTTTCTCCCTGGAGATGGATTTTGGAGCCGTAACTTAGCAACTGAAGCAGCTTTACACATATTGCCTCGTAAAATATATGACAAGCCAGATCTCGAGGACCCTCCCATATCCTTCAGGGCTCCCTTTGGAAAAACTTCATAATAAATAAAAATGTAAAGAGAAGCTGTAATTGTTGCTAGTTCATATTATTATGTATATTTTAGCTTTATATTTTACTTAATGCTTACTGCATAGATGTCGCGTGCCATGTCATAAGAATTTCACTGCTCAGAACGACACTGTTATTTGGTGAATTTGACAGCAATAGACTTTGACTTTGATGTTATGTTTTGATTGTCTTTTTTCCACTGTACCACTGTACCGAAAACAGCTCTGGGAAAAATGATGAAAAAAAGTCAAAAAGGAGGGTTTGAGTAAGGAACAGAAGGGTTAAATTTAGAGACCACTCCAAATTGAACGCTTCTGTTCCTCACTGAAAACTTTCCTTTTCAACTTTTTTGGAAAGGAAAGAAAAAGGTGCAGTGGTCTCTTCATTTTTTCCAGAGCTGTATCTATCTCTCTAGCTTTTGGCTGAGAGACACAGCCAATAAAAAATGGTGGGAATATTAATATTTCCAATAAAAACCTAGATAAATAAAGTCTTTTGCAATTCACTTCACCAGACACAATTTTGCCTCTCTAAAACACACTGGCATTGTACATGACAAGGAGGTAACAGGTTTTTTTTTGTGCCAGGATATACAAAAACTTAGCTGCCTACAACATTCAGTAGCTAAGTTATAGTAAGCCTTAACTAAAACTGTTTTCGGTTATACAGTATTGTGACTATTTCTTGTGGATTTTAGTATACATCCGTGCATGCTTTTGGGGGTAATATAGGCTTTATGAAAACCCCTTGGGCAGTAAAAGAGAGAGAGTTTCTATGGTTCTCTTGTCTTTTCACTTGACAAAAAAGTCAGTTACCGTCACCTACATTGATATTTATTGTATCAATGTAATTCACAAATGAAAGAAAAACAAATGTTTTTGTCCCATGAAATGAAATAGGTTTGGCAGGGAAAAGTTTGGGACATCAGTCCGCTAGCAATTGCTCAATTCTTGTAGATACTAGTAAGCCTATTACTGGCTATTAAACTGTTAAAACAGCCAATGGCAAAAGCCATATAGGCCATAGATGTTATTTGTGGGGGAGGTAAACTTAATAAGAACTGTTAATCCATTTAACACAATGCTTAATGGTGTCTAGCAACTGGGCAAATGTATATCACTGTGGCGTAGTGGTTAAAGATGCAACTTCATGTGGGAGAACTGGCTTTGAATTCAGTGAGGGTAACAACATTTATCACTTTTAATAGCGGGCTGGTTGAACTAGGCTTGTCAGGTTACTTTTCTGGTTTTACAAGGAGATGTCACAGGTGTGTCGAGGTGCGTGAATAAGGGAGCCAAACGCAGGGAGGTAGTTACTCTTCTTTCTTTCTTTCTTAATAACAAAAATGGCACGCGTAACAACAAGAGCGCAAAAGCGTGCAACAGCTTTGCAATTACAAACACCAAACATAGAGCAATACCACACAAAGACGCCCAGAAACAAGGGAACTAATATAGGCAACCTAATGAGGGAATGGACACCAGGTGTGTGCAATAACAAGACAGGACAGTGCCGTGGGAGGAGGAGCGGCGTGGCTAGAAGGCCGGCGATGACGCATACCGAACACCACGTCGGGAGGGGTGGCGCGCGTCCTCCATGCGCGTCCTCGTTACAGGAGAGTTCCACTGTATATTCCGTCTGGAATCAGTCTCTAAAAGGACTGAATTAGGATTGTCCTATTAGCCATTTTCTGTGAGTGCCTATTTGTATATATGTATGTATACACTCTTTTGATGATCACCATAGATATTAGAATCACCATCTGGCATACCTGGTATTAATTAGTGCACCATTGTTATGGTGGGTGAAGACAGGTTTCGGTACATTTAGATGACAATAGCAGTTAGCCGACAAGGAATGGGCAGAGTTCAGGTCAATGCTGGCAGAGATCAGTACACAGGATTGCCAGGCACGAACGTTACATGAATCCACACGATGAACTGACAACCAATGAATGCATGTTAAATAGGCACAGGTGATGGGTTAATGGGACACCCCTGGTTGGAGTGGAACACAATGTGCAAACCATTCATAAGCCAACAGTATTCCACATATCACCGAAATGATGAACTGGTTATCAACACAAAGGTCTCATATACCACGGCAATCATCCAATCAGCGTAAAAAGGCAAAAAACTGAATCCTGGTTGTTTGGGTGGTTGCCCTCTAGGGAAAGGAGCGTAACGGTCAGGTCTGTCCCGAAGGAAAGACCGGATCAGTCCAGGATGTCCTGGGCAGTGACTCAGGACCCTCTTCAGGTCCATATCCTTCCCACTCCATGAGGTACAGGAGACCACCCCTGAGGCGCCTGGAGTCCAGGATGCTCTGGACTGTGTATGCTGGCTCTCCTCTGATGTCCAATGTAGGGGGAGGAGTGCAGAGTGAGATGGGTGGATGAAGAGGGCTATAATGCACAGGCTTAAACAAGGACATGTGTAATGTGGAATTAATCTATTGTGGTGGCAGTTGCAGATGGTAGGTAATAAGTTTAATTTGTTTTATGAATTTAAATGGATCAATGTACCTGGGGCTCAGCTTTTTGCTGGGAAGACAGAGACGGATGTCCCAGGTTGACAACCATACTTGCTGACCAGGGTAGAATAGCGGGATGGTTCAATGGTGCCTGTCGGAGGACCTATTCGGTCTCTGAGAGGCTTGCTGGATGTGACGGTGAGCCGTAGCAGAATAATTTCCAGATGTGGGAGATGAACTGTGGTCCACGGTTGGACACAATGCCCTCAGGGATACAATCTGAAAACTTGGTTGAACAGGTTTTCCGCAATTTCCATGGCACTGGAGAGATGAGGCAGAGGAATTAAGAGAATATATCATTTTGGAGAATATATCAATGGCTGCCAAAATATAAGTCAATCCAGATGAGACAGAGAAATCAGAGATGAAGTCTAGAGCAATGTAGGACCATGGTCTTTGAGGGACTGGCAAGGGCAATAGTTTACCAGGCAAAAGCTAGCATGCAATACTTATATTGGGCACAAAGAGGACATGACAGGACATAATCCTTAACATCAGCCAGTAGAGAGGACCACCAGTATTTTCTGGACATTAGCTCAGTGGTTTGGCATCCTGGAGAGCAGACTGGATCTCCCACTGTACGGGAGCTGCAATACAGGCAGAAGGCAGGATGGGTTCATGTTCTGGAACACAGGTAGGCGGATCGAACTGTCGGGATAGTGTGTCAGCTTTCAGGTTCTTTTTCCCCGGCTGGTAGGATACTGTAAACTGAAAGCAGGTAAAAAGGAGAGACCACCAGGCTAGTCTAGGGTTAAGGTGTTTATCCTATTTCAGGCATTAAAGATTACAGTGATCAGTGAGTATCAGGAAGGGAAACATCTCCCCCTCTTACCAATGTCTCTATTCCTCTAATGCTAATTTAATGGCTAGGAGCTTTTTATTACCCACATTGTGGTTTCCTTGTGTGGCTGACAGTTTTTTGGAGAAAAACGCACATGGGTATTCCATATTGGGCATTGTGACAACTTAGCTGGTCTTCCATGGCATTGTGATACCAATGCACACCTTTGAGGTGCCTACATCCAGCTCTTCAAAGGTAGTGAAGGGTCTGGCTTAGGATAGAAGCGGTGGTAAAGAGCTCCTTCACGCAGTCAAAGGCCTTGTGAGCAGGCTCGGTTCAACAGAGAGTCTTGGTCTTCTGGGTGGTCATAATAGTGAGGGGGGTCTAGAACTGAAGTTAATGATAAAGTGGAGGTAGAAGTTGGCAAATTCTAAGAATCGCTGAAGCTCTTTCACACTCTTGGGGAGTGGCCAGTCTCCAACTGCTGCAACTTGTTTTGGTCCAGACATACCCCTCCCGGGGTGAGTACAAACCCAGAAAGGTCAGGAAGCGGACATGAAACTGACTCTTCTCGGTTTTGACGTAGAGTTGGTTCTCACAGAGTCGTTGCAGGACTTGACGAACATGTCAGACCTTCTTGGAGGTTGTTGGAAAAGATAAGGATGTCATCTATGTATACTAGGATGAAGTGATCAATCCAGTCAACTGTCGGGCCACTGGTCAGGCCGTGAGGCATAAATAAGTACTTGTAGTGCCCTCTTGGAGTGATGAACTCAGTTTTCCACTCATCAACCTTTTGGATGTGGTTCGGATTGTACACACTTAGTAGATCAAATTTCGTATAAATCTGAGCTTTCTCAACTTGTTCCAGGGCTGCTGGAATAAGGGGGAGTGGACAGCAATGTTTCACAGTAATGTCGTTGAGTGCTCTGTAGTCAATTCAGGGGTGTAAGCCCCTATCCTTTTTGCCCACAAAGAAAAAGCTTGATGCAACAAGCGAGGTAGACGGGCGTATGGAACAGAGTTTCAATGCTTCATTAATGTATTGACTCATTGCTTCAGACTCAGGTAAAGATAGAGGGTATATTCCACCCTTGGGCGGAACCACCCCTGGTAGGAGGTTGATGGTGCAGTCCCATGGCCGGTCGGGCCTTCTTTTTGCTAAAAATCTCTAGTTATTGGGTATATTCAGGTGTGTTCTGGGTTGGCGTAGGGGTGGTAGACTCTTCGATGGAGGTGGCACGATAGGGTAGTTCCATACACTTGAAAATGGCTCCAGGTAACAAGTTCCCCCTGACGCCAGGAAAGAGTTGGGTCATGTAGGCTGAGCCAAGGATGGCCAAGGACGAGAAGGTCTTTAGGTGTAGGCAGAACCAGGTATTGGATGATCTCGATGTGAAGTGTCCCATGTTGAAGGGTTATCTTGGCCGTTTAATGGGTCACAGCCAGGGCCTGATGTTGGTCATTAAAAGTGCCAACCCTTAGGGGAGTATGGACAGGTTTTAGTTCCACTCCCAGCTTCTTAGCCAGCCCCCCATTCTTGAAATGTCCAGCTGCCCCTGAATCTAGTAAGGCCTATACTGAGACCATATGAACAGACTTCTTAAAAATGGCAGGTAAGTAGAGTTGTCTCTTGGTAATGTTAAGGAAGGCGGGTACTCTTATCTCGGCCTGGGGCTCAATCTAGGATCTGGGAGGAGGACGAACCTCCTATCTAGGATCTGGGAGCATGTAGGGTTAGTTTTCTTGTGGTCAGACAATCCTTGTTAGTGCGTATTGCCCTGCTTGCAGCATTGGGTTGACAGTGACTTTGAAATCCTAGCTCCATTCATCTTTGCCACTGGCACACCTGGAGTAGCCCAGGGACTCCAATCCACCTTAGATAATATCCTCTCAGCTTCTGACATATCTAGTTCAGTGTCCACTTTTTGGTGGATAGTGTGATGCGGTCAGAACTATGTTCATTGGTGAGTTCTCCAATAAACTTAATTAAACATAAGATTATAAACTATCCAGGAAACCAATACTCAAGTTTATTACAAGCTTGTAGGTGATACAACAGTTGTTGCACATAAAGTGTTCAGCAATGTATGTCATCCCTGTACAACCTCATTGCAAGACAAAAGTGTATGATAATGAAATACAGTTTAGGAATCCTTTTATAATGAAACATGAACCAACTCCAAGTTACCTACCCCTGACCCACTGACCATGGGTGTCTAGTCTTGGCTTATCTGACCAGTCTAATTCAGCTCACCCATACCTGCCTAAACTCCACCCTGAGTGTCTGATCACATGTCACCACTGAACTGGCATTACTACACAGATGCTTCTGTAGGGTCTACATACAGTTTCTAAGGTCCTGCCTTAATCACCCTATCTGTAGCCATGAGTAGATCACTCTGTCGGGGAGTATACAGTAGATTGGAATGTGTCTCTAGTTCATAGTCTTATGATTCTCAGGTTAGTTAATCCAAATCCAACTAGCCTGACTGATGAGTCATCAAGATGCATCCTCTCACAGAATGTACTTATGTCAGAACTGTTATGTAGCTGGTTTGTTCATGCCTAGATGAGTATATTCAAAGACGCAGAATAAATCAATTTCACTAGTATATTATGAATTACAAATGTTACTGATTATATTTAATATGAAAAATAACAAAAGCAGTAATGTAACATTTACAAAAGTGTATGGAACTGGGTTTGCTTTGTGTAACTTCAGTGTTGCATCATCATTGAGAACAATTTTCCCTTTGAGGTGTTTCCAATGCCTGGTTTAAACACAGCTCCATTCAAACATTTCTTCAAGGTTCTGGAGTAGACTGCAGGGCATACTCTTTATGGATCTCCAACTGCAACTTCCTCAGCCAATCACGACCCCAGAGCACTGGTCCACCTATCTTGACCACATACAGATCCTGTTTGCACTGTTGGTCATTTTACTTCACAGTCACACACATCACTACAAGAGGTATTATTTTCTCACCCGTGTATGTTTTAGCTGTACAGTTGTACAGCTTTAACTTTGCATACTTGAAATGCGTCTCAAACTATCTTTATGACATCCCTAATACTGCAAAGCCTGTGTCTAACTCCATATATATATTTTTTTATTAGCCCTTTTTACATCAGCAGTTGTTACAAAGTGCTTTTACAAAACACCCAGCCTGAAACCCCAAAGAGCAAGCATCAACATGTTTGCTGAACAGTGGCTAGGAATAATTCCCTAAATATGTTGAAACTTAGGAAGAACCCTTGAAAGGAACCAGGCTCTGAGGGGTGGACAGTCCTCTTCTGCCTGTGCTGGCTGAACATTTTAAGAATACAAATTATAATATTGAATAAATGCATGTGGGCTGTGTCCAGAGTCCATAAAACACAATAAGTCAGAAGCATGACCTGATGGACAAGGACAGGAACAATCGAGGTTAACAATCAAGTTTTGCTATTTACGCACAGTCATAGCTTGTTTAATTTTGGCTGATTGTGACTGAGTAGGCTATGAATGGAAATGATGTGACATCATAAATTACCTGTGTTGCAAATAAAGTGATTTCAATGTGGCTTAGCTAATTAAAACAATAAAATGTTCATGTCATATCATTATTATTTATTCTGGCCTGTGATTTGGGATACCCGGGATTCCTGTCGGTGTCCGTGTTACATTCCCTTAGATCTAGCGATTTTATTTCTATATACACTCACCTAAAGGATTATTAGGAACACCTGTTCAATTTCTCATTAATGCAATAATCTAATCAACCGATCACATGGCAGTTGTTTCAATGCATTTAGGGGTGTGGTCCTGGTCAAGACAATCTCCTGAAACTGAATGTCATAATGGGAAAGAAAGGTGATTTAAGCAATTTTGAGCGTGGCATGGTTGTTGGTGCCAGACGGGCCGGTCTGAGTATTTCACAATCTGCTCAGTTACTGGGATTTTCACGCACAACCATTTCTAGGGTTTACAAAGAATGGTGTGAAAAGGGAAAAACATCCAGTATGCGGCAGTCCTGTGGGCGAAAATGCCTTGTTGATGCTAGAGGTCAGAGGCGAATGGGCCGACTGATTCAAGCTGATAGAAGAGCAACTTTGACTGAAATAACCACTTCTACAACCGAGGTATGCAGCAAAGCATTTGTGAAGCCACAACACGCACAACCTTGAGGCGGATGGGCCACAACAGCAGAAGACCCCACCGGGTACCACTCATCTCCACTACAAATAGGATAAAGGGGCTACAATTTGCATGAGCTCACCAAAATTGGACAGTTGAAGACTGGAAGAATGTTGCCTGGTCTGATGAGTCTCAATTTCTGTTGAGACATTCAGATGGTAGAGTCAGAATTTGGCGTAAACAGAATGAAAACATGGATCCATCATGCCTTGTTACCACTGTGCAGGCTGGTGGTGGTGGTGTAATGGTATGGGGGATGTTTTCTTGGCACACTTTAGGCCCCTTAGTGCCAATTTGGCATTGTTTAAATGCCACGGCCTACCTGAGCATTGTTTCTGACCATGTCCATCCCTTTATGACCACCATGTACCCATCCTCTGATGGCTACTTCCAGCAGGATAATGCACCATGTCACAAAGCTTGAATCATTTCAAATTGGTTTCTTGAACATGACAATGAGTTCACTGTACTGAAATGGCCCCCACAGTCACCAGATCTCAACCCAATAGAGCATATTTGGGATGTGGTGGAACGGGAGCTTCGTGCCCTGGATGTGCATCCCACAAATCTCCATCAACTGCAAGATGCTATCCTATCAATATGGGCCAACATTGTTGAATCAATGCCACGTAGAATTAAGGCAGTTCTGAAGGCAAAAGGGCGACAAACACATTATTAGTATGGTGTTCCTAATAATCCTTTAGGTGAGTGTATAGGCTGTTTAAGTAATTTATCCTTTGCAATTTATCAAGTTTATCAAGCATCCCTGTTTAGGGCTATATACAGCTAATCATGTGCAAATTGGTTGATAATGTTAGTTATTTTACCTTCTACATCAAAATAAAAACAAAATTATATTGGATTTATCTGTGAATAATTTAAGTGTGGTGTACTTTTTATTTATAAATTCGTATAGCCTAATGAACTAATGAAAATACTATAACCTGGGTTTATAGCCTGTAATGAGCAAATTCTTGTATTCTTCAAATTCATTAGACATGTTATACAAATTCATTTTGTAGTACATAATTCTTTTGACAAATCTATATAGTTTGAAAGCAACACAATAGACAAACTGATGCTGTGGCTGGATGGTCATGCTCTGGAGGAGAATGTGCATGCTAATAGCGATTATTTGGTTGTGCAGTAAGCCCAGGAGCCGTCTATGGAAGAGATGTTAGAAAAGGAAAACTTAGATATTATTAATACTGTTATTATCAGATCCGACTGAAGATAAAAAAAATTTAAGGTGACCTAAAACGAGACATTTTGTACAGAATTTGAAACAAAAAATGTAAAAAATTAAACACAGCCTTCTAGTGTACATGTAGGCATGTTTCATTGAAATGTACAGCTGTGTGTTGTCAGCTTATCAATTAAAATTGAAAAAGATTCTGGATTACATCTACAAAGAGGCAGTATGTCTAGAGAAAAATAAGTGGTAACAAAATGGTTGACAGACCACAGACACAATCTGATATCTTTCTGATAAATAACATCTAAACCAATTTTTTATTAATGTTTAGCTTTTTCACCAACTCACTAATGTGTGTTTTAAAAGACAGATTACCAATTTCCAAGGTATTTATAAGACGCAACACAATCCCTAAAATAAATGTTTTGGATAGTCATTTTAGGGTCATACAATTCTAGGTGCTCTTGGTTGTTCAAGAGAGGGACCCATAGCGTATTACAAAGTCCTTGTTCAGGGGAATCGGTCAAAATAGCGTCCTCGGATACATGCAGGCAGCGGAATTGGCCATGCACCTTGCCCTGAGCCCCTGCACTTTTCGGTTATTGGTGCATGCATCCCTATCTGCTTGAGTGACATGTACAGACAGACAATACATGCCCATCTGCATGAATGACGCATGTCATGCAGATAGAATGTGGGAACCGATAACTGATGGGGGAAAAGGGCAGAGGCTCAAGCCCAAACCTGGTGTCTGTGCACGTGCCCTGTATATAGTACTGTCACCAGCATACAATTTAAATGTACAATATATAACAGAGTTACAGATTTCATTAATATAAAGTGTACAATATAAAATTCAGAACTACATCCTATGTAACTCCTTCCAGTTATTCCGTCAGTTACAGCCTGGGTGTTGTAATTATAGTCATTTTGAAACAAGAGGCAAGCATGCCTGGCCAGGTTAGCAAACAGTGCAATAAAGCTTTATTTCTCATCCAAGGCTTTGACAAAATAATTTTAAACCAGTATAACTGCTGGTATAGTACTGTACACAGGTCTAAAACCAGTATTTTCAAAATGCTATTTTCTCATAAAAAGGAGAATAAGGAGTTCATTTACCAATAAATACAGGATTTTAGCAAGGGATGACAGTATGGAGATGACAATTACCAAGGACAAAATAGTCCTCATACTTATGCAGTGAGAACATGAGCGGTTTTTCAAAATGTTAGGAATAACCCCCAATTTTTTTTTAATTAAATATACATATTAGTGCTTAGGCATAATTGGTGCACCACTAATCAATAAGCCTGGATATAGCATATAAGCCAGTTTTTTGTTAGTGTCTATAGCTAGCAAAGAATCAAGGTCCACTTTTTCAGTGAACAGCCTCTTAAAATCAGTGTTCCTACAAAATGATTCAATGTCCATGTGTTCCTCTGTCATTACCTTTGTCATTTTGTGTAGTTTTTATAAAAAGATCACTTTCTGGCAGTTTAAGGCATCTGCAATTGCATTTCGATCAGTAATACTGTAGGTACAGTATCCAAATCTGCTGTGGTGACAATGTTCTTCAGGGATTTTACTGTTGTCCAGAATTTGGAAGAACATCCATTACAAGTAGATTGCATGTTTACATATAAGTCTGCTTTTGCTTTTATCCAATTCATTTTACACACAGGTTTTTCAAAGTCTTATTAATCTGGCACTCCATGTAACATCATGACAGAGGAAACACTCTGGAGTCTTGGATGCAAGTGCCAAAAGGGATTAATAATAAACAAATGAAGGGAATGATGATAAGCAAAGGTAGCCATAGGCCAAATAGTGAGCTAAAAACAGGACTGTAATGTAACTAAAGAAAACAAGACTAGACAATGCGACCTAGCAAACAATACCCTAAAATAGGATACCTAATTAATACAATACATAATAGGTGAGTTCAACAGGTGTGTTGGCATTGGTGATTAGCTGAGTTGGTTTAAGCCAACACAAAACGATTTAATATTATCTACTTCCAGTGACTACAAGTCTAGATTTCCAGTCCAGCCTAAAAACCCAGGCATCCAGATGATGCCAGAAAGTGTTGACTGTGAAATTTACCCCAAAATATTTGCAGTAATTGTAACCAATTATACAATTCTTGGAGCCTGCTGAAACGTTCAATCCCATGATCTAGTGAAGGTATAAGACCAGAAATAAGCCCTTCCCTTACACCGTACAACAACAAAATCCAACTCTGGCAACCCAGGAGTGGAGCAGGATTAACCTGGGAGTGGCACAAGCAGTGAAAGTGCTTTGTGACAACGCTGAAGTTAAAGGGACCCTCTGTTGGCAGCATCAAGCAGTTAGTCCTGTGTTCCATGTCACTTTTGTACAGCGTCTTTGGGTCCCTGAAAAGCGTTATATAAATATAATGTATTATTATTATATGGTAGTATTGCCTGGTCAGGAGTATTGTTTCAAATGCTTCCTGGGTGAGAGTAATATCAATATTCATCTAATTCTTTGACAGTCATTTCCTTTAGCTTTATGTTCTGACAACATTTCGCAGATTACTAAAATTCATCTTTCACAACTAAGATCACAGATGTAAACATTGCCTCTTTTTCCTCTTTGATTTGAAACTAAAACAACTTTTTCGAAGTAAATCCAAGTAATATCAGTAATATCAATAAAAGTTTGTTGTGTTCCCACTCACACATGTAGCTCCAGAAGCGATAATAGGTAATATGGGTTTCCAATCTCTCCAAAATAATTGAATGATGAATGGTGGCGAAGGCACCAATCAAGGTTAAGATGCATGAGTACAGACACAGAGCCTTCGTTTGAAACCATTAAAAGGTAATTTACCACTTTCTTTTCAGTCTCTATTAGGATCACGTCTAAAACTGTTGAATTTGAATTTGAATTTGCCCTTGTGATCCTCTAAACAATGGAATGGGTGAACTGTCTGATTAACACTGGACTCATAGCCTGTCAGTCAGTGTAACACTGTACATTTACCTTGACTGACATATACTAGACCCCTAGTCTGATGGTAAGAATAATCCTAGACAACGAGTCTGTCAGACTCAACGGTGTCTAGGCAGGAGCCAAGCTTTACAGCCTCCTATCCTAGCACCACCTGGCCAGAGTTGTTGACAAGTAATCAGTACTGCATTTTATACATTTTGTTGATTAGGCCCTACTTGCAGCAACTCCCAGCAGACTTGAGACAGTCAATGTCAAGGCATGTGTCTTCTGAAGCACATTCTGCTGCTGGTTTGAGAGTTTTATTAATGGCAGATAGGTGTGTCAGATAGGGGGAGTATGAGATGGAAGTAACCAGCCCAGAGAAAGTGGTCTGCACCACATACAACATTTAAACGGACAACTGGCGTCAGCACATTAATAATTAAAGCATTTTATTCATAGCCTGGGAGGAAAATAACCAATTGACATCTTACATATTCACTTTGAGTTACTTCAAACAGCAAAATGATAAAAATCCAAATGATGCTGAGGATTTGTATGTATTTTTGTGTGTGAGGGGTGATCCCCTCGATCCAAGTGATTTCTAGTAATAAGGCAACAGAATGCCAAACATTCCAGTTTCTCAGTACTTCTGTTAATGGCCTTTAATGCGTAGTGGTAGGGTTAGAAATTCCTTTTTTCCTTAATATATTAGTAGAGAAGTCCCATAAATATAATTCCCCTAAACTGTGACACTTTGAAGCTACATTCCCTAAAAACCTTAATGACAGTGTTGCCAAAACTTCTAACAAGTATGTGAATAGTGCTAGCCAGGTCTCATTAGGTAGCATGTACTAAAGTGTACCCACATACTATATCGATAGGCAATGTATGTAAATATCAGAGTTTACCAAATATTGGACTTGTTTGTCCAGCACATCCCACAGATGCTCGATTGGATTGAAATCTGGGGAATTTGGAGGCCAAGTCACCTTGAACTCATTGTTGTGTTCCTTAAAAAACATTCCTGAACCATTTATGCTTTGTGGCAGGGTGCATTATCCTGCTGAAAGAGGCCAAAGCTATCAGGGAATACCACTGCAATGAAAGGGTGCACATGGTCTGCAACAATGCTTAGGTAGGTGGTAAGTGTTAAAGTAACATCCACATGAATAGCAGGACCCAAGTTTTCCCAGCAGAACATTGCCCAAAGCATCATGCTGCCTCAGCCAGCTTTCCTCCTTCCTATAGTACATCCTGGTACCATGTTCTCCAGGTTAGCGATGCACACGCACCCCGCCATCCACGTAATGTAAAAGGAAACATGATTTCATCAGACCAGGCCACCTTCTTCCATTGCTCCTTGCTCCAGTTTTGATGCTCAATTGCCCATTGTAGGCGCTTTCGGCAGTGGACAGGGGTCAGCATGGATACCCTGACTGGTCTGCTGCTACACAGCCCCATATGCAATGTACTGCGATGCACTGTGTGTTCTGACACCTTTCTATCAGTACCAGCATTAACTTTTTCAGTAATTTGAATCAGAACACACGGGCCAGCCTTCGCTCCCCACGTGCATCAATGAACCTTGGCCGCCCATGACCCTGTCTCCACCGGTTCACCACTTTTCCTTCCTTGGACCACTTTTGATAGGTACTGACCACTGCAGACCGGAACACCCCACAAGGGCTGCAGTTTTGGACATGCTCTGACCCCGTCGTCTAGCCATCACAATTTGGCCCTTGTCAAAGTCGCTCAGATCCTTACACTTGCCCAATTTTCCTGCTTCTAACACATCAACTTTGAGGGCATAATGTTCACTTGCTGTCCAATATATCCCACCCAATTTCAGGTACCATGATAACGAGATTATCAGTGTTATTCACCTCTCTGTGGTCATAATGTTATGGCTGATAGCTGCATAGTGCATTCTGAAAGTATTCCGACCCCTTCACTTTTTGTGCATTTTATTACATTACAGCCCTATTCTAAAATGGATTCAATATATATTTTTTCAATCTACACATTATTCCCCATGATGACCAACCAAAAACTGTTTTTTAGAAATATGTACAAGTTTATTAAAATAGCACATTTACTTGATGATTTGATACTCAAAATTCAGGTGCATCCTGTTTCCATCCATTCATCATGCTTGAGATGCTTCTTGATTGATTCATATATTTTATCTGTGATAAACTCAATTGATTGGATATTTGGAAAGGCACACACAACTGTCTATTTAAGGTGTCAACACACAGATCTGGGGAGGGTTACAAAATATTTCTGCATTCTTAAATGGATGAAGTTTGGAATGACCAACACTCCTCCTAGAGCTGATCCGCCTGGCCAAACTGAACAGTCTGGGGAGAAGGTGAAAGAAAATCCAATGACCAATCTAGAGTTCCAGTGTGGCGATGGGAAAAGCTTCCAAAAGGACAACCATCTCTGCTGCACTCAGACCAAACAGGCCTTCATGGTAGAGTGGCCGCCCCTCAGTAAAAGGCACATGAAAGCCTATTTAGAGTTTGCCAAAAATATTTAGTGATCTCATGAAAACAAGATTGAACTGTTTGGCTGAATGCCTACCATTACATCTGGAGGAAACCAGACACCACTCATCCTGGCCGAATCCATCACTTGGAGACTAGTCAGGATTGAGGTAAAGATGAACATGGAAAAGTACAGAGAAATCCTTGATGGTATCCTTCTTCAGAGTGCTCAGGACCCCAGACTGGGGTGAAGTTTCACCTTCCAATAGGACAAAAACCCTAATCACTAAACCAAGACAATGCAGAAATTGTTTCGGGACAAGTCTGAAATCCCTTCCACTGGTGCCAAACACTGGCGAAATGTTTCTGTTTCCATTGAACAGTGTCAGTCAGCCACTAGGCCGTGGCCAATTAGCCTGGCTCTCACTTGGTGCTGGTTTGCGGGTTGATGCGTTACATGCTGTGAAAACTGTGCTATTCGAATAGCGATGTGTATCATTTTCTTAGTCTTAGGCTTCTCATAATTGTATTCATCCAATCTAACAAACAGATCCCTGTTAAAATAAAGAAAATAAAGCAATAGTACATGGAAGCAAAGACTCACAACAGAAAGACTTGTGATGCCATTGACTCAATAGAAAAAATAAGAGTGCTGAGACGTTGCTTGCAACACAAAATTACCTCAGAATTCTCTCAAATCCTTCTTCTAATGGTAGATAGTTTTCACAAAATACTTATTAAACTAAATAATGAATACATTGGCTTTTATTTTTTGTATCCAGAAAACCAAATCATGTTGATAATTTACTCAATCCCTCCCCATCTGAGCCCCTCCTTAAGTCCTTGGTACCAAACGTATAGTCGAAACAGGAAAGTTTAGAGCCATCATTAGCATAAATCATCGGTGTAGCCCTGGTACCGGGGTAAAACACCAGTGGAAATGCGTCATAAATATCTTTGAGTGGCCCACGCATAGCCCAGACTTAAACCTGATCGAATATATCTGGAGATATGTAAAAATGGCTGTGCAATGATGTTCCCTATCCCACCTGACTGAGCTTGAAAGAATTGATGGATAATGAGAGAAACACATCAAGTACAGGTGTGCCAAGCTCATACCCAAGAAGACTTGAGACTAATTGCCAAAAGTGTTTCAACAAAGTTGAATAGAAAGTGGAACCCGGGTCGCCCACATGTAAGGCTGTGTAGTTAAACACTACACCACAGAGCTATACATTCGCCGGGTGTCATTATAGCCTCTTGTCCATCCTGAAAAAAAAACTCTTGGCACTGGCTGTTTTAACAGTAAATTGGCCATTCGTGAATGACATTGATACAGTTAAACTGAATAACGTTTCATACTAAATTGACCTCCACCACAAATAGCGTCGATGTATGGCATTTGCCACTGGCCATTTTAACAGCGTATTTGCCAGTAATACATTTACCGGTATCTACTAACTTACTGGAATAGTCATAAGAATTGAGCAATTGCTAGCGAGTCTGCCAAAGCTACTTCATTTCATGACATAAGAACATATTCTTTCCTTTCATGGTAAAAAATTTTTCATTCTGAATGACATTTACACAATAACTATCAATAAAGCAGACAATAACTAACTTTTTCATCAAGTGAAAAGACCAGAGAATCGTGGAATCTACCAGAAATAATTAAGAAATGTCATTGCTCTCAATAGATTCGAACTTAGGTCTTCCACATGAGAAGCACTGTCTTTAACCACCACGCTATGGCATTAAACATTTCAGCAGTCGTTAGACTCCATTGAGGATTGTGTTAAACTGACTAACGTTTCTTATTAAGTTTACCTCCACCATAGCATTAAAATTAAGTTTACCTCCACTGTATTGCTTTTGCCACTGGCTGTTTTAACAGCTTATTAGCCAATAATTGGCTTAGTAGTTTCTACTAACTAACTTATGATAATCATAAGAATTGAGCAATTGCTAGCGAGACTGAAGATGAACTTTTCCATGCCCGAAAAAGTCGCTATATAACCAGATACAGTTTCAGTTAAGGCTTAATATAATGCAACTACTGTATGTTGTAGCCAGCAAATGTGTTTGTCTATCCTGAACCAACATGCATGCATGGATGTGTACTTTGAAAATCCACCAAAAACAGTCACAATATAACCGTAAACTATTTTATTTCAGGCTTCTTATAATGCAGATACTGACTGTTTTAGCCAGTGAAGTTTTCGTCTATACAGAATAACTTATACCACATTCTTCGCTTCACCTGCGAGGAGATACGAACTCAGGACCTATAGTTCACAAGTCTGCTTCTCTAACCGCTACGCTATTTAACAAGGCTTGCTCGCACCCTCACTCACTCACTCACGAGGAACAGAAGGGTTAAAATTAAGAGACCACTGCAAACTGAACGCTTCTGTTCCTCACTCAATACTTTCCTTTTCAACTTTTTTAGAAAGGAAAGAAAAAGGTGCAGTGGTCTCTTAATTTTTTCCAGAGCTGTATTTAAAACAATGGCCAATATAGTTAACATATTTGTGAAGCTGTACCAAACATATCACTGTACTGTTTCCAAGTGGAAACAAGGTTGTTCTCTATGTCAGGTATGTAGGAATAAGGGGATTTATATGGCATATATAGTACTCTGTCTTATCTGTTGGCCTAATGGGCTACAGATTCTCATATAACAAGACAAACAGTCATGATGTTTGCATCTGAATGCCAATCACATAAGGCACTCTTGTTGTTTCAGCTCTTAAATCACCACTGTAAACCCACAAATTGATGATCAAATTGGTTATCATCAGACCAAATATAGCTGACATGTAGCCTTATCACATATGCACCATCTGTATCTTCCGCCTAGGAATATTTTATTGTTCTTGTTGTGCCAGTATGGAATTTGAAGAGGTACCCTACTTTCCTATTTCAAAGAAAATTTGCAAATATTCTTACAATAACATCACACACCGAAACTTAAGAAATTGAGATATCTGCCTGTGCTGCCATTCCCCATTATAACTGCACTGATCTACATCGATCCCCAATAACATTATGTTCACTGACATATAAAGTGAATAACACTGATCATCTCGTTATCATGGCACCTGTCAGAGGGTGGGATATATTAGGCAGAAAGTGGACATGCTTTGCGCAAATGTTCTGCTGGGAAACTTGGATCCTGCCATTCACGTGGATGTTGCTTTGACGCGTACCACCTACCTGAGCATTGTTGCAGATGATTTGCACCTTTTCATGGTAACCCTGATGGCATTGGCATCTTTCAGCAGGATAATATGCCCTGCAACAAAGCAAAACATTTTCAGGACTGGTTTGAAGAACACAATAACGAGTTCAAAGTGTTGACTTGGCCTCCAAAATCCCCAGATCTCAATCCAATCGAGCAGCTGTAGGATGTGCTGGACACACGTCGGATCCATGGAGGCCCCACCTCCTGCTAACGTCTTGGTGCCAGATACCACAGCACACCTTCAGAGGTCTAGTGGAGTCCATGCCTCAACGGGTCAGGTCTGTTCTGGTGGCAAAAGGGGGACCTACACAATATTAGGCAGGTGGTCATAATGATATGGCTGACCGGTGTATGGGCACTTGTCAGGACATGCACAGTGAAGGTATTCTGTATAAAATACACCTGGGCAAATATGAGGAATTAATCAGAATATTGATTGGAAGAAAAAAAAAAATTAGGCAGAAGCTAAAATGCACATTAAAAAAGTTTTTACTTTTTCTATTCTTTCATGGACAGGCTAAAACACACATTTTTATATTTAGTGCTATGGTTTGCTAAACATTTCAACATTATCAGATTTATTTTTTTGATTGATAGGCTGATATCTGGGCAGATATTTTAGTAAGTGGTGTCAAGTAATGTTTCCAAGTGTCCCTCAACCTCAAGTATGTAAATTACATAATTCCACTCTTTGATGTACATCTATAATATTTGAATGCTATTTGTATAGTATAGAAAATTGTTCAACACTGGCACTGGTTGTGGCCATCTTGTGGTCACCCCCTGGGTGGGGTCATAAAGCACTGTATGCCCATAAAAGGTAGCAAGACCTAGACCAGAGATGTTGTACTCTGTCGGAAAGGGAGGATTCGCAGCTTTCAGACACTACCACTGAATAAAGATAGGTGAAACCATTCCCCATATCTGGGGTAGTTATGTTTAAGAGAAGAAATTGGACTTATTGCATGACAGCACAAAAGATAAGGTGGACATAGCGGAGAGATGCTACTGAGATGGTTCGGCAGGCAGGGGTTGTGTCGGCATCTGTTAAATTCAGCAGTCTATAGCGAAAAAACAGAGGGGTACACAACAGCTGAATCTCAAAAGGCATACTACTGTACATACTACGTACCACAACTACGTACTTCGCAGATGATGGTGAAGCATGTACTGTTTATAGTAAGCTAGTATGCAATCCGTTCTAGAGGCTTTAGTAGTTTGGAGGCTTAGATGCAAGGTGGCTGACAAAAGCATCTGATAAATATTTTGGCATGTAAATGTTACAGGTTCAAATCCCTGGTTAGGCATATTTTTATTAATATTTGTTTGAAAGAACTGTCCCTGTTTAATAATAACAAAAATACATAGTTCTAATGGAGCACTTTTGAAGGCCCAAAAAAACTTTACAACTAGTACAAAATCAAAACTAAGGTAGGAAAGAGTAATAGCACACAAACACACATACTATGGAGGGAATGAATACCGGAATTCGACCGGAAACAAGGTGAGGGAAGGAGGTATGGGAGTGAATGAAAACGGTGACACAACTTTGCAGCTTTAAAGGGACATAATCATGTGATGGATGACATCCAAAGCTTCGTTTGACCAGGTTCTTTTCAAACCAGAACGCAATACCAATGACCGAAGGTCAAATCGATGTGTCTAACACTTTGGCGAAAACATACTATTCCAGACTACTGTTCACATGGTTATGGGTTTGATTCTTTCTGTTGCGGGTAATATGATTATGTTGAACACAAAATGTCAGCCTTTCTTCATCAACAAATTCAACAAATAGAACTAGAACTGGTTGTTACAGTATGACAACATGTATACATATTGTTGGACGACAACTATAAAAGCACAGAGTGGATAATGATATCTGTGGGACAAAAACTGGAGGAATTGAACCAGGGACAAAATGTGACATTTGCAGAAAGTCCAGAGAATTTCCAAGAGGCAATGGGATCTTTTTATGTCAGCATTAATTGGATCTACCCTCGCCAATAGATTTTAACCAAAATATAATGTGTACAACAGAACTTTGATTAATGGAACTAAAGTGTATTCCCATAAATCCCAAACAAGCACCGGGGTCCTATGCACTTTATTGGAGTGCACCCCAGTAATTTGTTAGAAATATAGCTCTGAAGGGGAAGCTAAATGTTGAATTAGGACTGCACATTTGTTGGCCTGGAAATGGTTGAGGGGGATTTGGGATAGAATTTTTGTTTTACAACAGTAAGAGATTCCAGCAGAACAGTGACAGCAACACAGACTGGTTACTGCAGTGTTCGCAAATGGTGATTTCCATAATCATATGACATAGTCAAAATGGTAACATGCTTCCCAAGCATGAATCATGCAGCTGCAGATGACTTATCGACAGTATATAACCATCAGAAATGGATGGGAATTGTGCTTACACACCATATAGCCACAGTAGGTGTATCATGCCCTTGACCCTCTGGAGCTGGCACGCCCTTCCTTGGTGGTGGTAAAGCATGCACAGGACCATAACGCCAGAGTAATCTTTTGCGATTGTATTTTTTATCCACAGCTGCTTGTACTAATACGTAGAGTAGGAAAAAAGTAACCAGGTGCAGGAACAAGTTGCAGGAAACATTCCTTAGAGATTTGGTCCATGCTGACTAAATGGCGTTACGCAGTTCCTGCTGAGTTTTTTGCCGGAAATTCATGCAGCAAATTTCCATTCCACCTCATCCTAAACGGTGCCATAGTCAATTGAGACCTGGGGATTTGGCAGGCCATTGAGTTAAACTGAAGTCAGTGTCATCTTCATGGAACCAGCTTGAGATGACATGTCCCTTGTGAATGCCAGATTATTCTGATGGAAATAACCCATATGAAAACGTGTAGATTATTACCATAATGAAATGCACATGGTCAGCAACAATATTTAGGTAAGTGCACTATTCAAATAATTGGTATTAAGGAGGCTACAACCAACCATGGTTTTAATACATTCCCCACACCATTATACCATCTCTAAACACTGACACAAGACATGATGAATCCAAACGTATTTGGTCACACCAAATTCTGACACTACCATTCTTATCTTCCCAATTTTATTGTTTGGCTGAACAACAACTAATCCTCTTGATCATGTCTGAAAACCATATATAGACTTACTTTATATATTTAATTGATTCGATATTTGGCTATATGCATTAACAAGCAGGTGCACCTACTGTAATAAAGTGGCCACTGTTTGTATTTGTGAGCTTTGATGAATATATTTACCAATTATTGCTTTATTTGTGAAATGTTTTACAGATGATGGTTTTATTTACTATGTTAATATATTCAAACAGTTTTATTTGTGCGTTATGTTGAACACATGAACGGATCATAGTAGACATAATAATAAATAAATCCCGCTATAGTAGTTCACACTGAGTGGTATGGTAAAACAAATGTCTGCACACGTAGACAGACACAAACAGACATGTGCAGCTCTCTTCAAAAAAGCCAGAACACAGACATGGATACAGATAAAAAAGCATTTTAGTATCCTCGAACTAACAAAAGACTGATTTTTACCTAATCTAATAAAGATGTAGCGCGAGGATAGAGATGCTGGTGAGTCATAGGTCAGCTGTGGGTAGAAGGTGAGAACATTGGAAAGCCTAAAGCATTTATGGAGATAATGATGCCTCGTGCTGCTCCCAAGCACCCAACACTGAGTTATTACTTCACACATTTTGGTACATAAATACTGTGGCTGTACAGTGGCCATCCAGGAAATAGCCGACCAACAGCGACCTCTTCTGGGAGGTGGAAATCAAAGTACTCATAAATCATCTACACTGTTGTCTTGTCTCTCCTTCTATTTAAGTTTCAGGTGCACATGTAATTGGCCTCTGAGGAAGTTACAGGGAGAGAACGCCATGCTGGGCAGTCCAGAAAAGCTGGCCTCTTCTCTTTGGTATTTGAAGTGAAAGCCAAGTCTAGATCATTGAATTAGTGCTTAGTTGTTACTGTTATTAGAGTATTTTCCTCTCCACTAGTGGAAAATATAATCAGTTTTGGTTAGGTCAACAATACTCCAACATCACCTTCATAGGTGAACATTCTTTTCTGTTTTTCTTTAATTCTGCACTCTTATTTTGGTATTTCTGTTGTTTTTCTTTTTCAAGCTGAAGATTATTTTAGAACATACATTTATGTGGGACATTTCTCTGGATTTTGAGAACAGAAAGAAAACAAGACTTTCCAAAATTTAGAACATTCTATCCTACTCAGGTCTTTTATTACACCATTCCACAATATTTTGTACATGCCAACCTTCTCCCTTTGCAATTGGTGGAGGTTTCGACAAGCAGAGGCTGAGACCCAATTCCGCCTTTCTTTCTGTTAGACATTTACCCATACATGGATTATTTACCAACACCAATATGTCCACATTTATTTCAACACTTGGAAGCCTTTGCGATGGCACAAAAGGAGACTCTGTTACGTGAGAATCTCACCAGACATCCATTCGCTCACCAGTGGGTTAATCCCCAGGTTGCCCGAAAAGGATAATGTAGAAGCCTGACTTCTGGCGTTTGACAAGATGTTAACAGTGAGGATGGCCACCAAATTACTGGACAAGTCTCCTGGTACAATTTCAGGGAAGGCACAGACTGCCTATTTTGATCCAGAGCTGTGCACAGGCCTGAATTTTACCTACCTGTATCCCATGAAGTTCAAGCCCTACCCTACCCATGTCAAATGACTCCTGTCAAATTCCCGTGCTGCCTCAATTATTGAGAAAGTAAGACATAATAAGAAATTATTTCAGCTTTTTCACTTGACAAGTGAAACTTGTCTAAACTTGACAAATAACATAATATAGACACACACACACAGTCCTGCAGGTATATGCAATGCTTTAAATGTTGTGCGAGTATGCTACAGTTGAGTGCCGTTGGTTTTGCACAACAACACGGTTGATTCCCTATCCCAGTCCAGTGTCCTATTGTCTAAATATTCACACTTAAGAAAGGTGAAATAAGTCCAGATATACCTTTCATGACTTTCTGGTATCCAGTTATGTTGCGATCTGCTGTTCCTGAACGTTGTATACAGCGCAAAAAATATTAATCAAAGCAGAACCAGCACAGAATAAATATCCAAACATTTTAATTATTTGGGCATGGCATTTCAAAAGTCAACACTTCTATTCAGATTCAAATAGGATATTTGCCTTAAAATAGGCAGATCAGAACAACACTTAATACATTAATGTCCAGAAATTGAATATTTGGGGAGGACTCAACCTAAGCCATAGGCTTATAAAAAGTCTACACACCCCTGTTAAAATGCCAGGTTCTTGTGATGTAAAAGATAAAGATAAATCATGTCAGAACTTTTTCCACCTTTAATGTGACTTAATGTAAACAATTCAATTGAAAAACAATCTGAAATCTTTGAGGAAAAAAAATAAATAAAAAAACAATAACCTGGTTGCATAAGTGTAGCTCTTATGTAGTCTATACAACCCAAACTTCACAGCTGAAATATTGTGGGGCAAGCTCGACATTTAGTTTAAGTGGTGACAACTAAATCAAAC
This sequence comes from Esox lucius, assembly GCF_011004845.1. Classification (NCBI taxonomy): domain Eukaryota; kingdom Metazoa; phylum Chordata; class Actinopteri; order Esociformes; family Esocidae; genus Esox; species Esox lucius. The sequence continues at coordinate 20,548,484 of NC_047570.1, read as the reverse complement.
GATTACCAAATGGCAGCTTTTTTACTTCATTTGTCATTTTTACCAGCTCTACTTTGGACAGTTTTGTTTTTACTTCCTCCTCATCCATTTCAATTAATAAGCCTGCTAGCTAGCAACCTTCAATCTCAAACACGTTTTTTGACAAAATAATGCCTGTTCACGGTTCCCTATGCATACATCACGTGACGTCAAGTGCAGTTGCTACAGCGGCAAAAGTGGCAGAGTATTAATGCATTAGTGCAGAATAGGATAATTATTATTTGTATTGATAGGCCTACACGAGCACTACCATACCATCCTTATGGATGAAAAACTGCCCTATCCAGCCCTAACCCGATGCATATCCTTGAGGCGGTTGGACTTGGTTCAGGTAGCCAAGCTTTATTTGGATCTAGAGGTGGGGACATAAGATAATTACGCACACCTGAAGTGTGAGGTTTTATCCAGATACCACCTCAACCCCAGAAACAGAGCACAGCGTTTTTACGCTTGGCCATACGTAGCCAAATCCCCTAGGGACCAGCAACATCTCAAATGTCTAGTAGGTGGGTGGTTGGATACCAGCAAACGCACAAGGGCTATGATATTCAATGACAGATGTATCTATGCCAACCAAATCCTTGGCCACCCAAAAAACCCAGACAGAATGCCACGACCCTCAGGTTTGCTGGCATGGAGAGTTGGGAGGGTGCATGCGCGCCTACTGGGAGTCGACTCAGAGGCCTCACAGATCCCCTGTGCCCATGAATCAGAGGATGAGTCACCTTCATTTATAAAATGCTCTGCTACAGCATCAGGAAATTAGCTCTTAGATTCATTTAAATCTCATACATACTACACCAAACCATAGTTTTGTGATGCACGTAGGGGGAAGTCTACATCTGCCATGGTGCTTGAAAAAGTGAAGGTAATGCCTGCATACTGAAGAAAAGCACAATACAAGAACATAATCAGGAACAAAAAGAAGAGGAAGATTCTATTTAATATTAACATAAGTCATTTACTAGGTGTTTTTGTAAAAGCACTTTGTGACAACTGCTGAAAAAAGGCTTCATAAATACATTTGATTGATTGATTTAATCCAAAGAGTGATAAGATTTAGTGATACTTTTTCATACTATGTGCAACATTAGATACCCTTTGTTGTGTAGAGACATTACATATAATGATTATAAACAGTATCACTTGATTTCTCAACAAGGATCTATGAAAGAAATATTCATATGCCACAATTTGTGTCAGAGGGCTTTAAAATGCTTAGTTTATACGGTTATGTATACCCTGATAAAGATTAAAATATGCTTATCATACATTGCTTGCCATGTCAGTTAATGAACATTTGCAAAGCACATTTTCTGAATTGTTTGTTCCTGGATGATGCCTTCCTGGGGACAGGGTGAGCTGCTTAATTTCCAGATGTATTTTTTTTTAATGAAAAGCTAAAAATACACATTGTATTTCATGAATGAAGTGCTAAAAATACAGCTCACATTCATCCATCCCCTCCTCCCGACTACTTCCTCCCTGTCTCTCTCTTCTCTGATATTACTGGAGCTCTAAGATCCATTGGAAGACACACTGCAGAATACTCCCATATATTTCCCAGATGTCTATTTTCTGGGCTAAGATTCTAAATATCTGTATACATTTAGTCTTTCAAGAGAAAACTACAAGTACTTGTCCTCAGGGCAAGTAGGACATGGCAAATGTTTTAGCACGTGCTTATATGCCTAATTACGATCTGACTAGAATATCTTTCAGAAATAAATGTTTTAAATATTTGCAAGTTAGAGGGATATTTCGACCCAGATTCATATTTGGGTAAAAGTCCCCTTACCCTGAGTTGTTCCTGGCACATACTGTATAGTTATTATTCAAACCAATCCATTATTCAGCAATGTACCAGTCTGTAATAAGCATTATTAGCATCATCCAAATTCATGAATGGAAACGATGCATACCGCTTTACAAAAGCTGCATTGCAAGCGGAAAACCGCTCCAAAACACTCCAAACTAAGACTAGCAGTGTTGTTTACCTCAAAGAACCAGACAATGTTGTATTCCTCTAAATAAAAATGTAATTTTCACAATATAAATCCACAGGTTCTTCTCATATGCCACAGAAAAAAAACTTTGCATTCGCTAGCTAGAACGCAAGTATCCTATTTCGTTGTAGATATTAATCTAGGACAGTGAAACTTTATTTGCTTGAGAGAAAGGAAAATAGATATGTATCATGTCTGACTCTGAATACGACCAGGAAGAATATTTTCTCGGGGGATAGAGCCATACTTGTTCGAACCAGAATACAGGATGAATTTGATGAATGGACTGAATAGAGGCTCTGACAGCAGCTGAGGGTGGCAATGGTGAACCAGTAAATCCCCAACTCTAGCCCAGAATATCCAAAGTAGCTACCTAATATTAGCAAGTGTGTAAGGCAAGGCAAATGTATATGTATAGCACATTTCATACATAGAAGCAATTCAGAGGACTTATTAGGCCTAAACATATATATATAATCAGGTATACTTGAAATTAAATTTAACATAAAGTGGTATGTTTAAGTTAGCAAGACAAACACCTAGTTGTTAGCTAGTTATAATCATTGCTCCAATGATTCTACTACATCATTGACATTTATTGCAGTAGATTCTGGATTATGACATGAAAACTAGTGAAACCTGAAATCTCCTCTAGGTCCCTTGTACTTTTGAAACAAAACATGTCCCTAGCATTTTCCTCAACGATAAATGTGACAGCAGGAACAGGGGATAGCCGTTTGTAAGAAGAAAAACATGTTCTGGGACATTTTGTCTTTCTCGAAGAAGAACTTTAATGTGACTTAACAACAAATTAGTATGCGAAGTGTAAATACTAATACAATTTAACACTCAAACCATTGTTTAACCAGGAAAAGCATGACCTTTTCTGCTAGACATGATTGGTTGAGATAGGGAAGGGGCTGGACATGCTGACATACTGAGTTCTGAATGGTCTATCAAGTCACCGGCTTCTGTCATAACGCAACTACTTGGTCTGAATCATTGCAATCCTGGGATTTTCAAACATGGACCATTGCAAACTTATTTATACAGTCTATGTTGCAAACGCGTTGCTAGAGCTCTCAATTGTATCACTGCTCTGAATTTAGCTGGCTTTTTCAACAAATCTGAGTGGGAACAAGTTGTGAGAGAATACCTACTGGACTAGTTAACCAAGTCAACAAAACAAAAGGACTTTGTATGTAATCAGAGGATATTAGGGTAAGTCGAATGTTTGCTAACTAGCTACAGATAATTCCTTTTCAGAAAGTTGTCAACGTCCTTTGCATTGCTAGTTATCTGGCTATCTGCTGACGCTACTGTTAACGTTAGCTAGCTAGATGATGTTAACTTACCAGCTACATTTCCTGGTTTCTAGCTTGATCATTGGGTAGCTACAGTAGCTTTTCCTGATAGAAGTGAGCAAGTTACTTAGTTTTTATAATAAGCTACCTGATTGACTGGTCATTCATCCAGGTGTGTGATTATGCTTAAATTGTCTTCACAAAAAGTGAGTCACTTTGTTTGATAATAAAAAAAAATCTAAATCGTTTTGGTTCAATTCTCAAATGAGAATAATTTTTTTCAAAACTAAGTTAAAATCTCTGAAAAATTAGTTTCTTGCTCACACCAGATTAGAATTTATTATTAATTCAAGCAAATTGCATGGGTTTTTGCACATGTGCAAAAGAAAAAGTACAATTGTCTACAACTTGCACAATACCTATATGCACATTGCTTGATGATCCATTCAATTATCAAAATCTGTCAGACATGCATGTATATTCCATACATTTCTATGACATGGAATGTTTGTGATGTCTGCTAAATTGGTAAATTACCTGCCAGGTGTCAGAGTAATGAAATTGGAAACACAATCTTACCAATCAAGTTTGATTAAAAAAATTAAGAGACCACTGCAAAATGATCAATTTCTCATAGGTATGTGTTTGAGTGAAATAAAAATTGTTGCTTTATTCTATAAACTACTGACAACATTACTCCCAAATAAAAATATTATCATTTAGAGTATTTATTTGTAGAATACAACAACCACTGGTCAAAATAACAAAAAGAAAAAAATAACAAATGCATTGTTTTCAGACCTCAAATAATGCAAAGAAAACATTCATTCGTTTTTCCACAACAAAATGATTTAACTTAGGAAGAGTTCAGAAATCTATATTTGGTGGAATAACCCAGCTTTTTTTAATCACAGCTTTCATGTATTTTGGTATGCTCTCTACCAGTCAGTCACATTGCTTTTTCAGTGACTTTATGCCACTCCTGGCACAAAAATTCCAGAAGCTTGGCATTGTTGATGGCTTGTGACCATCCATTTTCCTCTTGATCAAATTCCAAAGGTTTTCAATGAGTTTCAGATCTGGAGATTGGGCTGGCCATAACAGGGTCTTGATCTGGTGGTCCTCCATCCACACCTTGATTGACCTGGCTGTGTGGCATTGACTATTCTCAGAGTAGGGGAACATTGTCAGAGCAGAAGGAAGCAGGTGTTCTTCCAGGAAAACCTTGTACTTGGCTTGATTCATGGGTCCTTCACAAAGACAAATCAGCCAGATTCTAGCCTTCTAGTCGTATTCGCCCTCTGCCAGTCTGTAGCTTCATTGTCCCCAATGGATGGAAGCAACCTGACGCTCACTGTTTCCCTCTGCCAGTAAAGCCAGAATTGAACCCTTTTTTTTTCCTCACTCAAAGCTTTTCTTTTCAGCTCTTTTGTCATGCTGAATAGTTCTTTTATATTTATATTACCCTTTGAGGTACTACTTGCACTGTTTTTGCCATCCAGCTTGTCCTATTGCAAGAGGATAATGATGAGCACAGCAGTGGTTATTATACTTTTCCTTGTTAAATTAGATTTGGTTCAGATAATCACCTAATCAGTACCTCATTAAGTAAAATGAGGTGTGCCTGTGCTGGAATTTAACAGACACTTGAATGGAATGGCTGCCATGCATGTAGAGAAAAATTAGGAGTGGTCTCTTAATTTTTTCCGGAGCTGTATAGATTGATCTGTCAGCCATAACATTATGACCACTGACAGGTGGTTAGTGGGTAATATGGGTTAGGGTTTAGAAAAGATTAGTCAGAACTTTTTCAGGCATCGTTGTGAATGATCCTTTTCATTCTTGATGTCCTATTCGCGCCATGCTTTTTCAGTATGAACAGGTCATGCCAGAGGCTGCTGTCCTCTTCCGGTTGTATTTTGTACAACTGGACGGTATTATATTTTACTTGTACAAGTTACTGTATAACCACAGAAAAATACAATATCACACTAATCCTCAAAAGGAAAATACAGTGTCATCATACACACGAAATACAGTTCAGCATTGAAACACACCGGTCAATGCCCCAATAAATTAAGACGGACTGTGCGTTAAAAATCACGGCCTAGTCAGGAAGTCATAGGGCTTGTTCGATTAATGCTTTTGCAATCTTGACAGTTCATTATATGGCGTAACTTTACGACTCATTGTTCATCTATAAAACCAAGAACTCCTTCGGTTAGCCAGTTAGCTCAGAAGGTCCGTCTAGTAGATCTTCAGTAGAATTGATAAGATTATCCATCCGGTCACTGCAACATGGTCTTAGAAATCAGCTGTTTCAGCCGTTTGGTTGAAATAATAAATTGCGTATCCAGTTGTCAAGGGAGAGAGTAATTCAATTATTTATTGCAGCATTATTGGTTATGGACCAAGTCTTCCTTACCCAACCTCAATCTCAAAGAAATTTCCGGTTGTCCTCACCTTTATAGACATCCCAAACTGAATACACATTAGCTCATTGGCTATGTACTGTCGTGCTTTAAATGAACGTGACTTCCTGTATATGGATAATTGGATGGTCTTTTGTTATCTCAACATAAACAAGCATACACTTCGACACTTACCTGCAGAACATATGGCACCAAGATGTGCTATGGGAAGAAGGCAAGCTGGCGGAGGCAGTTTGATGCTTTGGTCAATGTTCTGTTGGGAAACCTTTGGTCCTGCCATTCATGTAAATGTTACTTTGACATCAACCAACTACCTGAGCATTGCTGTGGAACATGTGCACCTTTTCATGGCAACTGTATTCCCTGATGGCATTGGCCTCTTTCAGCAGGATAATATGCCCTGGCACAAAGCAAAAATGGTTCAGGAATGGTTTGAGGAACACAACGAATTAATTGTGTTGGATTTGCCTCCAAATTCCCCAGATCTCAATCCATTCGAGCATCTGTGGGATGTGCTGGACAAACGGGTCCAATCCATGGAGGCCCCACCTTACAGGACTTCAAGAATACCACAACACACCTTAAGAGGTCTATTCTCCACGGGTCAGGGCTCTTTTGGCAGCAAAAGGGTGACCTACACAATAAGGCAGTTGGTCAAAATGTTATGCTGATCGGTGTGTGTATATACAGTATCTAACAAAAGGGAGAACACCACTCACATTTTTGTAAATATTTGATTATCTGTTAATATGAAATGACACTTTGCTACAATGTAAAGTAGTGAGTGTACAGCTTGTAAAACAGTGTAAATTTGCTGTCCCCTCAAAATAAAACAACACACAGCCATTAATGTCTAAATGTCCAAAATGTCAAAATAGGGCCCAAAATAGTGTCCACCATCATTTTCAAGCACTGCCTTAACCCTCTTGGGCATGGATTTTGGGCACCAGAGCTTGACAGGTTGCCACTGGAGTCCTCTTCCACTCCTCCATGACTACATCACAGAGATGGTGGATGTTAGAGATCTTGCGATCCTCCACCTTCCGTTTGAAGATGCCCCACAGATGTTCAATAGGGTTTAGGTCTGGAGACATGCTTAGCCAGTCCATCACCTTTACCCTCAGCTTTTTTAGCAAGGCAGTGGTTGTCTTGGAGGTGTGTTTGGGATCGTTATCATGTTGGAATACTGCCCTGCAGCACATGTTGGAATACTGCCCTGCAGCACAGTCTCTGAAGGGAGGGGATCATGCTCTGCTTCAGTATGTCACAGTACATGTTGGCATTCATGGTTCCCTCAATGAACTGTAGCTCCCCAGTGCCAGCAGCACTCATGCAACCCCAGATCATTTCACTCCCACCACCATGCTTGACTGTAGGCAAGACACACTTGTCTTGGTACTCCTCACCTCGGTGCCGCCACACACACTTGACACCATCTGAACCAAATAAGTTTATGTTGGTCTCATCAGACCACAGGGACATGGTTCCAGTAATCCATGTCCTTAATCTGCTTGTCTTCAGCAAACTGTTTGTGGGCTTTCTTGTGCATCATCTTTAGAAGAGGCTTCCTTCTGGGACGATCAATTTGATGCAGTGTGCGGCGTATGGTCTGAGCACTGACAGGCTGACCCCTTCAACCCCTGCAGCAATGCTGGCAGCACTCATACGTCTATTTCCCAAAGACAACCTCAGGTTTGACGCTGAGCATGTGCACTCAACTTCTTTGGTCGACCATGGTGAGTCCTGTTCTGAGTGGAACCTGTCCTGTTAAACCGCTGTATGGTCTTGGCCACAGTGCTGCAGCTCAGTTTCAGGATCTGTGTAATCTTCTTATAGCCTGGGCCATCTTTATGTAGAGCAACAATTCTTTTTTTCAGATCCTCAGAGAGTTCTTTGCCATGAGGTGCCATGTGGAACTTCCAGTGACCAGTATGAGGGAGTGTGAGAGCGATGACACAGTTTAACACACCTGCTCCCCATTCACACCCGAGACATGCTGTACTCTCACTACTTTACATTATAGCAATGTGTCATTTTTTCAGTTTTGTCACATGAAAAGATATACTCAAATATTTACAAGAATGTGAGGGCTGTACTCACTTGTGAGATACTGTATATATACTTTATATAGGTATGAAGTGACCTTGGTAAAACAAATACTCACCCTTCTAAATGAAACGTCTGTCCACTAATAAGAGCAGTGGGAAGTGCATTTGACTGCTGACCTGAAGGTTGTGGGTTTAAGGCACTGACCCACCAAAAGCTACAATATTGTTAGAGAATACATTTTAGTAGTAAATAATTACATCAACAATAAACGTAGCCTAATAATGACAGGTTTTGAGCGTATTTTAAATTGATATCATAAGAATCTGTATTGGTTACAGCAGTAGCCCAATTTCCTACTACCATGAGGACGGCAACTAAATGTAATTAATATTGTTTCTGAGCTACAATAATTAGTTTGATCTTTAATTATTTGGTGGCTCTAAATTATTTTTCTCAGTAGGTGTCACTAGTGTACATTGTGTTTTAATAAGGCTTTGAATAATGTGTAATAATGCGTATTGTTCATTTTTCATACAGATGGAACAGATGCCACTCTGAGATATAATAAGCTACATACATTTTACTTATTAATAATCAATACACAGGACTACACGATCGAATCCTGATAAGCCTTTAGACAATGCTTTCAGTTGGAACACCACTATTTATTGTTGTTTTAATCACTTGTTTCATTTAGTGCATCATATGCCTTTATCATCCAAATGCAAGGGTTAAAAATAAAAGCATACTGGAAAGCCAAGACAAATGTGTCTTTTCCAACATTATGGGAAAATACATCTGAACGTTAAACCTCTAATATTTATTTCTGACCAGCAGATGTCACTGTTGATGTTTTGAGCGTTTTAGAAAGCTTTGACGTTTCGATTGTCTCTGTGTTTCGTAAAGCCTCATTCTGCACCATCTTAGCCATGCCAGTTTAATGTAAAACAAAGCCCTTAGCCCTTAATTAAATTAGTTTGACCCCTGAAGCTTTTAACATTCTCCAAGTTGTCCAACAGTCTGACTAACACAATGGAGAAATGTATAACTGATATAGTTATCAGTGTCAATAATGAAACAATTCAGGCAAATAATTGAATAAAGTATACCATGATAGCATCACTCCTGTACCTACCAGTCTGACCCACCTGCCATAGTCAACATAATACATGTTCAAGAAAATAATTGTTACATTTCAACAAGTCACAGCATTTAATGGCCTGTGGCCGGTGACCTTGTAGTAGGACTCATTCATTTTGTAGGCTGAAGATTCAACTTGCTCTTTAAATCAGGTTTTGGTCTCAGCATGTGATCTTTGGGAGGTTGTAGGTGGGGGTGTCAGATGTAATTCACTTTCCTGTAAGGCAGTTTTTCCCAATCCTGGTCCTCGGGACCCAAAGGAGTGCACATTTTTGTTTTTGCCCTAGCATTCACACACCTGTTTCATATGTTGGCCTACACACTTATACAATTGACATAATCAACCTATCATCAAGTCTTTATTTTGAATCAGGTGTGTGAGTGCTTGGGCAAAAACATGCACAGCTTTGGGCCCCATGAACTAGGATTGGAAAATGCTGCTGTAAGGAGAGATCAGGTTTTACTACAAAAGGTGTGCTTAAGAAAATAAGTAAACCTAATCTATCTTTATATAAAACCAAATAACTACACAATTACATGATGCAATATTTTATGCTTGCTATTATTCTGTGTTTACTTCTGGGCTTTCTCTAATTTCAAAATAGTTCTTGCATGAATAAAGCATATTGCTTAGGAGCAGCCATGTTTTTTAGTTTTTTTTTACATACTGGCCTGAATCATTTACAGAGATTAATCTGTAAATGCCTAATATCAAGTTACATAATGATTGGTAATGATACTATAGGAGTAATGTTTTTATTTTCTTTTTTTTGGCGGATGGCCAGGAGCCTGGAAAGCCGGCTGAAAGGCAAGAGCCGGCGGAGGGACAGGGACAGGAGAGGGAGCCGGGACCGGAGAGGGAGATGCCGCGGAGACCGGGACAGGAGAGGGTGCCGCAGGGAGTGGAATTTGGCTCCAGGGCAGGAGAGGGCGCTGCTGAGGCCGGGAGCGGAGAGTGCGCCGAAAGGAGAGGCGGCGGCTGCAGGGCAGGCGAGGGCGCCGCGGGAAGAGGCGGTGGCTGCTGCAGGGCAGGCGAGGGTGCCGCGAGACGAGGCAGCGGTACCTGGGCAGGAGAGGGTGCCGCGGGACGAGGCGGCAAGTCATCGGTGGGCTCGGGCCGGCCAATCCTCCTCGGGCCAACCCTCCTCGGGCAGCTGCTGCGGACACTGGGCAGCAGGGGGAGCTTGCGGCTGCGGCGGACACTGGGCAGCAGGGGACGCTGGCTGCATCTCCTGGGCAGCAGGGGACGCTGGCTGCATCTCCTGGGCAGCAGGGGGCGCTGGCTGCATCTCCTGGGCAGCAGGGGGCGCTGGCTGCATCTCCTGGGCAGCAGGGGGCGCTTTCAGGCCAAATTCCCCTTGTAGGAGCCTGAGGAACGCCTCTGCGGAACCACAAGGAGGTGAAATTAATATACCGATTAACTGAAACAAGAACAGGAAAGACCATACAAGGACAAGACAAGGACACACAGAAAACACGAAGTGGAATTGTCCCTTCAGGAAGGGACGGTTACAATCCAGAATGTCAGACTTTGAATACCATTAACTAAATATTTCCTTGTGAGGAAATGGACTTTAGACTTACTTGCACTAATTTGCTCATAGTATGATGGTAAACATAGGTACCAAGTTGTATTGCAATACACTTTTGCTTGTTGGAGGTGTGTGTGTGTGTGTGTGTGTGTGTGTGTGTGTGTGTGTGTGTGTGTGTGTGTGTGTGTGTGTGTGTGTGTGTGTGTGTGTGTAAAACTCCCTACTGGGGAGTAATAAATATTCACCTATACCTGACAATACTGCGCACATATTAATTAATTAGTGCCAGATGTCGAGGTGATAGTGTTTAACGATTGCAGCTACAATTGCCAAATTGTACAGTATGCATTGTTGAAGTTGAATCTGGTTTAATAATGCAGATATAATTATTGTTTTCCCACTGTATCAACATTACTTTTATTCTGTGTGAACAAATAACTATGCTAATTATAATCCTTTTATGGCCTCTTTCTGTAGCTTGGAAACGTTGTGTTAAACCGTAGAATGTTTGTGCAATGCATGTGAATTACTTAATAATGTTACATGAAACCCAGTGTCTTACTTCAGGCAATTATTATAAGCTAAACACTTTAAAGGGAAAGTTTGTCCAAAAATCACATTTCAGTGACAGTCCCCTTAACTTCAGCTCTGTCTCAGTCAGTATTTAGCAATATTGGCTTCGTACAAATTCATGAATGGTAACCGTATGTAACCCTATTGCAAAGTTGCTTTGCAAGTGGAAAACTACTCTATAACACTTGAAACTTAGACAAGTGGTGTTGTTTACCTCAAAGAAAATGGCGATGTTGTATTCCTTGTAATACAGTTTATCACAATGTAAGATTTTTAAGTAATTAATTTGCATTTTATTGCATGACAAGTATTTGATACATCAGAAAAGCAGAACTTAATATTTGGTACAGAAACCTTTGTTTGCAATTACAGAGAGAATACGTTTCCTGTAATGCTTGTCCAGGTTTGCACACACTGCAGCAGGGATTTTGGCCCACTCCTCCATACAGACCTTCTCCAGATCCTTGAGGTTTCGGGGCTGTCGCTGGGCAATACGGACTTTCAGCTCCCTTCAAAAATGTTCTATTGGGTTCAGGTCTGGAGACTGGCTAGGCCATTTCAAGACCTTGAGATGCTTCTTACGGAGCCACTCCTTAGTTGCCCTGGCTGTGTGTTTTGGGTCGTTGTCATGCTGGAAGATCCAGCCACGACCCATCTTCAATGCTCTTACTGAGGGAAGGAGGTTGTTGGCCAAGATCTCACGATGCATGGCCCCATCCATCCTCCCCTCAATACGGTGCAGTCGTCCTGTCCCCTTTGCAGAAAAACATCCCCAAAGCATGATGTTTCCACCTCCATGCTTCACGGTTGGGATGGTGTTTTTGGGGTTGTACTCATCCTTCTTTCTCCAAACACGGCGTGTGGAGTTTAGACCAAAAAGCTCTATTTTTGTCTCATCAGACCACATGACCTTCTCCCATTCCTCCTCGGGCCTAGACATGCGCTGGCTTGAGCAGGGGGACCTTGTGTGGGCTGCAGGATTTTAATCCATGACAACGTAGTGTGTTACTAATGGTTTTCTTTGAGACTGTGGTCCCAGCTCTCTTCAGGTCATTGACCAGGTCCTGCCGTGTAGTTCTGGGTTGATCCCTCACCTTCCTCATGATCATTGATGCCCCACGAGGTGAGATCTTGCATGGAGCCCTAGACCGAGGGAGATCGACCGTCATCTTGAACAACTTCCATTGTCTAATAATTGCACAGTTGTTGCCTTCTCCCCACGCTGCTTGCCTATTGTCCTGTAGCCCATTACAGCCTTGTGCAGGTCTACAATTTTATCCCTGATGTCCTTACACAGCTTTCTGGTCTTGGCCATTGTGGAGAGGTTGGAGTCGGTTTGAGTGTGTGGACAGGTGTCTTTTATACAGGTAACGAGTTCAAACAGGTGGAGTTAATACAGGTAATGCGTGGAGAACAGGAGGGCTTCTGGATTTTTGTACCTATGATAAGAATTACAGACCTCTACATACAAATACTTGTTCTCCCCACTGTACTTACTTGTTCTGACCATAATACACAGATGATGAATTCACTGAATAGAAGCTTGGAGAGCGGTATAAAAGGAGGCAATGGTGAACAAGTGAATCCCCATCCATTGCCCAGAATATCTGCAGGCAATATGTACTTTGTGTATTATAACATAGCAATCAGAAGTATTACTTACAATTTGTCTTGTCTGAACTGGGTAATTTGATGGAATTGCATTTGCCTTTAGTCCTCTTCTAAGTGAACGTGGGGCATGATCATCTGTATTAAAATATTTCTCACAAAAATGTTATGTCTCGTTGGTCCATTGATTCTCCCACAATATGACTCTGGAGAGGCAGAGATATTGTCCCAATTGCAGAGCGGGTAGAATTTAATAAACTAATGATCCACGAGGAGGCAGAAGTCAAAATCGATACTAACAAACAAATGAAATCCAGAAGTTCAAAGTTTATTTATCAAATGCACTGAATAAAACAACAACATCCTACACAATGACATTCTTGTGATACACACACGGCATCTACTGGTAAGAATTAAGAAACATATAAAGCAAAATGTAGCAGAAAAAATAGCAGTACGTGTAAAAAAAAAAATGTTTTCAACTAGGTAAAGCAACCAATCTTCCCATTGCATGTTGAGGTTCAAGTTCACGCTCACCTCTTACATCACTCCCAAAGAAGAGAAGCTGTGTATGGTGGCTATAGGGAATTGTTCGCCAACTGTTTTGTCAGTGTACCTTTTTTAAATAATTGTTTTACCAATGATACCACGAATGTTGTTTGAAGTGTTTTGGAGCAGTTTCCGCTTGCAATGCAGCTTTGTGATAAAGGTACGAACCGTCTCCATTCATGAATTTGGACGATGCTAATAACGTTAATTACAGACTGGGATAGAGCTGAATAATGGATTGTTTGAAAAAATGTATTCAAAAATATTGTTTGGCAAGTGAACCCTTGAGAAAAATAGGAAAAATATCCCTTTAAGAGATTGTTTCACCAATACTATCCTGTTTACATTCTAGCAACTGTCTTTGCTGCTATAGGAGTGATCACATGACTAAGTTACTTAGTCTAAGTACTAGTTTCTTTATGGTCTTCAACTGCCATCGTGTGGACCAAATGTGTGATAACACTGTAGCTATTTCTTGTGTGTTGCAGATTAAGTATACAGCTCTGGAAAGAATTTAGACCATTGCACCTTTTTCTTTCCTTTCCAAATTAGTCAAAAAGGAAGGTTTGAGTGAGGAACAGAAGGGTTCAATTTGCAGTGGTCTCTTCATTTTAAACCTTCAGTTCCTCACTCAAAACCTTCCTTTTCAACTTTTTTGGAAAGGAAAGAAAAAGTTGCATTGGTCTTTAAAAAAAAATCTGGAGCTGTATATTGTAATATTGTTAATAATAATGTTAGAAGAAAGAGCATAGAGGTGAGCTCAGGAACATCAAATGCCGGGAAGACCAAGGAAAACAACTGTGGTGGATGAGAGAAGAATTATTTCCCTGGTGAAGAAAGACCCCTTCAAACAGTTGGCCAGATCTCCAGTACAACATCTTTGTCTGCGTCAAATCTGTCAGCAATCAGGAGAAGACTTAACCAGGGTAAATACAGAGTGTTTACCACAATATGTAATCAATCAAATGTATTTATAAAGCCCTTTTTACAACAGCAGTTGTCACAAGGTAATTTAAAGAGACACCCGGCCTTAAACCCCAAGGAGCAAACAACAGTAGTGTTGAATTTCAGTGGCTAGGAAAAACTCCCTAAGAAGGCCGAATTTTAGGAAGAAGCCTAGAGAGGACCCAGGCTCAGAGGGGTGACCAGTCCTCTTCTGGCTGTGCCGGGTGAGCTATTAAGAGTTCAATTGGAATAATTAATAAATGCATGTGGGTTAAAGCCAGAGCTTATTTAAATTTAGACTTGGTCAGACAGGGACAGCAACGGGCCCCCCAAACCAGGTACTCCTCAGTTGTGGACCAGGACCTCATGTCCTCCTAAAGTTTAAAACGGGAAGACTGGGAAAATTCAGAAAATGCAATTCTCATATCAACAACGATTTATAGTGGAGAAGGAGAACTTAGTGGGGAAGGAGAACTGACCCAATCCCCCAGCACAATAGTATAGCAGCGTAAGAACTGAGATGGGGGGTCCCGGCGACACTGTGGTCCTACCATATCGGTGAAGCATGGTTGAGGTAGTGTTATGGCGTGGGCATGTTTGGTTGCCAATGGAACTGGTTCCCTTGTATTATATAGTATGATGTGACTGCTGACAAAAGCAGCAGGTTGAATTCTGAAGTGTTTATGGCTGCATTATCTGCTCAGATTCTGCCAAATGCTTTAAAATTGATTGGACAGCTCTTCACTGTGCAGATGGACAATGATCCAAAGCAGACTGTGAAAGCATTAAGGCAAGGAAGTGTAATGTTCTGCAATGGCCAAGTCAATTACCTGACCTGAGTCCACTTGAGCTCACTGAAGGTAAAACTGAAGGCAGAACCCTCAAAGAACAAGCAGGAACTGAAGACAGCTGCAGTGAAGGCTTGGCAGAGCATCACTAGAGAAGAAACCCAGCATCTGGTGATGTGGTGATGCCTATGGGTTCCAGACTTCAGGCAGTCATTGACTAACAAGGATTTGCAACCAAGTATTAAAACTAACATTTTATATTATGATTGTTAATTTGCCCAATTACTTTTGAGCCCCTATATTTCGGGTCTATGTATAAAAATGGTTTTATTCCTACACTGTTCATACAATGATTTTGAAAAAAAATCTACACTTAAAACACTGATTGCACACACTGATTGCTTCCTTTCAAAACAATTTTGGGTCGTGTGCAGAGACAAAATGATGCATTTTTGTATGAGCAAAACAGGCTGTGGAAAAACATGTCTATATTGTTTATCCTCTTGAGCTTTCATTCAAAATATTTACAAAATTCAACATTAAAGTTATGTAAAGCAATTCAAAGATACATACAAAATAGCAAAGCAAATATATTTCTCAAATATTTGTGTGACACAATTATTGCCATTTAATATTTTATGCTACCTGATTTTACCAAGATAAGAGTCTTCTCTTATAGTGGGTAATGAGGTTGGAGAACACATGAGGGATCTAAGAACATTCCTCCATACAGAACCTCTCTAGATCCTTCAGAATCTGAGTTCCATCTTTGTGGACTTTCTTTTTCAGCTCATCTCACAGGTTTTCTTTGTGGTTTAGGTCTGGGGACTTGGGTGGTGATGGGAAAAAGCTTGAATTTGTGGTCAGTGAACCATTTTAATAAGGATTTTGAAGTGTGTTTTGGATCCTAGACCTACTGGAAGATCCAATCACGGCCCAGTTTAAGCTTTGTGCAAGAGGCAGTCAGGTTTTGACTTAATATCTGCTGGTACATGATGGAGTCCATGACACCATGTACAGTGAGGGGAAAAATATTTGATCCCCTGCTGATTTTGTATGTTTGCCCACTGACAAAGAAATGATCAGTCTATAATTTTAATTTTCAGTTTATTTGAACAGTGAGAGACAGAATAACAAAAAAATCCATAAAAACGCATGACAAACATTTTATAAATTGTATTTGCATTTTAATGAGTGAAATAAGTATTTGATCCCCTCTCAATCAGAAAGATTTCTGGCTCCCAGGTGTCTATTATACAGGTAACAAGCTGAGTTTTGGAGCACACTCTTAAAGGGAGTGCTCTTAATCTCAGCTTGTTACCTGTATAAAAGATACCTGTCCACAGAAGCAATCAATCAATCAGATTCCAAACTCTCCACCATGGCCAAGACCAAAGAGCTGTCCAAAGATGTCAGGGACAAGATTGTAGACCTACACAAGGCTGGAATGGGCTACAAGCCCATCGCCAAGCAGCTTGGTGAGAAGGTGACATCAGTCAGTGCGATTATTTGCAAATGGAAGAATCTTAAAAGAACTGTCAATCTCCCTCGGACTGGGGCTCCATGCAAGATCTCACCTCGTGGAGTTGCAATGATCATGAGAACGATTAGGAATCAGCCCAGAGCTATACGGTAGGATCTTGTCAATGATCTCAAGGCAGCTGGGACCATTGTCACCAAGCAAACAATTGGTAACACTACACCGTGAAGGACTGAAATCCTGCAATGCCCGCAAGGTCTCCTTGCTCAAGAAAGCACATGTACGGGCCCTTCTGAAGTTTGCCAGTGAACATCTGAATGATTCGGAGGAGAACTGGGTGAAGGAGTTGTGGTCAGATGAGACCAAAATCAAGCTCTTTGGCATCAACTCAACTTGCCGTGTTTGAAGGAGGAGGAATGCTGCCTATGACCCCAAGAACACCATCCCCACGTCAGACATGGTGGTGGAAACTTTATGCTTTGGGGGTGTTTTTCTGCTAAGGGGATAGGACCGAATCAAAGGGACAATGGACGGGCCATGTACCGTCAAATCTTGGGTGAGAACCTCCTTTCCTCAGCCAGGGCATTGAACATGGGTCGTGAATGGGTTTCCAGCATGACAATGACCCAAAACACACGGACAAGGCAACAAAGGAGTGGCTCAAGAAGACGGATATTAAGGTCCTGGAGTGGCCTAGCCAGTCTCCAGACCTTAATCCTATAGAAAATCTGTGGAGGGAGCTGAAGGTTCGAGTTGCCAAATGTCTCCCTCAAAACCTTAATGACCTGGAGAAGATCTGCAAAGAGGAGTGGGACAAAATCCCTCCTGAGATGTGTGCAAACCTGGTGGTTTTTGCCACCAAGTACGAAGTCATGTTTTGCAGAGGGTTTAAACACTTATTTCACCCATTAAAATGCAAATCAATTTATTACATTTTTGACATTCGTTTTTCTGGATTATTTTGTTGTTATTCTGTCTCTCACTGTTCAAATAAACCTACCATTAAAATTATAGACTGCTCATTTCTTTGTCAGTGTGCAAACCTACAAAATCAGCCGGAGATCAAATAATGTTTTCCCTCACTGTATCCTAACACGTTGTGCAGGGCCTTTGGGAGAAAAACAGCCCAACAATGTCAAAGATCCACCACCATACTTCACAGTGGGGATTAGGTACTTTTCTGCATTGCTTTTCTTTATGGCTATGCCAAAATCATCCTGGTGTTTGTTTCCAAAAAGCTATTTTTCAGTCTCATATGACCATATAACCTGGTTCCATTGTACAGCTCCGGAAAAACCACTGCACCTAAAATTAAGAGACCACTGCAAATTGAACGCTTCTGTTCCTCACTCAAAACCTTCCTTTTCAACTTTTTTGGAAAGAAAAGATAAAGGTGCAGTGGTCAAAGATTTTTCCGTAGCTGTAAGTTCTAGGCAAACTGTAGGCACTTGAGTTTTTTGTTTGACACACAGCTTTTTTTATGGCAACCCCCTGAAACTACTTGGGGTTATGAGACTTTCTGACCCCAAGATCCAACTAACTTCTGCAATTCTCTAGCTGTGGTGACTGATGACTATGGGAATGTGTCACCTCATATTTATACCACATTGAAACAGGATGTCATGGCTTATCACTTAAGGGTTCTTAATCACTCAGGTGAACTTAAAAAGGTAAAATATGGGGGGGGATTTCACTCATAAGAATTTCTGGGGCTGCCAAGAATAATAGAATGACTGACTAGTTTTGGAGAAAGTATTTAACTTTTTCCCAATTATTTTACTTAAATTAAAATGTATATATATTTTTTTAAATGAAGGGTTCCCTATAATTGTGTCACACAAACATTTGAAAAAAATATTTGTTTTATGATAAGAATTTATTTTATCTTTCAGTTGTTTTATTTCATTTAGATTAGAAATTGTTAATATTTAGAATAAAAGGTCAAGAGGATAAACAACAACAAAAAAATTCACAACCCTTTCATATTTGCTATGAATACAATGCCATTTTAACATTACCTGTTCCTTCTAGCCATGACAACTGAAAAGTGTGATGTCAGTTTGGCATAAGCTATATCCGTTATGACATGTATTTGATCTGTATTTTATCTGTTATGCCACAAAAGTATTTTAATACCTCAAAATAATATTTTATTACTTCAAAATAATTATTTTGTGGTCTCAAATTAGTATTTAGTGGCCTCATAGTATTACATTTCCTCAAAATAGTATTCTGAGGCCTCAAAATAGTTTTTTTCTTCATGTCACCTCTGGGGCTCCATAGCCAAGCTGAATTTGCTGTCTGATTATTTTCAAAGGTATTTCATCCCGATTTTCTCTTTTTACTGGAACACAGAGTGTAAGCCAATCAAATTAATTAATAAAAACAAAAAATGTAAAAAAAAAATAAGAAAATGTACAGTATAGGCCTGTACTGCAATTTATTTTTTATGTTTTACTGTAGTTCTGTTTAGTATCTAATATTAACTTTGCATTTGCTTTTAGATTGAGCAGCTGCTCAAAATAGTATAATGGGTGTACGTATGGTGTTCTGGCACTGTTCATGGTGCTTAAGTGCAAAGGATTACAGTTCTGAGTGCTAACTTACTACATATTTAATTATTCAGTGTGCCTTGGTTGTTTATTAAACAATTGTGATTCTTTCAGCAATATGGATGGCAGCTTATTTATTGTAAGCTCCTGACCCTCCGCCCTGTTTAGGGACAAGAGTTCCCTCACCTTTCAAATTCCAATTTAACCCCTGCATATACTATACTGTGAGTAGTTTGACTGTGATTATACAAAAAATCCTATGCATGTAAAGAATACAAGACCTTGATAGAACTTCGAACTCAAAACCAATTATTTCTAGTACACAAGTTTACATTACTTTAATAGTCGTTTCTTCAAACCACATTTATCTGTCCAACATTGGGCCGCCAGAGTTTCAGAAAATAATGTACTCATTAGAACCACAAGACTTCAAAACAACAAAAACAAAACAATTGCTTAGGTAAGCGATAGCCAGCTAGCTTTCTACAGTAGAGGCTAGGTTGTTCTTTTGTTCTGATTCAATTCAGGTTGGCCTACAGCTAATGCAAAACTTCATATAAGCACAACATCTGCTAAAAACAAACGTTTTCCAAGGCAATTACTTTCGAATGCATTTCTTTCATAATATAAAAGCAGTTACCAGAGTTTTGCTGGTCAGTTTCTCATTACAGACTAAATGACGTAGTAGTAGCATAGTAGTAAAGCTGTAGTTTCCACTCATTCTATTGTAAGTCTTGGCATCTCCATACTGTTGCTTTATTCTCTATATTTTATCACTAATCTGTTTGTTGAATCATAATGAGCCCAAGTTGTGAAGCATAAGTCTCAGTGAATAATAAACATTGCTATTGGAATAGCCTGCCGATTCCAACTGTTGTCAAGTTTCCACTTCACAATACATTACATCAAGTGCATGGACTTCATCGATTGACCATTGGAATGACATTGCCATGTTCTTAATTTTTTTATAGGCTAAGAAACAGAAATTATTCAGTAATGCATATTAGAACAGTGAATTATATAGAGTGGATTCGCCTATATTTTAAGATCTGCGTGACTACCAAAACATCTGCCATTTTCCATTGTAGCATATGCCAACCCACATACCCTGCCTCAAGTCTTTAAGTTTCCAGTGCTCCGTGGCTTAGATATCAGATAAGACCCAGGCTACTCGAGCAATGTCCGAATGGAGTAAGTTTGTCAATGGAAAATGCAACTTTGTGGTAGTACACTAGTGTTTAGCACCAATGAAAAATATGCATTAATGACTTTATAAAGGCTTTGCCCTTCCACTGGCAACAACCCTGTTGCCAGTGGAAGGTTGTTGCAACAGGGTTGTTGCAATTCATGGTTGTTGCAATTCCTTAATGAGTAAATAACACCTTTTCTTACATATTAGCTTTGGTTTTTTTCTCTCGTCCTGTTTGTCTATGATATCCTTCTACTCCTAGATGTATTGTAAAATACAACAGATCTCGACGAGCATTTACTATACACAGATGTTTCATCAGGTGGTGATCATGAACAAAATGTGTCTATCTGGTGTTAATGTCCTCTTTTGCTCACTACTGACAATATATTAGGTCTTATAACAATACCAAGATCTGATTTTAAACTCTGAAGGAGTGGCTGATGGATGGCAAGAGAACATGATTGTTGGTGACTCACCTTCCACACAAAATATGTTTGAGTTGATTGAGAAGTCTAAGACAAAGTGAATATAACAGGACTGGGGCATGGCCCATTAGTTTGAAGTAGATTTTCATATGAAGGCAAGTACAGTTGAATACCCTTTAATTCTGTTTTTTCTGTTGCATGCCTGATTAAGTGACTAATAAAAACTAGTAACATTTTATACTGTCACCACTAAGTGGTAGCATTTCTCTACAAAAGTGTTTCCTTCACATTGGAAATATCTGAGACTACCTGTAAGAAAAAAATCATTGCATCTTGTGTCACTCAACATCAACTAATGAGGCAGTGTTGGTTTCTACAAGATTTATTGACTATCGTTATGATAGTTGTATGACATAATTTTAAATGATGTCAGTTTTAGACAATAATTAGGCCACAGCAATTGTTTGTAGAAAACCAAAAGTGGGAAAACCTACGGAGACCAAGGTCTCATTAACAGTGGTGCCCTGTGTTACAACAATAAACAGTAAATAATACAGATTTAAAACAGATTTGAAAAACACATTAAGAACAGCAAACACAACTCACTGTAAAATGGTAATTCAACAATTGTTGAAAATGCATTATAGGCACAGTTTCCTTAATGTCTTCTTGCAGAAGATTCCAAGAGTGAGGGGCATAGTAAGTAAACTAAGTTACAGTTGTGCTCATAAGTTTGCATACTGTGATGGCAATTTCTAAATTCCAAATAGTTCTATGAAAATGGTAGGTAAGACAGGAGAAATCAATTGCGCAATAAACGGTTTTAATCTTGCTTGCAAGGAGAAAGTATACAGGTTACAAAGTAACGGTGGATAGTTTCTAAATAAAAACATCATTTCGACAGTATTTATTACATAGGAAGAAGGGGTGTGGTAAGATGCTGCCATCTGTTTCATGTCAATCAAACACCTTTCCCTTTGTTCTATCACACACGTCAAATGCTATCTTCCCCCACCTTATCCTTCCTGCAATAATGTTTACCCAAAGGGGCCAACTGACCTTACTGCCCCCTTGCTGTATCTTCTCCTATCCTGTCCTAAAACCCATTGATCTGCATCTGGACAGACAATAGATGTACCCTATGCAAATACCAGATCCCACACATTCCTGTACCTATCTAAACCGTGGGACTCAGTCTAAACCTTTACTCAGTCAGAATACATTGTATGAGAAATTTCCACAACAATCCATCCTCTTGATACCATGTCAAACCTTGGTATCAAACCTTAAACAGTTCACTCATTAGGATGTAGACTGCAACAAAACAGTACTCTTTAACAACATGACCCAGTCAATATTATTATCCTTAGTGATTAGAGAACTGAGCAAACTGAAATGTCTGAGTCCTCCTTTACATTCTTCTAGATCATTACCTTCCGTATAAACTCCAAGATCATACATTGTCATCATACAGAATCATAACATAGTACAGCAAAACTTTTATGTTAAAATCATCATAAACACCTATCACTGAATGCATCCTTCAATTTATCACTGTTACAAAGTTCTCTCATGCCAATTGCTCAATTCGCTGAAAAGTCCTCTCCATGGTTCCATTTGGATGTTCTTCCAAAGTCATCACAACTGTTCTGCTCTTCCAAACGTCAGACAGTCAGTTATGAACCATTTCTTTGACAGGTCGATGTAACAGAACGAAAAAGTCAGATGTGTATTCCAAGGTGTTGTCCTTCACAGCTCAAATGCAGACACAGCTCTTGTTGTCTCCATTCTAGCTGCTTTATCAGCCAGGCCAGGAGAATCTGTGTGTTCTCCCTTGTGAACTCCAAAGATGACCAGTTTTAGCTAAAGGTTCTAGAGCTAAAGGCCATGTAGAAAGTGACTGGTTACTAGCACCAGAAAATTCACTTTTCCCTCAGTGACTTCAATTCACTGTGTCTAAAATTTAAACACTGCAATCCTCGTGTAGCGTGTCGTCGACCCCAGGTTCCTCTCTCAGCTACCTGGACAGCAGATGAGATGTACCTGGTATGGGCCCAATCAGCGTAGCATGATGTTGTGCAGTAGATCTTTCCTACGCCTCCATCCTCTCGGTCGGAGGTTGTCTTCTCCATCACATTGCAGAACCATCAGGACTCGAGTCAGTCCAGCTCACAGGAACCCAGCATCCTGTAGACGTGCGGCACCTAGACGTGCAGCGGGCCAGAGTAGACTCCTCTCTCAGCTGTAGGACAGTCTGTCTGTGTGTCTGTGAGATCCATCTCACCTCAGCCACCTCACAGTTGTCCTTGTAAGCCAAGCTCAGTCTCTCTCTGGGCTCCAGCAAGTCCTCTGTTGCCGAATCGCTTTCAAGTGTTCTGTATCTGAATGTGTGAATTATCCTTGAGAAGATTAGTTCCAACTGCACAGTACATCATCACATATGTCCATCACGTTAGCTTGTTGCAACTCGCTGATACATTAGAACCACACACTATCAAACACTCAAACCCTATATTTCCAATATCTCTCTACTTCTTCTCTCCAAATAGATTTGAACAGTTGAAATCAATAACAGTATCGTTAAAACATTAACATCTCTGGTGCTTCTGTTCTGCTAGTGTAGCAAACTAACAATTCCACTCTTTTCTATAGTTGGTGTAACAACCAACACAAAGAACAGAAGAACACAATTTCACATATCTCATTACTGTTCCAAAAACTCATCAGTTAAGATAGTTTGCTTCCACTCTCTAAGAGCAGTTCATGAACAATTCTCAGTTCACCTATATGATTTACATCTGATTGTGTTGTATCGGAACTACAATCAAATTCACCCATTGTTTCACATATAGGATCAAATACCTCATTTCAAATCAAACATTACACACCAACTTGAAGGTCAGCTAACATAACTGTTATTTAGCCTAATTTCTCTACAAGATGAAACTTAGTGTGAACTTCTCCAAGTCTCTTCTTATTATCCTAGCACATCAAACACACTCTGAAATCCTGTCATAAATCATGACCCCCCCCTTTTTACTCCTTTATCACCACAGGGCTCTCCCTGGAGTGGGGGGTGGTCTACTAACCTAAGGATAACGGACCCTGGTCTTGAAGGATTGTCACCTTATCACTAAGGGACACTGTTGTTATCTTGAAACACCCCAGGCATTGACAATAGTAAAACAAACTTTTTTCCTCATCATTCACCTCAAAGAAACCTCTGTTAACCATTAACTTTCCAATCATTGCTTACTAGGACTGAACTTAAATTAGTATTAGAATACCCAATTTTGATAATGTATGTTTCTCTTCTAAAGAGTCCAAACAAGTTAAAATCCATCTCAAACTGTCAGTGAGTGGAGTGCTACAGTGGGTCTGTACCTCTCTTTATGCAATTTAGACTATGTAAGACTTCTCAACTTGTTTACCAGAAATATAACTTGATGCAGAATTATTTTCTCAATATCAATTAAACCATGGCAAAATTTTGTAAACATGTAAGAAATAACTAAATGTGCTCCCTGCACGTTTCTACCCACTTATTCCATAATGCATGAGATTAATATGATTACTTCTAATCAAATATCAAACTAACTAAACAGTAACACACCCATCAAATTAGGTATTGCTTAGCTACACCATTTCAAAATGGCAAGATGTATTCTACTCAACCATAACCATGTTAGATTTCACATAAAACATACATTTCAAAGACCCAATTTGACAAACTAGATTATTCACGTAACTTCTTTAAGTACCCATTTAATTTGCTTTGAACTCTAAGTTCAACTCTTTTTCATTTGAACTCTAAGTTCAACTCTTTTCCACTATAGATAATCATTTCATACAATCCCCCCCTGCTTTCAAGACAGAAAATGACTTCAAGCTTGAAAGCAGAACCATTACAGGACCGAAAATGAAAAGAAAATTCTAACATGCATTCAGTAAATGTCGCAAACTGAATATCCAACCAAAACAACCGAAAATAAGAAAAACAAAGGAAATAAAAACCGTACCACACACACGGTCGCTCGTGTGAAGGAACTCCCAAATTAGCATATCAAAATGTGCATCTACACAGGCAATGGCCAAACTAATTTGAGACCAACAACATCATGACTCAATTTACCTCCTAAACTCTAGGGAATTTTCTCAATTTTAGATGTAAGTCTACGTCATTCAAAATAGTGGCGGTCAGCCAAAATCGCTACTTCCATGCATATCTCATGCAAAGACATCGAATTTGTTCTAGCAATTAACAATGTTGGATGACTCAAGGTCTCCACTCTTACTACAATTTGATTCGAAATCATAAATGTAAACATTAAAGCAACCAAAAGGAAAACTTATTCTGCTTTCACTTAATGTTTTATCATCCCAAAACTCAACATGCTTGTGTTGGTAAAATTACCACGTGTGAGAACAGGCTGAACACTCGAATTTAACCCTTAGTAATATGCTACCTTGATATAATGTTAAGGGTGGCGGAAGCCATCCCAGTGGACCTGCCCACCCTTCCTGAAGCTCTGAGCTCCACACATATATGGTGAGCCATTAGCAAGGCCAAATGTTCGTTTATGGTCCCCAGACCATCCTCTCAATTTAACCTACATCGTTCATTAACTGAAGATTCTAGATTTAGTGTCCAACCTATCTAATATTTTCGCAGTTTGTAAAAATGTGCTTATCATTATCTATACAGAAACTCAACATTATGGTGGAAATTAAAAAACTTCTTAAGAATGGCACTCCAGGCAGAAAACAGATTTATGACGTCACTATAATCAAGGTACAATAAGTAATCCAAAGGAAAACTCAATGTAGGCCTTAAACACCGTTACATCAATACCCTATTTGTTCACTAATGTACCATTCCAGAATATACATTCCATGAACAAGTAGCAGGCGCTGGTTTTAAAAACACAAGTATTATCCCAGTTATCGTTGGAAAACACCTTTATTTAACCAAACTCAATTTAGCATTTAAAATAGGACGTCTAATTTTAGGTTAATTTAAACGGGGAATAAACTGGCTTTGGCTATTTGGGAAATAAACGGGCCGTAGTCATTTTACCCTCTTTTGCAGGCTATGACTATATTGGCTGAATCCAGTCTTCATGGAAAACAGCATGTTATCTTAATACTAAAACTTTCGCTATGGTCTGCATCCCACTCCATACAAGGAGAGAGAAAACACTATTTTAACCCCTCATTACGAAACCACGAGACCATATTTTACCAAATCACAGAATCATCATTATACCAATTTCTAAGCTATCCCTCTAATTATATTTATGCCATTATTTTCTTAAACTCCTAAGTTAGCAGGCTAACACTCCCACGTGTGCAAGCCATCAGGCAAATTCAATTTCAACACAAAGGCAAAGGCCAAAAGAGTAGGCCTTACATAATAACCATGTTAACAACGCAATGTAAGCGTTCGCCCAAACGCACTCCAAACAAGACGAAACATTGCTATTACAAAACTTCCAAGTTAACACCAACCTCGGTAAACAAGATCCAATATTCTATCAAGGAATACTCAATGCAGCCAATCGGATCCCTCGTGCACAGGGAATACCAAAATGGACAAATGCATTTACTAGACCGACCACAACCAGACAATGACAAATGCCCTTGACTCGGGCCATAACCACATTCAGAACAAACACAAGTGGCGCGTGCATATACAACTTCTGTAGCATACTGATCCAAACCATAAGCTGACCAACAATTGCGGCAATTTACAGGAAAGTATGAGATCCAATCTCAATTGCATATTTAAGTCCAACCTAAATTGCAGACGTTCAAGCAGTCCAACCGCTTATAATCCAGCACTAATCGCAACGCAATAAGTTAGCAGCATAGGCCTCCAAATTCAATTTCCGCAGGAAACCTGTACTGATCAAGCACGAGTCACAGCTCCCGTCAGGCACTCTTTCTCAGCCCGTCAAAGGATAAGCCTTTTCTGGACGATACTAGAATTCCAGAGCTTTCTCTGGCCGTGCACGGTTAACCTGTTAGGAAAGGGACTCAAACCGATCAGGATTAGGATCCCGGACGAGCCCCCAAATTGTGATGGCAATTTCTAAATTCCAAATAGTTCTATGAAAATGGTAGGTAAGACAGGAGAAATCAATTGCGCAATAAACGGTTTTAATCTTGCTTGCAAGGAGAAAGTATACAGGTTACAAAGTAACGGTGGATAGTTTCTAAATAAAAACATCATTTCGACAGTATTTATTACATAGGAAGAAGGGGTGTGGTAAGATGCTGCCATCTGTTTCATGTCAATCAAACACCTTTCCCTTTGTTCTATCACACACGTCAAATGCTATCTTCCCCCACCTTATCCTTCCTGCAATAATGTTTACCCAAAGGGGCCAACTGACCTTACTGCCCCCTTGCTGTATCTTCTCCTATCCTGTCCTAAAACCCATTGATCTGCATCTGGACAGACAATAGATGTACCCTATGCAAATACCAGATCCCACACATTCCTGTACCTATCTAAACCGTGGGACTCAGTCTAAACCTTTACTCAGTCAGAATACATTGTATGAGAAATTTCCACAACAATACCCTGGCAGAATTTGTGAAATCTTAGCATTGATTTTGAAAATATAACTTATCTTTTATTTAAAGATAGTGATCATATGAATCCATTCATTATCACATAGTTATTTGTCTCCTTTTTAAATCATAATGAAAACACAAATCACCCAAATGGCCTTGATCAAAAGTTTACATACCCTTGAATGTTTGGCCTTGTTATAGTCACACATAGGTGAAAATGACAAAGGTGAATTCCCCGCACCTGTGACTTTTTAAATTCCAATTAGTGTCTGTGTTTAAATATTCAATGGGTTTGTTAGCTCTCACATGGATGCACTGAGCAGGCTAAATACTGAGTCATGGGGAGCAGAAAATAACTGTCAAAAGACCTGCGTAACAAGGTAATGGAACTCGATAAAGATGGAAAAGGATATAAAAAGATATTCAAAGCCTTATGTTGAAGTGTATGCTTATGTTTAGATAACAAAAGACCATCTGTTTATCCGTACACAGGAGGTCACGTTCATTCAAAGCGACAGTAATTAGTCAATGGGCTTACAGTACTGGGATGTGTATTGCAGGTTGGGATGTCTATAAAGTTGAGGTACGACAGGACGTTTCTTTGAGATGAGATGATATTGAGTTCGTAAGACATTGTGTGTGAAGACTGAGTCTGTATCATCATGAACAATAGACTATCATATGCTTCAATAAATAATTGAATTGCTCTCTCCCATGACGACCAGGTACGCAATCATTATTCCAACCATTGATTTCTAACACTTTCTAACCAGTCAGTACTGCTCAGTCACTTATTAAGAAGTGGAAAATTCAGGGATGTCTTGATACCAAGCCAAAGTCAGGTAGACCAAGAAAGATTTCAGCCAAAACTGGCAGAATAATTGTTTGGGATACAAAGAAAAACCCCAAGCTTGTGGACGGTAGTGTATGTTTTTCTAACTTGTGTTTTTAATGACGACCTATCCATCGGTATTCAATTTCAGAAAAATTTCCGTCTGGTGCTTAGGTTCAAGTATCCAGTCACATTTTGTTCATATGATTGTTTTGTTTACAACATTTATGTTATTCTCTGTGGTGTCTTATCTTGAAATTGAATACCTATGCATGGGTAGGTTGTCATTAAAACACAAGTTAGAAAAACATACAGGTGCTGGTCATTAAATTAGAATATTATCAGAAAGTTGATTTATTTCAGTAATTCCATTCAAAAAGTGAAACTTGTATATCCCTTGGTAGCCTATGGGGCTTTCGGCCGGATTTCACTAGTGGGACATTTTGGGTCCTAGATTCATTTCTGTAACAGATACAACCTATTATGATGTATCCTTTTAATAGCAACCCCTCTGGCTACAATAAAAACACATAAAAACAGACTTCTGGGTCAATATTTATAAAACTCATCTGTTTGACAGGCAAAAAAAATGTTTTCGGAAAACATTTCTGCCATTCAGCATCAAGATTTTTTTTTTAAAGCATTATTAGATTTTGTGTCAATGGTATTTCCTCATACTTTCATGCCTTTACTATCAAATTACACTGTAATTGGGTTGAAAATAATGAAAAATAATATAATAGAAGGTAAAAAATATAGGCACCCCCAAAAAATGTGGTTCTTCTACCTAGAAATAAAACATTATGAAATAAATAAGATTGAATGTAAAATCCCATGTAATAGGTGTAATGACTCAAAACGGCCAGCAGATGGCAGCACTAGATCGCTAGTTACGTTTGGACTTATATATTTTATAAACTCAGAAAAATTACCAACTTCTTCCCAAAAACTCAAGAACATCCCCATACTATTTTGACTAAATATTAATTTTTATATCTTATATATAATACAAACGATGTATTATGGTTAAAAACATCATATATAGTGATGTACACGCTTGTAATATTTATACTGATGTACAAATGAGCCTTTCGGGCCGAACGGTGAGCCGGTGAGCCTTTGTCACCGGTTCTGTTCGTAATTTTTATGGACAGAATTTCTAGGCGCAGCCAGGGGCCGGAGGGTGTCAGGTTTGGGGACCACACAATTTCGTCTCTGCTCTTTGCAGATGATGTTGTCGTGTTGGCCCCTTCTAACCAGGACCTTCAGCATGCACTGGGACGGTTTGCAGCCGAGTGTGAAGCGGTGGGGATGAAAATCAGTACCTCCAAATCTGAGGCCATGGTCCTCAGTCGGAAAAGGGTGGCTTGCCCACTTCAGGTTGGTGGAGAGTGCCTGCCTCAAGTGGAGGAGTTTAAGTATCTAGGGGTCTTGTTCACGAGTGAGGGAAGGATGGAACGGGAGATTGACAGACGGATCGGTGCAGCTTCTGCAGTAATGCAGTCGATGTATCGGTCTGTCGTGGTGAAGAAAGAGCTGAGCCGCAAGGCGAAGCTCTCGATTTACCAGTCAATCTACGTTCCTACTCTCACCTATGGTCATGAGCTTTGGGTCATGACCGAAAGGACAAGATCCCGGATACAGGCGGCCGAAATGAGCTTTCTCCGCAGGGTGGCCGGGCGATCCCTTAGAGATAGGGTGAGAAGCTCGGTCACCCGGGAGGAGCTCAGAGTAGAGCCGCTGCTCCTCCACATCGAGAGGGGTCAGCTGAGGTGGCTTGGGCATCTTTTTCGGATGCCTCCGGAACGCCTTCCTGGGAAGGTGTTCCGGTCCCGTCCCACCGGGAAGAGACCCCGGGGAAGACCTAGGACACGCTGGAGGGACTATGTCTCCCGGCTGGCCTGGGAACGCCTCGGTGTCCCCCCGGAAGAGCTAGAGGAAGTGTCTGGGGAGAGGGAAGTCTGGGCATCCCTGCTTAGACTGCTGCCCCCGCGACCCGGCCCCGGATAAGCGGGAGAAGATGGATGGATGTCCAAGAAACCGCTCAATGAAATCACCATAATGTTGATTAATATATATTAGAAATTATGCAAATACCTACCAACTGCCATGGGCCCATCTTTCCTTAGCATGTGAATACAAGATGATCAACATTGTGGGCTATACATTCTGATGTGTTCCATAAGTATGCATTAACCAATGACAGACTGTGCTTTGCCAGGGAATAACCACTAACAGTGAGTGTAATGAAGGCACAATGGTAATTTCTACATTGGAATTATGTTAAGCCTAATTGATATTGTGTGTTTATCTGTATTTACTGATTCACCTCCAGCTATATACCTTAATGGGGTAACTGGTATTTTTCCCTGGTGTTTGAAAGGGATGGGTTCAGTGCAGCTGGGAACTCAAGTTAATTGTTCTAAACTATATGATTATTTTTATTCTGGAAATAAACATATCTCACACATAGCGACTAATTAGAATCCTAATGAGTGCTCCAAACCAGATGGACTTAAAAGGTATGACTTTATTGTCTCAAATGTACTTTAGTTGCACTAGTTGGAATGTACTGGGTTTGTATTAAATACATGCCCTTATCTGCCCATGGACTGGGGTGGTGTGTGTTCCGTAGGATATGCCTGTGATAAAAGAACAAATGTAAATTAGTCATAGACTTTGTGCTCTGCAGGGTGCTTCATGGGCCTGGAAAACCAGCCATGTTCAAACTCCAACAACCCAAACATTCAGGGCTGTATTTCATTTGTACTGTATATGGGCTAGACAATTTATGTTGCTTTTTATGTTTACGTTGCTTTTATGATATTATTGATTGGCTTCATCACAGCATCAGCAAAACAGAAAGCATGTAATTGATTCTAAATAACCAACTATGCACAGGACATACATATGATTCTTCATAGCCAAGATACCAGAGCTGTAGTACTCTAGGCCGGTCTCGGGTTCGGTCTCTAGACCACTTTTTGAGTGTCTCGGTCTTGTCTTGGTCTCGGTTGCATTGCCCAAAATTTTCCAAATAAGTCCCCTTCAATATTCATAAAAGACCAATTTGTCCCCCCAATAATTGAATATTGTGATAATGCGGTCAATACTGTTGAGGGCAATAATGACAAGGTGCTTGCCCATTTCACTTGAATTTGGCTAGTATAATTTTTTTGAACTTCTATTGGAATACAATTTATCTGGGATGGATCATGGACTTTTGACAAGCATAGCTACTGACCGCTAATATCCCGAACAGGCTAGCTAGAACTGAACTACAGCGCAGTAGCCTATCGTTAGCTACAGTATAGCCTTGCTGGAATATTAAAAGTTTGACAGTTTGTCAAAAGTCTCATCCATTCCAGCTCTGAGATAGCTTGTTGTGCCATTTGTTGTCTGAATTGGACGCTGGCTATCTTAGATTGCGCTGAAACATTTTTCCTTCATAATTTTCGTCCTTTTCGTTGCTTTGCGATGGTGTTGTCATTTTATTTTGCTGCAGGGCATGACCGATCATGAACAAGACAAAGATGGCAGATGATATCTGAAGCATTGCAAAAAAATAAGTTGCTGGAAAGTTAGGCACCATTAACAGAGTAATAGTTTATTCATCATGTTCTGTAATAAAGACTGCCTAGACAGTAATAGATCTGAAAATTCTATTTTATGGAATGTCCACTGTGTATGTCTGATTGTATTATTTCACTCATTTAGCAAAGTGAGTCTGAACCAGAAGCAGAGAGTCAAAGAGATGAGGGACAGTAGGGTGGATGCTGAGGAGTGATAAAATATACAGTGAGTATAAAAAGTCTATACACCCCTGTTAAAATGGCAGGTTTTTGTGATGTAAAAGAATGAGACAAAGATAAATCATGTCAGAACTTTTTCCACTTTTAATGTGACCTATAATGTGAACAGTTCAATTGAAAAACAAACTGAAAGCTTTGAGGGGGAAAAATTAAAAATAAAAACCTTACAATAACCTGGTTGCATAGGTGTGCACCCTCTTATAACTGGGGATGTGACTATTTTCAGAATTAACCAATCACATTCAAACTCATGTTAAATAGAAGTCATTACACACCTGCCATCATTTAAAGTGACTGATTAATCACAAATAAAGTTCAGATTTTCCTGACATTTTCGTTGTTGCATCTCAGAGCAAAAGTCATGGTCCACAGAGAGCTTCCAAAGCTTCAGGGGGATCTGATTGTTGAAAGATATCAGTCAGGAGAAGGGTACAAAATAATTTCCAAAGCATTAGATATACCATGGAACACAGTGAAGACAGTCATCATCAAGTAGAGAAAATATGGCACAACCAGAGGCATTACCAAGAACTGGGCGTCCCTCCAAAATGGATGAAAAGACGAGAAGAAAACTGGTCAGGGAGGCTTCCAAGAGGCCTACATCAACATTAAAGGAACTGCAGGAATTTCTGGCAAGTACTGGCTGTGTTCTACATGTGACAATAATCTCCCGTATTCTTCATATGAATGGGCTATGGGGTAGGGTGGCAAGCGGAAGCCTTTACTTACAAAGAAAAACATCCAAACCCGGCTGAAGTTTGCAAAAACAAACTTTGCAAAAAAGTCTCCCAAAAGCACATGGGAAAATGAGTTATGATCTGATGAAACCAAGGTTTTAACTTTTTGGCCATAATTCCAAAAGGTATGTTTGGCGCAAAAACATTGCTGCACATCACCCAAAGAACACCATACCCACACCTGAATCCAATTGAAAATCTGTGGGGTGATCTGAAGAGGGTTGTGCACAGGAGATGTCCTTGCATTATGACAGATTTGGAGTGCTTTTGCAAAGAAGAGTGGGCAAATATTGCCAAATCAAGATGTGCCATGCTAATAGACTCCTACCCAAAAAGACTGAGTGCTGTAATAAAATCCAAAGGTCCTTCAACAAAGTATTAGATTAAGGATGTGTACACTTATGCAACCAGGTTGTGAGTTTTTTACTTTTCCCCCTCAAAGATTTCAGTTTGTTTTCAATTGAGTTGTTCACGTTATAGGTCACATTAAAGGTGGAAACGTTTCTGACATGATTTATCTTTGTCTCATTCTTTACATCACAAGAACTTGGCATTTTAACAGGGGTATGTTGACTTTTTATATCCACTGTATACTACAGATTAGCCCTCTGGACCTGTTCAGTTTAAAAATTGTTATGGTGCTCTGTAACAATTTGTCTATTTTGAAGACTACTGGCCTGTAATCTGTTGTTCTCCATATGACTAAGTTGACTTTTTATATCCACTGTATACTACAGATTAGCCCTCTGGACCTGTTCAGTTTAAAAATTGTTATGGTGCTCTGTTACAATTTGTCTATTTTGAAGACTACTGGCCTGTAATCTGTTGTTCTCCATATGACTAAGTTATGCACATGACCTAATTCTACATAACAAAAATGTGCACAAAAACATAGTTGATTTAAAGCTAATAGTATATGTTTTGCCTCTTTCACAGCAGAGGTTGCAGCACTTTGTGTCCGTCGGTACACTGCAACTGTCTCCGGAGTCCTCCGGGATAACATATCCCGGGAAGGTCTCCCTTTTCAGTCGGACGGCTTCCCTGACCACCGGTGTCCACCAGGGTGTTCAAGGGTTACCGCCCCTTGATGCACCTAAGACCTTTAGACCAGAGCTCTCCACCGCAGCTTCGGCAATGGAAGCTTTGAACATTGAACCTAACCTCCACAGGGATGCCAGAAAAGCTCTTTACTCTTTGCAAGGATCCTGGAGGGGGCCTGGGAATATGCCCATCCAGTCTGCATGTGTTTTGTGGATCTGGAGAAGGCTTATGACCGGGTCCCCCGGGAGATACTGTGGGAGGTGCTGCGGGAGTATAGGGTGAGGAGGTCCCTTCTGAGGGCTATCCAATCCCTGTACGTCCAAAGTGAGAGCTGTGTTCGGGTTCTCGGTAGTAAGTCAGATCCGTTCCTGTTGGGGGTTGGCCTTCGCCAGGGCTGCGCTTTGTCACCAATCCTGTTTATTACTTTCATGGACAGGTTATCGAGGCGTAGTCGGGGTGGGGGGTATCGAGGCATAGTCAGGGTGGCATCATCGGTCTGTAACCTTCAGCACTCACTGGACCGGTTCGCAGCCGAGTGCGAAGCGGTTGGGATGAGGATTAGCAACTCTAAATCTGAGGCCATGGTTCTCAGCAGGAAACCGATGGAGTGCCTCCTCCGGGTAGGGAATGAGGCGTTACCCCAAGTAAAGGAGTTCAAGTATCTCGGGGTCTTGTTCGCGCGTGAGGGGACAATGGAGCGGGAGATTGGCCGGAGAATTGGAGCGGGGGGCGGTATTGCATTCGCTTTACCGCACCGTTGTGACGAAAAGAGAACTGAGCCGGAAGGCAAAGCTCTCGATATACTGGTCAGTTTTCATTCCTACCCTCACCTATGGTCATGACGGCTGGGTAATGACCGAAAGAACTAGATCGCAAGTAAGTGGCTGAAATTGGTTTTCTCAGAAGGGTGGCTGGCTTCTCCCTTAGGGTGAGAAGCTCAGTCATCCGTGAGGAACTCTGAGTAGAGCCGCTGCTCCTTTACATCGAAAGGAGCCAGTTGAGGTGGTTTGGGCATCTGGTAAGGATGCCCCCAGGACGTCTCCCTAGGGAGATGTTCCAGGCACGTCCAGCTGGTAGGAGACCTCGGGGTAGGCCCAGGACTAGGTGGAGAGATTATATTTCGATACTGGCCTGGGAACACCTCGTGATCCCCCAGTCAGAGCTGGCAAATGTGGCTTGAGAAAGGGATGTTTGGGTTCTCCTGCTGGAGCTGCTGCCCGATACCGGATAAGCGGATGTAGATGAGATGAGTATATGTTTTTATAATTCAGAAAATCTGAATGAAGTAGGCTAAATATAGAAATATTAGATAGTAAAAATAGAAGAGTCTTGATAATGTCACCTGTTTTGAATTTCAGGTAGGGCAGAGAATGTGTTTGGAACATTCTCATACTAGAATTGGACTTGTTCTGATCTCGGACTCAACCCTTTCCCTGCTGTTTCAGTCTTGTCTCAGTCTCGCCTTTGGTCTTGACTCGGACTCTATTTGCTTCGGTCTTGGTCTTAACTTGGTCTCGCTTTAGGTGGTCTCGAACACATCTCTGTGAGATACTTTAGATTATATGTTGTTGGCCCAGTGTGGGTATATAAGCTCATTGGACTGGAATGTCATATTTATAAACCTCATTATAACCTCAACACAATCTTGAATGAATTTTGTGATAGATTCTACTTCCTCTACTTCTACTTCCTTCCAGAATTAACAGAGATACCGCCATAACAAGAAACAAAGTTAACACGCATTTAGCAGTAGAAATGACTGTTTACATTGATAATTTCCTTTTGACTAGCAAATTCTATACCTTTTGGCAAAAATATGACCTGTTACACACGTTTAGCAGTAGAAATAAGCATTTATACTACTGAATCTGGTTGTTCTGTGAAAGACACCACCATTTTTTGCAAGACTTACGACTAAGTAAACCTGTTTAAAAAGAGTGAGTAGATTGCGACAGATTTCAATAATTCCCACAGCCACGGTTATATGCAACACATGAATTGGCGTTTTAACTAGCACATCTTAAAATATTAGGCTATATGTTTTGGTTATATCTCTACAGTTTGCAAAATCTTCAAACATGAATTCACTTTTACTAGTAGAAATAACTAATAATTAAATCTTTCTCAGCTTTCCATTAAATTTGATTGTTCTATGAAGTACACCGCCGTTTGTTGTAACAGGCAGTAACTGATTTTGCATTTTTTTCTACATTATACAGTAGAATGCTGGCCTGAAATCTCAAAAGTTAATTCCAGAGTCATGGTTTTCAATAAGCAAGGCTCAAATCATTTGGCATTTTAACGAAAATAACTAGACATAATGTAAAAAGAGTAGGTGACTCAATAGATTTTACAGTAGATTACTAGCCACATACCTCGATAGTTAGCTTCTTAAACTAGCCAAAATAAAATGTAAATTCACAGTGCTGCATGTCAGTGCTGCCAATTCATTTTGAATATTTGTTCATTTTACTTTTCACTTATGGCCTTTTTGTGTTAATCAGTGGCAAAAACTACTAATTACATCCATTTTGATTTCATGTTGTAACAGTAAAATGGGGATAACACCAAGGGGGTGAATACTATAGAGAGCCATTGAATAAGCCGTGCTTTTAATTTGATTCACAGTTTTAAGTAGGCCCCGGGACAACTGGCATTACTTCCATGTGGCTGTTTTAAATGATGTATATTGAGTTTGGATTGCCTTTTTAGGTTGCCTCCAGGAGCAGGGTTGAAAAACACTGGGTTAAAGTATCTGACCGGTATCTGAAAAGTTGCTTTGTCAAATCCCTGAGCTGGCAAGGTTAAAAATGTCATTCTAGTAGTTTACCAAATGTTTTCTCAGTCAGATTTGCCTGGTAAAAAAAAGGTGAGATGTCAAATCACCATAGATAGTTATATAATGTGTTTATGTCTATAAAATGTGTTCAAATTGTGTGTGAGTGGTCAAATTGTAGTGGACCTTTAAAACTAGCAGCTTGGCAACCATTTGGGCGATTCTAAGATTTCACTGGTCAATCCAACTATGCAGGTACTGTAATAGAAAAATCGGACTATGACAGCCCTCCTCACACCTAGCTGTATAACTGTATCCTCTTAGGCCTTGGACAGATTTTTTTCTTTCCTACTGGCTTTCAAGCACAACACACTGTTGACATCATTGTGAAGATGGTGTATGGCTATGAAGCTTGAAGTAAACATGCTACTCAAACAGTGCAGACAAAATTCACCCTTGTGCAGTGTCGCTATTCCTTGATAAACAGTGTTGATGTCACACCCTCACCCTGTTTACCTGTGTTGTCTTGTCTCACCCCCACCAGGTGTCTCCCATCCCCTTGTTATCACTGCCTACTTGACCTGTCTTCTCTGTTTGTTGCAGTTGCCAGTTCTTCTTGTGTGTTTTCTGCCCAAGGGCGTTGGACTGGGGGGAAAAGGGGTACTAAGTATATAGGGCCCTAATGTGTAGAGGGGCCCTCAAAAATGTTTGAATCTTGAATAAAGTGTGGAGGGGCCCTCAGAGACCGTCTATGTACAGGGCCCAGAATTTTGTGCTACATCCATGTTTCTGCCTATTTGTTTTCTAGTGTTCCCAGTGCTCTCCTGCTAATAGTCTGTCTATACCTCTGCCGAGTTATCTTGCATACCGAACCCTTGCCTGTTTATACTACCTGATCTTTGCCTTCAAATTTGGGTGCATAAAAAACCCTGAACAGTTATTCCTGCCTCTTGTGCCTGATAATTGAGCTTTTATGAAACCCCCTTTAGCAAACAGGCCACACCAGGGTTAGTGGTTTACCAAACGTTTACTTAAATGAACACCTTTCACATGATAATCCTTCTTAAATATCTTTTCAGCTAAAAAGTAATAACTCACAAGCCAGTCATTGGTTTAGAAGACACAATAACGGTGAGAACTACTTCTAGACCAGGAATACTCAACTCTTATCCTACACATATCCTACAAATGCAGGAGCCTGCTGGTTTTCTGCTCTATCTCATCATTGATTGCACCCAACTGGTGTCCCAGGTCTAAATAGGTCCCTGATTAGCGGGTTTTACAATAAAAAAAAATGGAGGGGAACTGGTTTTGAGGTCCAGAGGTGAGTTTGAGGGTTCTAGGCTAATAAAACAGAGAGCAGTGCATCCCCCTCCCCAAACAACCTGCTGCTCACCTGAACCTAGTTTTGATTGGGATTTTGATTGGTGGTGATCTGTCTGAGACAGTGAGGTCACCTTGTTGCACACAATTAGCTAATGGTGTATTAGATACTGCTCAGGCATTTTAGATACATTCTTCTCAGTATCAAATGGGAAATCGATAAATTATTGAAATGTGCTATGATTGAGAAAATGTTAAAAGCAAAAATAAAAAAGCAAAAATGATAAATGGAAGTGTAAAATGAAGTACATATTTTCATTGTTATTATGGAATGATAATGTTTTCATTTGAGTTATTTGTCTCATCAGATAACCTTTTAATGACATTTGTGAGATTCAATAGCTGGGAACTGACATTTTTTGACAAAGGAATAAAGGACATTTGATGCACAATGCCAGATTAATAAGTTTTGAATTTATTATTCATAACCGAGAATGAAATACCTATAGTGCCTTCTACTAATATTGGCACCCTTGGTAAACATGATCAAGACGGACTGTGAATTTTTTTTTTTTATTGTTTATCCTCTTGATTTTTTTAATCAAAATAATATGGAAAATCAAACCTTCAATTAAAGTAAAACAATTGAAAGAAAATACATTTTCATGAAACCAATATTTTAATCAAATGTGTGCCACAATTACTTTCTGTCTACGCCAAACCCACCTCTGGTGGTTGTTTCTGACCCAAATGGTACACATGGTTTGGAAAAAAATATTTATTGCATTTATTTTATAATTTTACTTCAATTAGAGGTTGGAGTTCTGTGAATATTTTGAATGAAAGACCAAGAGCATACATTTTCCAAAGCCCAATTTGTTAATGTTTACCAAGGGTGCCATTATTAGTGGAGGTCACTGTATTGCCATTAATTCTAAGAAGGCACACCATTTTAAGCAATATTCATCAATTACATTGTAATGGTACATTCATTTGTTACTCCTCAAAAAGCAATACTGTATGTTTAATAAATGGATGTTCAATAAACCACTGTGGATGAATTTATGTTGACCTACAGTACGTGGGTGTATTTCACAACAAAAATCAGGAAAGATGTGCATATTACTGGTTAGATATGGGAAATATGGGAAACAAAAAGTTAATGTATGATCTCTGGTCTCTACAAAGAGCTGTAGTCTGTCAAGGGTCCCAGTACAGATTTGTGTAAATATACCAAGAGGATAGGCTGGATATCCATCTTGTCTTCAACCAGCTTCTTCTCATTTAATCTGATTTGTATATCTTCTCCTCTTTGGGCATTTTTTCTGAAAGGCAATCATTTTGTAGCTTTTGAATCACATACACATACACACACACATATATACATATACACACACACACACATATATATATTTTAAATAAAAACATTCTCATTCAATGGAAAATGTAGGCCTAGTTTAAGAGGCTAAAGCAGGACTAACAAATCTGAGTGCTGCTCTATCAAAATACTACCCAGATTGCTGCTAGTTTACAGTACTCTTTTACTTTTATTTTTTTTACATTTGCTACTAGTGTACAGTGTTATGTGTATCTTTGCTTATATACTCTTCCTTTTAACTCTAACTACATAGTTTGTCGGGTGCCATGTCATAAGAATTTAATTGTACAGGATTTCGCTGTGTTTTTTTGGTGCATTTGACAGATAAACCTTGAAACTTGAGTGATGCTAGTTTTATAAAATTGACAATATACTGTAACACCTTCATAATTCCATAAACAGTGGCACTTTGTTTTAGCCAATGTTCCCCATAAAGCTTTTAGTTATGCTTAAACTAGCTGTGAGTTTAACATATATCTAAAGTGAGGGAAATAAGATTTGATCCCCTGCTGATTTTGTACATTTGCCCACTGACATAGAAATGATCAGTCTATAATTTTAATGGTAGGTATATTTGAACAGTGAGAGACAGAATAACAACAAAAAAATCCAGAAAAATGTCAAAAATGTTATAAATTTGATTTGCACTTTAATGAGTGAAATAAGTATTTGATCCCCTTTCAGTCAGAAATATTTCTGGCTCCCAGGTGTCTTTTATACAGGTAACGAGCTAAGATTAGGAGCACACTCTTAAAGGGAGTGCTCCTATTCTCAGCTTGTTACCTGTATTAAAGACACCTGTCCATAGAAGCAATCAATCAGATTCCAAATTGTCCACCATGGCCAAGACCAAAGAGCTGTCCAAGGATGTCAGGGACAAGATTGTAGATCTCCACAAGGCTGGAATGGGCTACAAGACCATCGCCAAGCAGCTTGGTGGGAAAGTGACAACAGTTGGTGTGATTATTTGCAAATGGAAGTAAAACAAAAGAACTGACGGAGCCCCTTCGGACTGGGGCTCCATGCAAGATCTCATCTCATGGAGTTGCAATGATCATGAGAACGGTGAGGAATCAGCCCAGAACTACACAGGAGGATCTTGTCAATGATCTCAAGGCAGCAGGGACCATTGTCACCAAGAAAACAATTGGCAACACACAACGCAGTGAAGGACTGAAATCCTGCAGTGCCTCCAAGGTCCGCCTGCTCAAGAAAGCACATGTACAGGCCTGTCTGAAGTTTGCCAGTGAACATCTGAATGATTCAGATGAGAACTGGGTGAAAGCTGTGGTCAGATGAGACCAAAATCGAGCTCTTTGGCATCAACTCAACTCGCCGTGTTTGGAGGAGAAGGAATGTTGCCTATGATCCCAAAAACACCATCCCCATCATCAAACGTGGAGGTGGAAACATTAAGCTTTGGGTGTGTTTTTCTGCTAAGGGGATAGGACCGAATCAAAGGGACGATGGACAGGGCCATGTACCATCAAATCTTGGGTGAGAACCTCCTTCCCTCAGCCAGGGCATTGAAAATGGGTCGTTGATGGGTATTCCAGCATGACAATGACCCAAAGTGTGGCTGAAGAAGAAGCACATGAAGGACCTGGAGTGGCCTAGCCAGTCTCCAGACCTTAATCCCATAGAAAATCTGTGGAGGGAGCTGAAGGTTCGAGTTGCCAAACGTCAGCCTCAAAACCTTAATGACCTGGAGAAGATCTGCAAAGAGGAGTGGGACAAAATCCCTCCTGAGATGTGTGCAAACTTGGTGGCCAACTACAAGAAACGTCTGACCTCTGATTGCTAACAAGGGTTTTGCCACCAAGTACTAAGTCATGTTTTGCAGAGGGGTCGAATACATATTTCACTCATTAAAATGCAAATCAATGTAAAAAAATTTGACATGCGTTTTTCTGGATTTTTGTTGTTTATATTCTGTCTGTCACTGTTCAAATAAACCTACCATTTAAATTATAGACTGATCATTTCTCTGTTAGTGGACAAATGTAGACAAATGTACAAAAAAAATCGATATTTGTCCATTGCAAGATTTTATGATAGCTAACAATCTGTATCAACTGTGTTAGCCGGACTGCGTAACAGTCTGTTTCATATTCATGAGTTGCATTAAGCAGCTCTTATATTTTTCTGCAATTAACACCAATATTAAGAAGTATACCGATATCAAATATTATTCATTAGTGAACAAAACAAGTAACAACTTGTTTTTAAATGTTTATAGAAATAGTGTACTGCACATACTGTATATAGAAATGTTGTGCATGCAAATTAAGTATCATTAAGTTGTGGGGTGTGAGGGCTTACCTTGGGACAATGTGCCTGGGGCTGGGAAGGAAAAGGGTACAATTTATGCAAGAGACAACATAGTGGTTACAGACATAACAATGGACATACACCATCAGAGGAGATGGATCATGTAAGGCAGAATCTATTTTGGTTTATTTTTTTAATGTACAATGGAATACATCTAAAGGTTAATAATGGAGTTAGTATTTATAAGGATATTAATATAGTAACTTATAAGGAGATTTTTATATATATATATATTTATGTCTGTATACACCGATCAACCAAAACAACATGACCACTGACAGGCGAAGTGAATAACACTGATAATCTCATTATCATGGCACCTGTCAATGGGTGGGATATACACTGCGTGCACAATTATTAGGCAAATTGTAAGATTTTATTGTTGAACAAACACAATGCTCTCAGTCAATCCAAAATAAAATTTTACCTCAAACCTGAATGTTTAAAAAAGAGAAATTGAGTTTTGATCTTTCTCAAGGGAATACATAAGAGTGCAGAATTATGAGGCAACAACTGGTATGCAGAATTATTAGGCAACTAATTAAAAAGATAATTTCTCCCAACTCAATTTTAAAAGTGTAATAAATAAGTTACAAAAATGACAATTAATTCAAATGTCCTTTCAAAAAAAAATTGTGACCAATATAACCACCCTTTTCAAGTATTGTCTTCCCATATTGTAAATCTCACGATTGAGAAGGCCCCACAAATTCTCGATAGGATTTAAGTCAGTAGAGTGGGGCAGGTCATTATTCGGGCATCTTTGTGGCCCTAGCTAAGCAATGGAGTCCTTGGATGCAGGTGATGGAGCATTGTCCTGCATGAAGATCATGGCCTGAGGACGTCTTCCTGTATCACTGTTTGAAGAAAGTATTTTCCAAAAACTGGCAGTAGGTTTGGGAGTTCATCTTCAACCCAAAAAGATCCAACTACCTCATCCTTTATGATAGCAGCCCATACCAGTACCCCTCCTACACCTGGCTGGCGCCTGACTGAAGTGGTTCTGTGTGTCCATGTGTTCCATCAAGAGCCATGCTCATTTAATTTGTCCATAAAACTTTTGAAAAAATCTGGGCAAAGAAATACCTGAAGACAATCTATACAGTACATTTCAAATATTATTTAGTGGTGGTCGTGTTTCAGCCTTCTTGACCTTGGTCATGTCTCTGAGCACTTGACACCTTGTACTTCAGGACACTCCAGGTAGGTTGCAGTTCTGGAATATGATGGCATTGGAGGATAGTGTGTTCCTAGTAGCTTCACGTTTAATTCTTCTCAAGTCTTTTGCAGTTAATTAGCATCTTTTCTTCTCCATGTTTTTTGCACCCCAGTTGACCATTTGCAACAAAACCTTTGTCCGGTGGTCATGCTTCAATTGTTTAGCTACTTCAAGAGTGTTGCATCAGTCTGAAAAGCATTTTACACTTTTTGACTTTCAGAATCAGTTAAATCTCTTTTTTGACCAATTTTACCTGAGGTCATGAAGCTGCCTAATAATTATGCACACCTTGATATTAGCTGTTATTCACTGTTGCCACACCCCCCTCATTACACCAATACATTTTACCTGAAAATAATTAAATCCATTGAGAATTCAAGGTTATATGGTTTGTAGTTGGAAAATGGGCATAGAAATAATTATACGATCAGAATACTCACTTGCCTAATAATTGTGCATGCAGTGTATTAGTCAGCAAGTGAACATTCTCTGCTCAAAGTTGATGTGTTAGAAGCAGGAAAAATGGGCAAGGGTAAGGATCTGAGCGACTTTGACAACCGTCAAATTGTGAGGGCTCGACGACTGGGTCAGAACATTTCCAAAACTGCAGACCTTGTGGAGTGTTCCCGGTCTGCAGTGGTCAGTACCTATCAAAAGTAGTCCAAGGAAGGAAAAGCGGTGAACCAGCGAAAGGGTCATGGGCGGCCAAGGCTCATTGATGCAGATGGGGAGCAAAGGCTGGCCAGTATGGTCCGATCCAACAGATGAGCTTCTGTAGCTCAAATTGCTGAAAAAGTTCATGCTGATACTGATAGAAAGGTGTCAGAACACAGAGCATCGCAGTTTGTTGTGTATGGGGCTGTGTAGCCGCAGACCAGTCAGGGTGCCCATGCTGACCCCTGTTCACTGCCGAAAGCGCCTACAATGGGCACGTGAGCATCAGAACTGGACCACGGAGCAATGGAAGAAGGTGGCCTGGTCTGATGAATCACATTTTCTTTTACATCATATGGCTGGCCAGGTGTGTGTGCGTTGTTTACCTGGAGAACACATGGCACCAGGATGCCAAATGGGAAGAAGGCAAGCTGGTGGAGGCAGTGTGATTCTTTGGGCAATGTTCTGCTGGGAAACCTTGGGTCATGCCATTAATGTGGATGCCATTCATGTTGTACCAACAACCTGAGTATTGTTGCAGACCATGTGCACCTTTTCATGGCAACAGTATTCCCTGATGGCATTGGCCTCTTTCAGCAAGATAATGTGCCCTGCCACAAAGCAAAATTGGTTCAGGAATGGTTTGAGGAACACAAAGAGTTCAATTTGTTGACTTGGCCACCAAATTCCCCAGATCCAATCGAGCATCTGTAGGATGTGCTGGACAAAGAGGTCCGATCCATGGAGGCCCCACCTCGCAACTTATGGATCTGCTGCTAATGTCTTGGTGCCAGATACCAGATCACACCTTCAGAGGTCTAGTGTCCATGTCTCAACGGGTCAGGGCTGTTTTGGCGGCAAAAGGGGGACATACTCAATATTAGGCAGATGGTCATAATGTTATGGCTGATTGGTGCATGTTAACAAGACATCTGAAAATAGAAGAATATATTTAGTGTATTTTTGCACATATTGTCATTTACTCCATGTATTATTCCT
This sequence comes from Esox lucius, assembly GCF_011004845.1. Taxonomy (NCBI): domain Eukaryota; kingdom Metazoa; phylum Chordata; class Actinopteri; order Esociformes; family Esocidae; genus Esox; species Esox lucius. The sequence continues at coordinate 20,504,189 of NC_047570.1, read as the reverse complement.
AGCGGTGGTATGTTCTATGTTTGAACATGACATTTATTAGGGGTGTGCCAATCTCATCATAATCACATCTGTAGTTGTATCTATTTTTCACACTTTATATCTGTAATTGGATTTGATATAGTCGTGCTGGAAAATCAAGAAGTCAGTTTCAAATGCTGATATAGCCTATACCAAGAAACAAAGATTTTTATTAAGATGAGATATGAATCCAGCAGGGAAATTAATGTAGAATTGTATAATGTTCCACTCTCCACCAAGCAGGCTCACAAGCAATCATCAACCTTACAGTATATTACACATTTTGCTATTATTAGTTTAAACATTACAACAGCATTAAAAAGATAAAACCACTCAAACCTGCCTAAAATATAAATACCACATAATATGCACTGACTGCAATTAATTTGCTTGTTCTTGAAGGCCCAGTGAGTGATTTTTCACTACAAGCCATTATTCAACTCTGTCCCAGCCTGGAATTAGGGTTATTAGCAATGTCCAAATTCATGAATTGAAACTGTACATCCTTAGCAACAAAAGCTTCATTTTTTTCAGTAATTTGAAAGTGACACCTGATATGTTCCAGATTCATTACACTTAAAGTGAAACATTTCAAGCCTTTTTTGTTTCAATCTTGATGATTATGGCTTCTAAAAATCTAAAATCCACTGAGGACCACTGAGCAACGGTCCAGTTCTTTTTCTCCTTCGCCCAGGTAAGACGCTTCTGACAATTTCAGTGGCTTGACATTCGGAATGAGGCCATTTTGCATGAGAGTGTGTGACCCTTGGGCATTTACTGTTATGCAAGTTTGGGCCTTTTTGGGCCCAAACTAAGATATTTTTAAACTAGATAATTACTAGATAAAGTAATCATTCAAATACATAAACATTTTCTATCTGTAAAAATTGCTAGCTAGTTGTAAAACTGTCCATTGTTTCAAGTTTGCTGCTGTTGCTATACTGTATACAAAATTATTGCAGTAGTGATTTTACACTTAAAATAGTCGGACAGCATTGATTATCCCAAAAATACTCTGTACAGTATACTCTTAATCATGGAATTGTCACTAGGGAACAATTAATGGCATCTTTACTTAATTGAGGCCTTAGTTATTCTGAAAAAAATCAGGATGTTTGTGAATTAAACTGTCGACGTGTCAGGAGTTTTTAGAATATAGAAACATTTAAAGAGTCTCCGTGGACAACTCTGGTGTGCTCATAGTCTATAGACTCAATGAGTTACTACAGATATTAACCAGTTTATTATCAGACATGATAGGTAGCGCATAACTTTTTTTTACTACATTTTATCCACATTATGTTCAGTTCACCACCTGGTAAATTGCAAATCCTTGAGGGATGTGGTGAGCACTTTAGAAAGATGGCCCACTTTGGCTGGCTGGAGAACAAGTATTTTCTAAATAGGTAGAAATGTAATTAAACTTTTCAGGTACCAAACAACACTTATCATATTATACTGTTAAGTATTATTAAATGTTTTTGACATTTTAAATGTGATTTAGGAATAGAAAGTATATTCACTTATCAAACTTTCAGGGCGGCAGAGGTAAAGCATTATATGTTAGATCACAGTTGATTGATATATAACAGTATTCGGTCTGCATTTCACCTGTTTATGTGTATTATGCTGTGTTGGGTAGTATTGTAAATATAAGCATGCTCATTCTAATCCTCTGTTCTTGATTTAGGTGTGGTGAAACTCAACAAGATACCCAGGGTTGTAAGGGAAGAAATGTGTGTCCCATTTGCTGAGTGCTTTTTTTTTAAACTGTGGGATACTCCAATAACAAGAAGCATGGGGTTCTCTGTAGTAACGTGGGGTTTGTGGACCCCTGATTTCCTGGACAGTGCTCAGAAAGTCAGTTTTAGGACAGGAGAGTGGACTGTGTATTAGGCTTTTTTATCATTTATTTAGGCAAGTTCTTTTTGAGAAAATCTTTTGTTAATGCACATTTTTTTTTAAATTAAGAGTTAGAGTATTAAGAGTTGATTTGGTGTAGAGTTTAAATGCTTGGAAAATGGTTTGTCTGATCATTTTGGCATATCTATGCAAATGATATAATTATTGATTTATAAAATCAATTATAATTTTTCCCCCTTGAAGATTTCAGTTTGTTTTTCAATTGAATTGTTCACGTTATAGGTCACGTTAAAAGTGGAAAAAGTTCGGACATGATTTATCTTTGTCTCATTCTTTTACATCACAAGAACCGGGCATTTTGACAGGGGTGTGTAGACGTTTTATATCTGTAGCAATATTTGTTTTGTCTGATTCTTCCATTTCAGATTTTGTCCAGGTAGTCATTAGAAATAATATGGGTTCTTAATAGATGATCCTGGTTAAATAATGTATAAATTAAACATTATATATGTAAAAAACATGAAACAATATTATGTCCAAATACATTATTAGATAAGGAAACAAAAAATAGGGCTTGAATGATGACATTCATACATTACTTTATATTTTCCTGCATTGAGAATACTTCTCCAGACAGCAAAATAAGTACTCCGAAGGTTGGAAACCTTTAAAATTATGTCATTAAGTACATTAACTTATCCTCTATTTATTCATACAATCGGTACCTGGAGTATGGAATGGAATGGATTAGACTGTGGTTTTGCAGAGCTGAGAATGGTATTAAGCAGGTTATCAGAAGGGGAAAATTAGTACTGTTTGGAATACTTACGGCGAACCTCCAACTTGCACTCTACTTTGTCTTCCCCACTGGCATTGACTGCTTTGCACATGTACACTCCTCCATCAAATAAGCAGGGCTTCCGGATCTCCAGGGTAAGTACGCCGTGCTTACTGAGCATGCGGTATTTGGCCTCGTTAGAAATGTCCATCTTATTTTTGTACCATGTGACTTTGGGCTGAAAGGTAGAGGTTACAATACAGAAAAAAAAATGCATGTTGCAACAGCAGTTTAGGTAATATCTATCTACAATAACTAAGGCACAGAGCTTTTACTGGTGAATAAATAGTAATACTCCAACAGTATAAGCACAAATGGGTTCAAATACTGTGTACATTTTAGTATTCAGGTGGGCTTGCCAAAGTAATGGATATCTTAAGATTTCACTCAGTCTTATTATTATTACTGGGGCTTGCAAATAAATAGTCCACAGTTTTAATTTATGACTAATTATTAGGGGTTGGCAGTGAAACTGGTAAACACTATTGTATTTGTTAGCATTTATTAGTATTATTCTCCTACTGTTTTTTTTTCAGTCAAATATGCAAATTCCTGAGATTAAAGGCCAAGAAGGGCATGACCGTGAAGGTCAATCGCCCACACGCTGTCATGCAATGCCATGCCAACAGGCCCCATGGTGTTGCTGTTGCTCGAAACATACAGTGGGCAGAACGTATTTGATACAAAGCATGTAGAAGTCTGTAACTTTTATCATAGGTACTCTTCAACTGTGAGTGATGGAAAATCACCAGAAAATCACATTGTATGATTTTTAAGTAATTAATTTGCATTTTATTGCACAACATAAGTGCAGTGGTCCTGTCCCCTTTGCAGAAAAGCATCCCCAAAGAATGATGTTTCCACCTTCATGCTTCATGGTTGGGATGGTGTTCTTGGGGTTGTACTCATCCTTCTTCTTCCTCCAAACACGGCGAGTGGAATTTAGACCAAAAAGCTCTGTTTTTGTCTCATCAGACCACATGACCTTCTCCCATTCCTCCTCTGGATCATCCATATGTTCATTGGCAAACTTCAGACAGCCTGGACATGCGCTGGCTTGAGCAGGGGGACCTTGCGGATTTTAATCCATGACGGCGTAGTGTATTACTAATGGTTTTCTTTGAGACTGTGGTCCCAGCTTTCTTCAGGTCATTGACCAGGTGCTGCCGTGTAGTTCTGGGCTGATCCCTCACCTTCCACATGATCATTGATGCCCCACGAGGTGAGCCCCAGACAGAAGGAGATTGACCGTCATCTTGATCTTCTTCCATTTTCTAATTATTGCGCCAACAATTGTTGCCATATAATGCACAAGCATCTTTGACTGCACTACAGATTGTCCTTACAACAGATAGTTATACGTCCACCCTAAGAGGAGCTATTCATACAAGACGCTTCTGTTTAAAATGTTTGTTTCTTATTCTGTGATGCTATAATACCAACTTTAAAGCTAACCAATTATATTACATTTGTTTTGCATATTTAAGCTATCCCTACTTTAGATTCTTAAAGGTGTATCAACTCTGACTATATTAATTTAAAAAAATTTACTTCTGTAAATGTATTTTGTAGTAGCAACTATGCATTTTCAACTAAAATAAAAAATCTAAATAATATCTTAAACCAGGTCTGCTCTACCATAAATTATTAGGAATTAATGGTCATGCTTCTTTGATGATGATTACAGACACTATATCATGCATGGTTAGAAACAAAGCAGTCACCTTTTTCATTTTTTCTTTAATAAGTAAAACTCACCTTGGGGAAGCCTCTGACAGAGCAACTGAGGGTAGTATTGTAGCCTGCTATAACTGAACGGTTCACCAAAGGGTGTGTGAACTTGGGTGCCTCTGAAACAACAAGCTCCTTGTAGGCTGGAAGCTTATATTCAACACCTAATGAAAAGATTAGTACAGCACGTTACATATGAAGAAAGCATATGGGTTTTATAAAGGTAGCAATAATATTTTTTTCTTTTAAAATCATCCCATACTGAAAAGGTTTTATATATTCTGGTTTGGTTTTAGATATGAAATATACATAAATGAAATATACATAAATGAAAACAACAATGTAATTCTATTAGTTTTCAAATGTATTTGAATATTTTTTCCAATATTTGGATATGTATTTAGAATTTAGCAACGTATTTGAGCCCACCTGTTTTCTGAATGTAGGCAGTGTCGGCTGAAAAGCAGGGTTCTAGGCTGAGGCCTACCATGTTGACCGAGTAGACACGGAACATGTATTCATTTCCCATGATGAGGTCAGACACCACACAGTTAGTTCGTCTATACAGTTCATAGACAGTGTACCATTCCTGAAAATCAAACGTATTTTAGTGAAAGTCTCAGATATTTGAGGAGAGACATATTATAATTTTTTTAGATAGCGTAGGTATGCATTCAAATGGGACCCAAACAAATTTATATTTAGCAATGTTGCATCTTGGAGATAAACAATTGAGATATTGTTCTGTATAATTTTATAATATAATAATCTTACACATAACATCATTGCCACTGTGAGATGGCTCCCCTTTCGATTGATGTATACCACATGTTTGTGTCACAAACATTTTGATATTTCCAGACATCTTATTGACTTCTGTCTCTTTAGAGCACCCCACTTTGGCAAAAAGGCAGCTAATAACGCATTCTGGTAATTAACTTTTATCTGAAAATTGCATTTTGAAAAGATTTGTATCTGGTTTTAGACCTGGGCACAGTACAATTACAGTAACTACACTGTTGGTAAATTACATCGTCAAATGATATTGCCTTGGATGAGAATTTAAGATGTGTTGCTCTGTTGAAGACATTCAATACAGTAGAACACTCAATTTTATTAAAAAAGCTGTCTTCATTGGGTCTGATACTTGCTTCAGGTTTAAAAATTACCTATGTTATTTTAAGCGATGGAATTAAGTCTACAATTCTTATATTCCACAAAGAAGTTGGATCCTATATTCACTGGGAATATAAATGAAATCTGTGACACTGTAAGACATTTTATATTTCATTTTTATGCTGATGACAAGATATCTGGTTTGTCCAATGACACAGTCGAGGTAAACGTTTTTCATGCTCCGTAGCAATTTTCATCCACAAATTTGTTCACAAAATGTATGGATAGGCTTTTTAGCCTTGGAAGTCTCTTAACCCCAAGAGTAACCAACAATCCAATAATCTTTCTCTTACCCCCAAGAGTAACCAACAATCCAATAATCTTTCCCTTACCCCCAAGAGTAACCAACAATCCAATAACCTTTCCCTTACCCCCAAGAGGAACTAAAAATCTTTCTTTGAGTCAATACTCCAACACCATCCTATGTGCCTATGGATAGATTTGCCTTGGAAGTCTCATACCCCCAAGAGGAACCAAGAATCTGATATGTTATGAAAAACCTCTGCTGTATTGTATGTATGATGTACTGTAGGCTATACGAGCCGTGTTTTATTGTTTTCTTAGAGGCAGCTGTGCCTACTATGCCTCTGCCCAGTTTGCTGTCAGATTAATAGCAGCCAGAAGGCTGCACCTGTCAGGTGCCCTTGGTTTCTAGTTACTTTCATGCACTTGAAAAAAATGCAACTTTTTTAATTGCAGCTGAATTGCAAAAAATAATTACATGTTGTATGAACTTGTTAGGGTATATGCATTGAGCCCCGGTACCCTCTTAAGTTTATGTTTACTTGTAATCAAACATAATCGTTCATAAATAATGAGATTTAAAAGGGGTATTGAGTCTGTCATTCCTGTTATTTACCAGCATAGTTACAGATTATGGGCCATAGACTAGGCTATGCAATGAGGGTAGAGTCAGTACATTCAAACTTTGTCGTACAGTAGGCTACGCACTCTTGGACAATATAAACAACATGTGCAAGGAATCGCAAATGGATTTTGGTTTTTGGTAAAACTCTAACAAGTTACTTTTCTCAGTAGGTAATGCTGTAACATAACAATTAACTTTTTAATGGCAGTAATCTTGTAATGTAACAAGTTACTTTTAAAAGTAATGTTACCCAACACTACCCCAAACATTTGAATGGTATACACTACCATGCCATTGGAACACAGGGCTGATGGTTTCTGATTATGGGCCTCTGTATGCCTACTGTACATAGATATTCCATAAAAAATCAGCTGTTTCCAGAAACAAGTCATTCCAACCTTAACAATTTCTACACTGTAATTCTGATCAATGTGATGTTAATGGACAAAAAATTATGTAAAGGTGGATTTTGAAAATATGACTTGATTTTGAAAATATGACTGATCATGCAAATAAAAAATATTTCATTTTTAGGATAGTGATCATATGAAGTCATTTATTATCATATATTTGTTTGGCTCCTTTTGAAATCATAATGATAACAGAAATCACCCAAATGGCCCTGATCAAAAGTTCACATACCCTTGAATGTTTGGGCTTGTTTGTTTTGGCCTCACACAAGGTGACACATACAAGTGAAAATGGCAATTAAAGGTGAATTTCCCACACCTGTGGCTCTGTAAAATGCAATTAGTGTCTGTGTATAAATAGTCAATGACTTGGTTAGCTCTCACGTTGATGCACTGAGAAGGCTAGATAATGAGCCATGGGGAGCAGAGAAGAACTATCAAAAGACCTGGGTAACATGGTAATGCAACTTTATAAAGGATAAAGGATTTAAAAATATATCAAAAGCCTTGCATATGCCAGTCAGTACTGTTCAATCACTTATTAAGAAGTGGAAGATTTGGGGATATCAAGCCAAGGTCCAGTAGACCAAGAAACATTTCTGCCAAAATTGCAAGAGGAATACAAGGAAAAACGCACAGGTAACCTCAGAAATACAGGCTGCTCTGGAAAAAGGGTGTTTGTTTCAAAGGGCACAATACAACGATACTTGAACAAAAATGAGCTGCATGGTTGAGTTACCACAAAAAAGCCTGGTTACAATATGACCACACCTTTACACAAGCCTTACAGCTTCTGGCACACTAATTTGGAGTGACGAGACCTAAATAGAGCTTTATGATCACAACCATAAGCGCTATGTGTGGAGAGAGTGAACAGAATACCATCCCCACTGTGAAGCATGGTGGTGGCTCACTGATGTTTTGGGGGTGTGTGAGCTCTAAAGGGATGGGGAATCTTGTGAAAACTGATGGTAAGATGAATGCAGCATGTTCTCAGAAAATACTGGCAGAAAATTTGAATTCTTCTGCATGAAAGCTGTGCATGGGACACTCTTGGACTTTCCTGCACGACAATGACCCTAAACACAAGGCCAAGATGACCCTCCAGTGGTTACAGCAGAAAAAGGTGAAGATTCTGGAGTGGCCATCACAGTCTCCTGACCTTAATATCATCGAGCAACTCTGGGGAGATCTCAAACATGCGGTTCATGCAAGACAACCGAAGACTTTGCATGACCTGGAGGCATTTTGCCAAGACGAATGGGCAGCTATACCACCTGCATGAATTCGGGGCCTCAAAGACAACTATTACAAATGACTGCACACTGTGTATTTTGCAGAGATGGGGGACTCGAGTCACATGACTTGACTCGAATCCAGTCACAATTTTCAGGACTTGTGACTTGCTTGATTAAAGTATGAAAATGACTTGACTTGACTTTGACTTGAGAACAAGTTACTTGAGACTTGACTTGACTTGAAGTGGAAGACTCGACAATTACTTGAACTTATAATAAACAAACAGCAATAAAATTATTTTACATGTTGTGACATCAGCACCACTAATCAGCGTATGTGCCTTTAACGCTGCACAATTCAAACCGCGCCAAACATGGCAGACAGTAACGTTATCGAGCTCCACAAATAGTATCGTTTGGATACAAGGACGTTGAACTGGACCGTGTGAATAAAAAAAGATTTGCCTGATGCAAAATATGCAACAACATCAAATTTCATTCGTTATTTTAAGAACCACAAGGAAAGGTAAGAAAGTAATCTCTTTATATTCAGTTTCACTCTATAACGATTAAGTTACTAATGTAATTAATTAATCTTTTGTTTGTTATAATTTGGCCTTGGTTGCATATTATGTTTTTTTTTTTTTCTTGTTAGAAATGTGACCATTATCATTACTGAATACGTCTGGTAAATAGATGTAGGCTAAGGAAATTTGACTATAACAGTGGCATAGCCTGACTTTTAATGTTGATGGGCATCTTAAAATGAGCGGGCATGTATATTATTACACGTAGGCTATAATGTCTGTATTAAATGTGGGCATTTTCAAGTGTTTGTGGACTGCGTGTGGAAACTAAAAAGCATTAACTTTATTGTATGAAAGGCTAACATGGAGGCGCCGATTTGATTAGCACCTAAACATTTCGAAGAGGTTTTTTTTTTTACTCATACAGACAAGAATAATTACAACGTAATTACATATTAGGCAGTTTTTCAGTCACAATAATTAGTTTATAAGGTTGTTGTTATTATTAGCCCTTATTACATGGATTGGCAAAATTCCAGTGCAGAATGCGTGTTATTTCTTGATAACAGACCGTTGCCTTGAAAAACAGCGCGTTGCAATTGACGCAGCAGGATTCTAACCAGAGACGGAACGGATTATTTTCTTTAGAGGAAGTAATACAATCGTTTTTAAATCAATAAATTCCTTTTGAAATCAATATTTTGTGTCAAATTATAGATTTATTTGGTAGGTAGCCATGTAATAAGCGGGATAAGGTATAGCGAGGCGGTTGTTATAGCGAATACAACCCCTTCAGGCTGATTCAAGATCCCTCCGCTTCGTCACCCCAAAAAATTGTACCGCGGAGGAGAAAAATATTTGATTTTGAAATCGAGCTTCGCACCGAGCGCACGTCAGAAACAGAGGACAGTGTGTGTGTGTGTTCATCTTTTTAGTACTGTGACTTGACTTGAAACTTATAAGGACTCGACTTGACTTGCTTAGGGTGAACCCTTGACTTGACTTGCTTGATTTATCTGAACTGTGACTTGAGACTTGACTCGAGACTTGATGGTTTAGACTTGAGACTTGCTTGGACTTGACCATGTGTGACTTGTCCCAATCTCTGGTATTTTGTGTCCTTTATATGAAATGTCTTCATTATGAATTAGAGTTAAATATTGTTTGTGAGTTGATTTTACAAAAAGTATGACCATCCCTATGACTATCCTTATTCATAAGAACAAGTCAAGCAACAGACATTGGGGACAACAAAGCTACAGACTGGCAGAGGGCGAAAACCACTGTCCACTGACCGCGACGACCGTCAATTCATTCAAATGTCACTCAACAACCATAGGATGACATCAAATGACCTACAAAAAGTATGGCAAACAGTTGCACGGCGAGGTTGGTTCGAAACAGGCTCCTAGGGGCAGGTCTGAAATCGTGCAAACCTAGAAAAAAGCCCTTCATCAATGAGAAGCAAAGAAGACACAGGCTGAAGTTTGCAAAATACCATAAGTATTGGACCTTAGAGGAATGGAGTAAGGTCATCTTCTCTGAATAGTCACATTTTCAGCTTTGCCCAACACCTGGTCATATAATGGTTAGACGGAGACCTGGAGAGGCCTACAAGCCACAGTGTCTCGCACCCACTGTGAAATTTGGTGGAGGATCGTGATGATCTTGGGATGCTTCAGCAAGGCTGTAATCGGGCAAATTTGTGTTTTTGAAAGACGCATGATTCAAGTACAAGGTTTTCCTGGAAGAACACCTGCTTCCTTCTGCTCTGACAATGTTGCCCAACTCTGAGAATAGTTTTTTCCAGCAGGACAATGCTCCAAGCCACACAGCCAGGTCAATCAAGGTGTGGATGGAGGACCGCCAGATCAAGACCCTGTCATGGCCAGCCCAATCTCCAGAACTGAACCCCATTGAAAACCTCTGGAATTTGATCAAGAAGATGATGTATGGTCATAAGCCATCAAACAAAGCCAAGCTACTTGAATTTCTGTGCCAGGAGTGGCACAACAGCAATGTCACAGACTGGTGGAGAGCATGCCAAGATGCACGAAAGCTGTAATAAAAAATCAGGGTTATTCCACCAAATATTGATTTCTGAACTCTTCCTAAATTAAAACATTTTGTTGTTGAAAAATTAATATGAATTTGTTTTCTTTGCATTATTTGAGGTCTGAAAACCTCAATATTATTTTTGTTATTTTGACCAATTGTTATTTTCTACAAATGAATACTCTAAATGACAATGAATGAATGTAGGATTCATTGGCTTTTGTCAGTGTTTCTGTTCTCTCAAAAATGACTGATGATTTCCGTCACATCCATAAAGTAGGATTGCTTTTTCCGAATTCTCTGAAGGGCTCTACAAATATGTACATTACAACGTTTGTTTATACTGTAAGTACATTTTTCGATTTTGTGTGAAAATGTTACATCCTTAATGCTTTAAATGTTCAGTTTATATCATATTTGAACCCTTTGCTTGAATTTATTATGATAACAGTTACATTTTAGACAGTGCCAACCACATTAACTCTCACCATGTTCTTCTTGTCAGCCTTCTGAACCATGTAGCCGGCAATTTCACAGTTTCCATTGTCCTTCGGTGGCTTCCACTCCAAAGCCACATTGAAGCCCCAAATGTCTATGATTTTCAGTTTCTCTGGCGACCCTGGTAAATCTAAATTATATATAAGAAATCTGTTAAATTAATGGAGTCAACATACTTTACTTCAACTAAAATACAATAAAAGAGGAATGCTGATACACAATATTTTGTTTAAATAGCAAGGTATTGTGACTTTGTTTTGAAAATCCAAAGGCAAAGGGACAAGCTTGTCAGTTTCGATGTACAACAGTTCAGATACAGCATAAAACCCATTCTGAGGGAACTGATAATCACACCATAAAATGAATAATCAAAAATGTTATTCATGGTGTGAGGCATCCTTACCCACTATTTGAATTGAGATGCTAGCTGTGTCCTCAAGATTCTCTATCTGAAGCTTGACTTCATACTTCCCAGAGTCCTTCCTGTCTGAGTTGCGGATGAAGAGGATTGAGTCATTGTCACTGTTCCGGATGCTGACCTGCTTTGGGTTCAGCGGTTCCCCATCTTTAGTCCAGGTGATCACAGGTCTAGGCTTGCCCTAAATTTAAAGTTGAGTTGGACATGGACATTAGAACACCACATTTTGGGTTACTTCCTATACTTGAGTTGGATTGCAACCCCCTTGAAACTATACCAGAGTTATTATACCAGCCATTCCTCGAGTTAACACTAATGACCATATCCCCCATGCATCCTGGGAAGGTTTTGCTAATATTTATGATAACAATTATCAATTCACACCCAAACAAATGACTGGGTTTCTGTCTGTTGAGATTTTAGCCATGAAAGCACAACTATTCGCAGGCCCCATTGACCGCAAACAGCGGTCCTCAATGAGATCCTTGAATTTTTATCAGACATCCACTGGGATATCCTCTTTCCAATGCCATTTGGGGGGGAGTCACTGGCTAACTAATTTATCCCGACTGTGATCACTATTGTTAATATCGCCCTGTAAATGTAAATGTAGTTTAATTTAAAGTTCTTGTGGTTTGTGTTCATTGTTGATATGTATGCTGTTACTGCTGGCTGCAATCTAAATTGCCCCTTGGGGATAATAAAGTTACCTTGAACCTTGAACTGTTGTTCCACCTTGCCATCCTCAATTGATTGGAATGAACTCTGTGGGCTATACTCTGACTTCTCTCAGGGTGGTTGTGGTTGGCTTGTGTACCTTAAGTCTAGTGCTTGATAAAGTGGGTGAATTTACTTTCTTGCCTGGTTTGCCCGGTCTCTGGATCAGCAAGGGTCAGCCCGTCCTGTCTTAATCCCAATTGTTTATGTTGCATTAGTGTATGTGGTCTGAAATATATGCTGAGGTATCCTTTTGAATCCAAGGAATGCTCTCTCAAATTGTATGGGTGTCTTTTTTAAGCTTAGGACATGAGCCCTTGGACCACACCTCAAGTCTACCTAGCTAAAGTCACTGTTACTGTCAACAGCCCTGCAGGCCACCAACTCTTTTTGCATCCTCTTTGAGGTTTCTGGGTCGGGAATTTGTAAGCAGTCTGCGATGCTCAACAACTTCACTACGTTCTGTCTGCGTTAGTATCCTAATATAATACTATTGTATAGTATACTAAACTATTGACTTCTCCTTTGCATGTATATGAATGTCTATAAAACAATGGTTCTAAGGGGTACCATAGAAAAAACACATGCAAAACATAACATTTATTTTAATTTATTATGAAGTTATAAACCTGAAAACAATGGCTAATTATCCATAATTCCCTGAACAAAAGAATGCACATAAAGGTTTGGCTTGTCATTTGCATTTGTCATATTTATTTACAAAGCTGCCAGGCTACTTCAGTTGCTAAGTTACGGATCCAAGATCCATCTTTAAGATTAATCTCCGGGGGGGAACTTGGAGTTTAAAATTAGACAAAATTCATTCGGATCACAACGCATACTGAACCGAATGTCCTGTACCAAATGGTACGAACGCGTACTGTTACACCTATTTTTCAGTATCCAAGTTTTAATTTGTTGTTAATTGCAGTATTTGTGCCAATGTTACTGCACGGCTACTGTCTTTGATGAATAGGTGACGGTGCCTCTCTACCTCGTCAAGAAGAACATTGATTTCTTCAGCTCTGAATGCTTGTGTTCCATTTTTATTTCAAACAATTAGAATGGATTTTTCCCAATATGCTTTTATATGCTATTATATAAACATCAATACAAAGCAAAAATTTCACAGTCTCATCTGTTAAGTTGCTTGCTGAATTTAAAATGTACAGGTAATGAGCTGTACACATTCAAATTAGGGCTGGAAGTGAAAATATTAAAAAGTATATTATTTCATGTATTAAAATAATATGTTGATGTGGCATCTTCAAAGCAAAATCAAAACCTAGTGATTCAGACTCAAGTCACATGATTGAATTTTCAGATAAGGCTCTACAGACATAACAATAATATCGATTAGTCATGCTGTGGTGATACTAATTGCACCTGCCTTAGAATGTTGATTAAATTCAGTTAAAGTGCAGATTTTGCTGTGCATACCCAATAAAGGTAATTTAATTTGAACTAATTCACAATTCCAAAAGCACATGCAGAGATCACATAAATATCATGGGGCAACTAACAGAGTTCCAAAGTGGCCAAATAGTCAATGCTTTGAACAGAATTAAATCAGCACCTCTGTGACCCATTCTAAAAAGAAACTGTATGTTGGGAAGTTCACAAAGCTGGAATCTATGACAGGGCGGGTTGGAATCCACTTGTATCCAAGGCCAATGCACAAATATGCATAACTTGGTGTAAGGAGCACAAAACCTGGTCCCTAAGCAATGGAAAAGTAATATGGACCGATGAGTCATCTTTCACCCTATGATGCCTGTGGGCTCAAGGAAGCAAAATGATGCCTTGAGCCCACACTGTCTGCTGCCAACTGTTAAACATTGTGGGGGATTTGTAATGACCTGGGTCATTGGGTCTGATTATTGCTTTGCATGGTCATGTAACGGCCATGGAACATGAGGCCATTTTACAGGACCTGGTGCACCCATGGCCCAAACACTATACTCTCATGATGTACCAATATTCCATGGTGATAATGCTCCCATATACACTGATAAACGAATTCAAGTTCTGGACCGCAGAGTGCAAAGACCTTTTCCACCTCTTTCATCCCACAAAAACTGCAGGCATTTCAACACAATAATTTCTCAAACATAAAATATTTTATTGAGTACTAGATGCCAGTCTACAAGATACCAGTCTATAACCACCCTACAGTATAATGTGAGAAGCATGTATTCGAACCCATACCTGGAAGGGGATTACGAGGTTTATTGTTTCCTCCACTTTCTTGATGAGGGTCTGGCGAAGATTCCTAGGGATCCAGATTTTGGGTTTCTCTGTAAGAGAAAATATAAGTAAATATGTGTATATATGTAAATATATGTCAATGCCTAGCTGTTTTTGTCTGTTTGTGTGTGGTTTTTCCCTGAGAATGTGAGTATTACAATAATTTTTTACTATTTTAACTACATTACTTTTAACTACATTTTCCAAGGCATGTGTTACTTGTCTCTTTAGAATACTTTACTGATCATGTGCTACATATTGAATAGCCACCTGTGAGGATGTAGTAAGGATGTGCCAGGTATGGTATATGGAGAATTTTCTGAATACAACTATTATACGACATTGTAATTGTTTTTCATCATCTCTCATCAAAAAAATATCAACTGCAACACATGTCATTCTAAAATCTCAGTTTACTAGTTTGCATGTCTATACAATAATGGGTGGAATGTAGGTTAACCAGTTAGACCCCCTGTGGCTGTCAACAAATTACTGGAATTTCAGTGAAAGTTTTTTCTTTAATAATGTGTAAATACCGTAGCATCTACGATTTAAAAACCTACTGTATTCACATTGATTTTGTCTTTAACAAGAAATCAGAAACAGGGGATTCTGTCAGTTTATTTTAAAAGTTGTATTAATGCAATTACTTAATACTTGGTTTTAGTGTGCAGTAAGGCAAGGCTGCATCTCATGCATCAATAGTCATAATGTCATAGCACACTCTGCTATGCCCATAGTAGTATCTGGCAGTTGCTCTGGTGTTTTGGGGGATTGTTACTGCGGACCTTGCTCATCGATATTGCTATTATAATATTACAGTGTTAAGGTTATTAGTAATATTATATGCACCATCATGTTATGGCAGTGAGTTAAGGAACAGAACCAAACACCTTAACATCGAATGTGTATTGTTTCTGTAATAATGGTTAAAAGAAGAACGTGGCATTTCCTGTCGGAAATGGGAGAAGCTAGTTCAGCCAGGGAACCCAACTGGGCATTGTCTCAGCGAATCATCAGCTGACATCGGAATCGCACCTACCACAGTCGCACGATTCCTTATCTAATATATCTAATATGATCTAATATCGCACTCTGTCTGTTACTCTACTGGTTGTCTCAGCATGTGGTTGCTAAACCCACCCACCATCCACCAACCATCACCATCAGTATTGCTATTATAATATTATAGTCTTAATGTTACTAGAAGCACCATCATGTGATGGCAATGAGTTACTCCAAAGGAACAGAACCTAACGCCAAGACATCGTATGTGTATAGTTTCTCTAATAATGGTAAAACAAAGAACGTGGTGTTTCCTGTCTGAATTAATCTGCATTCCCAAACATATATGATGTGTAAACTTTACAGACCGGAAAATGGAAACAACAGTGGGACTCCACTTACTTTCAATTTCAAACTTTGGAATTTGAATATCTTAAGTAACAAATACTTACTTTTGCAGTGCTTGTGGTTCAGAACCCCCCCCCCCAGGTAAAGAACATGTGTTGCATGTCTTGAATGTATGCTCACTGCATGTATAGGAGAGTACAAATTATGGGAAAGTACAATCGATATGCATACGCATTATCTTGGAGATGGTGACAGCCTGTGTTAGGGAGGCGGGTGAACTGGGTCCTGCCATGTTGTAAGCTCGAACACGGAACTGCATCTTCTCTCCAGTAGGTAGGTCCCGGATGACCACAGATGTCTTCTTTGTCAGGCCCTTGAAGGCTGGCACCCATTCATCAGCTTTGGGCAGAAGACAGTCAGTTGAACACTTAACATCAGATGGCTCAGTGCCCAATCCATCTGTATGTAATTTAGTCATCACAAACAGGCCTGTCTGCATGGATTGAGGTAGAATATTAATGTGAACGTTGTTATCTCTGAGGGGACTACAACCCTGTTTCCGAAGTTTAGTGCTGCGTAAAATGCAAATAAAAAGAGAATGCAATGATGTGCAAATCATTTATATTTATAGTACAAAGACAACATACCAAATGTTGAAACTGAGAAATTTTATAATTTTGGGAAAATGGAATTTGGAATTTGATGCCAAAAACATGTTTCAGAAAAGTTGGGACAGGGCATGTTTACCACTGTGTTGCATCACCTCTTGAGACCAATTGCTGTAGTTTTGAAAGTGAAATCTATTCCTATTCTTGCTTGATATAGGATTTCAGATGCTCCACTGTTTGTTGTATTTGTTTTATAATTCGCCAAATTTTTTCAATGGGTGACTAGTCTGGATTGCAGGCAGGCCAGTTGAGCACCCAGACTCTGACTACGGAGCCATGCTGTTGTAATACATGCAAAATGTCCTGAAAATGTCCTGAAAAAAACATTGTCACATTGTCAAAAACATGTTGATCCAAAACCTCCAAAATATATTGTTGATCCAAAATATATTGTTCCCAAAATAGTTTCACATTTTGATTCGTCAGATCACAGGACAGTTTTCCACTTTACCTAAAATGGGCTCAGGACTAGAGTAGATGGCTGTGTTTCGTTAGTGTTACTGAGGACATGCAGGGAAGTCCACTACAGAATTGTGTCTGTTTTTAATGCAGAGCAGGCCAGAAAATCACAATATTGGTTTTCGGCCTTGTCCCTTGGGCACAGAGATTTCTCCAGATTCTTTGAATCTTTTAATGATAATATGTACCATAGATGATGAGATCCTTACACTCTTTGCAATTTTAAGTTGATAAACATTATTCTTCAGTTGTTGCAATATTTGGCTCTGCAGTCTTTCACAGAGTGGTGAACCTCTCCCCATCTTCTGAAATACTCATCCTCTCTGGGATGTCCTTTTTATACCCCATCATGTTGCTGACCTGTTGCCAATTAAACTAATTAGTTGTGAGATGTCCCACCAGGTTTATTTTTTTTTGTATTACACAACTTTCCGTGTAGCTGGCATCAAATTCAAAGTGGGCATGTATTTTCAAGAAACAATAACATTTCTCAGTTTCAACATTTGATACGTTGTCTTTGTACTATTTTCTATTGAATATACGGTTTAAGTGATTTGCACGTTATTGCATTCTGTTTTTCTTTCCCTTTTACATAGCGTTCCAACTTTTTTGGAAAAGTGGTGTACATAGTATTTATTCTCCCTGTCTCAAGCCAGTTATTGGAGGCCCTAGTTGTTGTCTGGATAAAACCCAATGTTTTTAAATTGCTTATCATTGAAAATGTCATAGAGCAAGTAGTCGTGTATTGCATTATGCTTCTAGCAATGCCTCCTTTATTGCCCCATGAAATTACACTAACTACTATGTAACCCACCCACCTGTGGTATGTTTAATGTACATTGATGAGCCAAAACATTATGAACACCTGCCTAATGTGCTACTGGTCCTCTGTGTGCCACCAAAACAGCAGCGTCCTGCCAAGGCATGGACTCTACAAGGCCCCTGAAGGTGTGCTGTGGTATCTAGTACCATGACATTTGCATCAGATACTTCAAGTCCTGTAAGTTGTGAGGTGGAGCCACTGTGGATCAGACGAGTTGGTCCAGCACATTTCACAGATGCTCAGTTTAGATCTGGAGAATTTGGAGGCCAGGAAAACACCTCAATGGTTTGAGGAACAATCATGTTCCTCAAACCATTTCCGAACAACGTGTGCAGTGTGGCAGTGTGCATAATCCTGTTGAAAGAGGCCACTGCCATCAGGAACTACCATTGTCATGAATGGGTACCTAGACTGCAAAAATATTTAGGTAGGTGGCACGTGTCGGTTGGTACTCACTGCTGAACAGGAGCACCTCACAAGCCATGTCGTTTGCCCTTGTCAAAGCTGCTCAGGTCTTCAACCCAGCCCTTTTTTCCTCCATCCAAAATACTGACTAACGATTGTTTGCTGAGCATCTAATCTATCCAGACCATGACATGTGCCCCTGTCAGGATATGATCAAACTCATTTTCTTCACCTGTGAGTGGTCATAATATTTTCGCGGATCAGCGGATAAAGCCCCGGAAAAAATTAAGAGAACACTGCACCTTTTTCTTTCCTTTCCAAAAAAGTTGTAAAGGAAGGTTTTGAAGGTGCAGTGGTCTCTTAATATATACACTCACCTAAAGGATTATTAGGAACACCTGTTCAATTTCTCATTAATGCAATAATTGAATCAACCAATCACATGGCAGTTGCTTCAATGCATTTAGGGGTGTGGTCCTGATCAAGACAATCTCCTGAACTCCAAACTGAATGTCAGAATGGGAAAGAAAGGTGATTTAAGCAATTTTGAGCGTGGCATGGTTGTTGGTGCCAGACGGGCTGGCACCAACAGTATTTCACAATCTGCTCAGTTACTGGGATTTTCACGCACAACAAAGAATGGTGTGAAAAGGGAAAAACATCCAGTATGCGGCAGTCCTGTGGGCAAAAATGCCTTGTTGATGCTAGAGGTTAGAGGAGAATGGGCCAACTGATTCAAGCTGATAGAAGAGCAACTTAGGGTTAGGGTTAGGTGACTGAAATAACCACTCGTAACAACTGAGGTATGCAACAAAGCATTTGTGAAGCCACAACACGCACAACCTTGAGGCGGATGGGCTACAACAGCAGAAGACCCCACCGGGTACCACTCATCTCCACTACAAATAGGAAAAAGAGGCTACAACACCTGACCTCAACAAAATTGGACAGTTGAAGACTGGAAGAATGTTGCCTGGTCTGATGAGTCTCGATTTCTGTTGAGACATTCAGATGGTAGAGACCGAATTTGGCGTAAACAGAATAAGAACATGGATCCATCATGCCTTGTTACCACTGTGCAGGCTGCTGGTGGTGGTGTAATGGTGTGGGGGATGTTTTCTTGGCACACTTTAGGCTCCTTAGTGCCAATTGGGCATCGTTTAAATGCCACGGCCTACCTGAGCATTGTTTCTGACCATGTCCATCCCTTTATGACCACCATGTACCCATCCTCTGATGGCTACTTCCAGCAGGATAATGCACCATGTCACAAAGCTCAAATCATTTCGAATTGGTTTCTTGAACATGACAATGAGTTCACAGTCACCAGATCTCAACCCAATAGAGCATCTTTGGGATGTGGTGGAATGGGAGCACTGGCCTCTTTCAGGAGGATAATGCGCCCTGCCACAAAGAAAAATGGTTCAGGAATGGTTTGAGGAACACAACAACGAGTTCAAGGTGCTGACTTGGTCTCCAAATTCCCTAGATCTCAATCCAATTGCGCATCTGTGGATGTGCTGGACATACAGGTCCGATCCATGGAGGCCCCACCTCACAACTTATAGGACTTAAAGGATCTGCTGCTAAAGTCTTGGTGCCAGATACCTTCAGAGGCCTAGTGGAGTCCATGCCTCGACAGGTCAGGGCTGTTTTGGCGGCAAAAAGGAGACCAACACAATATTAGGTAGGAGGTCATAATGTTATGGCTGATCGGTGTATATATATATAAATCAAATCAAAACTGGTGCTTGGGAGAAATCCTTCAGAATAGTAGATCAGCAAGAACATGTTTTGGCAGCCCAATTATAGTTCAGTGTAGACAACCGTTCATAAGTTTGGGGTCACTTAGGAATGTCCTTGTTTTCGGAAGAACTGCTATTTTTGGGGCCATTAAATGTATATCAAATTGATCAGAAATACAGTCCAGATATTGTTAATATTGGAGATGACTAATGTAGCTAGAAATAGTTAATTGTTAATTGAATATCTACATAGGCATGCAGAGGCCCATTATCAGCAAATCATCAGTCCTGTGTTCCAATGGCATGTTGTGTTTGCTAATCCAAGTCAATCACTTTCAAAACTAAGTGATCATTAGGAAACCAAGAACTTGTCTTCTGAAACTCAAAAGTGAATTATTGTGTCTTAAGAAATTAAAGCTATTCCATGCAAGAAATTGCCAGTAAACGGAAGATCTTGTACAACGCTGTGTACTACTCCCTTCACAGAACAGCGTAAACTGTCTCTAACTTTCTAGTTTGAGAAACAGACCCCTCATAGGGCCTTAACTGGCAGCTTCATTAAAAAGTACCCGCAAAACACCAGTCTCAACATCACCAGTAAAGAGGCGACTCCGGGATGCTGGCTTCTAGGCAGAGTTGCAATGAAAAGCCATATCTCAGACTGGCCAATAAAAAGAAAAGATTAAAATGGGCAAAAGAACACAGGCACTGGACCGAGGAATATTGGAAAAAAAAGTGTTATGGACAGACTAATCTATGTTTGAGGTGTTCGGACTACAAAGAAAAACATGTAAAGATGCTGGAGGAGTGCTTGACGCCATCTGTCATGGTGGAGGAAAGGTGATGGTCTGGGGGTACTTTGGTGGTGTTATGTACAGGGTAAAAGGGATCTTGAAGAAGGAAGGCTATCACTCCATTTTGCAACGCCATGCCATACCCTGTGGATGGCGATTGATTGGTGCCAATTTACTCCTACAACAAGACAATGACCCAAAGCACAGCTCCAAACTATCCACAACCTATTTAGGGAATCAGTCAGCTGGCATTTTGTCTATAATGGAGTGGCCAGCACAGTCACCTGATCTCAACCATATTGAGCTTTTGTGGAAACAGCTTGACCGTATGGTATGTAAGAAGTCCAAGTCCAATCCAAGTTGTGGGAGGTGCTTCAGGAAGCATGGGGTGATATCTCTTCAGATTACCTGAACAAGTTCACAACTGAAATGGCAAAGGTCAGCAAGGCAGCAATTGCTGCTAATGGAGGATTCCTTGACAAAAGCTTTGAAGGACACAATAATTTTTTCTATTCAAAATAATTATTTCGAACCTTTCAATTACTATATTCCCTATTCATTTTGCTATATTTCCTATTTAAACTCCTTTCATGTATGTTTTCATGGAAAACAAGGACATTTCTAAGTCAAAGCTTTTGAACGGTACTGTAATACAGGAAGATTAATGTATATTTCCTTTTCCTTTTAATGTAAATTAACCTGATCCAATGTATTATTTGTTTGTTCTTTAACCGAACCGCAGCACCAAACAATTAAGAACTAGATGAGATTGTTCCTCCTGGTCATGGAGATGTGAGACACTCTGAGACTGCAACTGTTCCTGGAAGTACACTGATAGGAAACTGTGCCACATCTCCTGGATGTTCAAAAACCCTATTTCTACAATGTCACTACCAATTTAAACAGGTCTTTGTATTATGTTGTTTTACTGTTGATTATTACAATGGCATGTCCATTTTGTTTTTGGCATTTAAATTCTTGCTTTAGACCAAGCAGGAACTGGATCATTTGCAATAAATCATTTTATGAAAATAATATTTTTCAGTCAGTACACTTTGCATGCAGCAATCGCTCAAATATTATTTTGTTATATATTGTTATATCAAATGGGTCTATCATTGCGTTGTTTAAAAAACACGACTTGCTGTTGGTAATCACGATCAACTGTCACTATCTACATTTCTGTTTGTATTCATTTAAAATCTATTCATCAATAATTCTACAGTGTAATAGTTACTAATCAGACCTTTCTAAAACAATTATGTATAATCCATTGTTGTATGTTTTCAAACTAAACAGATATTTCTATAAATGTTAGTTGTTGATAATCAAAAGCATGCCAGTTATTTTGGCATCCATTCAAATGAATTGAAATACATAATTGTACAGCATAATAATTTGATCAAGATTCACAATCTGTTTTGAATGAGTGTCTAAATGGAATTAGAATGAAAGCTTTGAATGTAGTTTTCTCCCTTATTACTAATTCCAGAAAACTCTGGACTTCAACACTCACAACCCTCCTTGAGGTACTCGACCCCATAGCCCTCCAGCTCAGCTGAGCCCAGATGCTCTGGTGCTCTCCACTTCAGCGAGATGGAGGTATCACACATGTCATCCACGCACAGGCCAACAGGCTCACTAGTGGGGCCTTAAAGAATGAGAAGGACACAAGAAAGGAAGTGAGAAAGAACAGGATATGTAAAATAAGTACATGATTTACATAAAATAAAAGTTATTTCACGAATATCACAGTATTTGATGGTTAAGGAGAAATTGCAAAACAGATGTCAGCCAGTGTCAAGACTTTTGTGCAAAATGTATGATGAATTTAATGCTACTCACTTGTCTCAGTATAGGTTAAGCTTGACTTATCTGTATAATGTGTGGTGTTGCTATAGGTATCATTCATTGAAAAATAAGATCCTCAAAAAAGCATGAGTTTCCTGCTAAAACACATTGCCAAACGTAAATCGTCTAGCTGATATGGAGCTAAATAAAAGGGAGACTTAGCATTGATTTTGCAAGGCAAAAGCTTTCAATTACATGTGGCTAGCAACAATCTTCTATGGACAAAGTCCATAAACTGTATACAAGAATCAGACAGATAGGAATCAGAGGCCATATCCACAAAACATTGTATCTTACTACTAGCAGGACTCCTAAACAGTTCCTAGCTAAGAATTTCCTCTTAAAACCTATTCACAAAGCTGCTAAGATCAACTTTTACAAAGGAACAGGGAGAAGTCTTAAACTAACAGAACGGACAGGGTTGTCCTCGTTGCTATGGATGATGTTGTGTTCCATGAACAACCTTACTATGCCCACAGTGATTGGCTGATGGGGAGGGGTCTCTGTCATTGAATTCATCATAGCAATACTGCAGAAGAATGTGTCATTTTGCCATATTTAAATAAAATATAAAAAATAAGATGTAAGCTAAGTGTCACTGATTAAACATGAAACCAATAATGATAAACTGAGTAGTCAAGATATGTTCAGCTAACTATCAGTCTCTTGGTGGTCCCAAAAAGACCAAGAGAAGCTCATCCATGCTTTCATCTCTAGTAGGGTTGACCACTGTAATGGCCTCTTAACTGGACTCCCCAAAAAGACTGTAAAACAACTGCAGCTCATTCAGAATGCTGCTGCTGGAATGTTTACTAGGACCAAGAGAACAGAATACATCACTCCGGTTCTTAAATCTTTGCATTGGCTTCCAGTCGGTTACAGAATAGATTTCAAAGTGGTGCTTTTAGTTTATGAATCTCTGAATGGTTTAGGACTCGAATACATTTCTGATATCTTTGCAGAATATAAACCGAGCAGGGCTCTTAGATCCATGAACACAGGTCAGCTAGTAGAGCCCAGAGTCCAAACTAAACATGGAGAAGCTGCGTTTAACACTTATGCTGTACAAAACTGGAATAAACTACCACAAGATCTTAGACGTGCCCCAAACGTATACATTTTTAAAGCCAGGTTAAAAAAAAAAATCTTCTCACGTGCCTATGACTGAGCACAAACTTAACCACACTGTTTAGCCTCATAACTTCCCATGTTTTTATCCCATTTTTAATCTTTATATGTTTTCTTATTGTATTTTTTATTATTATGATGTATTCATTTGCTTTGATGTTTTCATTTGAGAATTAGTTTTTATGTTATTGTACTTTCATATATATATATTTTAAAGCACATTGAATTGGTTCGATGTATGAATTGTGCTATATAAATAAACGTTCTTGCTTTCTTGCTTTTGTAACCATATCATTACCCAAAAGTTTACAAAGCTCACCCCTGTTTGTATTTCTGATGATCTAATCATAATAGCTACATAGGAAGAGATTTTCTTCCCTCATCGCTTACATAAGCAAGTTCACAGATGTATATAAAGACAACAATGGTACAGTAAAAATACTCACCCACTGGGATAAAGGGTTGTGAAGCAACGCTGTGACGTGACATGCCAATAGCATTCACTGCATAAACACGCATCTCATATTCCACACCCTCTATCATCCTCTTGGCCTCATAGGTCATATCAGGGTAGGGATCAAAGTTTAGCCTCATCCACCTGTAGCTCTTCTTCTTTTTCCTCTCCAGCACATAGCCTGAAAAAATCAAACTTTGGGATTACAGACTGTGAGCAAACCCATGAAGGAACTGAAACATTTCAATTCTATGTTTATTTACGCATTAAATGATTCTTCATTATTTAGTATAGCCATAGTATAGCCATTTATACACCGCTGTAATTTAGGGGAACACTGAATTTACACATCAGGTCTTGATGAACAAAATATATATTCTAGAGAGGCTTAACCTCCTTAGACCCTGTGTCCACATATGAGGACACTAGGTTTTAGGATTCCTGCAACATGTACTTCATTCTGCTGTGCTGGTGCATGTAACATGCATTACTTATTGATCTTTTAATACCTCTCTGGTACTGACAAATGCAGTATACACTATGATGTACAGTATTTAAATAAAACACTGACTGCATATGTCATTAGCAGTTGTGCCCTTATTTGTTTCCAAGTTCAGGCATTGAAATGCACACACACTTAGTGCAAACACATGTACATACAGTATCTCACAAAAGTGAGTACACCCCTCACATTTTTGCAAATATTTGATTATACATTTTCATGTGACAACACTGAAGAAATGACACTTTGCTACAATGTAAAGTAATGAGTGTACAGCTTGTATAACAGTGTGAATTTGCTGTCCCCTCAAAATAACTCAACACACAGCCATTAATGTCTAAACCGCTGGCAACAAAAGCAAATCGGGGAAAAATTATAGCAAGATGAATGCAGCATGTTATCAGAAAATACTGGCAGACAATTTGCATTCTTCTGCATGAAAGCTGTGCATGGGAAGCTCTTGGACTTCCCAGCACGACGATGACCCTAAGCACAAGGCCAAGTTGACCCTGCAGTGGTTACAGCAGAAAAGGGTGAAGGTTCTGGAGTGGCCATCACAGTCTCCTGTGTGGTTCATGCTAGACAAACGAAGACTTCGCCTGACCTTGAGGCATTTTGCCAAGACGAATGGGCAGCTATACCACCTCCATGAATTCGGGGCCTCAAAGACAACTATTGCAAAAGACTGCACACTGTCATTGATGCTAAAGGGGGCAATACACAGAAACGTCTAGTAAAGTTGTTGAGCGGCAGAAGAAGGAAAAGATGGATAAATCTGATGTTACAATGACACAAGCAAAATCACAGCATCAAATGATGGGGGAGATACAGTCATGATCCATATCCAACAGCAGCTAGCAGAGATGTTTTATAAATGCAGGTAGGTATTGTTGTAGCCTAAAAACACTCAGCAGTTCATCAGTTAATTTATTTGGATGAGGCTATTAAATATTAATATTATCTGCCTCTGTCCTTTAGCTGTTAAATCAGATAGCAAAATTAAGATTTTAGCTGCAAAGGGTAGGGTGGAGGCCTCCGCGGCTAAGGTTCGCACCCATGGGAGAGAAAGCTCTGAACCTGATTTGTGATGCCTTAACATAAAACTTGGTCAACTGCACATTACTGTATATCCTCACCAATGATTGGGTTGCCACCATCAAACTTAGGGGGGTCCCACTGGGCAACGCAGGAATCTGCTCCAACACTGATGATCCTTGGGGCGGCGGGAGGATCTGGCACATCTAGGTGGTAACAATTCCATAAAAAGCATTAAAAACACTGAGGCACAAACCGTTTGAATATGAATTAGGTTTCCAAATAATTTCCACAAAACCTTTAACCTGAATCAAATGAATTGTTGACACTTTCACATTTAATTCCCATTCACTGGTAACTTAGGCAAATCAAATCTAACTGTACACAGTGTCAATGTGACACATTTAGTCTAAAATGTAGGATGAGCAAGGTACAATGCTATGTATTAAATGAATCCTACAGATGAAAAACCACATGTGACATTATTGAAAGAATTGAGATATACATGAACAATCTTCATTGGTCGACCATTTTTAATAGTGAACCTGTTTCACAAGCTTTCCATCCGCTAATTAACCGTCATTTTAGATTTAAAAATAGGCTCTTGTGGAATAACCGTTTATGTGCACCACTCAGGATGAACAGACAGGCAAAAAACCTTTCTTTTTGCTGATAGAAATCGATGGAATTTCGGAATTAGTCCTCTAAACAATCTTCAAATTCTAAATCAAAAAGATTGAATTGTTTATTACATTTAAACACAAGTATGGTGGACTATGCAGTCGGACTACAACCTGAGCATCGAAGACTTTGGACCAAACTTTGGTTTGTGGCAAGATCAGTCAGGCTGTTTCAATGACAGAATACATTTTTTTCCTCCCAATTTCAAGTGTCCAATTCCATATTACAACCTTGTGTCACTGCAACAACACTGGCCAAATATGCACCACCCTACAGGACCCCCCGGCCACAACCGGCAATGGCATGACTGGGATTTGTACCCAGGTTATAGCGACAAAGTTACTCTCCATAGCAGGTACTTAGACCATTGAGAGGATACATATTCAATAACATCTTGTTGTCTTCTGATGGCTCTTTACAGGCCACATCGGATACATGCTACAGTGAAAGAGGGCATCACATTCTATCTTTCCCAAGAACCCAGAATGTACTGACTCTGAATGTACCACCTCTGCATTTTTGGATTTATAGGGACATTTTCAAACGGCAGAGCTGTCAAATTTCAACCTTTGCATCCAGGAACTTGGAAAAGGAGAACCTGCATACATGTGTGTTTGTCATGAGGGGATTACACATTGATGGTCCATTGAGGTGGCATGCTGCATATCGAAGGGATTGAAGAGATGGACTACTGACTACAGCTGGTCTACATATCACCTTTCTGATGTGGTTAAAAGTCGCAGGTACTGCACAGAGAATACTAACATCCCCTCAACATGCATCATGTTGTTCTAAGAATAAAATATTCTAATGGTTGACTGTGAAAGTAATTTATTGATACGAGGAAATGTTTCTGTTCTAATTTCAGCAGAGGATCACTGGAATCTGTATACAAGAGCCAAAGTCTGTTGAGGGATGGAAATCGTGGCTGATCTCCAAACCAAAACAAAGAGCTACTGTACATCTCAACCTCGCTACTTTGCAAGACACTACCCCAGAGCATTTGAGAGTCCTCTGCCCATCAAAAAAGACAAGTACCAAGATCTGTTGACAATGCTCAACTACTTGACAGCTGCTGCATGAAAATTTTATGAATCGCTGCAGTAAATAATTGTTGTTAAACCAAGCTACATAATAAAAATTTATTTGTGAGTATATGATCCGCTGAATTGGTATAGTAAGTTGAATCTGACAAAATTTCAGCAGATGTCACCCCGATCCTCAGGAAATTAAAGTGTAGTAGGTGTTTTTTATATAAATAAATGTGTGTATGATTTGAACCAGCACAAACAAGGGCACCACATGTTTAATTATCTCCAATCGGAGGCAACTGCTGCCTCTTACATCTGGTTGGGAATCCTTTTTAAGTGGCCCTAGTTTTCCCCTTAATTTGTCGGTCACTGTTTGTGTTGAAGGCATCAGTTCACGGTTAGTCTCTCCTTTTGTTATTTTTGTTCAGGAGTGAAAGATAATTAAAGGAATGACTACCTTTACCTGCTCTGCGCCACGTGTCCTTTCCCTCAACCATGACAATGGTTTTCACTCAATTTAAAACTTAATTGTGGATCATAATGTTAAATGCAATGAGAATGGTTTTCTGAATGTTTTGTAATATTTACTTTAGGAACATGCATATTGGCACATCATATTGATCCCAATCTGATATAAAAAAGTTGTGCTTGTTTTGATTGAACGTATTTCATTGTATTCTATTTATGTAGTTATTCTATGGTATGTTCACATTTAGGGCTTTATTTTAAATAAGACCTAGATTTGATGACTGAACTCTTAAGGAAAGTCATCAGTGCTAAAGTTGATGGACCAACTTTAAATGAACCTCCATACAAATACCTTTACTACATATTGCATATAAGTTATTTACTTTAAGGGCATCTGTTCTTGAAAACACTTGAAAAAGGACATCTTATAAGTATCATACAAAATGTCACATAATACTGTTGTTCCACATTCTAAAAATTAAAACTGCAATAAATGGTTCTTCATCTATTGGATTCAAATGTGTTTAATCTACTTAAATGATTGGGGGGACAGTGGTTGTATCTTACCAACAACTTTGACATTGATGTCAGCTTTGTCTTCCCCTGCAGAATTTCGTACAATCACAGAGTACATGCCCTCATCCACTTTCTCTGTTCCCTCAATGGTGAAGATACAGTGTCCCATTGAGCTCTGCACATGGATTCGTCCATCTCCATTGGTCATCACCTGAGGCATAAGGACCATAGATAGATAGCAATAATTATATGGTTAGGTCTTTGAAGTGAAATGTTGTGACATGAAGAGTGTTAGAATGATTTTATGTCATAAGTATTGGAATTGTTTTAAAGTATTTGAAGTATTAATAGTAATAAGATGTTGCAGTTTTAGCAAAATAAAATGTAGTAAACATTACAGGCTGGATTCGATCGGTCGTTTACTATGTGACAGACTGTCTTTAACCACTACACTATTTAAACAGTGGGTGGGGGTGCACGTGATACGTGTGTGGAGTAGAGCTGGGCTACCCGAACCCTGCCCGACCGGCCCGAGGATAGGCATGGATAAGGATGGTAGGGTGGGGCTCGGGTAGGCCTATAAACATAATTATTATCCTAATCTGCGCTGATGCATAAATATTCTTCTGCTTTTGCTGCGGCAGCAACTGCACTTGACGTCACGTGAT
Source organism: Esox lucius (assembly GCF_011004845.1). Taxonomy (NCBI): domain Eukaryota; kingdom Metazoa; phylum Chordata; class Actinopteri; order Esociformes; family Esocidae; genus Esox; species Esox lucius. The sequence goes on along the minus strand of NC_047570.1, from coordinate 20,475,004 downwards.
GTACGCATAGCTATCCATGAACAGGCATTGTTGCACAAAAAAAAAGAAAGTGTGTTTGAGACTACAAGTTGTTAGCTGGCAGGCTTATTATTCGCAATGGATGCGTAGTAAGTTAAAACAAAAATGTCCAAAGGAGAGCTGGTAAAAATTACAAATGTAGTGGGAAAAGACGCCCTTTGGAAATCATTTGATTTAGTTGTAACCACTGAAACTAAGATACCCACTGGCTACGTGAAGTGTCGAGCTTGCCCCACGATTTTAAAGTATGACAGCAAGAGAACTGGCACCTCTTCTCTCCAGCGACACTTTGACCGATGCAACTGCTGCCCAACAGAAGGTAGGCCTACCGGTCAGCAAAGCATGACATAGTTTCTATTTGCCCCAGTCAAATAAAAAAATCACTGACATGTGTGTATCGTTCTGTTGTAAAGATATAAAGCCATTCCACACAGTTGAAGGCAGAGGTTTTGTTGATTTAGTGCAAGAGTTCATTAACGTGGGGGCAAGTCATTGCCGAATTCCCGTTGACATGGTGCTCCCAGGCCGCACAACCATATCAGGGAGGTGCCATGAAACAGCAGCCACAAAGAGGATTGAAGTAGTCGCGGAGATTAAGAAAGCTATTGCTGATGTAAATAATTTTGGGATGACCACAGATATGTGGACCGATGATTACTGTAAGATCAGCTATATGGCAATTACCTGTCATTATATTACCGCAGAGTACGAGCTAAAATCCAGAGTTCTAGCTCCAAAAATGTTCCCCCCAGAAGATGCCAAGAAATTGTGAAACAACTCGTGACTGTGTTACATTTTGATTCAGCTGTGCTGAATAAAGTTGTCTGGATAACGGACCAGGGATCCAATATGATTGCAGCACTCAGGCCCTACCAATGCCTTGACTGCCAGGATCATGTGTACAGCACTGTGCTGAAACATGCACTTGACACTACTGAGCTGGAAGATGCTGTCCCAGAGGTGGCAGAAGATATGTGAAGCAATCAGGACTTGTAGCCCAATTGTCAAAGACTGTGAGACAAATGGGTGAAAGCACTGTTTACCTCACCCTGGATTCAATCAAGGCAGTCTAACCTGAGCTTCATGAAAAGCTTGAGAGCCGAGGTGAGAGTCGGAGGATAGATGAGATACCTCTCAATGTACTGGATTTCTTATTGGACCTTCTCCGACCCTTTTATGAGGCACAGAGGGAGGTCGAAAGTGACCAGTACCCTACCCTCAACTTAGTCATCCTGTGGGTAGAGCGGCTGAGGCGCCATCAGAGACATTTGGAGTGGATCAACAGAAATGTTCAAATTCAGACATTGCACAAGCTTGCCACATTCTTGTGGCCTAAGTTCAGCCAGCTAAGAATGCTTCCACTTTTCAACGAAACAGAGTGCATGAAGAGGCCCAACTAAGAATTTCCCGCTTCTATCTGCTCGCTCTATCCCCACAGGTGAGATGACTGAACCTGCTGCTAAGAGAAGATTGCACGACTTCGAAGAATGGGAAAATGTGCCAGTGGAAACCGTTGTAGATGAAGTGGAAGAGTATAAATCACGCAATCATTATGGAAGATGAAATGGACGTCTTAGGTTGGTGGAAAACACAGAGTGGAACTTATCCAATGCTTGCTAAACTCTCCCGTAGTGTGCTCAGTATTCCAGCTAGTAGTAGCAGCAGCGAGAGAAACTTTAGTGCAGCGGGGACCAGAGGTGGACATTGCTGAAACCATCAATAATGGGTACAATACTCTTCCCTCACAATATATACTACACCTTTTTTTATTGGTAAGCTATTTATTTTTCAGGCTCGGGCTGACCAGGCCTACAATTTGACAGGAGCAATTTGACATGGGTAGGGTAGGGCTTGAACTTTATGGGAAATGGGTAGGGCTCGGGCTTAAAATCCAGGCCCCTGCACAGCTCTGGTGTAGAGATGTGGTGTCTGTTCACTTCTTGTATTGTCAAACCAATTAGTCGAAACTCCATGGTTCTCAAAACTAGTTCCCTATATTAGTCAACATCCAAACCAACAATAGGTATAACAGGATCGCAACACAACATTCAACACGTTAAATAAGAAAGAGATTACTGTGGATGGATAGCTAATAGCTATACAGTAACTATAATGAAAACAATGACTTGAATCGAGAACAATGTGTAGTTTGTCCATCTCAATATAACCATCAACAGTTTACTTTAACCTAACTTAAATCATGAACAAATCCTAATGCCTAATTTGTTTGATCTGTGGCGAGGATTGAACTCCCGTCACCTTTGTGACAGTCTGCATCTCTAACCACTATGCTATTTAACAACAGGTAGCCAGTCAGACAGTCACTCAGTCACTCAGTAAGAGACAATCGCTCTTCATAGCCAGTTCTGCTTACACAATCCGGCAAAAAAGAACAGTTCGTTTCCCATTAAAGTCAAAAAAGACATCCCATCGAGAAAATCCCATTCAAGTCAACTGAAGTTATAAAAGTGCAATATAAAAAGTTAAATATCTTTAAAAATATATAACTTGTATGCAACTGGGGGGAAAAGGACAGAACTAAATACACAGGAAAATGGGCACAGTACAAACACAGGTGAGATTGATGAAACTGATAAACAGAGTTCGGGAGGGAAGACAAGAAGGAAAGACGAAATAAGGACAAGACAATCAAAACTAAAACAAGGACTGGAACGATCCCGTTAGGCTGGGATTATTACAGGTTGGCTCTACGCTCACCTATATGAGCGGTAGGTAATTAATTAGTTTGTCAACTCACGTCTTCTCTCTTCTGAGACCATCATTTTATGCCCTGAGTGGGGTGTGTGCACATTTAATAGGCATCTTTACAAGCACTCAGATACGTTAAGAACGCTCGAGCAAGCATAACAATTATGATTAGCTGTACAGCTAAACAAATAATCAATCAAATATACTACCAATACTGTGGTAAGTTATGTAGAGAGGAAGGAGCAGGACAGCCTTTTTTACACCTGTTTTCTTTTTAAAAAGCCAGTTGATTACACCCCTTTTGCACACCTTCAGAGGTCTAGTGGAGTCCATGCCTCAATGGGTCAGGGCTGTTTTGGTGGCAAAAGGTGGGCCTACACAATATTAGGCAGGTGGTCATAATGTTATGGCTGATCGGTGTATAGTGTCTGCATAACGACAAAATGTACATTTTACACTAATGAGATCGACAAAGGAAACCTGGAAATGAAAATAAATAAATTAATTTAAATAACTCTGAAGCATGCTGGGCTTTATAATTATTTTGCTTATTTTTCTAATTCTGTTAATAATTATTTATTTGAACTTGCACACATCACGTCGGTCAATTGCCTGTTTTAAATTTGTGCTAAGCTCCTTATTATAAACTTGTTCAATTTATTTTGTTAGAACAAATTCATGGATTTATTTTCATATTATTTCATATTTATATTCTAGGGTTGTTTTCACAAAAATATGAATACTGTAACACAACAATGCCCCCTGCTGATAACTATAGCCAAATATGCACAATGCTTCCTACCCCTCTTTTTTATGTAATTATTGTAAGCCTGAAATAATAACCATTATATTTATAATAATGGTTATGGATATATTGAATAGGATTGGTGTGTCTGCTGGTACAATGCACCTGCCCAACAGACACACCAATCTTAATCAGTTTGTCATCTGCACCATGCGTATTTTTTGAGAAACTGCTAAAACACTTAAGAGATAATGTCACGATCCTCTTAGAACCTTACTTATAACAATTAATTATCCAGACAGTAATTGGAATTGAGGTAATCCGTCCTAAAGATCAATTGACCGGAGGCCTGTGTTTTAGGCTACCAAAATTAGAAATTAAAGCAATGTGGTAGTCTGTGTGGCTGATTAGTTAAACCAGATACTTTACCTTTTCTCCCTTTGTCCAGACCACTGTAGGTGCTGGGTCTCCAGTGATGGGCACATCCAGTCGCAGCCTGTTCCCAGCCACCACAACTATGGTAGAGTCTGACGTGCGACCCATGCAATCCAGGTGGATCTTTGGAGGATCTTTAGGAATCAAGAACAGTACAAATGCAACATAAATGTATGTAATATTGATCCAAGCTATTTCATCTGTGTAACAGAATAAGATGCTGGGAGGAGGAATAATAAACCATAGCATACCTTGTCGAGGCACATAATCGATCTTAACCTCTGAAAAACAGACAAAAGCAATTCATTCATTGAACAAAAAGTGCATAACACAAGGGCATATGGTTAATTGTACAAATTAAAGTTTTACCCAGATAGTTCAGTTTGGCTGAGAGGTTGAATGCATATCCATCTGGAACAAAAGTGTAGTCTCCTTCATCTTCAGGTTTGACATCATCAATAGTGAGTTTATGGATCCTTCAGTGAAAGAACATTCTTTTTAGTTGTATTTTTAACAACACAAAAAACCTGAACCGACCCAATACCACAGTATAGATATCATTCTCACCTGCCAACATGTGTAATATTAGTTCTGGAATCGATCTTCACCTTCACTCCATTCTTGTACCATGTACCTTTCACGGTTTCATCTGAGACCTCACACTTAAACACAGCCTCATCCATTGGCTTTACTGTGAGGTCTGCAATGGTCTGATACACCTCCAATTCTTTCTCTAAAGGATTAAGAAGTCAGAGCTCAGAGATGTAGTCTATTTCATGAGTGGCCTTTTTATGATTCACATTGTAGAGCATGTACTATGCAGCAGAGTATGTGTTTGATATTATCCTACATGATTTTGGTGCTTTTTCTAGGGATGTAGGGGATAAAGCATCTAATTTACAAAGGGGAAGAATAATTTGGAGGTTATTGAAACCACCGACAATGTGCTGTTGCTACCAGTTTAGCTACGTCCACTGTCAGTTCACCTGTCCCCACACTGGGTGCAAACTCATGGTCCTCTGCTTCACAACACAATGTGACCACTCTCTTTGAAAACTGTGAACGTACTGCCTCCAGGTGGAAGCCCTGCCCGATGCATTAGCAATGGGGTGTCAGGCATAACAAGGAACACCTGTGGGGTTAATCTTCTCTCTCCCTGTCCACTACAAAGCAGGTGTCAGCAATCAGGACAGGGATGAAGAACTAGGCAGAGGCTATATCTGAGAGGACATGACGGCCCAGGAAGCAGCGCCTACTACTTTCGTAGTTTTACTTTCCCATGTAGAGTTGGTTGGACTATTTCTTTGTTATTTAGCACTTGTTTTCCCCTTTGGTTCTGCCCTTGGGCTTGTTTTGTTTAAAAAACAGTAAGACAACATCACAAAGAAAAATAAATACATTGACTTTGGGTTCCTGGCATGTTTTTTTCCACCATCCTGCTGCGAATATAGACTATCCTTTTACGCAATGATCCAACCGTTTGACCTGCCAATTGGATAGCCCATTGGCAACATTTCATGTTAGCTGTGGAGTAGGCTTATGGCACATTCTTTACTCAATTGCAGCTGCAAACTCATTGATTACAATTAGAAAATTCAAGGGTAGTATACAATGTATGTCTGCAATGATTAATGTAAAACGCTGTACCAGTGAACATTATTTGTTAGAGTTCCCTAACAGGGACACTAACAAACTGTGCTGAGAGTATAATTAAGAGGAAGGCATTAGAAGGTGTGGTATATGACCAATATACCATCATTAACAGCTGTTTTTAGGGATAACATATCGCAGTTTCTGGACATACATAGCACTAACTTGTGGTACATTGGCAATATACCGCTTTAGGTGATCTTAAATGCATTCACTATATAGCTGAATGGTTCTAGAAGTGGTTTAGTGCATTAATATAAATCACAATTAACTGTTCGGAGTTGGCTTGGTTTGGTTGGCAGTCTTGTTAGTCTATGTGGAGGAGATGGACGGTTACTGACGGTTACTGGCCCTTAGCATGCCAGAGGAGAATCGTTGAGGCATTTGGTGACCGGCAGGTGGCAGTCAATTGCTCTATCAGCATAAAGTGTGCCACATAACTTTTTACTTCTGTAGCAGGCAGATGCATACCCAAAACATACGTGATGGACAAGGTTAGAATGGAATCCACCACAGATGCGTAGACCCAAGTCAGGATTGTTTATATTCTTGGCTGACACATTTTAAAGAAAGCAGTATTTTTCATAATAATAATTATTTCTTTGATAAACAGCAATAATACTCTGCATACCCTTTTCTGCTAATCTTTAAAAAGGCAGAGCCAAAAATTTGGAGGGCACATTTCCAATAATATACTAAAGCATCTATACTTACACTTCCAATCCATATTTTTAGCATAAGAAGAAAATACTTATTACTGTCACTGTGTCGTGTCTTCTAACTTAAGCAAACTTGAATGTAATAGGACATTAGCACAGTGTAATGTATGATGGCCTTGGCAACCAGGTTGCAATGTTAGGCAGAAGAGCATTATGTTTATTGTCACAGGAACATATTTAGTAAGCAGCATCAAAGAAGAATCAGGTTTTTTACTTAAACCAGTAGTGTAGTACAAAGATGGCTTAATATTTTAATTGACTAGACATGCTTTATGTACTTCAGGTGGATGCAAGCTATCATGTTTAACATTGTTTCACATAGATGTCTTTTTCTATTGTGTTGTCTGAAGTGAAAACCTACCAGACACCATGAGTTCAGCCATAGATTCACCCCCACTGGTTTTAACTGTGTAGTGGCCACAGTCCTCCTTAGTTGCCTCATTAATGATGAGGGTGTGTTTGCGGCCATCTTTCTTGAAGCGGTACTTGAAAGACTCATTTCTCGTCAGCTCCATACCATCTTTCTCCCTGCATAGTGAAAGCCCCACATGAGAACCAGCAAATTCTTCATTTTTTCTCATTAATATGTTGTACATTTCAACTTTAACTGTCCTGCCAAAAAAGCTGACAATCTTGCACTTTAAACTGAATATCCTTCATATTTTTTTGTTTCCCAAAACAATGCATTTAAACCAACTCTCCCCTCTCACAAATTCTATTTTCACTTATGGTTATCAAGCTTATAAAAGGTACAATTACAATAATTTGGATATTTAAAAATGTAAAAGAGATATTTAGATGGCACAGTGATTCATTACATTATTCTGAGAAGAGTAAGGGTGTGCAGCTTTTCAATTTGACAACTCTTGACCAATATAAATTGTGCAATTTAAGCTGCACTTTTGGTGCTACTTCGGATGCACGATACATAACGTCCCAGAGGTTCTCAATTGAATTCAGGTCTGGGGAACGTGACGGCCAGTCAATGGCATCAATTACTTCATCATCCAGAAAAACTGCCTACACAGTCTGGCCACATGAGGCCGGGCATTGTCCTGCACCAAGAGGAACCCCAGGGTCCACTGCACCAGCATAAGGTCTGACTATGGGTCTGGACAATGGGTCAGCAGTCAGGTTACCGTTGGCTAGCACGCGGAGGTCTGTATGACCCTCCAAGGATATGCCTCCTCAGACCAATCAAGCTACACGGTGCTGGGCTGTGAGCACAGGTCTCACTAGAGAATGTCAGTCCCTCATGCCACCCTCATGGAGTTTGTGACAGGTTGGTGGCTTTAACCTGAATGGGCTGCAGGTAACACCTCATGCTACCAGTAGTGACAAGGATACTAACAAAATGCAAAACTAGAGAAGAATCAGTCAGGAAGGATAAGGAGAGAGCAATTGTCTATGGCCATCGCATGTAAAACCATTCCCTCTTGGGAGATTGTCTGGCTGTTGCCTCTCCAGTGCACCTGTTGTCACTTTCATTTGCACCAAAACACGTGACATTGATTCACAATCGCTTATGCTTCCTAACTGGACAGATTGATATCCCTGAAGTTTAATTGACTTGGTGTTATACTGTGATGATTACATGTTCCCTTAACATTCACGCAGAGCACAACTCAGATTTAAAACAGGCAATAGACTGATGTGATGCGTGAGTTCAAATAAATAAATGAATGAATAAAGAATACTCAAAATAAGCAACACAATTATAAAGTCAAGCATGCTTCAGAGTTATTTCAATGTGTTTTAAAGTTGTTTTCATTTCCAGGTTTCTATTGTTGCTCTCATTGTGTTCAACACCAGTGTAAATTGTTAATTTTGTCTTTATACACAAACTAACAACATCATTATCTTTCTTTTTGTAATTGGGCTTTAATCGGGCTGGGATCATTTATTTTCTGTGACTTTGGACTGGGCCTGGGCTCATGCCTCAGTAGGAACCATGGAGAGAACGCCAGAAATGGAACAGAATGAGGCCAGCCTGTGTTCATCTAGGTATTCAACATAAGAGTGACAGCATATTAAACAAAACATTTAAATGAATAACAAAAACAAATAATACATACACTTAAGAAAATATTTATGACCACTACACAGTACCCCAATCATGATATTAGTTATTCCTGCCATCTTCTGTTTCTGTCCAAGTTTTTCTGGCATGAGGTAATCAAAACAGCAAGCCAGTCCATGCTTTTTATGTTCTGGGTCAGGGACTTAGTACTTATTACATCTTAAGGCCCAGCCTGGTATGGCACCTCACCTGTGATATAGTATGGAATTTAGGATCAATATTGTTTCATTTGTGGATTGAGGGTTTAGAAAATATCTTACCATTTGACAGGGGTCCCTTCTTCTGACACTTCACACTCCAACTCCACACGTTCACCCTTCATTACCATCTGGTCCTCCAGATTCTTTGTAATAGTGACAGGAGGCTCTGCATAAACAATAAGGCCCACCATTAACCAGAGGCTCCATTGCAAATAATCTCTTAATGCGAGTTTCCCTTCTAGTCTCTTTTTATTTCATTATAATTAATAGAAAGTTATGCCTTGAGTGTACATCAAAAATAGCAATTTTGACTTCACTGTCCCAATACTTATGGAAAGCACTGGCACTACATTACATATGGTGGAGAAGTTTAACATTGATGTTGGACTTTTAATTGTCCACTTTCAGTTGTTTGGCATGTACCTTTTACAAACAGCTCTGTTGCACACTTCTCATCTCCGACAAGGCAGCTGTATGTAGCATCGTCTGAGAGTGAGCAGTTGTTGATGGTAAGGTATTGCTTGTTCCCAACACTTTCAAATATGTACCTGGTAATAATAGATAGATAATAGATAGAATTCAAACCAAATTGGTCTACTATGAAACACTGTACATTATGTGGTAGGTAGAGTTTGCAAAAAAATTAATATATATTTCATTTACTTGCTTGTTAGTCAAAGGTCAGCCAGATCAGTCCATTCCGTCAATGTGTTGTGGGGGAAGGGAAGAGAAAAGTTAACCGGACATTTACAGAAAAATTGCTAATTGTATTGTTTCATTATAAACACCTAAGATATGTTTTATACATACTCAACAGCCATATCAACCCCCTCCACAAAGATACCTTCCAGTTGGCCGAATAAGTTGTCCGTTCTTGTGCCATTTTACATCTATATCTTCATTTGCCATCTGAACGCAGAGTGTGATTTTATGCCCTTTTTCTACCTGGTAGGCAGGGTCCAGCTTCTTGAGGAAAGCTGAAATTGTGGAGGCAAAGACACATGGTAATGCTACAGTTTCATTAATAGAAATATAGGTAGTTGTCTACTGGACACCCAGTGGTTCTAGATTTATGGAAATGTTTATCTCCACACAAAGACATTTATGAATGTAATTTAGAGAGCTAAATGCACCATATTTTAACTAATCAACTAATGAATGTATAAAATACTATGTATTTATATACTTATTTTTCATACATGTATGTAGTAACAGTTATTTGTTATTTTATCTTGGATAAATTTAATGAAATCATAAATGCAGCAGGGGGTTGGATTGGACTACTGTGTGGATCAGGGCGATTTTGTAAAAGAAAAAAAAAGTTATTTAAAAATGTTAGTACATTTGGTGAGAATTTAGCCTCTAAAATAACACAGATGTGCACGCTGTGACTTCATCACATATGAAAGTAAATACTCCACTATAAGAATAAATAAATATTGATTCCCACTATGAAACTATGTAGCCTAGCTGTTTAAAGTACAACATTGTTTCCAAAGAAGTTGGGATGCTGTGTAAAATGTAAATAAAACAGAAAGCAATGAAGTGCAAATCATTTATCCCTATATTTAATTGAAAAAACTACAAAGATAAAATATCAAATGTTGAAACTGAGAAAAATGTGAAATACCACATGTGGAATGTTCTAAAAACTCCACATGTGATTTGGATCAACTTATGTGATTTTTCACGTGTACTTACCACATGTCAAATACCACATGTGGAATGTCTCAACATTGGAAAATCATGTTTTAATTTCACGTGAAACCATGTGATTTTCCACATGTGAAATGTATGTGTTTTTTTCCATAAGGGTAAGCAGGGACTGGAGCAATTGTCAGGATAGAAGTGAAAATTAACAAACCAAAAACACAGACAGATTCATTAGGAGAACCTGCAGCCCACTGCCAGGAAGACAGATGAGACAAAAAATTTACATTTTAGCCTGAACACAAAAGGATATGACTGGTTAAAACCTAATACAAGGAACACCATGCCCACAGTACAGCACGGCAGTCTCAGCATCCTGTTGTGGGGGTGTTTCTCTTCAGCAAAGACTGGAGCACTTGTCAGGAAAAAAGGGAAAATGGACAGATTCTTGAGGAGAACATGCCAGACAATTTTAAATGGGAAGATGGTTTGTGTTTCAACATGACAATGACACAAAGCACATCGCCAAAGCAACCATAAAACAGCTGAAGGACAAAGTGTGAATGTCCTTGATTGGCCTAGTCAGAACTGCATCCTGAATCCCATCGAGAATCTATGGAATGAATTGAAGAGTGCAGTCCATAAGCGGTCAACAAGCAATTTGACTAAGCTTGAACAATTCAGCAAGTTGAGATCATTAGGATTAACTGTTAATGCCTGTTTAGGGTTTCAAAACAATCTTTTTCATAGAACTCAGGCTATTGTTACAGAAGGGCCATTGTAATAATTTATTGAAGTATACAAGGGTGTGCCATGGTTCGAATTTGGGTTCTGCAATCTGTATGTAAATGACACTGGGTTTAATGAAAACATTTTGAAAATGTTAATTCCGATGATACAGTATTATTGTGAGGGTTTGCCTATATTTTTTCTTGCTTCTCATTTGTTTTTGTTTTCAATATATTCTAGTACAACATAATAATCCTAAAGGATTATTAGGAACACCATACTAATACTGTGTTTGACCCCCTTTCGCCTTCAGAACTGCATTAATTCTACTTGGCATTGATTCAACAAGGTGCTGAAAGCATTCTTTAGAATTGTTGGCCCATATTGATAGGATAGCATCTTGCAGTTGATGGAGATTTGTGGGATGCACATCCAGGGCACGAAGCTCCCGTTCCACCACATCCCAAAGATGCTCTATTGGGTTGAGATCTGGTGACTGTGGGGGCCATTTCAGTACAGTGAACTCATTGTCATGTTCAAGAAACCAATTTGAAATGATTCGAGCTTTGTGACATGGTGCATTGTCCTGCTGGAAGTAGCCATCAGAGGATGGGTACATGGTGGTCATAAAGAGATGGACATGGTCAGAAACAATGCTAAGGTAGGCCGTGGCATTTAAGCCATGCTCAATTGGCACTAAGGGGCTTTAAAGTGTGCCAAGAAAACATCCCCCACACCACCAGCCTGCACAGTGGTAACAAGGCATGATGGATCCATGTTCTCATTCTGTTTACGCCAAATTCTGACTCTACCATCTGAATGTCTCAACAGAAATCGAGACTCATCAGACCAGGCAACATTCTTCCAATCTTCAACTGTCCAATTTTGGTGAGCTTGTGCAAATTGTAGCCTCTTTTTCCTATTTGTAGTGGAGATGAGTGGTACCCGGTGGGGTCTTCTGCTGTTGTAGCCCATCCACCTCAAGATTGTGCGTGTTGTGGCTTCACAAATGCTTTGCTGCATACCTCAATTGTTATACCTCAGAGTGGTTATTTCAGTCAAAGTTGCTCTTCTATCAGCTTGAATCAGTCGGCCCATTCTCCTCTGACCTCTAGCATCAACAAGGCATTTTTCGCCCACAGGACTGCCGCATACTGGATGTTTTTCCCTTTTCACACCATTCTTTGTAAACCCTAGAAATGGTTGTGCGTGAAAATACCAGTAACTGAGCAGATTGTGAAATACTCAGTTCTCTTTTGTAGTTACTTTGTGAGGTAGTGTTAGACTTTAGCCAACATACTGAGCCATTGTTTAGAGTACTCCTAGTATGCGTAGTATTTAGATATTCAGTGTTAAGACCTTAGCTTTAGTATTTCTCAATGTCGCTCTAGCCTTGTGATTTAGCATTTTTGCCATAGGATTTCAAATTCTGCCTTACATTTTGACCATGCTTAGTCTTAGCCTTTATCGTTGCCTCTCGTTTTCTGACTTACCGGTTTTAACCTTTGGCCTGCCTTTTTGACTCTGCTTTCTGCCTTGCCGTTGCTTGGAACTGTTAACCTCCTAATAAATACTACCAACACTCTGCATCTGGAACCTGCAATACTTTTCTCTGACTCCTTGATTATAATTACAGTTTGCAAAAAGTTTGCATACCCTTGGAGAATTGGTAATATATGTACCATTTGTAAAAAAAAAAATATATATATATATAAACATGAGTGAGCAGGAAAAACATTCTTGTGGGATTCATTTTCAACTGTAGATCATAACAGAATGGCACAATCGTAAAAAAAACATGGCAACATATTTTTTTTACTGACCCCTGTTCAAAAGTCTGCAAATCCTTAGTTCTTTATACTGTGTATTGCCCCCTTTAGCGTCAATGACAGCGTGCAGTCTTTTTCAATAGTTGTTTATGAGGGCCCAAATTCATGCAAGTGGTATAGCTGCCCATTCAACTTGGCAAAACGCCACCAGGTCATGCAAAGGCTTTGGTCGTCTTGCATGAACCACACGTTTGAGATCTCCCCAGAGAGGCTTGATGATATTAAGGTCAGGATACTGTGATGCCTAATCCAGAAACTTCACCTTTTTCTGCTGTAACCACTGGAGGGTCAACTTGACCTTGTGCTTAGGGTCATTGTCGTGCTGGAAAGTCCAAGAGCGTCCCATCCACAGCTTTTGTGCAGAATAATGCAAATGGTCTGTCAGTATTTTCTGATAACATGCTGCATTTATCTTGCTATCAATTTTCACAAGATTCCACGTGCCTTTAGAGCTTGCACCCCCCCAAAACATTAGTGAGCCACCACCATGCTTCACAGTGGGGATGGTATTCTTTTCACTATAGGCCTTGTTGACCCCGCTCCAAACAAAGCTCTATTTTGGTCGCGTCACTCCAAATTACAGTTTGCCAGAAGCTGTCAGGCATGTCAAGGTGTTGTAGGGCATATTGTAACCAGGATTTTTTGTGGCACTGGTGTAGTAAAGGCTTCTTTCTGGCAACTCAACAATGCTGCAAATTTTTATTCAAGTATCGTCGTATTGTGCTCCTTGAAACAACCACACCGTCCTTTTGCAGAGCAGCCTGCATTTCTCCTGAGGCTTTTCTTTGTATCCTGAACAATTCTTCAGGCAGTTTTGGCTGAAATCTTTCTTGGTCTACCTGACCTTGGCTTGGTATGGAGAGATCCCCGAATGTTCCACTTCTTAATAGGTGATTGAACAGTATAGACTGGTATTTGCAAGGCTTTTGATATAACCTTTTCCATCTTTATAAAATTCCATTACCTTGTTACGAGGTCTTTTGACAGTTGTGGGGGATCTGGTATTTGCCTAGGGGGCATCTATTGTCTGTCCAGATGCTGTAAGAACTCTTAGAATTGAAGAAGTTACCTATGGGGGGAAGGAGAGCTTGTCCTTTGTGTGAAGCTTAGGTAGTAACATAACAAAGGGAATGTTTTATTGACATAGGACAGCTGGGCAACAACTTACCACACCCCTTTTAACTGTAATAAATACAGATTGTGCATGTATGGAGTCAGAGACTCCAGAGACGATTATGTTGGTAAGCGTTTGACGCGTCACTCTTATTTGCAAATAATTAATAAAACTGTTAATTGTGCCCAGAGAATTTCGTCTCTGTACTTCCTTATTTAAGAGTGTCGATCGTTGGAATTACCATCACAAAGGGTATGTAAACTTTTTATCAGGGCCATTTGGGTGATTACTGTTATCTTTATGATTTAAAAAGGAGCCAAACAACTATCGCATCGCATCATCTTCCGCTTATCCGGGGCCGGGTCGCGGGGGCAGCAGTCTAAGCAGGGATGCCCAGACTTCCCTCTCCCCAGACACTTCCTCCAGCTCTTCCGGGGGGACACCGAGGCGTTCCCAGGCCAGCCGGGAGACATAGTCCCTCCAGCGTGTCCTAGGTCTTCCCCGGGGTCTCTTCCCGGTGGGACGGGACCGGAACACCTTCCCAGGAAGGCGTTGCGGAGGCATCCGAAACAGATGCCCAAGCCACCTCAGCTGACCCCTCTCGATGTGGAGGAGCAGCGGCTCTACTCTGAGCTCCTCCCGGGTGACCGAGCTTCTCACCCTATCTCTAAGGGATCGCCCAGCCACCCTGCGGAGAAAGCTCATTTCGGCCGCCTGTATCCGGGATCTTGTCCTTTCGGTCATGACCCAAAGCTCATGACCATAGGTGAGAGTAGGAACGTAGATTGACCGGTAAATCGAGAGCTTCGCCTTGCGGCTCAGCTCTTTCTTCACCACGACAGACCGATACATCGACCGCATTACTGCAGAAGCTGCACCGATCCGTCTGTCAATCTCCCGTTCCATCCTTCCCTCACTCGTGAACAGGACCCCTAGATACTTAAACTCCTCCACTTGAGGCAGGCACTCTCCACCAACCTGAAGTGGGCAAGCCACCCTTTTCCGACTGAGGACCATGGCCTCGGATTTGGAGGTACTGATTTTCATCCCCACCGCTTCACACTCGGCTGCAAACCGTCCAAGTGCATGCTGAAGGTCCTGGCTTGAAGGGGCCAACACGACAACATCATCCGCAAAGAGCAGAGACGAAATCGTGTGGTCCCCAAACCTGACACCCTCCGGCCCCTGGCTGCGCCTAGAAATTCTGTCCATAAAAATTACGAACAGAACCGGTGACAAAGGGCAGCCCTGCCGGAGTCCAACATGCACAGGGAACAAGTCTGACTTACTGCCGGCAATGCGGACCAAGCTTCGGTCGTACAGGGACCTGACAGCCCTTAGCAAAGGACCCAGGACCCCATATTCCCGAAGCACTCTCCACAGGATGCCGCGAGGGACACAGTCGAATGCCTTCTCCAAATCCACAAAACACATGTGGACTGGTTGGGCAAACTCCCATGAACCCTCCATCACCCCGTAGAGGGTATAGAGTTGGTCCAGTGTTCCACGGCCTGGACGAAAACCACACTGTTCCTCCTGAATCCGAGGTTCTACTATCGGCCGTATTCTCCTCTCCAGAACCCTGGCATAGACTTTCCCGGGGAGGCTGAGA
Organism: Esox lucius; assembly: GCF_011004845.1. Lineage (NCBI taxonomy): Eukaryota > Metazoa > Chordata > Actinopteri > Esociformes > Esocidae > Esox > Esox lucius. The sequence goes on along the minus strand of NC_047570.1, from coordinate 20,459,514 downwards.
AGTGTGATCCCCCTATAGTTGGAACACACCCTCCGGTCCCCCTTCTTATAAAGAGGGACCACCACCCCGGTCTGCCATCCCAGAGGCACTGTCCCCGACTGCCACGCGATGTTGCACAGGCGTGTCAACCAAGACAGCCCCACAACATCCAGAGACTTGAGGTACTCAGGGCGGATCTCATCCACCCCCGGTGCCTTGCCACCGAGGAGTTTCTTAACCACCTCGGTGACTTCAGCCCGGGTGATGGACGAGTCCACCTCTGAGCCCTCATCCTCTGCTTCCTCAATGGAAGACGTGACGGCGGGATTGAGGAGATCCTCGAAGTACTCCTTCCACCGCCCGACGACATCCCCAGTTGAGGTCAACAGCTGCCCACCTCTACTGTAAACAGCGTTGGTAGGGCACTGTTTCCCTCTCCTGAGGCGCCGGATGGTTTGCCAGAATCTCTTCGAGGCCAGCCGATAGTCCTTCTCCATGGCCTCACCGAACTCCTCCCAGGCCCGAGTTTTTGCCTCCACAACCACCCGGGCTGCAGCCCGCTTGGCCTGTCGGTACCCGTCAGCTGCCTCTGGAGTCCCACAAGCCAACCAGGCCTGATAGGACTCCTTCTTCAGCTTGACAGCATCCCTTACTTCCGGTGTCCACCACCGGGTTCGGGGATTGCCGCCTCGACAGGCACCGGAGACCTTACGGCCACAGCTCCGAGCGGCCGCTTCGACAATGGCGGTGGAGAACATGGTCCACTCGGACTCAATATCTCCAGCCTCCCTCGGGATCCAGTCAAAGCTCTGCCGGAGGTGGGAGTTAAAGATCTCTCTGACAGGAGACTCGGCCAGACGTTCCCAGCAGACCCTTACAGTACGCTTGGGCCTGCCGAGTCTGTCCAGCTTCCTCCCCCGCCATCGGATCCAACTCACAACCAGGTGGTGATCAGTTGACAGCTCCGCCCCTCTCTTCACCCGAGTGTCCAAGACATGTGGCCGCAAGTCAGATGAAACGACAACAAAGTCGATCATCGACCTGCGGCCTAGGGTGTCCTGGTGCCACGTGCACTGATGGACACCCTTATGCTTGAACATGGTGTTCGTTATGGACAAACTGTGACTAGCACAGAAGTCCAATAACTGAACACCGCTCGGGTTCAGATCAGGGGGGCCGTTCCTCCCAATCACGCCCCTCCAGGTGTCACTGTCGTTGCCCACGTGGGCGTTGAAGTCCCCCAGTAGAACGATAGAGTCCCCAGTCGGAGCACTTTCCAGCACCCCTCCCAGAGACTCCAAGAAGGTCGGGTACTCTGCACTGCCGTTCGGCCCGTAGGCACAAACAACAGTGAGAGACCTATCCCCGACCCGTAGGCGCAGGGAAACGACCCTCTCGTTCACCGGGGTAAACTCCAACACATGGCAGCAGAGCTGGGGAGCTATAAGCAAACCCACACCAGCCGCCGCCTCTCACCATGGGCAACTCCAGAGTGGTGAAGAGTCCATCCTCTCTCAAGGAGTGTGGTTCCAGAGCCCAAGCCGTGCGTAGAGGTGATCCCGACTACCTCTAGTCGGTACCTCTCAACCTCACGCACCATCTCAGGCTCCTTCCCCGCCAGCGAGGTGACATTCCACGTCCCTAGAGCTAGTTTCCGTGTCCAGGGATCGGGTTGTCTAGGCCCCCGCCTTCGACTGCCACCCGATCCTCTCTGCACCGGCCCCTTATGGTCCCTCCTGTGGGTGGTGAGCCCACGGGAGGGCGGCCCCATGTCGCTCGTTCGGGCTGGGCCCGGCCGGGCCCCATGGGGAAAGGCCCGGCCACCAGGCGCTCGCAAACCAAACAACTATGTGATAATAAATTACTTCATATGATCACTATCCGGTTGATCATAGTTGTTTTGCATGATCAGTCATATTTTCATAATCAATGACAACATTTCACAATTTCTGCCAGGGTATGGAAACTTATGAGCACAACTGTATATTGTTCTGCAATTTCTATCAATCAGGTTATAGCCACTTTACAGTCTGATTTTCAAACATTTCAGAATTCCATATTAGATCTTAAATTTGTGCTAAATCCAAAACAAATACACATGATATTCGCTAGATTGCATAACTCTGAACAAAATAAGTTTTGAATTACTACACTGGACAGTTCACAAATTGAATGAATTCCTTATTATATATATCTGGGTATTTGGTTTGATAAAAAGGCCTCTTTTAAAGTGTGTGTCACTGAGTACATTTAAAATTAGAATTTTTCATGACTTGTCTGTTTAAATAAAGGTAAATAAAATTAAATTAATCTGTGCACTGATATTGCATTAAATATTATATTGACAAATTACTTTTTCTTCCAAAACAACACCCTTTACTCCATGGGCCTTCAAGAAAAACTCAAGTTATGTGTTATTTCACCCAAATGTGAATCTATGAACGAACTATCCCTTGAATTGTATAGATGGTTTTAGGATTCTGTTGCAGATTTCATATACATTTTATTCATTAGATTGGTATGTATAGGGATTTGAATCCCCTTTGATATTACTATAATTATTATGAGCTTAAGAAAATTGTGTGAATTGGAAATTGATGCCTTTCCTTTATGGGACCCGGCTTAAGAACATTAAACAGCACTTGAAAAGCAATTTATATACCTGTCAATTTGTTAGTTCCTATACTTTTGGAATAGCTTCCACATATTAATCCTTGACTTGTTATATGGGCTGCTATGTTTGGTCATTTATTGTGGACCTGGACTTTTGGGATCTTTGTATATCTTGATTTGACCTTTTTCCATGATGCAATATAGACATTGATCTTTATTTAGGGATCTGATTTTGTATTTCAAAATGGTTCTTTCCTTTGTTCCATCAATCATATTAAGATCCTTAGTAGTGCTTTAGCCCTGAAATAGATAAATATGACTTAGTCTTAAAATTAAACTTTTTAAGGGATTTGGACCTTAAACATAAATATATATATATCCTATTAAATAATTTAATTTAGAATACCTCTTAATTCTAACCTAACCACCTTCTAAATTAGTCCTGATCCTAAATCTAATTCTAATCCAAATGCACTGTTTCTTTGCTGTTATCCTGCTAAAGTTGGCAAAAACATGAACATTAACACGTTTGCCAGTAGACATTTCTCCAAACTTTAGCTGTGTGTTTTACATAATGATTGCTAGCCACAAATTTCAACATTTACTGTAGCTTCTAAACCTACACAAAAAAATCTGTAGTTAATTCCCACAGTCACTGTGGCAAGGCAGAAATCAATAGATTTAACTTAATTGTCATTTTGTTCCTGACAAATTGCTGTTGTCCGAATGGGAGTAGTAAACGCATTCTTCAATCTGTATTTCAATGGGTTTCACTGAGATAATGCAAGGAAAAACAGCTAATATGGTGCCCACAGACTCTGAAATAATCTTAGTTAGCCTACTGTATGGTTCAATATTCACAAGAAAAATTTGTCATTCGAACTCAGTATTGATTAGAAGCCATTTTGTTGTGTAAATATAGCTAGCTAGCTAACTGCCGAGGATAAAAATAGGCTTTTTTTTTTTTAGTGCCTAAACTGTTATTTTACAGTGTCCATTTTGTAAGAGTAAATTTTGTTGTGTCACAAATGTAGAATGTAGAATTGCCAACCTTTGCTTTTCCTGTCCTCCTTCTTCATCTTCTTCAGTCTCTTCAACATCCCACGCAGGTCTGTTATGCCATACTGGAAGGCAATCTTCTCATACTCAGTGGCTGGAGCCTTCTGTAGGATGTCCCATACATCCTCAGCAGACTCGTTGACCTGGGATTTTGAGGTACTGGCACAGAAAGAGAACCCATGGGTGTAGGTAAGACAATGTCTGATGCAATCACTAAGCATTATCAAACAGTATACTGAACATAGAATATCAAATTGGAGTTTGGATTAATCATGCCCAATAGGACTATTAAAAAAATGTCATAACAAGTAAAATTTAACAAGTTTAAAGTCTTCACTGCAGTCTTGACATTAGGTGCATCTCCAAAAATTAGAATATTGTGTAAACTTTTTTTTTTGTTCGAAATTCAAATGAAAATGTGACACCTTCATATAACCTAGATTCATTACACATAGAGTGAAACAATCCAAGCCTTTTTTGTGTCAATCTTGTTGATTACGGCTTACAGCTCATGGAAATCAAAAAATCCAGTATCTCAAAACATTAGAATAAAAAATGTATAATACAGAAATGTAGAAGAGCTTTAATCATCTAATTAACTCAAAACACCTGCAAAGTTTTCCTAAGTATGTTAATTTATACACTCAATACTTGGGTGGGGTTCTTTTGCAAAAATTACTTCAACAATGCAGTGTGGCATGGAGGCAATCAGCATGTGGCACTGCTGAGGTGTTATGGAAGCCCAGGTTGCTTTGATAGCAGACTTCAACTCGTCTGTTATTGGGACTGGTGTATCTAATTTTCCTCTTGGTTCAGGTCAGGTGAGTTGGCTGGACAATCAAGCACAGTAATACCATGGGTTAGTAATACCAGTTATCAGTTGTTTTGGCACTGTGTGCAGGTGCCAAGTCCTGCTGGAAAAGGGACCAATCAGCAGTTCCATAAAGCTTGTCAGAAGATGGAAGCATGAAGTGCTCTAAAATCTCCTGGTAGATGGCTGCATTGACTCTGGACTTAAAACACAGTGGACCAACACCAGCAGATGACATGGGAACCCAAATCCTCACTGACTGTGGACATTTCACACTGGACTTCGAGCATCTTGGATTCAGTGCCTCTACACTCTTCCTCCAGACTCTGGGAACTTGATTTCCAAATTAAATGCAAAATGTACGTTCATCTGAAGAGAGGACTCTGGAACACTGAACAACGGCCCAGTTCTTTTTCTCCTTCAACCAGGTAAGACGCTTCTGACGTTATCTCTGATTCAGGAGTGACTTGACACTAGGAATGCGATACTTGTAGCCCATTTCCTGGACACTTCTGTGCATGGTGGCTCTTGATGCACTTACTCCAGCCTCAGTCCACTCCTTGTGAAGCTCCCTCAAGTTCTTGAACTGGCTTTGCCTGACATTCCTCTTAAGACTGTGGTTCTCCCTGCTGCTTCCCTACCAAAATTTTCCCTTCCAGTGCTTATGCTTTGATATAGCACTCTGTGAACAGCCAGCCCTGTCAGCAATAACCTTCTAAGGTGGAGGGTGTCAATGAGTTTCATCTGGACAACTGTCAAGTCAGCAGTCTTCCCCATGATTGTGGTTGTGTGTATTGAAGGCCCAGGGAGTTAATTAGCTGAATTGACCTCTTTTTAGGTTGACATTTCTTTATTGTAAATTTTCTATTTTAATGTATTTATTTATTTCCATGAGCTATAAGCCGTAATCCTCAATACTGAAACAAAAAAGACTTGACATTTTTCACTTTATTTGTAATGAATCTAGAATATATGAAGGTGTCACCTTTAATTTGAATTATGGAAATAAAAGGAACTTTTCAAAAATATTCATTTTTTTTAGATGCATCTGTATTGATAGGTGTGTTCAATGATTCAGACAACATATTGTTTAACTCTGTGTTACAGTGTTACACTACCAACAAATTCCTAAACTCTTAGCAAACACATTTAATCTTCCATGTGATATTTGGCAGTAGTTGGTAGGATTGGCTAATTCATAAACAAAACAATTAGTCACTATCCTTTTATATTTTTTGTCCTTAATGTCATCTCCTCCAATTTGTGTTTGAATATCCAATTCTTTATTGTAGCAACACCCAACACATTCTGGAAAGTCTGTTGAGATACAGTGTTGCTATGAAAATAGTTTTAGTGTTCAGTATGACTTCTTAATATAATAAGAACTATTCATTGAATTCTATATCTGACATAGCATGTTTATAGTTACCAATTTCATAGGTTGGTTTAGTGGAAATCATGTGTGTGGTAATAAGTGAACTCCAAGCTGCATTGGTTAAATTAAGTAGGAAAGTAGAATCAGGTGGGTAAATAATTGGGTACCAAATGAACCAATTTAAAGGAGGTATATTTAGGAAATTGATTGGCTGGGACACTGATAAATAGACACTAGAAATCTGAGGGCTGTACCATGAAGGGAGTTCAACCCTACTCAGTTTTAACTCAGTGTTATCAAGGAATTGGTGTTAAACATTATGTTAACACTTAGTTGACTCCGTGTTACCCTAATGGGAGTTTGTGCACATTCGCCAAAAAGTGCGCGTTTGGCAATGCAGGTTGAGTTTTTGCACAATGAGTTTAAAGAAAGGTTAACAGCTAAATCTAACACCATGGCGGTCAACAATGCCTGAGAGGCTTGTTGGCAGGGAATTGCCGACAGAGTAAATTCGTTAAGGCAGTGTTCTTGTCATTATGTTCTCAATTTCATCTTACAGACTATTCTTTTATTTGTAGTATGATGTAGATGCGAGGACAAGTAATATAGTCTATCTCAATATATGAAAACCATTTAAAATAATTCAATTATGGCCTACATATGGGCTACTATATTTCTGAAATTGACCCATTACTCACTGTTAATAATTGAAGATGCACTCCATAAAGCACCTAGGTTGTAGAGCTACCTGTATGAATTTAATGATGAAATATCTGAGCATTAATGCTGTGAAATGACTTCCTATTAACATAGCCCCCCCCAACCCATGTTCTCCCAGGGTCACTCTAATTGGCATATGCGTACAGTCAATCTCACCAATCACCCTCGGGAATCCTATAGGACTTTTTTTTTCTGTATCTAGCTTAGGCCCAATAACTTATTTGCGAATAACCTGCGATCGCATAAAAAGCATATTTCTTCTTTAAACAGCCAGGGAACACAACAAATGCATCAAGCAGTTTAGTGAAAGCAAGTACCGCCTTGCAAATTACACAGCATACAGTATTCTTGCTCAGATGTTCAGCATCGCCGATGGAATACATCAAATCTGCAAAATATCCGTCTGCAAAATATTGCAAAGCAAGGCACACTTTTCTGTTCAGCTCTGAGTGCATTACTCCGGCGATTGGCATTGGAGATGTCTGGCCCTTGAAGCCGGCAAAGATATGGAATTCCCTCAGATGAGGATTGATATCTTTATTAGAGAACATCATCGGGGTAAACTACAGGAGGTACACGGTCTCTGAACACCCTCGTCATGCGTAGTGAGGCACTCATAATCCATGCGCCGATGGGAAGTTACACCCAACGTCACTTAGTTACTCCTGAAGTTACCTGGATAAGCCAGTTACCTCGCTTCGTAGTACACCCCTCTGGTCAGTTTGTGAATGCAAAACACACCATACTGAGAGGAAAGGAGATCTCTGAAGACATAAGGAAGAGTGGGGAAGGCTATACAATCATCTCAAAAAGATTTGAGCTCTATAAGTCCACTGTGAAGCAAATCATTTACAAATGAAGAGCATTTAACAAGACTGCAACTCAGCCCAATTCACCCCCAAGAGCCACAAAAAAACAAAAACAGGTAAATGCCAAGCCAAACATAATATCTGGAGAGCAAAGCAAGTGAAGCCATACTAGAGTGAAACATTCCTTTTGTAGTGTAATTCAAGAGAATGCCTTGAAACTTCTGAAAGTTTAACCAAACTGTCAGAAACAGTCTCCATGAGGGTGGCATGAGGGCCCAACGTCCTCTAGCGGGACCTGTGCTCACAGCCCAGCATCGTGCAGCTCGATTGGCATTCAAAAGAAAAGATCTGCCATTGGTACCCCGTTCTCTTCACAGATGAGAGCAGGTTCCCACTGAGCACATGTGACAGATTTGAAAGAGTCTGGAGAAACCGTGGTGAACGCTATGCCTCCCTGCAACATCATCCGGCATGTCCAGATGGTCAGAGATGGTCTAGGGAGGCATATCCTTGGAGGGTTGCACAGACCTCCACGTGCTAGCCAATGGTACCCTGACTGCTGTTAGGTACTGGGATGTTAGGTACATCAGACTCATCGCCAGTCCTTACGCTGGTGCAGTGGGCCCTGGCAGGACAATGCCCAGCCTTATCTGGCCAGAGTGTGCAGGCAGTTCCTGAATGATGAAAGCATTGATGCTGTTGACTGGCACTCACATAACCCAGACCTGAATACAATTGAGAACCTCTGGGTGGTTATGTATTGGCGCATCCGACACCGCAAAGGAGTGCCACAGACTGTCCAGGAGCACACTGATACCCTGATCCAGGTCGGGGAGGAGATCCCCCAGGACACAATCTGCATTTCACCAGGAGTATGCCCAGACGTTGTCGGGAGTGCATACAGACACCTGGGGGCCATACACTCTACTGAGTTACATTATGAGTTGCAGTGATGAAATTCACGCAAGTTGGAACAGCTTGTGGTTTCAATTGTTTACTTTGATTTTCGATTTTCAGAGTTTGAATCCGGCCCTCAATCGGTTGGTGATTTCCATTGATCGTTGTTATGTTATTTTGTTCTCAATGAATTACACAATGCACAGTAATGATTTTGATCTCCAATATAATTCGTTCATCAAGACCCAATGTGTGATTTAAGTGTTCCCCTAATGTTTTTGAGAAGTGTATATATATATTTATTGTTTATCCTCTTGATCTCTTATTCAAAATATGAACAAAAATCTAACCTTTATTTAAAAAAACTATGGAAAAAATAAATAATCAGATCATAAAACTAATATTTCTCAAATATTTGTGTGCCATAATTTTTGGCACCCCTTAAGTTGTTACTTTGTGCAGCCTCCCTTTGCCAAGAAAACTGCTTTGAGTCTTCACCTACAGTATAAAGCGAATGAGGTTGGAAAACACATGGCAAGGGATCTGAAACCATTCCTCCATAAAGAAACTCTCTGGATCCTTCAGATTCCAAGGTGCACATTTGTGGACTCTCCTCTTCAGCTCAACCTACAGGTTTTCTTTTAAGTTTAGGTCAGCGGAGTGGGAAGGCAATTGCAAAACCTTGATTCTTTGGTCAATGAACTATTTTTGTGTTGATTTTGGAAACACCTCATGTTTCCAAAAAGCTAAATTTTGGTCTCATTTCACTACAGAACCCGGTCCCATTGAAAGGTCTGGTAACATTTGACAAATTGTAAGCATTTGGGTTTTTTGTTTGATATCAGCTAAGGCTTTTTTTATGGCAACCCTCTGAAAAAACGTGTAGTTATTTCTTCAACCATAAGATAAACTTCTTCGGAGCCCCTGTGATTGGCTGCCATGGGTGTTGCGCATCCAATTCACTGATTAAACCTCCACCTCTGGGCCACTCTATCCATTCACCTCACTATGCTTAGGGTCAATATAGCCACAAGCCCTCTTCCAAGGTGATTATTAACATCTCCATTTGCTTTAAAGTTATTTTATTGCCCTGATTTTCAACCCTTTAGCTATTGTCTTATAGCCATGTCCTGACTGTAAAGCTCAACAACCTTTTGTTGCCCGTCATTACCATATTCTTGGGTTTTTTCCCATAGTGATGGATGACAATGGGAATTTGGCCTGTGTGTCACCTGATATTTTTACCCCAGTGAAAGAGGAAAACATGGCTTACCACTTAAGTGTTGCTAATCACTCAGGTGAAATTAAAAACAGAAAATATGGAATATACATTAGTTAGATTTCAAATTAATAATAGGGGGGCCATTCATTATAGCAGATGTTTTGAAGAAAATATAATATTTTATAATTTTACTTCAATGAAAATATGGATTTTTGTGAACATTTTGAATGAACAACCAAGAAGATAAACTGCAAATAGTTATTTTTTAAACCCGTTTAGCTGATATTTATCAATTGTGATATCAATATTTACAATTTTAGTAGGACAATCTGCACACAGGATTTGAACACTGGTCTTTCAATGATACAGAGACTTTTACCACTGCACAATTCAAGGGCCCTCTGGTAGCAACAAAACAGTCACAGACTTTGGAAAAGGGAATTGTATGGAAGGCTACAAAATGAGGTAATGATCAACCCAGCTGTGAATTTTTAAGTTTGCAAATAAACCTAGGTCAGCAGCAGGACAACATCTGGTCAGAATCGACCCACCAAGATGTGTGTGGATCTTTTGTCAACCCCATTCCAAGGACTGAAAACAGGCATTTTATTAAGGCAGATATCCTACAGTAAATTTTTCGGATTACATCGCCTAGAGGCCGCATACAGTGGGGCAAAAAGGTATTTAGTCAGCCACCAATTGTGCAAGTTCTCCCACTTAAAAAGATGAGGGAGGCCTGTAATTTTCATCATAGGTACACTTCAACTATGAGAGACAAAGTGAGGGAAAGAAATCCAGAAAATCACATTGTAGGATTTTTAATGAATTTATTGGTATACTATGGTGGAAAATAAGTATTTGGTCAATAACAAAAGTTAATCTCAATACTTTGTTATATAACCTTTGTTGGCAATGACAGAGGTCAAACGTTTTCTGATAGTCTTCACAATGTTTTCACACACTGTTGCTGGTATTTTGGCCCATTCCTCCATGCAGATCTCTTCTAGAGTGGGGATGTTTTGGGGCTGTCGCTGGGCAACGCGGACATTCAACTCCCTCCAAAGATTTTCCATGGGTTAGAAGATCTGGTGACTGGCTAGGCCACTCCAGGACCTTGAAATGCTTCTTACGAAGCCACTCCTTCGTTGCCCGGGCGGTGTGTTTGGGATCATTGTCATGCTAAAAGACCCAGCCACGTTTCATCTTCAATGCCCTTGTTGATGGAAAGAGGTTTTCACTCAAAATCTCCCAATACATGGCCCCATTCATTCTTTCCTTTATACGGATCAGTCGTCCTGATCCCTTTGCAGAAAAACAGCCCCAAAGCATGATGTTTCCACCCCCATGCTTCACAGTAGGTATGGTGTTCTTTGGATGCAAAAAGAAAAGTTATATTTTGGTTTCATCTGACCATATGACATGTTCCCAATCCTTTTCTGGAACATCCAAATGCTCTCTAGCAAACCTCAGACGGGCCTGGACATGTACTGGCTAAAGCAGGGGGACACGTCTGGCACTGCAGTATTTGAGTCCCTGGTGGCGTAGTGTGTTACAGATGGTAGCCTTTGTTAGTTTGGTCCCAGCTCTCTGCAGGTCATTTGCTAGGTCCCCCCGTGTGGATCTGGGATTTTTGCTTGTGATCAATTTGACCCCACGGGGTGAGATCTGGCGTGGAGCCCCGGATCGAGGGAGATTAGCAGTGGTCTTGTATGTCTTCCATTTTCTTATACAGGTGCTGGTCATAAAATTAGAATATCATCAAAAAGTTGATTTATTTCAGTAATTCCATTCAAAAAGTGAAACTTGTCTAATGTATACATTCATTCCACACAGACTGATATATTTCAAGTGTTTATTTCTTTTAATTTTGATAATTATAACTTACAACTAATGAAAACCTAAATTCAGTATCTCAGAAAATTTGAATATTACTTAAGACCTATACAAAAAAGTATTTTTCGAAATGTTGGCCAACTGAAAAGTATGAACATGAAAAGTATGAGCATGTACAGCAATCAATATTTAGTTGGGGCTCCTTTTGCCTGAATTACTGTAGCAATGCGGCGTGGCATGGAGTCGATCATTCTTTGGCACTGCTCAGGTGTTATGAGAACCCAGGTTGCTCTGATAGTGGCCTTCAGCTCTTCTGCATTGTTGGAGCTGGCGTATCGCATCTTCCTCTTCACAATAGGTCAGGTCAGGCGAGTGTCTGTTCAATTAAGAACAGGGATACCATGGTCCTTAAACCAGATACTGGTAGCTTTGGCACTGTGTGCAGGTGCCAAGTCCTGTTGGAAAATGAAATCTGCATCTCCATAAAGTTGGTCAGCAGCAGGAAGCATGAAGTGTTCTAAAACTTCCTGGTAGTCGGCTGGGTTGACCTTAGAAAACACAGTGGACCAACACCAGCAGATGACATGGCACCCCAAATCATCACTGACTGTGGAAACTTTACACTGGACTTCAAGCAACATGGATTATGTGCCTCTCCTCTCTTCCTCCAGACTCTGGGACCTTGATTTCCAAAGGAAATGCAGAATTTACTTTCATTACAGAACATAACTCAGCAGCAGTCCAGTCCTTTTTGTCTTTAGCCCAGGCGAGATGCTTCTGTTGCTGTGTTTTGTTCAAGAGTGGCTTGACACAAGGAATGCGACAGCAGAAACCCATGTCTTGCATATGTCTGTGCGTTTTGGTTCTTGAAGCACTGACTCTAGCTGCAGTCCACTCTTTTTGAATCTCCCCCACATTTTTGAATGGGTTTTGTTTCACAATCCTCTCCAGGGTGTGGTCATCCCTATTGCTTGTACACTTTTTTCTACCACATCTTTTCCTTCCCTTCGCCTCTCTATTAATGTGCTTGGACACAGAGCTCTGTGAGCAGCCAGCCTTTTAGCTATGACCTTTTGTGTCTTGCCTTCCTTGTGCAAGGTGTCAATGGTCATCTTTTGGACACCTGTCAAGTAAGCAGTCTTCCCCATGATTGTGTAGCCTACAGAACTAGACTGAGAGACCATTTAAAGGCCTTTGCAGGTGTTTTGGGTTAATTAGCTGATTAGAGTGTGGCACCAGGTGTCTTCAATATTTCACAATAGTGTGTAGGTGTTTCACAATATTCAAATTTTCTGAGATACTGAATTTGGGGTTTTCATTAGTTGTAAGTAATAATCATCAAAATTAAAAGAAATAAACACTTGAAATATATCAGTCTGTGTGGAATGAATGTATAAATTATACAAGTTTCACTTTTTGAATGGAATTACTGAAATAAATCAACTTTTTGATGATATTTTAATTTCATGACCAGCACCTATAATTGCTCCCACAGTTGATTTCTTCACACCAAGCTGCTTACCTATTGCAGATTCAGTCTTCCCAGCCTGGTGCAGGTCTACAATTTTGTTTCTGGTGTCTTTTGACAGCTCTTTGGTCTTGGCCATAGTGGAGTTTGGAGTGTGACTGTTTGAGGTTGTGGACAGGTGTCTTTTATACTGATAACAAGTTCAAACAGTTGCCATTAATACAGGTAACAAGTGGAGGACAGAGGAGCCTCTTAAAGAAGAAGTTACAGGTCTGTGAGAGCCAGAAATCTTGCTTGTTTGTAGGTGACCAAATACTTATTTTATAGAGGAATTTACCAAAAAATTCATAAAAAATCCTACAAAATGATTTTCTGGATTTTTGTTTCTCATTTTGTCTCTCATAGTTCAAGTTTACCTATGATGAAAATTACAGGCCTCACTCATCTTTTTAAGTGGGAGAACTTGCATTGGTGGCTGACTCAATACCTTTTTGCCCCACTTTATATAGTGAGAACAATAATGGGCCCAGAACCGAGCCTTGAGGAACATCAAAACATACCTTTGACTTGACAGAGGATATGCCATCCACACTAACAAACTGATATCTTTCAGATAAATAAGATTTAAACCGGGTATTGCCAGTCTAATTCCTGCACAGATTTAAAGAATAGAATACCCTGCTTTTAAGGTCCAGGCAGCTAGCGTTAGTACTGTGGAGAGGGATAGGCTTCTATCTTTATTGGAAAACATCGTACTCTGCATTCCCCTTGGAAAGGTTCTTGGATAGAGGCTCCCTGGTTACAATAATAAAATGTTATGTTTTAGACAAACATTGTTGTAGACCTTTATTATTATTGCTCTGTATTCCAGAAAAAAAAATTGGACAGTGACATGCTTTGAATTCCCTGAATGTATTATTTTTAATTATACACTGATAATGGAGTTAACGTCAAATATAATTTGACTTTTTTATCCTTATCAAATTAAACATTGCGAAATAACAGCTTGTTTTATACAGCCCACTTATATTAGGGTTTCAACAGTATTTGGACAGTTGGGATCACAGCTGCTTTTAACTAAGCAAGCGTGGCTGTTTGCAGATTTAGTAAAAAAAAAAAAAGGCAAGGCAAATAAAACATAAACATAAACATAAACAAAGACATATCCAAAATGAAGCGTTTCATACATTAAGAAAAAGCACTGGTAGCCATGGAAAACATTCCTGTGGACAAAGAAAAACCTCAACAGTGGATGACCAAAGAATGCTCAATATAACTAAGAAATAAAACTGTCCAACAGATAAGCAATCTCATGTAGTTAATTGTATGTCAGAACATGATATCAGAGCATGATATCCACAAAGAGATGGTTTTGAATGAGATGGGAAAATGTGTGTGATGGGAGGAAAATAAAGTCCATTATTAAGAAATGGATAGAGTATAGTACAACTGTGGACAGGAAGTATCCAGGTGAGAAGGGCACTAGTCAGGGAGGCTGCCAAGAGGCCTATTGCAACTCTACATACTGCAACAATAGCCCAGGTTCTTTGATTACTTAAAAAAATATGTTCCCCTTGGTTGAGAATTACTGCTCCACAAGGGTATGTGCTAGGAAGGAGACTGCAATTAGCAGGGTGTGTTGTGAGTAGGCAGCAAGACTAAAGTTACTTACTCTCTGAAATCCAGTAAATATGGAGGCAGGGGAAAGATAAACAAAGCAAGTTGATAGGCACCAATAAAACCAGATTTTTGATTGTAATTAGAAACAATTTAGAATTTTCAGAAATAAATTATACACTCACCTTTTTTTAAGTAAAGCACTGAAATCTAACTGTCCAGCTTCCTCGCTTCCATCCATGCTACTGTGGGTATATCAGCACCAGTCACCCAATATCAATACCATATCAAATCAATGTATTCTTACAGTGTAGTTATCTGTCATTACAAAACAGAGCAGTAAGACAATTATGGTTTTCAGAGAGAAAGAAAGAGAGACAAAGATTTCAAATTGGAGTACAGGGGTCTGGGAGATAAAGGTTATAGCAGAAATCTTTGGGATGCACTGTAATAATATAGTCATACAGGGAAATACAGACTTATTGGAAATAAAAGATGCTGACCAATTAGTGGATGATAAGGGCTGGTCAAGTGAATTAACAGATAGAGGAATTATAGACATGATGTAAATACTGATATACTGATACTCATTCTTTGTGAGACATGCATATTCACACTCTTACATATGTACACACAAATAAATAAATGTTTAAGCTTACATGCGCCTGAAAGCTGTCCTGATGTCAATCTGTTCCACAGTGCAGGCCTCTGCAACATGACAGAAAAATCTCCAATAGTCTATTTGTAATAGGGCTGTCATGAAATCAGATTTTCACTACACAATTATCATTAACGGTAATGATATTATTGTGGTATCTATAGAAAATCTGAAGTAGAAAAATGCAATCAGTCAAATTCATCTTCAACTTTGTTTAATGTGTTTTTCCCCTCTTTTTTGGCAAAGAAGTCTGTAACCATAACTCTACAAATAAAACAACAAAAGCGTACAAAAAGAACAATTACACGTAATGGTAAGTGAAAAGGCAACCAGATTAACTGCTAAACAAAAGATCCACAAGAGGAGTTTTTGAAAAAATACAAAACATTTTCGCCTAGTGAATTGGCTACAAAAAGGCGTTAATTGTGTATAGGTCCTGATTCATAGTATGTTATCGCATAATTCGTCCTTTTCCCCATGTAAATAGGCTACAAAAACGGCGCGTCTTTGCAGATCTCTCCCGAGGGTTTTAGTGAGGCTAACAAGTTGATTTCAACGCAGTGCATAGGCCGAGGCTCCTTGTTTAAGCACATGCATCGTTTGTCTATAAGTGACATGAATGAGGTATAAAAAAAACAATAGTTTTTTTTGGAAAAATACAACTTTAGTTTCATTAACATTATATCAATATTTCATTTTTTAAATATCACGGTCAATACCGGTATATTGCGACAACCTTAATTTGTAATGACTTTTATAAATGTGGTTCAAATCCTGAGTGGTTTTTGGCTGATAGATGTGGTACATAAGACAGTAAACCACAGGTATGACATGACATACCTGTGTAATCTGCTCTAATTGCGTTGGTAACCAGTTTATATTAGCAATAAGTTATCTGTGGGGTTTGTGGTATATTGGCCATATACTACTCCCTCTCATGCCTTATTGCTTAATTATACCATAGGTAGCATAACAACTAATATTTACAGTACGCTTTAATGTGGACAATAGTGGGGGTATTTCAGAAAGCAGGGTGAAACCACAACTGTGGGTTGACTGACTCTGAGCTGTCAAACTCAGAGTTGACGGTTTCAGAACAGGTGGTAACAATTCATTCAGTCAACTCTGAGTTAAGTTAACCCTGAGTAAAGCACGTGCACAAGGAGATGTTCCATGCTTACAGTAGATGCCTTGCATGGAGGGATGATGGCAGCTGATGACATGCTCAGCAGACCTCACCACCCACTGGAGGGACTTCCGATTGGAGCAGCTGCCGTATCAAGTAATTATGCAGCCTTAGAGGATGCTCTCAATGGTGCACCGTAGAAGTTGGTGAGAGTTTTTACAGACGTGCCCAATTTATTGAGTCTCCTCAGGAAGTATAGTTGCTTTTGGGCAGTTTTCACTGCCGAGTTCGCACCTGTAGGTGCAACCTGACAGGCACAAAACGTACATGGCAGCAACTGAAGATGAAATACAAAAATATACTTCAAACAGGAAAAGTATATCAGTACAAGCAATTGTGATGCTTTTTAGCCTCCCTTACCTTATTAAACACATTTCAGTGGCTACATGCAACATATATTTAAGTAGTAAGTTACATTTTCTAAGCAGGAAATACAGGTGCTGGTCATAAAATTATTTATTTCAGTAATTCCATTCAAAAAGTGAAACTTGTATAATGTATACATTCATTCCACACAGACTGATATACACTCACCTAAAGGATTATTAGGAACACCATACTAATATTGTGTTTGACCCCCTTTCGCCTTCAGAACTGCCTTAATTCTAAATGACATTGATTCAACAAGGTGCTGAAAGCATTCTTTAGAAATGTTGGCCCATATTGATAGGATAGCATCTTGCAGTTGATGGAGATTTGTGGGATGCACATCCAGGGCACGAAGCTCCCGTTCCACCTCATCCAAAGATGCTCTATTGGGTTGAGATCTGGTGACTGTGGGGGCCATTTCAGTACAGTGAACTCATTGTCTTGTTCAAGAAACCAATTTGAAATGTTTCGAGCTTTGTGACATGGTGCATTATCCTGCTGGAAGTACCCATCAGAGGATGGGTACATGGTGGTCATAAAGAGATGGACATGGTCAGAAACAATGCTAAGGTAGGCCGTGGCATTTAAACCATGCTCAATTGACACTAAGGGGCTTTAAAGTGTGCCAAGAAAACATCCCCCACACCACCACCACCAGCCTGCACAGTGGTAACAAGGCATGATGGATTCATGTTCTCATTCTGTTTACGCTCAAGGTTGTGCGTGTTGTGGCTTCACAAATGCTTTGCTGCATACCTCGGTTGTAACGAGTGGTTATTTCAGTCAAAGTTGCTCTTCTATCAGCTTGAATCAGTCGGCCCATTCTCCTCTGACCTCTAGCATCAACAAGGCATTTTCGCCCACAGGACTGCCGCATACTGGATGTTTTTCCCTTTTCACACCATTCTTTGTAAACCCTAGAAATGGTTATGCGTGAAAATCCCAGTAACGGAGCAGATTGTGAAATACTCAGACCGGCCTGTCTGGCACCAACAACCATCCCACACTCAAAATTGCTTAAATCACCTTTCTTTCCCATTCTGACATTCAGTTTGGAGTTCAGGAGATTGTCTTGACCAGGACCACACCCCTAAATGCATTGAAGCAACTGCTATGTGATTGGTTGATTAGATAATTGCATTAATGAGAAATTTAACAGGTGTTCCTAATAATCCTTAAGGTGAGTGTATTTCAAGTGTTTATTTCTTTAAATGTTGATGATTATAACTGACAACTGATGAAACCCCAAATTCAGTATCTCAGAAAATTAGAATATTGTGAAAAGGTTCAATATTGAATTCACCTGGTGCCACACTCTAATCAGCTAATTAACCTAAAACACCTGCAAAGGCCTTTAAATGGTCTCTCAGTCTAGTTCTGTAGGCAACACAATCATGAGGAAGACTGCTGACTTGACAGCTGTCCAAAAGATGACATTGACACCTTGCATAAGGAGGGCAAGACACAAAAGATCATAGCTAAAAGGATGGCTGTTCACAGAGCTCTGTTTCCAAGCACATTAACAGAGAAGCGAAGGGAAGGAAAAGATGTGGTAGAAAAAAGTGTACAAGCAATAGGGATAACTGCACCCTGGAGAGGATTGTGAAACAAAACCCATTCAAAAATGTGGGGGAGATTCACAAAGAGTGGACTGCAGCTGGACTCAGTGCTTCAAGAACCACCACGCACAGACGTATGCATGACATGGGTTTCAGCTGTCGCATTCCTTGTGTCAAGCCACTCTGGAACAACACACAGCGCCAGAAGCGTCTCGCCGGGGCTAAAGACAAAAAGGACTGGACTGCTGCTGAGTTATGTTCTCTGATTAAAGTACATTTTGCATTTTCTTTGGAAATCAAGGTCCCAGAGTCTGGAGGAAGAGAGGAGAGGCACAAAATCCACGTTGCTTGAAGTCCAGTGTAAAGTTTCCACAGTCAGTGATGGTTTGGGGTGCCATGTCATCTGCTGGTGTTGGTCCACTGTGTTTTGTGAGGTCCAAGGTCAATTCAGCCTACCAGGAAGTTTTAGAGCACTTCATGCTTCCTGCTGCTGACCAACTTTATGGAGATACAGATTTAATTTTCCAACAGGACATGGCACCTGCACACAGTGCCAAAGCTTCCAGTACCTGGTTTAAGGACCATGGTATCCCTGTTCTTAATTGGCCAGCAAACTCGCCTGACCTTAACCCTATAGAAAATCTATGGGGTATTGTGAAGAGGAAGATGCGATACGCCAGACCTAACAATGCAGAAGAGCTGAAGGCCACTATCAGAGCAACCTGGGCTCTCATAACACCTGAGCAGTGCCACAGACTGATCAACTCCATGCCACGCCGCATTGCTTCAGTAATTCAGGCAAAAGGAGCCCCAACTAAGTATTGAGTGCTGTACATGCTCATACTTTTCATTTTCATACTTTTCAGTTGGCCAACATTTCAAAAAATATTTTTTTTGTATTGGTCTTAAGTAATAATCCAATTTTCTGAGATTCTGAATTAGGGATTTTCATTAGTTGTCAGTTATAATCATCACAATTAAAAGAAATAAACATTTGAAATATATCAGTATGTGTGTAATGAATGAATGTAATATACAAGTTTCACTTTTTGAATGGAATTACTGAAAAAAATTTACTTTTTGATGATATTCAAATTTTATGACCAGCCCCTGTAAGTACAATCCTCAAAAAAAATTGCCTATCTGCACATTAATCCTGTGGAAAGACTTTCTATTCACATAATATCCTTCATTTACTGAAAGAAATGTGATAGGAATATGAGTGCTAGCTATGCGGCCAATCACCCATGGAAACCCTAAAATGTTAACTGATTTGTGCTTCAAGTCTCAAAGCTTCATATTAAAACTGATTACTGCTTAGACTGATACCTGCAATTCTGTGGAATTATTTTTTGATGAGTCTTGTGTGTCTGTGACTTTGGAACACTACTAAAGTGTACAAAATATTGGTTGCTTTAAACACATGCTCAGCGTCACCAATGTTATACAGAAAACTGCAACACAAAATGTTTTTTCCGAACTGAGAGTGTGTCCACCATGTATCATAGGAACATGGTGGACATGTCATAGGATATGAGGGCGGAGAATATATTTCAGATAAATTATTGATTGTGCAGAAAAACTGTAATTCTCAAACAGATAATCATTAGGGAATGATAAAACATCCAGGCAGGGTCTGATCACTCTCTCCCGACTGAGATTTCTGCAGAGAATGTGTGCAGAAATCTGTGTGAATGTGTGCAGAAAACTGGCTCTTCGAGAAAAGGACACACTCTGTCTGACACATTCAGATGGCAGGTTTCAGTGAAAGTGTAGGACAAACTCAGGGTTAGTTGGATAAAACCTGCTAGCGAGCAGGTTAGCTTCACGGAGTATGTTGCCATAGTAACTGAACAGCGTCTTTGAAACCATCAACTCTGAGTCAACTAACTAGGTTTTCACTAAACCTGCTTTCTGAAATATCCCCAGTAACAAAAGAGAAGACATTAAAACATGTTTATTAATAAGATGACCTTTCTCATTGCATTGTGTGTGGGGCACCTACCATGCACTGTTAGATCGAAGTTGCAGCTGTCAAACTTGTCACGGGATGACACCTCACACCTGTAAGCTCCAGCAAAGCTGGGCTTTGCTGCAATAACTAGCATCTCAAAGGTGTAGACCTGATAAAATAAGAATAAAACATGTCATTCAAAACATAAATCTAAGAAGCCATTTGCAAGGTGATCTGTAGGAATTTCTGTAGGACTTTTAACTGCTCATTACTGTATATCTCACATACATTTCTACTGTGATTTGATTAGCTGTACGTTGCCGAAAAAAATCATATAACATGTCCATTGATGAGAAATGTATAGTGTAACCTTGGTGTGACGATCGTAAGTCTCCTTGAGCTGCAGGTGCTTTCCAGACTTGCTAGCCAGGTCCATCCATTTTCCCTTAAACCATTTGATGGTTGGCTTCTTTAGCAGTGAAACAGCATTTACTTTAGCCACAAAAGTTATGTTCTCACCTGGACACAATAGTAGAGACAAGTGCCCAATGTATCATGAATGATTTGCATGAATGATTACAAACATTGGAGTTCTCTAATATAACCATGTTTGGTTTTACTCACCCACAGTGACTTCCCCACTCAGAGGTTTTTCTGTGAACAGTCCTGTAAGGTCCGTTTTTTTGTCAGGGTCTTGAATCTCTGGGAAAATGAACAAAGCATGACAAAGCAAAGGAGAATGTGGGTTAAAGCAAAATATGCTTGACATATGCTCTTAAAGGGCTAAAGGTATCAATTTATTTGAATTGATTATTCTATATATAAAATGCATGATTTTTCTAATACTCAAAAAACCAACAACATGGCTCACTGTCTTCGTGGTGTTACTTTTTACATTGGGTCAAGATATAAACAAATGTGAAGGTCCAATGTTCCATGAGCTGAAATAAAAGATCCCAGACATTT
Organism: Esox lucius; assembly: GCF_011004845.1. Taxonomy (NCBI): domain Eukaryota; kingdom Metazoa; phylum Chordata; class Actinopteri; order Esociformes; family Esocidae; genus Esox; species Esox lucius. The sequence continues at coordinate 20,438,419 of NC_047570.1, read as the reverse complement.
TAAAATGGAAGTCTTAGGTAGTGTTGCATATTGTGTTTATATTTTTGTTTAGTATACTAGGAGCAAAGTAAATTAAAACAAATAAAACGGAGGAAAAAATAATTTCTGTTTGGCACAAGCCTATACTTTGATGCCCACTATGCTACAGTACACTGTTCACTGGTACCATATCAATGTTCAGTACTCTTTAATAAGAGCACCCCACATCAATGCATTTGTTCCTTTACACAACCAGCCTGAAAACAATGACCATTTAACACTGGAGACCATATGCATAATGCATTATACATGTACAGTACTCATAATGCCACATACATTCAGGTCCAGTAATATTTGGACACTGAATGTATGTTTTCATAATTTTGGCTCTGTACGCCATCACAACGGATTTGAAATGAAACAACCAAGATGCAATTGAAGTGCAGCTTTAATTCAAGGGGTTGAACAAAAATATCGTATGAAACGTTTAGGAATTGCAACCATTTTCATACACAGCCCCCATATTTCAGGGGCTCAAATGTAATTGGACAAATTAACACGATCATAAATAAAATGTTCATTTTCAATACTTTGTCGAGAATCCTTTGCAAGCAATGACTGCTGGAAGTCTGGAACACATGGACATCACCAAATGTTGGGTTTCCTCCTTTGTGATGCTTTGCCAGGCCTTTACTACTGCTATCTTCAGTTGTTGTTTATTCGTGGGTTTTTCTGTCTTCAGTTTTGTCTTCAGCAAGTGAAATGCAGACCAAAAGCAGAGACCAGGTGATTGACTCGGCCATTGCAGAATATACCACTTCTTTGCCTTACAAAACTCCTGGGTTGCTTTCGCAGTATGTTTTTGGTCATTGTCCATCTGTAAAGTGAAGTGCCGTTCAAACAACTTTGCTGAAGTTGGCTGAATCTGAGCAGACAATATATCCCTACACACTTCAGAATCTGGCGGCTTCTGTCTTCTGTCACATCATCAATAAACACTAGTAACCCTGTGCCATTGGAAGCCATGCTATCACACTGCCTCCACCGTGTTTTACAGTTGATGGGGTATGCTTTGGATCATGAGCCGTTCCAAGGCTTCTCTGTATTTTTTCAGCCTATCATTCTGGTACAGGTTGATCTTTCTATTGTTGAGGCTAATGAATGGTTTGCACCTTGTGGCGAACCCTCTGTATTTGCTCGCATGAAGTCTTCTCTTTATGGTAGACTTGGATAATGATATGCCTACCGCCCGGAGAGTGTTCTTCACTTGGCTGGATATTATTAAGGGGTTTTCTTTACCATGGAAAGGATCCTACGATCATCCACTACTGTTGTCTTCTGTGGATGTCCATGCCTTTTTGTGTTGCATATCTCACCAGTGCATTCTTTATTTTTCAGAATATACCAAACTGATGATTTGGCCAATCCTAATGTTCCTGTTATTGCTCTGATGGATTTTTTTTTGCAGCCTAAGGATGGCCTATTTCACTTTTATTGAGAGCTCCTTTGACCATATATTGTGCGTTCACAGCAACAGCTTCCAAATGCAAATGCCACACTTGGAATCAACTCCAGACCTTTTACCTGCTTAATTGCCCACACCTGTCCATGAAACAGCTTTTGAGTTAATTGTCCAATTTTGGTCCCTTGAAAAAGAGGGGGCTACATATTAAAGAGGTGTAATTTCTAAACCCATCCTCCAATTTGGGTGTGACTACCTTCAAATTAAAGCTGAGAGACTGCACTTTAAGTCCAAATTCATTATTTAGCAAAACTTGTGTCAGTATTTCCGGACCTGTAATACAGTAATAATGCAGTATAAGCATAGCTACAAACATAGACTCATGAAGACTCGTAATTCCATATAACAATACTCATAATGCATAATAAGATAATTATAATGACTTAGAATGTTTCGAAGTTGTTTTTATGACACATGTTTTTGTTTACAATTGTCAATCAGAGCAGTGGTGGGGTGGAACAGTCATTTTATGCATAGTCTACTGTTAGCAAGTGGATGAAAGTGAACTAATTCAAGGGAAGATGTAATGCATTATCGGAATTCATTGTTACTCATGAAAATGATTTGGCTACAAAACACAACATAAAGTTAGACTGTGGAATCTAAAGGCTGTTGGGAGTGCAGAAAAAGTTAAACAGATAACTTATAGCTGGCTAGCTTAGCTAATTTGCTCCTCTAGACTTCTCAATCCAATAAACTCAGTGTTGTGTGTTGAAAATTTTGGCTAAGTAGCCAAGTTTTGCTTCCTCTATATGTGCGCAAACACTTTTCTCACACTATCGTCGTCTAGCCATTGAGCCGACGATAGATTAGAAAGACACCCACTCCTTCGTGAATATGTAGTAGCACCCATGATGTATTGTTTTCGGATAAACAAATACAACCCCATTTCCAAAATAGTTGCGACTCTGCATAAAATGTAAATAAAAACAGAATGCAATGATCTGCAAATCTGATAACAAATAGTACAAAGACACCAAAGCAAATGTTGAAACTGAGATATTTTATAGTTTCTTGAAAAATACATGCCCACTATGAATTTTGAAAAAGTTGGGATGGAGGAAGTAATAGACTGAAGTAATAGACTAAACTAAACTGAAATATCACACAACTAATTTGGTCAATTGGCAACTGGTCACTAGCATTATTGGATATTAAAATATCATTCAGAGAGGAGGGGTCTGTCAGAAGTGAGGATGGGGAGGGGTTCATCACTCTGTGAAAGACTGCAAGGGCAAATAATGCAACCATTCAAGAATACAATTTTGCTACGTAAAATTGCAAAAAATTCAGATTATCTATGGTACATAATATAATTAAAAGATTCAAAGAATCTGGAAGAATTTCTGTACGCAAGGGACAAGGCCAAAAACCAATATTGAATGGCTGTGATCTTTGGGCCCTCAGACAACACTGCAAAACAGACACGATACTGTAGTGGAAATCATTGTATGGGCTCAGGAACACTGAAAACCATTGTCTGTGAACACAGTATGTTGCTGCATCCACAATGCAAAAAGTTAGCCAATGTAAGCTAACTTTAGGTCTAAACTATGTGAGGTAAGATACTCCACTGGCAGTCAGTGTAGGCTACATGAGCCAGAAATTACATTACGGACATTACTGCAAACAAAACAATCCTATCACAGTAGCCATATATGTGAAACCATCTTTGTTACATTAATGATGATCATAATGCACTTTTATATCCCTGAATTCCTCAACCTGTAGCTATGTTGTGGATATAAGAAAGTTCTTCAAGAGAGGTGGTGCCGGCAGCTCGGCCGAAAGTCAGTCAAGTGAGAAATAAATATTCTACCAGTTCTAACAGACAGAATTTTTTTTGAATGCATTGATCAAACATTAAGCCTTGAGTTATTGTAAATGTGAGTAATAATAATAACTTTTTAAAACAGGTAAGAATGAGAGAAAGATGCTGCAGGCTGAGGGAGCTGGTCTGATGGAGGTTAGTGATCAAGCAACCGTTTGCTTTTAATGGCATAGGCCTATCATGCTCATGCGTAAACTATATCAAATTTTCATGTGATTTGCAGTTTAAGAGGTTTACACATTAAACATCAGTTTTTTTCATCATTATTCTGCCCACCAGAGGGATCAACTAACTGAGTGATTTAGGATTTCAGTCATTTTATGTTTATTTTATCAAATGTTGGAAAAGGTGCAAGAGTATATGGGGAGAAATTGAGAGGGCTTTGAGTTTGCAAATTACAGTGTTTGCTGCTTGTGTTTGTGGATTTCATTAGCATGTTGTAGTTAGTTCATAATAAAAATACTACAAAATTAATAATAATAGTTTTTGAAAACAAATGACTTGGTTTGATTTTGCCAGTGTTGATAATATTCCTCTTAAGGTGTTTGAATTTCAGTGTTTATTTTGAGACACAATTGACAGAAGGGTGACATTTTAATAAAAAGAATGTCTGGTGTAATCTGCTGTGTATGTCTTCTCTCACTCTCAGTAGTCTTTATTATTAAATAATTCATTCACGGTCATTTTCGCAGTATAGTCTGTATACTTGACAAACATACTTAGGATCTACAACTTATCTGAGGAGATACAATAGCATTGCATGATTTGTGACTATTGTAAGCAAATGGGTAGTGTTTAAGTCATATTGTTTCCATGTTTAAAACAATGAGATCTTCCGTTTCTTGGCAATTACTTGCATAGAATAGCATTAATTTCTTAGAACAAGAATAGACTGACGAGTTTCAGAAGATGGTTCTTTACTTCTGGCCATTTTGAGCCTGTAATCGAACCCACAATTGCTGATTATTCAGATACTCAACTGGTCAAAAGAAGGCCAGTTTTATTGCTTCACTAGATCTTTTATGCCATATACAAATTAATTACAAAGAAATTCTAAAATTGTGCCATATAAAAATTTATTTATATGGCACAATTCATACATAGAAGCAATTCAATGTGCTTTACAATGAAAACGAGAAACATACAATAGAATAAAAACAAATACTAGAATATAAACAATAAAGAACAATAAAACATCATTATAATAAATTAATTTATATGGCATAATTCATACATAGAAGCAATTCAATGTGCTTTACAAAGAAAAAGAGAAACATACAATAGAATAAAAACAAATACTAGAATATAAACAATAAAGAACAATAAAACATCATAATAATAAAATGTTGAATAAGAAAATAGAAAAAAAAACAAAAAAAAAACATAACTGTTAGATTCTGTAAGATTCCATGAGGAAGCTATAAAAGATTTAAAAATGTTTACGTTTGGAGCGTGTCTAAAATCTTCTGGTAGTGTATTCCAGTTGTGTGCAGCATAACTGCTAAACGTAACTTTGCTTTGGACATGATTTAGTATGGACACTGGACTCTACTAGCTGACCTGAGTTGATGGATTTAATAGCCCTGCTATGTTTATACTCTTCAAACATATAAGAAATGTATTCGGGGCCTAAACCATTCAGTGATTCTGGACTACACCATTCTAGACTAAAAGCACCACTTTAAAACCTATTCTGTAACTGACTGGAAACCAGTGCTACGATATAAGAACCGGAGTTTAACATTCTAGCAACAGCATTCTGAATGAGCTGCAGCTGTTTTACAGTTTTTTGGGGAGTCCAGTTAAGAGGCCATTACAGTAGTCAACCCTACTAGAGATAAAAGCATGGATGAGCTTCTCTTGTTCTTTTTGGGACACCAAGCCCTTGATTCTGGCTATATCTTTAAGATGATAAATGCTGTTTTGGTGACTGCTTTGATATTGAACATGAGGTTTGAATCTATCAGAACACCAAGATTATGCACTTGGTCCCCGGTTTTAAGAGCTAGAGAATCCACCTCTTTACTAATACCAGTTTTAGTATTTTTGTTGCCAAACACAATAATCTCTGTTTTATCTTGGTTTAATTGTAGATTCTGGTTCATCCCGGTATTTATATGTTCTATACAGTGACACAGTGCGTCTATTGAGCTTTTGTCATACGGTTCAAGAGCCATATATATTTGAGTATCATCTGCACAGCTATGGCAGTTAATATTGTTTTTCTGAAGAATTTGGCCCAGAGGTAGCATATAGAGACTGAACAGAAGCGGTCCAAGGACTGATCCCTGGGGAACTCCACATGTCATAGCCACCCTATCAAATTCATGATTGCCAATGGTAAGAAAGCAACTCTGGCCATCTAAATAAGATCTGAACAGATTAAGGATTGTCCTAAAGAGTCCTACCCAATTTTCCAGCCTGTCTAGATCTACAGTGTCAAATGCTGCACTAAGATCTAATAGTTATTTTATTCAAATCAGTATTCAGCCATATATAATTTAAAACTTTTATCAGAGCCATTCAGTACTTTGGTGAGTTCGGAAGTCTGACTGAAATTTTTCAGTCAGATCACTTGAGTACACGAAATTGCTGAGTTAAATGAAGACAACCTTCTCAATGATCTTAAATGAAGACAACCTTCTCAATGACAGATTGATATCCCTGAAGTTTAATTGACTTATACTGTGATGATTACATGTTTCCTTAATTTTCCTTAGTATTGTGAAATAGAGGGCTGTGGCCTTCACAGAGGTTATTCTATGTAATGCCTAATTTTAGCAGAATCAGACCCAGCAGGGTCAGCAGAGCAGAGGTACATTTTTCAATGCAACATAAAACTTCTGTCTGTTTTTAGAAAAATAATATAGATTCACTTTTCTTTTTTTTTATTAAATTGCAAAACAAACAAAAACAAAAAAATCAGAATCTTTATTTGTAATATTATGTTTTCAGAATCTTTATTTGTAATATTATGTTAGGATATTGGTAAAATCTGCAACAAAATATTGATGTTATACTGTTTTACAAAATTACTGAATGGGAATTAGTGGAATATTTTTTTTGGTAAAAATGCATGTCGTGACCGGTATGTAGCAAAATAGTTCTGGGTTTATACCTCCACACACCTGTCAAGCTCCCCCCTCCACTTCTGAAACCAGTTCGGAACCAAGTTCTGACCCAGTTCAAAGCTATAAAGCAGAAGCCAAAAGCACAAAATGTACACTATATGGCTTAAAGTATATGGGCACCCAACCTTCACACCATTATGAGCTTGCTGGATGACCCATTTCAAAACCATGGGCATTAATATGGAGTTTCCCCCTTCTCTTTTCATCTGTAACCGCCGCCACTCTTCTGGGAAGGATTTCCACAAGATTTTGGAGTGTCTCTGTGGGAATTTGTGCCCATTCAGCCAAAAGATTATTTGTGAGGTCAGACACAGATATTGGACGAGTAGGCCTGACTCACAATCGTTGTTACTATTCATCCTAATGATGTGGCATGGGGTTGAGGTCAGGGCTCTTGGCAGGCCACCCAAGTTCCTCTGCACCAGCCTCGTCAAAACCATGTCTTTATGGAACCCGCTTTGTGCACAGGGGCACAATCATGCTGGAACATGAAAGGGCCTTACCCAAACTATTGCCACAAAGTTGGAAGCACACAATTTTTTTAAATGTCTTTGTATCTTGTACCATTAAAATTAACCTTTACTGGAACTAAGGGGTCTACCCCAAACCCTGAAACACAGCCCCAGACCACAACTTTACAGTAGGTACTATGTATTCCGGTAGGTAGGGTTCTCCTGGCATACGCCACACCCAGATTCATCCATCAGACTGACAGATAGTGAAGCGTGATTCAACACTTCAGAGAACACATTTTTGCGATGCTTGGCGTTGTGCAAGTGGATGTGAGGCTTGGGTACAGCTGCTAGGCCATTTTGTGAAACCCTTTTTGTGAAGCTTTCAGCGCACATTTTTCATGCTGATGTTGCTTTCAGAGGCAGTTTGGAACTCTGTGGTGAGTAATGCAACAGATGATAAGCGATTTATACATGCTACTCGGCAGCTCAGTGCTCTGTGAGTTTACACTTCGTAGCTGAGCTGTTGTTGTTGCTTCCAGATGCTTCCACTTCACAATTATATGAAATTGCGTATAACAGGATACTTAACTTAAATTGAAAAACACATTTTTTCATTTAATTATTGCACAAATAATAGGTATATTCAGTACCGTACTAACCAAGTCTTATTTTGTCTAATTGAGCAACATTGACTCCCAAATCACTTCTCCTGACTGAAATAATTGTATTAAATAGGGTTGAAAATGGGATAAAAAGCACAACCAATCCTACGAAACTACTTATACAACTGGTTTCTGATCCTATCCTCAAAAATATCTCTTAATGTATTCATGATACAGCACTGCACTACACCTTGTTCAGCGTACAAAGTTGCATACAAAGTTTTCTACATCGGGACTCTATTTGGAATTACTAAACAGAGCTGCTCGTCCCTGAACACCTGAAGCTAAGTACCATTATTATGCCTTATCATTGTAGTTGTTGTCATTTCAACACGGAGGAGAACTATCGTATTCAGGTATAGATAGCAGAATTATAGAGGCTCGGCTTCAGACACAAATGTCAGGCAAGGATTACGTTAGTGTAGAAGCCAAAAAACTGGAAGCAATGGTGTTGTTAGACCCGTGGCACAGCTCCTGCAGCCGGGCAAGAACTTTCTCTTAGTCACTGGGAAGAAAAGCTGTTGAACCAGTTAAACCTGTGTCGCTGCTAGAACCGACAGAGATTTTCAACAAGTTTTCCCCCTGGAGTCAGAGTCAAGGTCCGAGCTGTCTTTGGAGGGGAATGATCGGCAAGCATTTTCTACTGGTGGCCAGGAAAAACTGAAAACTTCAGTCAGCGATCGTACACTGTTTAGCGGGGGGCAGAGCCACTGACATAACTGCAAATCTGGGGTTGGTTCTGGCAAAGTCTAAAACTGGCAAGTATAGAGAGTACAGAGATATTGTTATTCACGTTGGCACCAACAACGTTAGGATGAAACAGTCAAACAGTCAGAGGTTAAAAAGCAGTACATAGCATTTGCATGTAAACCAGCTAGAAAGATGTGTCGGCATCAATTAATTGTCTCTGGCTCCCTCCCAGCTACAGTGGGGAGAACAAGTATTTGATACACTGCCGATTTTGCAGGTTTTCCTACTTACAAAGCATGTAGAGGTCTGTCATTTCTATCATAGGTACACTTCAACTGTGAGAGACGGAATCTAAAACAAAAATCCAGAAAATCACATTGTATGATTTTTTATTAATTACTTTTAATTTTATTGCATGACATAAGTATTTGATCACCTATCAGTAATAATTCCGGCTCTCACATACCTGTTAGTTTTTCTTTAAGAAGCCCTCCTGTTCTCCACACATTACCTGTATTAACTGCACCTGTTTGAACTCGTTACTCCAACAGTGTCATGGCGGCTCGTTGAAAATACGATCTCGTATTTTACAAAAATAGTTCACTGAAACGTGTTTCTGAAAACATTTTAAGCCAGAAATAGGCCATGCAGTTGCTGAATCTGTCTTCATTTCAGCTCAACAAAGGTTAGTTTGAAAGATGTTCGTCTACTTCTACTGGATACTCTACAACTGTGAAACTTCAATTAATGTTAATATTTGTTTCAATCACTGAATGAAGCCTGCTATATTTGGGACAATAGTCGCAACCTTATATTGCTTGCACATAATTCTTGATCAGGATTCAAAATGTGTTTATTGTTGTTCATTTTAAACCGTTATTGCGCAGAGAGCGTGAGGGCGAGAGAGAAAGTGCTTGAGCGAGCGAGCGTGAGGTCTGCGGTCTTGGTCATCATTTGATTTACTTGTTTTTGTGTAGGTAATACGTTGTCAAATATGTTTAAACGTAACTACTTGTATAGGTAGTCTATTTATGTCTCTTTGTATTAATATGTCCTGTTATTGACATAATGCGTGTCATTGACAAAATGCGCGTCACTTGACAAAATGCGCATGCGCAACCAGATGTTCGAATAGTTGAAGAGAGCTGGGACCACAGTCTGAAAGAAAACCATTAGTAATACATTACGCCGTCATGGATAAAAATCCTGCAGCTCACGCAAGGTCCCCCTTCTCAAGCCAGCGCATGTCCAGGCTGTCTGAAGTTTGCCAATGATTATCTGGATGATCCAGAGAAGTTATGTGAGAAGGTCATGTGGTCTCATGAGAAAATTGAGCTTTTTGGTCTAAACTCCACTCGCCGTGTTTGGAGGAAGAAGAAAGATGAGTACAACCCCAAGAACACCATCCCAACCATGAAGCATGGAGGTGGAAACATCATTCTTTGGGGATGCTTTTCTGCAAAGGAGACAGGACGACTGCACCGTATTGAGGGGAGGATGGATGGGCCCATATATTGCGAGATCTTGGCCAACAACCTCCTTCCTTCAGTAAGAGTATTGAGGATGGGTCGTGGCTGGGTCTTCCAGCATGACAATGACCCGAAACACACAGCCAGGGCAACTAAGGAGTGGCTCCGTAAGAAGCATCTCAAGGTCCTGGAGTGGCCTAGCCAGTCTCCAGACCTGAACCCAATAGAAAATCTTTGGTGGGAGCTGAAAGTCCGTATTGCCCAGCGACACCCCGAAACCTGAAGGATCTGAAGAAGGTTTGTATGGAGGAGTGGGCCAAAATCCCTGCTGCAATGTGTGTAAACCTGGTCAAGAACTACAGGAAATGTATGATCTCTGTAATTGCAAACAAAGGTTTCTGTACCAAGTATTAAGTTCTGCTTTTCAAATACTTATGTCATGCAATAAAATGCAAATGATTTACTTAAAAATCATACAGTGATTTTCTGGATTTTTGTTTTAGATTCCGTCACTCACAGTTGAAGAGTACCTATGCCCAAAACCGAGCCTTAAAGAACACCAAAACATACATTTGATTTGTTCGAGGATATGCCATCCACACATACGAACTGATAACTTTCCGATAAATAAGATTTAAACCAGGCTAGAACGATCCACGTAGCGCAATATGGGTTTCTAGTCTCTCTAAGAGAAGGAAGTGATCAATAGTGTCAAAGGTAGCACTAAGATCAAGAAGCAACAGTACGGATGCAAAACTTTTAGAAGATAATTTGTTACCTTCACAAGTGCAGTCTCAGTGCAATGATGGGGTCTGGACTGGATCATTTCATAAATGCAATTTGTCTTCAGGAAGGCATTCAGTTGTTGGTAAACAAATGTTTCTAAGATTTCTGAGAGTAATGGGAGGTTCAATATTGGCCTATAATTGTCTGGAACCAGATTAGAGTAATAATTTCCACTATTTTTAGTGGGTTTGGACACATCTGGAGGAAAGGGAGCAATTTATTATGGTCAACATTGGCTGACCTAGCACCGGAAATAGCTCCTTAAGCAATTGTGTTGGAATAGGCTCTAGTTGACAATTTGTGGGTTTAGAACTCATTACTCATTTAGTTAACGTGTTCGAGTGATAGAGGATCAAAAAATTCAAGCATCCCCATGGACACCAAGTCAAGGACGTTGAGGACATTCTCAGGACAACTGAGATTTTGGGGACTATAACTATTTAAGGAGGAGTCAGTTATTTGTTTTCTAATGGTGATGATCTTTTCATCAAAGAAGTTAATGTATTCATTACAGCTAAAGTGAAGACGCATTTCACTTGTTGAGCATTGCTTTTTTGTTAACCTTGCAACTGTATCAAAGATACATTTTGGATTGTTTTTTTCACCTCAATCAGATTGTAGAAATAAGCTGACTGAGCAGATTTGAGTGCTTTTCGGTATTGTAGTGTTCTGTCTATTCAGGCTAGTCTGAATACTTCCAACTTGGTGGAGCGCAACTTTCGCTCCAATTTTCTGGAGGCTTACTTGAGTGCTCTGGTATTGTCTGTGTACCAAGGGAGCAAGTTTCTTGTTGCGTATTTCTTTTGGTTTTAGTGGTGCAACCGTATCTAAAGTATTTCGCAGTGTTGAGTTTAGATCCTTGATTAGATCGTTTGTGGATCATCAATGAGCCAGCTTGGAAAAATATAGAGAAATCCATTCGTAGTCCGAGAATTTATAGTACAGCTTTTGAAACGTATTGTTTGCGGAGCAAGTGGATTTCTAGTTTTAATGGTAAATGTAATAAGACACTGATCCGATAATACAGGATTTTTGGGGGAAATTACTAGATGCAATATCAATTTCTCGTGACAGGACTAAATCTAAGGTATGATTGTGGCAGTGCGTTGGACCTAAGACATGTTGGACAAAAACCATTGAGTCATTTATGGTTATGAAATCAGCAAAAATTTGAATACTATCTGCAATGACTACAAGGTTATACAATAATTCTGGAAACTCATTGAGGAACATGTATCTATGTAAAACTATTTATCAGCATGGTTAACATTCATGAGTAAAACTTAAAAAGAATGAAAACGACTAATGTATTTAAGAGTACATTTAAATATAAATATTAGCAACACCCCCTCCTTTTCAGGATGCACAGGGGATATGATCACTAGTATAGCCAGTTGGCGAGGCCTCATTTAGGCCAGTAAATTCATCAGGCTTTAGCCATGTTTCACACAAGTCAATAACATCTAGTTCATGATCAGTGATTAATTCATTTACTGCAAATGCCTTTGAAGAAGGGATCTAACATTTAGGAGTCGAGAGGTCTTTATCTTAATAAGATTTCTGTTGTTATCACTACCTGGTTTAACTTCTCAGCTTGGTCACAGTCATGGTGAGGCTATAGGAGTGAGACTCCTGTCAATGTTCCTAGATAAAAGAAGAGCACCACTCCAGCTAGGATGGAGTCTGTCGCTCTTCAGCAGATCAGGCTTGGCCCTATTTCTGGGAGAGTCCCAAAGTTATCTACAAACTGTGCCTCCTGCGACGGGCAGAACTCAGTTTTCAGCCAGCGATTGAGTTGCGCAAATCTGCTGTAGAGCTCATCACTACCCCTATACAGTGGGGAGAACAAGTATTTGATACACTGCCGATTTTGCAGGTTTTCCCACTTACAAAGCATGCAATAAAATGCAAATTAATTATTTAAGAATCATACAATGTGATTTTCTGGATTTTTGTTTTAGATTCTGTCTGTCACAGTTGAAGTTTATCTACAATAAAAATGACAGACCTCTATATGCTTTGGAAGTAGGAAAATCTGCAAAATCGGCAGTGTATCAAATACTTGTTCTCCCCACTGTACCTTCGACCCTGACCTCTCCTTTGATGAACATATAAAATACATCTCAATAGTTGCTTATCAAAAACTGATGCAGAAAAACGAATCCATACTTTTGTTACTTCTAGATTAGATTACTGCAATGCTCTTCTTTCCGGTTACCCTGATAAATCAATAAATAAACTTAAATTTGTGCTGAACATGGCTGCTAGAATCCTAACTAGAACTAAAACATTTGACCACATTACTCCAGTACCAGCCTCTTTACACTGGCTGCCTATTAGGGTTAGGGCATAAGGTTTTATTGTTAACCTATACATCTTAATACATGCACTTGGTCCTACTTACCTCGCTGAAATTAACCAGCCATACATACCTACACGTAATCTTGGATCGCAAGATGCAGTCCTTTTAATTGTAAATAGAATTTCTAGTTACCACTAGCCGGAGGCAGGGCCTTCTCTCATAGAGCTCCACTACTGTGGAATTATTTGCCAATTAAGGTTAGAAATGCAAACTCAGTGCAAACTTTCAAGTGTCTACATAAGACTCATCTCTTTAACATGGTGTATGATTAATTATAGTCTGGCCCAGGGGCATGAAGGTGACTATAAAGGCTTGATACTGTCCACCCTTGCTGTCTTGCCAGGTGGGCTCTCACCACCACTGGGATGCCTCCAATGCCATTCGGGGTGAAGTCACTGGCTTGTTGTTGTCTCTCTGTTGTGCACATTGTGCAACTGGGCTGTACTCTCCTGGCAATACTCTTCCCTCATTCAGGGTGGTAGCAGTTGGTGGGTGTCCCTTTGGATTAAGCTTGGCAATATGGGTGGACTGATTTCCTGCCTGTTGGGCCCTGCCCGGGGCCTCCCCCAGATAGGGCCACAGTGTCACTGGACTCTCCTGTCTCAGCCCCAAGGTCTTATGCTGCTATATTATTGTGCCGGGTGAGTAGGGTAAGTTGTCCTTGTAGATCTAAGGAATGCATTTTCTAAATTTTCCCTGTATCCTGTCCTGTTTTAAACTTAGGAGAACATGAGGTCTTTGCCCACACCTCCGGAGTACCAGGCTTGAAAGACTTGTTGATGCCACTGTTCAAAGTCCTCCTGGTTGTGTTGCAGTTCAAGATGATACCTGACGATTTCAGCTGCCACTCTGCTGACCCACCACTCCCCCGCATTGTCCCTGTCCTTGTCCATCTGGTCATGCTTCTGACCTGGACTTGGTTTAAACTCTGGACATAGTTACAACACAATACAATTTGTACTCTTAATATGTTCCCCTGGCACAGCCAGAAGAGGATGGGTCACCCCTCTGAGCCTGGTTGCCCTCTAGGTTTCTTCCTAAATTTCGGCCTTCTTAGGGAGTTTTTCCTAGCCACTGAAATTCAACACTACTGTTGTTTGCTCCTTTGCGTTTAAGGCTGGGTATTTTGAAAAATCACTTTGTGACAACTGCTGATGTAAAAAAGGGCTTTATAAATACATTTGATTGATTGATTGATATCACACCTCAGGATTACCTGGCCTGACTACTAATAACTGTCCCTATCCAAGGTCAATCTGGTTGTATTTCTGATCTAGTTGCTGCCTGATGATTCCTGCTGTCTCTGCCCATAGCCCACCTGATCATCCTGGTCTTTGTCCAGCTGGATGTTCTGAATTTTGCATAAAGACTCAGAGTCTGGCTCCTCTGTGTCTTTCTAAGTTTCAAACCTGGTGAGGAATTGTTCTAGGCACTGTCCACCGATTCTTGTTGTTGCTTGCTCTTTAGTTTCAGGCCGGATATCTGTAAAAGTGCTTTGTTACAATTGCTGATGTAAAAGGGGCTTTATAAAATACATCTGATACATTGAGTTAGCAACAAGCTAGTTTTAGCAAGCTAGCTAGCAACAAACTGCCAATGGGTAGAGATGTTACATTACCTACAGCGTGAATACAGCTAACCCTAAATCCAGGTTCTGTAGATTTTTGCTGGACTGCTTTTGGAACGCTAACATCTTCATTTGCACATGTCGATTAACAACAACTAGTGGTCCACAACCCTTTTTTTTGTACTAGCAACTTCTGGGGATTGTCCCTAGGTTTCCCAGCCATGCATTGGTTTCTTTTCAAAATGCATCTTGTGTGACTAAGGCGTCTTGTTGTTCAAGTATATTTTTACATTTTGTGTAAGCTATGAGACTCTTTTCTTTATCACTCTAAACAGTACTATGGATTTACACTTTAAAACAGTTGGCAAATTCTGCATTCTGAATGAAGTCAAATTATGAAAGCACACCAGACACCTATCCATTGCACCACAGTCTTTAACAATATTACAGAGAAAAGACAACTATATAAACGTCAAACATGCAATATTTATTTCACACTAGCAGATGTTAATGCTCTGCACTGTGTTCAAAAGCATTCAGCAATGAACTGTTTTTCGACATAAGCTTCAAATGTTTCAGAAAACCTAGGTTGCCCATCACTATGCCTATGCAATTTTATCTCTGTGGTCTGCCATGGGTCCCATTGACTTGTGGTTTGATTTTTTATCTGACATGCACTGTGACATGTGGGACAATATATAGACAGTTTTGTGCCTGTCTAAATAATCTCCAATCAATAGTATTTGCCAGATGGCCTCTAATTGAGTGCTATGGATCTCTCAATGAAAAAGGATGCATTTATGCTCAATTTGGAGTTTCAAAGCAGTGTCTGAATATTTATGTACATTCATTTCCGTGTTTTTTTCATTTCTAAAAACTTGTTTTTGCATTGTCGTTATGGGGTAATGTAGGTAACAGACTGATGGCAAATGTTAATCATTTATAAATTCAGTTTCTTTGTACATTCTGAAGCCACTGTAAATAAAAACAGTTGATGCTGAGTTATTTTTTTCAGATTTCAATGAGGTAAATATATCCTTTGTCATTCATTGTGACCCTACACCACCACCACAATTGTGTATCCAGTAGCAATAGCTGTGTATAACAAGCATATAACCTTGTTATCCACAGCTACGAATGGGTATTTTAGTGAAAGAGTGTACTTGCTACCTGTCTGAGGTGCTGTTGGTGTAGTATCAGCTGCAGATGTACATTTCCTGGCTGCAGGGATCTCCGAGCTATCTGCTGGGGCCTCCGCTGGAGCTTTAGTGTTTATATCAGCTGGGTCTGGAACTGCTGGATTCTCTTCTCCATCCAGGGCTGTCTCTGGTGATAGCAAGTTTATAATAAGATATTCATAGAACTGAACTTTTCTCTAATTAGTAAGTGTACCAGTGTCCATTTTTTGTCCAAATTTCATTTCTTTAATTTTATTTAGTGGTATGATTTTTTCTGCAAAATATAGGTTTCAAAAGCATTGGCTACATGAAACCAAACAAACTGGGCACTGTTATGTAATTCTATGCTTTTTAGTTAAGGTTTCAGGAACTGTACTGATGCTTTTCATTTGTTCCTGTTCCTTTGGGATATAAATATGAGGACACATGCATGTAAATTCCCTTTGTCATCCATCAGCATGGGTAAAACCAAAGACCTTTCAGCAGAAAGAAGACAGATGATAGTTTTCCTACACAGATCATGTATAAGATATAAAAACCACACATACACCTGAAATGTCCACTAAGCACAGGGCAGCAATCAAAAAGTTGCAGAAGTTGCAAATGTGCCAAAAAGACAATGGACAGTGAGGAAAAAAGATCACAGTTTTGATAGTTAGATGCCTGCTCCATGTCAACAAGCTCTTTGGAAGGGCTGCACAAGAGAATCCCTTACTGAGCCCAACGCACAAATGACAGTGCCTGATCTTTGCCAAGCAATATTGGAGATACTGTTGCAATGACCCCAGTAATACATCTACGTCAACACAGAAATGGTTGCAGGACCACAAAATCACAGTTTTACAATATCAGTCTCAGTCTCCGGACTTCCAATGGAAATCCAATGGAAAACCTGTAGTCTGAATTGAAAGAAATTAGCAAAAGAACACAGACACGGGACAGAGGAAGATTGGAAAAAAGTATTATGGACAGAACCTGAAGTGCCCACTTCAGGTTGGTGGAGAGTGCCTGCCTCAAGTGGAGGAGTTTAAGTATCTAGGGGTCTTGTTCACGAGTGAGGGAAGGATGGAACGGGAGATTGACAGACGGATCGGTGCAGCTTCTGCAGTAATGCAGTCGATATATCGGTCTGTCGTGGTGAAGATTTACCAGTCAATCTACGTTCCTACTCTCACCTATGGTCATGAGCTTTGGGTCATGACCGAAAGGACAAGATCCCGGATACAGGCGGCCGAAATGAGCTTTCTCCGCAGGGTGGCTGGGCGATCCCTTAGAGATAGGGTGAGAAGCTCGGTCACCCGGGAGGAGCTCAGAGTAGAGCCGCTGCTCCTCCACATCGAGAGGGGTCAGCTGAGGTGGCTTGGGCATCTGTTTCGGATGCCTCCGGAACGCCTTCCTGGGAAGGTGTTCCGGTCCCGTCCCACCGGGAAGAGACCCCGGGGAAGACCTAGGACACGCTGGAGGGACTATGTCTCCCGGCTGGCCTGGGAACGCCTCGGTGTCCCCCCGGAAGAGCTAGAGGAAGTGTCTGGGGAGAGGGAGGTCTGGGCATCCCTGCTTAGACTGCTGCCCCCGCGACCCGGCCCCGGATAAGCGGAAGAAGATGGATGGGATGGATGGATTATGGACAGACCAATCTAAATTTGAGGTGTTCAGATCACAAAGAAAAATATTCATGAGACACAGAGCAAATGAAAAGATGCTGGAGGAGTGCATGGTGGAGGCAATGTGATGGTCTGGGTGTGTTTTGGTGGTGGTTAAGTGGGAGATTTGTACAAGGTAAAAGGGATCTTGAAGAAGAATTGGAAGTGGAGTAGAAGAAGAACGCCATACCATACCCTGTGGACAGCACGTGATTGGAGACAATTTCCTCCTACAACAGGACAATGACCCAAAGCACAGCTCCAAACTATGAAGGAACTATTTAGGGAAAGAAGCAGTCAGCTGGTATTCTGTATATAATGGAGTGGCCAGCAGCCACTGGGTCTAAACTCGATTGAGCTCTTGTGGGAGCAGCTTGATCGTATGGTATGTAAAAAGTGCCCATCAAGCCAATCCAAATTCTGGGAGGAAACATGGGGTGAAATCTCTTCAGATGACCTCAACAAATTGACAACTAGACAGCCAAAGGTGTAATTGCTACAAATGGCGGATTCTTTGAAAAGCAAAGTTTGAAGGACACAATTATATTATTATAACTTCAATAAAAAAATATTGTTTCTAACCTTATCAATTAGTTTTAATATGAAAATAAATTTAAACTACTGCAATTTAATGTATGTTTTCATGGAAAACAAGGACATTTCTAAGTGACCCCAAACTTTTGAACGGTAGTAAATATATATGTTATATTGGTGATGCTTACTTATTTTACTTAAGGGTTTGTGGAAGGTCAAGTTAAATATTGGCTGAATGAAGGGCCTACCATTTTCATTTCATACATGTCTGTCTCCAAGCATCTCTCTTTCTAAATAACACATTAGACTCCCTTACAAAAATGTATTTTTATCAACTTTAGACTGATCAAGTTTCCACATGCAATATGTTATCTTCTGCCAGATGCCTCTTGTGACTATCTAGAGTGCCTGCTGCTGTGGTTACTCATGAGGAAACAATCTGTTGTGTCAGGCCAGGGTGGAGGTCATCAGGAAGGGTTTGATGTCATTCATGGTGGCACTGGACAAGCTGGAGCCACTCAATGTCTCAGTTCTCCACAGCCACTTTCTACCTTATAAAACCAGACACAGTACCTACGGACAAGCTAAAAGGGCACATGTTGCTGTGTGATCAACTATGTTTGGAATGCCACAGTGCTTTGTGTTAAAATGTACTCCGGGCCTGTCTGAAGTGTACTGTGATCAAAGATAATTAAAACCAGCTGTGCAGCAAACATTCCACAGTGCTGTGGTTCTTAAAGTACTTGGTTTTCTTTGTGCTCCTCATGTAGTGATAATTTCTGATCTGGACACAGGTCTGCAGTCTCATAGACCAATCATTCTTGTCCTTCTTCCTCCTTAGCCTCTTAAACAAGGTGACACTATGCTAGGCACTTCTAACCAATCAAATGGATTGCAAAAGTTGGCCAGTATCTGTTTTGGAATATTGGTAACTATCTGGATGTTGCCAATTAGCTAACAGGAAGATTCCTGTACAGAACTACATGTTGATATAAGATAATAGATCATCTCTGTTGTATCGAAGGGCTTGCCGAGATTGAGTTTCCATTCGGTATACAAAGATGGTTGCAGAGGATGTTTCAGGTGGTAGCTAACATTGCATCCACTTTCTTATAATACTCTATATATAATATAATGTACACTACTTTTCACAAGTTTGGGGTCACTTAGAAATGTCCTTGTTTTTATATGAAAGCAATTTTTTTGTCCATTAAAATGACATCAAATTGATCAGAAATACAGTCCAGACATTGTTATAGTTGTAAATTACTATTGTAGCTGGAAACAGCAGATTTTTAATGGAATATCTACATAGGTATACAGAGGCCCATTATCAGCAACCATCAGTCCTATGTTCCAATGGCACATTGTGTTTGCTAATCCAAATTAATCCATTTAAGATGCTTATTGCTCATTAGAAAACAGTTTTGCAATTATGTCAGCACAGAAGCAACTGTTGTGCAGATTAAAGAAATAATAAAACTGTCCTTCTTTAGACCAGTTAAGTACGTGGAGCATCAGCAATTGTGAGTTTGATTGCAGGCTAAAAATGTCCAGAAACAAAGAACTTTCTTCTGAAACTCATCAGTCTATTCTTGTTCTCTTCTCTTCAGATTAGCACAACAAATTGACAATTAGAATGCCAAAGGTTTGCAAGGCTGTAATTGCTGTAAATGGAGGATTCTTTGATGAAAGCAATGATTGAAAGACACAATAGTTATTTTAATTACTTACTGCATCAATGACTAACAAAAACATTTCTAAGTAACCCCAAAACTTTGTTTGGTAGGGTATATACATACAGTTCCCTTAAAAGGTTTGGATACACCGACTCATTCAATGGTATTTCTTTTTCTTTACTATTTTCCACATTGTAGAATAAACAGATCAAAATAAATTTCACATTTTAGATTTTTCAAAATAGCAACCATTCGCCTTGACGACAACTTTGCACAATTTTTGCATTCCCCCAACCAGTTTCATGAGGTACTTACCTGGAATGCATTTAATTTAACAGGTATTTCTTGCTAAAAGTTAATTTGTGGGATTTCTTTCCTTAAGATGATTGAGCCAATCAGTTGTGTTGAAGACCAATGTTATGTCTGTAATATAGTAATGTATATTATGGTTAGACCAGGACAAAAAAGCCAAGAGAATTGACAGTACATTACAAAGACATGCAGGTCAGATAATCCGGAAATCTTTTAAGAACATTTAATGTTTCTTAAAGTGCAGTCACAAAACCATTATGATGATGAAACTGGCTCTCAAGATAATCACCACAGGAAAGAAAGACCCAGAGTTTACTGTGCTGTAGAGGATAACTTCATTAGAGTTACCAGCTTCAGAAATCAGTAATTAAACTACACCTCAGATTCTACTCCGCTGTTCAGAGACAGCGTGAATCAGGCCTGTAAGATTGAATTACTGCAACAAAACCACTACTGAAGGACGCCAATAAGAAGACACTTGCTTGGGCCCAAACACACAAGACATAGATATAAGACCAGTGGAAATCTGTCCTTTGGTCTGATGAGTTGAAATCTGACATTTTTGTTCCAACTGCCAGGTCTTTGTGAGACACTGTGTGTGAACAGATGATCTCCTCATGTTAGGTTCCGACCGTGAAGCATAGAGGAGATTGTGTGATTGTGCAGGGGTGCTTTGCTGTTGACTTTGCTGTGATTTAGTCAGAATTCAAGGCACACTCAACAAGCATGGCTACCACAGCATTCTGTAGCAATATAACATCTGGTTTGTGCTTAGTGGGACTATAATTTGATACTCAACAGGCAATGACAGGCTGTGTAAGGGCTATTTGATGGTGCTGCATCAGATGACCTGGCCTCCATAATCACTCAACCCAATTGAGATGGTTTGGGGTGAGTTGGACCGCAGACTAGCAAAAGCAGACAACAAGTGCTGAGCATATGCGGGAACTCCTTCAAGACTGTTGGAAAACCATTCGAGATGATTACACTATGAAGGTGGTTTAGAGAATTCCATGAGTGTGCAAAGCAGTCATCAAGTCAAAAGTTGTCTTCTTTTGAGTTTTGAGTTCTCTCCAAATCTAATTTAACACACCTGATTCTTGTAATTAGACGGATGGAAAGATAAATCAGTTTAGTCACAAATGGGGTTGAAGAGAAAACCAACAGGTCATGAAAGGGGTTCCTGGGTTGGGCAACCCTGATCTAAACTACAGTTGTGGTCAAAAGTTTGCATACCCTTGGAGAATTGGTAATAAAACTTGAATGAGCAACGTCTTTTATTTCTTATGGGATACATATTCAACTGTAGGTCATAACAGAATGGCCCAATCATAAAACAAATCATGGCAACAAAAAATAATGAACTGACCCCTGTTCAAAAGTCTGCATACCCTTAGTTCTTAATACTGTGCAATGCTCCTATAGCATCAATGACAGCATGCAGCCTTTTGTAAAAGTTGTCTATGAGGCCCTGAATTCTTACAGGTGGTATAGCTGCCCATTCGACCTTGACAAAATGCCTCCAGGTCTTGCAAAGGCTTGCATGAACTGCACGGTTGAGATCAGGAGATTGTGGTCACTCCAGAATCTTCACCTTTTTCTGCTGTAACTACTGGTCATCCAGAAGGCTTTGGATATCTTTTTATATCCTTGTCCATCTTTATAAAGTTCCATTACTTTGTTACGCAGATCTTTTGACAGTTATTTTCTGCTCCCCATGGCTCAGTATATAGCCTGCTCAGTGCACCCATGTGAGAGCTAACAAACTCATTGACTATTTATACACAGACACTAATTGCAATTTAAAAAGCCACAAGTGTGGAAAATTCACCTTTAATTGCCATTTTCACCTGTGTGTGTCACCTTGTGTGTCTGTAACAAGGCCAAAAAGTCAAGGGTATGTAAACTTTTGATCAGGGCCATTTGGGTGATTTCCATTATCATTATGACTTAAAAAGGAGCCAAACAACTATGTGATAATACATGGCTTCATATGATCACTATCCTTAAATAAATATTTTCAAAACAAAATGTCAACATTTCACAATTTCTGCCAGGGTATGAAAACTTATGAGCACAACTGTATAAATATGACTAAAAACTGTATATTTTTAATTGAAATGGCTGGCAGCAAATATCTACAACATGATCACTTGCACTTGCAAGTTAAAAAGACTCATGAACTATTGAGAGTTTTCTGTTCAGTTTAACTGTTAATTTCAACATGTTTAGTCAATTCTTATTCTACAGCATTACTGGTATATATATGCTGTCCTCCAACTCAGTGTATTGACCATCAACAATGTCTCACGTATGCAGAGAAAGGTAGACCCATCTATGTATGATAGACATAGGTTTATAGATACACATAGAGTCTATGCTGAAATTAAAAACCAATTGAGTGATTTGTTCAACCTAATTGTTTGTTTGAACAATAAGCAATTGATTGTTTGTTGGTAGAGTATCTTCTCTGGGTGTTAATGACACAAATGAACATAATTAGAAAAGATCTCTATCAGTAAAAAGAGTAGAGCTTCACGTCAGTAGTCTAAATTCAGCAAAATCTTAAAATAGCAGCTGGAGAGACAAAGATGTTTTAGTTAAAATATATGGAACCCCACCAAGGTAACTTACCAATTTTTTTTACTGGCTCTGCCATCCTCTGAACGTTTCTTCTCACGAGTAACAAACAAAAACAAATGAACTTCTATTTGGTTCACCCTGTCTTTAATACTGAGGATCCCAACAGAACCTCTTTTGTCACAATGTGTAGACCCAATCACCCTCTCTGACAATGAGATAAAAAACACACCCCATTGCCCACCTACTCACACAACCTCAGACCTCTCTTGACTTCCTGCAGACCATATTTTGACCATCACTTCTTCCAACACCTCAGCTGCATGACGTGCAAAAGGACTGAATGAGGGAGGTTGTTGAGTTAAATTTAAAGCTTGAAGCCAGTAAGGTCTCTTGCTCTTTCTTGATTTAACTTGCATTATAAAAAACAAACAGCAAGCATATAAAGGGTATAAACAGTTAAATCTGCACTCTGACTGAATGTAATCAACTGTTGACTAAGGCAAATATAATTAGTATCACCAAAGTAGGAAAAATCTATATCATTGCTGTCTAAAGAGGCATCTCTGAAATTCCTATCATCTGACTTGAGTCTGAATCACTCACTTTTGATTCTGGATTACCTGACATCATGTTGTTGTCCCACATCCAAGTATTTAAAATGTGCCGCCATTTTGTGGGCGGAGGGGCGGTGCTTATGTAGGGTAACATCGAGTTAAGTACAAGCTTAACCTACAAACATGACAATGTTATCAGCAAAACGATATATGAAAAAGTAATCACTGGGACTCAAACTGGGCTTTTTAAAACAACTACATTTACATCCACAGCTCTACATGTTGAGCTATCAGCAAGCTGACGTTCCTACCAAATTTCTATGAAAATTCTAACAATAGTCTACAGTATTATGGATACACTTTTGTTATTAATAATGAATGATGTGTATCAGGAATGTTTTGACATTCACCAGCTTGTAATTTTCATTAGTTCTTGATAATAAGGCTGTAGACTCTTTAGTTTCATGTTTTAAAGCATGGTGGGAAAGTGCCATGTTTTTTAAAACGTGATATTGTTGCTTGGATGCAAGACTCGGCCCTATCGTTTTGAGCAGAATGGTTTGAAATTTCGATGCAAGACTCAAAGCGTCGGCTTCGCGCATCCCATCACTAGGTGCACCTATAACAGATGTGGCATGACCTGCATATGTTTGGGCTGGTGCTAACAACGGTACATTGGAAACAATGAATAACATGGTTGTTAAAGAATTCTTGTAACTTCCAAACTTTGTGATAATTTTAATTAAAGATTCAGCGCTGATTACTATTTACTTCGATTTATTTGTATTCTTATTGTTATTCACTTATGTGGCTACTGCTTATTTGAGCAGTTTAGTATTTATTGTGGCTACTGCTTATTTGCGTGATTAAGTATTTATTGATATTTTTGTGTTAGCTTTTGCTTACCACTTGCAGCATGTTGGGTATAACAGTTTTAATCTACTGACTCCCATATAAATGGTACATCTATCTTGTAGGATTTCTATGTACCGGCAGTTGGCAGAGCACGTGCACAGAGGTTTCCTGTGTGGCCCTTTTTGGTTTTGCATTGGTGGTGGTGTGTATCGTTAGGACCACTTGGTGTGTGTGCACGCTAAAGGTAAGGTTTGGGTGTTTTTGTAGATTGTGGGGTAACCTTACCCGCACCCCCCTCTTCCTGTAGTGTTTATGTTATAATGTCCGGGCGCCCTCTATATCTTGGTTTCCCCCTGTTTTAAGAGTTCCAGTGGAGTCATTTTAACAATTAGGGTTTTTAATTACAGTGAACAAAATTCAATAAAACTCATTTTAACAGCGTCTGAACTGCATCCTAACTTCTGGTTTCATTTAATAGTGGAAGTACCCATTTATTTATAGCATAGGAGGACCCCTCACCAGGCTCCTGGTGCTACACACAGTAAACACTCTACTGTAAATATAACTAGATACTGTATGCTAGCTAGTAGATTTGCACAGATACAGCTCTCCTGTTAAAAATACAGGTCATAGCTCAATTAATTGCACACTTATTTATTACTGCACAAATACAAAAGTCATATGACATGAGTTGGGACCTTAAAATATTTACATTTTAATATATTAGTGGAATGTTGAAACTTTGTAAATGATTTACATGACGACATCGCTCTTTTGTTAATAAACAAAACAGGAAAGAGGAGGGGGGTATGGTGAGCATCATCATTGTCCATCATTGTACATCATTGTAGAAAACAAGAAACTATATATCTATGTATTTTAACATCAGGTAAACATAATGAAGATTTTTATATAATTACAGATACTTCAATTGTAACACCAGCTGGCACAATGTAGTTTATTGCCATGCTAGTCACAGAATACATTGCGAGTTCAAACCATAATACACAACATTTGGGATAATTTCCTGTACATTCGTTCTCAAAATTACACATCCTAGGTTGGAAGCCACCCGAAACCACCTAGTTCAACAAACCACAGTGAAGTCATTCGGTGTGTTCTCACCTCCCCAAACAAACCGGATTAAAGGGGGAAGTGTTGCAAGGTTTGATTCAACCGGTCTTCAGACATGAAGTATCACAAAAGATTAGGAAAAGGGTACAAAATAATATCCAAGTGTTTGGGTGACAAAGTTTATACAGTTGACGTAAAACGGTAAGTAAATGTCAAGTAGAAAGGGCAAAAATCACTCCAACAGTGTGAACAAAGCTGGTATATACTTACCTACGAAGTTCTGTTACTGCAGTCAAATGTGGCTTTGCCAATTATTGGGTGTGGGTCCCTATTTAAGCAACATATTTCTGTTGTATTTGTCTTTGAGATATTTCCCAACATAAACCAATGTCACCAGAATAATTAAGTATCAGTGATTTAGAATTAATATCAAACAGAATGAAATGTGTACCATTTGTAATTAAGTAATATAAGAAAATAGGTTTGCACACTTCCCATGCTCTGTATATAAATTTGATGAAAAAAAAATGTCAGTCTGAAGGACATGATGTAAAAATGTATCATAAAATGAGTGGGTACAACATCCATTTGGTTTTTGCAGGCCACCACACATATCTGCTATGGACAATAAAAAATAACGTTTTTGACTCTGTCTATCGGCTCAACCTTATCAACAGATTTAATGACCTTTGTTTATCTAAGGGTTGAAACTGGTGACTGTTATCCTCCTCCATGGTGTCAACACTATTTTGTGCACATGGTCCCACGTTGAACACCCTTCAACAAAGCTTTACTAATATACACATGACTTGCTCTAAAACTACTAATCAACCGCACAAAAAAATAACATTCTCACCTTAGATGTTTCAGAGTATGTGAATGCCTATAAATACCTCTGTATTTGGTTAGACAGCTCACTTTCTTCCCCTACCAACATTAGTCATCTCCAGTCTGAAATCAAATCTAGAATCGTTTTCCTATTATACAATAAATCCTCCTTCACCCATGCTGCAAAGCATGCTCTTGTAAAAATGACCATCCTGATGTTGTTTACAGGTTTGCAGCTAACACTCATCTTAATGAATTAGATTATCACAATACCCTTCCCTTTGTCAACAATGCCTCCTTCAATACCTGTCATTTTGATCTTTACACTGTGGTAATCTGCCCCTCACTGCACACAAAATAAGCTGATTAAACAGCATGATCATTACATGGGTGATCCTAGTGCACTGAACAATAAAAGTCCACTCTAAAATGTCAACATTTTGTCACAGAATACAATGCCACAGATTTCACAAGTTTTAAGCCCTCTCCCACATAATTTAAGATAATTTGGCAATGCGTCCAACCAGCCTTACAACCACTGACCATATGGAACTACACCAGCCCACAATCTAACTCAGTAGCCAGCCCACACCTCCATCTACTTCATCAGCGGAATTCTCTGATGGCCACTTGCATGCTGAAGAAGTGTGCACATTATGACTGGATCATTTGGTATATGGATGATTATAACAAATTTATTGAAATGATCAAATAATCAGAAAACAGCCTGTTAAGAAATGTTTAAAATAAAAAATTTAAACAATTCAATCAAAAGATTATTTAAATATTGTTCTCACAATTTCTTTAGCACATTTTTACATATTGTATACATTCCACAAATAATCAAATATGCAGCCTGGAATAAGTTTCAAAGCAAATGGTTTTGATAATGTTGGTTACATATGGGCACATTACAATTGTACATTTTCAGAGAGCAGTTTTTTCTAAACAGTGTCATTTTTACAACCAAAGATCCCAAAATGCATATTTTAGTATGAGTTTTTCTACCATACAATAGTTTCACCTAGTTGAATGAAACTTCCAGATTAGTATCAGAGATATTTTTTTTTAAATTGTGTAAACAGGTAAACCTTAATTGGTTTTCACCTGATTACACAATAAATACTCTATGTGGCTACTTTAGTCTTGCTCAGTGTGTATTGGAATGAAATGAACAGTGACATGAAGGCTGGTCTTCAACTCGTAGTTGGAAAGCAACTAAACACATCTCACACAGGCAGTGAAACAATTCTATTATCACCATCAACAGCACTTGTTTGACGGAGAGTTAGTTACCAGGTAAACAACATTGTCAGCGAGTTTATACGCCTTCCAAGACAATGGTCTGGCAACAAATACTGAACAAGCATGTGTTTTGTCTTGATCACTTGACTTTGAGCCTGTAAATATGTCTGATATACATGGGTTTCAGCATGACCCATCTCCAAACAATCTCATATCACCAAAATCTAAAACAATAACTGTAAATAATGTAAAACACTGTAGATTTTCTTTTATAAGCGCAACATTTTAAAAATAGTTAAAGATTTTTGAGCAA
This sequence comes from Esox lucius, assembly GCF_011004845.1. Lineage (NCBI taxonomy): Eukaryota > Metazoa > Chordata > Actinopteri > Esociformes > Esocidae > Esox > Esox lucius. The sequence continues at coordinate 20,411,167 of NC_047570.1, read as the reverse complement.
CAATGATCAATTTTTGGGATGTCACTGATTTAAGGGGCGTGAAAAGCTTATTTGACACGAGATTATTCACAACACAGTATTTCAATAATGTCAAAATGTATTTGTTCATCTGCGTCAGGTAGATTTTGCCATCCTTGAGTGACCACAGTTAGACTTGCCATAAGTTAAACTTGCCATCTTTGAGTGACCACAGTTAGACTTGCCATAAGTTAAACTTGCCATCTTTGAGTGAAAACAGCTGAACCCTAAGAAAAAATCCACAACTTTTCGAATGATTGTGATTTAGTGCACAACCTTGTAGCCAGTGGCAGCTGGGACTTAGCAGAGGCCTCCCTGCAAGGTCTGAGAGGCCCCTCCCCCAAATCCCTCTTAATGTATCTCCATCTATTAGCTTATACCACTGCCTCCTACTTCAATAGAATGATGGCTGTCCACCTTTAATAATCCTTTCAGTAATGTAAGAGAGAAATAAAAAAAAGTAGAAAATACAAAAAATACATGATTACAGTGCTGTAACCTTTATTAATAAGGTAGGCTGGCTATTTGTGTTTTCAAATAATGTGATGCGCACAAAATGTATGGTCGCATTTAAGGCTATGTATTGTTTGAAAGGGGAATACATCACATATATTTAAAAAACACTTTCTATAGTTTGCCAGTAGGTGGTAGACAGACATGGTCACATTGCGTTGGGACTGAATACGATCCAAACACCAGGCGCGTTCTTGTAACTCTTGAAGGAAAAGCCATGTTTTCTTTCACATAATTTATCCTGTTTTCCATGTCAGTAAAGTACAAAAGTACACTGGAAATTTCAATTCCCTGTTAAAGTGTATGTAGAGGGTTGGAAAAGCATAGTAATTTTATTACTATGAACTAGACAGAAAACCCACATTGAATGTAAAATGAAATGACGGTGTTGCCTTCCTTTGTAAAAAAACGAATACGAAAACAACACTCCTGACAATATCCCTAGGATTAATATAATTTAAATTTGTAACTGTATTGTTTAGGATCTTTGCAATTGTTGCACTGTAAGGCTTTGCAATTAGCTAATTCCTGTTGTTAGCTGGCTTTGATTTGTTATTAGCTGGCTCCAGTTAGCTGTATGCTGGCTCAAGTGTTTGTTAGTTTCGGTTAGCACTTTGCTAGCTTGCTCAGCCATGTTCTATTCATGTTAACATGAAGGCAATTTGCAATTGGCTAATAATTTTACTAAATTTTAGTAAAAACTACATTAGTTGAACATAAATGTATTTTACATATAACTTATAAAATTAAAGTTGTATAAGAACTTTGTGAAATTTCTGATGTAAAAAGGGCTTGACAAAATGTAATTTGATTGACTGCTTAGTATGCACCAGACTTGCCTGTTTACACTACTACCAAAAATACATTACTCATCTCTTCCTTGATCATGTCAATGTGTCCAGAGTGGTTGTTTTACAAATTGCCTTTATAGCCTACACTTTTAGTTTATCACTAGTATTCTAACACAAACTCATGAGTTCATACTCTTGGCCCACTGAGCAACCACTGAGCTGGAATAAAGCATTAATAAATGATACCTCACTATTAGGTAATTATTTTGTCCCCTTCATTAAAGTGATGATTTATCCTACATTAACAATCACTAACTGATGACATGATTTATGTTCTGTTTAAACATGAACAAATGACACTACACTCTGTTAGTTAATGCATTTGTAATTCATAATGTAGGGGTTATCATTACTAACCGTTTGTTTATGTCTTTGATTATCATTCATTCATATTAACTACATGCATTCGTTAATGGTAGTTCATGTACCCTTATCGGAAAGTGTTACCCATATCACCAATGTTGATATTGCCTACAATTATGCCTATTTATTAAAGCGCAGCTTTGTGCACAATATGGAAGTGTGACATATCCTAAATGTAATTGGCCAATGAAAAATGCATGTTGCACAACCGTATTGTTGGTGGCTGGTTGCTGGTGAAGACATGCTGCTGCTATCTACCGGCGGAGGCAGTGTTTCATCTTTGGAGGTGCTGACCATAGCTTCCTCTCTAGCTTGTCTAAATAAGGACATAATCTTTGGATGTTTTAGGCGAGCTTGTTCAGACAACACAATTGCTACGCTTTTGAGCACCGCTTGAATATTTCTTTTTCTTATGTCTACCGTCATCTATCAAAATGTAATGATTAGCAATTTTGAAAGTGCCGTAATGGCTTAATGCACCTAAGATACGCAAAGGCCATTGTTGCCAGATGCAGGGATTTTGTATCTCTTTAGCCCCCTTTTCGGCTGGAAGGATGAGGGAGATCTGTTATTTAGCCTATTTCATTGGCTTCTTTTACCTGGCAGTCGAAACTCATGGACTCTCAGTGCTTTTTTTTAAATATAGACAGGGCAAGGCCCTAGGGGTATGGGGGCACCCCTGCCTCGCGTTGGCTGCGGGGATTGTAGCTGCCATTACACATAGGGATATAGCATGTCTGCCAGTCAGGTTAGGTAGGTTAGGTTTTCAAAGCTATTATTGTGTGTTAATGCTGTTTACCCTTTTGATTGATGCATTGTAAAAACACCTAACTCATAAAATTAATTGAGTAGTGACTACATCTACAAAGGTCAATAAAACTCATATCATAAAGTTGGCAACAACAATAGTATTTCATATCGCTTTATGTTTTTGAGTACAGCTAACTAATATTTGGTAAATATTAATACTTTCATTCAATTTTAATGCATATTTAAAGGATAAACAAATATATTTCTAAAATAGTACTAAGCAGTTTGTATTCCTATGAGGTTTAGTTGGCAAGATGAACGAATATCCAAACAATTTGGCGATTTGGAGCTCTACAAAATGACAAACAGCATGGATTGCTAAAACTCTTACTCCTGCTACTGTTAGCGGAATGAGCACTATGATTGGTAGATAATTCCTCCTATGGTGGTTAAGTGACAGATTGTCATATCAAACTAATTTGGTTGAATACTGTTGTTTTTTAATATTGCTAAAAAAGTCTGCCAAGTCTTTGTCTTTCAAAACGCAATATAGCCTACTTATGTAACTTGTTTATTTTACCTTTATTTAACCAGACAAATGCCCATTAAGACACAGTGTTTTGCAAAAGAGACCTGTCCAATAAGGCCACAACAATCAAAAAAACTTTCTAAAATGTAAATGGCAATGCAATCCATAACATACCTAATGAAGTTGCTACTGAATTATCATCGTCAAATTTGGGTCTCAAAGGAAAACCAATTGAGAACTGCTGCTCTAGTAGTAGAGCAGACATTCTCTAGTGACAGTAGTTCTCTAGTGTTACTATCACTAGAATTGTTACTCTAGTGATAGTGAAACAATAAATTCTGTATCATTATGATGAAATCCTGATTATCTATGTTAAAGAATGAAAAAAGTCCCAAGATATATAAGCTATGACTGTCTGATTTTATGAGACATGAAATGTTTGTGTATACATAATGCTATTTACAAAATAATTAAAGCAAAAAAAAAAAAATGTTAATGATTTTTAAAAAACAAAATTGTTATAACATTGATATTGTACAGTTGACTCACCTTACCCCTCTTCAAAACATTCCCCTCTTATGTTTATGCTTCTACAAATGGGAATAGGGCCTCTTGTCTATATGAGACCTCCCCCCCAGCACTTCACCACTGAACTGATAAGTCAGCTTTTTCTTGACCTTTTTGACCTCGCCTGTTTTTCCATAGTTGCGCAGAGCCCGTGCCATCTTTTGATAGGTCATTTTCTTGCGGTTGCCCTTCTGCACGCCCCACCGATGTGCAAGTTCTTCCTTGTGTTTTGAGGAGAACTGGAAGGTACCCTTGTCCCTGTCCACCCACCAGATACTATCCTTCATGTCCCCGTTCCTCAGAAGATCCAGCAGGAACTGGTACAGACGGATTTTTTTCTTGTTGCCTATATTGATGTCCACAAAATTTCAAAATGGTAAAACAAGTTTGCATTTGTTGATGATGTTCCCTACCCATGAGTAACTGTACATGGATGAGGCCTAGAAAGTAGAAATATGAAAAGCAAAATAAAATTTGAGCAGCCGATCCAGAAAGTGTTCATTAAACTTACCAATCTCTATTCCAGTCACATGGGTGATATGGTCCCTCAGACACTCTTCATCAGACACCTCTAGCGGTGGACTGCGGCCTCCTGGCTCTTCCTCGTCAGAGCTCCTCATCGTCTGAGGAGAGGGGTGCAGGTATCCCATAGCTCGAGGGTAATACGGGACCTGGAACATGACAAACAATCATAAGCAATTTTCACACAGGTTCTTACGTTTCTTTTATCTTGATAGTAAAGCAATACTTGACACATTTTCCCTTTTTATTTTTGGCAAAACATTATCTAAAAGACCATAAAAGCATTGTTTGTATTTGTAGTTTACCATGGGGGGGGGGGGGGGACTGTAGCGTTATCTACTAATTAATTCTATAACAAACTAGTTTATCTAGAGCTTATGTGTATATACAGTGCCCTCCACTAATATTGGCTCCCTTGGTAAATATGAGCAAAACAGGCTGTGACATTTCAAGCTTTGAACAAAGATTCTGTATTAAACGGTGTAAGAGGATTAGCTTTCTAAATAAATATAAAAACCAGTGTGACAGGGCAGTGTGTGCGTAAAATTAGGCAAAAGGGAAAGAAAAATAAACTAGAAATGGAACCAGGCAAGCCTAGTTCAGCCGGCCCGCAATTAAAAATGAGAAATTCCATTGCCCTTGCAGGATTCAAACCCAGGTCTCCCACATGAGAGGCTGTGTCTTAGATCACTACACCACAGACCTGTAAGTGTGCAAGTATCGGTATAGCATCTCGACATTACAACATTTTGTCACACATTAACATTACGCAACATCTGAATATTTCACTAGACACCATTAAGCATTGTGTTAAACTGACTAATGTTTCTTATTAAGTTTACCTCTACCACAAATAGCTTATATGACCTGTATGGCATGCCACCTGGCCATTTTAACAGCTTATTAGCCAGTAATAGGCTTTATCTTTACACTGCCAATGCTATTTCATTTCATGGCACAACACCGTTAGTTATTCTTTCATTCAAGAATGACATTGATGCAATAAATATCAATATAGGTGACAATAAGTTAAAAGATGACAGAATCGTGGAAACCCCTACACTTTTATTGTTCGAGGGGGTGATCTAGCCTATATTACCCCAAAAAGCATGCACGGATGCGTACTTTGGAAATCCACCAAAAATAGTCCCAATATAACCATAAACAGTTTTATTTTAGGCTCATTAGAACGTAGCTACGGAAGGTTGCAGCCAGCAACGTTTTGTCTATCCTGATTCATAATGCATGCATGGATGCGTAGCCTACTTCGAAAATGCACCAGAAATAGTCATAATATAACTGTAAACAGTTTTATTTTAGGCATACTATAAAATAGCTAGTGAAGGTTGTAGCCAGTGACGTTTTTGTCTATCCTGAACAAATCCTAATGCATAATTTGTTTTGACTGTGATGAGGCTTGAACGCGGAACCTATTGGTTTATAGTCCACGTCTCTGTGGCTTTTTAAATAGAAATTACTGTCCATGTATAAGTAGTCAATTACCTTGTTATCTCTCACGTGGATGTACTGAGCAGGCTAGATACTGAGCCATGGGGAGCAGAAAAGAACTGTCAAAACCTGCATAACAAGGTAATGGAACTTTATAAATAAGGATAAAAAAAGATATCCAAAATCTTGCAAATGCCAGTCAGTACTGTTCAATCACTTATTAAGAAGTGGAAAATTCAGGGATCTCTTGATACCAAGCCAAGGTCAGGTAGACCAAGAAAGATTTCAGTCAAAACTGCCTGTGGGTTTTTCTTAGTTTGGGATACTAAGAAAAACCCACAGATAACCTAAGGAGAAATACAGGCTAGCACTGGTACATGAACAAAAATGAACTTCATGGTCGAGTTGTCAGAAAGAACCCCCTTCACTGTGCCAATGCCAAAAAAAGCCTGGTTACAATATACCTGACAACACCTTGACATACCTCACAGCTTCTGGCACACTGTAATATGGAGTGACGTTACCAAAATAGAGCTTTATGGTCATAACCATAAGCACTATGTTTGGAGACGGGTCAACAAGGCCTATAGTGAACAGAATACCATCTCCACTGTGAAGCATGGTGGTGGGTCACTGAGGTTTTGAGGGTGTGTGAGCTTTAAAGGCAAGGGGAATCTTGTGATAATTGATGGCAAGATGAATGCAGCATGTTATCAGAAAATACTGTCTGACAATTTGCATTCTCACAAAAGCTGTGCATGGGACACTTGGACTTTCCAGCACGACAATGACCCTAAACACAAGGCCTAGTTGACCCTCCAGTGGTTACAGCAGAAAAAGACAACCAAAGACTTTACACGACCTGGAGCAGAGGTGTCAAAACGGTTTCATGGAGGGCCGAGTGTGTGCAGGTTTTTCAGTCTCAAGTTTTACATAATTGATTAATTAGGTCACTAATTGGAAAGTTTCTACCCTCACCTGGTTGTTTATGTCTGAACAGGGAACTAATTTATAGGAAAAAACTAAAACCTGCAGACACTCTGCCTTCCATGGAATCGTTTTGACACCTCTGACCTGGAGGCATTTTGCCAAGACGAATGGGCAGCTATACAACCTGCAAAAATGTGGGGCCTCATAGACAACTATTACAAAAGACTGCACGCTTTCATTGATGCTAAAGGGGGCAATACAAAGTATTAATACTAAGGGTATGCAGACTTTTGAGCAGGGGTTAGTTAATTATTTTTCTTTGTTGCCATGTTTTGTTTTATGATTGTGCCATTCTGTTATGACCTACAGTTGAATGTGAATCCCATAAGAAAAAAAGTGTTTGGCCTGCTCACTCATGTTTTCTTTAGAAATGGTACATACAGCTCCAGAAAAGTCAAAAAGGAAGGTTTTGAGTGAGGAACAGAAGGGTTAAAATTAAGAGACCACTGTAAATTGAACGCTTCTGATCCTCACTCAAAACTTCCCTTTTTAACTTTTTTGTAAAGGAAAGAAAAAGGTGCAGTGGTCCCGTAATGTTTTTCAGAGCTGTTTATTACCAATTCTCCAAGGGTATGCAAACCTTTGAGCACAAATGTATATTTGACAACTATCACAGAATATAAATATGCAGTATCTCTCAAAAGTGAGTACACCCCTCACATTTTTGTAAATATTTGAGTGTATCTATGTGACAACACCGAAGAAATGACACTTTGCTACAATTGAAAGTAGTGAGTGTACAGCTTGTATGACAGTGTAAATCTGCTGTCCCTTCAAAATAACTCAAAACACAGCCATTAGTGTCTAAAGCGCTGGCAACAAAAGTGAGTACACCCCTATGTGAAAATGTGCAAATTCCCTTCTGGTGTCATGTGACTCATTAGTGTTAGAAGGTCTCAGGTGTGAATGGGGAGCAGGTGTGTTAAATTTGGTGTCATCGCTGTCACACTCCCTCATACTGGTCACTGGAAGTTCAACATGGCACCTCAGGGCAAAGAAATCTCTGAGGATCTGAATAAAATGTGTTGCTCTACATAAAGATGGCATAGGCTATAAAAAGATTGCCAAGACCCTGAAATTGAGCTGCAGCACGGTGGCCAAGAACATACAGCAGTTTAACAGGACAGGTTCCACTCAGAACAGGCCTTGCCATGATCGACCAAAGAAGTTGAGTGCACGTGCTCAGCGTCATATCCAGAGGTTGCCTTTGGGAAATAGACGTAGGAGTGCTGCCAGCATTGCTGCCCAGGTGAGGAGTACAAAGACAAGTGTGTCAAGCATGGTGGTGGGACTGTCATGGTCTGGGGCTGCATGAGTGATGCTGGCACTGGGGAGCTACAGTTCATTGAGGGTACCTTGAATGCCAACATGTACTGTGACATACTGAAGCAGAGCATGATCCCCTCCCTTCAGAGACTGGGCCGCAAGGCAGTATTCCAACATGATAACGACCCCAAACACACTTCCAAGATGACCACTGCCTTGCTAAAGAAGCTGAGGGTAAAGGTGATGGACTGGCCAAGCATGTCTCCAGACTTAAACCCTATTGAGCCTCTGTGGGGCATCCTCAAAAGGAGCGCAAGGTCTCTAACATCCACCAGCTCTGTGATGACAACATCCACCAGCTCTGTGATGTTGTCATGGAGGAGTGGAAAAGAACTCCAGTGGCAACCCGTGAAGCTCAGGTGAACTCCATGCCCAAGAAGGTTGAGGCAGTGCTGGAAAAGGATGTTGGCCACACAAAATATTGACACTTTGGGCACAATTTGAAACATTTTACTTAGGGGGGTACTCACATTTGTTACCAGCGGTTTAGACATTAATGGCTGTGTATTGTTTTAGTTTGAGGGGACAGCAAATTTACACTGTTATACAAGCTGTACACTCAATACTTTACATTGTAGCAAATTGTCATTTCTTCAGTGTTGTCACATGAAAAGATATACTTAAATATTTACAAAAATGTCAGGGGTGTACTCACTTTTGTGAGATACTGTACATTTACAATTCTGCTCAGATTTATAAAATTGTAATTAAATGGGATATGTCAAAGGACATTCCAAACTACATCAATTTGTTATGGTATTAAATCAAATTCAAATCTTATCTCGCTGTGTCTGGGTGGTGATTGAGTATTTTGACTTTAAGTGATATTTTTTTAATTATTTCAGATTTGAATTGCTGAAAAGTAGACTAACACTTTCATAACAATAACTTTCTGTGTAACATGCTGGAAAAGTGGGGAAACTGTCAGGAATTTTGGAAAAGATGATTGTAACAACTCGTCGTGGTGTAGTGTTGGTTAGGAACCAGGCGCAGGCAGTAATCTCGTTTGTGGGTTTTAATACTCAACAAACAAACTAAACACGAACGGAAAACAATACTAATGACTGAATGAAATAAAAGTGCGCAACATGCGTCTTAACAATAAACATTCAAACAGTACATTAAACAACACTCACCGATTAACCTACAAACAGCAACAATGATCCACAATGTGGGGAGCAGAGGGGAAACATATACACATACAAACGAGCTAGATTTGGACCTGGTGTGGAAGATTGGAAACATGTGACAGTCCGGGATGTGTTCGTGAGATATGGGAACTTGTGAAAATATGACATGTGGCGCTGCTGCTCACCGCACCATGACAATGATGCGGTTACTCCACTTGCTTTCAGATTTTCTGATTTGTATAGCTGGGAAATATATTAAATATTAAATGCTTTAACCTTTTGTTTATTTTGTTTGCTAAATGTTCACAATGGCAGCAATTTATAAAAAGTTAACCGAAAACGTTTATGGTGCAGTTTTTGAAACTGCTGTAATTTTTGAAAGGTAAAAGCTTTTTCTGTTCTTGTTAACAGTAGAATAGAAGAGAATTAGATGTAGGTTTTTATAGCTATATTATTTTCTACTTGTTGAGAAGTGGTGGAAGTAGATAATTTTGTGTCGAAAGTAGCATTTTTGATTTCACAGTGAAGAGACAATACTGACAGTAGTGTCAAATAGGCAGATTCTATAGAAATCCCATTCAAGTCAGTTACATTTTAAAAGTTGATTAATTGTTAAATATTTTAAAGTATAAAAGATATAAAAAGTTGAAAGCAAGCAACTCAATTAAAACCAGTCTAAAAGTTTGAACTGTGCCTCTATCCATGAACACAGGTCAGCTAGTAGATCCCAGAGTCCAAACTAAACATGGAGAAGCTGCGTCTAGCAGTTATGCTGTACACAACTGGAATAAACTACCAGAAGATCTTAGACGTGCCCCAAACGTATACATTTTTAAATCCAGGTTAAAAACACTTATATTTTCATGTGCCTAAGACTGTGCACTTAAACTTAACCACACTGTTTAGCCTTATAGCTTCCTATGTTTTAATCCCGTTTTAATTATTTTTATATTTTCTTATTCTATTCTTTATTATATTGATGTTGATGTTTTCATTTGAGTATTGGTTTTTATGTTATTGTATTTTAATATTTCTTTCATTTTCTTTGTAAAGCACATTGAATTGATTCGATGTATGAATTGTGATATATAAATAAACTTGCTTGCTATCTTAAATAGTGTAAGAGGAGAAGCATGATAAATAATAACTATAACTAGATTCGAACTCTACATCTAAATTTATTGGGGCTTGATTTAAATAAAATAAAATATGTTTTAGTTGGTACCTTGATATAGCCAGTGACGTGCGGTCTGGGTAGACAGGAAGGGCACTGCCTTCCCTGGGGTTTTGGAAGAAATAGAAATATATTATACTGTGTTCCACTGCAGTGATAATTTATTGGTCAACAGAAATTAATTTTTCATTACTCAAGAAAATGTAATTTAAATGTTGTGGATTTAATTACAAGAAACGTGTGGCGGTAGCCTATTGGCTAAACCGCTCTCCACCACTCCTGTTCCTAACGTTTGCAGGATCTAGTTTGAATCACAATAAGTATTTGACCACTCTGCAAAACATGACATAGTACTTGGCGGCAAAACTCTTGTTGGCAATCACAGAGGTCAGACGTTTCTTGTAGTTGGCCACCAGGTTTGCACACATCTCAGGAGGGATTGACCCCGTCCATCGTCCATTGTCCCTATGAGGCAAAAAAAACACCCCTAAAGCATAATGTTTCCACCTCCATGTATGACGGTGGGGATGGTGTTCTTGCGGTCATAGGCAGCATTCCTCCTCCTCCAAACACAGCGAGTTGAGTTAATGCCAAAGAGCGCAATTTTGGTCTCATCTGACCACAACACTTTCAGATGTTCATTCTCACAATAACCTGGTTGCATAAGTGTGCACACCCTTAAACTAATACTTTGTTGAAGCACCTTTTGATTTTATTACAGCACTCCGTCTTTTTGGGTAGGAGTCTATTATCATGGCACGTCTTGGCGTGGCAATATTTGCCCACTCTTCTTTGCAAAAGTACTCCAAATCTGTTAGATTGTGAGGACATCTCCTGTGCACAGCCCTCTTCAGATCACCCCACAGATGTTCAATTAGATTCAGGTCTGGGCTCTGGCTGGGCCATTCCAAAACGTAAATCTTCTTTTGGTGAAGCCATACTTTTTTGGATTTGGATGTGTGCATTGGGTCGTTGTCTTGCTGAAAGGTGAACTTCCTCTTCATTTTCAGCTTTCTAACGGACCCCTGAAGGTTTTGTGCCAAAATGTCCTGGTATTTGGAACTGTTCATAATTCCCTCCACCCTGACTAAGACCCTGGTTCCAGCTGAAGAAAAACAGCCCCAAAGCATGACGCTGGCACAACCATGCTTCACTGTGGGTATGATGTTCTTTGGGTCGTGTGCAGTGTTGATTTTGCGCCAAAAATACCTTATGGAATTATCGCCAAAAAGTTCAACATTGGTTTCATCAGAAAATAACATGTGCGACTTGTTTGGTTTTGCACACTTCAGCCAGATTTGGATGTTTTCTTTGTAAGAAAAGGCTTCCGTCTTGCCACCCTACCCCATAGCCCATTCATATGAAGAATATGGGAGATTGTTGTCAAATGTAGCACACAGCCAGTACTTGCCAGCAATTCCTGAAGTTCCTTAAATGTTGCTGTAGGCCTCTTGGAAGCCTCCCTGACCAGTTTTTATACATTTTTGGAGGGACGTCCAGTTCTTGTTAATGTCTCTGTTGTGCCATATTTCCTCCACTTGATGATAACTGTCTTCACTGTGTTCCATGGTATATCTAATGCTTTGGAAATTATTTTGTACCCTTCTCCTGACTGATATCTTTCAACAATGAGATCCCTCTGAAGCTTTGGAAGCTCTCTGCGCACCATGGCTTTTGCTCTGAGATGCAACTAACAAAATGTCAGGAAAATCCTACTAGAACAGCTGAGTCACTTTAAATGATGGTAGGTGTGTAATTACTTCTATTTAACATGAGCCCCCTCCACCCCACCCTTATAAATGGTCTGCTCCAACTGCAAGTTCCCACTGAAAAAAAGTGTTTTGCAGTGCCAATCATTTTGACAAGAGGACAGGACAGGTGGATTGTGTCAATGGCAAAATGTCCCAGTTGCAATGTAAATCTGGTGCACAGAAGTAAAAAATCAAGAAAGATTCTCTCCTGACTCTGATTAATTTAATGATTCTGTTCATGAATCAAAAGTGGACAGAAGATAAATCCATCTATAAGATGCAGTGGTGAACCGTGACTATTGGAGCTAGGCCCTCAGTTGCAGAAAAACATTTAGAAAGAGAACTCGGATGCCTGGGTTTACAGAGCATGACTTGAGACCTTTCTCTTGCAAACCTACTGTATGTAGGCGAAGCAATTCTGTGATGACAGAGTCAAACCGTCCAAGCCCCTACCTTGGCTGTGGCTCACAAAAGCAGCACACATATACAACCGTTTTAAATATCAATAGCAGGAACCACGTTAGAAATCATTTAAAAATTTTTGTCAAAACAGTCACTTAAACAGTGGCGGAATAACACAACTACTCCCATTGTACTGGCTCTGAAATAGTGACCTATACTGATCTTATATACAGTTGCTCAAACGTTTGCATATCCTTGGAGAATTGGTAATATATATTACATTCGTAAAGATAACATGAGTTAGCAGGCAAAACACGTCTTTTATTTCTTACTGGATTCATATTCAACTGTAAGTCATAACAGAATGGCACAATCATAAAACAAAACATTGCAACATTGTCTATGAGTCCCAACATTCTTGCAGGTGGTATAGCTGCCCATTCGTCAAGGCAAAATGCCTTCAGGTCATGCAAAGTCTTTGGTTGTCTTGCATGAACCGCACATTTGAGATATCTGCAGAGTGGATCAATGAAATAAGGTCAGGAGACTGTGATGGCCACTCCATCCACTCTATGAGCGACTGTATAATGCACTTGTTGACCATGAGAAATTCTGCTTTCAGTTTCTTTTTATTTCAACTGTAGCTAATTAAACCAACTTAAACCCAATTTTGCTGTTGGGGTGTTATTTTGATCTTTGTCCACCAGGGGCATGGGCTCATGTTAGCACTACCCACGAAAGTGTGCAGTGCTCTATGTGCTTGTACAAAAATATTCTTGGTAATAGTTGATTCCTTTGAACTCACCGATGACAGTCCCACGAAATACAGCCAGTAATGTTATTGTTAGTAGTAGGCTTACTGCTCTAACAACAGTGGGTAGTTCTGTCGAAGTGGTGTCCTTATGTATTTTTTGAATGGGGTGTGTTTGTGAAATTGGTCTTAAATTGAATTCATAGTGACTCTAATAAAGTCTTAAAGTTAACTTCCTGAAAACTGCAGATACCCTGTGGGGCACCTTTAGGGGGGTTTCCTACTGAGATGTCATTGCAAATTGTCCATTGGTTGTTTTAGGGAGAGGTCGTGGTCCCTGCCATTACCCCATTTTGAGATATTGTTGTGGAGTAAAGTTTGTCAACCCTCAGGAGCCCCCTAACGACCTGGTGCCCCAAGCAGTAGCCTGCCTTACCTGTTCACAAGCTACATGTCTGGTTCTGCGGATCTGAATCTACAGTGTGTGTGTAGTCTGCAGCGCAATAAGCCTGTTTTGGAAATCACGTGTGTGTATTGAACCGCAGGGGGCATAGCAAACGGTTCGATAACGTTCCGTGTACCTTTGCATTCCTAGTTTGGTCAGAAACATGAACACCAGTAGCCTGCTGGAGGTCATTTTGTAGAGCTCTGGCAGTGCTCCTCCTGTTCCTTCTTGCACAATGGAGCAGATACCGGTCCTGCTGCTAAGTTGATGCCCTTCTACAGCCTTGTCTAGCTCTCCTCGTGTAACGGCCTGTCTCCTGGTATTTCCTCCATGCTCTTGAGACTGTACTGGGAGACACAACGAACGTTCTTGCGACAGCATGTATGGATGTCCCATCCTGGAGGAGCTGGACAACCTGTATAACCTGAATGAGCTGCAGGTATCCTAACAGTAGTGACAAGGACACTAGCAAAACACAAATCTAGAGAGGCATCAGTCAAAAAGGATAAGCAGAGAGTGATTGTCTGTGGCCACCACATGCAAAACCATTCCCTTTTTTGGGAGTTGTCTTGCTGTTGCCTCTCCAGTGCACCTGTTGTCACTTTCATTTGCACCAAAACAGGTGACATTGTTTCACAATCACTTATGCTTCCTAACTGGACAGATTGATATCCCTGAAGGTTAGTTGAATTGGTGTTATACTGTGATGATTGTGTTTTCAAATTATTTTAGATCAGTGTATATAGGTAGTCCGTTTATCTGGCAGGAAAATACTTATAAATTGAAGTTGTTCATTGCTCAACGATATAAGTTGCCAAATATCGTTGAGCAATGGTTACTAAAGTCACTATAAATTTAGTCTGGAAAAGTATATTTCTGTTTTGATTTCATATTTGAAAAGCTAAGACATATAGTGACATTTAGATGTACACACATCTCTGTATCTGGCTGAAAGGAGTTTCTAAATTAAGGTGTGTATCAAAAGTTGCAAGAAATCATATTGCCATGGCTACCCATGTAGACCCCAATACATATGCTGCTGAAGATTACAGAGAAATAAAAAACAAACTAAAAATAAAAAAACATTCTCACTCATTTAAAAAGAAATTGAAACCAGACCAAATTAAAATTCCAAGTTTACTTGGTATTAAAGAGCACATATTCTCCTTTAATATTACACACCATTAATGTATTTTGGAATAATATATTATTTCTCAAGTGTAGACAATTCACACTCAACACAACAAAAATGTGGGAATCTAGGTTATTCTCTCTGTTGTGTTCTCCTTCTTTCTACACCTGTCTCTCTCTATCCACTACTCACTTTTCATCCACCTCAAACTTTTTACACCTCCCACTTTTCCTCCACCTCTCCCTCTTCGAGCGAAGCACCTGCTTGTTAGAGAACCTCTCTAATCAGCCTCATAGACAAACCAGATAGTAAGCTTCAACAAGCAGCTAGCGTTGTTTCTAAATGACTGACATCTGTAGAAACAAGACAAACAATCGAACTAGTTTGCTGACTACATAAAACTAAACATTGCAACTCTTTTTAAAGATGAGATTGAGCCAGAAAATCAATTGAGGTCCACAAATAATGTGGTCATAACAAAGTAACCCTAAGGCACACAAAGCTCAAGACACATTCATTTTTGTAGATGATAAATGAAAGTATGTGGCACATAATTGAACAGATAGATTCAGGACATCATCACAGTAAACAAAAAGATAATTATCAAAGCATTAAATTAAACGTACTAAAAAGAATGGCTCAGGAGAAAGACTTGTGTTTTGAATTGTCCTGATCCTAATCCAATCAAGATACTATGACAAGACCTGAAGTGGGCAATACGTGCCAGACACCCCTAAAACTTTACTCTAATGCCTAAATTCTGTAAAGAGGAGTGGAAAAATCCCTTAAAGCAGATGTCATAGACTGATGTGGTTATTGAAGATAATTTGGTTATTGAAGTTATTTTTGCTAATGTAGGTGCCACAAGCTATTGAATGAAGGGGTTCACATGTTTTTGCACACATTAAATCTGAATCCGTTTTTATATGGAATGCTAAGTGTGTTGTGTGAGTTGAGTTGATGATTCAAGTGTTTCTCACTAAATATGTGTGACTAAAAAAGGGGGAGGACTTTCAAGTCTACTCTATGGTCAAACAGACCTTATATTTTGAGGAAGTGCTTACTTTTTGTATGGCAAAACAAGGCAACTACTGCACAGGGTTACTATTGCACATGTACATATCAGATCACACTCTGAAGTTACTTGATGTAAAGAATTAGCAAAGATTAGGGGATACATGATTTGTGATGTCAGGTTGCTGTTATAGCAGTAGGCAATGGCTGTGAGGCCTGTCAAACTCCTATAAACATTTTATATTTTTCACTATGAATACTTTTAATCATCAGTGTTTTTATTTTCAAGAGGCTAATTCTGATTATCAGTTGGTGTGTTGGCACATTATAGTTTTGTTGAATTGCAGGCTCCCGAGAAAAGGCCACAATATCAGACTGTCTATGTATCCTTTGTCCTACACAAAAAACACTTAACATAACAAAAAGTGGTCAGAGGTTTGTCTTACCGGTGGGGATATGACATGATGGTGTCCTCCAAGGCCAGGGTCCAGAGGGAGAGTATCAACATCACTGTAACGAGCCATGCTAGGTACATGTAGATGCTGAACACTCTGGAGCTCAGTAAAATGGCTCTCTGGCAGATTTTCAAACTCCAGTTGATGAACATGGTGAGTGTTGTGATAGTCCCAGTGATCTGAACAGAGAGAAATGTTCCACAGATTTATAGTAGGTCTGAAGGATCCTGTTTAGACACAAGTGTACACTAAATGGCACTGTTAGATAGCGAAGAGATAACCTACTTAATAAACAAATCTAAATACAGGAAACTCACTATGTATGTTAGTCGTTTAAAGTGTTCAAAATTAAAATGCATTAGGCAGTTTGCTGTTCATACTATTTTGCTTTGGTAGATAATTTCCTTCTGCACTTTTTAGTCCAATTGTCTCAGATGTGTTAAAATATGTAGAAACTCCAAGCTTTTTCCAATTTAATCATGTTTGAGTGATATTTTTTTACTCCTAACACTCTAACGGTGACTTGCCATTATTAAAATGTTTTCACATGATCAAGTTGACACATTTCTGTGGTCATTACTATATTAAATGTAGTAGGACCAACTAGGCTATATCTCCTAGTAAATACAGGGTAAATACAACTCTTGGCAGTATTTTTGAATTAAGTTATTACAAGAGAAAGGACAACAGAACCTTTCCATATCAATAAACCCCAGGGGTAAAAGTTGTTTGACGTCTGTAGGTACAGCTTTAGACTGAAATGCATCTGTTTCCTGTAGTCCATAGAGGCAACATGGTTGGCTCCAGCTGCAGTGTCTTGGTGCTTGGTATCTTTAATATAGCTTACTGTGTATGATTTCCTGTGGCCTGGTAAAAACCTATTGCTACTTTAGCCTGTACTATATACCTCAGTGTGAATCATGCTATAAAAATCAAATATTTTGCCTTCACAATTCTTGTTATGTTCATAATAGTAAGGGAAACACATTTTTATCTTAGTTATCAGGATTATTGGTAAATGATCCAAAATGTTTTAAAGCTTACCTCCTTGGCTCTCTCCATCAATGACATACTGATATGAATATTCTGAAATCTGTTGTCTATAGATCTCAGATTCATACATGTCTTCTGATGGCTGTTAAAACAAAAAGTTATATTGTTTTTTAATAACTTTTTTTAATTAAACTGACTGTATAACTGTGGCATGGTTTTGTTATCTGTCATAACCTTACAAGATGTTATGTTTGTTGTATAAACTATTGTGAAATATTTGTCTTATGAAATATAAAACTACTTACACTGCATAAACAAATATTGTGTACCAATTTTAAAAATGGAATTGTAATCAGGTTACTGTAATTTATTATTGTATTTCACTAACTTAAAAACATAATTTTAATAGATTTTGAAGTATATTTGTATGAAATCCAGACCTGAATGCAATGAGATTACAATTAATAAGAGGCATTGTCTGTATAAGCAAGTCCTGTGTCATATAAACAAGTACAAAAACTCAACAAATAAACACATACTTGTTATATAGTGGAAACTAAACATAAAATATTTGACTCATTATGTACTTACAGGACCAGGTGAGATGAGATACCCCTCCATTCTGTATGGATGCAACATGGAGGCTTCTTCTCGAACCTACCTACTGTACTCACAGGCACTGAGCTTGCAATTGTTTCTCACACTCTTTCAAAACTGTTCCCGCACCATTGCACAACGTTTACCAAATTTCCTCTCACCAAACGAAATCCAAAATGTCTCCCTCTACTCAACTGTCTAGTTGTAAGCCACACTATTCTCTGGGACTCTAATTTAGCTTAATAAAATAAAATAAATTACTACTCAATGACTACAAATGTAAAGGGAACATGATATATTGACTTCTGTATATCTTTGTGGGTGTGCGCATTTTAGAGTGTCTGGTGCTTGTTCCTGGTCATTGGTGATTTGTCAGGAGGAGATTTATCAAGACTCAGTTGTGTCACATCCCAAACCAGCCAATCATTTCAATTTCTAACTGTCTTGACAGTAGCATAGCATTTATCAGTAAATAGCATTGTCACATTTCAAGTAGGTTTAATTTCTAGTTCAGACCAATATTACTGTGTGCAGTGAATTTGCAAATGTATTTTGACAATAAAAACAATGATTTACAGTGGTAAATTCTTGAGGGTCTTTGTAAACAGTAATTGTTGTTATAATTGTTGATAATCGTGATATTCATAACGAACAATGGTGAATTCATTTTTTTCTGTTGTATTTCTATCCAAACAACTGTTTTAGCTGTGTCCAGATTAGGTGAGCTGATAAAATTATGCCACTTCCTTTTTTGCAAACTTGCAACAGATCTATGGAAATTAAGGGAAAGAAGACAAAATGCATTATTTGACAATGGTGGTGTTGGTGGGGGGATTCTTGATAAATCCCCAATATTTTATTCTGTTTTCTCAAAAAAAAATTCTTTCTCACCATGTATTGAATGTATTCTACTAGAACTTGACAAATTAATTTTAACTTAATTTCCTGACCTGATGGGCGGTTTACAGGACCCAATATGAGTGAGTTTCTGTCCAGTATTAGGTAGTATTTGGGTAAACCAGCCCTATCTGTCTCAGTTCTTTTTTCTCACTGACACGCAACCTCTTTGTTTTCACAGAGCATGACAAAACAAGGCAAGCCACCACTAACAGACTTGTGTATGCGTGCACAGAGGAAGAGTGCATCAGTCTGATAAAGACAAGCTACTTGAAATACTTTAAGATCAACATCTCCTTGAAGATAATTTAAGTATCATTATATTCCCTTGGTTGTTGAACTCTTTATATAACACAAAAACTAAAAACCCCTCTTTGTAGAATTTTTTTCTAAGGATGTCAATGTCAATATATGATATATCTAGCTGTAGGACCATATGAAGTTGTCTGTGAATGATTCTAAATGCTTTCAACTTCTTTTTTTATTTTAGCACAAATTAACATATTGAAAGGCAAACTAAGAGAATCACTTTGACATGCTGGATGTGGTATAAACGTATCTACATAAAATTGTTTACAGTTTGGATTTAGCTTGAGACGCCCTTTCAGTTTGCCAGTATGCTGGGCTGTTTAGGGTTATAATTGTTGAGTCCCCTGCATCCTTTTACCATCTGTTGGGTTGCTAAAACCACACTGCCTGTCCAAGGCCCCTATGTTAATCACAGCTGTCTGGGCAAAACTGATGACATTTAATATTTTCCGCAAGTATTAATAAACTGTGTACGTTTCAGCCCAGCATGTTATTTTCACCAAGGCTATTTTTAGAGCACACAACTTGACTCTCTTTTAGAATTTTGTTCTGTAACACATGAAAAACACTGTTTTGTCAAAAAAACGTTTCCAATATCTTACAATCAAGTTTAGATTTACTGTTACGTGAGGATTAGTGGATATTTCACTAAGAAGACTGTCCCTTAGCCTAGTTGACTTGATACTGCTTCTGTATAGTTGCTTTGAGTATAATATTGATGTTACCCTAAACTTTCCTCTACACGGTATATCAACAAGCAGGCCAATTACATAATGCCTCAGGTTGCTAGGCCTTTGACAGCCAAGAAACAAGATGAAACCAAAACATGCAGCATTATGTTTATCCCATTTTGGGAAAGACAAGAACTTTCACTTCTGTGTTTGAATGAATGGCTCAATACAGAAAATATGTTTCTGACTTATATGTACAAAACTACAGGAAGTGGCCAAATAACATTTGAACAGAATCAGACATGGAGTTTTACATTTCTACTGTTTCTGAATTACAGATGATTGTCCATCATCATCATCATCACATGTATAAGCACACATACATGCGCACACATACACACACACACACACACACACACACACACAAACAAACAGTATGTAAAAGAGGAACTGGGAAATTCTCTTTTAGATTCGGTTCCTTATAGGGTGGCTGTGAATGACTCCTTTTGTAGCTCTAAACCTCAGTACGAGCTAGGCCTCAAAACGTAAAATGTACTGTGTATCTTAAAGGGTATTTCAGTATTTCTTCTCTGTTGACCTCAGGCCTTTTCATATAATAATACAATGGATAGTTATCTGCATTTTATCTTCTTATCAATCCTTGACAGATAAAATGAGGTTGTCACTATTGCAGATAAAATAAGTCTACTTAGCACTACAACTGATGGACAAACATTATAGAAACATATAAAGCATTTCACTGAACTAAAAAGCCAATAATACTTCATTAGAAATGCTTTCAATCCAAGACGAGGAAAAGTTCAGTGTTTAACTATGTATCCTTTTAGGGATAGGCAGACCATGTGGCAATGCGGGCAAATATCAGATGAGCAGGTAGTTTTATTTACCTCAGCGGGCATGTCCAACTTTTTGTTATTGTTTTTGTACGTTATCTAGCTAATAATGGGACTGTATATTGCGTAGGTGGTTGAACTGAACAACCATCAAAAAGCCTTTTCACAATACATACTGTAGCAAAGATGCTACATGGACAGGAACATTTTGCCGCCCCTCATTCCCAGCATATTCTGCATTTGAGAGATTCTAGTGTTATGGAGTCATATTTAAGGGTAATTTGGTATTGGTGATTGTTAAAAAATGTTGTCTATCGATTCTGTTATTCTGTTATTTGCTGTTTTAGAGTAGATTCACATTCATAGGTTTGTCAACCTGGTCATGCTTCTGACTCTGAACACAGCCCCCATTAATTTATTAATTATTACAACTTGCACTCTTAAAATGTTCACCTGGCACAACCAAAAGAGGACTGGTTACCCCTCTGAGCCTGGTTCCTCTATAGGTTTCTTCCAAAATGTCGTCCCCTTTTAGGGAGTTTTTCCTAGCCACTGTGCTTCAACACTGTTGTTGTTTGCTCCTTGGCTTTTCATGCTAAGTATTTTGTAAAAGCACTTTGTGACAACCGCTGATGTAAAAAGGGCTTAAAATATCCCCCTTGAAGAATGATAACCAAATTGAAGAACGATAACCAAATCATGCCCAAGGCCTCTACCTCCCTTCCTCCCTGCCAGGCTCTTGCGGACATGTGGTCCACCATTTCCATTGTGCAACCGGGATGCTACCAGGCTCTGTCTTTATCAGAGACAACATTCAGCAGCCGCCAGAGTGGACGCCCACCACCTGCAAAATCAGGGGAAGCGGCTGTTGAGCAAGAAGGCAACCCTGGTTGGTTATATCCAAGATCCCTGCATCATTGGGGTGGAACTGCTAACTCATGTGTCAAGGAATGTACTGTACTAATCCTTGGCATGGAGACCCTGGCTCTCAAGGGCTGTTCGGGGAAGACAGTGAGACATGCCCAGGCCCAGTTGTCTCCATCTGTCACTACACTGCCCTTTCTGCTGACAGGGCCATCACCAGCGCCGTCACCACCACCATCACTTGAGGCAAAAGCAACGCTTCCTGCTCCGCCTGCCCCTCTGCTGCTCACTGGTCCCTCTAGTTCCTGTTGATGAAAAGGACATCATGGACAATATTGTTGTGGCTGGGGGGTGGCTGCTTAGCAAAGCAGACGCCCTCCTTTGATGCCCCTGTGAGGAGCTGGACTGCAGGTACTATCAGCACCAAGATGGACTGGCTCTCCAAGTGGCTACAACGTGAAGGGTCCAGGCAGAAGAGGAGTGGCTGACAGCGCAAGACAGCGAACCCATTCTCACGAAGGTGGGACAGTGGATTGACACTGGGGATCAACATCAACAAGTGCTACAGGCAGTCCATGGCTTGGCGGGGCCAGTTGACTACAGGGTGGCAAAGACCCTGAACAGACTGAGATAGCTAACAACTGGACAGGTTGCAGATGGCACTGAACTGTTTGTGCACTGCTGCAACATCATTTTTATCATGGGTACTCTTCAACTGTGAGTGACACTCTAGATTGTCACTCACTTTAGATTGTGAGTGATAATCTAAAACAAAAATACAGAAAATCACATTGTATGATTTTAAAGTAATTAATTAGCATTTGATTGCATGACATAAGTATTTGATACATCAGAAAAGCAGAACTTAACTTATTTGGTACAGAAACCTTTGTTTGCAATTACAGAGATCATACGTTTCCTGTAGTTCTTGACCAGGTTTGCACACACTGCAGCAGAGATTTTGGCCCACTCCTCCATACAGACCTTCTCCAGATCCTTCAGGTTTCGGGGCTATCGCTGGGCAATATGGACTTTCAGCTCCCTCCAAAGATTTTCTATTGGGTTCAGGTCTGGAGACTGCCTAGGCCACTCCAGGACCTTGAGATGCTTCTTACGGAGCCACTCATTAGTTGCCCTGGCTGTGTGTTTCGGGTCGTTGTCATGCTGGAAGACACAGCCACGACCCATCTTCCATGCTCTTACTGAGGGAAGGAGATTGTTGGCCAAGATCTCGCGATACATGGCCCCATCCTCCCCTCAATAAGGTGCAGTCGTCCTGTCCCCTTTGCAGAAAAGCATCCCCAAAGAATGATGTTTCCACCTCCATGCTTCACGGTTGGGATGGTGTTCTTGGGGTTGTACTCATCCTTCTTCTTCCTCCAAACACGGCGAGTGGAGTTTAAACTAAAAAGCTCTATTTTTGTCTCATCAGACCCCATGACCTTCTCCCATTCCTCCTCTGGATCATCCAGATGGTCATTGGCAAACTTCAGACGGGCCTGGACATGCGCTGGCTTGAGCAGGGGGACCTTGCGTGCACTGCAGGATTTTAATCCATGACGGCGTAGTGTGTTACTAATGGTTTTCTTTGAGACTGTGGTCCCAGCTCTCTTCAGGTCATTGACCAGGTCCTGCCGTGTAGTTCTGGGCTGATCCCTCACCTTCCTCATGATCATTGATGGCCCACGATGTGAGATCTTGCGTGGAGCTGTAGACAGAAGGAGATTGACCGTCATCTTGAACTTCTTCCATTTTCTTATAATTGCCCTAACAATTGTTGCCTTCTCACCAAGCTGCTTGCCTATTGTCCTGTAGCCCATCCCAGCCTTGTGCAGGTCTACAATTTTATCCCTGATGTCCTTACACAGCTTCTCCCCACTGTAGAAGGGGGGCCAATAATTAAAACGTTGGTATCATCAGTGTTTCACTGAATAATGTTATTGGACATACAGTGTGTAACGTCTTCCAGGCAATTATGCAGAACACACAACTTGCTCAAGTTATTTGGATTTACCAACAAATATAACTGTGTTTCATCCGCATAACATATATTACCTATTTGAAGCATATATAGAAAGAAAACAGGATTGGCCCCAGCATGGAACCCTGCAGAACACCACATATGACAGACACAGAGGAAGACATATAATAGTTAATGGAAACTACAAATGCTCTATTTGACAGATGTGACTTGAACCAATCTAGTAAAATCCCTGAGATCCCAACACAATTTCCAAGTCTGTCAATTAAAATGTTGTGGTCAATAGTGTTGAAAGCAGCACTAACATCCAGTAACAACAAAATTGAACATTCTCCAGAGTCAGCATTCAACAACAAGTCATTTGTAATATTAACAAGAGCAGCTTCAGTACTGTTTCTGACGAATGCCTGACTGGAATTTTTTGAAAATAAAATTGTATTCCACCAGCTGTACATTTTCTTTGCATCTTTTTTCAAAATTTTTGGATAAGACGGGCTGAATTAAAATAGTCAGGGACACATCCTGTAGGGAGAGAACTGTTTATAATGGAGAGTAGTTCAGGGCCTACTGTTAACAATAATTTATTTAAGCAGTCTGGGTGGAATAATGTCTAGAGGGCAAAATTAGGGTTTTAAATGAGATGTGATATCTAAAAGGTCTACTAAAACGATTGGAATAAAATAATTGTATACGTTTAGACAGGGGTAAGGAACTTCAATACAGGACAGAGTATGGTTTATCATATATCTAATATAAGCAATTTACTGATTAAAAAAGGTTAATAACTTTACACAGTCTGCAGCAGTTTTGGCCATGGTGGTTTGCCTGCTGGCAATCAGGTGGTTTGTCTGCTGGCATTTGTCACAGACAAAACCATCAATAAAATCCTCATTCTCCACTACCACAAACAATACAGGACAGAGTATGGTTTATCATATATCTAATATAAGCAATTTACTGATTAAAAAAGGTTAAGAACTTTACACAGTCTGCAGCAGTTTTGGCCATGGTGGTTTGCCTGCTGGCAATCAGGTGGTTTGTCTGCTGGCATTTGTCACAGACAAAACCATCATTAAAATCCTCATTCTCCACTACCACAAACATCTTGCAAATTTCATGGTAGTGTCCTTATACATCGATGTCTCCCTCTCAGTCCTTACACTACACAGGAAGTAGTCGCTAATGATCCCAGCACAAGGGCTAACCATGACGCAAGTGGAGAAAAACTTAGTATAAAATTCACAATTATGTTAAGGTCTAAGAGTTGAAAAGAAAAGCTTTGAGTCATACAATGTGATTTTCTGGATTTTTGTTTTAGATTCCGTCTCTCACAGTTGAAGTGTACCTATGATAATATTTACAGACCTCTACATGCTTTGTAAGTAGGAAAACCTGCAAAATCGGCAGTGTATCAAATACTTGTTCCCCCCCTCTGTACCTATGAATAGTAAAACCAGAGAAACTGACCATTTGCAGTGTTCTCTTACTTTTTTCCAGAGCTGTACAGTGTGTGTCTACAATCATACTCGAAAGAAGGGTGTGAGGTGTTGGAGCGACTCTCTAATTTTGCGTTCCTGGTGAAGCTCTGTAACAGGTGGTGGGTAGTGGTGTTGCACTGAGACTATTTGGCACCCTATCATCCCCTGGTTGGACGCAAGGAACCTGTGGATTAATCCAGGTGGACATTGTAGCAGATGGCGGGGGGGGGGGGGATTCTGTCACCCCACAGGCTTGTAGGCGGCAGGAGGGTGTTCCCTTGTCACCATAGAGACTTTGTGTTGAGCTCTTGAGTCGCCGAGGACGGATGACGCACTGGTGGGAGAAGTGTAGTGATGGTGCTACGTGAACAGGAACATTGTGCATTCCCAGCATGCTTTTCGTTTGTGAGATTCTAGTTTTATGGAGTTATATTTAATGGTTACTTGGTACTGGTGATTGTTGTTATATGTTGTCTATTGATTCTATTTGGTACTGGTGATTGTTGTTATATGTTGTCTATTGATTCTATTTGGTATTGGTGATTGTTATTATATGCTGTCAGTCGATATTATTGCTGAGACCCTCCAAAAGTCTCCAAAACCATTAGAGAGTTTGCCTTCAGGTTGGGTCTGTCCATGTCTGGGCTGGAGTCCTGGAAATCCACAGACATCATGGGCCACACCCGCTCCAAGGACACCTTCGCCCCTCTGAGAGCCAGATCAGCTGTGGCCCCGCAACAAGTATAATTAAATGTCAATCACCACTGCATAACAAACAAACCTTAAAGACATCTCTTGAATGGCTGTCAATGGCTGCCTCCCCACCATAAACTTAATGTACAGGTGGCACATAGCCGTTGCAGAGAACTGCACCCACGGAGGCTAAACAGTTAAATTCATATCACATCTGGGTTAAATGCTCCGTGGCCAGGTGGGTCTGGGCCCTGTTTGTTCCCTTTTGTCCCGGTCCTTGCAACGGATGCACCACCACCCAGCTCTGCCAGCAGTGGAGGATCATCTGCGTCTTTAAGCATGTACTGTGGAAGACAAGCAATTTTAGGGTCTACCAGAAAACCACAGTGGACCCAACAACCCTGAGGAGGAGGATCACCATGCTCTTCAAGGACCAAGGCATCATGACTTTCACAAAGACCTGGAAACGGCGAGAGCAACGTAGGGTATAATAAGATGAAAAGACATCAACCTCTGAAACCCCTCTGGCCGTATCAGATCAACACCAACCCAATCATCATGCCCGTCCTCGAGCATCCAGTGTCAAGCCTCACTAGCACATCGCCCATGGAGGAAATGGCCCCACAACCATCACCCGACATCCACCACCATCATAACCACCACCAGCACCTCCACCAAGAACCATGAAGCAGCGTGGAGTGACCAAACATTAGACTTTCACCGGGCTGCCCACAGACAAGTTCAATCTATGACCCTCTATTCAAAGAGTGCCATTTGTGCCAGCTCGCTCCTCAAGTTGTCATTCTTCCCCTCTGCATGTGCAGCACCAGTCCACTAGAACCATCATCAATGACACCAGAAATTCATCCGGAGTGGTCAAACACCAGACCAGGACAACCACCAGTCCAACGGCACCACCTAGAGCGCTAAAATCTGCACCCAGCTTCTGGACCAACCACCCACAACCTCCTCTGTGACATTGCAAAGACACATTTCATATACTCTTTGTTCACTGGGTTTCAACAACATGTGAATTTAAGGAAATATGAAACCTTTTTTTTTTTAAAGAAAATAATGTAGAAATATTTAGAAAATATAGAAACAAATACAATAACTTCATTTTGTTGATGGTCATTTACACTGCCTGATTAGAATCAAGTGTGTTAAATAAGAGTTTGAGAGAAAACCTATAGGACAGTAAAACTCCAGGAACAGGGTTGTTGTAGCCTAATTACATGTGAAAACATTTTGGATAATGTACAGATGTCAAGACATAAAAAGTTGCTGATATTATTTGCAAGTTTGAAGATTAGGCAGGCAAGGCAAGTTTATCTGTATAGCACATTTAATGCACAGGGGAATTCAAAGCGCTTTACATTACACAACAAAAATCAGGCATAGTAGAAATAAAATTAGCATAAAAGGCAAAGGATACAAACAAAACATCACATTTAAAATAGCTAGAAGATTAATAAAAGGCAAAGGAAAATTAAGGATTTTAGCCTAGATTTAAAATTAGTCTATGTTGCAACCAATTCTAGCATTTTGTTCCAACTCTGCACAGCATAATGACTAAACACAGCCTCACCAAAATAGTGCTTATTCTTAGAAGTAGCAGTATGTTAAAATCAATTCTATGAGATGCAGGAAACCAGTGCAGAGACTTAAGAATTGATGTAATGAGTTCAGCATTCTTAGTTTTAGTTAGAATTCGAGCAGCAGCAATTTTCTGAGAGCTCTTCTTTTCTTTTTTTTTTTTAAGAGCCCATTACAGTAGTCCAAACGTACTGGAAATGAAAGCTTGGATATGTTTATCTTGTCTGAACATGAACCCTCTAATTCTAGATATGCTTTTAAGGTTATAATAGGCAGATTTTTTTATTTATTTTACCTGGCTATTGAAATGAAGGTAAGAATCCATAATTACCCCAAGATCTTTAACTTTTAGTCTCACGGGACAGTTTGTCAATGTTATTGTTACTGTTACTGTTATTGTTACTGTCAGTTTGTTGTCTTTGGCACCAAATACAGTTATTTCAGTTGTATCTTTATTTAGTTGAAGAAAGTTCTGGCACGTCCAATCATTGATTTCTTCAAGGCATTGGCAGAGTGAGTCTATGACCATAGGCACTTGATGAGAGCTATATGAATTTGTGTCATTTGCATCTAATTATGATAAGCAATTTTGTTGCTTTGCATGATTTGGGCTAACGGTAGCATATAAATGTTGAACAAAAGGGGCCTCAGGGTAGGACCTTGCGGAACTCCACATGTCTTGCGAGTTCTCTCTGATACTTAGTTGTTATGGAGACAAAGTGTCTTGAACCAATTTAGGACCAAGTCACTAAAACCTACCCAGTTTACCAGTCTATCTAGTAGTATTGTGTGGTCAACAGTGTGAAATGCCCCAATAAGGTTGAATAACACTAGGATTGACATTTTACCAGAATCAATGTTTAGAAGAATGTCGTTTCAAACTTAAATAAAGACATTCTCAGTGCTGTGATGGGTCCAAAATCAAGGAAACCATTGGAGTTTAAGAAATTGCAATTTTTTTTTAAAACATTGTTTTCGTAATTTACCTATGAAGGCTATATTTGATAGAGGTCCATAGTTGCTGACAACACTAGGGTGTAAGCTACATTTTAACAGAGGTTTAATGACTGCTCTTTTCAATGCTTTTGGAGAATTGACTGATAAGAGGGAGCATTTAACAATTTGCAGTAGATCTTTCAGCAAGCAGCTAAAAACCTCTTTAGAAAAGTTTGTAGGCAGCAGCTGGAGAGTTTAAGATGTTGTACAGTTTTCATAAGTGTTGAATCATCAATTGCATTAAACTGTGTCCTGCTTGCCAAATTCCTTTTATGGGAATGTAGGGGTGGCATTGTTTTCATTGTTGTGGAGTTTTTAATAGCTTGTCTAATGACTAATAATAATGGATGTCATTGTCAACGTAAAGTTTTGTTTTTTGCCATTTACGCATAACTTTTTGGCAATCTCTTCTGGGTTTTTACAGATGAAGCATTTTTCCAAGGTGCTTTTTGCTTGCCAGTAATAGTTTTTACCCAAGCAGATGCAATTGCATCAATAATATAAAAAATTTTAGAACTGACGGTGTCTAAAATGTCATTAACAGAAGTTGAAATGCAGTTGTCACATGAGGTTGGTGACAATGACATAAGCAGTGCAGAGTGTTTTGGTGGCCTGTAAATGCTTAACAGCAGAATACAAGAGGTGCATTTCAGTACAGTTCAAGAGATAAAAAGTATCCAAATTACATCTGCTTGCATTGATCAATGTCACTAAATAAGGCAGAAACTTCACCCACTTTCCTGTCAGCTCTAACAACATCATTATAATGTGGGGGGGCTGACTCCATAATTGCTGGGCCGCAGTTTTTATCTAGCCATGTTACTTTTGCCTAGGCAAATTACTTGTTTGATAGGGATCTAACACTTTGGAGAGAAAGTTTCATGTGCTTAACAGCAGATTTCATGGTACTTTGTTGTTGATGTGAAATTGGTATCAAGTTATGATTAGTGTGTGTGCTACTTTGAGTTCTATTTGTTCTTTTTCTAATTATAACAGGTATGGGGAAGGATAAGATAACAGGTTCCGGCCTGATAATATTGTAGTCATGAGTGCCTTTTCTAGCACAGGAACACCAAGGACATCAATTTTTATCTCCTTCTGCAGCACTAATAATACATGGTTCTTGATACACAGGTTGGTGAGATGGGGAGGGGGTGTCAGCTGCTGGTTGATCTTTTTGTCTTCATGGTGGATTTGGAGAACTGCCATCAGCGTGGAATCTGGTCGTTAAGCTTGCACTCCATACTGGGGAGTGCACGCTTACTGACAGGAGAATGTGGATGTGTAACATGAAGTTCTCTGTCCCTTTCTAATTCAAATAATCTGGTTTCAAGTAAAGCAATCCTCTGTAGCAGTGAGTGGCATTCGGCACACTTTAAGTGCTGTGGAGAGGGGACTGGGGAGGCATATTGTTGTCCTCACTGCATTTTTCTCAAACCACAGTCCATGATTTGAACATAGTTTCCCAAAAACAGCTTAAAATATCTTCCCATAGAGCTGCATGTCTGCATTATAGGAAGAAGATTACTGTATAACACCTAACTTAAGTTAGCCTAACAGTTAGCTTAAGCTTGCTGGCATTGTCACAAAAGCTGATGTGCTATTTGATTGAACTCAGTCTTAATCTTTACTCATAACAAAGCATTTAATTGACAAAAAAGGTACATAGACTTGAATGTCAAGATATTTAGAATGTATCTCCTCCTACAACCTTCAATCAATCAACATCAAATGAACATTGCTATATTCAGATGGGCCTAACTTGGAATTACTTCCATTCAGAGTTTTTGTAGTATGTTAGCTTTTGTAATGATAAGCGTTTTAAATGTCCATATTTAAGATGGTTTTAAATAGGTGAGTTAAATAAAGAGTTTTCTATTCAAAATGTTCATGCTTCTTAGCCAATTGAACTATAATAGCTTTAAGGCTATCCTACATAGAAATTATATAAACTTTTATGAGCACATATAGGTGCTTAGTTTGCACTAAGGGGCAAGAGAAATTAGCACATTGTCCTAATTAGCGATTGTCATCTTCACAATGACTACTTCTCACCAGAAAATGCTGTGTAGACAACCGGTTTTGCACTTGCGCAAGAAATACCCTTTTCTCACGTTCATTGACTTTTACTAGCAATTTATTTTCCTGTTTGCATTGATGCTTATGCATAAATGCAAACTGATAGATGGACCAGTGCCAAAGTAAAAAAAATAATAATAATACTTAAGCATTAAGGTTTTCTGGTAATGTGTGCTTGTATTTATGCAAGTGCCACACTAAAAATCTTTCACATGGCCCCTTTAAATATAGATTACCTAATTGGCATGTTTTATGTTAAATAACCCTAAAACTTTATCTCTTTAACAGTTGTGTATGTGACACTGGCCCCTAAATCTGTCTGCAAAAGCAGACCTTAAACATGTATTGACTGTAACACTATTAATGAGTATTACGGTATTTGTATAATAAGTGATAATTAAACCTAAAACTCTCTCTTGAACTGTTCAAGCTAGATAGACCAAGCAGACTTCTTTTATATATTTAGGCTATCTCACTTAAGTCTTAAAACATTATTAACTATGACTATCTTATTTGGTCTAACTTACATAATTAGCCGTATTTAACCTTCTTATTTAACCTTAAATCAAAATCTCTTGAACCCGTCAAGATAGAAACCAAACCAACTTAATTTCACATGATTATGCTATCCAAATTTAAAATGTGTTACTATTTACTGACTATGACTCTGTCAAGCCAGCTGGCAAAAAATGTCCGCCCACTTGCTTTTTTCCATTAGCCAGTACTTTCTATAAGCAGAGGACTGACGTTTCCCACCAAATAAGTCATTCACATATCATGCGAGATGGGAAAGGTTATATCCAGCTATCCAACCTCGGTAGGGAAGATTTTATGTCTCTGGAGTTGCCACAACCCAGAGGACTACCACCCACGGAATAGGCAAGCCGTAGTCAAGAGTTCATTTGAAAGCAGCAGTTGGCCAATTTATAAAATCAAGAAATAAACTAAACACTAAGCATCAACCCTACAAAGTTAAAATAAATAACAAATAAATAAACAGATTCTAATTTATTTTTAATTTTATATATAAATATTATGCCATTACACCTCAAATGTTTACTCAACAACTCAACAGATGATATCTAAATAATTTAATAATTTAATACAATTTGAGAGAATTAATAAAAAAGGTTAGGGAAGGGAATAAAGAAGCTTATTTGCCTTGCTTTTTAATTTTTTTACCATAACCCCTAAGGGGCTCAGTAGGTTGTACCAAAACCCCTCTCCACCCACCCATTCTGTGGAATCATGTTAAAGACCCTGTCAGCTAGACCAGGTATGTAGAATTCTGCTGCCCTAGGCAAGACAAAAAATATTTTCTTTAAGAAAGGGAATGTGATATCCTCCCTCAATTAGAATTCCTGGTTTTAACCAAACACACCAAGCCCTTCCCAGACACGGAGGTATTTAATCAGTGCATCAGACAGTATTGGAGGATTTGGCTATATCGACAACTATGGACAGCATAATTGTGTCTGTTAAACAGATAGGCTTACCACTTAATTTTTGGAATAGAAAGATATACACCGATCAGCCATAACATTATGACCACCTGCCTAATATTGTGTACTGCCCCTTTTGCCGCCAAATCGGCCCTAACCTGTCGAGGCATGGACTCCACTAGACCTTTGAAGGTTTGCTGTGCTATCTGGCACCAAGACGTTAGCAGTAGATCCTTTATGTCCTGTAAGTTTTAAGGTGGGGCCTCTATGGATAGGACCTGTTTGTCCAGCACATCCCACAGATGCTTGATTAGATTGAGATCTGGGGATTGCCAAGTCAACATGTTGAAATTGTTGTTGTGTTCCTCACACCATTCCTGAACAATCTTTGCTTTGTGTTAGGGTGCATTATCCTACTGAAAAAGGCCAATGCCATCTAGGAATAGCATTGCCATGAAAGAGTGCACATGGTCTGCAACAATGCTGAGGTAGGTGATACGTACCATCCACATGAATGGCAGGAACCAAGGTATCCCAGCAGAACATTGCACAAAGCATCACACTGCCTCCGCTGGCTTGCCTCCTTCCCATAGCACATCCTGGTGCCATGTGTTCTCATGCATCCGGCTATCCACATGATGTAAAAGAAAACATGATTCATCAGACCAGGCCACCTTCTTCCATTGCTCCGTGGTCCAGTTCTTATTCTCACGTGCCCATTGTAGGCGCTTTCTGTAGTGGACAAGGGTCACCATGGGCACCCTGACTGGTCTGCGGCTACGAAGCCCCATATGCAGCAAACTGCGATGCACTGTGTGTTCTGACACCTTTTTATCAGTACCAGCATTAACTTTCTCAGCAATTTGAGCTACAGTAGCTCGTCTGTTGGATTGGAAAACACTGGCCAACCTTCGCTCCCCATGCATCAATGAGCCTTGGCCGCCCAGGACCCTGTCGCCGATTCACTGCTTTTCCTTCCTTGGACCACTTTCGATAGATACTAACCACTGCAGACCGGGAACACCCCACAAGGGCTGCAGTTTTGGAGATGCTCTGACCCAGTCGTCTAGTCAGCACAATTTGGCGCTTGTCAAAGTCGCTCAGATACTTATGCTTGCCCATTTTTCCTGCTTCTAACTCATCAACTTTGAGGACAGAATGTTTTTTTTAAATAATATGTCGCCTGATAATTGTTATAATTAAAATATAAATTGCACTATTATATAACATATTTAACAGATATTTTAATATTCCCGTAGAACAGTTAAAAAAGAGTGAGATTATGTGCTTTAGAATGCATGGCTGGGCTCATTTCACTGGAGCGAAAATAATCTTTATGTCAAGTTTATTTACATATTGAATTTGATTGTCCAACATCAGTTTCAGTTATAATTTATTTAGTCTCTTTCTAGAGTGGCCTCTAGCTACCGAGGATAGTAGGAGTGAACTACAGGAGAAGCAGAAGGTGAAGGCGGGAACTGCAGCAACACTACAAACTGGTGGCTGGGGTGCCGCCGACAGCCGCGGCTCAGGGGTGCCAGAGGATGTCAGACAATTATCACGCTGGAGGGAGGCAGCCAACTGTCAAAACGCCACCTTAATTTCAAGTGTCACCCTAGGCTGGTGCTTAATCTTGCCCTAATGGGAGGGCTGGCCCTGTGTAAAATATATTTATTTAATGATGATTTAAATGTGAAACGTGCACCATTTTTAGAAGAGGGAAGTTGTGTCCAGCAGAAAACACTTGCATTTCCTAGAGAAAAACACCTGAATGCTTGAAACTTCAATTGGAACAGAGACAAAAAACCAACACAGAAAATATCTAAATGTATCCATCCCTAATTGTGCTAGATTCTGTAATTGATTCATAATTTTAATGGTTTGCTATGCTGGATTTGTCCCCTAAATTACTTAAATGTGGGGGAAAAAACCTAGGTCACCATATAATAAGTATTTTAATTGTTAGTGTTATAAAATATCAAAAACACTTAAGTTGTACCATTAGTAATTCAGTAAAATCAAGGATCTGAACACTTTTGCAAGGAAATATACCATAATTGTAACACACTAAATTTGAAGCGTAACAGCTGATGCATAGACACATTTTCCATCTCAGAAAACATAAGCTACTTTTAATAAAAGAAACACAATGATTATTAGTTATCAGAATAAAATCAACTAATTCAGTAGCTACTTAAATTATTTTTATAACCTACTTAATTTTTTTAAGATACTTTCATCTTAATTCTAGTATTAGGAAACTGTCCATCAATTTAATGAACAAAAACTTTCCCTGTAATTTCTATGGCCTCTAGTGTATGTTGCAGTGCATTGACAGATTTTTTCCAAAGTGATCTTGTTTCAGAGTCCAGAACAACCATTGTTGTTTTTTCATTTTTTTTTAAACACAAACAAATATGGAGACTGATGACAGGTTTTTGTATTTATGACCCCTTATTTCATATACAGCCTAAAAGAGAAATTATGGCACTTCAGGAGTCTACATTTTATTGTCCCAATCTTCCCCCACTTACCTTGGGACCGGCTTGGATTCAGCTTTTTTCTTTGCAAAAACAGATAAATACTTTCATTTGTTAAGAGACCATGATAAAATAGACCACCATCATTGTGTTGCTTGTTTTCATAGTGTTGTGGAGATACATAGATAAGGAACACAGATGCTGCTGTGTTTAGTGTATCTTTCACCATGTGCCTTACAGTAATGGCCGCTTTGGTTTTGGGCAACCACAGGGTGTGACTGAGCACTTCACAACTTAAGATGTATGAATGCAGTCATGTTCAAAAGATGCATATCTCTGCTGGCTCAAGCGTCCCTGCAAGCAGTCACATTGACACCTCTTACTTCACAGCCCCCTCTTACTTCACAGCTGAACCCTACAGTATGGCTTTAACCCTCTTAGTTCTCAGGGCCATTGTGACATTAGTACTCATTTAACTATGTAGAATATACATCGAACACATTGTATTGGGGTTTTGTATATACTACTGTAGGAAAATAGAAATAGATAATGAAATGTACTTTATGGCTCTGAAATATAGTAGTAGTAGTAATAGTAGTAGTGCTAATGGCAGTAGTAATGGTATTAAATGATATTGACAGCTTGCTTGTGCATGCACTTAACCATATTATTATACAAACCTGCATAGTAACAAACAGCTGTTTGTTATTGTTAAATAAACCTGTGCTATATAAATGTTGGCATAAGCATTGCTTCGTAAAAGCATAATACATCATATTCATAATGTTTTTTAAAGAATAGTATTTATAACATGTTCATACAATTGTAGTCATGTATAGAATGTGTTGTAATGTATGAAACCACAATTGTATGTCTGTATATTTGAGCAATAAAGGCAGAAACAATATCATATATGTCAAAAGTACCATGACTACGGGCTTCCCTTTGGCATGACGCATGAACATGTTGTGCTGCAGGACGGCACACGATTGCATTTGCAATTGACAGTTTTTGAGCTGTGAGTTGTGACGAAAAGAGAGCTGAGCCGGAAGGCAAAGCTTTCGATATACCGGTCAATTTTTGTTCCTACCCTCATCTATGGTCATGAAGGCTGGGTCATGACCGAAAGAACAAGATCGCGAGTAAAAGCGGCTGAAATGGGTTTTCTCAGAAGGGTGGCTGGCTTCTCCCTTAGGGATAGGGTGAGAAGCTCAGCCATCCGTGAGGAACTCGGAGTAGAGCCGCTGCTCCTTTGCGTCAAAAGGAGCCAGTTGAGGTGGTTCGGGCATCTGGTAAGGATGCCCCCAGGACGTCTCCCTAGGGAGGTGTTCCAGGCACGTCCAGCTGGGAGGAGACCTCGGGGTAGGCCCAGGACTAGGTGGATAGATTATATTTCGACACTGGCCTGGGAACGCCTCGGGATCCCCCAGTCAGAGCTGGCAAATGTGACTCGGGAAAGGGAATTTTGGGGTCCCCTGCTAGAGCTGCTTCCCCCGCGACCTGATACCGGATAAGCGGATGAAGATGAGATGAGATGAGAGAGTTTTTGAGATCCGAGCAGTCAGATTTGGCACTTGATAAAAAATAAATCATGTTATAGACCAAAAAAACAAGTCCTCAGAATATTTTACATCTAAATATAAAGAATAAATAATACATTACAGAAAATACACAGTTTAGATGACAAAAGTTTAATTTTTTTAAACAACATAAAATGCGTCCAAATAATTGGGTATAGTCACTCATCACTAACAGACAAAACAATTGTGCATAAATCAAGCAGCATTTTTAAACTTATGGATACATTTAGGTCCTATACCAACCCTACCCTCTCTTCAGCATGTTCTGAGTCAAGTTCGTGCCACATCAGAACCAAATCGGATATGTCTTTTTTTTTATTCTTTCATGTCACTGTCGGCTAAAAATATATTATGAACAAATTAAGTCGGAATCTAATTTTTAGAACCTGTGAAGAACTCTACCCTTTAAGAGCATCTGCCGCGAGAACCAACTCTACACACTTGTTGAAAAGTCCCTTCTGATTGCAACAACATGTTATACAGGGTTGGGTTTGAATCCAATTTTTGTCAACAAGTCCTAGATTTCCCATATATGGACTGGCAACACCTCTACATAGGCTCGGCTCCACTTGAAATAGACTTGTGTGAAACTAGCCACAATAAGTATTAGCTAATACAGGGGAATTTCAGTTTCACATTTTAAGTAAAAGTCCACCATTACAAGATGTGCAAATTAAAATAAACAGAGGAATAATGCAACATTTGGACTACATTATTATTTTTGGGATAGTGTCAGAAAATTTATAATTGAATACAGTTATTGATTATTTTAGTCCTGTGAGGTCTCGTCTCTCCCCTGTCATTCTGTCTGGGTTTTCCATGTGTCTGCCCTGTCTGTTCAGGTTTCCCTCAGTACACTTTGTGCTCATGTGTTCTGTTAATGAGTTTGGTTTTGTCTTCAGTCATTCCTAATGATCCATGTTCCCAGAATCCGGTCCAGTTTTTCAGTATGTCTGTGTTGGTTTTCAGCACTAGTGGTTTAATTTCTATGTTTGGTTCCAATGTCAAAGGTGTTCATTGTTTTCACCTGCTCCTTGTTAGCTCCACTCTATATATGTCAGGTCTTGTGTTCAGTCTGCCTGGAAGCATTGATTGCGTATACTTGTCAATATGGCAATCGGCCTGACCAATGTTATATGGTTGGTTTGGTCCTGCTCCGTGTCTAACCATGTTTCCTTTTTAAGTTTTGTTTTTCCTTCTCAGTCCGTGTTTCAGCCGTCCTGTTATTTGTCCTGCCTGCTCGTTCTTCTTTGTCCTGCCCAGCTGTGTTTTGGCCTCACCCTGCCTATCGCTTCTGCCTGCCTACCATAGTTTAGTTTCCTTAGTTCAATTCTTGGTATTTTCGCCTTGGTGTGTTTTGCGTTTTGTTTGCCAACCTTTTGTTTGATTGTTTGCCTACCTTGTTTGCGGGCTGCTTGCCTGTTTGCCAAAAGAAAAGGAAAATGACAGAATAAAAAAACAAAAACTGGAGCTCTGCGTCTGGGTCTCATTACTTCCATGCCGGCCAATCATGACAACTCCATACAAATGTGGCATGATTTCACTATTTATATGCAAAATTAAAGTTTCACTATTGTTAATCCTTTTTGTGTGTCATTGTTGAATCTTCCAGCAAGACTATGTTCTAAATTATTCCTCCAGATCCACACAATAATGTCTCATTGACCAAACAATCAAAATTTGGCAATGGCCATCCCAGACAACAGACCTAAAACCCATTGAAGACCTGTATATTGAGCTGAAGAGAAGAGTCCACAAGTGAGGACAAAAGATTGAAGGATTTGGAAAGACTCTGCATAGATGAATGGTCTCAGATCACTTGTTATGTGTTCTAAAACCTAGTCAAAGATTTCAGGACTGTTATCTTGGCCAGGATAGGGACAGACATATGTTGTTCATAATCATGCTAGTCTTAACAAAATATATATTTTACAACCTAGTCAGCAGAAGTCGTTAAAGTTGAAGATTCTATTCAGGACTGGAATTTACTGATACATCTGAGTTTATAATTACAGACAGACTTCCAACCTATGTCTCAGAGGCATCCTCACACTGTTCGCTCACGAGAGTGTACCCACAGAGCCTCTCACTAGGGGATGACATGCATGACCACTGACTGTGGAAAACAGGATACAGAGAACGTCGCAACAGGAAATGTTGCATTTTGTCTATCTATTCTTTTTGAAAAATTACTACAGTTCGATGTCCACACTCTTCATGTTTTGACAGTATTTTCGTAATCATCCTCTTACAAACTCTGCAAAACAAGCAGTACAAAAAATCTTGAATAGTAGAAAATGTGTCATTTAAATGCAAAATATTCTTCATTCTGTTCATTATTTAGATACAGTTTGACAATTATTTCACACATCCATAAAACATATCCTAAACATATACAAACTAATTACATTCAAATAAAAAAATAAGAACATTTACGGAAGTGAATGTGGTGTGCCTGCAAGTTTCAAATTCATGGTTTTGAGATTTGATTTAGTAGCAGTGACTACAGTATGAGGGTGACAGTAGAGACTTGTCTCTGCCAGTGTTTGAAGCTGATTAAATGGTCAATTCCAATGTTTTAAGTGAGTCAGTCTTTTTGCTCATGGTTACCATCAATATATAAGATTGTTACTAACATAGAAATCACTAGAAAGAGGACTGTGTAACTGCACATCATAATATACAGCAGCTATTTTTTTAAGCAACAACAAAGTAACTTTATGAATGTGAATAACCATTGATGTGTTAGAACACACTTGCAATTAAAAGCTTTCTCCGGGATATCACATTACCGTTTACTGATTTACAGTTTTGTTTTAATTTGGTATGAGTCGTGTTGTTCAGTGAGACATTGCTTCTCTTGAAAATGTGGTTGAGCTGCATATTAATGCTAAGTTTGCAGAATCCTGTTGTCTACTTGTGAAATGTGTTGATAGTCAAGCCTTGCAAGGTACTGTAGAAAAAGGTGAACTCCTACTGATCATGAGATAAATGGCTGAACTTGAGAACTACATTTCTCCACAATAGAAACTTTGAGGAAAAAGCATCCCCAGACAATCTATTGTCGAACTGCGTAAGTGGAGCCGATCAAGAAGAGCTAA
The DNA here is from genome assembly GCF_011004845.1 of Esox lucius. NCBI lineage: Eukaryota > Metazoa > Chordata > Actinopteri > Esociformes > Esocidae > Esox > Esox lucius. The sequence continues at coordinate 20,372,424 of NC_047570.1, read as the reverse complement.
TGTCTCTGAGTGTCTGTCTACCCATTGCTAAATAGTGTAGTGGTTAAAGACACAGACTGCTACACAGTAGACTGGGTATCGAATCAGGCCAGGGACAAGAGAGAGGATAAGCTGGCTACAAGCATCAGTAGGTATATACAGTAAACAAAGTCAAAAAGACATTCCCTTCCCCAAGGTAGCTACAACTGCTTGCCAGAAAAAAACTTTACTGCTAAAAAAGTATTTGATCCCCTGCTGATTTTGTACATTTGAAGAAATGATCAGTCTATAATTTTAATGATAGGTTTATTTGAATAGTGAGAGACAGAATAACAACAAAATTCCAAAAATCCATATTAACGCAAAAATATTATAAATTGATTTGCATTTTAATGAGTGAAATAAGTATTTTAATGCATTTGATAGTACCTTGATCATACATGCAAAACATAATGATTATACATTGTTCATAATGATTACACTTCGTTTAAGTGAGTGAAGTGTTAAAGTTCAGGTACATTTGTTGGGAAAACCTCGGCAATAGCTGCTCTTCAAGCCCCTCCCTGGCTTACCACAGTAATTTCTACCCATGGCCCAGCTGAACTAGGCTTGCCTGGTTTCTCTTGAATATACCAATCACTGGTTAGCAATGTTAGCAATAATTCATTTGTGTCATTAAAACACAACATTCCTCAACATAATCTTGAAAAAGCAAATTTGAATTAAGTAGAATCTACTTCTGTATTGGTTTAACTCTAAAACATCATAAATTCCAGAATTCATAGCAAACATAGATGCCTCCTCTCTAATAAAATGGCAATCAGAGAAAAAAAGGAACACACGTTTTAAACAAATGTTAAATTTCAGCTATGGATTTCAAAGCAAGACTCAATTCAATTGATATTTTAACAAGCCATATCTAAAAAGACTAGCCAATACCTTTATTTATATCCAGATACAGTTGGCAAAAACACAACAGATTTACCTCTCCACTAAATCGTGTTGTCCTATGAAGGACTCCATCGTTTGTTGTACTATCAACCTAGCACACCGTTTTCTTTTAAAACATTTAATAGACAACTATGCCGGACAGTGAATTTCCATTTGGTTTTCGACTTACAAAACAACGTCCATCTATGTCATGTTGTGGTTGAAAGTGAAAGTTGAAAATATGTTTATTTCAGGTCATTGTTTCAAAGGCTTGCAAACAACCTAATCCTATCCTAATCCAATCCTAATACTCCAGTATTTGGAGTATCCAGTAATTCAGTGTAAAAATAGTATATACAGCTCTGGATAGAATTAAAAGACCACGGCAAAATGATCAGTTTCCCTGGTGTTACTATTCATGTTGTTTTATTCATCCTCTTGATCAAATTCCAGAGGTTTTCAATGGGGTTCAGGTCTGGAGATTGGGCTAGCCATGACAGGGTCTAGATCTGGTGGTCCTCCATCCACACCTTGATTGACCTGGCTGTGTGGCATGGAGCATTGTCCTGTTGGAAAAAACAATTCTCAGAGTTGCGGAATATTGTCAGAGTAGAAGGAAGCAGGTGTTCTTCCAGGATGGCCTTGTACTTGGCTCGATTCATGTGTCCTTGACAAAGACAAATCTGCCCGATTCTGAAGCATCCCCAGATCATCACTGATCCTTCGCCAAATAATAACAGTGGTTGCAAGACACTGTGGCTCGTCAGAGAAGATTACTTTACTCCATTCCCCTACAGTCCAATCCTTATGGTCTTTTGCAAACTTCAGCCTGGCTCTTCTTTGCTTCTCATTGATGAAGAAGCAAAGAAGCCCTGCCCCTATGAGCCTGTTTCGTACCGTCTTTGCCGTGAACTTCACCCCAGCTGCTGTTTGTCATTCTTTTTGCATGTCACTTGATGTCATCCTACAGATGTTGAGTGACATTCCATCTCAGTCAATGGACAGTCATTTTCGCCCCCTCTGCCAGTCTGTAGCTTTGTTGTCCCCAATGTCTGTTGCTTGACCTTGTTCTTATGAACCACTGTCTTCAGGATGGAAGCAACCTGATGCTCACTGTATCCCTCTGCCAGTAAAGCCAGAATTGAACCCTTCTTTTCCTCACTCAAAGCTTTTCTTTTCAACTCTTAGACCTTAACAAAACTGTGAATTTTATACTACGTTTTTCTCCACTTGCGTCATGGTTAGCTCTTGTGCTGGGATCATTAGCTACTACTCCCTGTGTAGTGTAAGGACTGAGAGGGAGACATCGAAGTATAAGGACACTACCATGAAATTTGCAAGATGTTTGTGGTAGTGGAGAATGAGGATTTTATTGATGGTTTTGTCTGTGACAAATGCCAGCAGACAAACCACCTGAATGCCAGCAGACAAACCACCATGGCCTAAACTGCTGCAGACTGTGAAAAGTTCTTAACCTTTTTTAATCAGTAAATTGCTTAAATTAGATATATGATAAACCATACTCTGCCCTGTATTGAAGTTCCTTACCCCTGTCTAAACAAATACAACAATTTAATTCCAATTGTTTTAGTAGACCTTTTAGATATCACATCTCATTTAAAACCCTCCTTTTGCCCTCTAGACATTATACCACCCAGACTGCTTAAATAAATTATTGCTAACAGTAGGCCCTGAACTACTCTCCATTATAAACTGTTCAATCCATACAGGATGTGTCCCTGACTATTTTAATTCAGCCCGACTGATCCAACATTTTAGAAAAAAATATGTTGCAAAGTAAATTTACAGCTGGTGGAATACAATTTTATTTTCAAAAAATTCCAGTCAGGCATTCATCAGAAACACAGTACTGAAGCTGCTCTTGTTAATATTACAAATTACTTATTGTTGAATGCTGACTCTGGAGAATGTTCAATCTTGTTGTTACTGGATGTTAGTGCTGCTTTCAACACTATAGACCACAACATTTTAATTGACAGACTTGGAAATTGTGTTGGGATCTCAGGGATTTTACTAGATTGGTTCAAGTCATATCTGTCAAATAGAGCATTTGTAGTTTCCATTAACTATTATATGTCTTCCTCTGTGTCTGTCATATGTGGTGTTCCGCAGGGTTCCATGCTGGGGCCAATCCTGTTTTCTTTCTCTATATGCTTCAAATAGGTAGTATAATTCGTCAGCATGACATTCTTTTCATTGTTATGCGGATGAAACACAGTTGTATTTGTTGGTAAATCCAAATAAGTTGAGCAAGTTGTGTGTTCTGCATAATTGCCTGGAAGACGTTACACACTGTATGTCCAATAACATTCTTCAGTTAAACACTGATAATACCAAAGTTTTAATTATTGCCCCCCCCCCCCATCTACAGTGGGGAGAACAAGTATTTGATACACTGCCGATTTTGCAGGTTTTCCTACTTACAAAGCATGTGGAGGTCTGTAATCTTTATCATAGGTACACTTCAACTATGAGAGACGGAATCTAAAACAAAAATCCAGAAAATCACATTGTATTATTTTTAAATAATTAATTTGCATTTTATTGCATGACATAAGTATTTGATCACCTACCAACCAGTAAGAATTCAGGCTTTCAAAGACCTGTTCGTTTTTCTTTAAGAAGCCCTCCTATTCTCCACTCATTACCTGTTTTAACTGCACCTGTTTGAACTCGTTACCTGTATAAAAGAGACCTGCCCGCACACTCAATCAAATAGACTCCAACCTCTCCACAATGGCCAAAACCAGAGATCTGTGTAAGGACATCAGGGATAAAATTGTAGACCTGCACAAGGCTGGGATGGGCTACATGACAATAGGCATGCAGCTTGGTGAGAAGACAACAACTGTTGGCGCAAATATAAGAAAATGGAAAATTCACGAGGTGAGGGAAAATTCCCTCACCTCGTGGGGAATCAATGATCATGAGGAAGGTGAGGGATCAGGCCAGAACTACACGCAGGACCTGGTCAATGACCTGAAGAGAGCTAGGACCACAGTCTCAAACTGGTCTAAACTCCACTCGCTGTGTTTGGGGGAAGAAGAAGGATGAGTACAACCCCAAGAACACCATCCAAACCGTGAAGCATGGTGTTGAAAACATCATTTGGGGATGCTTTTCTGCAAAGGGGACAGGACGAATGCACCTTCCCTCAGTAAGAGCATTGAAGATGGGTCGTGGCTGGGTGTTCCAGCATGACAACAACCCGAAACACACAGACAGGGCAACTAAGGAGTGGCTCCGTAAGAAGCATCTCAAGGTCCTGGAGTGGCCTAGCCAGTCTCCAGACTTGAACCCAATAGAAAATCTTTGGAGGGAGCTGAAAGTCTGTATTGCCCAGCGACAGCCCCGAAACCAGAAGGATCTGGAGAAGGTCTGTATGGAGGAGTGGGCCAAAATCCCTGATGCAGTGTGTGCAAACCTGGTCAAGAACTACAGGAAATGTATGATCTCTGTAATTGCAAACAAAGGTTTCTTTACCAAATAATAAGTTCTGCAGCTTTTCTGATGTATCAAATACTTATGTCATGCAATAAAATGCAAATTAATAACTTAAAAATCATAGAATGTGATTTTCTGGATTTTATCATAGGTCACTCACAGCTGAAGTGTACTTATGATAAAAATTACAGACTTCTACATGCTTTGTAAGTGGGAAAACCTGCAAAATCGGCCGTGTATCAAATACTTGTTCTCCCCACTGTATTTCGGATGAAGTTCGGTTGGCTCTAGGATCACTAGCAAAAGATATTGTTGCTGGCTGAAAACGGAGTTCTGCCCGTCGCAGGAGGTAGACTCTCCCAGAAATAGGGCCAGGCCTGATCTGCTGAGGAGCGACGGACTCCATCCTAGCTGGAGTGGTGCTCTTCTTTTATATAGGAACAGAAGTCTCACTCCTATAGCCTCACCATGAGATAGGGTGCAGGTCAGGCCGCAGACTGTTAGCCAGCCTGCTAGCATAGTGGAGTTTGTCGATAGCATAGCCAGAGTAGTTAGTACAGTTTTACCTATTGCCACTGTGACTCGTTCCATGCTTATAAAAGTTAAACAAGGTAATGCTAACAATGGCAACCTTATTAAGATAAAGTCTTCATCCACCTCGGTCACAAATAAAAATGACTGTATCACCCCGCATCTCAAAATGGGACTCCTAAATGTTAGATCCCTTGCTCCAAAGGCAGTTGCAGTGAATAAATTAATCTCTGATCATAAACTAGATGTCATTGGATTGTTTGAAACGTTGCTAAAGCCTGATGAATTAACTGCCCTAAATGAGGCCTCTCCTCCTGGCTATACTAGTGATCATATCACCTGTGCATGTTGCTAATATTTATGACAGTAAATATAAATTTACTCTCAAACGCATCACTGATTTCTAAAGAAATCTAAAGAAATACGCAACAAGAGACTTGCTACCTGGTACACAGACAATACTAGAGCACTTAAGTAAGCCTCCAGAAAATTGGAGCAAAAGTGGCGCTGCACCAAGTTGGAAGTATTCAGACTAGCCTGGATAGACAGTACACTACAATACCGGAAATCACTCACATTTGCTCGATCATCTTATTTCTCCAATCTGATTGAGGTGACCAAAAACAATCCAAAATGTCTCTATGATACAGTTGCAAAGTTAACAAAAAAGCAATGCTCATCAAGTGAAGTGGGTCTTCACTTTAGCTGTAATGAATACATGAACTACTTTGATGAAAAGATTATCACCATTAGAAAACAAATAACTGACTCCTCCTTAAATAGTTATAGTCCCCAAAATCTCAGTTGTCCTGAGAATGTCCTGAACCTCCCTGACCAGGTGTCAATGGGGACACTTAAATTTTTTGATACCGTATCGGTCAACACATTCACAAAATTTGTAATGTGTTCTAATCCCACAAATTGTCAGTTAGACACGATTCCAACAAAATTACTTAAAGAGCCATTTCCTGTGCTAGGTCTGCCAATGTTGAACATAATAAATTGCTCCCTTTCCTCCAGATGCGTACCAAACACATTTCCTAAAAATTGCACAATAACTGAATGCCTTCCTGAAGACAAATAACATTTATGAAATGCTCCAGTCTGGTTTCAGACCCCATCATAGTACTGAGACTGCACTTGTGAAGGTAACAAATTATCTTCTAATGGCCTCAGACAAAGGTTCCGGATCTGTTCTTTTGCTTTTTGATCTTAGTGCTGCTTTTGACACTATTGATCACTCCCATCTCATAGAGAGATTGGAAACCCATATTGGGCTACATGGACATGTTCTAGCCTGGTTTAAGTCTTATTTATCTGAAAGATATCAGTTTGTTAGTGTGGATGGCATATCCTCTGACAAATCAAAGATATGTTTTGGTGTTCCTCAAGGCTCGGTTCTGGGCACACAGTTATATATTTCAATTAAGCATGGAGAAGCCCCAAAATTAGCTACTTTGGAAGCATGCATTTCAGTTATTAGGAAGTGGATAACAGAAAACGTATTGCTTTTAAATGCAAGAAAAACAGAAATGCTAATTTTAGGTCCCAAGAAACAAAGAGCTTTGTTAGCAGATCTCATTGTGAAACTCAAGGACCTGGAGGGGGGTGGGCTAAATGATGGGTCACAGAGTTCAGCAGGGTCACCACGGATGGGAAAAAACTGTTCCTGAGCCTGCTGGTGCGGGACCGAAGAGACCTGTACTGCCTGCCTGATGGAAGGAGGGCAAACAGTTTGTGGCATGAGTGTGAAGGGTTCCTGATGATCCCGAGCGCCCTGCACAGACATTGCTTGTGTTGGAGGTCTGCAGTGGCAAAAAGCTGGGCACCAGTGATGTACTGGGCGGTTTTCACCATTAGTTGCAGGGCCTTCTGGTTGGCAATGGAGCACCTGCTAAAAACCACACTGTGGCGCAGTTTGTCAGAATGCTCTTGATAGTGCAGCGGTAAAACTTCACAAGGAGCTTGGAAGACAGACAAGCCTTCTTCAGCCCCCTCAAAAAGTACTGGCGCTGCTGCGCCTTTTTGACCAGAGCTGAGGTGTTGAGGGACCAGGAGAGGTCCTCAGAGATATGGACAATTTGAAGGTGGACACACACTGCACCTCAGTACCCTCGATGATGACTGTAGCTTGGCTGCAGCTTTTAGACTTCCTTTAATCCACAATTACTTCCTTGGTTTTCTTTGCGTTGAGGGCCAGGTTGTTGTCCGCGCACCATGCTGCCAGGCGCATAACCACTTCCCTGTAGGCTGAATCGTCATTGCTACTAATCAGGCCTATCATCGTGGTGTCGCCTGCGAGCTTGACGGTGGTGTTGGAACTGTGTACAGGAACACAGTCGTGGGTGAAGAGGGAGTACAGGAGAAGACTCAGCACACAGCCTTGTGGTACACCATTGTTCAGGATCAGGGTGGACGTGGTGTCTAACCTGACAGACTGGGGTCCAGAGTCCAGTTGCAGAGAAGGGGGCTGATCCCCAGGTCATGGAGTTTGTTGACCAGCCTATAGGGGATGACAGTGTTGAATGCTCAGCTGAAGTCTATGAATAGCATTCTCACATAGGTATTCGATTTGTCCAGCTGGGTCAGGGAAGAGTGTAGAGTCATGGAGATGGCGTCCTCTGTAGACCTGTTCGACTGGTAGGCAGACTGGTAGGGATCCAGTGTTGGGGGAGGCAGGACTTAAGGTGCACCAGATCTAGACTTTCGAAGCACTTCATGATTGTGGGGGTGAGTGCAACCAATCGGAAGTCATTCAGGCTAGACGCAGTCGACTGCTTCAGTACTGGCACAATGGTTGCAGTCCGGCCAACTTCCCAGCACATGCTCCAAGTACATGCCCGGGGACACCATCACAATCATGAAGTACCACCTCTGGTCTTACCACAGTCCACTTCAATCCGATCTGCTCTGAAGACCATCATGACCATCCATCTCAATTACATTATCAGGTATGTTGTTGTTAAGCCACGTTTCTGTGAAAATCATGATGTTGCAATCTATAATCCATTTTTGTGAGATGATTCTCAGTCGTTTTTGTCCATTTTGTTTGCCAGTGAACGCACGTTAACAAGAAGAAGGCAAGGTAGTGAAGGCTGATGGGGGGCTAGCATTAGCCTGGCCCGGGTGCCTCCACGCTTCCCATGCCTTTGTTTACGATTCTGACGTGCATGCACACACGCTGCCATCTTGGTCACAGAGAAAATTATACATGCTCTCATTTCATCGCATTTAAACTATGGTAATTCTTTGTTTACATTCCCCAATAAGTCACTAGGTAAACTCCAAGCTGTTCAGAATTCAGCTACCAGCTTTACATTGGTTACAGGTGAATTTCAGAGTAGATTTTAAAACTGTACTTATTACTTTTAAGGCACTACATGGTCTGGCACCTGATTACATTAGTGACATGCTCAACCCATACTGCACTGTTAGGCCTCTCAGATCAGCAGAGAAAGGACTTCTGGCTGTCTTGGAGTCTAGATTGAAAACTAAAGGGAGCCAGGCCTTTGCTATATGGGCTCCTAGACTCTGGAACAGCCTATCACAGAATTTCAAAGATGCTACGTCAGTTTATTCTTTTAAATCTTACCAAAAACTCATTTTTAAAAGATGGCTTTAACAAATATTTTATCAATGTGATTTTATATTTAGTTTATTCTTTTAACCTTTACTTAAATAATATATGTTTTTATATAAATGTTTATTTTTATGTATTTCAATTTTTACTGTGTGTAAAGCACTTTGTGTAAAGTTATTATTATTATTATTATTATTATTATGAGGGGGTACCTGCAGCCCATTCAGGTTGCACAGGTAGTCCAGCTTCTCCAGGATGGCACATCCATATGTGCCGTCGCAAGAAGGTTTGCTGTGTCTCCCAGTACAGTCTCAAGAGCATATAGGAGATATCAGGAGATGGGCCATTACATGAGGAGTGCTGGACAAGACCGTAGAAGGGCATCAACCCAGCAGCCGGACCGGTACCTGCTCCTTTGTGCGAGGAGGAACAGGAGGAGCACAGCCAGAGCCCTACAAAATGACCTCCGGCGGGCTACTAGTGTGCATGTTTCTGACCAAACTGTCAGAAACAGAGTCCAAGAGGGTGTCATAAGGGCCCAACGTCCTCTAGTGGGACCTGTGCTCACAGCCCAGCACTGTGCAGCTCGATTGGCATTCACCAAAAAACACCAGAATTGGCAGGTCCACCATAAGCGCCTTCTTCTCTTCACAGATGACAGCAGGATCACATTGAGCACATGTGATAGATGTGAAAGAGTCTGGAGACGCCATGGTGAACGGTATGCTGCCTGCAACATCTAGCATTCATCCAGCATTACCGGTTTGGTGGTGGGTCCGTGATGGTCTGGGGAGGCATATCCTTGGAGAGTAACACAGACCTCCACATACTAGCCAACGGTACCCTGACTGCTGTTAGGTACCGGGATGAAATCCTCAGATCCATTGTCAGACCATACACTTGTGCGGTGGGCCCTGGGTTCCTACTGGTGCAGGACATTGCCCAGCTTCATGTGCCCAGAGTGTGTAGGCTGTTCCTGGATGACAAAGTCATTGATGCCATTGATTGGCCCTCACGTTCCCCAGACCTGAATTCAATTGAGAACTTCTGAGACGTTATGTATCGGTGCATCCGACACAGCACACTGTCCAGGAGCTCACTGATGCCCTGATCCTGGTCTGAGAGCAGATCCCCCAGGACACCATCTGCCATCTCAACAGGAGCATGCCCAGATGTTGTTGGGAGTCCATAAAGGTACGTGCGGCCAATATATACTACTAAGTCACATTATGAGTTGCCGTGATGAAATTCAAGCAAGGTGGAACAGCCTGTGATTTCAACTGTTTACTTTGATTTGGGGTGTGAGTTTGAATCCAGCCCTCAGTCGCATGGCGTTTTTGACCATTGTTACACAATGTACAATTAAGACTTTTTTCGATTTCGTTCATTGATACCCGATTTGTGATTTAAGTGTTCCCTTAATTCTTTTGAGCAGTGTATGTAGCAGAGACATATTTTCAGATTACTAATACGTCCAGACAGACACAACTGTAACATTCACTGTCTTGAAAAAACATTATCTTCCTTAATCTTTCCTAAAATAACCATGACTCTCGATTCTACCAGGAGCATGCTTAAGGTGGACAAAGGGGAAGTGGTAGGGGGTTAATCAGAAGTAGACATAGCATGTGGGTGATGGGGCATAGGTAGCAGAGCCCACCGCATCTTGGGGCCCCACAAGGGGATCCACGTTCCACCACATATCATAATTTTTTTTACAGTCATATACCAAAGACCAAATATTATTTAACACTATATTGAAGGGGTATACCTGGTCTGCAACACTGTTTAAATAGGTGGCAAGTTTCAAATTGATGACACCAAAAGTAGTGCTTGTAATGAACACCGAGACCTGGGGGGTGTGGTTCCAATTGCGGAAACGCAACTGTCGGTTTATTACAGTACAGAGGAGTAGGCTGTTGAAAAACGGGCCGGTAAGTTCAGTAACCAGGAGATCAGTCCACGAAGGCAAAGGCAGGAATCGACGAAGGGCAACAGGCGCACACAAACATAACAGGCACAGGCGCACACAAACATAACAGGCACAGGCGCACACAAACATAACAGGCACAGGCGCACACAAACATAACAGGCACAGGCGCGCACACAAACATAACAGGCACAGGCGCACAATGACCAACACTGACAGGGAGAAAATGGCCAAACTAAATACACAGACAAACGAGGAGAACAGAAACAGGTGGGGGCTAAACACAGGTGAAATGAATATACCAATCAACTGAAACAAGAACAGGAAAGACCATACAAGGACAAGACAAGGACAAACAGAAAACACGAAGTGGAACGGTCCCTTCAGGCAGGTTAGATGTTATTTGCTTTGTCTGTGAGTGGTCACAATGTTTTGGCTCATCAGTGTAAGATCACTTTAAAACATGAATCCTTCAAATCATTGTGCTTCTATTGTAAAGTTAGCTAGCTAGCAGTATTCCGTTTACTGTAGATTTTTTAAAACAACCCACAGAGTGGAGAGGGGGAGGGACTATGGCAGAGCCGAAAGTAAAAGTTTAAGAGTTGTAGTATTTTAGAAATTGGAAATTTAGAAATGTTGTTAACTTGAATATTTATCAATGTATTTGCTGATCATCAGTGGAAGAGATCAGATGGCTACATCAAGCAATGTAATTGTAACATGATCGGTACATCATGGAATCATAGCAAAATGAAACAAAACATGACAAAATGAATTTTTCAGATCTTGTTCAACCTTCAGTCCACATAGTCACATAATACTGTGTAGATTTTAGTGCCCAAAAAATAAACTTCACTCCTTGCCAAGTATGTGTGAAACAAATCTCACTGCTCTACTAATATCTCAGACATGATGCACACTATCTTAGGTCCCACCAGTGCCCCTTTAAAGAGGCCTGATACATGATTCTTATTGATGTTTTGTCATCCTATTTCTATTTCGTCTGTATTTTACTGGTTCATAAATCACACCGTGGAATTATGGAACAATTCTAAAACAATAAATATAACTGCTATTTCAATTTAGTTTTAATAGAATTTGGATTTTATGTTGATACAGAATAGCAATGGTGTTCGAAAAACCTAAAGCGGAGGACTGGCTAGCTGAGTCTTTGGATGAGAAAGCAGAGTCCGGCAATACTGACTCATATGAAAAAGCCTTGACTCAGGCACCTCTATGACCAAGAAACTACCAATGGCGTGTCCGCTTTGGTGCAGACTTCTTAAAATAACATACCTGCTTCTTAAGGGTTATAACAAAATGAGCAACTGTCTTACAACGCCAGCATTTAAGATAATCAAGCATTGGGTCTTATCCGGGAGCTGAACTATTCTCCATAAAGCTTCCACTGGGTGTGAAGTTAACCACCCGAATCAAAGAAGAAAATGCTGTCTTGATCCAAAATATACTTTTTTTGAGATTCATTATAAGTTTGTACACCGAGACTGAAACACACGCTGGTCCAAGTTTTGAATGTATTTGGTTTTCGACCAATCGCTGACCAAGATACAAGGGGCCACTTAGACCTTTCTGTGAAACCTGAAGAGGGAGCCATAATTGTGGTATTTAGTTGTCGTATTTAAGAGGACCAAATGCGACCACATATCTAGGGAATTCAAATCAATGTTACAAGTTTGAAGTTGAAGATACAGTTAGCCTCTCAAAGTTGAGTGTGGCATTTACCAAGGGCTACGAAATTACTGCAAAAACGCCTGTAAACAGAAAAATAATTTGTGATAGTGATTGTTGGGACCATTTATGATCAGGAATTATTGAAAATAATAGTTTATAGTTAGTGGTTTAGGATAAAACGTGTCATGAAAGCAATTCTGGATTAGAAAATACAGAAAAGGAAAATTTGTCTTGTGAAATGGCATTGTTGGCCTGAGTAAATCAACAGTTGTATAGCATCAATCCTTGACGTAAAAAGGGGATATGCACCATGTCATTTACAATGATTGCGATTTCACAAACCACTGGCTAGTAATTCATAATTCCTAGTCAATACCTCCTTTGGCCAGCACTCTTTTCATATCTCTGCTGGCAATGATTGGAAAGAACTCCAAAAGACTCTCAAACTTGACACTCTCATTAGCCCTTACACATTCAAACTCAAGCTGTCTGAGCTGCAAACAGATCACTGCTACTGCTAAGCACATAACCCACTTTTACTTATGTTATCTCTTATAATGAGCAATTTTGCTTCAGCACCCCTAAAAAGGAGCTCAGCACCCCTAAAACTTGGACTAAGCAATGTTGTTATTCTAACATTTTTGTTCGTCTTTGACAAGGTTAAATAATGTCCAAAACATACGTAGTTTGTGGTTTAAAATGTATGTGTTAAGGATGAAAATGAAAACATCCCCGCTTAGCAAATGGTGTCATCCTCTTCTCTTCTTCTACTTCTCCTCTGTACCTGCACCACTCAGCACGACCGTCATCCAGCGCGAAACATATGCAGAGTGAGAACCCGTAATGTAGTGTTGTGAATCAACTAAGTTGCTCCAAAGCAGTCTCACACTTCTTTCTTTTTACCTAGAGTTGTTCAGATTCTGAGTCAGTATCCTGAATCACAGTACACCTATTATAAGTGTTTATTTTCTGACTATTTTAGTCCAGCGGGTTGCCGCCACTGTGGAGTAGCACAGGACCTGGGTGACTCGTCCATAGTCATAAACAGAGAGAAGTAGCGCTGGTTACAATGTTCTTCCGCAAGACGCATGCAGTTCTGTTTATTAACTGCTAGAGCGTGAAACAAAAACGGCAGCGCGACAAATAAACTGCGTACTTGTGTAGTGCGTACGTGTGTCTCTGTTGTTAAAGTTTATTGTTAATTTGATACTCATTTTAACAATCAGGAGTCCTGTAAACATGACATCACGTGCGTCTTTTCTGGTCAGTCGTCATGAAAACATGAAGCCCTGGCGTTCGGACCAGAGTGAAAACAAACATATCACTGTATACCACCAGTATGTGTGAAAACACTCACTGTGGCTTTTTAAATTAATTGTAATTCATTCCTAGATTTATATCTGTTATTTTTCAGTTGTGGCTGACTATCAAATTAGACAATAAAAGAAAGTTTAATGTTTTTCTTTTGCTGTATTTATTCATTCCTCACACACAGAGGATTTAACCTGAACCAGGCTTAACTCCTGAACTCCTAAAATGATAAAGTTATTTTTCAATTGAATTGTTTTTGTGTGAAAAGAGGGTGGGTGGTGGCAGTGGGGCTCATTGGGTGCTCAGCACCCCTAAAGCTCTGACCCTAGAATCGCCCCTGCCATCTCATATGCTGTAATTCCTACTCTCTGTCTTTCGCCATTGCACATATTATTTTTGTTATTCACTGTCGTTGATTGTTTATTTAAATTTTTTATATTCATGTGTAACTATGGGTTGTTTTCCAGTCGTTATGCCTATGGCCAGATCACCATTATAAATATAAATTGGCTATTTTCAATCGGCTTACCTGTACAAATAACGGATAAATACATTAACAATAGGTCTAGTTTCAGCTTTAATATGATTAGATTACTTTTTTTGTTGGAAAGCTGCATGGGTGATTAGCATATAGTTTGCAAATAATAACGAACTGTTCAAGAACTGCACTTAACTTATGGCCAGTAAATAGAAAGCCATTGGGTATTCTGAAATATGTTTAATGCTGGTGTAATTTATTGTCAGTGCCACCTACTGGCCATTTGTATATTATTATTAAGACCATTCCTTTTTATTTAAAAAATGATTGGGCTACATCTCTACATTATAAGCTAAAGGTCTGTCAGATATTCCGTCATTCCAATTAATCCAATAAACCTCCATCTTCCAGAATTAGACTTGTTATCGGAACATAACCCAAAATCTAATGATGCCTGTTTGTGTTTAATTTGTTCGGTGCATTTGACAAATGAACCTTGAAAAATATATAACACCAGGTAGGCCTATTGCCTATCATTGTTCTGAGAATTATGTGTCAAGTAGATAACTAAATAACATTTTATATGACTCGGGTGATATTATCGAAGATATACTCTGTTTTTACCAGCCGTCCAACCAACCAAAACCGGAGAAATTTAAACTATCGCTGTCCGTCACTAAACTGGTTATGCGCGTCCACTTTGCGCACATGATGATCACACACAACTGAGGTGCCCAATTCATATTTTAGTTCGAATAACACATTTTTTATAACATTAAATAATTAACTCAAACATACAACGTGTCATAATTATTTCGCGCACCTATTGATTTTCAATTGAAGTAATCAAAAAGTAATCATACATTTTTTCAAAAGTATCTGTAATCTGATTACAATATTTTTTGGTAAAGGTTGCTGTTTTTTTTGTAATCAGTTACTCCCCAACTTTGCATGCAGCTTGTTGAGAGAATGCCATGAGTGTGCCAAGCTGTCATCAAGGCAAAGGGTGGTTACTTTGAATCTACTTGGTTTCATTTTCCATTGTGTAATACATTGATCAGCCATAACATTATGACCACCGACAGGTGAAGTGAATAACACTGATAATCTTGTTATCATGGCACCTGTCAGTAGGTGGAATATATTAGGCAGCAAGTGAACATTCTGTCGTTAAAGTTGAAGTGTTAGAAGCAGGAAAATTGGGCAACCCTAAGCAGGGGCAACTGGTCATTAGGGGCAGGTGGGGCACAGCCCAACGTGTTGTCAACAGAATCAACTGCAACCAAATTTATATTTTTATAATATAATTTATAATATAATTTATTATCTATGAATATAGCATCTTCCTAAATTTCATATAATTTGTGTTAGGATTTTATTTCATGTTCATTGGTCCCTGCCTTGCTGCTTCAGACTGCGTTCTGCCGATTCGAGTTCACAGTAGTAGGCCATAGGCTAAACGTGAATGTGGGGCTAGCCCCTCTCTCACAATGCAATGTACATTGTACATGTGAAAATATTAATATGCATGCTCAGAATGTTAGTGTGAACAATGTAGATCACACAAATTTGATGCCAAGCTGGGCTGCCAGCCGGTAGCCCCACTGCAGCGTCATTTAGTATTTCAGACCTGATTGGCTGTCTGTCTGGTGCCAAAATTAGTCGGCAAGAAGAGCAAGGAGTGTAAATTGTCATAGCTAGCTTGTTAGCGTCACAAATGCCAGATAACTTAAGAAAATTAATAAAGTAGATTTCATACTCGAGCACCGGTTTGAAACCCTTAATTTGGAGGAGAAACTTGAAGTAAAGCGACTTGGTACCCATCAGCCACGGGGGAATTGTCATCACTCAAACTGCTGGTAAAAGTAATCGCAGATTTAACGTGGAGTGGTTTTTGAAGAAATAGTGGTTAACGGTTAGCATACATAAGAATCCACTCTTCTGTTTTCCATGTCTGCTATTTGGTGGAGATGGTACTTGGTTGAGGACGGGTTACAAAGATTTGAAACATCTTTCTGAGAGGATTGCAAAACATGAGAGCAGCAGTAGTCATCTGGACAATGTTGTGAAATTGGGCTTACTTGGAAGGGTAAATGTCGCAGCCCAAGTTGACAGTGCATACAGGCGCTCCATTGAGCAGCATAACAAACAGGTGGAGGAAAACAGGTACGTTCTCAGTCGGACCATAACATGTATTAAACTGCTTAAAATGTGAAACCGCACTGCGGGGGCACGACGAGTTGGTGGACTCCCTGAAATTGTGTGAGGGCGATTTGAGACTTCAGAGGCACTATGACGCTCAGCCCATCTTCAAAGGGACATCTAGCACTGTACAAAATGAAGTGTTAGACTGTATGTATGAAGTGTACAGGGAGGAGATAGCCAAGCAAGTGGACGAGACATCAATTATTGCCATACAGGCAGATGAGACAACTGATGTCTCCTGTAAATCACAAATGGTGGTTGTGTTGCAATACATGTTGCCTGACAATACAGTGACAGAGACGTTTTTGGAGTTTGTGGAAGTCAAAGATAAAACTGGACTAGGCCTCTCTAATAGCATCAAAGGTATACTGGAACCACTGAAGCTGGGAGAAAAGCTGATCGCTCAGACTTATGATGGTGCGGCTGTAATGAGTGGAAACATCCAAGGGGTACAGACGCTAATGAAAGAGACATACCCACATGTCCAGTTTTTTCACTGCTTTGCTCACCAGCAGAACCTGACCTTGCAGCAACTTTGTTCAGCAAGGATGAGCATCCTGAAGGTGTTTTTTGCAGATGTAACTGCTTTTGCCACCTTTTTCTCTGGCACTCCAAAATGTGTTGTGGCACTTGCTGAGGCAACACAGAGACACATTCCAAGGACACCCGCTGTACGATGGAACTTTAAAAGTAGAACTGTCAATGCAATTTGGGAAAACTGTGCTGTGCTGCTCCTGTTTATGGAAGACGTAGGCACACAACCAGGATGGGATGAGGCCACCATAAGGGAGGCATACGGCATGTCAGAAGAACTCAGGGACCGAGCCTTTCTGCAGCTGCTGGAATTTGTTTTCTTCCTTATGCTAGAAGTTTATGTTTTATACGACACTCTGCAAAAACGGAACATTGATGCATCTGAGATTAGCAGTGCGCTCACCCGTTTCAAAGAGAATGTCCAGAATATGCGTAAGCAAACTGATGAATGGGCTGCCACCCTTCACGATGGAACAGACGAGCCAGGCCGATGAGTAACCAACACAGCGCCGGTGATGAAGGAGGCATGCGACAGTCATCTCCCAGGTGGAGCAGAGGTTTTCACAAAGTTACCACCTGATCACTGCCAAGCTGGTTGACAGCTTGCTCTTAAGATCCATCCATGAGAACAACCTAGAGGAGGCTTTTGCTGAGACCGTCACTCTGCTGAAAATTATCATAACAACACCTATGACAACATCCGAGTCAGAGAGGAACTTAAACACCTTGAAGAGGGTAAAACCTTCACTCGCAATACCATGGGACAGCCGCAACTCAACACATTGGCCATGTTGTCCATCAAAAGCCAGCTGATTCAGCAGCTACATGACTTCATTCCCAAAGTCATCGAAAAGTTTGCCCAGAGGAAGAACCACCGTGCCACATTTATCTTCAAGTGAGAACTGCTTGGTACGGCAGCTGCCTGGCTGCAGACCGTAAGTCTCACCAGAGGGTGGTAAAGTCTGTGGAGTGCATCATCGGCTGCCATCTCCCCTCGGTGCAAGGCATCTACCAAACACAAAACCTGAGGAAAGCACGGAACATCTTCTGGAGCATCGGGGCATGCACTTCAGACTCAAACATTTCTTTCCCCTCAGGCTATAAGGCTCCTCAACCAGCAATACTCATCCTTGATCATACTGATCACACACACATTCCAGATGCTCTGATGTCCTTTCAGGTACTTTTAATGGCCATTAGAATATACCTTGCATGTACCATTCATAAGCATATTACAAACAAATTAGGCATTAGGATTTGTTCAGGATAAACTAGAACTTCGCTGGCTACAAGCCAAGTAAAACTGTTGACGGTTATTTTGCAATGGACGAACTGCATCGACAAGGATACTGCTCTCGATTTACATAGTGTAGTGATTAACTATTCAACTGTCATTGTTTTCTAAAGAAAATAACTAGCCATGGAGTGATTCGAGTCATTGTTTTCATTATAGGTACTGTATAGCTATTAGCTAGTCATCTACAGTCTCTTTTTAGTTTAACATTTTCAATGTAGTTTTAGCTAATTGGTTTGACAATTGGCTTGATAATTGGTTTGACAATGCAAGAAGTAAACAAACACCACATCTCTAAACACATATAACGGGCACCCACACCCACTGTTTAAATAGCTTAGTGGTTAAAGACACAGTTTGTCACATATTAAACCACAGATCGAATCCAGCCTGAGCAACAATATTCATCCTGTCTAATCAAGGGCTGGCAGAGCTAGGTTTGCCTGGTTCCTTGTTTTTACAGACCTAACTCAAAAAGGAGGGACATAGTCATCCTAGCTGTCTAATTCTGATGTTACTTCCTCATTTTCTTGAAGGTAACTAACTGTCATCTAATGACACATCATCTTCAGTGTCTTCTATACTGGTGGGCCCTACCCTATCAATACAAGACAAAGTAGAAGAATGTAGTGAGGGCATGAGTGAATGCATATATATCTAATGGTAATTAAAAGGGGGACTGACTGTCTTTGGAGTATTTGTTTGGTGTATTTGTATGTCCAGGATTGTGTAGTTGTAGCAGAATATTCAGTATTAAATATATTAAAGGTACTAAAATGTTAAATGTAATTACATACTGGTAATAAGACTATTGTACTGATATAATCCACACTAATGATAATGGGAGTGTCTATGTCACCAATATTCACTTGGTTAAATCTTGGATCTGGATCTAGGAAATCATTATTCATCTTTATCAAATAAATGACACAGGAGAAGATCACTAAATACACATAAAAGGCTATTCATGTTTATATTTAAAGTTGTGCCATTGTACCTGACTAACACAGCTCTTGAAGCAATGCCAGGCTAGACATAGCATAAACTGCAAATGCTCTGTCTTTGACTTTGACTGTAATGTTAACCAAATTCACTGAGTGAAAGACACTATTTGGCAAAACAATCTGACTGCCATTAGCTAGCCAGGCTAGCAGTACATGTCATCATAAATGGTAACAAATAATTTTTACTACAGGTTAGAAAGTTGCAGTGTGTGGTCTCACACTGCAACAAGCAAAGACCAACCAAGCAGCGGAGAATGTAATTTATACTGTAAACTAAGATTGTTGTAACCATTTTACTACTTCTTGAATGTATTATAATAAAAAATGACTGCAAGTTTACAGAAAATAACATTTCAAAACCATTACAAACTGTATTTGATGTTCGTAGAAGGAATTGCTTCCTGCCTTTCAGTCCAGCCAGCCTCCGTTTTTACAGTGGTCTCCAAGGAGCAGCAGATATCAGTCTCTGTAAATCCATGAGAATTGATTCTGTTAAAGCAAATTGCTAAAGAGGGCAAGAAATCTGAGATTTCTACAAACCACTGAATTAACTTAGGAACTAAAAACTTCCTTAATTTCACCAATTTAGGCTGGTACAAAAAAAAAACGTTTTCTATTTCTCCCTCTTCCTTAAACCAGACAATAGCTTAGGAGCTTCCCACAAACAAATGCTTGATGAGACATCGTGATATAGTTAGTAGTTAGTCTGTGGTCTTATTTATTTTTCTTTGGTTGAGGATCTTTGCTTAGAACTTATACTGAAGATTCTATTTGGTAAATATGCCATTACATTTAAATCTCCTGCACACACAGGCCTTCATTGATATTGTTTTTCATATTTGAAAACAGTACACATCTCTCCTAATATGGGATATGGATTATCCAAATGTAGGTTATTTATTTTGCCTATTGTCTCAAAAGATTAAAAAAATGCTCATGTTTCAGGTCCTGAAACCATTGTTCCAAAAACGAGCAGCAGGATGTTTGTTTGGGCACAGTCTGGATGAAAAGGCTGTAAAGAGGACCAAGATTTTTGAATGTCACGAAAGGTTTCGCTAGAGGCGTCATCTCTTTCACAATTACGTGTTGTTTCCCTAAAGATGCATGGCAGGGGACAGACGGATTTTCACTTCTTATTCCTAATTCCTTATTTTTCCCAATTCACTGTGCTTTATAAGATAAAACCATCTCAGAACTAGTTGATCAAATGTAAACACACATTTACACTTATACTTGAACATGTGCACACGCACACACATTCTACATTGAACTGTTTTGGGGGGATCATTGGCCTACCAATAGTATGTTCCTCTTTCTATATGCATTGCTTAAGTCTGCCAAGGATGACTCACAGTGTGGAAATATTTCTTTGTTATATTAAGGTGGAATAATGGCAAATATGGAAAATGTGTTGAGGATCATAAATCCCTTCAAGTCATTGTTGGGCTGTATAAGCATGCAGCTGCTTGTATGACAAAGGTGCCCCACAGAAAGCACCAGGGAGGCTCTGCTGCCTCACAGAGTGATGTTTGAGTAAGCCCATTCTGGAAAGTCTCAGGATTAAGGGGTACTGAATCTATTTTTCATCTAAATGTCATGATAAAAACATCTGAGGAATCTAATTTACAAAAATGTATTTGTTTTGGTTTGTCATTCTGAGCATTGTTCTGAAGATAAGTAGTATACATTACAGGTTTAAAAAAATTACCGGATAGGAATATTATATTATCAGCTCCAGACTTGCCGAAAATTAATTCCAGAAGTTCCAGAATTCATAGCAAATGTGGATACTGCCCCCCCTAACAAATGGCGATGCATATTAGTATAATGATTTTTAGAAGTAAAATAAAACATTCTTTCACAATTCGTTTGCTTGGTGCCATTGTTAGTCATGCAGTGCCAATAACTACAACAGATCTCACCGGTCTGTAAAAAAATGTTTCTGTTTACCTCGTTTATATAACATACCAACAAAACATAACATTAACACACATTTTCCAATAGAAATTATTTTTCCATTGATAATTATATACCTTTGTGGTTACTTGGCAAAAACACTAACATTAATTAAAGACTTCATGCTTTCCCAAATTTCCAATAAATCTGGTCTTTCCATGAAGGATACCACCGTTTGTTACAATAACCCCAAAGTAACCATGTTTTGAAAAAGTATGCATTGTACAGTAGTAACAGATCATAGCCATGGTTTTCAATTAGCGAGATGCAAATCGACTGCCATTTTAACTAACTATATCTAAAATGACTACATTATACCTTTGCGTTAAATCCGCTACAGTTGGCAAAAACACTAATATTAAAACATGAAGGACTCCACCATTTGTTGCACTAAATGTTTAGACAGTAGTTTGAATAATAGCAAAGTAACTGCATATGTAAAAAGAATAAGCTCTACATTTCACAGTAGTTTACAAACCACACATAACAATAGTTAGCTTCTTAACCTAGACAAATTAGGCACTTTTTTTAACATGAAGCAAGGGACAAATCAGTAGAATGGACTTACTTATTTGCCACTTTGGTCCTGTTAAACAATTTTGGTTCAAAGGCGATAAGTTAATACATTCTTCACTTAGTATTTGAATGATTTAGCCATACAGGAAAAACCCAATAACATCCAGCTACCACTCTTTTCATATATTTTGTACAGTAGCCTACAAAACATGTATGATTCAATATCACATTGTAAGATAACTTCCAAAAGTGAATCCTTCAAATCATGATGCCAAGCCATGATTAAATGGGTATCTAGCAGTATCCAGTCAACCGCAGGATTATGTTTAAAAGAACCCACGAAGTTGGAGTGGAGGGAGAAGGACAATGACTTGAGTTGCAGTCATAGAAAGAGGAAACAGTTTGACACCTTTCACATTAATCAATATAGCTGCTGATAGAAACATTACTGAAATACATCAGTCAAGATGTCTATAAAAATCAATGATAACAGCGACTATGTATAAAATTTACTTTTAATGCGATCAGTTGAACATGTAGTCTAGGTGAAATTAAACAAAACATGACTACATTCATTTTTCAGATCTTGCTTCCCGAAACAGACCTTGCTCCTTCTGGCTAATTAGGTCTGAAACAAATCTTAGAAATCTTTCTTCTTTAAGGGCTCCTGAGTACCCTGTTACCCACTTGTGTCTGTGCTAAACTCACTGTCTTTATCCAAACACCTGGTGTGTGTTAATCACAGTCCTTTGAAAACCAACTATTAAGATAGTTATTTTTAGCTATTAAGCTAGTTGTATATTAGTTATAAAACAATCAGTTGCAATAATGTACATTATTTTGTCAACAGCAAACATTTGGTTGAAGCCGCTGTCCCTAATCACCACAGACATGCACCAACGTTGGTGGCTCACCATTATTCACTCTTCTCAGGGTTTAGCTTTCTCGTCAGTCCACACATGATATGAGGAATTAATGTGATGTTAATCACATTAATCTTACTTGACCATCATGTGGTATCTTTGTCTGCTTGATGTTATTTAATAGTTTGCAAGTATTCAAGCTAAGCCAATGCTTGAGCCTAAACTTTTCTATTCATAGAATGCTCTCAAATTGTTTTGGTGTTCTGTTGAACCTTAGGAAGACATGAGCCCTTGGACACCTCAAGAGTATCTGGCCCGATGACTGTCCCTGTTCAAAGTCCTCTGGGTTGTGTTGCTGATCTAGTTGCTGTTTGATAATTGCTTCTGTCACTGCCCACAGCCCAGCTGGTCTACCCTGTCCTTGTCCACCTGGTTGTGAAGCTGATCTGGATTCTGCCTAAAGACTCAGGACACAGCCCCACTTGCATGATTTGATCTGCTGAATATCTGAACAGGCAAAAACATTCATGTGGTCAAAAAGTTAATGTCCTTTTAAAATATTCACCCAGCACCGCCAGAAGACTGGTCGGGAGACATAGTCCCTCAAGCATGTCCTAGGTCTTCCCCGGGGTCTCCGCCCGGTGGGATGGGCCCGGAACACCTTCCCAGGAAGGCGTTCCGGAGGCATCTGAAACAGATGCCCAAGCCACCTCAGCTGACCCCTCTCGATGTGGAGGAGCAGCGGCTCTACTCTGAGCTCCTCCCGGGTGACCAAGCTTTTCACCCTATCTCTAAGTGATCGCCCAGCCACCCTGCGGAGAAAGCTCATTTCGGCCCCCTGTATCCGGGATCTTGTCCTTTCGGTCATGACCCAAAGCTCATGATCATAGGTGAGAGAAGGAACGTAGATTGACCGGTAAATCGAGAGCTTCGCCTTGCGGCTCAGCTCTTTCTTCACCACGACAGACTGATACATCGACCACATTACTGCAGAAGCTGCACCGATTCGTCTGTCAATCTCCCGTTCCATCCTTCCCTCACTCGTGAACAAGACCCCTAGATACTTAAACTCCTCCACTTGAGGCAGGCACTCTCCACCAACCTGAAGTGGGCAAGCCACCCTTTTCCGACTGAGGACCATGGCCTCGGATTTGGAGATACTGATTTTCATCCCCACCGCTTCACACTCTGCACTGCAAACCGTCCCAGTGCATGCTGAAGGTCCTGGTTTGAAGGGGCCAACACGACAACATCATCCGCAAAGAGCAGAGACGAAATTGTGTGGTCCCCAAACCTGACACCCTCCGGCCCCTGGCTGCGCCTAGAAATTCTGTCCATAAAAATTACGAACAGAACCGGCGACAAAGGGCAGCCCTACCGGAGTCCAACATGCACTGGGAACAAGTCTGACTTACTTCCGGCAATGCAGACCAAGCTCCTGCTTCGGTCATACAGGGACCTGACAGCCCTTAGCAAAGGACCCAGGACCCCATATTCCCGAAGCCCTCTCCACAGGATGCCGCAAGGGACACAGTCGAATGCCTTCTCCAAATCCACAAAACACATGTGGATTGGTTGGGCAAACTCCCATGAACCCTCCAGCACCCCGTAGAGGGTATAGAGCTGGTCCAGTGTTCCACGGCCCGGACGAAAACCACATTGTTCCTCCTGAATCCGAGGTTCTACTATCGGCCATATTCTCCTCTCCAGTACCCTGGCATAGACTTTCCCGGGGAGGCTGAGAAGTGTGATCCCCCTATAGTTGGAACACACCCTCCGGTCCCCCTTCTTAAAAAGAGGGACCACCACCCCGGTCTGCCATCCCAGAAAATATTCCTGCACATATTATGGATGCATTTTTGTTAGTTGAGCAATCGCATAGCCAGATACCCACCTGTACCAGCCCATTGCTGAAAGAGGTTTGGCAGACCAAAAGCCTCAACAGTTTCAACTGTGAAGAGAAGACTTTGAGCTGCAGATTTGACAGGTCAAGTGGCAGCAAGAAAGTCATTGCTAAGATGGCATGTTCCTGCCACTGACAAGCATCCCTGTGAGAAAGTCTACTTGTTTGTGACGTCACCCTAGGTTCTTGGCATTGCACAAGAGTTAATTAATTCAGCTGTAGAATAGAGTGGAGTCAAAACATCCAGGTCACATCTTTTTCAAATCAAATCAAGCTTTATTTATATTGCACATTTCCTACAACATGTATTTCAATGCACTTTAACACAAAAAAAACAGTTGATAAAAATGTGCAGTATGAATTTCAAGTCAGGATAGAACTCATATAATATTCCAGATAATGTATTTTATTGTATGACATAAGTATTTGATATATCAGAAAAGCAGAACTTAATATTTGGTACAAAAACCTTTGTTGCAATTACAGAGATCATACGTTTCCTGTAGTTCATCACCAGGTTTGCACACACTGCAGCAGGGATTTTGGCCCACTCCTCCATACAGACCTTCTCCAGATCCTTCAGGTTTCGGGGCTGTCGCTGGGCAATACGAACTTTCAGCTCCCTCCAAAGATGTTCTATTGGGTTCAGGTCTGGAGACTGGCTAGGCCACTCCAGGACCTTGAGATGCTTCTTACGGAGCCACACCTTAGTAGCCCTAGCTGTGTGTTTCAGGTCATTATCATGCTGGAGGACCCAGCCACAACCCATCTTTGATGCTCTTGCTGAGGGAAGGAGGTTGTTAGCCAAGATCTCGCGATATTTGGCCCCATCCATCGTCCCCTCAATACTGTGCAGTCGTCATGTCCCCTTTGCAGAAAAGCATCCCCAAAGAATGATGTTTCCACCTCTATGCTTCACGGTTGGGATGGTGTTCTTGGGGTTGTACTCATCCTTCTTCTTCCTCCAAACACGGCGAGTGGAGTTTAAACCAAAAAGCTCTATTTTTGTCTCATCAGACCACATGACATTCTCCCATTCCTCCACTGGATCATCCAGATGGTCATCGGCAAACTTCAGACGGGCCTGGACATGCGCTGGTTTGAGCAGGGGGACCTTGCGTGCATTGCAGGATTTTAATCCATGACGGCATAGTGTGTTACTAATGGTTTTCTTTGAGACTGTGATCCCAGCTGTGATTCTTTTTAATGACTTAAAAAGAATACCTAGATAAAGACGAGGTCCAAAATGATTTTAATGCCAATGCAAAGTTCTAGTAATATTTTTCTATAGGTGACATCAATAAGTTATTGAAAAACCGACGAATAAAACTAATTAAAACTCATGGAGAATAGAAAGGAAAAAGCATTACAGTTTGCAATGTCAAAATGGAGTTTGTATGCTACATGTAGGCCAATTCAAATGTTTAGGGGGGTGTCGGGAGTAATGTGTTATTATGAATGTTGAATCCGATTATTACTTGGAAATGGAGAATGTGACTTGAGTTGTGTGGGTTTTGCCCAGCCTGCGCAACCTGTCCCAACTCCCTCTGTTTAACACCTTGCATCTATGTATTTCATCGCCCCCAAAAAAATTGGCCTTGTGCATAGGGTCATTGTAGTGCTAGAAAGTCCAAGAGCGTCCAGAGCGCGCAGCTTTGGTGCAGAAGAATGCAAATTGTCTGCCAGCATTTCTTGATAACATGCTACATTCATTTTGCCATACATTTTCACAAGATTCCCCCGTGCCTTTAGAGCTCACACAGCCCCAAAACATCAGTGAGCCACCACCATCCTTCACAGCGGGGACGGTATTCTGTAGGGCTTGTTGACCCCTCTCCAAACATAACGCTTATGGTTGTGACCATAAAGCTCTATTTTGATCTCGTCATTCTAAATTACAGTGTGCTAGAGGCTGTGAGGCATGTCAGGGTGTTGTCGGGTATATTGTAACAAGGCTTTTTTGTGGCATTGGCGCAGTAAAGGCTTCTTTCTGGCAACTCGACAAAGCAGCTAATTTCTGTTCAAGTATCGTCGTATTGTGCTCCTTGAAACAACCACACCGTCCTTTTTCAAGAGCAGCCTGTATTTCTCCTGAGGCTACCTGTGGGTTTTTCTTTGTATCCCGAACAATTCTTCTGGCAGTTTTGGATGAAATCTTTCTTGGTCTACCTGACCTTGGCTTGGTATCAAGAGATCCCCGAATTTTCCACTTCTTAATAAGTGATTGAACGGTACTGATTGGCATTTGCAAGGCTTTGGATATCCTTTTAAATCCTTTTCCATCTTTATAAAGTTCCATTACCTTGTTACGAAGGTCTTTTGACAGTTATTTTCTGCTCCTTATGTCTCAGTATCTAGCCTGCTCAGTGCATCCATGTGAGAGCTAACAAATTCAATGACTATTTATGCACATACACTAATTGCAATTTAAATAGCCACAGGTGTAGGAAATTCTACTTTAATTGCCATTTTCACCTGTGTGTGTCACCATGTGCGTCTGCAATAAGGCCAAACATTCAAGAGTATGTAAACTTTTGATCAGGGCCATTTGGGTGATATCATTATGATTTATAAAGGAGCCAAACTACTGATCAAAATCCTTAAAATAATGTACTTTTATTTTTTTGCATGATCAGTCATATTTTCTAAATCAATGCCAAAATATCATAATTTCTGCCAATGTACGCAGACTTATGAGCACAACTGTGCAGTGCAGTATGACAATTCTAAAGGAGCAATGAAGGCAAATATGGGAGTGCAGAACATTTACAAATGTACAAATATTAAGTATATGTATGTGCAAGTGGGAATGAAATTGAAGGACAAATGGCAATTCTGACTGTGCAATCGAGCAAGTTGGAGGTGTAAGGTGGCATGTGCAACTGAAGTGTAGGCATAGCACCAATCAGGTTCCAGAGGTAGACAAGTAGTATAAGGGAGTAGTGCAACAACTGGTTGATCTTAGTTTCATCTGTCCAAAGAATGCTGTTCTAGAACTGTGCTGGCTTTTTTAGATGTTTTTTGGCAAAATCTGGCCTTTCTATTCTTGAGGCTTATGGTGGTTAATCCTCTGTATTTGCTCTTGTGAAGTGTTCTCTTTTTTGTAGACTTGGATTATGTTATGCCTACCTCATGGAGAGTGTTCTTCACTTGTTTGGATGTTGTGAAGGGGCTTTTCTTTACCATGGAAAGGATCCTACGCCCATCCACCACCATCCACCACCCCGGCCTTTTTGTGTTGCACAAAACTTTTTTTACTGCCTAGGGATGGCCTGTTTTACTTGCATTGAGAGCAAGTGAAACCGGCCAAATCAACAGTTTTGTACATTCTGCGAAAAAATAATGTACTAGTTCAAATTTCAAATGCTAATGCCACACCTTGACCTTTTACCTGTTAAACTGAGGAAATAACAAAGGAATTGCCCACGCCTGTCTATGAAACTGGTTTTGAGTCAGCTGTCCAACTAATTCTGGTCCCTAGAAAAAGAGGTGGCTACATATTAAAGGGCTGTAATTCCTAAACCCTTCCTCCAATTTGGATGTGAATACCCACCAAAATATACCCAGCCAAAATAACAAAACATGTGTCAGTGTACAATTATTTCTGGACCTAACTGAAGAAGGGTGGAATATCTTTGCTTTAGTTTGCAGGGACAATTCCTGGCTATTACACTAAAACAATGCAGAAAATATAATGGAAAAAGTGTGGAAAACAACGAAAAATTACTGGTCAATTGGATTGTAATAAGAGGGAAGATCTTTGCTTTAGTTTGAAGGGACAATGCCTGGCTATTCCACTGAAACTACACAGAAAGTAAAATGAAAACACTAGAAATAATCAAGAAACAACATGTCAATTGAATAGTTATAGGATGAAAAGGTTTAAAAAGGAGCAAAAAGCTTTAGTTTGCAGGGACAATGTTGCCATGTTGTTACTCAGTTGTGTCCTACTTGTTTCTATGCTGTTTCATGATGGTTTTGTGGAAATTGCCTAGTTATTTCCATCCTGCAAAATAAAGTGCTACTGTTTTTTGTTTGTGTTGTTTATTTGCAATGTCTGAATTACAAATTTGGGTTTACATAAGGATTATATTATATTTCATACAAAAAATAATGACCATCCTCGTAGGGTTCTAAATATTTTCAAGCAGCACTGTAGGTTCTATAAAGCTGTGTCTATCATTCAATAATCAGTACATGTGATCAATAAACTGAGATAGAGGGCTGCATATGAATCTTTGCAGTGATCTTTTTGAGTAGAGCACAACTGCTCAGCCAGCTGTTTGGATGAATCTATATATTTTTTTAAATCAAACAGTTATTAAGTTTTTTTTTTTTTACTTAAGCAAAAGCTCTGTGTATGCTTTCATTCTGTGTCTATCATGACAATCACTGATCAAAGAACTGAATTAATTACTGCAACATGCCTATAATTTTCAGTTCTGAATAGTGACAGACCGATATGGATTTATTTATGTCTGACATTTGAAATTTAAACCAAACATCAGAATATGTATTCAAAGATGCTTATGAAACTAATATTTACATTTTTTGAATACACAATTTATCTACAATATTTTACTTATGTGAACTAGCAGATCAATGGCAATTACAAGTTCTAGGAACTCAAAATATGCATAGATTATACTAAGGCGCAAGAACAAAAAAAAAAGAAAGATTAAACATTTTGACCAACTGAGCCAATCTGCCCATAGTGAGAACACATGTGGAGTCATAATACCTGGTCTGTACAACTATATACACTTTGAGACATTTTATAATGCTTCCTTCTTTTGATATGACCTCTATCATCTTTTCTGGCTACCAATAGTGAATGTATATATACAACTGCGGCTGGTATATAGTTGTGCTCATAAGTTTGCATACCCTGGCAGAAATCGTGAAAAAACTGCATGGATATTGAAAATATGACTAATCTTGCTAAATAAATTTATTTTATTTAAGGATAGTGATCATATGAAGCCATTTGTTATCCCGTATTTGTTTGGCTCCTTTTTAAATCATAATGATAACAGCAATCACCCAAATGGCCCTGAGCAAAAGTTTACATACCCTTGAATATTTGGCCTTGTTGCAATTTAAATAGCTACACATGTGGCTTTTAAAATTGCAATTAGTTTCTGTGTATAAATAGTCAATGAGTTGTACTGAGCAGGCTAGATACTGAGCCATGAGGAGCAAAACTGTCAAAAGACCACATAACAAGGTAATGGAACTTTATAAAGATGGAAAGGGATATACAAATATATATAAAAAAATATATATATATATAATATATCCAAAGCCTTGCAAATGCCAGTCAGTACTGTTCAATCACTTATTAAGAAGTGGGAAATTCAGGGATCTCTCGAAACCAAGCCAAGGTCAGGTAGACCAAGAAAGATTTCAGACAAAACTGCCAGAAGTTTGTTCAGGATAAAAAGAAAAAAACACAGGTAACCTCATGAGAAATACAGGGTGCTCTGGAAAAAGATGGTGTGGTTGTTTCAAGGAGCACAATATGATGATACTTGAACAAAAATAAGCTGCATGGTCGAGTTACCAGAAAGAAGCCTTAACTGAGGCAATGCCACAAAAAAGCATTGTTACAATTTGCCTGACAACACCTTGATACGCCTCACAGCTTCTGGCACACTGTAATTTGGTGTGACAAAACCAAAAAGGAGCTTTATGGTCACACAACCATAAGCGCTATGTTTGGAGAGGGTTCAACAAGGCCTATAGTGAACAGAATACCATCCCCACTGTGAAGCATGGTGGTGGCTCACTGATGTTTTGGGGGTATGTGAGCTCTAAAGGCACAGGGAATCTATGGCAAAAATAAAAAAAATGTATGGCAAGATGTATGCAGCATGTTATCAGAAAACACTGGCAGACAATTTGCATTATTCTGCATGAAAGCTCTGCATGGGACACTCTTGGACTTTCTAGCACGACAATGGCCCTAAGCACAAGGCCAAGTTTACCCTCCAGTGGTTACAACAGAAAAAGGTGAAGTTTCTGGAGTGGCCATCACAGCCTCCTGACCTTAATATCATCGAGCCACTCTGGGGAGATCTCAAACGTGCGGCTCATGCAAGACAACCAAAGACTTTGCATGATCTGGAGGCATTTTGAAAAGATGAATACCACCTGCAAGAATTTTGGGCCTCAAAGACAACTATTACAAAAGACTGCACACTGTCATTAATGCTAAAGGGGGCAACACACACTATTAACTAAGGGCATGCAGACTATGGAACATGGCTCAGTTCATTTTTTTCTTTGTTGCCATGTTTTGTATGATTGTGCCATTCTGTTATAACCTACAGTTGAATATGAATCCCATAAGAAATAAAAAACCTGTGTTTTGCCTGCTCACTCATGTTTTCTTTACAAATAGTACATACATCACCAATTCTCCAAGGGTATGGAAACTTTTGTGCACAACTGTATATATGACTACACTATTACAGAATATAAATATACATATATGATTCTGCTCAGATTTATATAGGATAGGTCAAAGCACATTCCAAATTACATCAATCTGTTATGGTACTAAATCAAATTCAGATATTATATCTCGCTGTGTCTGAGCGGTCATGCCAAAATGATTTGTCCCAAAGGGCTTTTTCTATCACTTCCTACATGACATGTTGTTCTACAAAATCCCTTGTCGACAAAGACATTCTTTTTTATTATAATTTGAATTAATTAATGAACATTATTATACAAGCCATATAGTAACAAGGTTAATAATGAGAATTTCATAGAAGAAACATATATCATTGTGGATAAATAAAAGAATAAATGAATAAAACAAAGGAAAAATACATACTTCAATTCAGAATTCTTATGAAAAACATTATTAAAGTAAGGTAATAGGGTTATATTTTTCCTGTAATTTATAATTTTCCTGTTATAAGTCTTAAATAACAGGACATTTGGCAGCAATTTGATGATAAAATGTATAGATAAGCCAACGGATTTGTTTTCATTGAAATAATTTAAGATTATATATTTTAAAACGAAAGCATAATGCTGGTTAATTACATAAAAATGATGTCTCCTAGTACTTTCCAAAACTGAGTAATGTAACAGAAGTAAAAAAAATAGATGGGTAAGATTTTCATTGTACTTATTACAGAATTAGCAAATATTATCAATATTAAAATACTTAGAAATCAATCCATTAGAAGGGTATATTTTGTGAAGTTTATTAAGGTGTACTTCTAAAATTTTATTTATGTCAGGTCCTGGCTGGGGGCCTCTAGGCATCTCTAAGCATCTGGGGGTCAAAGTCAGGGCCTGACCGCAGAGGTATCTCTAGGCATCACTGCGCTGCCATTTTTGTTTTCTACCCACTTAGGGGCAGCTGCACTGTGCTGCTTCTAATTGGTGACCCTAATTAAGACTTTTCATCTTTAGTGTTGTGGTTCATTGTTTGTGCTGTGGGCCTCAGTTTGTGCCTCTCCTGTTGTTGTTTTATTTCATTAAGAACATTAAAAGGATGTTTTTCTTCAGCTCTGCCTGTTGTGTCCTGCCTACCCTCAACTGTGATAAAATGAACCACCAACCAAGGATGCAGCAGAGCTGGACCATGGAGGAACTCCTCAGGGGCAAGGAGCTGGTCTCTGAGGAGGAATACCTCCGTGGTCTAGCCCTGGATCCAGCCCAAGACCCAGGGTGGCGGGCCAGCCCGGAGCTCCCTGCGCCAATCCCCAGCCCGTTACCTCCAGTGCCAGTTTCACGCACCAGGGCTCCTGTGCCGATCCGCAGCCCAGAGCCCCAGTGCCTATCCGCAGCCCAGAGCCCCCAGTGCTGATCCGCAGCCCCGAGCCCCCAGTGCTGATCCGCAGCCCCGAGCCCCCAGTGCGGATCCACAGCTCGGAGCCCCAAGTGCCAAACCGCAGCCCAGTGCCCCCAGTTCGGAGACTCCGGAGTTGCTCGACTGGGTTTTTTGCTGCCACCCCCAGAGGGGTCAAGGGGCCACTGCCACCACCGCCTCTGGAGTTGTTCAATGAGCTGTTGCAGGGGCTGGTGTTATTTTAATGGACAAAACATTTGCTTTTCTTTTAAAAATAAGGACATTTCTAAGTGATCCCAAACTTTTGAATGTTAGTGTATATTGAGGGGTGTCCACATACTTTTGGCCATATAATGTAACTGCAAAAATGCTTTATATAATGAGTTATCTTTTTTCACCACAAATCATCACAGACATTTAGCTTTTTTCTGCTATATGATTAAAATCACTAAAAACAGAATCACATGATAAAACACACTTCAGTGACCAGTTATTTATGTAATACTTGGAATCTACTGCTCCAATTGCATGCTGCTTGTCAGATTTACTATCAGAATAAATATGACTATGCACAAGTTCTTCATCTGTTAAGTTACACACTCATAACATTGTTCATCCATGTGATAGCTATATTCACAATACAGAGAATATCCACATTATGTTACCTTATTGTCACTTATGACATACCATTATCACCTTAAAAAGTATTATTCAATGGCTTTCCTGGAACTGG
The DNA here is from genome assembly GCF_011004845.1 of Esox lucius. Classification (NCBI taxonomy): domain Eukaryota; kingdom Metazoa; phylum Chordata; class Actinopteri; order Esociformes; family Esocidae; genus Esox; species Esox lucius. The sequence goes on along the minus strand of NC_047570.1, from coordinate 20,339,710 downwards.
ACATGAGTTTAGCTATAAATTGTACGGTCCAATACAGTTCAATACTCAGTGTATATTAGTATGCAAGCAATGCAGTTTAAAACATTCACTGTGCAATTTCATTGTTTTCCCTCAAAAATAATTATAAAGTATAATTATTTAACATCCTTCCAAGTTGGTATTAGCATTATGTATTCGAAGTGTATAATATTTCATAAAATATTTAGAAAATACATTTTCATTACTTTAAATGATGGACCTTTATTTGGAAGGCTACACTAGGAGAAGCTAAGACTTTTGTGGATAGCTTCTTATACGTCTGAAATTGGCCGCGAGCTGTCTCGCTCTGCGGCACCCTTTCAGAGTAGCTCCGCCTGAATAAAAAAAAAGATGGAGGCTTGTCTCCGATTCTCTTACAATACGTGGCTCATCTGGAAAAGGGAAAGCCGTGACAGGAATGTTTGCTGGGGCTACGGTATCAGCTGAAGTGTAGAACAGAAGCACTAGACTGCATCATCGAGCTGGATGGCAGGGACACACTGGTACAACAACTATTGGAATCACAACAGGGTAACGGTAAATATTGTAAATTATTATTTTTGTATGTTACTATGTATTTTGTATCACCAATATCGCTTATATATATATATTTATTCGACATGACCTTAGGAATCAAACTAGCTAGCTGACTTCAACTTCCAAGAATGTCAGACTTGACTTGAATCCGTTTTGTTTACAGCTTTATTCGCCACGACCAGAACATTCGAAGTAGCAGCACGTAACGATACACGATACTGTCTTTTTTTGTCAACAGTTAAAATGTATAATACATTAATAATGTATTTACTCTGCGACAAATATATAAAGTAGGTAAGGCTCAAATACAACTGTTGCTATAGCTGTGGTTGCAACGATGGTTGTCCTTAGCTAGCGGCCAATTCATGAAGAGACATGCAATTCTTTCCCCACAAAGGAACATTTGTACTGCAGCGTGTAGGCAACATTTGGCAGCATGTTCGTTTTCTTCCTTCAGCGTAGCACGTTGATATGAGGGGAGCTACACTTAGTACATTAAATTCATCTCACAATGGAACGCTGTTACAAAACAGCAGGTTTGGTTGTGTTTGAAGTTTTAAACGTATGGCAGTGGTGTGTCAAAAATAGTAGAATCCATTCTAACTTCATGGATTTATTCTGAAGTACTCAGTGACCAGATTTTTGAAAACGATTCATAAAAAAACACGTTTAGAAACGTAACATCTCCTGGCAAACAATAGTTGCCACAACTTAGCGGCCATATACTGTACATTTGCTACTGGTTACTTAAAGCAGTTATGTACTATATCTGCCACGTGAAAGTAAAGAACGGTTTACTTTCAAGTTGCATTCATTGCAATTACCTTGTTGGTACATTGTGACAACGTAGTGTTTTTAAGATTGCGTATTTGTAATCTGCAAACTAACATTGCAGATATTTTGTTATCCCTTATTGAAATATAAATTTATTTTGCACTTAAAAATGAGTATCCCTTGAATCTAGGTAGTCTAGCTAGTAGGGGTATAACGGTACGCAAAAGTCACGATTCGGTACGATTTCATTACAATGGAAAAAAGACATGCAAAACATAACATAAATGTATTATGATGTTTTCCCAAACGGGAGACCTCAAGGATACGGGTGGGTCCTCAAGATCCGCCATATTTATTCACAAGGCTCCACTGTGTTGCCAGGTTGCTCAAAACCAGCTCAAAATACACTGAAAATAGCCCTACATTTGTTGAAGAACAGTATGCGCTCCCTGCACAACCGCATCCGCATTATCCTTAATACTGCTCCTGCATTTCCGGTTGTGCCGCTCCGTTATTAAAATAGTGTTACTTTTATATTCAAGGTGTTATAAGAGTTGCCTAAAATGAACAATGTTAATCGCATTTGCAAGATGATTTGCAAGGCTCCAGTTAGCAAGTTGGAGAAAGGCCTACACCTTAAATCCTATGTATCGACATACATAAACGATTACGAAGGTCTAGTGAAGCTGGTTCGGGGACAGCACAGTAGCCATGATCCAGACTAATCATGAATCTCAAATCGCATACTACAAATACGTACTTCGTGGATGATGGTGAAATACGTACTGTTTCGTATAAACTAGTATGCCAGTATTGGGACCTACTACCTCGTCATACAATTGTGTCTCAACATTGTCAAGCATTAACATAACGCCAAGTTTGAATATTTAGCTAGACACCATTAAGCATCGTTAAATTGACTAAAGTTTCTAATGAAGTTTAATGGCTTATTAGCCAGTAATAGGCCTACTAGTATCTTACTTGGAATAATCAGAATAATTGAGCATTTGCGAGCGTGACTGAAGATGAGAGAACATACAGGACAATAGATCTCCAGGAAAAGGGTTAGGCAGCCCTGTCCTAGATGGTCTTTGGTGAAATGCCTGCTGCATACTTTAGATTGGACTGTAATATAGGGGTCGCGGCGTATTTGCCCTAACTGCTTCTTCATCAGCTCAACGTCAAGCAGGAAGCTATGCATACTAATAACCCCATTATTTCTTTACTTCTTTACTTGTTTCTTTAAAAATACGTTCTTAAATCTTTTTCAGAGTCTAGCTAAACTTACGCGTTCACACGAATGTATACCATAGACTGTATATAAAAGATGTTTACCAGTGTTGCCAACTCTCGCGAGTCAAACAAGCAACCACAGCTTCAAAAACAAGCCCAATATTGTTTTAGCGTGTTACGGTCAGTGGCCTAGGTTTCATTATACATGAGTGGGACATGACCCCACAAGTTTTTGAAAATGCCCCCCCCCCTGTCCCACACACACACACACACACTTTTTATCAACACAACTCTTATTATAAGAAAAGCTCAAACTCTAGAACACAGGTGTCGAACCGGTTCCACAAAGGGCCGAGTGTCTGCAGGTTTTTGGTTTTTCCTATAAATTGGTTCCTAGTTCATACCTACACAACCAGGTGAGGGTAGAAACTAACCAATCAGTGACCTAATTAACCAATCAAGTACAAGGAGAGAGCAAAAACCTGCAGACACTCGGCCCTCCGTGGAACCGGTTTGACACCTCTGCTCTAGAACGTTGCAGTGGAAGTACGGTAAGCAATTTCGTAATTCGAATGGGACTGGCTTTAGGACCATACGCAGGCACTTTGCTTGAGGTTGAGTAGTTGCTGGATAGGTCTGGTTTCCGTAGTGGAATAGATGCTACGGTTGCAGCTAGCAACTGCGATCTCTAGGTCATGAAAGTTTGGTAACCTAGCTGCCATTACCTCTAGCTAATTACCTCCCGCAACGTATGAATGAGGTAGATGTGTATCTAATCAGAGTATTCTAAAACCGGTAAGGTGTAGTTAGGCTAACGTTATATATGAATGATATTGATATTTGCAAAATATATATTAGCTTGCCAGCTAACCTTATTTCGCTAGCTAGCAAACAGTCTGCATTACACTATGTTCACCTCAATCACAGCTAGCACCGTATGACACCAGCCAAGAAAAGACTGGAGTTAGACAAACGGGCGGTTTGTTATGCAAAGACAAAGAGAGTGGTACAGCAAGCTAGCTTTGAGACAGTAGAAGATATAGTTAACTAACTAGCTTAATAGTTCTTAATAGTTAATCTCTAAAAAGTTGGCTAACGTTGTAGTTCCCTACATAAGTAGCTGCATTTAACATTTCGACCTACTGTGGGTCTTATAGATCAAACATTGACATCTGGTTCTGCAGTCATTGTAGCTCAAGTTGTTCTTGTCATATTAGCAGGATCAGAGGGTGACGTGAGAAGGTCCTTGTCATGGCAGGATAAGACAGCCAGGGAGAAAAGGTCAACCGTGGAGCTGAGGTGAAATGTCTTTAAAGGTGGATAACTTAAATACAGTTATTTATGTTATATGTAGCCCATATCTTGAATGTTCATATTTATTAGCAGAACCAGAAAGATGTTGACTCAAACAGTGAAGTCATGCAAGAGAGTGGTGGAGCTTGGGAGGTGAGGTTGTGAAATTAAAATACAGTACTGGTGGACAGTAATGTGGACACTCAAATATTAGCTTGTTGGCCATCCCATTCCAAAACCATGGGCATTTGAAAAAATATTTGTCCCCACTGGCGTAGCTATCCGGGGTGCGGTTGCACCAGGGCCCGCAGTGGATGAGGGGCCCGTGCTTGACCTCTATAAAAATGTTTTCTGTAATTTTATGTGTGTTTCTATGTGGTTATCATAGTCAGACCTCAGGATCAGCTTTCCATGCATATATACCGCTTCATGATTTTTCTTCCGGGGTGTTCATGTAGGACAGCTTGCAGCCCGGCGTCACCACGATACACCAGTGTGTAGTGTTTGTCCCCTTCACATTTAAAATCAAACCTACCCTCTGGTTACGGTCAATGAGTGAGCACAATATTAAACTTGAAATGCAAAACATGTATTTTACCATTACCAAGCAAAGAATTCTTTACAAGAAAGATTCAAATATGATATCTCCATATAATAAAAAACTATGTGTATATGGAGGGCAGGCACCATTCACTCATCTCTGATCACCTGCGAGTAGAATATGAGAGGAGAGATGGAAAACGAGGGGACAGGAGCACTAAGGGGGAGCGTAAAGTACATTAGTACAATATGTATCTACTATAAGTAGGCTATATATATATACAGTGGGGAGAACAAGTATTTGATAAACTGCATATTCTGCAGGTTTTCCCACTTACAAAGCATGTAGAAGCCTGTATCATAGGTACTCTTCAACTGTGAGTGACGGAATCTAAAAAAAGAATCCAGAAAATCACATTGTATGATTTTTAAGTAATTAATTTGCGTTTTATTGCATGACATAAGTATTTGATACATCAGAAAACCAGAACTTAATATTTGGTACAGAAACCTTTGTTTGCAATTACAGAGATCATATGTTTCCTGTAGTTCTTGACCAGGTTTGCATACACTGCAGCAGGGATTTTGGCCCACTCCTCCATACAGACCTTCTCCAGATCCTTCAGGTTTCGGGGCTGTCGCTGGGCAATACGGACTATCAGCTCCCTCCAAAGATGTTTTATTGGGTTCATGTCTGGACACTGGCTAGGCCACTCCAGGACCTTGAGATGCTTCTTACGGAGCCACTCCTTAGTTTCCCTGGCTGTGTGTTTCTGGTCTTTATCACGCTGGAAGACCCAGTCACGACCAATCTTCAATGCTCTTACTGAGGGAAGGAGGTTGTTTGCCAAGATCTCGTGATACATTGCCCCATCCATCCTCCCCTCAATACGGTGCAGTCGTCTTGTCCCCTTTGCAGAAAAGCATCCCCAAAGAATTATGTTTTCACCTCCATGCTTCACGGTTGGGATGGTGTTCTTGGGGTTGTACTCATCCTTCTTCTTCCTCCAAATACGGCAAGTGGAGTTTAGACCATAAAGCTCTATTTTTGTCTCACCAGACCACATGACCTTCTCCCCTTCCTCTTCTGGATGATCCAGATGGTCATTGGAAAACTTCAGACGGGCCTGGACATACGCTGGCTTGAGCAGGGGGACCTTGAGTGCGCTGCAGGATTTTAATCCTTGACGGCGTAGTGTGTTACTAATGGTTTTCTTTGAGACTGTGGTCCCAGCTCTCTTCAGGTCATTGACCAGGTCCTGCTGTGTAGTTCTAGGCTAATCCCTCACCTTCCTCCTGATCATTAATTCCCCACGAGGTGAGATCTTGCATGGAGCCCCAGACCGAGGGAGATTGACCGTCGTCTTCAACTTCTTCCATTTTCTAATAATTGCGCCAACAGTTGTTGCCTACTCACCAAGCTGCTTGCCTATTATCCTGTAGCCCATCACAGCCTTGTGCAGGTCTAGAATTTTATCCCTGATGTCCTTACACAGCTCCCTGGTCTTGGCCATTGTGGAGAGGTTGGAGTCTGTTTGATTGAGTGTGTGGACAGGTGTCTTTTATACAGGTAACAAGTTCAAACAGGTGCAGTTAATACAGGTAATGAGTGGAGAACAGCAGGGCTTCTTAAAGAAAAACTAACAGGTCTGTGAGAGCCGGAATTCTTACTGGTTTGTAGTTTAAAAAAAAAGGTTTGTTGGCGGCATCGTTTATGGAAATATATCTAGTGCTGTGCCATCTAATGTCATGAATGATGACTCATCATAACTGCTGTACTAAGTGTATATAATATTCAATACTTCTACCATATTCCCCATCTTACTCTTTCAAAAATCGCTGCTAGTTTACATTGTTATATATATTATTTCCATACTTGCCATAGGCTTATATATAATTTCAATACCACCACCAATATTGCTGCTAGCTTACAGTACTCTTTCTAAACTGCTGCTAGTGTGCAGTGTTATGTCTATTATTGCTTTCTCTTCTTGCTATATTTTTGCTGTGTATATATTTTTCTTCTTAATTCTCACTACGTAGCTGTAGTGTGCTATGTCACCATTCATTAGCTTATTACACTCATATGTATCTATAATATTCAATAATTCAACCAAATTGTTGCTGGTTTACATTTTTATGTACACTCACCTAAAGGATTATTAGGAACACCTGTTCAATTTCTCATGAATGCAATTATCTAATCAACCAATCACATGGCAGTTGCTTCAATGCATTTAGGGGTGTGGTCCTGGTCAAGACAATCTCCTGAACTCCAAACTGAATGTCAGAATGGGAAAGAAAGGTGATACTATTACTGTGTTTGACCTCCTTTCGCCTTCAGAACTGTCTTAATTCTACGTGGCATTGATTCAACAAGGTGCTGAAAGCATTCTTTAGAAATGTTGGCCCATATTGATAGGATAGCATCTTGCAGTTGATGGAGATTTGTGGGATGCACATCCAGGGCACGAAGCTCCCGTTCCACCACATCCCAAAGATGCTCTATTGGGTTGAGATCTGGTGACTGTGGGGGCCATTTCAGTACAGTGAACTCATTGTCATGTTCAAGAAACCAATTTGAAATGATTCAAGCTTTGTGACATGGTGCATTATCCTGCTTGAAGTAGCCATCAGAGGATGGGTACATGGTGGTCATAAAGGCAAGGCAAGGCAAGGCAAGGCAATTTTATTTATATAGCACATTTCATACACAATGGTCATTCAAAGTGCTTTACATAAATATCCATTTGACAGAGGAACTGTTACAGAAATAAGAAATAATAAAAGCCATTAAGAATATAAAATCAAATACAGAACAGTGAAGAAATAAGAAAAATTAAAACCGTTAAGAATATAATGTCAAATACAGTTTAGAATAAAACATATAATAAAATAAAGGACAGTGAAAACAGTCGGACGGACAGTGGCACAGTGCTCATTCATTAAATGCAAAGTAAAATAGATGTGTTTTGAGTCTGGATTTGAATGTGACTACTGTAGGAGCACATCTGATCTCTTCTGGAAGCTGGTTCCAGCTGCGACTGGCATAATAGCTAAAAGCAGACTCTCCTTGCTTAGAGTGAACCCTTGGTATTTCTAGCTGATGTGATCCTAATGATCTGAGTGTTCGTTTGGGTTTATATTCATTGAGCATATCTGCAATGTATTGAGGTCCTAGGCCTGGACATGGTCAGAAACAATGCTCAGGTAGGCTGTGGCATTTAAACGATGCCCAATTGGCACTAAGGGGCCTAAAGTGTGCCAAGAAAACATCCCCCACACCATTACACCACCACCAGCAGCCTGCACAGTGGTAACAAAGCATGATGGATCCATGTTCTCATTCTGTTTACGCCAAATTCGGACTCTACCATCTGAATGTCTCAACAGAAATCGAGACTCATCAGACAGGCAACATTCTTCCAGTCTTCAACTGTCCAATTTTGGTGAGCTTGTGCAAATTGTAGCCTCTTTTTCCTATTTGTAGTGGAGATGAGTGGTACCCGATGGGGTCTTCTGCTGTTGTAGCCCATCCGCCTCAAGGTTGTGCGTGTTGTGGCTTCACAAATGCTTTGCTGCATACCTTGGTTGTAACGAGTGGTTATTTCAGTCAAAGTTGCTCTTCTATCAGCTTGAATCAGTCGGCCCATTCTCCTCTGACCTCTAGCATCAACAATGCATTTTCGCCCACAGGACTGCCGCATACTGGATGTTTTTCCCTTTTCACACCATTCTTTGTAAACCCTAGAAATGGTTGTGCGTGGAAATCCCAGTAACTGAGCAGATTGTGAAATACTCAGACCGGTCCGTCTGGCACCAACAACCGTGCCACGCTCAAAATTGCTTAAATCACCTTTCTTTCCCATTCTGACATTGAGGTTGGAGTTCAGGAGATTGTCTTGACCAGGACCACACCCCTAAATGCATTGAAGCAACTGCCATGTGATTGGTTGATTAGATAATTGCATTCATGAGAAATTGAACAGGTGTTCCTAATAATCCTTTAGGTGAGTGTAAATTTGGAAGTATGATGTGTTATGTAATTTAATAGGGTATTTGCTGACATTTTCTTCTCATTCTAAGTAGGCATCTGCTGTTTGTTAACCTTCATTTTGCAACATTGTTCCTGTTTGTTGCAGGGGCTCTCTATGCTGTGGGACAAATGAAAGCAGGAGCTGGTAGGCCCACGTGGGCATTAGCTGCATTACTTACTGGTGCAGCTTTGGTGATTGTCTCCTCCAGAGGGGTGTCCAGTTCCAAGAAGATTTTCCAGACAGCCATGGCTCATGCCACAGCCACAACCACTGGATCAGGCACATGGCTTCCAAATGAGCTTTTAGGCTTCCATGTCATATCTGACTTCTTTGCTTCAATCGAACATGCCGATGTTTGGCTCTGCTCTCTGGTTGGGTCTGTTGCTGTAGGCCTCAGTGGAATTTTCCCTCTCCTTATAATTCCTATTGAGGCCGGAGCGTCCCTGAAGACAGAGGGTAAGTTATGACCTGATACACAGTTAACTCCAAAAGTTTTTTTTGTCTTTATTGTCTTAGTTTGGGTTTAAAATTTAAGTGAAGTACAGACTGGATGCAACATTTAGAAATTACAGCACTTTTTTTTTTACATAGTACCCCTATTTTAGTGTACCTTTACGGTACCATTATCTGGTCAGATTAACATTATGTCAAATTAATTTGTCATGTTAATTATTTGGTTGTACTGTACATTCTTTGCATGCAATGATAGTTTGAAGTCTGTATGTCCAGATGCTGTGTACAGTGGGGAGAACAAGTATTTTTACAGTGGGGAGAACAAGTATTTGTATGGAGGAGTGGGAAAAAATCCCTGCTGCAGTGTGTGCAATCTGGTCAAGAACTACAGGAAACATATGATCTCTGTAATTGCAAACAAAGGTTTCTGTACCAAATATTAAGTTATGCTTTTCTGATGAATGAAATACTTATGTCATGCAATAAAATACTTATGTCATGCAATAATTACTTAAAAAATCATACAATGATATTTTCTGGATTTTTGTTTTAGATTCTGTCACTCACAATTGAAGTGTACCTATGATAAAAATGACAGACTTCTACATGCTTTGTAAGTGGGAAAACCTGCAAAATCGGCAGTGTATCAAATACTTGTTCTCCCCACTGTATGTTTCCTGGAGATGCTCTGGCCTATAATGTAGCCGTCTTCAGTTCCTGCTTGTTTTACAGCCTTATGTCTTTTGTCTTGTCTTCAGCTTGTGTAAGGCATTCTCAAATGTAATTAAAATGAGCTGGTTCACTTTGCCAGTAGTGAACTTTTCACTTCTTGTCTGTACAAAAATCATTTTTGGCAGTGTGTTTTTGGTCATTGCCTTGTTGGATGACAATATGCGGTCTTACCAGAGGCATTCAATTGTATCTAATTAAACAAAATGTTTCTGTAAACATCAGAACTTAGACTACAGCCATCAGCATTTGTCATCACTGAAAACAGAGTTATAGGCATACATGCTAAAGCCATAACATACCCTGCACCATATTTCACAGATGAGGTGCTCAATCATGGGTTCTCCAACCCTGTTCTTGGAGAGCTACTGTCCTGCTCGTTTTCACTCCAACCCCACATATATGCAGCCTAATTCAGTGTCTAATTATTAGGGGGGTTGGCTTAAATATAATTGTTAATTTTTCAGTCAGTGTTAGTATTCAGTACTATCGAGAAGGTTAACAGTTATTAAACAGAATAATTGTATTGATGAAGGGATTCCTGTTTTTTACTCTTTTTCTTATACAGCGTTTCGATTAAACCTTATCTGTAAAAATTATACCCTTACACCTACAGCCAATCAGAGTGATACCCTATCACCAGCGCCAACATAACCTTTTCAAAGCTGCACTAGATATTATTTATTCAGTAAAAATAAAATAAAAACTTAAGTGCCAACGGAATGTAATTTTATCATTTTTGGAGCACGCCGCTACTTCCCAGCCAATCCCGTTCCAGTCAATCGCCTTCTGCGAGGCAGGCATTCCTCCTTGGATCATTTTGCCTCCTTGGATCATTTTGTCTTCTACAGCATACACTACGAAAACAGCGAAAGATGACTTAGACTAACTCTCTGTAGCTAGCTACCAGGAACCCTAAGTTAACGTTAGCAAGGCTAAGAAGAACATCGTTGAACTCTGAGTTAGTTTTTTTTGGAACTGGTAATTCAGTTTTTCATATTTTTATTCGGAATGTCGGGCATTGGTGCGGAACCGCTTTCTGACGCTTTGTTTTTTTTACTGAAAAAAATCCTACATAGTGCAGCTTAAAAAAACATCTAATTTAACCAATACATGTATCTAACTACGGTACTGTAGCTATCTGGCTAAAACATTTCCACCATGCAACCAAAACTAGGAGCACAGAAATGGAAGGACAAATCTAAAAGAGAACGTCTAAATATGTGCATAGCCGTTAAGTAATGGCTAATTGTGACTGAGTGGGTTATGAATTGAAAAGATGTGACATAATTTATTACCTGTGTTGAAAACAAAGGTATTTGAATGTGGTCTAGTTATGGATTTAGCCATTTAACAATAAAACGTTTATGACCAGTTATTTGGACCGTAATATAATTACTCGTAATATTTTTTTGGCCAGTGGTTTGGGTCCTAAACGTTAAATTCTGTCCTGGGCCCTGTCATTCCTGTTGGCGTTCCTGGTTGGAGATGTGAATGATGCGTCAGATATGTTTCCATCTCATTTTGTCCATATACAAACCCGATTCCAAAAAAGTTGGGACACTGTACAATTGTGAATAAAAACAGAATGCAATGATGCGGAAGTTTCAAATTTCAATATTTTATTCAGAATACAACATAGATGACATATCAAATGTTTAAACTGAGAAAATGTATCACTTTAAGGGAAAAATAAGTAGATTTTAAATTTCATGGCATCAACACATCTCAAAAAAGTTGGTACAAGGCCATGTTTACCACTGTGTGGCATCCCCTCTTCTTTTTATAACAGACTGCAAACGTCTGGGGACTGAGGAGACAAGTTGCTCAAGTTTATGAATAGGAATGTTGTCCCAATCTTGTCTAATACAGGCTTCTAGTTGCTCAACTGTCTTAGGTCTTCTTTGTCGCACCTTCCTCTTTATGATGTGCCAAATGTTTTCTATGAGTGAAAGATCTGGACTGCAGGCGGGCCATTTCAGTACCCGGATCCTTCTTCTATGCCATAACATTGTAATTGATGCAGTATGTGGTCTGGCATTGTCATGTTGGACAATGCAAGGTATTCCCTGAAAGAGACGCCGTCTGGATGGGAGCATATGTTGTTCTAGAACTTGGATATAACTGTCAGCATTGATGGTGCCTTTCCAGATGTGTAGGCTGCCCATGCCACACGCACTCATGCAACCCCATACCATCAGAGATGCAGGCTTCTGAACTGAGCGCTGATAACAACTTGGGTTGTCCTTGTCCTCTTTAGTCCGGATGACATGGCCTCCCAGTTTTCCTAAATGAACTTCAAATTTAGATTTGTCTGACCACAGAACACTTTTCGACTTTGCCACAGTCCATTTTAAATTATCCTTGGCCCAGAGAAAACGCCTGCGCTTCTGGATCCTGTTTAGACACGGCTTCTTTTTTGACCTATAGAGTTTTAGCCGGCAAAGGCGAATGGCACGGTGGATTGTGGTCACCGACAATGTTTCTGCAAGTATTCCTGACCCCATGTTGTGATTTCCATTACAGTATCGTTCCTGTATGTGATGCAGTGCCATCTGAGGGCCCGAAGATCACGGGCATCCAGTATGGTTTTCCGGCCTTGACCCTTACGCACAGAGATTGTTCCAGATTCTCTGAATCTTTGGATGATATTATGCACTGTAGATGATAACTTCAAACTTTTTGCAATTTCTTTCTGAGAAACTCCTTTCTGATATTGCTCCACTATTTTTTGCCGCAGCATTGGGGGAATTGGTGATCCTCCGCCCATCTTGACTTCTGAGAGACACTGCCACTCTGAGAGGCTATTTTTATACCCAATCATGTTGCCAATTGACATAAAAGTTGGTCCTCCAGCTGTTCCTTATCTGTACATTTAACTTTTCCGGCCTCTTATTTCTACCTGTCCCAACTTTTTTGGAATGTGTAGCTCTCATGAAATCCAAAATGAGCCAATACTTGGCATGACATTACAAAATGTCTCACTTTCAACATTCAATATGTTATATATATTCTATTGTGAATTAAATATAAGTTTATGAGATTTGTAAATTATTCCATTACTTTTTTACTCACAATTTGTAGTGTCCCAACTTTTTTGGAATCGGTTTTGTATAAGAATCTAAAAGTTATGTTAATAAATTAGAATACAAATGTATTAATGCAACTCAAATTAACATAAGTATCAGTTAAATGTTAGGACATATGTACTCATTCAAGGTTAATTCTTTATTTTGACTATTCCACATTGTAGAACAATATTGATGACTGTGAAATAACACAAGGAATCATGTAACAACCAAAAAAATGTAATAAACACATCAATATTCTCATTGTTCATATTGTAATATTGTTTTACAAGGTAGACATCCTTTGGCCTGATAACAGCTTTGCAAGCTCAAAGCAGCTTCATGAGTTAGTCACCGGGAATGTTTTTCCAACAGGCAGTGAAATGTATATGTTAATGAGAGCTGAGGCTTTCTTCTGGCAAGACTTCCAAGTAGCTTGCTGGTATGGAGTTGCGGTCTAATTGTAGTTTTTGAGACTTTTTGAAAAGAAGATTCAACTACTTCAGTGCAGTGTGGGAGAAAAATTGCTCTTTTGCACTGGTTCATCACAGCCCGACTTTTATTGACCAACTAATGATAGTAACCAACCTTTTCTCATTTCTGGTGAGTGTTCTCTGACCTTTTCCACGTTGATATATTACTAAGGAAGTTTGGCGTCATATTTATGGTGTCAGTTTGCCGTCAGATCATATTTATAACCCAGTGAAATAGGAAGTCATGATAGGCCACTAAAGATTTCATGATAAGGTTTAATATTTTCCAGAGAATCTGCAAAACTGTGCTTTCCAAGAAAATTGCAACAAATTACTTGGCTTCCCAGTATTCCCATTCAGACCAGAAGCACCATTTTTATGCATAATACGAACTAAAATGAGTCAGACATTCTTTCCACTCTAAATGTAGAATTATACTAATGCATCAATAGTTGTATTTATTACATTTAATCAACTCAAAAGCTCAAAGTAATCACAGAACACTGTTAAATGCAGAGCCACTTATGCAAATAGGCCAACTATTAAAATATTAAAAGGATATTACAAATAGTAATAGCATTGTCATATAACAAGTCTATTAAAAATTATATTGGTTTTAGTCTACAGTTGTGCTCAATGTTTGCATACTCAGACAGAAATTGTGGAATTCTGACATTGATTTTGGAAATATGACTGATCATGCAAAAAAGCTGCCTTTTATTTAATGATAGTGATCATATGAAGTCATGTCATTGTTATCACGTAGTTGTTTCGCTCTTTTTTTAAATCATAATGATGACAGAAATCACCCAAATGGCCCTGATAAAAAGTTTACATACCCCTTGAATGTTTGGCCTTGTTACAGACACACAGGTGAAAAAAGCAATTAAAGGTGAATTTCCCACACCTGTGGCTTTTTAAATTGCAATTAGTGTCTATGTATAAATAGTCAATGAAATTGTTAGCCCTCACTTGAATTGACATTTACAAGGCTTTTAATACAATAGAGCATCCCTTCATGTTTTAAGCTATTGAGGTGTTTGGTTTTGGCCAAAATTTCACTACTGCAATTACGACCCTTTATAAGAATAGCAACTCTTCAATTAAGCTGCAATATGGAATGACTCAAAGGTTTGACATGAATAGAGGTATACCTCTATTTCTTCCTCTTAGCAATGCAACTTCTGTCTAATCACATAAACAACTCTAACTTAGAGGGTATCAAAATTGAAGAGAGGACTATTATTATTAGCCAATTAGCAGATGACACTGTGCTTTTCTTAGAAAATAGGGATACATTTCCAAAAGCTGTTAAGATAATTAAGGACTTTTCAAATGTCACTGGTTTATATCTGAATGTTCATAAATGTGAATTATATCACAATATCTTTGACTTGTTATTCCATCTTTAGGATATTATTATTAACAAAAACTGATGGTTTGACTCAAGTTATCTACCCAGCTATGGCCTTAGCTGGCCCTTTTTGTTTCTTGTAAGAAAATAGAATAAATAATTCTGGACTTTATCTGGAAACATAAAGATCATCTTAAAATAAATCTGTTGTTATGTCAGATAGAAAGGATGGCAGCCTAAAATGTGTTGATTTATCTTCCTTAAACACTACGTTTAACATTAAATGGATCAAGAATTTCTCCAGCCAAACTTTCAAATCTCCATTAACAAGTATTATCTTGCCTGGATTTGAAGTACAAATAAAATCTCTCAAGCCATAAATACCTTATTTGGAACGAATCCCCAGTAGTGTTATAGTTTTGTTAAGAATAGGTCCGAAGGGTAAACATTGTGTAATACCATCATTTGGCTAAAATGATGGTTGTTTATTGAATAACAGGACTACTAGTACAATCAATCTGTCCTCTTAAGGAATTCGATCTTAAAACTGCTGTAATATCAGTAAGGAACAGCATCTCTGATGACATTAATGGGGAAAAAACATGGACTTTATATAATAAATTCTTATTATCTAATTAGATATTTGACGTATCATATAAAATCATACACATGTTATCCTTCAAGAAACAAACTAGCGAGATACAACTCAAATATTAGCCCTGACTGTTCTTTTTGTATATAAAAAACAAAAAAATGGTGGCTATAGGAAATTGTTTGCTGGTGCCAGTTTGAAATCTGCCAATTCCGCTGGCTGTTTCGTCAGTGTACAGTTTAAAAAATGTATGTTACTGTGACAGATTACTGAATGTAGTTTGAAGTGTTTTGGAGTAGTTTTCCGCTTGCAATGCAGCTTTGTGACAGCGG
This sequence comes from Esox lucius, assembly GCF_011004845.1. Lineage (NCBI taxonomy): Eukaryota > Metazoa > Chordata > Actinopteri > Esociformes > Esocidae > Esox > Esox lucius. The sequence goes on along the minus strand of NC_047570.1, from coordinate 20,324,277 downwards.
TACAAAACGTTCCTATTCATTAATTTGGACTATGCTAATAAAGCTAATTACAGACTACAACAGGGCTGAATAATGGATTATTTGAGAAAATGACTGTATGGGCCTTCTGGAATATGTTTTGGTGAGTGAACTTTAAGAAAAATATGAATTTAGGACAAACTTTACCTTACACACAAGTGGACTCCATTCAAATAATTGTGACTTCTATAAACAGTTGCTTGCACCACAGCTCATTCAGGTGTGTCGTATATATCAAAGACAATGTAAATAATTATTTTCTGTTTTGTATTTGAAATTCTTTTCAATAGGCAATTACTTTTTTTTTTATTACAAAGAAGAAGCGTGTAGCCTATTGTCATTGAACAGTACAAGTACAGTACAACAAAATGCAGTTAGCAACTAACCAGAAGTGCAAATAGAGGGAAGAAAATGTATAAGTATTTACAAGTGTAAAGTATATGTATATTACAAGTGGAATGTTCAGATGTGCAATGAAGGCAAATGCAGTGAAATGGCGTACTGCACTTCTCAGTGGTGTTTCCATGCCCCAGCAGAAGCTGTTGCTCGAGTGCTGTGAGTAGCCTAGGTAAAATCAATAAATATAAAATACTGTACATTCTCTCTCTCTCTCTCTCTCTCTCTCTCTCTCATTATTTTCAATTGTATTAAACATAGGCTGTATCACGGTCGATTGTGATAGTTTTAACAACAATGTCAATGCGTCATTTTGCGCTGGAACTGTAGCCTAATAGTGGAAATAAATAATATTTTGCTAAAAGTGTCAGAATTTGTATGTGGAAACAAATGTTTTTGGTGAATAATAGCTAAGTTACCTGGAAAGTTAATTAGCCACACATTCACCCAGCGACCAACAATGGTGCTCACGGGTGTATTTTATTAACATATATTATGTTATATTTGTCAGAATGCCCATGTGAATTCTGAGTAAAGTGAAAGTCATATATGTTGTGCTGCGTGTGTAATTTATGTAGACAGCAGTAGCTTTCATTTACTTCATACTCGTATAGTATACTTTATAGCTGTACTTGCTTATGATAAATAGCATTATTAATGTTTGTTTGATTAAAGTGCAAGCAGATTGATTACAGAGAAGAAGAGGAAGGGTGGCAGTGACATTCGTTAGTTTTTTGTGCAACCTCAGAAACGTTAAGAGCTGTAAGAAAATGAGTGCCAGTCAGATGACAGAACTACACAGTAGTACAAGAGATGAGTCTATGTTTCTTGATATAATAATCATTGCCATTCAGATCAGAAATGGTTATTAATCCATTCCAGTGCAAGAAACACTACTTGTTTACTGATAATATTTATTTCATGTTCACTCTGGTGCGTTCAGAGTAAAGAGAGAGAGGCAGAGAGCATTGGGATGCCGACAGGGCAGGGAGAGCAAGTGACATGGAGGTGAGCGAGAAAAGGTGCAAATATTGATGACTCATCTGATATTGCCGTGTTGGTATTGTTCATACAACTTAATGTTTGCACAACTGAGGTTAGGCTTAGGTGTATGTTAGATTAGGATTAGGCACAGGTGTCTCTGAGGTCAGGGTTAGGTCAAAGGGTGGGGGTCAGGGGAATATTCTGTCTTTGGACTGGGGTAACCAACTAACTACAGGTCAGTTGCAGTGATGGTCATGGAGCAACATTAATTATGGTGTCTTAGGAACAACATCAACACCTGTAATGCCTGCCTGATGGAAGGAGGGCAAACAGTTTGTGGCATGGGTGTGAAGGGTCCGTGATGAACCTGCGCACCCTGTGCAGACGCAGGTCTACGATGGCAGGAAGCTGGGCACCAGTAATGTGCTGGGTTGTTTTCACCACCCGTTACAAGGCCTTCTAGTCAGCTGTGGAGCAGCTGCTAAACCACGTTGTGTCGCTGTTTGTCAGAATGCTCTCGGTAGCGCAGGGGTATTAGTTCACAAGGATCCTGGAAGACAGAAGGGCCTTCTTCTACCTGTACAGGTGCTGCTGTGTGTTTTTGACCAGAACTGAGGTGTTGAGGGACCAAGAGAGGTCCTCAGAGATATGGACAATTTGAAAGTGGACACGCTGCACCTCAGTACTCTCGATGATGACTGTAGCTTGGCTTTTAGACTTCCTTTAATCCACAATGACTTCCTTGGTTTTCTTTGCGTTGAGGGCCAGGTTGTTGTCAGCAGACCATGCCGCCAGGTGCATGACCTCTTCCCTGTAGGCTGACTCATCATTGTCACTAATTAGGCCTGCCACCGTAGTGTCGTTTGCAAACATGATGATGGTGTTGGAACTGTGTACAGGAACGCAGTCGTGGGTGAAGAGGGAGTACAGGAGAGGGCTCAGCACACAGCCTTGTGGAACACCAGTGTTCAGGATCAGTGTAGACAAGGTGAAGTTGTCTACCGTGGTAAAGCACCAGTGGAAACGCGGCATTACTTTAACCTCAGTGTCCACCCATTAGATTTGCCACTCTCAATTTCCATTATTTTCTGTACATTTATCCTTCTGCATCACTATCTTTTTCCAAATTACTTTATTTGTATATAAATATTTGTCACATTTCTGCTCTTTTACTTCATTCACATGAACACTGACCTTCCTTGCCCAGAGTACACGCATGCAATTATTATTTTTTTTTTTAGATATATTATATTGGTTTTTACTTGTCAAGGACTGTTTTAAAATACGTTACCTCCAAAGAGATATAGATTCATAATGACGTGTGGTGGGTTCCTCATACTTTGAAAAGTTTATGTCTAAATAATTTTCTTTAGTAATTTGTTTTACACCAGTTTGAATAGATTCCTATCCAGATCCAGAACCTATTACATTAAAACCTCTTCTACTTTGTTTACTGTCCTCCATGGTCCAGTGTACATGCATTAGTATTTCCATACATTGCCCTCCATAAGTATTGGGACAGGAAAGTCCAAATTTATATTTTTCCTGTACACTCAAGGCATATTAAAATATGATTAGAAATACAGAATGTCACCTTTTATTTATTTCTGTTTGAACACGTTTTACTGTCCAATGAGGTTACAGGCATTTGGTTGAGTTCTTAAGTACAGTTTTCGGTCATTCTGTTATCATTCTTAACTAGTATTTTTGCACCTTGCAGTCCAGCCTTTGTAGTTTGGCAAGTGAAGTAATCTGCAGTTGGTTGTGGCTGACACATCTAAATAAGATGGAAAATAAGCTACTAAAGACAGCCTTATATAACAATGAATGTACAAACATTGGTTACACTTTATTTTGGGAGTCCCAGTTTCCAACTGAAGATGTTGTTAGAGGTATAGGTCATTGAAAAAAGACTCAATTGAAAGAACATGTTCACATGAATTGATTGATACAGATAAAGTTACAAATATGGGTATATCAATTTATTTAAGGACTTGGGAAAAGAGGCAGATGTGTACCTATGAGAAGAGATGTAAAGAAACAAAGCAAACTGGTTTGTAGATTTCTAGCTCATATGGATAGTGAGCTATTAAAAAAAGATGTGTTGAAGGATTAAAGTCAGCATTTCACATATTATCAAAAATATCCAAGATCCGTGGCTACCCTGCATGATCCGATTTGGTATGGGACAGTCAACTAGCTACATAAACGTCCTCCATCTAGCCCAATGACACTCTTATTTCCCAAAAACTCAAACTGAGGAGAAAATAAAAGCTGACTAACTTATGCAAACCAGCAATACTGACAAACTCAGCATGAGAATGGGCAATGGCGTTAATGGACCTTAAGTAAAACAACAATATTTCGACGTTATGCTAAAAATATAATTTCTAGTTTTTTAAGAACTATCTGTGGAGAAAATATCAAGTAAGGTATACATTGCCTGTTTTTTTTTCATTGCAGCAACAAACCATCCTTTTCATACCTGTCCTTTATTTTTATTTTTTTACTCTCTGCGTGTTCCATAGCTGGGTGTCGGAAGCTAAAGCAACTCCTGAGCTTTGCAATTGGTGGTCTTCTGGGTGATGTATTCCTCCACCTGCTCCCAGAGGCTTGGTCACATTCCTACTCCTGCAGAACAGGTGGGTCAACATTCTCTTAAGTCCTTTGTGTTTTTCAAATAAATGTTTGCAAAATGTAGTAAATGGTGCTAGTCCAGAGGAGTCTTTCACAAAGCAAGATAAGATCTATCCATGTAACATTTATTAATAACTGAAATAAGCCAGTTATTTTCAGCTTTGTTAAGCTAAAATATACTTTTTGTTAAAGTCCCTCAAATGTAAAAACTTATTTAGGATTATGAGGATCTTTTACTTTTTTTCTTATTGACCTTGTTTTGTAGTAATTTATAATACTAGGTTATAATCATCTTGGCCAATACAATACATCTATAGTTGACAAATGGCATAAAATAAAGGCTAATACAAAGCTAATTTTATTACCTTGCAGGCTTTTCACACAGGAAAACTAAAACATGCAGTATACTAAACATTAGTTAAACACTACATAATAAATGTAAATGAAATTGGTCTGAAAATAGGCACAAGAGGTCTGAAAATAATATATAAAAAGAATATTCAACAATATGCATAGCAATAGCTGATAATAATGCACATTGCAGTGAACATATCCATGGATAAACACAAATTGTATGTCTTGAGATATGGTCTAGTTTCCAATTGGATTCCCGGTCCAGTCACGCTTGATGACCATCAATCTCGCATCAGTGTGATATGTGAAAATTCCAACTGAATCCAAACTTCCATTTAAAGAAGAAAATATCCTACTCATGTTGGTAGCGGGAAACAGCAAAACTGTGTTTATGCCTGAGGGTTTTTAGTCAGGTAAACAACAAGTAAACTGGATAATTAAAACAAAATCCAGGAAATGGAAACTGAAACGATATACTGCGATTCATAAGTGGTAGTCAGTGGCTGCCGGTGAGGCTTTGGCTGGCGAAGGCAACATTTCGGCGTTCAAATATCAGCATTCTGTGGGAAGTGAAAGAGAGAGAGAGATGCCCAACGTCCATCAACTCATTTTCTTCTTTTAAACCCCACCACATTACCCTTGATGAGAGGCAGATGTGGATAGCTGGGGCAGTCCCTCCTAGCTGCCCCTCAAATGTTCCAGTCGTGTATGCCTCTTGTGTGCTCTCCAGGCATATACTCTCCAAGGTCCTGAACCTCTAGAGCCTACACGCCCTCAATCAATGGTGATGGGGCTTGCACAAGACCGCGACACCACAATATATAATTAATATCATCTATTAATAACGTTTGTTACACATTGCAGGTTCAGAATAGCTTATTTTAACTTTAATCACTTTCCTGCACCTGTCTTGCTCCTCTTTCTGTTTTGAGCTCTTGTTAAAGTGAACTTGCTTGTGCCCGTTACATCAGTGTTTAAATTTGATGTATTCTCACTAGGGAAAAATTTACATGTAGCCTATTTCATGATATTTTATCATAACATAAGAATCAGATGTTTTTTAACACATTGAGGTGTTATATTATTAGGCTTATAGAGACCAAATGCTGGAAAGGAATTATTTTTCACTAATTATTTTTCACATTAATCTAAGTTATTGTAACACCTTGAACAGTCCTACAATGTCAATCAACAAACTTGTATACAGTACATGCATCATCTGGATAATTTTGTAACAGAAGTGTAAGGTCTGTGCCCAGTTCACATCCCTGTGCCCGCCACCTGTCAACTGGATCCTACTCACTCCCTGAATCCCAACCTTCTACTCCACCTGAACGCCGCACTCCTCCCGCCTCACAATCACCTGCAAACTAAGCACCTGTTGTCACTTGCCTGTTCTTTTGTTTGTCACAGTATTTAGTTCAGTCTCACACCCCTGTCTGATTGTGAGGTATTGTTTTGTGCACTACTAAGTTTCCTAACATTTGTTTTCTTGGAGTGAATTTACCAGTCCTAGACTTTGTTCTTTTTGTGTATGTCCATTCCGCCTGTCCCTGATATACCCTTTGTCTACTCCTTTGTACCTTCGCTTGTGTTTTGGATCTCTGGTATTATTGACCCTAGCCTGTCCAACAACCACGACTTCTTGCCTTCTCCGTCTGCTGTTTAAATAAACATACACTGTGCACTCCGCAGTTGGAGCCAGCAACACCTGCCTCTGTCCGGTATTGTTAGAAGAAGTTCACATTTCACCTGTTGCTACCAATTCTGCCAAGCCAATTCCACGTTAAGATAAATCAACCGCATGTAAAGCCCTGTTCAAATTGCAAAGCATATTATGTCGTTACAGTGTTTGTCCTATCTACACAATCTTGTTCCTCTACTTTTTGGATAGGTGTACAGACTGTACCACAGAAATTGCATTCATTTTTGGGAGATTCAAACATTTTACCATTGCATTCAGCAGAGGAGATATACATTTTAAAATATATTCTTAGTTTTTCATTACTTTCTCTTCAGTTTGTTTCTGTAACTTTATAACAAGTCAAGCAAACCTAGAAGCTAGGCTAATTTACGGTTAGGGAGAGATCGGAATTTTACATGATGAGACACGGAGGGAAATGGGCAAGCCCAATCTCTTAAGATCTGCATTCCGTATGCACCAAATGCATACTAATTTGTCGATATGTGATCGCATAAAGCCTGATGTCCACCAAATGCGTCAACATTTTGCTTATGTTATTTTTGTCGGATGTCCTGTATGTATTTTTTCGTACTAGACATGTGCTTTCGCAAACAAGGCAATATGGATGGAAGCAGGGAGGAGAAGATTATTTTTGTAGTCTCTAGAGAACTTGCTCTATACAACCAAAGACAAGTTGCTATTGGGACGTCAACACCAAAATGCTGCCTGGAACAGAATGGGTCTGTTGACTGTGAAACTATAACTAGCTGTGGAAAATAGGTGCTGGTGATTCAGCTAAGGTAGACCGGAATAGAAGGCATTGTACAGTAGTTTGATGAGTACTAGACGCGCACAGCAAATTGGGGTTTGGGGGGGGGGTTACTGCTGTTGCTGCTATGTCTGTTTCTCTCAGTCTCCTCACCCCCGTTGTCTGACATAGCTTTACTCACTGAATGCAATAACAACGATTTGCCGCTAATTATGTTAATGCATGGGACCTACACTTACTTTTTTTATGAGCACGTGCTTAGATAATCGATGGATCACACTTGGTTCAGTTCAGTCCTCTGAAAAGGTATTGTGATGGTAATTCCATCGATAGTGTAGAATCTGAGCATTAACAATTACAATATGAATGTACGTTTCATTGGAAGTGAATGTGCCTAGATAATGAGAACAACAGAAACCTCTCTGTTTAGATTATCTCTCAGTAGGTAGCGCTCAAATGACAGGAATGTTTACGATGGCCATATGGCATGGGGGTTGACTCCTAAAAAGTTAGAAACGCCCTTAATGTATAGGCTAGCTGGTAACCAACATTACAGTGAGAAGAGATTGACTGAGATGAGATTGAGGTTGTGTAAGGAAGACCAGGTCCGTAACCTCATGAACAAGACTTTCTAATGCTGCAATAAATAATATACTTTCTCTCTCCCTTGACAAACGGGTATGCTAATTATTACAACCACTATACGAAACGGCCGATTTCTAACAATAGGAACTCTTAAAGGAGTAAGTACAGAGACAAAATTCTCTTGGCATAATTAGCAGTTTATTTGCAAATAGAGAGACAGTCAGTATTTTTTACTATTAAAAGGGGTGCGGTAAGAGACTGCCCAGCTGTCCTATGTCAATAATTCACATTCCCTTTGTTCTGTCAATACCTAGGTTTTAAACAAGGGGCGGGCTGTCCTCCCCCACATTAAACCAAGGGCCTGTGGGTAACCTTTTCAACTCTGAAAGGACACACAGCATCTGGACAAAGGACAGATATACTGATGGTTTAAACAGATTGATGGAGAACCCAATGATCTACTGATACCATTCAATGATGATCATAAACAAATACCAGATCCCCCTCTCCTACATTCCTTTTCTTATCTAAACATAGGGACTCAGTACTTTTAACTAGTAACCCATTTATACATGTATGGGACTAAGTATTCATCAGTTCAAGAAATGTACAGAACATAAAATAAATATGTTTCATGGAATTGTCATGGAAAAATGTATGTTCTTGCCAAAAAGGATGCAACAACTCAAAAGGATGCAATAAGGATGCAACTCAAAATACTTTTAATGAGCAATCATAAAAGCCCAGTTGACCTGCAGGAACAACTGTCTTGCCAACTCAGGACACACACATTTATACAGTGCTATCTTGCATCACCTTTTCGGCCATCCGCTTATTAATTCCTGAGCAGATCTTTCTCCCCATCCGCCACCATTGTTTTTCGCAACCTTCCAAGATCCGTTTCTTGAATAAATATTGGTGGCGCAGACTTAAAAAAGTATAGAGCCATTAGGGCCCTTTATATTCATTGTTACTTGATTACTGTGCTTATTTACCCATACATCATTATACTGTTACCATATTGGTTATTATAACATTGTCTGTATGCTTTTTTCATTTCATGTTGTACAGTGTAGAACAGAGACAGTTTCTTCCCTACTACTGAAACCCTCCTGAACTCTGTACCCAACACTAACCATACCCACCGCTTAGTACTGCCTCTCAGGGACCTTGTTGCGCTACTCTCCTTGTACTACGGGACTCTGACACTGCTTTACAAAGTCTGATAAGGCCGTTTTTCAGTTGCTACATGTATACTATGTCTCTACCTCAGGAACCTCACTGCTGCTATCCCTGCATTTCAGTTGCACATGCACCTTCATTTGCATTCTTTGCACATTTAGAAATGGCATTTGTACTTGTATTTGCCTTCATTGCACATCTATACATCCCACTTGTACATGCATTACATATAATACTTGTACATTTTCTGTCTTCTTATATTTGCACTTCTGGTTAGACACTAACTGCATTTCGTTGTACTGTACTTGATCAATGACAATGACGTTGAATCTTATCTAATCTAAAGTTTTCCTTAGGATATGTGCCGAAGTTTAGTCTATACAGTAGTGGAATGCTTCTCAACTCTCAAACAGGGCCGATCACATGTAATGGCTTTTTAGACACGGTACCTAATCAACACTAAAAGCAAAATAATTTTGAAAACATACTAATTATTTTTGTTTCAGCCTATGTAAAGGTACCTACAGTGGATATAAAAAGTCTACACACCCCTGTTAAAATTACAATTTCTTGTGATGTAAAAGAATGAGACAAAGATAAACCAATTCAGAACTTTTTCCACCTTTAATGTGACCTATAATGTGAACAATTCAGTTGAAAAACAAACTGAAATCTTTGAGGAAAATAAAATAAAACCACAATAACCTGTTTGCATAAGTGTGCACACCCTCTTATAACTGGGGATGTGACTGTGTTCAAAATTAACCAATCACATTCAAACTCATGTTAAATAGAAGTCATTACACTGTTAAAGAAATGTCTTTGCTTGACTACAAACCCCATTCCAAAAAAGTTGGGACACTGTACAATTGTGAAAAAAAACAGAATGCAATGATGTGGAAGTTTCAAATTTCAATATTTTATTCAGAATACAACATAGATGACATATCAAATGTTTAAACTGAGAAAATGTATCACTTTAAGGGAAAAATAAGTTTATTTTAAATTTCATGGCATTAACACATCTCAAAAAAGTTGGGACAAGGCCATGTTTACCACTGTGTGGCATTCCCTCTTCTTTTTATAACAGACTGCAAACGTCTGGGGACTGAGGAGACAAGTTGCTCAAGTTTATGAATAGGAATGTTGTCCCAATCTTGTCTAATACAGGCTTCTAGTTGCTCAACTGTCTTAGGTCTTCTTTGTCGCACCTTACTCTTTATGATGTGGAAAATGCAAGGTCTTCCCTGAAAGAGACGCCGTCTGGATGGGAGCATATGTTGTTCTAGAACTTGGATATAACTGTCAGCATTGATGGTGTCTTTCCAGATGTGTAGGCTGCCCATGCCACACGCACTCATGCAACCCCATACCATCAGAGATGCAGGCTTCTGAACTGAGTGCTGATAACAACTTGGGTTGTCCTTGTCCTCTTTATTCCGGATGACATGGCGTCCCAGTTTTCCAAAATGAACTTCAAATTTTGATTCGTCTGACCACAGAACACAGTCCATTTTAAATGATCCTTGGCCCAGAGAAAACGCCTGCGCTTCTGGATCCTGTTTGGATACGGCTTCTTTTTTGACCTCTAGAGATTGAGCCGGCAACGGCACGGTGAATTGTGTTCACCAACAATGTTTTCTGGAAGTATTCCTGAGCCCATGTTGTGATTTCCATTACAGTATCATTCCTGTATGTGATGCAGTTCCATCTGAGGGCCCGAAGATCACGGGCCTCCAGTATGGTTTTCCGGCTTTGACCCTTACGCACAGAGATTGTTCCAGATTTTCTGAATCTTTGGATGATATTATGCATTGTAGATGATGATAACTTCAAACTCTTTGCAATTTTTAATAATTAGAAATGGGACAAAAGAAATATAACAATACTTTTTATGTTTTATGCATCCAGAATGCATTTCATAAAGGATTAAACATGTTAAGTAACTAATAGTAAGTAATAATTTGGTTATGTTGTAAAGCTGATAAATTACAACTTCTCGAAGGTGGGACAGTTAAAATATTTTTGGGGCCTGAAAGTTTCAAACCCATAGGCCCCACTGGGCCTGTAGCACAAAGTGATAATGTTGAGCCCTGCACTTTTATTGGGTCGGTTGTTAGTACAGTGGGATACATGCATGCATGCATTTTGTTGAGATGGAGTCTGTGAGACCAAATGCGCTCAATCTACTTTTTAATCTGCATTTTGAATGGGGGGAGGGGTCGTGTTTTTTCCCCCCAAAGGACAATGAGGGTGATGTGAAAACTTTGTCCGATATTAACTTTTTTGCTCACCAGCCAAGGGGACTGGTAGATGAAAAAATCCATATGCCACACATTTTTTTACCAGCCAAAATAATAAATTGCTTTTTTGTGTCACACAGAACAATTTATCATTGCAACCTGAGCATCAAATTGTAGCCAGCCTCTTGAAACTCCTTTGTCTCCAAACCTTAATTTCTCACTAAACTTTCTTTATGTGATTCGGCCTCTCCCTATCTCAAGAATATTTTAAAACAGTTTCTTGATATTAAAATAAATTCCCATGAAGCAGAGAACAATGTACCTGCAAACACTGCAGACACATTCGGCATTTTAGATGTAGCAATAATAATATATAATTATTGTGGCAACAAAATGTTATGAGAGTAGCCCATCAACAAAATTACATGTCGAATTGTTTTGGATGTTTTTCAGATATCCATGTCCTATGAAATCATTTACATTTAAGTAATTCATGATCAAACGACTTGCCCTATTTTGTTCCAAAAGGTTGGCTAAATGAAGGGGTAAAGGTTACTAATAGGAAAACTAGTTATACATGACTTGTAATGTGAAAATAGGGCAAGTGAATTAATACCTTATAAAGCCCCTATCAAATGCTTTATAATTACCTGTAGTTGTATTAACAATGTATACTGTATATGCTCATGGGTCAGGATTTTATTTCTTTTATCCCCTAATCAAAATTGTGCTGATCGCTGTAACTCTCTATTGGTTCAATCAGTCTCACTACTCTCTGGGCCACTCTGTCTTCCAACTCCTTCTGGCTGTCCCTTTAGCCTGCTCCTCCTCCAGCACCTCTACCTTATCATTAGACACTGGATCCTAGCTAATAGCTACCAGACAATTCTGCCCAAGATTTGAAGAACGAGTTTGTAGAGACTGGATTGGCTATCGGACGGCCAACTTCACTCCTTAGTACCGTATTCCTTCAAAAATGCACGCATTCCTTCAAAAATGCATGAGCCAGGCCTTCTCGTCCAAAAAAATCCTTAGAAAATGCATGCGTATTTTCTCACTGAAGTAATGGGTGGATTTCAGTGTAACGTAAACAAGTCATTTCCTGCGAGCCTTCATAACATTTTTTTACCTTACTATTTTGGTATAAACATTTTCCCACCAGTGTGGCGGAAAGCCTTCAGAGATTTACACGCTATACGGAATATCTGCCTGAATCTAGCACATTTGGTGTTAATTATGGACCCTGTGTGAAAACATATTTTGCTTGGGCTGGTTAACCATTTTCATATTTTCCGGGCGCTTTATCTTCCAGATACCCAATGTCATTAAAAATGATCAGTTGCTTATGTTGATGGACTTTAGCTGCTGTGAAATGTATATTCCTTTATTCATACAGGAGAAACAAGCTGAAACCATGGTCTCTTACATTTGTGCCTTGTAATACAGCAATTAGCAAACAAGGGCAACAATTTAAAATGTAATGCAGAGAGAAATTGAAAACAAAATAAAAAGTAAAAGACATAATTAAGGTAACAATAAAAACACATTAAGAAAAGTATTTACAGCATTTATAGTAAAAACATTATGTAACAGGAATTTGAAATGCATTACAGGCACCACAGCTCCCAACTGAAGATTACCCTGCACATCATTCCATGTGTGAGGGGCATAGTATTCACAATTATGTTGAATTAAAAAAATTAATAAGCATATTTTTCAACAAAGAAAGTGCTTACTGTAAAGTTTGGCAGCGGAGAGATAATTGTATGGTGCTGTGTTTTATGGTGTGGGCTACGCCCCTCAGGTCCTGTGAAGGGTCATCCAACTTAGTGGCAACAGTTTGGGGAAGGCCCTTTCCTGTTCCAGCATGACTGTGCCCCTGTGCACACAGTGGGGTCCAAAATGACGTGGTTAAACAAGGTTAGTGTGGAGGAACTTGAGTGGCCTGCACAGAGACCTGACCTTAACCTGACTGAACACAATTGGGATGAAATTGGAATGGTGATTATGAGCCACGCCTTCTCATTCAACAGCAGTGTCTGACCTAACAAATGCTCTTTTGGCTGAATGGGCACAAACTCTTGTGGAATGCCTTCCCAGAAGAGTGGGGGCTGTTATAGCTACAAAAGAGGGGCCAGCTCCATATTAAAACCCATTTAACAAGTGTTCTATCTTCCACAAAATATATTTTCTTTACAAATATTAGCATATGTTTTGGTTATTATGCTGGATTTTCAGTAAAAGCCACATTAACGCAATGTGTCTTGATTGAAATATGGTGGTCATGTATGTTATTTTAAATTAAATATAAGTATATAAATATCCGTTTAGAATTTTAAATATACAGTACCAGTAAAAAGACAGTATACTGTCTTCCCATTGAACTGTATTTCTTTCTTACTCAGCAGAAATGTTTAATTATTACTTTCTGTTTTACTATGGTATACATTTGAGATGACACATGCCAAACTCCCTTAGCTAATCAATCAACATTGGGAAAGTCAGAGAACACAATGAGACAGAAGTATCTTTACTTTCATCAATTATACAATAACTATAAAAATAGCTACATGTTTGAAAATGTCCACTATTAAGGCAATAATTAAAGGGGTATTTCACCCTGGGGGACCCTAAAACTAGTTATACATGACTTGTAATGTGAAAATAGGGCAAGTGAATTAATACCTTATAAAGCCCCTATCAAATGCTTTATAATTATCTGTAGTTGTATTAACAATGTATACTGTATATGCTCATGGGTCAGGATTTTATTTCTTTTATCCCCTAATCAAAATTGTGCTGATCGCTGTAACTCTCTATTGGTTCAATCAGTCTCACTACTCTCTGGGCCACTCTGTCTTCCAACTCCTTCTGGCTGTCCCTTTAGCCTGCTCCTCCTCCAGCACCTCTACCTTATCATTAGACACTGGATCCTAGCTAATAGCTACCAGACAATTCTGCCCAAGATTTGAAGAACGAGTTATTATACAATAACTATAAAAATAGCTACATGTTTGAAAATGTCCACTATTAAGGCAATAATTAAAGGGGTATTTCACCCTGGGGGACCCTACAGGTGGTTTGTATCATCAATCACCAGGTCAGAGTTCCGGTTTAGTATGTGGAGAGAGTATACACGCTGAGAGGCTCCTGTGCATTAGCTAATTTATGTTAGATTTTTGCTGTGCATGCATCTTCATTCCATACCAAGCAATTTGACTAGTTTGTCTGTTACCTTCTTCATTTCAGTGTCACATAGTTTGAGACACAAGCGCATTGCGACCAGCGTTTCACCCACAATGGCTGACTCTGAGTGTCATGGCGCAGAGAGAGCAATTACTCTCTCAGAACTCCAGGATTCCACTCAACTCTCATTTTGGAAATTACAGCTCACATAGCTGTTCGGCTGAGGTTTGCTGTCGAGACAGCTTTGGCACCTACTATTCAGGTGCCTCTGGCCTCTTTCTCTTCTGCTCTGGATGGCATCTGAGCTGAGGACCAGGTCCGCCATATGGATGCCTTTAAACTAGGGGTGTCACAATATACTGGTATTGACGATTACTGTGATATTTAAAAAATGAAATATTGATATTATGTTAATAATACACATAATTATATCGTATTCACTAGGCGAAACTGAAGTTGTGTTTTTCATAAAACTCCTCGATTTTTCTAGAGTTTATTCATGTTAGTTATTGACAAACAAGGAGACTGCACAAGGAGTCAAGGAGATTGCACCTATGCACTGGCATTGAAATTAACTTGTTTGCCCCACTAGAACCCCCGGGAGAGATCCGCAAAGATGCACCATTTTTGTAGGATGTTGTATTTATCCAAAAACGTTTTCCGTAGATTATTCATGGACAAATTATGCATGTGTTTAAACTACAAGTCTGGACCTATACACTAGCATTTGAATTAACACCTTTTCATAGCCTATTCACTATGTGAAAATGTTTTGTATTTTTACAAGAATTAGGCCTTAGTTCAGCGGGATGCCTTTTCACTATCCATTAACTGTAATTGTTCTTTTTGTACTCTTTTTTTTTTTGTACAGTTATGGTTACAGACTTATGGTTCTCCACCTCCACCTTCAGTTCATTTTCCAAAAAAGAGATAAAAAAACACAAACTAAGTTGAAGATGAATTTGACTGCTAGCATTTTTTTCCTTCAAAGTTTCTACAGATACCGCGATAATATCGTTACCGTGGATTCTTTTGGCCACAATAATCTTGTAGTGAAAATCTGATACTGTGACAGCCATACAGTTCTGCTCAAAAGTTTGCATACCCTTGGAGAATTGGTAATATGTAATTTTTTTAGAGAAAACATGAGTGAGCAGGCAAAACATTTATTTATTATGGGATTCATATTCAACTGTAGGTTATAACAGAGTGGCAAAATCATAAAACAAAACATGGAAACAACGAAGAAATTAAATGACCTCTGTTCAAAAGTCTGCATACCCTTAGTTCTTAATACTGTGTATTGCCCCCTTTAGCATAAATGAGAGCGTGCAGTCTTTTGTAATAGTTGTCTATGAGGCCCCGAATTCTTGCAGGTGGTATAGCTGGCCATTCCTCTTGGCAAAATGCCTCCAGGTCATGCAAGTCTTTGGCCGTCTTGCATGAACCGCACGTTTGAGATCCCCCTAGAGTGGCTTGATGATATTAAGGTCAGGAGGCTGGGATGGCCACTCCAGAACCTTCATATTTTTTCTGCTGTAACCACTGGAGGGTTAACTTGGCCTTGTACTTCTGTTTGTTGTCGTGCTGGAAGGTCCAAGAGCGTCCCATGCGCAGCTTTCGTGCAGAAGAATGCAAATTGTCTGCCAGTATTTTCTGATAACATGCTGCATTCATCTTGCCATCAATTTTCACAAGATTCCCGTACCTTTAATAATAATAACTTATATAGTGCCTTTCATAATACCCAAGGTCACATAACAAATGAGGGGGGACTTGGGGGTTAGGGATCAAAGGACTTGAAAACATTGAGATAAATGTTTTAAGGTGCTTTTTGAATATGGGCAAGGATGGAGCAGAGCGGATGTGGAGTGGTAGACTGTTCCACAGTTTTGGAGCATTGGCAGAGAAAGCCCTGTCTCCAAAAGTCCGCAACCTGGTACGGGGGATGTCCAGTAGGTCTTTGTCAGAGGACCGCAAGGAACGTGACTGTGTGTAGGGGTGGAGTAGTTCTGTGAGGTATTTAGGTGAAAGTCCATGGAGAGATTTGTAGGTAAGCTGGAGGATCTTATAGGTGATGCGAGACTTGACGGGCAACCAGTGGAGCTGTTTGAAAATGGGAGTAATATGCTGCCAGGGCTTTGTGTGGGTTAGAACCCTGGCAGCAGAGTTCTGAACATACTGGAGTCTGCTGAGGGTCTTGGTGGGCAGTCCGGACTGGACACCATTGCAGTAATCCATACGGGAGGTGATAAATGCATGGATGAGTGTCTCAGTTACTGAATGTGTAAGGCCGGAGTCGTGAAATAGGTGGTAGAAGGCAGACTTGGTGATTTTGTTGATGTGGGACCGGAAGGAGAGAGTGGAGTCCAGGATGACACCCAAGTTGCGCACCTCCGGTGACGGGGAAATGGAGCAACCATCCACAACCAGGGCCAGGTCTCCAACTTTCCTGAACAGTGGTGCAGGAGCCACCACCATGAGTTCTGTCTTGTTACTGTTGAGTTTGAGTAGGTTTGTGGTCATCCATGATTTGAGTTCCTGCAGGCAGTTGACAAGTTGAATGGGTGGAAGCTGGGAGGAGGGGTTTGTGCTGATATTAAGCTGGGTGTCATCAGCGTAGCAGTGGAAATTAAGTCCATGTTTACGGAAAATATGACTTCAGAGCTCACCCCCCCCCCCCCCCCCAACACAACAGTGAGACACCACCATGATTCACAGTGGGGATGGTATTCTTTTCACTAGAGGCCGTGTTGACCCCTCTCCAAACATAGCACTTATTGTTGTGACCATAAATCTCTATTTTGGTCTCGTCACTCCAAATTACAGTGTGCTAGAAGCTGTGAGGCGTGTCAAGGTGTTTTTTGTGGAATTGGCACAGTTAAGTCTTCTATCTGGCAACTCCACCATGCAGCACATTTTTGTTCAATTATTGTCGTATTGTGCTCCTTGAAATAACCACACCGTCATTTCCAGAGGAGCCTGTATTTCTCCTGAGGTAACCTGTGGGATTTTCTTTGTATCCCGAACAATTCCTCTGGTAGTTTTGGCTGAAAACTTTCTTGGTCTACCTGACCGTGGCTTGGTATCAAGAGATCTTTGGATTTTCCACTTCTTAGTGATTTGACCAGTACTGACTGGCATTTGCAAGGCTTTGGATATTTTTTATATCCTTTTCAATCTTTATAAAATTACATTACCTTGTTACGCAGGTCTTTTGACAGTTCTTTTCTGCTCCCCATGGCTCACTATCTAGCCTGCTTAATGCATCCACGTGAGAGCTAACAAACTCATTGACTATTTATACACAGACACTATTTGCATTTTAAAAAGCCACAGGTGTGGGAAATTGAACTTTAATTGCCATTTTAACCTATGTGTGTCACCTTGTGTGTCTTTAACAAGGCCAGACATTCAAGAGTATGTAAACTTTTGATCAGGGCCATTTGGGATTATTTCTGTTATCATTATGATTTAAAAAAGAGCCAAAAAACTATGTGATAATAAGTGTCTTCATATAATCACTATCCTTAACTTAATTCTTTTTTTTTTTGCATAATCAGTGATATTTTTTAAATCAATGCCAGTATTTCACAATTTCTACCACGGTATGCAAACTTAGGAGCACAACTGTACTTTGAACACAACCTTAGTGGCTACAGCAATCACATAATGTCCCTTGAGGAATCGGTTGCCTGACTGACATCTGAGAAACAAAAACTGGTGGACCTGGAGGCCCGCTCATGCCGCTGCAACCTTCGAATAATTGGAATTACGGAGAAGTCAGAAGGCGGGGAACCAGTGGTATAGATTTATTAGTGGAAATGTTAGGTTCCACTCTCGTTCCTGTTCGCCCAAAACTGGACATAGATGTGACAACGCTAGATCTACTTCACACTCTCTTTTGGGACTCTTAAGGCCTTAAGGCCTACTAATTATTTCCTAGTCCTCTCATGTGAACAATGCTCAAAAGGCCAAGTTAGAGGAAGCCATCCTTAAACTAGATCACCAATATGCCCCAATGCCATCTCCAGAGCTGTATAAGCGGCGCTTGAACTTGCAATCTGAATTTTACCTCTATTCCTCCCTATATGCATCTGAGTTCCCATCAGATACTGCCAATATGACTTGTTTCCTGGGTGATCTGGAGACGACTCCTGTTGACTCTGACACTGCAGCAGACAATGACTCCCCTCTCAGTTTGGGCAGTCTATAAAGTCAATGCGGAGTAGTAAAGCTCCAGGGCCCAATGGGTTTTCTGTTGAGTTGTTTAAGAAATGTCATGCCAAGTTAGCACCCTTTTGTCTATGTACAATGAGTCACTGGAACGTGTCTGGTTGCCACCGATTCTAACACAGACATCAATTGCGCTTCTTAAGAAGGGGAAAGATCCTACTTCCTGCACTTCATTCAGGCCCCTGAGCCTCCTTAATGTCAATGTGAAGGAACTGGCTAAAGGGATAGTGAATCGTCTGGAGGAGGTCCTGCCTGGAATCATATCAAAGGAACAGACTGGCTTAATAAAGGGTAGACACTTCTTTTTAACATCTGTACGTTGTTCGATATTGTTTATTCCAAACAATTCGCAAAATTTCCTGAGGTGGTAATCTCTCTAGATGCGGTGAAGGCATTCGACAGAATTGAATGGGAATACCTTTTTTGTGTTCTTAAGAAGTTTGGATTTGGGGACACATTCTGATCATTTATCCCTTTGAACGTGGTACCAGGCAGGGTTGCCCTCTCTCCCTTTTATTTGCCCTCGCTATTTAGCCCGTTTCAATAGCTCTACATGCATCTTCCTCTTTCTAGGGTGTGTCACGGGAGGTGGTTGAACACAGGTTGTCGTTGTATGCTGTATCAGTTTTGGTCTCCCATCTCATCTTCATCCGCTTATCCGGTATCGGGTCGCGGGGGCAGCAGCTCCAGCAGGGGACCCTAAACTTCCCTTTCCCGAGCCACATTTGCCAGCTCTGACTGGGGGATCCTGAGGCGTTCCCAGGCCAGTGTCGAAATATAATCTCTCCACCTAGTCCTGGGCCTACCCCGAGGTCTCCTCCCAGCTGGACGTGCCTGGAGCACCTCCCTAGGGAGACGTCCTGGGGGCATCCTTACCAGATGCCCGAACCACCTCAACTGGCTCCTCACGGATGACTGAGCTTCTCACCCTATCCCTAAGAGAGAAGCCAGCCACCCTTCTAAGAAAACCCATTTCAGCCGCTTGTACTCGCGATCTGACCCAGCCTTCATGACCATAGGTGAGGGTAGGAACCTTAGGCTAGCAGACTATCAAAAATGGCAGCTTTGGTGGTGTTGCGTGCTGCTGGTGCTGGAAGATGAGTTTTTAAACTTTATTTCTATTAAAATCAAGACACTATCACAGGATGAAATTGTTTTGTTAGCCTCAAACAACTTCTCTGACTGGATTGAGCATTCCAAGAGACTTCTTCTGTTTGAACTGTGCCCGACAACGCAACGCAATGTCAAGCACAAAGGCGCTCAGAAGGATGTTAATAATATTAAGGACTGCTTGAAATTGCTCAATGAGCACGGTGAAGATATCCCCAGGTTTGTCTCACACTTTCTGGATGAATTTCCACCTGTTGGGTTTGGCAACATGGATGCCTCAGCGCTACTCGGCAGGATGGAACGTTTGAGTCGGGAAGTTTCTACTCTAAGGGGAGTTTTGGAAACGCAGGCAAGCGTGAGTGAAAACCTTGGGGCGGCTACTACGGCCCTAGATCGCCGGATGACGGATATTGAGAATATCCGCGGATCCCCTGGCCGGGCTGGTGCTGCGTCAGGATCTCAGGAGAGAGAAACGCAGGGGTCGGCGGGTCTTGTCCGCCAGTCACTGGGAGAGGCTATGAGTACCCAACCTCCATCACCAGCATGGAATACTGTCGTGAGGGAAGGGAGGTGTAAGCCTCAGAAGCCCCCAAAAGTGGCCATGCTAGCGAAACCTGGTGGCATGCAGACCCATCTAAAGCGAGAGCGCAAAATGGGAATAGTTGGTACCGGCACAGTGAGTAACATTTTAGTAATTAAAACCAAGCTGGTCAGTGTCTTTGCAACTAGATTTTCCCCGCATCTTGATGTGGTCATGCTGTGTGATTATCTGATTGAAGAACTGGGCAATTCTGTGATGTGTCGGAAGATTGATTCTACCCGCAACAGATTCAGTTTGTTTCATGTTACTGTTGAATGTAATTAAGTTGATGAAATGTACAAGCCACAACTTTGGCCGGCGGGGATCTATGTACGTCGCTATTTTGAGGCTTGCAGACCCAAAGCTAACAGTGACAGAGGAGAGGCTGGCCCACAGCAGCAGCGCTCTGTGTCTGTTCTTATACCTGTAGCTCCACAGGGGAGCAGCAGTTAGGCTGCGGCGCAGGATTAATAAGCTTAGATGTTTATCAATATCGTGTCATATAATGCACGAGGACTGCATGTTGGGCACAGTGAAGTAGACAAATCGCGCCGCCTACTAGTGGATAAACTTTTGGAGGCCTGTGATGTACTATGTGTTCAAGAAACTTTCTTACCAAAGCAGGATTTAGAGGGTCTAAATTCCCTGCATGAAGACTTTTATGGGGCGGGTGAATCTACTACTGACCTGAGTACCAGGATTGTTCATGGTAGAATACCTGGCGGTGTTGCCCTGTTATGACATAAAAAATATGATCAGCTGGTTAAGGTGGTTAGACTGGATGTTGATTGGGCCATAGGAATTGAGTTTAATTGTGGTGATAAAAACTTCATTATCTTAAACACACCCTATGAGTGTTCTCAAAATGGAGAGGAATATCTTGATAGGTTGGCTTGTGTTGTCTTTCATTCAAGATAATGTTTCCACTTTTTTACTGTGGGTGACATGAATGCAGATGTTTCTGACAACAGCGCTTTATTTGCCAAACATTTAATGCAGTTCTGTTCTGATAATGGTCTAATTCTGTCTAGCAAAGTGCTCTTGCCTGTTAGTAGCTACACTTACATTATTGAGGCATGGCACACAACCTCATGGCTAGATCATTGCATTTGCACGGCTGATGCACATGATTCTATAGAGGCCATAAAAATGTATTATGAATTTGCCACTACTGATCATTTGCCTTTTTCCTTATCTGTAAGTCTAGGCAATATACCTGCTCTTGTGTCTGTAGATAACGTGTGTGGGGAAAATAGATTGGTCTAATCTGAATGAGGAGGACCGTAAAGAATATTACATCTAGTCTGACATCCTGTTGAATAACATTGAATTACCTAAAGATTCTATGGTATGTTATGATATTAATTGCAAGAACCCTCAACAAGGTATTGAGCTATGCACCCTGTAAGAGAATATTGTGAAGTCCCTCCTTGTTTTGAGCAGGCCCTTGTATAAGACACACAGATTGTACAAAGTTAAGCCAGGTTGGAATGGCCATGTGGAAGAGATACATGCTGAGGCAAGAAGGGCCTTTAAAGCATGGGATGAGTCAGGCAGATATAAACAGGGTCCCTTATTCCAATATAAGAAACAGGCAAATGCAAAGTTTAAATATGATTTACGTTTCATTAAGAGGAAGGAAAATTCAATGAGATCGGACTCTCTAGCAAGGAAGATGCAATATAATAGTCCTACTGATTTCTGGAAAGAAATCAAAAGAATGAATAATTGCAAAACATCGTTACCAACGAATATTGATGGTGTCAATGGCTTAGAAGAAATTACTCAGCTGTGGCAGAAACATTACTATGAGCTGTTTAACTGTGTTAAAAGTAAGTCTTTTACAATGGGTGACATTGATAGTAATGAAGATTCGACTGTTCTACCTCAAGAAATATATGATGCAATTATGATGCTAAAGGATAATAAGGCATGCGGTATAGATGAAATATCTGCGGAGCATTTAAAATTTGCAAGTAGAAAACTATGTCCCCTAATTGCTATTTGTTTTACTGGGTTGTTAGTCCATGGTTGTTTACCTGATTCTATAATCTATTATCTGTTACATTAGTGCCTATCATTAAGGAAAAAGCTGGTAAGATTAATAGCTTGGATAATTACAGGCCTATAGCTTTAGCTAGTATTTTATCCACAGTATTTTATCCAAGGTCTTGGAGAGGATTATACTGAATAGGCTGGGACATTTTGTCTTGACCTCTGACAATCAGTTTGGCTTCAAACCTAAAAATGGCACTGATATGTGTATTTATGCCCTAAAGGAGGTTTTGTATAATAAGCATAATTCCACAATCTTTGTGTTTTATTGATGCCTCCAAAGCCTTTGATCGGGTAAATCATGAGAAGCTATTCAACAAATTGCACAACAGAGGGGCTCCCAAATACCTAGTGAGAATCTTGGCCTTTTGGTATGCCCATCAGTCAATGAATGTGAAATGGGGTAACTCTATGTCTGCCTCATTCAATGTAAGTAATGGAGTTAGGCAGGGAAGCATCTTATCTCCCTTTCTTTTTAATGTTCATATGGATGATCTATCAAAGTTGTTAAATAACTGTGGTACAGGCTGTACCATTATCAACCACCTAATGTACGCGAATGACCTGGTCATTCTTTGTCCATATAGTGCTGGCCTTCAACACCTATTAAGGGTATGTTCTCAATATGGCTCAGAGTTTGATATTGTGTTCAATTCTAAGAAGAGTAATATAATGATTGCTAGAAGGAGGGAGGACAATAAACTCTCATTTCCTGCTTTTTATCTGGCTGGTATTTTACTTAAAGTGTGTGTGGAGGTCAAATACTTAGGACACTATATAACTGATGACCTGTCTGATGATAGGAACATTCATAGACAGTATTGTATGATGTATGCACAAGCTAATATGCTGAATTGCAAATTTAGTATGTGTTCACTATCTGTGAAGACCACACTTTTTAAAGCTTTTTGTACTCCGATGTACACTGCCCACTTGTGGCGGCGCTATAAAAAAAGCAGTATGCAGAAACTTAATGTGGCATATAATGATGGTTTGGGGCTGCAGCTTAAATTGCCACGATGAGGCAGTGCGAGCCAAATGTGTGTAAGTGTTAATGTATTCACGTGTCCTGCTGTACTCAGGAATCTCATGTACAGATGTATGTGTAGATTGGCAGTGTCATATAACAGCATTATCGCAACATTAGTGAACCCTGCATTGAGTGCAGTTATGTTCACTTCGAGACTGTGGAACCATTGGCGTTCTAGTTTATATGTTAATATCTGAACACTCTTTTTGTGTATTGTGGAACCCCTGTAGTAATGAGGAACAGGTGTGCGTAATAGTGGAGAGTCCGGGTGTTCGGTAAATGCGGAGCTAGCAGCTAGAGGCTGACATGATCAAGGGAGGCACTGTGACAGTGTAGGCTACTGCAAATCATCCTTTCCTGTATTTATTTATCAAATGTATCCTTTTTAACAAGCAACCGTGCTTTAGACCTATGTACTGCTATTCATGCGGATATCCTTTGATCAGCGCAAACAGGTCGGTAATTTGTGTTATTTTACCTTGTACATCATCAAAATGAAAATGAAATTCTAAGGATTTTTTAATAATTTAAGTGGTACGGCCTAATAAACAAATGAAAATACTATAACCTGTGTTCTTAGAAATAATCGTTCTATGTATTATTTTATTTTTCGTATGATAAGACCTTCACATTCTTGTATTTTTCTAATTCATTCATCATTTAAAACAAATTCTGTAATTCATTATTTTTTAGACCATACTAAATAGTTTGACGACCCAGTAGATGAACTGATGCTCTGACTGGATGGTGATGCTGCTGAGGGGAATGTGTATACTAATAGGGCCGATTCATATACTAATGCAGAGAAACGGCATTTGGCTCTGGCTGATACTGTTTGTCTGAAATGCTTGGCGGTTCTGGTGTTAAGCACCAAACCTGGTCAAATTACATAGAGCAAGCATATTGTTTAAAATGCAATCTCTTCCCTCAATATTGATGAAACCAATTACAAAATTCCTGCTTTGAGATTGGATTAATGACAAAAAAACAACAGCTTTCACAATGGAAAGTCATGCCTAAATGTAAAGGGTTGTCACCATGCAGTTATAGATATTGGCGTATTTGTAGTCCTCTTCAGTGTGTATGATATAATTCCATTCTCCTTGTATTTAGAAAGTAGCCATCACCTCTACCGGACCCAGGGCACATGGGTCATTGTGGGGATGCTGTCCTTCCTTCTGTTGGAGAAGATGTTTCCAGATGACAACAGCCAGGAGGACTCCAAATGGAAATGTCAGCAGGTGCCTATGATTAAATCTATGGTCCATCATGGTCCATCTGGTCTTCAAATGACCTGCTAACTGGCTCATTCTTGGATGTGATTCAGTTCCAAATGTTCACCATAGAGAGCTTTTCCAACACAGCTGTTTGTTGGCCTGTCAACTTTCTGTTAATTTCTGCTTGAATGTTCTATATTTACAGAATATTTTGTGAATCTTAAAATAAAATGGCCAATTTCAGGGTATTCAATTGGTTTGATTTGAGGTCATATTTTAACAAAATAATGTTGCATTAACTACACACATGATTTCCTGAAATGATAGAATGATCCATCTGATATATTCTTCTTTTCAAGAGAGAATTTTCAAGAGGAAATGTGTGTTTCCGTTTTACTATCTTAGTGAGGGACTAAAACGAAAAATCATGGTGAAGACAATTGGCCGGTCCTCTATTTGAAAGTAAAAGAAACAGGAATTTGTGTGTATAGTTGTGCTCATAAGTTTGCATGAAATTTGTGCATTGTTTTAGAAAATATGAATGATCATGCAAAAAACTTATTTAAGGATAGTGATCATATGAATCCACTTATTATCACATAGTTGTTTGACTCCTTTTTAAATCATAATGATAACAGAAATCACCTAAATGGCCCTGAGCAAAAGTTTACATAGCCTTGAATGTTTGGCAATGGCAATTATAGTTTAAATTCACACACCTGTGGGTTTTTAAATTGCAATTAGTGTCTGTGTATAAATAGTCAATGAGTTTGTTAGCTCTCACAAGGATGCACTCAGCTGGCTAGATACTGAGCCATGGGGAGCAGAAAATAACTGTCAGAAGACCTGCTTAATGGTAATGGAACTTTATAAAGATGAAAAAAATGTGGGGATCTCTTGATACCAAGCCAAGGTCAGGTAAACCAAGAAAGATTTTAGCCAAAAGTTCCAGAAGAATTGTTTGGGATACAAAGAAAAACCCACAGGTAACCTCTGGAGAAATACATGTAGATCTGGAAAAAGTAGGTGTGGTTGTTTCAAGGAGCGCAATATGATGATACTTGAACAAAAAATTAGCTGCATGGTCGTGTTGCCAGAAAGAACCCTGTACTGCGCCAATGCCACAAAAAAGCCTGGTTACAATATGCCCGACAACACCTTGACAAAGCTCACAGCTTCTGGCACACTGTAATTTGGAGTGACCAGACCAAAGTTAGAGCTTTATAGTCAAAACCATAAGCGCTATGTTTGGAGAGGGGTCAACAAGGCCTATAGTGAACAGAATACCATACCCACTGTGAAGCATGGTGGTGGCTCACTGATGTTTTGGGGGTGTGTGAGCTCTGAAGGCACGGTGAATCTTGGGAAAATATATGGCAAGATGAATGCAGTATTGTTATCAGAAAATACTGGCAGCACATGGAACACTTGGACTTTCCAATACGACAATGACCCTAAGCACAAGGCCAAGTTGACCCTCCAGTGGTTACAGCAGAAAAAGGTGAAGGTTCTGGAGTGGCCGTCACAGTCTCCTGATCTTAATATCATCGAGCCAGTCTAGGGAGATCTCAAACAAGACTTTGCATGACCTAGAGGCATTTTTCCAAGTCGAATGGGAAGCTACCACCTGCAAGAATTTGGGGCCTGATGGACAACTATTACAAAAGACTGCATGCTGTCATTGATGCTAAAGGGGTCTGTACACAATATTAAGAACTAAGGGTATACAGACTTTTGAACAGGGGTCAGTTAAATTTTTTCTTTGTTGCCATGTTTTGTTTTATGATTGTGCCATTCTGTATCCCATAAGAAATAAAAGACATGTGTTTTGCCTGCTCATTCATGTTTGTTTTTTCATAAATGGTACATATATTACCAATTATCCAAGGTTATGCAAACTGATGAGCACAACTGTATACCACTCTTCCTTCTCTTTGTCACTAAGGAGGAGTAGGAAAGGTTGGTATTCAAGTCTGGGTGCATTTATTAATGGAGGTAAATAAAAGAAGCTGCTTCAATGTGGTCCAAGAAGACTTTTCAGGAATTCATATTCAGATTTGGGGCCATTAAACATGTTCAGATATATGTGATGATACCACTAATATTAATGTTATGAGCAATGTCTTTCCAGTTCTCCTTCTTCCAGTCTCATATAAATTACTGACCACTCACACAGTAAAAGACAGATATGTGTAAAGAAAAAGTACAACTGAATGACTTGGGATCAGAAAATTGGGGGAAAGAAGTGTGAACTCAGTACTAGCGGTTCTGTTTAAATATTTAGTGTACTATGTAATCTTTTGAATTGGTGCTAATTATAATAATGTTGTATTTGCCACCCCATTTCCACAGACCTTCCATAGCTCAAGTTGTTTGGCCTCCCATATTAATGGATGTCAATCTTATACATATGGCTCATCATCCAAGCCAAAGAGCAGCTTGCAGCAAATGCCAGAGAAAATAAAGGTAATAAAGGTTTTATCCTATGTATAAGGTTTGTCTGATGGGATAATGTTAACAAGCCATATACAGTGCTACTTGAAAGTTGGTGAGTCCTAAAGGGATGGTCCTTATTTTTCTGTAAAACATCAAAATAATATACAGCTCCGGAAAAAATTAAGAGACCACTGAACCGTTTTCTTTCCAAAAATGTTGAAAAGGAAGGTTTTGTGAATCTTTGTCCTTACGGTTCCTAAGGTCCCTATTTTAAAGCTATAGTGAAATGTTGCGATCATCAGCTCTGTAAAATTACGTTACGTAGAGCCAGTGGCAAATTGAGTGTTCCATTGTGCCAGCTGTATCAAAACCGAGAAGAAAATAAGTAATAACTGATGACATCATGTATATAACATTGATCTACCACTGATATTCATTTTGACTTACATATTGACTTACTCTAAAACACGTTTACTTTTAAAATAGAGGATTGCTTTCTAATTTCTTGTGCGTCTTCCTTGAAGCTCTCTGGCACCCCCTTAGGAGGCACGCCTTGGACTTTGAAAACCCCTGCTCTAAATCAACACATGGAATTGGTAATTGTAAATATGTTATGTGGGTGGTAAAAAAGACTGATTTTGAACAAATAGATAGTCAATGGTGAACACTGAAAAATAAAAGATTACCCAGGTTCACATACTTTCAAGCAGCACTGCATACATTGCAGGCCATAAGTATTTAGACACAAGTTGTCTTGTTTTGGCTTTTGTTGTTTTTGTACTCCAGCATATTAGATTTGAAATAAAACAAGACTAAGAAGGTAAAGTGCAGACTGGGAGTTTTGACAATTTATTACCTCAAAATGTCCTTAAATTAAGGGAAAATGTACAAAATGTTTGGTTATTTCTAAATTGTTTATCCAATAGGGATGATGTTAGAATAACCTGAATGAATCTGTACTTTAACAATTGTATCATTTAAAATCCAAAATACTGGAGTACAAAGCCAAAGCAACCTAATTTGTGAGATTCATTATTCATTCATTTGTGAGTCTAAATACTAATGGACTTCACCGCACATGATAATAAGGAAGATAAACCTGGGAGTCTCTGTTGCTTTACAGCTGCTAAACCAAACTTCTATTAAATCCACAGTACTGTGTAACCACTTCTGTTTGTGTTTATATCTACAATGGGAGTCTGCTTTGATTCTGTGAATGTTATGCTGTATGCCATTTGCTATATACTGTATGTTCTCTTATCTGGCAGATGAGTGGTTACCTGAACCTACTGGCAAACTGCATTGATAACTTCACGCATGGCCTTGCTGTGTCAGGGAGCTTCCTGGTCAGCAGGAAGGTGAGTTTAACAGTTTGCAGCATATAGTTAATACAGTAAACACAAATTGGCACTTGGACTGTGATAGCTTTTTTCCTTTTTCGTGGCTCAGGTATTTCCTTTTATATCAGATTAACTATTTAGAAGTTACATCAGATTTTGTACAAAGGCCTCCTATTTTATGTTACTGAACTTATTTGGCGGCTTAACATTATGCACAATACAGTAGTCATGTTTTTAACTTGGTCTGATATCCTTTGCATGCAGTGGTTACCTCAGATCTGCAACTCTAATTTACTTTTAGTCTAACTTTCTGGAAAAGTGGGGATATGGCAGCTGTATGGGAAAGTTGAGGAAACACTTGTTAATATAATAAGTAAATGCTCTATATCAATAGTTTAGTAGGATGTATTTTTTATGTTATTTCTAATAATAATCATCATCGTCATCTTTAGAAGTACTGTCATGAAAAAGTGTTATCCCCCTGTCAGATTTTTGCTATTATATGTTATCTGATCTTCAACCTAAACATTATATTACATAATAACAAACCTGAGTGAACAATTAACACAATGTTATAGCAGTCCCATGAGAAAAAGTAATTGCCTTCTGAGGGTGCAGATACACATGCGAAAGTTATGCGGTCAGCTCCTATTAATTTTAAATGGAAATTTAGCAGGCAGCAAAGCAACGTGATTCAGGCTTGGGAAGCAGTTAACAAGTTCGACAAAACATAACCAATCACCGGTTCCTACTGTTTTGCTGGAATCTCTTCCATGTTGGACAACCAAAGTTCGATCCCAAATAATCCGCTGTTGGACAACGAAAGTTGATCCCAAGACACCATTCACCATTTCCAGGCAAACAAATGTTCACTCTGAATGAACACATAGCTGCCCCTTCAGAACTAGATTACCAACAAATCTCTATGGAGGGCACTCAAAGTTTATAGGGTAGTGGGGCTTGCTTGGGATTCACAAGAGTACACTTTACTTCCATTAAGAAACGTTCTGTTTCCCACATTATTTCAGCAAACATGTAATGGCTGGGGTAAAAGTTGCATTTGGAGACTAAACAGAGTTTATCTCAGTATCAACAGGCCCTGTGGTCTTGTGAGAACATTCCCGACATTGATGCATATAAATAACATTTGACCATGCGTCAATTTCCCTCTCTGACTTTCCAATTTATTTGATTTTTTTTCTCTCAGTCGTCGTACATCTACATTGCTCAAAAATATTAAGGGAACACTTAAATCACACATTGAATTTCAATGAACGAAATATATTTAAGATCAAAATCTTTACTGTACATTGTGTAATTCATTGAGAAAGAAATTATGTACAGTGGGGAGAACAAGTATTTGATACACTGCCGATTTTGCAGGTTTTCCTACTTACAAAGCATGTAGAGGTCTATCATTTTTATCATAGGTACTCTTCAACTGTGAGAGACGGAATCTAAAACAAAAATCCAGAAAATCACATTGTATGATCTTTAAATAATTAATTTGCATTTTATTGCATGACATAAGAATTTGATCACCTACCAACCAGTAAGAATTCCGTCTCTCAAAGACCTGTTAGTTTATCTGTAAGAAGCCCTCCTGTTCTCCACTCATTACGTGTATTAACTGCACCTGTTCGAACTTGTTACCTGTGTAAAAGACACCTGTCCACACACTCAATCAAACAGACTCCAACCTCTTCACAATGGCCAAGACCAGAGAGCAGTGTAAGGACATCAGGGGTAAAATTGTAGACCTGCACAAGGCTGGGATGGGCTACAGGACAATAGGCAAGCAGCTTGGTGAGAAGGCAACAACTGTTAGCGCAATTATTAGAAAATGGAAGAAGTTTCAAGATGACAGTCAATCTCCCTCGGTCTGGGGCTCCATGCAAGATCTCACCTCATGGGGCATCAATGATCATGAGGAAGGTGAGGGATCAGCCCAGAACTACATGGCAGGACCTGGTCAATGACCTGAAGAGAGCTGGGACCGTAGTCTCAAAGAAAACCATTAGTAACACACTACGCCGTCATGGATTAAAATCCTGCAGCGCACGCAAGGGCCCCCTGCTCAAACCAGCGCATGTCCAGGCCCATCTGAAGTTTGCCAATGACCATCTGGATGATCCAGAGGAGGAATGGGAGAAGGTCATGTGGTCTGATGAGAGAAAAATAGAGCTTTATGGTCTGAACTCCACTCGCCGTGTTTGGAGTAAGAAGAAGGATGATTACAACCCCAAGAACACCATCCCAACCGTGAAGCATGGAGGTGGAAACATCATTCTTTGGGGATGCTTTTCTGCAAAGGGGACAGGACGACTGCACCGTATTTAGGGGAGGATAGATGGGGCCATGTATCGCAAGATCTTGGCCAACAACCTCCTTCCCTCAGTAAGAGCATTGAAGATGGGTCGTGGCTAGGTCTTCCAGCATGACAACGCCCCGAAACACACAGTCAGGGCAACTAAGGTGTGGAAGATGTAAGAAGCATCTCAAGGTCCTGGAGTGGCCTAGCCAGTCTCTAGACCTGAACCCAATAGAAAATCTTTGGAGGGAGCTGAAAGTCTCTTTTCTCAGCGACAGCCCCCAAACCTGAAGGATCTGGAGAAAGTCTGTATGGAGGAGTGGGCCAAAATCCCTGCTGCAGTGTTTGCAAACCTGGTCAAGTACTACAGGAAACGTATGATCTCTGAAATTGCAAACAAAGGTTTTTGTACCAAATATTAAGTTCTGCTTTTCTGATGTATCCAATACTTATGTCATGCCATAAAATGCAAATTAATTACTTAAAAATCATACAATGTGACACAGACTTCTACATGCTTTGTAAGTGGGAAAGCCTGCAAAATCGGCAGTGTATGAAATACTTGTTCTCCCCACTGTAACAATAGTCCTTGGAAACCAAAATCACCAACCGATTGAGGGCTGGATTCAAACTCACATCGAAAATCAAAGTAATCATTTGAAGTCAGAGGCTGTTTCAACTTGCATGAATTTCATCACAGCAACTCAATGTGACTCAGTAGTGTGTATGGCCCCCACATGCTTGTATGCACTCCAGACAATGTTTGGGTATGCTCCTGATGAGACATGGATAGTGTTCTATGGGATCTCCTCCCAGACCTGGATCAGGGCATCAGTGTGCTCCTGGACAGTCTGTGGTGCTACTTGGCAGCGTCGGATGCACCGATACATAATGTCCCATAACCCTCCCAAGGATATGCCTCCCCAGACCATCACTGACCCACCGCCATGGATGATGTTGCAGGCAGCATAACGTTCACCATGGCGTCTCAAGACTCTTTCACATGTGTCACATGTGCTCAGTGTGAACCTACTCTCGTCTGCGAAGAGAATATGGCGCTAATTGCGGACCTGCCAATTCTGGTGTTCTTGGGCGAATGCCAATCGACCTGCACAGTGCTGGGCTGTGAGCACCGCTCCCACTAGAGGACGTCGGGCCCTTATTTTCTGAACCATCTTTTTAGCTAATGTTTACCAGCCATAGTAGCGGGTAGTTTTGTCAAATCTATGCACCAAAGCAAAAAATTACCTGCATTTGACAGGTAGCGGGTGTTACTGACTTTCCTACCCTTCTCCTGAGTTCACCTGGAGAGGTGTGAAATTCTGAGTAATCTGGAATGTAACTAAATGTATGATATTGTGGACATCCCCATAAAGGGATGAATAGTCTGATATGCTTTATTGTACTGTATGGGTTATGGATCAAACTTTACAAGAACATTGTAGAATGTTTGTCCATGTTGCAAGACTCAAGCCGATGAGAACATTGATGAATACACAGACTCTGTCTCAGCATATACAGTTGTGCTCATAAGTTTGTATACCCTGGCAGAAATTGTGAAATGTTGGCATCTTTTTAGAAAATATGACTGATAATGATATTGTATTTAAGGAATGTGACCATATGAAGCCATTTATTATCACAGTTGTTTTACTCCTTTTTAAATCATAATGATAACAGAAATCACCCAAATTGTAACGAATGATGCAGCAGGCTCAGGATGCAAGTGCTCGAAGAAGGGGTTTAAAAAACAAATACTTAAGCAAACACAAAACACAGCTTGGAGTAGTATTACAAATAGGAAACAGGATACATAACTGAGGCAGAGAATGACCTGGGCTGTGACCGAAATAATACTCAACAATTAATCAGTGACAAAGGTGTGCCTAAATAGTGGTGAAAACAAACGTAACAGGTCCACTCAGTAAACGAGAGACAACGATCGTGAGAAACTGTGGGACGGGACGTGGCGTGCTGGGAACCGGGGGCCTGTGCTTGTGGTGGTGCTGACTTGACAGAGCGGATTGATCGGTTCACTTTGCGCTAGCGGACCGCTGACCACCGGCCTGAAGAAAGAGACATGGAAAGATGGGGAAATCTGATACTGGCAATTGGAGGCAATATGTTACCCTATTGACGCGTTTGACAAATTTGAAGGGCCCAATGTAACGCGGTCTAAACTTCTTGCTTGGTAGGTACATCTTAATTTTCTCATAGATAACCATACTCTCTCCCCAGGCCGATAGTCGGGCGCCTCCTGTCTGTGCCTGTCCGCCTTTTCCTTTTGTCGTCCTATAGGCCATTGCAGGTGTATGTGGGCATCTGACCACACCTTCTCACTCCTCTGGAACCAGCATGTTACTGTAGGAACATCATTGCTGGTGGTATGCCATGAGAACAGTGGAGGTTGGTACCCTAGAAAGCATTGAATTGGCGTGAGACCTGTCGAGGAGTGCATATTCTGCCCTGGGCAAAAACTGGCACCATTGGTGCTGTTGATCGCTACAGTAACTGCGCAAAAACCTCCCCAATTCTTGATTTGTCCATTTTACTTGTTCATTGGATCATGGGTGATGACCCTAAGCACAAGGCCAAGTTGACCCGCCTGTGGTTACAGCAGAAAAAGGTGAAGGTTTGGGAGTGACCATCACAGTCTCCTGACCTTAATATTATCGAGCCACTCTCGAGAGATCTCAAACATGTGGTTCATGCAAGACAACCAAAGACTTTGCATGACCTGGAGGGTCATTTCTTTTAACCCTTCTGTTCTCACTCAAAACCTTCCTTTTCAACTTTTCTGGAAAGGAAAGAAAAAGGTGTAGTGGTCTCTTCATTTTTGCTGTATATTTCCAATTCTCCAAGGGTATGCAAAATTTGGAGCACAACTGTATCTCCAAGTGCATCGATGATGTCGTCCTGAGGGTCAGTGTCAGGACTTTCCCAAACCAAAAGCCCTGGGTAAATTGTCTGTGCTAAGCTCAGATCACTCCGCCTCTAGCTCTGGGGAGCTGGAGGCTTTGAGGAAATCCAGAAATGACCTACGGAAAGCTAACAGGGATGTAAAAAGAGAGTACAGGGATAGGTTGGAGTCAAACTACCACAGCTTTGACCTCAGCCGCATGTGGGTTGAACTGCGACACATCGCAGAATACAAAGGGAGAAATAGCAATGATGCTCGTTCTGCCACCTCGCTCCCTGAAGAGCTCAACTCCTTCTATGCACAGTTGGAGGCGACAAACACAATTCCTTCAGTGAGGCTTGCTGAGGACCAGGACGACAACATTCTGACCCTAACCACGACTGATGAGGAGAGTTTTTAAAATAGTGAACCCTCTGAAGTCACCAGGCCCAGATTCCAGGCTGTGTCCTCAGGGGGTGCGCTGACCAGTTAGTGGAGGCTTTCAACTGCATATTCAACTCTCCCTGTCACTGTCTGCAGTTCCATCCTGCTTCAAACAGAGCACCATCTTCCCTGTACTGAAAAAACCTTCCAGCACCTGCCTGAATGACTACCGCCCTGAGGCACTGACCTCCATTATCATGAAGTGCTTCAAGTAGCTGGTCAGAACTCACATCTGCTCCACTATTCCTGACACCTGGGACCCCTTTCAATTTCCATACCGCCCCAATAGATCTACGGACATTGCCATCGCTCTGACGCCACACACCACCTTCTCCCATCTGGAAAAAGGCAAAACACACATGAGGATGCTGTTGGTGGACAATAGCTCTGCATTTAATGGACAGAATTATGGCTGCCAAGCTTGTTCCTAAGCTCAGGACCCTGGGACTTAACACCTCCCTTTGCAATTGGATCCTGGACTTCCTGACGGGCAGACCCCTGGTGGAGAGAATGGGCAACCTCACCCCCTTTTCAGTGACCCTGAGCACTGGAGCCCCCCAGGGTTGCGTACTCAGTCCCCTCCTATACTCTCTGTTCATGTATGACTGCGTGGCCACAGGCAGCTCCAACATCATCCTCAAATGCCCAGATGACACTACCATCCTGGGTCTCATCTCCAATAATGATGAGACCGTTTACAGAGAGTTAAAGAATCTGGCTACATGTTGCCAGGACAACAACCTCTTTCTCAACGTCTGCAAAACTAAAGATGATCGTGGACTTCAGAAACGGGCAGAGAGGGGGTCATGCCCCCCCATGCATACATAGATGGCGCTGAATTCAGTCTCTGAATTCAAGTTTCTCGGTGTGTTTATCAAAGATTACCTCACTTGGTCCAGACAAGCGAACTTGGCAGTGAAAACTGCCCAAAAACGACAATACTTCCTGTGGAGATAAATGTGGCATGTCTGTAATAACTCTCACCAACTTCTACAGGTGCACCACTGAAAGCATCCGCTCAGGCTGCATTACTGCCTAGTACAGCAGCTGCTCCGCTGAAGTCCCTCGAGGGTGGTACGGTCTGCAGGGCACGATATTAGCTGCCATCTCCCCTCCTTGCAAGGAATCTACCATACACGAAGCCTGAGGAATGCACGGAACATCATCAAAGAACACAACCACCCAGGCTATGGTCTGTTCACACTGCTACCATCTGGTAGACTCTACCAGAGCCATACGGCTCCTCAACCAGCAATGCTGATCCATGATCATACATACATTTAATGGGCATTAGAATATTCCTTTATGTGCCATTCATAAGCATTAACTCATATGTATCTATAATATTCAATACTTATACCATACTATTCATACTCCCCATCCTGCTCTTTCAAAAATTGCTGATAGTTTACATTGATATGTATATTATTGCCAGACTTGCCATATCTATAATTTCAATACCACTACCAATATTGTTGCTAGTTTACAGTACTCTTTTTAAACTGCTGCTAGTGTTCAATGTTATGTATTTTATTGCTTCATTTTCATTTTTAACTCTCACTATGTAGTCGCGTGCCATGTCACAACGTTTTCATTGTGCAGGATGACGCTGTGTTGTTTGTTGCATTTGAAAATAAACATTGTAACAGTTATTTGAGTTTGTTCTTGTTAAAGAGACTTCCCAACACGATGTGTTGTAGTACAATCAGAGCATGCCTGACATACCACTCTGGAGGTTGTATGTACATCAGATACACAAGCCCAGGGACAGATACACAGACCATGCACAAAGCCCTTCAACACATCAAATTATGTAGCTTATTTTAAGTTTTCTACTTTGGTCAGTGCACAGACAAAACAAGACACAGAGAACAGACAAAACAAAACAACCAATTTAAGTTAAAAATATAACACAAATTTGTATTATATTTTTAATATAATATACATTTAAATAATTAAAAGTACCATATTGTCTCGTCTTTTATTTATCTTAGTCTCATCTGGCCGCAAAACATTTTCTACATCGCTTCTTGTTCACTTTCATTCTTTCTGGCATAACTTCAGACATGCTTTTAGAAGCTACTTTTGAGTAGTAAGCTTCTTTCCCAACATTTCACTTAACAATAATTGATTGTATGTTTAATTTTTTTTCAAATACAGTGAGGGAAAACATTATTTAATCCCCTGCTGATTTTGTACGTGTGCCCACTGACAAAGAAATGATCAGTCTATAATTTGAATGGTAGGTTTATTTGAACATTGAGAGACAAAATCCAGAAAAACACATGTCAAAACTGTAAAAATTTAGTGAAATAAGTATTTGACCCCTATTTGACCCCTCTGCAAAAAAAGACTTCTCTTTGCAGATCTTCTCCAAGTCATTAAGGTTTTGAGGCTGATGTTTGGCAACTCGAACCTTCAGCTCCCTACATGGATTTTCTATGGGATTAAGGTCTGGAGACTGGCTAAACCACTCCAGGACCTTAATGTGCTTCTTCTTGAGCAACTCCTTTGTTGCCTTGGCCATGTGTTTTGGGTCATTGTCATGCAGGAATACCCATCCACGACCCATGTTCAATGCCCTGGCTGAAGGAAGGAGGTTCTCACCTAAGATTTGACAGTACATGGCCAATCTTAGGTGTCGTCTGTCGTAAGTTCCTGGCCAGAGCAGACAAATATGGGTCTTCTTACAAAGGCACAGACAACTTTCGCAAACAGTCCCTGGCCAGCCATGCCAATAGCCAACAGCACCTGCTCTGCATGACAGCCAAGCAGGCTGCTGACAATCCATCTTCAGGGCCCTTGACCATAGTGGTTAATCAAGTGTTAATCAACATTTTCTCTTAACTACATGGCAAAAAGTTTTCTGCAACCAAGAGGAGTGTCTTTAAAATTGATATTTGAAAGCCATACCATTAGCCACACCATTGATCCCCTACAACCCCATGCTACCTTTACCACTACTGCTGAAAATAAAAAAAACATTATGCCAAGGCACTGATTTAATACATTTTCCTTGTCTTTTCAACAGGTTGGATTTCTCACCACCTTTGCTATCCTGCTGCATGAAATTCCCCATGAGGTATGTTTAAACTCACTAGTTGTGGAGGATGTACTAAGTTGTTTTAGGATGTGATTTAGGCAACAGTGGTGCTGTTGCTTCTCCTGGCATGAATTTATGTCAATACCTGAAACAATCAATATATAGAGAGTTACCATTGTCTGATGTTTGCATTTTAGTTAGTTTAGCAGACCCCTCTGATCTAAAGTGACTTACAGAAGGAGTGCATGCATTTTCTGTTTTCTTACTGGCCACTATGGGAATCAAATCCACGACCCTAGAATGTATGAATAATGCAAGTAATATATACAAGGAAGAGAGTTCGGAATAGTGCATGCAAGAGAGAGCTGTCTGTGTCTAGTCTTGGTATGTCCAGGACCAAATAAGTGTGAATGCAAGTCAAGCCGACCATCATGTTGTAGATAAATCAGAATAAATTAATCAGAGAAGTAGCTAAAATGTCATACATTTCATACATTAAAAAGAAAAAAGAAAGGACTGGTTAGCTCAGCAATAACAAATTAACCTGGTAGACCAAGGAAGACCTCTACAGTGTTGTGATTTGTCAGCCACAACCTATCTCACAAGACTTCACCAGCCAAACTACAGAGGTTGGAATGCAAGGTACAAAAATGCTTGTTAGCCTCACATTTGGAGAAAAAAATGAATTGGTATACCAACGAATTTGCCAAAAAAACTACAAGAAAGGTAAAAAGTAGAGGAGGGATTAACTCCCCTGTAAGGAACTAAAAACTAGAAACCAGGCAAGCCTAGTTCAGCCGGCCCGCAATATTAAGTGCTGCCCTCTCGGGATTCAAACTCATGTCACCCACATGAAAGGCTGTGTCATTAACTACTACACCACAGAGATGTACATTTGCTGGGTGTCAGTGTAGCCTCTTGTGTCTATCCTGAACAAACCCTATTTTGCCACTGGCCGTTTTAACAGTTAATTTGCTATTTGTGAATGATGTTGATACAGCTAAACTGGTCATGCCCCAATACACATTGATGGAGCTGAAGTGGAGAGAGTCTCCAAATTCAAGTTCCTCTGTGTGTTCATCAAAAATGACCTCACTTGGTCCAGGCAAGCCAACTCTGCAGTAAAAACTGCCCAAAAACAACTATACTTCCTGAAAAAACTCACCAACTTCTACAGGTGCACCATTGAGCACATCCTCTCAGGCTATATTACTGCCTGGTACGGCAGCTGCTCCACTGCAGATCGCAAGTCCCTCCAGAGGGTGGTGAAGTCTGCGGAGCGCCATCTCCCCTTCTTGCAAGGCATCTACCATACACTATGTCTTTGATGGTGTTTTGTGCTTTCCTAAGACTAAAGCCAACCAGGCTATGGTCTGTTCACACTACTGCTGCCTGGTAGACGCTGCCAGAGCATCGGGCACGCACTTCCAGACTCATAAACATTTTTTTTTCCCTCAGGCCATATGCTCCTCAACAAGCAGTACTGATCTATGATCATACTGATCACTCATGAACATTCCAGATGCTCTGATGTCTTTCCATTTACATTCAGTGTACATTAGAATGTTCTTTTGTATGTACCATTCATAGGCATATTACACTCATTGTATCTATAATATTCAATACTTTTACCCATATTGTAAAATTTTCCTATCCTGCTCTTTTTAAACTTGGGGCTAGTTTACACTGTTATGTATATTACTGCTACATTTTTGCTATAGTTTTTGCTTTATATATTTCTTAATTCTTACTACGTAGATGTCTCGTGCATTTGATTAATGCATTTTGAACTCAACTGAACTGAAAATGTAGATATTTAGACCGACAGCACTTGAATATGAGGACCCTTCAGCCCATCAAGTGCCCCCTGACTACCAGGGCTCCACATCAACACATAACAGGGCCCATCCACAACTCATACCAGGGCCCCTCAGATCCACCTCAACCCATACCAGACCATGGCCCCCTGGCTCCTCCTCAATGCTTAGCCAGACTCCTCCACAAACCATACTAAGGCCCCTCTTCCAAAACCATACCAGGGTCTATCCACCACCTATTCAGGGGCCCCTTAGCCCCTACCAATACCAGCATTATACTAAGGCTGGCATTGGTTGGGACTCCACCTCAACTCATACCAGGCCAGGGCCCCCTGGCTCCTCCTCAACGCTTAGCCGCACTCCTACACAAATCATACTAAGGCCCCTCCTCCACAACCATACCAGGGTCTGTTCACAACCTATACAGGGCCCCCCTACCAATACCAGTGTTTGTTAGATATTACATCTATTTAATAGTATGTATTTTATATTATATATTATATAGTTTATTTATATTAGATACTGTATTCCTACAAATGTGACCTAATAATAATATATATTGATTATTATTATTATTGGTGTTTAGAGCTATTTTGTAGGTGTTTTAGTTATAAAGGTTATATGCTATGATTGTTCTTAGCTTCACCTGCAAGTTGCTTTGGATAAAACCAAGCATTTGCTAAAGTAAATGTAATTTTTTAAATGTTTAACTTGATATAAACGTACATTAAAATAATTTTCACAACATTTAGGCTATACCAATGCTTCAGATTAAAATGGTTTGCACTAATTATTACATTTCCAAGCACCAGGAAAAGTGTGCAGAAATTATGCAGGAAGAACATTTTAGGCTGTTACAGTGTAGAGAACAAGTATTTGATACACTGCCAATTTTGCTGGTTTTCCTGCTTACAAAGCATGTAGAGGTCTGTAATTTTTATCATAGGTACACTTCAACTGTGAGAGACGGAATCAAAAACAAAAATCCAGAAAATCACATTGTATGATTTTTAAATAATTAATTTGCATTTTATTGCATGACATAAGTATTTGATCACCTACCAACCAGTAAGAATTCCGTCTCTCACAGACCTGTTCGTTTTTCTTTAAGAAGCCCTCCTGTTCTCCACTCATTACCTGTATTAACTGCACCTGTTTGAACTCATTACCTGTATAAAAGACACCTGTCCACACACTCAATCAAACAGACTCCAACCTCTCCACAATGGCCAAGACCAGAGAGCTGTGTAAGGACATCAGGGATAAAATTGTAGACCTGCACAAGGCTGGGATGGGCTACAGGACAATAGGCAAGCAGCATGGTGAGAAGGCAACAACTGTTGGCTCAATTATTAGAAAATGAAAGATGTTCAAGATGGTGGTCAATCTCCCTCAGTCTGGGGCTCCAAGCAAGATCTCCCCTCGTGGGGCATCAATGATCATGAGGAAGGTGAGGGATCAGCCCAGAATTACACAGCAGGACCTGGTCAATGACCTGAAGGGAGCTGGGACCACAGTCTCCTAGAAAACCATTAGTAACACACTATGCCATCATGGATTAAAATCCTGCAGCGCACACAAGGTCCCCCTGCTCAAGTCAGCGCATGTCCAGCCCCGTCTGAAGTTTGCCAGTGACCATCTGGATGATCCAGAGGTGGAAGGGAGAAGGTCATGTGGTCTGATGAGCTAAAAATAAAGCTTTTTGGTCTAAACTTCACTCACCGTGTTTGGAGTAAGAAGAAGAATGAGTATAACCCAAAGAACACCATCCCAACCGTGAAGCATGGAGGTGGAAACTTTGCTTTGCTTTTCTGCAAAGGGGACAGGACGACTGCACCATATTGAGGGGAGGATGGATGGGGCCATGTATCGCGAGATCTTGGCCAACAACCTCCTTCCCTCAGTAAGAGTATTGAAGATGGATCCTGGCTGGGTCCTGGCTGGGTCTTCCAGCATGACAACGACCCGAAACACAAAGCCAGGGCTACTAAGGTGTGGCTCCGTAAGAAGCATCTCAAGGTCCTGGAGTGGCCTAGCCAGTCTCCAGACCTAAACCCAATAGAAAATCTTTGGAGGGAGCTGAAAGTCTGTATTGCCCAGCGACAGCCCCGAAACTTGAAGGATCTGTAGAAGGTCTGTATGGAGGAGTGGGCCAAAATCCCTGCTGCAGTGTGTGCAAACCTGGTCAAGTACTACAGGAAAGGTATGATCTCTGTAATTGCAAACAAAGGTTTCTGTACCAAATATTAAGTTCTGCTTTTCTGATGTATCAAATACTTATGACATGCAATAAAATGTAAATTAATTACTTGAAAATCATACAATGTGATTTTCTAGATTTTTTTTTTAGATTCCGTCTCTCACAGTTGAAGAGTACCTATGATAAAAATGACAGACTTCTACATGCTTAGTGGGAAACCTGCAAAATCGGCAGTGTATCAAATACTTGTTCTCCCCACTGTAGAGCCGTCCTTGGTCTGAGGTGAAGTGCAAAACTGTCCTGTGGTCTGACAAATGTAAATAGTTTTTGGGAATCATGGACACCATATCCTCCTAACTAAAGAGGAGAGGGACCCTCCGGCTTATCAGCGCACAGTTCTAAAGACAGCATCTGTGATGGTATGGGGGTGTATTGGTACACATGGCATGGGTGACTTCCAAATCTGTGAAGGCACCATTAATGCTGAATAATATATACAGATTTTGGAGCAACATATGCTGCCATCCAGGCTATGTCTTTTTCAGA
The DNA here is from genome assembly GCF_011004845.1 of Esox lucius. NCBI lineage: Eukaryota > Metazoa > Chordata > Actinopteri > Esociformes > Esocidae > Esox > Esox lucius. Next base: position 20,282,975 of record NC_047570.1, on the reverse strand, counting down.
GAAAGCCTTGATTATTCCAGTAAGAATGACAAAACACATTCTGCATGTATTACTGTACAACAGCATGTCTCTGCAGTAAAAGAGTCTGGGTGCGAAACTGACCTGCCTGCAGTTCAGACCTGTCACCCATTGAAAACATTTGCCGCATTATGAAACATAAAATATTACAAAGGAGACCCCGAAATTTTTAGCAACTAAAATCCTATATCAAAAATGTATCGGAATACATTTCACTTTCGAAACTTCAGCAATTGGTCTCCTCAGTTCCCAAACGCTTACAGAGTATTGTTAAAAGAAGTGATGCAACACAGTGGTAAACATGCCAATGTCTCAACTTTTTTTTAAACATGTAAACAAATAAAAAATGGGCATGTTTTTTTCAAAAAACTATAATATTTCTCTGTTTCAATATTTGATATGTTGTCTTTGCACTATTTTCAATTAAATATAGGGATAAACGATTTGCACATCATTGCATTCTGCTTTTATTTTCATTTTTCGCAGTGTCCCATCCTTAGATCTACAAGGATTTATAGTGGAGAAGGAGAACTGACCCTACTCCCCCAGCACAATAATATAGCAGCATAAAACCTTGGGGCTGAGACAGGGGGGTCCAGTGACACCGTGGCCCCATCCGGGGGAGGCCCCCAACAGGCAGGAAATCAATCCACCCACATTGCCAAGCATCAACCAAAGGGACACCCACCAACTGCAACCACCCTGAATGAGGGCCAAGTATTGCCAGCAGAGTACAGCCCAATTGCACAAGTGCGCAACAGAGAGACAACAACAAGCCAGTGATTCCGTCCCTGAATGGCATTGGAGGGAGGGCATCCCAGTGGCGATGAGAGCCCACCTGGCAAGACAGCAAGGGTGGACAGTATCAAGCATTTCTGGTCACCTTCATGCCCCTGGGCCAGACTACACTTAATCATAGACCATGCTATAGGGATGAGTCATTTGTAGACACTTGAAAGTTTTTGCTGAGTCTGCATTTCTAACCTTAATTGGCAAATCATTCCACAGTAGTCAAGCTCTATGAGAGAAGGCCCTGCCTCCGGCTGTTTGTTTAGAAACTCTAGGTAAATTCTAGGTACTTCTAGGTAGTTCAAGATAAGGCTTAGGCTAATCTGTGTCTGTGCAACCAGCCCTTAGCCTAATGCCGGTAGCCTATTTCATTTGTCGCGGTTAACACTTGCAAAAAGGAGAAAACAATTAGGGGCGGAAATCTTTACTGACATTTTTTCTTCAGTTCCTAAATCCTGCACTAATGAAGGCAGCATCCCCTCTTTGGCAAAAAGATGGCTGGCTTGAAAACCCTTGGCTACAGTGAAAACACAACACGCCTGTTATTGATGGATTATAATGTTACCAGGGGAAATCGCGAAACCATTTATCTTGAAACGTCAACCCTTTGTTGGCAAGTCTGCGGTTATATAAATTGTGGGTGTGGCTAATTTGGTTCTATGCCACCACTGAGGTAACTAGACAATGCTGTGCCACTGTCTCGTATACTGGTGCTGGTGGCAACAAGGTTGACACCTTGTCCTGCAATGGCTGTGGCTCTCATCTGAAGTCTCTCTCCTTCGCTCTTACCCTTTCGCCACCCTCACTGACACTATCTGTCACCTAGAAAATAAATGAGGTGTTTGCCATACTCCTAACTACGGGTACCCAAAACTACACAATCACAACAGCAATACCATTGCCTTAGACATATATTGGTTCAGTCACCAGTTTAATTAGAGAGTGGGGGTATCGATGGCATTGTCCAATTATGTCCCTATTTTACAAGTCTAAAAAAGAGCCTTTCATAATGTTGCCAAACAGAGACTCAACAAACTTACCTCAGACTGTCTCTGCCAGTCCATTCCTGCCTATCTGTCCCAAGCTCTACTGTCTGTGTGCCATCTGTTGCCTGCTCTGCCTAAGGACATCATAATGAAACATTTCCATTAGCATTTACACATCATACTTATGAACTTTTTATCAACTAGTCTTTGAGATATTAGGCTACTAAGGTTCTAACTTTGCGTTTTGGTTTACTGAAAAATGCTCTGATGTCTTTTTTCTGCCATTCCTCTACCTGGCAGGCCACACACACAAAATGTGCAGGTTATTTACAGGAGATGGGCTTCTATCATCTATTACCATAATGGGCTTCGATCTACCAGGTAGCTACTTAGTCAGCTAGCAAAGGTGAAACGGATTGTATTGACAAGGGTTGACAACTGTATGAGTTCACCATTTGCACAACGTAAGCTGGAACCTTTTGTCATTTTAATATAATTTATGTTTTGGTTTTATATTGGCTGACTTCCCACAATAGCTGAATTTGCAGAGCCAGCAAGCCCTGATTCCATTTGTGTGGTGTTTGCTATACTCTTTGCTATCATCAGTTTACTCCAAGACCGGCACAAAGGTGCTTCAAAGTCCCCAAACAAAGGTTTTGCTTTTGCAAGAAGACCATTAAAGATGATAAGGACAATGGTAGAATAGAGTGTAGTTCTGTTCAGTTTGGAGTTCCTTATCAAAGGGACTTCGAAGCACTACAGCTGCATGCTGATCTTGGAATTAAACTGACGATAGCAACGTTTCCATCTTTGACAACGCCACATAAATGGAATAGGTGCTAGCTAATGTTTGCTCCATCAGTTTGCCCACTAGCTCTGCATATTCAGCTATTGTGTGTGTGAAATGTGCCAACCTAATACGAAATTGCTATGGTGTGACTGACTGGATTAACCTCACGTTAGCTACGTCCATTTCAGACGGTAGACACGAACACTCAGTCACCTTGCCAGCTATGGCAAGGTGTAATGCAACATTGAGTAATGCAACATTGCATTACTAGCTTCTCTCACTGACTCAAATTCAAATAGCAGGTTTATGTTAATATAGCTAGCTAGCTAACATAAAGAGTGACCTGTGATTCAACCGAAAATGGTGATGGTTATGAATGTTTTATTGTATTGAGTGGGAGAAGTAAAATGTCAAATAGTGAAGGGTCGTTCTTTTTGAACAAATCTTTTTGGTGATTCATGATTCATATCAGTAGGATCTTCGAATCTCGTTCACCGGAAGGAACTGATGAATGAAATTAACGATGATCCACGGATCTTTAGGCACTTTGGATCACCTGAGAACGATGGAAGGCGAACGATTAATAAAGAAACAAGTCTTTCAAACCTTCTAATCTGAAGTATCTCATATTATCATCCTTAATGTTCCAAAGTACGAAATGTTAGCTACAATACATTTTAGGACAGTAGGGTGTTATTTAGCTGTCTAGTAATAATGTTATGTACTATGTCTATTGGTAATATTGTCACTGTCAGGACTCGATTAAACTGATCAGATTTATTCATAAACTTTTTCTCATGGTCCCTTTCATCCCGCGACCATTGGAAGGAACGACAATGACTAAGGATAGCATAAGTATTTTAATCTTTTGGATTTCCAAGTCTCTCATTTGTTATCAGCCTAATAGAACAAAAAAGATATTTGGTCTATTATCATCTGTTAGATTAAAATAGTAGTATTGGTATATTTTAAAAGTTGCAATGATAGGATAAATATCATTACATTTAAAATGAACTATTTTCTAATGATTTCTTTCATCTAAATTGATCCTTGATCTTGCCTCTTGATTTTGACTCTGGACAATGAGTTGCAATTGTGAATTTTTTGTACAATAATTCATTTTTAAATCTTCTGATAATACACACAATGAACATGGTTTTGGTGTTAGCTGTAAAGCATGATGTGGTGTATCATTTACTCTTAGAGTACTACGGTTCCTTCCTATTCCCATCTTTATAGCAAGTGTAGCCCGACTTAGGCTAGACTTCCCCAGGGTGGGGTGGATTGGGGGGAGGCACCGGGACAGGAGAGGGGGGACTGACTCAAATGAACAAAATGAGTCGAAAGATTTGTTCTTTATACTGAATGATTCTAAAAGATCCGGATCAGTAAAGTGAGTCGAACTTCCAATCACAAATGTCAAACCAATCCTTTGTTTGAACTACTTACTGGAGGTCAGCCACCAAGACGCTGACAGACTCTGTCAGATTCTCACACACACACACTATATCTGCATCACGTGCCACTTACTGGGGGGGCCAGTGGATCAAACCATTGTGGGACCATAGACTGTAAAAAAAATGGACGACGCCCCTTCGCTCTTTTCCATTGGTGAAAACTGAAGCCGCCAGTGTCCCGATATGGCGCTGACATCTTGGACTTGCGTCTGCGCAGATAGCGATCTTTGGACCAGTTCTGCGCAGTAGTTATGCGCAGTAGCGAGCAGGAAGTAAAGCCGTGAAATCAATGCCCCACGTAATCAATCGCAAGCACACGCTGCACTGTTTTGGAAGTGGAGTCCTGCTCCTGTGAACTCTGTCTTCTCCGTTCCACTCTAACCTCATTAAAATAAGGTAAATACAAGTAGCCTACTAAGCACACATTTAAACAGAGTTCAATCAAGTCCAAGTACAGTACAACCTTTGCTTGTTAAACCTAGACGATATGTTATAGCCTAACTTACATCATGTTTAACCTTAATTTAGAATAGGCCTAATACAAAAAGAATTGGTAACTTCTAGCTAACGATCACCTGCTAGCTATTAACATGGCTATTAACGAGGCTTGTGGTCTTTTAGCTAACGTTAGCTAGCCCATTACATTTATTTACTAATTAAATAGCTTATAAATGTAACTTACCGAAAAAAATTCAAAGATCGATTGGAAATGCCAGATCGGTTAGCACAATCTACTGCAGAACAACCTATTATGTCCGTGTGAAATTATATCAATTATAGAAATTTAGAGATTAAATTTAAAGCTCCAATCTCCTTAGTCCCCCGAAGATCGCAAAAAAAGCCTGTTGGCGCTTCAGTGGCTCCTCGGCTCAGATAGCTGTCAATCACGACGTCACACCACCGCTTTTAGAGCATTAAATAACTTACTATAAACCAACTTATTTTAAAAACAAACTCTTGAATTTACATTAGCGTGATACAAACTACAGTAAATGACAGAAACCAGCTTCGGAAAAAATATTTGAAGGGTAATTGAATTGTTTAGTTGGTCTCGCTTCCCATTGAATAACATGGGGAAGCGGGGTTTATGACCTATACTAGGACCACTCACCAGGGGGCGATCGAGACGTTTTGGCTTCACTTTTCAGGGCTTGTGCGGCACGCTTGTGTTGGACCAAGGGCAGGGTTCAAAGCGCCATTATGTGTCCGTAAGCAGCAGAAGTGATTTAATTGCGTATTATTATTATTGAAGTTACATAGTTATGTTCACAGTGATTTATTGGGGGGACAATTCATTTTCTTCCCAGGGTGGGGGTGGGGGTTGTGTCCCCCTGGAATTTCCAATTCCCATTGGAATCCAGCTGAAGTTTTGACAGGAAGATTTTTTTAAATGTAATTGTTACAATAATTTCAGTAGTGGGTGCAAAATATTTGTTTTACTACATGATTGGATTACATTCATGTAGTATGTTTGCTGTTTGTGTAGCTACATTAAAATGAATTAATCAGTCAATGTACATGCAAAAAAACTATAAAACTAATCCAAAATATCAACCTGAAGCAGAGCATGCTGGTAACGTTTTCATTTTAAACTTCTATTTTTTTTTATGAATATAAGTATAACATACATTTTTTAAGTCATTAGGATTATTTCTCTAACTTTGAGTTACACTTAATAGAAACATTTGAGTAAGAAATACATTAGGGTTTACAGTGTAGCTATCTTCTTAACTGTGGTTGTTTCTCAGTGCTAACTGCTTTATATCAATGTAACAGCCACTTACAGACAGTTCCACCCAGAGGTGCATGTGCACAGACGCAGCTAGTTAGACTAGTATGTTTGTCTGACCACACTCGCTGGCTTGATCCTCTGAACATCTGGTGTAGGACGTTGCTCTGCTCTGATGCTTGTGCGATGGTAAACTGTGCGCAGCTTAGTAAAGAAAATGGATTTCATAAAAATATTTTTCTGGGGTGGGGTACAAGTGCCGTTCTTATTACACTACAAGGGAAACACTGCACATCTCAATATTCACTGTTCAGAGGAGACTGCATGTTTCAGGCCTGTATGGTTGAATTGCTGCAAAGAAACCCTACTGAAGGACTCCAATAAGAAAAAGAGGCTTGCTTGGCCCAAGAAACATGAGAAATAGGTCTATGGGAATCTGTCCTTTGGTCTGACTAGTCCGAATTTTAGATTTTTGTTTCCAACCACTTATCAGAGTGGGTGAACGGATGATCTCCACATCTGTGGTTCCCACTATGAAGCATGGAGGAGGATGTTTGTTGGTGTTGGGGTGCTTTGCTGGTGACACTGTGATTTATTTGGCATTCAAGGCACCCTCAACCAGTACTGCTACCACAATCTTCTGCAGCACTCCACCATCCCAACTGGTTTGTGCTTAGTGGTGTTGTCATTTGTGTTTAAACAGGGCAATAGTCAAGGCAAAGTGTAGCTACTTCGTAGAATCTAAAATAACAGTGTAACACTTTCTTGGTTACTACATGATTCCATGTTATTTAGTAGTTTTGATATCTTCACTATTAGTCTACAATATGGAAAGTAGTAAAAATAAAGAAATACTCTTGAATGAGTAGGTATGAACAAACTGACTGGTATTATATATCAGTAGTTTGAATTGATTTTATTCAGGGGAATTTGTACTTTCAAAGAAAATGTACAGTCCCAAAAGTAAAATTGTCACCTTTTGAAGTGTCATCGTTTTATATTTCTTGATTTGATTTGGCTTGAAGGGTATCTGACACATCTTCCATGACATATTATTTACTGTTTTCTCCTCACTAGGTGGGTGACTTTGCCATCCTGCTACGTGCAGGGTTTGACCGCTGGAGTGCCGCCCGCATGCAGCTGTCCACAGCATTGGGAGGGGTGTTGGGTGCCTGTTTTGCTTTGTGTGCTCAGTCTCCTAGTGGAACAGGTAAGCAGTCTATCCATCCCATATAAAACAACACCAGTGAGAGTATTGTTAACTATAGCAAGTGTTCTCTTATTCATTCTACCTTATCCTGTGAAGAAAATGCAACATTGTGGATCTTGCCATTTTCCTCGGGAGGCTTCCTGTACATAGCCTTGGTAAATGTGTTACCTGACCTCCTTGAGGAGACCAGCGTTAGGTATGTACAATGTATACACTGCCCAGCCTGGACAGTCACTGACCACCATGCAAATGCTCGCCATAAACTCCTAGTGGAATTCGTAATATGCGTATGGGAATAAATGTTATGTCAATGAGAGTATTAAAAAAATGGGCCAGACACTGAAGCACATTTACATTTTTGTTATCTTACTTTCCTGTTTTCACAGACACTCCCTGTTGCACATCCTGCTCCTGTGCTGTGGCATTGCAGTCATGGCTTTCATGTCTGCCATTCTACATTGAGCTGAAAGGACATGTGCCTCACCAAAATCATCACAGTCACCTTAAATGGGATTGGAGAACTATTTTGTATATTAAGACTTAAATCTTCAGATTGCACTCCACCTTCCTTTTATTACATGGAACTATTGTTAGGATGATACTCCATCTTGCCCCAAAATACATTTAGGTCCGGAAATATTTGGACACTGACACAATCTTCATAGTTTTGGCTCTGTATGCCACCACAATGGATTTGAAATGAAACAACTGATATGCAGTTGAAGTGCGGACTTTCAGCTTTAATTCAAGAGGTTGACGAAAAATATCATATGAAAGGTTTAGGAATTGCAACCATTTTTATACACAGTCTCAAATGGAATTGGACAAATTAACACAATCATAAATATAATGCTTATTTTTTGTACTTTATTAAGAAAGGCAATGGCTGCTTGAAGTCTGGAATGCATGGACATCACCACACACAGGGTTTCCTCCTTTGTGATGCTTTCCCAGACCTTTGCTGCAGCTGTCTTCAGTTGTTTGTTCATGGGTCTTTCTTCCTTAAGTTTTGTCTTCAGCAAGTGAAATGCATGCTCGATCGGGTTGAGATCAGGTGATTGACTCGGCCATTGCAGAATATTCCACTTTTATTCCTAAAAAAAACTCCTGGGTTGCTTTCATAGTATGTTTTGGGTCATTGTCCATCTGTAAAGTGAACCACCGTCCAATCAACTTTGCTGAATTTGAATTTGTCCGAATCTGAGCAGACAATATATCTCTATACACTTCAGAATTCATCCAGTTGGTTCTGTCTTCTGTCACATCATCAATAAACACTAGTGACTCAGTGCCATTGGAAGACATGCATGACCAAGCCATCACACTGCCTCCACCATCTTTTACAGATGATGTAGTATGCTTTAGATCATGAGCTGCTCCAAGCCTTCTACATACTATTGTTTATTAGTTTTTTTGCAGCCTAAGGGGATGGCCTGTTTCACTTGCATTGAGAGATCCTTTGACCGCATATTGTGGGTTCACAGCAACAGCTTCCAAATGTGAATGCTACACCTGGAATCAACTCCAGACCTTTTACCTGCTTAATTGATGAAGAAATAAAAAAGAAATAGCCCACATCTATCCATAAAACATATTTTAAGTCAGTTGTCCCATTTCTTTTGGACAACTGAAAAAGAGGGGGCTACATATTAAAAAGCTGTAATTCTTAAACCCTTCCTCCAATTTAGATGTGGTATAAAGTGCAGTCACTCATCTTAAATCTGAGTGACTGCACTTTAAGCCCATATTCATTATTTAACTGTATCTTGAATGTATGTTGGTATACAGCCCAAATAACACAACTTGTGTCCAATTATTTCCAGACTTAACTGTAAATCCTATGACTTATCTCGTGACATTATTACATCAGCATGAAAACAATCAGACAACCAAAATGACACACTTATTCAGGATGCCAGTTCCTTTAATCAGAACTAGGGTTATAACAGTTCTAAAGATGAATTCTAGCTCAGATCAGCATTAACAGAACATGTAGTGCAATGGATCATTACTTTGGTAATTTAAACTTGAATAAATATGTATATACACAGTGCCTTGCAAAAGTATTCAAATATTTAATTTTAAGGCACTGATATTCCAAATAAATTATTTTATAGTGACATGTGGGAGAAAATTTTGGGAAATATTTGTAAGGGGAAAATTTTTTAAATATATTCCATCAGGGTTAGGGAGTAACTGTTTACAAAAAAAAACGTAACTGTAATCTGTTATGTTACCGACAGAAAAACTGTATGACTACTAGAATTACTTTTCAATTCAGAACCAGTGTTTATTGAAAAATATATAATTTCAATGCCATAATTGGGTTCTCATTGGCTGTCTTCTCTTCAAACTAGCTGTTAAAAAAAGCTAGCTAAAATGTTGACAGTAATACATTTCTAAATGACAACAAGTTCAGTGAAGACGAACTTACTCAATCGCTCTAAAAAAGTATTCAGCAACCTTCTGATTTTGTGTTACAATATTATATCAAAATTGATTTAATAAAATTTTATTTCCACTGATCAACACACAGAAGTCTATGATTTAAAAATCTATAATGTATTGTATAATTATTCACCACGTTTAGTCAATATTTGGTAGAGACACTTTTGGCAGAAATTATAGCCATGAGTCTCTTTAGACAAGTGTCTGCACACCATATCTGCACATCTGTACACTGCAATTTTTCCCCATTGTTCCCCATTGTAAAATTACTCATACTGTGAAATTGGATGGTAAACTGCAATTTCAACTCTTGCCACATGTGAATAGATGTGCAGTTGCTAGGCCTGCATCAAATGTAGTGCTTGTAGGCCAGAAATCTGTGGTTCATAGAATCCTCTTCCACTTGGTCTCAGTGTCCCACATGCCTTCTGAAAACTCTAGCCAACATTTAATGTGAGTTTATTCATTTTTACCACTCTGCCATAAAGGCCACTTTCTTGAAGCACCCCAGATATACAGATTCACAGATGTGCCATAGTCGGTCCATTTCTTAATAATGGAGTTTACTGCTCTTTGGTGCTTTGAGGAACCATATTTCAGAACTGCTTTGAATGTTCCTTCATCCTCATGATGTTGTTTTTGTTAGGATGTGCACCAGCCAACTGTGGGACATAGGAGGGTAACTAAAATCATTTGAAACACTAATTGCACACATTTGAACTCCCTTCAACTACCTAAATGAGTTCTAAATTCAGTTGTTTGCACCAAAGCTCATTTCGGGGTGTAATCGTAAAGTATGTGAATACTTATGCATTCAATTGACAGTTCAATTGCCTACTTTGTTTGACTATAGAAATCATTTTGGAATATTGTCATGTGGTCACTTTTTGAATTTGTATATGTATAAATATCATGTATTATTATGCATGGTACATTTTATGTAATTTTTGTAATATTGCAATTCATAACTGTTTTTTGCCTCCTTTTAGTTTTATTATTTTAGATTGGGAGTGACTACACAATGGGACACCAATGTTGTGTTATTCCCAATGACATGAAACTGGTGTTATAAATAAGAGTTAGAACTCTTTAAAACTAAGTAAACTTGTCACTCTATTTTGTGAAAGAATATGATGCATTGTTCCTGCATTTCACTGCATTTTTCCTGGCTTCCATCATAAAGGTTCTGGCATATACTACGTACATGCTCATTGCTCAATTCCTATTCATGTAGATGCTTAAACCAGTGACAAATCTGAGGACAAGAAGCAATGGTGTTGAGTTAGGGTAGTTAAATTATTTAGAAAAATGAAAAGTAGCTTTTCATCATGATCTACCAAATCCCTGCATTTCCTGATAGGTAGCCACAGTTGGTGAAATGTATTTGTCCTGAATCTGAATGGATCTTTTAAATATTATTTATTTCAACTCACAGCCTGAGCATGTGATTTAATGCTTTCCCTAAATGCGCCTAACCGTGCCTTAGAATAAATGAATAATTGATCTCGGTCTCTCACAGATGGGTGAAGTGTGGCAAATGTATTAGCCTAACAATCTCTCCACTGAAGCAGTTCAATATGTATACACTTTATGCAATAATTAATCGTTTTTTACTTGACTCTCTCACTCTGTCAGTTAAGTTAAAGTTGGAATATAAATGTTATGACAATCTATTGGTGTCTTGTATTTTTTTTACATAGAAATGTACTTTTAAATAATGTATGTCTGGAGTGGACAATTTACTGAAAGTTCATCATGATTTACTCAGTATGCCTTTCTTAATTTACTAATGTAATGTTATCGGTTATACTCTAGGTTTCCAAATTCCTTGTTCATGTTTCTGGAAGATTATCAGATGTTTAACCTAACTATTCTTAATCTATCGGATTGGTCTTGTTAACATTATTTAAGTTAAATGCAGTATTCATTGATAGGAAATCAAAGATAATCTGCACTGCTCAATTACACTTGTGTGCTTATTGGTTCTTACTTTTGTGAACTGAAGTTTTCAGTGTTCTAGGTCTAGATAAGAGAATGGAGTTGAGTTACTCAGCTATGAAGCATGTGCTAGCATGAGATGGCACTCAAGGATTTTGTCAGTGTTAGGTGCACAAAAGTAAATCTACATGTTTTTATTATTTGTAACATGTTCAGCTATTTTCCTGTTAGTGAATGACCAGAACCACCCCACAAAAGGATCCTGTCACTTTGAAGGAGCTTCAGGCAAATAGTGGTCAATGTGTGCATGTGTCATGGTGCGGTGAGCAGCAGCGCCACCGTGCCATATATTCTCACGTTCCCATATCACACGAACACATCCCGGACTGTCACATGTCTCCAATCTTTCACACCAGGTCCCAATTTGTATCGTTTGTATGTGTTTAAATGTTTCCCCTCTGCTCCCCACATTGTGGATCATTGTTGCTGTTGCGTCTGTTTGTATGCTGGTGAGTGTTGTTTGAGCTACTGTTTGAATGTTAGTTGTTAAGTCGCGTTGTCGCGCACTTTACTTTCATTCAGTCCTTTCATTCAGTATAGTTTTCCGTTCGTGTTCGGTTTGTTTTCATTAAAACCCACGAACAAGATAACTGCCTGCGCCTGGTTCCCTTGCCAACACCACACCACAACTAGAAGCATTACAGCATGTAACCATAATATCATAAGCACACACCACAAATCTGGCCTCAGGGTGGCAAGAAAAAAAAAATCCTCAAAAAAGCAACATAATTTCTCGTCTGAGCTTTGCCAAAAAGCACATTATAGAGTCCGAGGCAAGGTGGCAAAAAGTGCTGTGGTCAAATGGGACCAAAATGTAACTTTTTGATTTGAACACGAAACGATATATCTGGAGAAAACCCAGTACATCTATCCTCCCAAAGAACATCATGCCTACATTAAAGCAAAGCGGTGGCAACATCCTGTTGTGAGGGTGTTTTCTCTTTAGCAGGGACTGGAGCACTTATCAGGATAGAAGGGAAAATCAACAGTGCATAATACTGACAGATTCTTGAGAACCTGCAGCCCTCTGCCAAGAAGTTGAAAATGGGAAGATGGCTCATGTTTCAACATGACAAAGACCCAAAGCAACCATACTGAAGGCCATGGACAGCAGGTGAATCTCCTTGAGTGGCCTAGTCAGAGCCCGATCTAAATTCCATTGAAAAAATGACATTTGAATGACTTGAGTGTAGTCCATAACAAGTCACCATGCAATTAGACTGAGTTTGAACAATTCCTCAAAGAAAAATGGGCAAATATAGGTGTGAAAAAGTTAGTAGAGATGTGTTCAAAGAGTTCATGTTCATGGCTGTAATACAAGCAAAAGTTTATTCCACAAAGAATTAACTCAGGGGGTGTTCAGTTATCCAAATTGATTGAATAAAATAACCTATCAAATTTATTTCATAATGCCCTTTTCACATCAGCAGTTGTCACAAAGTGCTTTTACAGGCACCCAGCCTGAAACCCCAAAGTGCAAGCAACAGCAGAGTTGATGCAGAGTAGCTAGGAAAAGGCCTGAGGTGGTCCGTGGGCTCATGTCCTCCTAAGTTGAAACAGAACAGGACACAAGGAAAGTTAGACACCCTACTCCAGGGGTATTCAAATCTTACCCTAGGAGGGCCAGAGCCTGCTGGTTTTCTGTTCTACCTCATCATTCATTGGACCCACATGGTGTCTTAACTAAATTACCACATTAAACTCTTTCCCACCCTAAGTAATGCAAGTTAGTAATGAAAAATGATTTTTAAAAACACCTTGCTGTACAACAGGGAACATTTTCTGATAAATACAGAATTGTATTAGGTATTCTATGTTAACGCAGGCATATATGCCTATAGATTATATTATTGTGTATATTGACATGCATAATGTAATGTTAAGTATATTCACATATAGCTATTGTGCTATGCAATAGTTCTTTTTGGACATCGCGCCAAAAAGCTTTTGTCGGAACACAACACCAGTAGGCAGGAGAATGGTTCCTTACGCAGAGCGCATTCTTTATTCAGCAGGGGACCAAAGGCAAACTCGGATGTCAGACAGGCAGAGGTCAGAACCAGAATATTTTAAGGCAAAAGTACACAAGAGCAAGGCAAAAATAAAAGACGTGGTCAGGCTGGTAATCAAGGCCAAAAAATACTCAAGAAGCGGAGCGAAGTTACAGGCACGGACTCGGACAAGAAATATGCAGGTAGGTCAAAACGGGCTAGAAGGTCAAAACACGGAAAGGCTATCACAATAGGCCTACTTGGAATCAAAGGCTTAGTATGTTTTGTAGACACAAAACAATACCTCACAGTGAAATTAAGAAAATGAACAGAATAAATAGGGTGCGCTAACGAGCAGCAGTGAAATTGATCAAACCAAATGAAAAACCAAACTGAGCATAGAAATTCAGAACCTAGAAAGTAGAACGAAGATAAACAATGAACTAGATAGGTACAATGTTGTAAATTAGGGAAAAAACTGACCAAAACCCCCCAAATAAAAATCAAGAAGCAACAGAACCTTACAGCTATTGCCTATAGGCAGAGGCGCTAATGGGGATCCTAATAAATACTAAAATACCAAATGTTCTTTTTCATATTAACAACGCGGAATTGTGTGGATCACTGCCAAAACATATTGTTATTATATTAAAATATATGTAATTATTTGTACGTTTACATGTATTTTTAATAGCATAATATGTTAACCACTGTTATATCACAGAAAAAACATTCCCTGTGCTTAGTTCGTTCACTATCTACTGAAACCGGAGAGAGAGCATTGCGTCACTACCCACTCCTCGCAGCAGTGGTAGCTACCCATCCCCTCTCCTATTTATATTACCACAACAGATGTTAGATAAATTGTCACATCTGCCAGGACACAAATATACACAACATTTAGCCCAAAAGAACCGGGTTGTCTATCATGTTCGCTGCGCATAGCTCCGCGAGGCTGTAAGTACAATAGTGTTTTCTGATTCGGGGTACAATCACGGCCGAGAAGGAACCTTCTCGCGATTGCCTGGGCTCTCCATCGAGTGGGAAAGATGGCTGCCATGAAAATGTTAACCAGCACAGGGCTGTTTTTAGCGTTCTGTGCTTTGGGCTTGCTAGCCATGGCAATCTGCACGGACTATTGGTACGAGACAGATGCGCGGAGACATCGGGAAAGGTGTAAAAACTACTCCAACAAGAGGAACGATCCAGGGTACATCTACATCTCAAACCATAATCTCCCCCTGCAAATGCCCCCAATAGGCAATGAAAGAAAAGGAATCGGTCCAAGTGCTGGAGCACAGCCTCATGTTAGGGTAAAACGTCACTTTCTGGCTGCTGCATCGGCTATGGAGTCCCACTGCAGTCGCCAGTTCAATTCAACCATATCTGGGCTCTGGAGAAAGTGTCACCGAGATGGATTTGACCTGGAGACTGAGGACCTCGTACATAAAGGTAAGGATGCTACAGCAAATAGCTTTGCTAGGCCCCGATGTGGTGCTGAAGGATCTCACTGAGTGTGGAGTGTAAACATGCTACTAAGACAAGATCAACCGTATCTATTGATTTAGAGATGATGGAATGAGCTTTTAGTCAAACCTGTTACTGTAAGTCCATGCTAATATTTAAAAGTATGTCTATTATTCATCATTGCTTATTTTTAAGAATTGTTGTTGTTCTACAAGTCAGGAGAATGCCAGTTGTGTGAGGCTGAAGAGGAGAGCTCTTTATACTTTACGTTTTGTGTTTATAGCGCTCTCCTTGGTGCTGAATTATCGGCTTTGCACACACCGTGTGTGACTTGCAGGGGCGGAGGGTAATTTTCTTGAAAGGTGACCAGCTTGTCACAGGTGTTATTTGGACATTTACATTTTGCTAAACACACTGTTACAATAAAATACTAAATACTAAAGTGTTATGCGTATGATTAGACTGCCACTGCGGAGATCAAGACATGAGCATTGACTGAATTATTAATAATGATCTGGGTTTGTAGACATTTTGAGCTGCATGAGTAAAATCACAGTGCATGGACTTTTTGTGGGTTGGTGTCCTCCAGCAAATAACAATACGGGCCTTACCTGTGCAATGCATGAAGGCATTCCTTTCTTTCCTAAGAAAAGCCTCAATGTTATCAAAACATAATACTCATTAAGGATAGAATTTAAGGTATGCACACAATATAGATCATTTACCTGGAAATGTTTTCCTAATGTATTGACTCAATAAAAGATGAATAAAGGAGTTGGCATGTTTTTTGAAATTGGTATACACTGTACATTATAATCCTTGATGAAAAGTGAAAGATACACTGTCAGGCTAGGTCAATACAGTATACTACTAACCTTCAAAACCTGCCTTTCTCCACTTTCCATATTTTTCTCTTAAATTCATCTGATAATCCAACAGTGCCAGTATGCAGGTTTTGAACTGTTCTTGCCAATACTTGAAAAAGAAAAAATATATATGCTTTTTAAATGTTCTTTTCAATATAATGCAAAATTGTCCTAACTCAGTTTATATCCCTCCTACCCGAATTACTTGAAAGGAACACAAAAAATATAAATAAGCAGATTATCAGGATAGAGAAAACAGTCATTTTCACTCTTAAGTAACATAGTACATGTAAATATGTATACCTATCATTCATTTTTGGTATGATTTAGGGCTGCTGTGATTAGTCAACTTATTAAACTTATTTTGATTATTCACTAATAAATGTTTCAATTTTCAAATTTTCAAATTTCCAACCATTATGCTTGAATACTTGATATGAAAGGGTCTCATGCATTTTACATGTCAAATCAGCATCATAGGAGGAATTACATAAATGCTCGCTTTCTCGATAGCGTATCACTTACGACGGTTTAACGATATACGTAGCTTTAAGTGGAACTTTGTTACGACAGACTTACACCTGTTTCCCAAACCACCACGTTGGTCGTACTTTATGAAGTGCACCGTAAGTGTCATGTTACGGGCATTTGGAATGGAGTTAGGCCATATTTGGGGCTTGGAATGGAATTATGCCAATACGTTTTGAAATATAGCCTATTACATTTCGATAGAGCGTGCTTACTTATCAGAAGCATTTAATATCACTGGCGATGTATTCAACTACTACTTCTGCATCAATAAGAAAATGTTAAACTGGAATGTATGGCGGACAAAACGTATTTGCAACCAAAGGGGGTGGACTTTAGCCAATAAAAAAAATCTCCGGAAATCGATCACGTGACATCCAATTCTCAATTTCTCCGGTAGCTATATAGAATTTAATTCGCATAGCAATCAACACATGATTATTTAACTGGGAATATAAAGCATAATGAGAAAAATCTATTCTAATTGTTTGGAATACATATGGAACGCTAGAAAAAGCATGCAAACATTGAAGAACAATGCCATTCTTGATGAGGTAGAGGCACCAGCACCTATCCATCAAATAATAGGAGCATTAGGAGGCGGGCTTTCAGACTCGTGAACGTTTTATTTTGAACACTTTTTCTTAATTAGCCTATTTCTTGTTTTATGTACGTTTTTCTTCATCCTCAGTTGACCAATTGTGAAATTGCTCAATAAATGTGTCTAAATCAAAACTGTTTTTATACGTTTTATTCGTTCTATTGCCTTAATATTAACTGTTTGCGATCACTCCACGCATCTTGAGGGAGGCACTATTTCACAAAAACAGTGAAGTGCCTATTAAGTTAGGTTAAGATGGACTAACGATTGGTCTGGAGCCCCCGTTAATTAACGAGCGATGTTACGTGCCACTTAAGTAACGATGCTTTTGGGAAACACTCGTGTAAAATAACAAGGCATTTACGACCATGCTTTGGGAAACCAGGCCCCAGAGGCGGCGCTACCATTAGGCAATGTAGGCAGCCGCCTAGGGCCCCAGGACACAATGCAAGTATCTTAGGAAGCGAAATTTCCAATCAACCATAAAGAAAGAAGGTGTGTTCAAATTGTTGTTGGTACAGAAGGTAAAGAAATAAATTATTTAAGGACCTCAACCAGTCTCTGCCTAGGGCCCCCAAATCTCTATAACCGCCTCTGCCAGACCCAGAAGTGCTTTTACGTTCTATATCAACATATTCTAGTGCTTCTTAATGACTCAGAAGTACAATTTGTCAACTCATCAAACGTGTCGTTTACCTACCATCAAAAACTGTCAGCTAGGGGCAGTTATGAACTAGGGATGGGCACGGATAGTTGAATATTTGAAAACCTAACATTTAATTTAGTTTTCAAGTCCTTGTGTGTTTATTCCATTTTGCCCCCAATTTATTTTTACATATGTATTTTTTGGGGGGTTGAAATAAATAGATCTGAATATTATGTTTCTAAATACTATTAATATTGCAATCTCAAATGTGTACATATGATATACCATTTCATTTAAAAATGATAAAAGTTTTTATAACATGCTCTTCTTCACGTCTTTGCTGTTTGCGATCATCAATCAAAGCCATAGTTTTGTGTTGGGGCCCAGTCAGTCAGAATGGTGCAATATATTCTGCCTATCCTACTGATGGCAAGCGGATGAAAGTTAACTAATTCAAGCGAAGATTTAATACATTTACTGAATTAATGTTACCTACGGAAAAAATTATTGGCCACAAAATGCTATGTAAAGTTAGGAATCTAAAGGTGTTTGAGAGTACAGAAAACATGGTGTTGGTAGTTTTTAAAAACATGCATTCCGGTTAACCTAATACTATTCGAATAATAACACATAACACAATTCCATTAGTAAAATCTTGTCCAATGCACATCCGTATTATGAACGTATTCATAGTTAAATAGAGTGGCTGTTTGCTAGGGATTTATGGTCTGTGATGGTTTTGTTTAGAAAAGCGTTTTTCTGATTTACCCCTAACCTTCATCCTAACCCTAACCTCAGTACTGTGATGCCTAACCTTCACCCTTAAGGTTTTCAGCCTTTAATTGCTATATAATAAGTGACTATAGTCAGACACATTACTAAGTCATTACTAAGACAATGTTTTCAGGCTTGTTCTATGAAGTAACAAATGCATTAATGTGAGATGCTCTTATAAGAGCGGACAAATGAACATTAAAGTTGTACCAGTGAACTGTCTGTACTGTAACATAGTGGGCATCATTGCACAAACACCTGAAACTCACCCACACTCATCTATATAAACCCTGTTCACTCTCAAGTTCATTGCGAAGTATTGCATTGCCCCGGTGTACAATTTCTGAGCGTTTTTCACTGTGTTTGCTGAACTGCTACCGACCTTGGATTGTTTATATCGACCCTTGCCTGTGATCTACTTCTGCTCTGTGATTTTCTCCGTTGTTCTGTCTGCCCCTGATTTACCCTGCCTGTTGACTATTCTAAATAAAAGCTGCAAATGGATTCTGCTGCGTCGTCCACATCGCTACACCATGAGTGTGGGGCAAAATATTTAAAAGCTGTTTAACCAGTCCTAAATAGGCCTGCGGTAGCCCCAGCACTATCCAGTCTTGAGTGTGTGTTTGGTATCTGCTGTTCTTCCAACTAATTTCAGTAACACTTAAATTTAATGACCATATGCGTAATGCATTATACATGTACTCATAATGCAACCTAATACAATAATAATGCAGTATAAGCATAGTTATAGACACTCGTAAAGACTCATGAAGACTTGATGTTGTATACAAATACTCATAATGTATTATATGTATAATTACAATAACCTATAATGTACAGAAACATAGTGCCTCACAATTCCTGGGAAATCTTTCCTCAAGAATCATACTGAATTGTAATTATCAACACTGTGATTCAACTAAAAGATGAGATCAATGAGCAGCTAATCACTATTATTGCATCATAATCTTTTTCACAGTGTGTTATGGCATATCTATAAGCCACAATAAAGTAATCTTTGATTGCTTTAGGTAAAGTAATAAAATGTCTAATCACACAAAGATAATACACCACCAGATGTTACTGTAACATAAAGTGGTAATTGTCTGCATTCAGTAAAGTGAAACATTCATTTCATATTGAAACAACAAGACACCACCATCATAGGCCTGATCTCTGACAACGACGAGTCAGCCTACAGAGACGAGGTAAAAGGACACTGACTTCGTGGTGTCAGGAAAACAACCTCCAGCTCAATATCAGCAAAACGAAGGTGATGATTGTTGATCACAGGAAGCAGCGGAGGGGAGACCACGCCCCCATACACATAAATGGGTCTGCAGTAGAGAGAGTCCACAACATCAGGTTCCTCAGGGTCAACATCAGTGATGACTTGACCTGGTCTCATCACTCTAACGTCGTGGTGAAGGAGGCCAGGAAACGGCTCTTCTTCCTATACCGATTAAGGAGATTTGGCATGGATTCCAGAATACTCACCAACTTCCACAGATGCACTATTGAGAGTATCCTGACCGGCTGTGTCACCGCCTGGTATGGCAATTGCGCCGCCCTCGACCTCAAAGCACTTCAGAGGGTGATTAAAACAGCAGAGCGCATCACAAGGTCTGACCTGCCATCCCTGCAGGATCTCTACACCGAGAGGTGTAGGAGGAGGAGCAAATGGATCATCACAGATCCCAGCCACCCATGCCACGGACTGTTTACCAAGCTGCCATCAGGCAGAAGGTACAGGAGTATTCAGTCCAAAACAAACAGGCTACGGGACAGCTTCTTTCCACAGGCTATAAGGCTGCTCAACCCGGGAACCCCCCTTCCCTTCCATCCATAGCCCATGCACACACCTCACTTTATATCATGCACACCTGTAACTTTTACATTGCACTACGGTTGTATAGTTGTATAGGTATTTGTGTGTTTTGTACAGTGTTATTAATGATTGATTGTGTTATGTTCTTTTTTTTAAATTATTATAATTACTGTTACTTTTCAACTTTTTACTGCACTGTCGGTAGTAGGAAAACCAAGCATTTCATTGCCGTAACTTGTTATTGCAAATGACAAATAAAACTTTATGTTAATAAATTACTAAAAATATGTAAAGTGCAGGATTTGTCCAGTTGGGACGGGGCTATAGTCAGTTTGCTTCCTGGGGCATGTTCATGAGGCCTACTGCTGTAGGAAAGAAACTGTTCTTTTGGCGAGAGTTTTTGGTCATGATAGACCTCAACCTTCTGCCAGAGGGGAGAGTTCTGAATAGTTCCTTTCCAGGGTCAGAGGGATCAGCCCCAATCTTTGCAGCTCACCTCTGCGTCCTGGATGTGTGTAGGTCATGTAGAGACGGCAGATTGCAGCCAATCACCCTTTCTGCAGAGCAGATGATGCACTGCAGCCTGCCCTTGTCCTTGACAGTGGCTGCAGTATACCAGAGGGTGATGGAGGAGGTCAGGATGGACTCTATGATGGCAGTGTTGAAGTGTACCATTGTAGTGTTTGGCAGGTTGAACTTTTTCAGCTGCCGCAGGAAGTACATCCTCTGCTGTGCTTTCTTTGTATGAGAGGTGATGTTCAGCTTCCACTTGAGGTCCTGGGTAATGGTGGTGCCCAGGAAGCGAAAGAACTCCACACAGTTGACTCTAGAGCCACCCAGGGTGATGGGGGGATGGGCAGCTGAGCTTCTCTCGAAGTCCACTTTCATCTCCACTGTCTTTAGGGTGTTGAGCTTCAAGTTGTTCTGACAGCACCAGTGCACCAGATGGTCAATCTCCCAACTGTAGACGGACTCATCTTCATCAGAAATACGTCTGATGAGAGTGGTGTCATCCGCAAACTTCAGGAGAGTGGTGATGCAGCTGTTGGTGTAAAGGGAGAAGAGTCGAGGGGATAGGACGTAGCCTTGAGGGGAGCCATTTCTGATGGACAGCGGGTCAGACAAGTGCTTCCCCCAATTGGACAGGATGGCAGTGTTTCACCTGCATGTTGAGTCAGGCACTCCCAGATGGAAAAAATATGTCTGTATGTAACGATATTATAGCATCTACATGCTGATGATGAAATATGTAAAAAAAAAAAAAAAAACGGGTCATAAACGGAGTAATCCTACTTAACTGATGGGATTCAAACTGTCTGATGCCTGGCTTTGTTAGCGGCAAAACCTTTTTTATTTATTTAGTTTTGTGTAATTCAAGTAGCTAGTGCACAGTCGATATGATGAAAAGTCCTTTTGAGTTGGTAAATGTTACTCTTGATTTTGGTAGATTTTTAATGAGTTGGGGAAGGTAAAATTGGAAAGGTGCACTGTTAAGGGAAGTGTGAGATTAACCCTTATTGTAACAAAAATTTTTGAATACTAGGAGCGACATGCAGTATCAGGCACCATTTGGGGTGTAACGGTACACGTATCATGTACCGTTCGGTACAGGAAGTTCAGTTCAGTATGCGTTGTGATCCGATGATTATGGTCTAGTTTTAACTACGCACATTACTTTTTTGTTTGCTGAACTAAAATTCTAAACTCCGGGTTTCTCCCCGGAGGTGGATATTGGAGCTGTAACCAGGGGCGTTGGACTGGGGGGAAAAGGGGTACTAAGTATATAGGGCCCTAATGTGTAGAGGGGCCCTCAAAAATGTTTGAATCTTGAATAAAGTGGGGAGGGGCCCCTTGGAGACCGCCTATGTACAGGGCCCAGAATTTTGTGCTACATCCATGGCTGTAACTTAGCAACTGAAGAAGCCAACTGTAACACGTGATACAGCTTTCTAAATAAATATGACGAATGCAAACAACAAACCAAACCTTTTGTTCAGGGAATTATGGTCAATTAACCACTGTTTACAAGTTTATAACTTCATAATAAATTAAAGGAAATTTTTGTTTCTGTCTTTTTTTCAGTGTACCCCTAGCCTCTTCAACCAGGCATAGAATGTCACTAAACCTGGGGAATACTTACACGATTTTTGTTGCAAAGGGTTGGGCAAAACGCGTTAACCCAATCAAATTCATTGCTTGGGCTAACACCTTTTCTGAGGGGAAAAGGCTAATTATAAACGGACCAAAAAAAGATGGTGCGGAAGTCTGAACGACCAGATATACCAAATTATTTTCTTGTCCACAGTCTCGTTTTGACCTGCATATGCTGCTGCATTTTCTTTTGTATTCAGAATACAAACCTGATACTAGATTATTTAAATCAGTGTAGTAACCACTAGAATCATTGACCTGTCCATTTTCTATTTCAATAAATCAATCGCAGACCTGTTGGCCATGACGGATGAATTATCTTTTTTTCAGAACAGCATTTAAGCAAAATTGTAATGGCTTTATTGACTCGATCTCATGAATAGAGCACAGTTCTTCCAAAACAGAATTACGTATTTGCTTCTTTTCTGATATTTTGCAACCTATTGTAGGTAGTAACTAAAGACTTTCAGGAAATGTATTCTATTCAGTTAAAAGAAATAGTGAAACCACGTAAAGCCCACCTTGAACAAGCCTATGAGTGGAGGTTTATTTGAAAACTAACATCCAATAGAAATATTTTTTGAATAGGCAAGTTGCCAGACCTCCAAGAAAACCAGGCGAGATTGGAGGTGTGGCCTTGCAAGACAGGTAATAACCATTGTTTTGTAGACCTCCCTAACCATGCAAAGAGTAAGCGAATAGTTCAGTAGTATTATACACTGCTCAAAAAAATAAGGGAACAAGTAACCATCACAGTATAACACCTTGTCAATTATACTTCAGGGACATCAATCTGTCCAGTTAAGTAGTATAAGTGATTGTGAATCAATGTCATCTGTTTTGGTGCAAATGAAAGTGACAACAACTGTACTGGAGAGGCAACACCAAGACATCCCCCAAAAAGGGAATGGTTTTGCAGGTGGTGGCCACAGACAATTGCTCTTTTACGTTTTGCTAGTGTCCTTCCTCCTGCCTCTCTGGGTGTACAGGTCCTGCATAGCTAGGTTAGTCCTGGTGATGCACTGTGCTGTCTTGACCACCCTCCTTGACAACAATGTTGAAGTGGAGAGACCAGGACAGATTGGCGCTGATGTTGACCTAGAGGAACCTGATGCTGTTGACTCACTCCATTGCAGACCCCTTGATATGGATAGAGGAGTGGCTTCCGCTGTTTCTTCCTGTAGTCCACAATGAGCTCCTTTGTTTTGCTGACGTTGAGCTGGAGATTGTTATTCTGACACCATGATGACAGGCTTCTCATCTCCTCTCTATAGGCTGTCTCGTCACTATCGGTGATTAGGCCAAAGACGGTGGTGTCGTCTGCATATTTTAACATTTTGTTGGAGGTGTTAGTTGCCACACAGTCGTACATGAACAGGGAGAACAGCAGATGACTGAGCACACAGCCCTGTGGGGGCTTGACAGGAAGGCAAGGATCCACTTGCACAGGGGGGAGTTGAGGCCCAGATCCCTCAGCTTCACCATGAGCTTGGAGGACACAATAGTGTTAAATGCTGTAATCAATGTATCATTCTCACATATGTATTCCTTCGGTCATGGTGAGAGATCACAGAGTTAGGGCTGTTGCGGTTATGAATGTATTATCAGTGATTCTGTTTGTGGCTGGAAACCTCATTTTGAAGTACAACCGCAACAATATTTTCAATCAGGGGTGCTGATTGTTGAGAGGTGGGCTCAACAATCAGCACCATATATCCATTGTTTTTTGTCTTCTTCAGTTATGAAAAAAATAAAAATAGCCTAACCCAATAACAACTTTACTTAGGCACTTATTATTGTAATTGTAAGCAATGTTGTTCATAGTTTCAAAGTGGGTAATAAAATGGTATTATAAAAAGGCTAGGCCTGTGAAGAATTATAGGTTTAAGCCTAAAGCCTCATATGAACCCAACAAAAAGTATAAACAATTCACCTTATGCGAATAATGGACCCTTCCCAACTGCCTCTGGAAGAGCACAAATATGTCTATTTTTAGCTGCCTATACTGAAGCTGTGAAACCATAGGAGAAGATGAAACTGTTGTTTCAACATCGGTATACATACAGTTACATTTAGGTCCAGAAATAATTGGACACTGACACAAGTTTTATAAATGTGTCTGTTTACCAAAATATATTGAAATTATAGTTAAATAATGAATATGGACTTGAAGTGCTGTCTCAGCTTGAGGGTATTCACATCCAAACTGGAGGAAGGGTTTAGGAATTACAGCTATTTAATATGTAGACCCCTCATTTTCAAAGGACCAAAAGTAAATCGGACAATTGACTCAAAAAGCTGTTTCATGGAATTTGTGGGCTAGGGGTTGACCGATTAATCCTTTGGCCGATTAATCGGCGCCAATGGGACGTTTTACAAACCATTGCTATCGGCAGAACTTGGCTCTGATAGTGACAGATTGCTGCGCAGCCTCTACTAGTCACTTGCGACTTACATCACTTTGCGCTGAGCCGGAGGCTCCATATGAAGTCAAAGTAATGTCACTGTGTAATGTACTGGAGATAATTTCTATTTAAATGAAAGCTAACTTTAAGACAGCGTCATTCGTTTTTATGAGCATGATAAGTTTATTGGTTATAGACTAACATTATTAATCCATTACTAAATGAAGATAACTGTTTCTCTGCCGAAAGCATGCGCTCTGGTTTTGCTAACAAGCATGGTTGTTAGAATTTGTCTAGCCGTAAGTGCAAGCCTAGCACAACTATGGGCCAGTGGCCACATCTGATAATTTAGGGGCCACTTTTACTGAAATTGTATGCGTATGATTAACTCCTGATAGTAATCTAAACAACAAGACCTTATAGAATGGCAGTCTTCCTTGATTTTATGGGATTGGCAGTCTATCGAGGGGGCTGCCATAAATTGCAAGATAGACTTTAAATTAATTTATTAATCTAAACTAAATCTGATATATTTTCCTCTGAAAACTATTCTCCACTCAATGAAAAAACATTCAACGCATTATTCTGGCGATATGGTTAGAAAACGGGAGCTAAACCTTGCGGTCCCGTTGGAACAGCTGATTGTACAGCGAGGCTGACTAGTGGCATTCAAGTAGTATCGGTTTTCAGTTAATTTCTACCCACAAAAGTTATCTTTCGACAATAATATGCAACACTATCAGCTCCTTGTTCACGATACAAGACAGGGAGGTAAAGAAACCATTCAACTTTTACCAATATGGCGTTCTCTCTAGATCAACCCACTCTCTTCCTTTTGCGTACATATAACACGGGTTCACACAATGTCGTGCTATACATACGCCAAAGTCCTTTTTTGGGTGCAGTTGAGACGCGATCTCCACCCATTAATAATAATGGTGGTCAATAAAATCGTTTCAATGACACGCACCGACTGAAACCTATTTGACGTCACCATCATCGAGGCACGGATTTCCCGAAGAGTGACTAATCGTTTAAAAGCCGTAGATTAACTTTTTTCTTGAAAGAACGTAAAAGGGTAAAGGTAAAACTTTAATATCGCATTTATTCACCATTGTTCTTAATTGGAGGAGATCGCGTCTGAACTGCACGCAAAAAAGTACTTTGGCGTATGCATAGCACGAAATTGTGAAGTGTAAACCTGTGTTATATGTACGCAAAGGGAAGAGAGTGGGTTGCTCTAGATACTCCAGCCACGTAACTATCCATTCATGAAATTAAATTGCACACTTTATGGTCCTCCTTACATTAATGGTTTGTAAGAGTGGCATTACAATGTAAGGGGACGCGCCACAGAAGTAATCCTTCCTGACCAGTGATAAATCACAGAACATTATTGCCCATTGTAAAAATTATTTCCAACGATGTAATCCACCAAATCACATTTTGGGACGTTCTGTTACCAACTATAAGAGGATTCGCCTTTCTGGAGAGCTTGCAGACATACAGTAACCCAGCTATTGTCATTTGTTCTGTTATTTATTGTGTACATATTCATTGTGGTGATATTTTTGTCTGTGTTTCTATTTCTTCGTGCTGTTTATTTCTCTCTTTCCCTTCCTTTTTTAATCTGAATAGTTGGAATATTGGCCCATAAGTAAGCATTTCACTGGTAGTCTAGACTAGTTGTTTATAGTTAAACTTATGTGACACCTACTTCTAAATTTTTTTAAAGAAAGGTTCTGAACCCTTGTGCTGAATGAATAAAATGTAAAAAATCACAGCAATGAGAACCTGTTGTACTCATTAAAACTTACTAAAAACTATAATAAAATAAACTGTACACTGTGAAGCGATGTTATACCTTAATTACATGGGGACAAAGTCATTTTCTGTTTATGTAATACAGGTTTTTACATTATAACTCAGGTACTAATGATTTACCTGTATTTACCCCCATCTGAAAATAATGTTTTCATTTAAAATAAATCACTTTGAGGACGGTTTTGGGGTGGAAGTGCATGCAGACAGTTTTATTGAGGTTTTATCTACACTGTGTTTCTTGTAATTTGATTAAATTTATCCTTTCAGGATTGGTTCCGCGATGCACCCCAATCAAGTATCACTACTCTTCCTCTATCCTTCCCCGGAATTTACCCATTAACATCACAAAGACCATCCGTCAGGATGAGTGGCATGCACTGCGTAAGTCTGAGCATGTCTGTCTGTCTGTACATAACCAAACAAAAAATAAATAGATGAGGGAAGTAAAAAATACCATTATAAAGGGGCAACTACATTAAAGACTAATATATTCCTGAAAACTTGATGTTTATGTTTTCTGGGGACTAGGTGAAGGATTCAAAATATGTCAGGACTCTCAATCTGTCTTTGATTTGTTATAATATCTGATGATTTGGTTTAGATAATTGTATTTGAATCAAGGACAGAAAGTGAAGAGTGAATATGTATGAAAATGTGCTTGTATGAAATTTGCAGTTCTTTTAATTTTAAACATTTGCATGCAATTCTCTTCCGACCTGACCTGAAAGGTCAATTGTCTAATTTACTTCCTTTACTGAAATATTGTGACAGTGACATAATGTAAACTAAAACCAATCCACGATTCACTTTCACTTAATATCTAGGTTTATTGCATCTGCTAGAGTAGTGTTTCTGAATGAAAATGGACCCTGAAGACATGAGTGCCATTGTTATTAACCATGTTGTTTACATTGCATTGCAAAAGTATTCCAAACCATTGACTAATTCTCAAATTTTAAGGAATTAAACATTGACATTTAATTATGTTTGATGATTCATTTTAAACACTGATATGGGTTTTATGTTGGGAAGTATACAGCTCCGGAAACAATTATGAAGAGGAAAAGGAAGGTTTTGAGTGAGGAACAGAAGGGTTAAAATTAAGAGACCACTGCAAATTAAACGCTTCTGTTCCTCACCCAAAACTTTCCTTTTCAACTTTTTTGGAAAGGAAAGAAAAAGTTGCAGTGGTCTCTTAATTTTGTCCTGAGCTGTATGTACAAATATATATATATGTTACTTGCATGGGTTTTCAGCCTCTGTGCTGTGGAATCCGCAAGATGACTTCTTCCTGGATAAAAACTACGCTGTTGAAAGATTATTGGTTACACTATGAATCTGAAGGAAAATGAAAACCACCCAGGCACTGCCAAAACAAGCTATTCCTCAAAAGTAAACATTCAAACAAGGACACTTGTGAGAGAAGCCAGAGAGGCCAACAATCACTTTGAAGCATCAGCCAAGCATGTCTACAGCTCCTTAATCAGAGGGTGGCAATAAAGCTATGATTTAAAAAGTACCATCAGAAAGCATTAATGACAATGTTTTATGGTCAGATGAGACCAAGATACAGTGGGGATAACAAGTATTTGATACACTGCCGATTTTGCAGGTTTTCCCACTTACAAAGCATGTAGAACTCTGTAATTTTTATCATAGGTACTCTTCAACTGTTAGTGACGGAATCTAAAACAAAAATCCAGAAAATCACATTGTATGATTTTTATGTAATTAATTTGCATTTTATTGCATGACATAAGAATTTGATACATCAGAAAAGCAGAACTTAATATTTGGTACAGAAACCTTTGTTTGCAATTACAGAGATCATATGTTTCCTGTAGTTCTTGACCAGGTTTGCACACACTGCAGCAGGGATTTTGGCCCACTTCTCCATACAGACCTTCTACAGATCCTTCAGGTTTCGGGGCTGTCGCTGGGCAGTATGGACTTTCAGCTCCCTCCAAAGATTTTCTATTGGGTTCAGGTCTGGAGACTGGCTAGGCCACTCCAGGACCTTGAGATGCTTCTTACGGAGCCACTCCTTAGTTGCCCTGGCTGTGTGTTTTGGGTCGTTGTCATGCTGGAAGACCCAGCCACAACCCATCTTCAATGCTCTTACTGAAGGAGGTTGTTGGCCAAGATCTTGCCATACATGGTCCCATCCATCCCTCCCTCAATACGGTGCAGTCGTCATGTCCCCTTTGCAGAAAAGTATCCCACAAGAATGATGTTTCCACCTCCATGCTTCATGGTTGGCGTGGTGTTCTTGGGGTTGTACTCCTTATTCTTCCTCCAAACACGGCGAGTGGAGTTTAGACCAAAAAGCTCTATTTCTGTCTCCTCAGCCCACATGACCTTCTCCCATTCCTCCTCTGGATCATCCAGATTGTCATTGGCAGACGGGCCTGGACATGCGCTGGCTTGAGCAGGAGGACCTTGCGTGCGCTGCAGGATTTTAATCCATGACAGCGTAGTGTGTTACTAATGGTTTTCTTTGAGACTGTGGTCCCAGCTCTCTTCGGGTCATTGACCAGGTCCTGCCGTGTAGTTCTGGGCTGATCCCTCACCTTCCTCATGATCATTGATGCCCCACGAGGTGAGATCTTGCATGGAGCCCCAGACCGAGGGAGATTGACGTCATCTTGAAACTTCTTCCATTTTCTAATAATAGCGCCAAAAGTTGTTGCCTTCTCACCAAGCTGCTTGCCTATTGTCCTGTAGCCCATCCCAGCCTTGTGCAGGTCTACAATTTTATCCCTGATGTCCTTACACTGCTCTCTGGTCTTGGCCATTGTGGAAAGGTTGGAGTCTGTTTGATTGAGTGTGTGGACAGGTGTCTTTTATACAGGTAACGAGTTCAAACAGGTGCAGTTAATACAAGTAATGAGTGGAGAACAGCAGGGCTTCTTAAAGAAAAACTAACAGGTCTGTGAGAGCCGGAATTCTTACTGGTTGGTAGGTGATCAAATACTTATGTCATGCAATAAAATTCAAGTTAGTTATTTAAAAATCATACAATGTGATTTTCTGGATTTTTGTTTTAGATTCCGCCTCTCACAGTTGAGATGTACCTATGATACAGATCTCTACATGCTTTGTAAGAAGGAAAACCTGCAAAATCGGCAGTGTATCAAATACTTGTTCTCCCCACTGTTGATGTTTTTGGCCAAAACTCAAAGCGTTGTGTGTGGTACAAACATAAGAGTGCTCATGCCTCTGCACACACCCTCCCCACAAGTAAACTGGTGGCAGCAATATGCCATGTGAATGCTTCCCATCAGCATCTAATTAAAACGGAAGTAAAAATGAATGGAGCAAAATACTGCATAAGAATCTAATTCAGTCTGCTAAACAAACTCTTATATCGACAGAAAAATAATCTTTCAGCAAAACAATGATCCTAGGCACAAGGCCAAATCAACATTTGAGTGACTCAACAACAAAAAGTGAATGTTATACAGTAGCCCAGTCAACGTCCTGATCTGAATTCCATTGAGAATCAGTGGTAATATGAAGATTGCCGTCCACAAAAATCCCCCAGCCAACCTGAATAATCTTTAAATCTAACTAGACAAATGGGGCAAAATCATTCCGACAGTGAGCACAGCTGGTACATACCCCAAAATAAGTAAATCTGTTATTGTACCATTTAAAACCAGGGACATTTAGAACCAGGGACATTTAGTTTATGGCCTTTACGGTCTATTCAAGAATGCAGGTTATAGAAAACAAATTCAACAATGTTTATTGTTTTAGTAACCCCCCTGTCTTGTAAGAATAATGGATGTTAACTGAACTGGGGAAGGGAGATATGTATCTTCTGATTGTAAACCATTCCCAGATTTATTTTTGTTTTTCTATAATAATGTGGGTTTACTGGTGTTTTGGGTACTACTCCAAGCCAACAATTTCTTACTGGAGGGAGAATTTTTGCATATATGGGATCTTGAATTAAAGTTTACTTAAAGTTGTGCTCAGAGGTTTGCATACCCTTGGAGAATTGGTCATATACACTCACCTAAAGGATTATTAGGAACACCATACTAATACTGTGTTTGACCCCCTTTCGCCTTCAGAACTGCCTTAATTCTACGTGGCATTGATTCAACAAGGTGCTGAAAGCATTCTTTAGAAATGTTGGTCCATATTGATAGGATAGCATCTTGCAGTTGATGGAGATTTGTGGGATGCACATCCAGGGCACGAAGCTCCCATTCCACAAAGATGTTCTATTGGGTTGAGATCTGGTGACTGTGGGGGCCATTTCAGTACAGTGAACTCATTGTCATGTTCAAGAAACCAATTTGAAATGATTCGAGCTTTGTGACATGGTGCATTATCCTGTGCATTAGCCATCAGAGGATGGGTACATGGTTGTCATAAAGGGATGGACATGGTCAGAAACAATGCTCAGGTAGGCCATGGCATTTAAACGATGCCCAATTGGCACTAAGGGGCCTAAAGTGTGCCAAGAAAACATCCCCCACACCATTACACCACCACCAGCAGCCTGCACAGTGGTAACAAGGCATGATGGATCCATGTTCTCATTACGCCAAATTCGGACTCTACCATCTGAATGTCTCAACAGAAATCGAGACTCATCAGACCAGGCAACATTCTTCCAGTCTTCAACTGTCCAATTTTGGTGAGCTCGTGCAAATTGTAGCCTCTTTTTCCTATTTGTAGTGGAGATGAGTGGTACCCGGTGGGGTCTTCTGCTGTTGTAGCCCATCCACCTCAAGTGTGTGTGTGTTGTGGCTTCACAAATGCTTTGCTGCATACCTCGGTTGTAATGAGTGGTTATTTCAGTCAAAGTTGCTCTTCTATCAGCTTGAATCAGTGGGCCCATTCTCCTCTGACCTCTCTCTAGCATCAACAAGGCATTTTCGCCCACAGGACTGCCGCATACCGGATGTTTTTCCCTTTTCACACCATTCTTTGTAAACCCTAGAAATGGTTGTGCGTGAAAATCCCAGTAACTGAGCAGATTGTGAAATACTCAGACCGGCCCGTCTGGCACCAACAACCATGCCACGCTCAAAATTGCTTAAATCACCTTTCTTTCCCATTCTGACATTCAGTTTGGAGTTCAGGAGATTGTCTTGACCAGGACCACACCCCTAAATGCATTGAAGCAACTGCCATGTGATTGGTTGATTAGATAATTGCATTCATGAGAAATTGAACAGGTGTTCCTAATAATCTTTTAGGTGAGTCTATACTCCCTATAATTGCCAGTTTTAACTTTCACCAGCACCAGATTTACCGTTACATCGGTGGCCCTGCTTCCTGGTAAACAATGTATGCTTGCCAGCTGATTTGTTAGCCTAATGTTGCGGGTTATGAAGTCACCAATAGGGTTTTCAGTTTTTAGAGCTACCATCTGCCACTCAAACCCCACAAGAGACGGCACTGGCACTGATTCCGACTCCAACGGGGACTACCGGTTGATAGTTTCTTAGGGCTCAAAGGGCAACCCAAGTTTAGCAGGTTGAAAGTTTCTTCCCAGTGAAGATGGTGCTGCCACAAGGAACACATCAGCTACACCTCTCCAAGCTGCCCCTCATTCCACTCTACCCCAGCAATGGGGAATATCTTGGGGGAGGAAGACAGCCAGTAGATGGAGGGTGCAGAAGCCACACAGCTTTCAACAGCCCATAACCTCCTAAACAGACACTGTGTGGCTGGCCTGAAGACGACTCAGCCACCCCAGAAGAGCGGTTTGTCTTTCTGTTTTAATTGTCCCCATTCCATTTCCTCTATTTTGCTTATCAAAATTCATAAAAATTGTCAAAAATTTGGACACACCTACTCATTCAAGGTTTCTTCATTTTCACTTGTCTACATTGCATTAAAATTGTAATGAAGCTATCAAAACTATGAAATAACACTAATGGAATCATGTAGTCAAAATACATTTCATATTGTAGATTCTTCAATGTAGTTACCATTTGTATTGACTGCAGCTTTGCACACTTCGCATTGTCTCAACCAGCTTCATGAGGTTGTCACCTGGAATGCATTTCAATTAATAGGTGTGATTGTTAAATGTTAATGTATTTGGCATATTACACTCATGTATCAATAATATTCAATAATACTACTAACTGCTGCTAGTTTACTTATGTTACTGCCATATCTAAATGTTCAATAATACTACCCAGACTGCTGCTGGTTTACAGTACTGTTTTGCTCCTACATTTTTGCAGATAAATAAATAGTTGTTGAACCAAACACGTGTGTATA
This sequence comes from Esox lucius, assembly GCF_011004845.1. Taxonomy (NCBI): domain Eukaryota; kingdom Metazoa; phylum Chordata; class Actinopteri; order Esociformes; family Esocidae; genus Esox; species Esox lucius. Next base: position 20,250,217 of record NC_047570.1, on the reverse strand, counting down.
GTGGCTGTTTGTGTAAATCTGAAAACAGAAGAACTTCCACACACTGTCTTGCTCACTGCTGAAATATGTTTTAAATCTCAACGTTTGCAGAAATGTGTACAGTGACACACCGTAGTAATGCCAACTCCAAATGGGAAATGCTCCTGTATTGAGTTGGTTGCAGGTTTCCACAATGCAATGGCGATCCTTTTTTGAATGGGTACATGAGGGCGGTGTCATGTCACCCCATTTAAGGTTGCAATTGACGGCACAGGTACAGAAACGTGTCCTTAAATTCTTTATCCACTAGGCCTCGTGAAAGTTGAAACCACGGATCCCCACCATTTGTGTACCCAAACGAATGGAGAAACACGACGCATTCTGTAGTACTCGCATATCTGAAACACACAAAAAGTGCCAATAATAAGTCGATGTAGTTTAAATTAACATTATTCCCACTTGTGATTTACTTAAACGTATACAGGACTACTAAAAAAAAATCTTACCATTCTAATTGTGCGCGGCGACGCGAATCCGTCTCATCAGTCATCTCATGGTCAATCTCCGCAATAACTCATGAAATCTGTTCACTTTATTCGAATTGCAACTCGACTAGCATTTTGGGGATTTTGATAGCCAGTGGAAATCAAGTTAACCCATTTGTAACAACTAAATGTGGAAAAAGTGAGTGAGTCTGAATACTAGATGAATGCAATATACATACACATACGGTAGTTTAAGAGAGAATTGGTGAACAATGGCATGGCCCCTGAATAGGATGGCTACAAACATTATGAAAATGTGTCTAATTATGTTTTAAAACACTTAATATCTTAATAACACAGTAAAATACAAAGTATTGACAGTGATTTGTAAGGGTATATAACAATTTGGGCAGAAATAATTCTAAATATCAAATATTTGTATAATTCTGCAACCAGTAATTTTTATTTACATGCGTTTAAAAAGGAAACATTCTAGCTTTAAATATTTATGCTGGTGCACATATATTTTGAAACGTATGCGTACACATGCTCCTTGATTGCATGCTTCAGATCCCATGTTGTCTGCCTGCTTTCTACTGTTAATTGTCCACTAAATGATGGATGTATGTATGTTCATGCAGATCTACGCAGGATGACGGCTGGCTTTGTGGGTATGGCAGTGTCCATCATCCTGTTTGGCTGGGTCATTGGAGTGCTGGGTTGCTGCCAGCAGCATGACCTTATGCAATATGTAGCTGGACTACTGTTTCTCATGGGAGGTAAGAGCTTGGTGTGTGTGAAAGGGTTTTTAAGTCATTTGAACATTGAAAACCTGTAAATAGATAGTGGGTTTTCCCACTTACAAAGCATGTAGAGGTCTGTAATTTTTATCATAGGTACTCTTCAACTGTGAGTGAAGGAATCTAAAACAAAAATCCAGAAAATCACATTGTATGATTTTTATGTAATTCATTTGCATTTTATGGCATGACATAAGTATTTGATACATCAGAAAAGCAGAACTTAATATTTGGTACAGAAACCTTTGTTTGCAATTACAGAGATCATACGTTTCCTGTAGTTCTTGACCAGGTTTGCACACACTGCAGCAGGGATTGTGGCCCACTCCTCCATACAGACCTTCTACAGATCCTTCAGGTTTTGGGGCTGTCGCTGGGCAATATGGACTTTCAGCTCCCTCCAAAGTTTTTCTATTGGTTTCAGGTCTGGAGACTGGCTAGGCCACTCCAGGACCTTGAGATGCTTCTTACGGAGCCACTCCTTAGTTGCCCTGGCTGTGTGTTTCGGGTCGTTGTCATGCTGGAAGACCCAGCCACGACCCATCTTCCATGCTCTTACTGAGAGAAGGAGGATGTTGGCCAAGATCTCACGATACATGGCCCCATCCATCCTCCCCTCAATACGGTGCAGTCATCCTGCCTCCTTTGCAGAAAAGCATCCCCAAAGAATGATGTTTCCACCACCATGCTTCACGATTGGGATGGTGTTCTTGGGGTTGTACTCACCCTTCTTCTTCCTCCAAACACGGCGAGTGGAGTTGTTGGAGTTTAGACCAAAAAGCTCTATTTTTGTCACTTCAGACCACATGACCTTCTCCCATTCCTCCTCTGGATCATCCAGATGGTCATTGGCAAACATCAGACGGGCCTGGACATGCGCTGGCTTGAGCAGGGGGACCTTGCGTGCGCTGCAGGATTTTAATCCATGACGGCGTAGTGTGTTACTAATGGTTTTCTTTGAGACTGTGGTCCCAGCTCTCTTCAGGTCATTGACCAGGTCCTGCCGTGTAGTTCTGGGCTGATCCCTCACCTTCCTCATGATCATTGATGCCCCACGAGGTGAGATCTTGCATGGAGCCCCAGACCGAGGGAGATTGACAGTCATCTTGAACTTCTTCCATTTTCGAATAATTGCGCCAACAGTTGTTGCCTTCTCACCAAGCTGCTTGCCTATTGTCCTGTAGCCCATCCCAGCCTTGTGCAGGTCTAATTTTATCCCTGATGTCCTTACACAGCTCTCTGGTCTTGGCCATTGTGGAGAGGTTGGAGTCTGTTTGATTGAGTGTGTGGACAGGTGTCTTTTATACAGGTAACAAGTTCAAACAGGTGCAGTTAATACAGGTAATGAGTGGATTACAGGAGGGCTTCTTAAAGAAAAATGTGAGAGCCGGAATTATTACTGGTTGGTAGGTGATCAAATACTAATGTCATGCAATAAAATGCAAATTAATTATTTAAAAACCATACAATGTGATGTTCTTGATTTTTGTTTTAGATTCTGTCTATCACAGTTGAAGTGTACCTATGATAAAAATTACAGACCTCTAAATGCTTTGTAAGTAGGAAAACCTGCAAAATCGACAGTGTATCAAATACTTGTTCTCCCCACTGTAAGTGTGACTCAGCTGACTCAACCAGTTGGAGATAAGTGTGACTCAGCTGTCATTGGTTTGGCTTTCATATGTTCCCAGTACATCTTGCTTTGTAGGCATTTTTTATTTTTCTGAATAATTAAAAGGGATAGTTTGACTACAAATTCATATTCGGGTGAAATTCCACTTGCACCGAGATGTTCTTGAAGGCCAATGGAGTCATTTTTCACGTTTTGGACTAGGTTTCCGCTTACAATGCAGCTTTTGTGGCGTGGGACATACACTTTCAGTTAATGAATTTTGAAAATCCAGCTTGGGACAAAGGTGAATAATGGCTTGTTGTTAAAAATGACTCCATTGGCCAGGGTAAGCAAAATTTCAACCAAATATAGCTCCGGAAAAATCAAGAGACCACTGCAATGGAAAGTTTTGAGTGAGGAACTTAAGTGTTCAATTTGCAGTGGTCTCTTAATTTTATCCCTTCTGTTCCTCACTCAAAACCTTCCTTTTCAACTTTTTTGGAAAGAAAAGAAAAAGGTGCAGTGATCTCTTCATTTTTATTCTGGAGCTGTATACATGTAGGTCGAATTATCCCTTTAATTTGAGCAGGTTAAAGGTCAAGTTGGCGTTGGGCATTTCATAGCATATGTAACTACTCTTTTTCAACCTATATTTGAGTGTATTTTGACTGTCATGTACCAGGAAAAAAAAAAATTGGACTACTGCATAAAAGGTATCGCAATTACTGAATAGTTTCCTACTTTGAGATTAAGCCAAGAATGTTGAGTACGTGCTATTAAAGGGATAGTTAGTCTAAAAATCCATTTATCAACAAAAAAAAATCACTTACCAAAAGTTAGTCTGTAGTGGATGAAGAGTAATTTTTTCCAACCATTCATTATTCAGCTCTGTCCCCGCTGTAATTAGCCTACTTAGCATCGTCCAAATCATGAATGGAAACTGTGTGTCCCAATACAACAAAGCTGCATTGCAAGCGGAAAACTACTCCAAAACACTTCAAAACTACATTTAGTAATCTGCCGCAGTAGCATCAAACTGTACAGTGACCAAATAAACAGCAGAATTTGGTCAATCCAAACTGCACTAGAACTATTTCCTACAGCTTGTGCTTCGGCGATGAGTTAATTGGGGTGGGAGTGAACTTATAACAGGTGAGAGTTTCTCTAGCTGGCCCATTATCGTGAATATCGTCGATGGACTTCAGTTTTATTTCTATCATTGTGGAAAATGCCGTGATTGAGTTTTGTTTGCAAATGATACAATGGACCTGGGAGAGGAGACTTGATGTTTCACTCGCGTTGCCATATCTTAATCCAGACATGTAACACGTATGTACCACTGACATACGATTTTGTTAGATATACTGGTATATTGACTCTTGTAAAAGCTACTTAAGTGATAAAATAAATTACATTATATATTTGTTGTCTACCATTGTCTGATTAGCTTTGTTGACATCAATTGAATAGAAAAGTTTAGCTTTGAACTAAAGCCTCAGAGACAATGTTTGTGCACCAAAAACAATGGACCAGATGGTGTTTACATTCAAGGGGTTTAGCAGATTAGCTCAGTTTAGATACACATGACATGAATTAATAGAAATTAGACACTTTTAGCATGTTGCTCATCATACAATTCAAAAGCATAATCTTTAATCTGATGTACAACAGGCATAAACAGCGCAGGGGTGATCAACCACACATTTTGGAACGAGTTCAGCTTCAGGGACCGGGTCATTCATGGTCTGCAGCATTGGAATCAATAGTTCCCATTCATTGTAACAAAAGCATTCAATTTTGGTTGGCAATAGATTGCACGATCCACAGCTACACCAGCAAAAATATGGTTGTCCTTTACAGACTAACTTTTGGATAAACTTGATTTTTAGACGAACTATCCCTTTAAGATGGGAGATTTAAATGTGAGTATATTGAAGATGCTTGTTATGCAGATTAATGACAGATTTTGATGTAGTGGGTATATGGCAAATGTTCCCAGGAAGCTCAATTTGGAAACACAATTTGGAGTGGTTGGATTAAAAGTAGAAGTACAATTTTGGTGGGACCTTGCATGAAATTGAACAATAATAATATATATATAAAAAATTATACCATGTCTAAGAGCTGTTCTTTATCATAATATAAAGTCAATGTCAACTTTATTTATAAAGCACATTTAAAACAACTGTCGTTTACCAAAATATACACAATAAAGTGCCTTAACTCAGGCCTTAACCATAGTATACTTAGCCTGGCTAATGAGACCTACATGAATCACAGTGAATGGAGATCTTTCACTCATTGGTCTGGACATGAGTCTATTGTAATCACAATATTTCCTCAGAAAAATTGTGTGTTTTGATTGGTTCTTATTTACTGGCTGTATTCGCCATGCCAAGTTAAGCAGAGATTTGAGGGAAACATGACATGGTTTCCTGGGGCGATACTTTGGTAAAACATGGGTTATGATTCATTCAATTTCAAAATGATGGTATACTGGCTGTATCCTAGAAAGCCTGAGGTGCCTTATTGCTATTATTATAACTGGTTCACTAATGTAATTAGAACAGTCAGATTTGTTGAATTCTATGGTTTACAGTCTTATAGCACAGCTTTTGGCAAATCAATATTCAGGACTTTGAGAACCTAGTAAATCATTGTTTATAAAACACCATGGGTACGCAATGATTTGGTAAGGTTTGAAAACAGATAAAAGGGTATTTTTAGTTGAAAATGTACAAAAATATACTGCATGAAGCAATAATTATCAGTTCAAATAAGCAAACATGGGAAGCAAACATCCCATGGGAAGCAAATCAGCAGATTTAGTGAGAGAAGAGTGAGTATTTATGCTGTTGAATATATTACGACTAATCCAACTACTGAATGTAACAAGTCACTCTGAAAAATATGTAATGATTCTTGAGTCATTAAAAAGATTTGTGATCAAGAGCTAATGTTTGTTGCATTATCACTAGGCTTGTTAACACTGTCTTGACAGGTAACTGTCAATTATAATTTGTATGAAATTAACCAGACGAGAGAGAGCCTGATTCTGGAAATGCAGAAGAGGGTCAGTGGTACTCATGAAAAGCAAACACACATGCTTGCTGCAATAAGGAAAAAAACAAAAAAATTCTACTGTGTGTCTTATTTATCACAATTTCACTGGCAAATTCCTATAATGTTAAGAAATTACCATCATATAAATGTAGTTTAGTATTTTTAGCACTTTGGGTGAATGAACTAATAGGTGGATAGCTATTTAATTTTTCACATTTCCAGCAAATTGTATTGCTGCTACTCAAATATCCATCACTACATTTTTCCATTGCTCTTTTAATTCAGTGTTACAGGCTAAGATATTTCAAGTATAATTCACCCTTGTCAGTTAACTTGTAATGATAGGAATTAATTCTAACCTCATGGAAAACCACAAAATTATTATTGCAGATTGAGACAATGGTAAATTGGATGGGAAACTAAGTGTTAGAAACAGATGGGTCCTATTTGTAGAAAGTCTTGTCTCTGCAAAATAATATAATAAATGCCATTCCAGTGCACTAATCTAAATTATTTTATTTATGGGTTTCTAAAACAATCAGAAGCACCACAAGAATAGTAGGTTTACCGAACAACCTTCCACTCCGTTTGCAGGTGATAGGTGTAAAATGTGCTGCTGATTATGAACACAGCACGTGGAAAACAACTTGTTCATTCTACTGAACCGAAATGAGGGCATTTGTATATGGGCAACATAAGCTGTTTAGGAATGGGAGAGCTATTAGTGATCGTTGAATACTAATTTAAAGAACGGTATATTTCCCAGTGCCAAACATGCCTAAAGTGTCCTAATTGTCCTCTCTATAGCTATGTTATTACTAGTCACACAAGCAAAAACAGAGCGAGCCAAATAAATGATTATGGAATGCATTCAACATGTTACGCTACAGCACCTACTGTATACATCTATGTTTATCTCAGGACAATATTTTCTTAGATTTGTTGGGTTGCATCATTATATTTCTTGCTTTGGCATTGAATGTTTCCCTCAAGGCATTTTGAAATGTAAATAGTCAAGTTTGTGTACAAGCGCTGAGGGTAAGAATGATTGGTATTTATCAACAGTTTGATAAATCATACTTGTTCTGTGTACGACCTTAATAGATTCTCATTCAAAAGACTGTTTCTATGTAACATTGATAAATGGGTGGGTTTGCATGTGTGTGTTTGATGCATTGTGTATACTACAGAAGCCTTTTGGGGTATATGCGTTTGTGTCTGAGAGTTATACACTGTACTGTATGTAAAACCGTACATGTAAATATAGGTTTTTATAAAATGTTGCCATTTATTGTCTGACAGACCAACTTGGCCTACCAACATTGGAATTGCATTATACTGTATTTAGTAATTTAAATTAGCTATGAAAGAAAAAGGAGTGAAGACCATAACTTTCTGTTTCTATCCTTGTCTTCATGCAGGAACATGCTGTATCATCTCTCTGTGTACATGTGTGGCAGGAATAAACTTTGAGTTGTCCCGTTACCCACGGTACATGTATGGCCTCCCAGAGGATATTAGCCATGGCTATGGCTGGTCCATGTTCTGTGCCTGGGGTGGTCTAGGCCTCACACTGCTGGCAGGCTTCCTCTGCACCTTGGCCCCGTCCCTGAGCACTCCCATCCGTACAACCATCCATAAGCCAAGGCAAGAGAATGGAACTGTGTGATGAGACCATGCAACTGGCCCACAGAACACACAAGGAAGCAACACCCATCCAGCTTCTCCCAATCACCATCTCACTTTACCTTCTTTACCAGTTCATACCACCCATTTATCCACTGGACTAAAAGTGTGCAAGATAAATTGTACATTGGATATCAAAGCAAAGACCAACCAAACCAAACTGTACTACTTACTATATCTTCATGAACCTACAATTGATATACATGAAAGATATACTAGGATACACTGAGCAACTGCCCCCAAAGTACTTTGGGACATGGCTCCTAGCACAAACATGGAAAGATCTTTTTGTTGTTAAACATTTGAATACTAACTCTGTGGCAGCCTAAAGGCCACATTGTATTTTGTTTCAAGAACAAGTTTCTAAAAATGGTGCTCTCTTAACACAATACAAGAAACACTCCCCAGAGCTTCAGAAGGAACACCAAAAAACGAAAACAGAGCATCCTGTCATCATTCCTCTTTTAGTCTGGGTGGTCTTTACTGTATTTGTTATTTTGCAAAAATAATGCTGGCATAAACTGTTCATTATTTTGAATCCACTAACTGATAAATAATTATCTTTGGTAAGAACTTTATAACTTCAGCCTAAAACCTCCTAGGGGCAGAAGACCAAGACAAAAACAAATTGGAAATGGCAAGGGTGGAACAGCAAGATAATATACAGAACCACGCCTTTCAAAAGCAAACCTTTCAGTGCTTCTGTGTCACTGTACAAATGAAATTCTATGTAGATTCAGGTCATTGTATAAAAGTAGCTCTTGAATAAGATTGTCGGTTTTCTGTATGTTTTTGAGGTAAACATTTTGAATTGGATTCTCAGTGATGTAACATATTGGAATAAATCTTAGACTTGTGGTTAGATAAGAGACTGAAAGGAAGAGGAAGTATTTTTTTTAAATAGCAGTAACTATATATATATATATATATATATATATATATATATATGGGTACAGTAACAATAAAAAGGAAAACCCTGAATAAATTAGTGGAGGAACACAAAGAATGCAGATGATTTTATAGTGGTGTACTCAATGATAAAATGAACATCCTATCATGCACTGTGGCATGTAGAAAAATCCTGAGCAGGTACAGATTACCCCCATTTTGGATCAAGATGGCAAGAGGAAAGTATCTATGTGATTTTGAAAGAGGGTTCATTGTTGGGTCTCTTCCAGGATGACAATGCCCCAATCCACAGGGCACAAGGGGTAACTGAATGGTTTGATGAGTATGAAAATTATGTGAATCACATGCTATGGCCTTCACAGTCACCAGATCTCAACCCAGTTCAACACCTATGGTTGATTTGGACAGACGTGTTAGACAGTGCTGTCTACCACCATCATCAAAACACCAAATGTGAGAATATCTTTTGGAAGAATGTTGTTCCATCTTACCACTGGAGTTGCAGAGACTCGTAGAATCTATGCCAAGGTGCATTCAAGCTGTCCTGGTGGCTCGTGGTGGCCCAACACCTTACTGAAGACCTTTATTTTGGTTTTTCCTTTAATTTGTCACCAGTCAGTATGTTGAAGGATTCAAGTACTCATTTAACCTGGTAACAACTTAGAATCAATAATAGAATGTAACAGTGACAAATCTGGTTATGGATGGAATTGAACAGCAGACAGTGTTATAGGATTGTATTCTGAAACAGAAACCTTTAGATAGCACAACATATTGTAGGAAGTATATATGCCTTGATTTGGTAAATCCTTTTGCGTGAAAGGCTGCAATATATTTATAAATAATATGTAGGTACAGCATAGATTTTTAAAGAATGGTTTAGAAATATACATTCCACTGACAACGTGTTTCAGTGAGTCCATGTTTTTTTCAATACAAAATGTTTGTTAACCCTTGACTGCAATGCTCTAAATCAGTCACACAGCGTTTTTCTTAAAAACATTTAAGCAAAAGTACGTAAACACCTCTCAGACCACGATAGGCTTAAAACAAAGAAAACACCTGTACAACATGAGATAAAGAGTTGACATTTGAGTTTGATTTCCATTATTCCACTTTATAAAAATAAAATTCAAATTCAAAAGAAGTCTAGTTAGTTTATTGAGCTGTAATCGAGTGTTTAGAGGGAATATTTAGAATATTTCCCCCACAAATTAGCAATGTTTACCTATAACATGGCAATGGTGGATAAGTAAACAGGTTTTTATATGTATTGCCTAATGACATCTGGTAATTTATGATTTTGGACCTTTTTATACTATGAGAGAGGGAGAAGGAAACTGTACAAACATTTGTCCTATTTCACATAGTAATTTCCATGGCACTTCAATTTACACTTGCATAACGATAGTTCTATTTCATTCTATTAACTCCTATTGGTTTAGGGCAGAGTGACGCTGCCAAGATGTACTCCTGAGAGACCCAGACATACCCACAAGCAATCAGGTCAAGTCTGGCTAACACCAAACATGGCCGTATCCCACTGAAAAATGCACACAATTGTATCATCACTTGTGTACATGGCGCCACCATGCTTATCAACAGACAAGTTGGCAACAGTGCATGAACACTGTAACCGGCTAAAAGCACTTACAGACAATTCACACGAATATTCCATTGGAGTACCATATATCACTTGTTCCACCTCTCAACCTTTCCCATTGGCAACACCAAGCACAGACTTGGCAAGAGGACATATCCACAAGGTAGTATTGGACTAAGGGGGAAGGCATCAACCAAGACGCCGCCTCACAAATGTTCTCTCCTCCCACACCTCTAAAAAGAGCAGCCGAAGCAACCATCCCACGAGTGGAATTCACTCTTGACTCCAAAAGGCAAGGGATGTCCCATCACTTCGTAAGCTAGCTCGATCGTTTCCTTAAGCCTGTGTGCCAGTCGCTGTTAAAATAGTGCCTTACCCAACGCCAAAGCGTCGTTACATACAAACAGTTAAGGTAAAACTCCCTAATGAGGTATAAAAAACAGCCCAAGCGCTTTGGATCCAGCGCCTTTGAGCCGATAAAATCCTGGCGCGACAGTCTGCCCAGGTGAACCAACTCCATAGTGGGTGGCTTACACAGGTCAAGTCCAATTGAGCCTCCTGTTTGCAACAGTATGTCATCACGCTGAGGCATGTGCCATGGCTCCCGATCCACAGTCATGGCACCTTCGGCTGTGGGAGTCAATGACAGCCTCTTCAACCTCACTCTCACCAACACAGGGAGAATGCGCACTGCCAGAGAAAAGATATGTGTAAAGGAGAGTCTTTGGCCACAGAGTGTGAGCAGAGCCATCTACGCCTAATGGCAGTTCGTCAAAGGGGATACTGATCATTCCCTCCGGACATGAAAAGGTCCATCCCTGTTCTCCCGAACCGGATCCACAACGCGTAAACTGGGTCCGGGTGCTACATCCACGCAATGTCCCAGGAATCCCCTTAAGACATAAGGTATGCCCCCACCCTGATGTGCCCCAGAACGTGCGAAGGAACTCGTGAGCCCATCGCCACAATTCCTCTGCCAGTTGATGGAGTACAGGAGATCTGACACCTCCTTGGCAGTTGATTACCTCCTTGGCATTTTTGATACACTGCCGATTTTGCAGGTTTTCCCACTTACAAAGCATGAAGAAGTCTGTAATTTTGATCATAGGTACTCTTCAACTGTGAAAATCCAGAAAATCACATTGTATGATTTTTAAGTAATTAATTAGCATTTTATTGCATGACATAAGTATTTGATACATCAGAAAAGCAGAACTTAATATTTGGTATAGAAACCTTTGTTTGTAATTACAGAGATCATACGTTTCCTGTAGTTCTTGACCAGGTTTGCACATACTGCAGCAGGGAAATAAGGACTTTCAGCTCCCTCCAAAGATTTTCTACCCATGATAAAAAATTACAAACCTCTACATGCATTGTAAGTAGGAAAACCTGCAAAATCGACAGTGTATCAAATACTTTTTCTCCACACTGTAAGTGACCATACCTAGAAACCTTCTGACATCATCCTTATTTTTGGGACATTCCATGTTCTCAATTGCTGAAGTTTTCCTTGGGTCTGGACTAATCCCTGCCTCAGAGACTACATCCAACAAAAATGTATATGACTTCACTCCAAACAGGCACCTGTCTTTGTTCAACTTTAAATTCACTTGCCATGTCAGGTCGAGCACCTGTCTCAGTCGCTCATCATGTTCTTCTTGACTGGACCCCAATACAATGGTGTCATCCATCATGGTTTCGACTCCTGGTATGTGTGTAAAGATCATGTGTATTTTCTTGTGGTAGACTTCTGGCGCTAAAAGGATCCCGTATGGTAGACGTAGAAAGTGTGATGGCAATTCCATTGATCAGAATTTGTATTTTTTTTTATAACTTTTATTTATCAAATGCAAGAGACAGACATAAAGTGTATACGGGGATACAATGTATTTCTTTTTTCTTTAACTGAACAACATGCCCCTCCCATAATCCACTTATACATTTAAAAGGAAATAAAAATAAATAATATTAACAAAAAATTAAAAATAAAAACCTTTGTGTACTCATACATACATTTACATACACCTGGTCTACACAGTAATAATTTAAAATATCAATGTAACTTGCCAGTGCTACTCATTAACTGTACAAAGTAAATATCAGACATTTGCTGCTGACTCCTCTGACATCAAAGCAAGTTATCTGTTACGTTGTAGTGAACAGATCATGAAGGGGAGGGGCTATTTGCCGCTGGCGGACCGAAATAGAAGGAATTGTACATATACAACCATACAGTGGGAATCTACAAAGAGACTTCCCGAGCTGGCAGCTTATCTAGATAGTCAAGTAGTGGTCTCCACTGAGTATAGAACTTCCTAGTTGACCCCCTAAGTGAGAATTTGACTTTCTCCAGTTTCAAAAGGCCTAAAATGTCATGTAGCCAGACTTTGATTAAAGGTGGTTGAGGAGACTTCCACAATAAAAAAAAAAATCTGGCGAGCGATAAGAGAGGTGAAGGCAATTACGTTATTTTGAGTGGTTGTGGTACGGAGGTCGTCCGGGGGCTTGCCAAAAATAGCGATATGTGGGGTTGGAGTTAAATTTATGCCTAATATATCTGAAATTGTTTTGAAGAACAGTCGCCAGAATTCAGACAACTTGGGACATGCCCAAAACATGTGGGTAAGATTGCATGGAGCCTGCGAGCATCTACTACAATTCTTATCAAATTTGTCTGGATAGAGTTTTGATAGTTTGTCCTTGCCATAGTGTAATCTGTGGAAAACTTTAAATTGTATTAGTGACAGTCTAGCGCAGCTGGATGATGGGTTAATAACCCCCATGGCTCCCTCCCAGAAATTGTCTGAGAGGTTCAATTGGAGTTCCGACTCCCATTTAATCTTGATCTCATGTAAAATAGATTCACTGTTTGTGGACAATAAATTATAAAAGAAGGATATATGGCCCTTTGGCAGGGTTTTAGCCTTAAGAGCCTGGTCGATCCCGCTGGGTGTTGGTATCTGTGGGAATGACGTGGCGTGTGTTTTAGCAAAGTCTCACAACTGAAAGTATCGAAAAAAGTCTGATTTATGTAGATTAAAGGTAGAAATTAATTGGTTGAAGCTCGCAAATATACCATTAATGTACAGGTCTCCCAGACTACGCAGCCCTTCAGTTTCTAAAACTGAAAATCGTGAGTCCATCCGAAGTGGGATCTTATTTGCGTCCAAATTTTTAGGGTTCCAACTACAACCGGATTAGTGGTGAAGCTTGACGGGGAGAAGGGCAAGGTGTGACATGTTAAAGCTAGCAGCGACGAGGAGCAGGAGGCTGACTCACTCTGGCACCAACTGGATTGAGGGGAAGCAAACCAAGATATTATCTTATGCTATCGATCAGAACTTTTAAAGGAGGAAGTACAGAGACAAAATTCTCTTGGCACAATTAAGTTTTATTTGCAAATAGAGAGAAGCGTCAAATGCTTACGAACCTAATCATCCGAAGAGTCTCTAACTTAATACATGAACAGTTCGTATTTATAGTTGAGAACGGGATGTGGTAAGATGCTGCCCATCTGTCTTATGTCAATAAAACACATTCCCCTTGTTCCATCACATATCCTGGACTTCACACAAGGGACAGGCTGTCCTCCCTCACATGGGTAACCTTCTCCACTCTTGAGGAGTCACAATGTCTGGACAAACAACAGATAGACACTAAAGGGTTATACAGATAGGCAGATTTGCTAGCATTAGCCTCTTTTGCTAATCCTTGCAGTGTATAGAACTCCACTTCTTCTTGCAGCAACTATCCCTCTTCTGACACCATGTTATGTTTGTTCCTTATGTATGACAAACAGGGAGGGACAGCATGCTTAAATATGAGAACTCTTTATTACTTTACTAGCCTCGTCAACACATGTTGGCTACCCGCTCGTCGCCAAAAACCCTATTTCTTCCCTGTTCTCCTGCCTTGTTCAGGCTTCTGGGTAATGTAGTGCAATAAATCTTTATCAACACAGTATGCGGCTCACAGAACCAGTAGCACGCTTGGGTTAAAATGCTAAAATGTTCTTGCCCAATGAGAACTCTAGGGTACTGCTTAAAAACAAACGTGCCATATTCTTGTATTTTAGGTTATTGAGATGTACAGTTAGGTCTGGAAATAATAGGACACTGATAGTAACAAGTTATGTTTTTTTGGCTAATAATGTTATATGTTTTGGCAATATATGATATGACGATCATGATTGCCCTCTCGAGATTTGAACCCAAGTTGCCCACATAATAGGCTGTGTCGTTACCCACTACACCACAGAGCTATACACTTGCTGGGTGTCCGTATATATGAATATTTCATTAGACACCAATAACCATTGTGTTATACTGAATACCATTTCTTATTAAGTTTACCTCCATCACAAATAGTATCTACGAACTGTATGACTTTTGCCACTGGACGTTTTAAAAGCTTATTAGCCAGTAATATGTCGTTGGCTCCATTAAGCATTGTGTTAAACTGAGTAACGTTTCTTATTAAGTTTATCTCCACCACAAATAGCATCTATGAACTGTATGGCTTTTGCCACTGGATGTTTTAACAGCTTACTAGCCATTCGTGAATGAGAGTGATACAGTATCTATCAATGTAGGTGACTATAACTGACTTTTTCGTCAAATGAAAAGTGTTTGTCTATCCTGCACAAATCCTTAGAAATAATTCGAAAATCCATCAGAAATAGTCACAATATAATTGTAAACAGTTTCATTTTAGGCTTCCTATAACGTAGCTACTGAAGGTTGTCTATCCTGAACAAATCCTCTTTTGCCACTGCCCGTTTTAACAGCTAATTAGCCATTTGTGAATGACACTGATACAGTATCTATCAATATAGGTGACGTTAACTGACTAATTTGTTAAGTGATAGCTGACTTTTTTGTCAAGAGAATTCTCAGGTTTGACTGTGACGGGAGTCAAAGACCTGCTATTTGATAACCTGCCTCTCTAACCACTACGCTATTTAACAAGAGTCCGGTTGGTCGGTTGGAGACATTCGCTCTTCTAGGCTGGCTCCCCTTACGCGGTCTGGGAAAAAGTTGCCGGCACGCGCAGTGGCTAACAATCATTAGAAATGGCCCTATTGTTGTTATGTGGCTTGCTATACAGACAGAGCAGACATGGCTATATTTACTGACTGCATCTATCCAGCAGACATTGTTTGAAAGTTTTGCTACCAGCTTCTTATAACGTCAGCATGTCAACAAGGACAAACTGCCTAGAATAATAGTAACTGGTTATAACTAATCACCTGGCAAAAAATTATTGGCCAATTTGGTTAACTAGCTTTCTGTGGATAAATAGCCAAGCTGCCGTCTGTGAATGCTATGTGCTTTGTTTACAAGCCCAGCTAGTTGTACTGTAATCGGAAAAAATTACCAGGGAGTTTAGACTAGTAGCAAGCTATTTTCACATCTCTGAATGTATGACACATTAGATACATTTTGTTTAATTTTTGTTTATAATTAAAATAATCGTATGTCAACTCACCTGGTCGGATGAAGACTTTTTTTTTAGAAGAACTGAATGAAGTGTTCAGATAACATATGGGGCTTTAAGAGTGAATTGACGTCACACACATTTCTGGGATAATGAAGCGGAAATTCTTCCTAATTTTAAACTTATGTCCTTCAGCTTTAAATAATGAATATGTGCTTAAAGTGCAGTCACTCAGATTTAATTTGAGGGTATTCACATCCAAATTGGAGGAAGGATTTAGGAATGACAGCTCCTTAATATGTAGCCCCCTCTTTTTCAAGGGACCTAAGGTAAACAGACAATTGACATAAAAGCTGTTTCATAGATAGGTCCGGGCTATTCCTTCGCAATTTCTTCATCAGTTAAGCAGGTAAAAGGTCAGAAGTTGATTTCAGGTGTGGCATTCACATTTGGAAGCTGTTACTGTGAACCCACAACATGCAGTCAAAGGAGCTCTCAATGCAACTGAAAAAGGGCATCCTTATGGCTGCAAAGAAAATCCATCAGAGAGATGGCAAGAACATTAGGAGTGGCCAAATCAACATTTTGGTACATTCTGAGAAAAAACAATGCACTGGTGAGTTGTACAACACAAAAAGGCCTGGACTTCCACGGAAGACAGCGGTGGTGGATGATCACAGGACCCTTTCCATGGTAAAGAAAAACCCCTTCACAACATCCAGCCAAGTGTAGAACACTCTCCAGGAGGTAGGCATATCATTACCCAAGTCTACCATAAAGTGAAGACTGCTAACCACTCAGAAACCAGAATGATGGGCTGAAGTATGGAGAAGGCTTGGATGTCCATGTGTTCCAGCCTTCAAGCTGTCATTGCCTGCAAAAGATTCTCGACAGAGTATTAAAAATGAACATTTTATTTATGATTGTGTTCATTTGTCCATTTACATTTGAGCACCTGAAATACTGTGTATGAAAATGGTTGCAATTCCTAAAAGTTTCATGTGATTTTTTTTGTTCAACCGATTCAATTCAATCTGAAAATCTGCACTTGCATCTTGGTTGTTTCATTTCAAATCATTGTGGTGGTGTACAGATCCAAAATTATGAAAATTGTAAGTGTCCAGATATTTCCGGATCTAACTGTGTCGCAGTATAATTTGTAATTTAGTCTATCTTTATATTACCTATTAATGTATATAGCCCTGAATAACGATCACAGATCATGACCACATGGAATTGTGTCTGGGATGAAGTTAAATCCCGGTCGGTTCAGAGACTACACACTGCTGCCTTCTATTGCCATTGCAGTTCAAGCCAATCTGCCCGCTGCTAGCGAAAAATAAGCCTTTCAGAAAAACAAAGCATTACCATTGGCAGTTGCCATTTTTGGTCTGAATGCCACACAAGGCTGCCTTGTAATGCTGAGTTAAAATCCAGGCACCCAGATGATTTGGGTGGATACAGCCTTATAAAATGTAATTTGTCTCCAGACAAATTAAATTGTTTAACCCTTTAGAACTCAATAGGAAAATAAATATTTTCTCTCACATTTCAAAGAGAGAGCACAAAAACCAAGAACAAATTACAAGTTTACTTTGTTTTAAAGCACACATACATGAATTTGGTGTCAAATTAAAGAACAGTATCTGGCAATAATTAAAATGTTCTCCTATTTTGTAGACACTCCACCTCTTATTCCTTCTCCACTTCTCACTTTTCCTCCACCTCACCCTCTGCGAGCACAGCACTCATTTGCCACTAGACAACTTCTCCAACCAGATGGTTAGCTAGTTTTAGTAAGCAGCTGGGGTAATTTCTATATGAATGACATCAGTAAAAACAAGAGCAAATATCTAACTACTTTGCAGACTGTAAACACTACAACTTTTTATGACAAGATTGAGCCAGCATTCATCTGAGGCCCACAGCGAGTGTGATCATAAAGTTACAATAAGGCACAAATCTCAGGACACATTACTTTTTATAGATAAGTGAAAGTATGTGGCACATTTTCAGCAAAGCACAACATTACCGCAAACACAACTCACTAGTGTATGTGTCAGTTAATCGCACACATTTGCAGCCAGAAAACTTTTCTATGGTCTTGACAGAAGAACCAATTAGTTAACTAGTTAGCTTTGGCAGTATGAATTACATCAGAAAAAACCCTAGAAATCATCCAACTAGTTAGCTGACAATACAGCTAAACAGCAATGCTTTTCATTACGAGTGACGCAACAAATTGTGATGCACTGTGTGTTATGACACCTTTCTATCAGTACCAGCATTAACTTTTTCAGCAATTTGGGCTACAGTAGCTCATCTGTTGGATTGGACCACACGGGCCAGCCTTCGCTACCTATTTGCATCAATGAAACTTGGCCGCCCATGATCCTGTCGCTGGTTCACCGCTTTTTCTTCCTTGGACCACATTTAATAGGTACTGACCACTGTAGACCAGGAACACCACAAGGGCTGCAGTTTTGAAGATGCTTTGATCTAATAGTCTAGCCATCACAACTTGGCCCCTGTCAAAGTCGCTCAGATCCTTACCTTTGCCCATTTTTCCTGCTTCTAACACATCAACTTTGATGACAGAATGTTCACTTACTGTCTAAAATATCCCACCCACTGACAGGAGCCCTGATAATGAGATTATCAGCATTATTCACTTCACTTGGCAGTGTTCATAATGTTATGGCTGATCGGTGTACATCCGCAGTTTATATTATTCACTTTGACACGGACATTACCAACATATCACCAAACATATGGAAACAGTCTCTTCTGATGTAAAACAATGTCAGCTTTGGGGATAGCATTTTGAGTAAATAAATGAATATCACTTATACTAAAATGTATGCACATGCTTTTTCATGTTTCTGTGTGACAACATACAGATGAATACAGTAAAAGGTTTTTATCAAGTAGATTTTGGAATATTTACACAAATATTATTGCTAAAGAAACATGCCCATCTACGGCCACTACAATATTTTAAGGAAGGCTGTTGATGGCCACTATGGTTCTGAAGGATTAAAGAAGTTAATCCCAAATACTTGCAGTAACCCTGCAACCCCTTATGAAATGCTAGGAGTCTGCTGAAAATCTAAATTCCACAAACTATTGAAGGTTGAGGACCAGAAATATTTTGTAGTTTGTTTTGTGACTTGGAGCAACTGAATCAGTACCTTTCATTATGTAGATTCCACATTAATGACAATAGAATGTGCGTGTTTGTGCAGAACACGGTATTATTTCCATCATTTCCTTCAGTTTAGCCCTGGGACAACAGAGATTTAGCTCCTGGGACATATATTTTTGACGATGGGGCTGTCTAAAATAACAGCAGATGAAACCTCCATTATCCTTGTCTGGAGTAGAATTAGTAAACATTATTTAATGCAGGTTTAATATTAATGCAAGCACGGTATTTTTACAAAGATATTTCTTAACATGTAATATTACAGTAATAGATTTTCAGTGGCCTATTTTGTTACATTAACAAACGTTATGACAAATTCCATGTAGTCTAATGAGTAGAGTATCAGGGATCAAGTCTAAAGAAGGTATCTCTAATGAAATATTTACCAGCATCTTCTGAGTAGTGGTCCACATGAAATGTAGATGACCTCAGAGCCATAGAGAGTCATCTTTGTCAAAATCTAATTAAGCCAAATGAAACACTGCCTCACGGTGCCAGCTGACACCACACACACCCCCTTCCCCCTCCTAACACACACACACACATGCACACTACATCAATCTCTAAATCAAACCCCTTGACACCTCCTGCATAGACACCTTCCTCGATATGTCACCCGCTGCTCTGGTGCAAACCTGACGCTGCCATGGCAACGGCTCTCAAGTAACACAGCCACATTGAAAAAAATAAATTAAGAAAATTAAGCACAAAGCAGCAGCTCCCTACAGACATCTCAATTCCCAAAAGGTCTTGCTTGGCCATCAATCCTTTCAACACGGGCCGACTCTCTCCTTCCATATCACCCATAAGCCCTTCATTATGAACCCATTAAGAATGTGATAACACAAGCAGAAATACACCCATTATATAGGCCTCCTTCCCCCCACTAAGCATGTTAATGTAAAGATGGGCAGTGTAGAAGTGGAAGCGAATACAAACACACAAACACACAAACACATACATGCACTTGCATATACAACATTTTTAGTAATCCCATTTAACGACCCAGGGAGCACATCCGACAAGATCGGACTCAGCTGTCCACCGGCAGATTAAAATATTAAGGCTGACCCACTGTCAGGTTTGACATCAGACACAAAAAAGGGCAAGAGGGAGGGAGTTGGACAGGGCTCAGGAGCAGTGGAGGGAAATACCTATTACAGCTTTTTCCACTTAGAGCTGTCCATATTATTGAGGGATAATATACTTTATACTGTGAGCATTATTCTTTTAAATAGACTCTCAAATGAAACACATTTTATGAGCACCACATTTTAAATGTAGGAAAATCTTATTTTAATGTACAATCCTGTTTCCAAAAACGTTGGGATGCTGCGTAAAATAAAATAGAAGGCAAATTAAAAGAGAATGCAATGATGTGCAAATCCTGTATCCCTATATTTAATTGGAAATAGTACAAAGACAAAATATCAAATGTTGAAACTGTGAATTTTTATTGTTTTTGGAAATATGTATGCCCATTTTCAAAAAGTTGGGACAGGGGCATATTTACCACTGTGTTGCATCACCTCTTCTTTTAACAAGTCTCTGTGAGCGTTTGGGAACAGAGGAGAGCAATTGCTGTAGTTTTGAAAGTGTAATGTATTGCCATTCTTGCTTGATATTGGATTTCAGGGTCTCCTTTGTCTTATTTTTTTATCACATAATGCACCAAATGTTTTCAATGGGTGACAGGTCTGCAGGCAGGCCAGTTTAGCACCCACACTATTTTACTACAGAGCCATGCTGTTGTAATGTGCAGAATGTGGTTTGTCATTGTCTTGCTGAAATAAACAAGGCCTTCCCTGAAAAAGACTTGTTTGGATGGCAGCATATGTTGCTCCAAAACCTGTATATATTGTTCAGCATTAATGGTGCCTTCACAGATGTGCAAGTGACCCATACCATGTGCACTAATGCACTCCCATGCATCACGGATGCCGGCTTTTGAACTGCACTGATAAGAAGTTGGATGGTCACTCTGCACTTTAGCCCAGAAGATGCAGCGTCCATGATTCCCAAAATAATTTCGAATTTTGATTCATCAGACCACAGGGCAGTTTTCCACTTTCCCAGTCCATCTTAAATGAGCTTGGGCCCAGCGTAAATGCAAAAAAAATTCTAATCCCTGAACAAGGTGAAAAATCTGTCATTCTGTCCCTGAGCAAGGCAACTAAAACATTCCTCCCATGTTGTTGTAGTTATACGTGTAACTTTTAACAGTTAAATAACATTTATTATTTGGCTCAGGTTGACTTCCTTGTGTAGTGAACAGTGTGGAAAACCATGCAAACATTTGGAGGAGGCATGTGTTGATTTTTTTATCTCCCAAGCCCACTGGGAAGTTGCAGCAATGATACAAAGTTGTAATTATGGGATTGGATATTACTTTAAAACTACAAATTCCCAGCAAACCCAGGAGAGAAAAGATAAGGACATGTCTCCTCTACAAAAGTCTGAACAGCTATTTGTAGTGGCTAAAGGAATGCGGAGCGAACTCTTTGATTGTTATCATTCTGTAAAGCAAGAGTCGTAATTACTTTCAGATTACGTAGATGTCCATAATGTGTGGGAGAATTGTGAACAGCTGCACAAATCAAAGGTTGAGTATGTATTGTTTTTCTAGGTGCTTTTACACACATTTGCGCTTTGCACTCTGGGATTAAAACAAACAGTCACTTAAGAACCAAACTCTTGTTTCTAAATTCATTTTTAATATCAAACCCTAAACCATTCTCAATTTCGTCCTCTATATTCTCATTTATTCTTTTTGCCCCCTTTTACAGCTCCTCAAGTTGGGATCCTCAGGAACACCTTTAAAAACATTTTGAAACCCTTTCATCAAAGAGAAGAAAGTTGCCAGACGTATTTTTCTAAAATATTTTAAACTGAAAATATCCATTAAATAGATTTTGACTCCATGTGGTTTTCAGGGGCATTAATGAAAGTTGGTTAGACGTCATTTAAGGTTGTAGAGACAAAATTACATAATTCAACAGCCTCAAAAGACGTCCAGTCAATGACTTCCAAAGACAACTTTCCTTTATGCCCCTGAAATCAATGTGGAATCATTGTACATTGATTCAATGTTGAAAAGACATCTATGTCAAAATGAAAGGCACTCAGCATAGGGCATACAATAAGTATAGAATTTTTAAAAGAAAAGTACATTATCACAACTGAATAAAATATAGATATTATATTTTATGTTTGTCAGTTCATCCTGACATTTTGATCATTTGTTTAGCATTAAAACATTTTGCAAAAAACATTTTCCCTTGCACAACATCTGAACAATTATATATGACACCCCATGAATTTGATGAATTATTGTAAAAATGTTTATATAATGTTTGTTTATATATAATAAAAAAGTAGCTTATGACATTTAGGGAGTGTATATTCACCAAAGCCCCATTATAAACAATTTCCCTACTTTTCCCATTTCTTTTTCCTGAAAGCATCAGCTGGTAAACCAGCTATATTGGTGGTGGTGGTGGGGGCGGGGGTTATTGGGGGTGTAGCTTCAGGGGAGCTATCCATCTACTGTGCACTGAGGCGTTGAAATGTTAACTCCCCTTCTTCCCAGGGGACAGGTCTCTTGTGCTTATAAATCTTACCAGACATCCCTTCCTAATTTCAACCAGCCCCCAGGGGTTGGTTATGACCCCCCCAGTATTACACAGGACAATTTGACCACTCCAGAAAAGAGTGAAAATCCAGTGACCCTGATCCCCTCAGTATGCTAAACAAACCTATGCTCTTCCCAGACCTTCCCTAATTTGCACTGGTTAACATTAAACCTATCAGACCTTGTGTAGGTAAGGATAATGCAGTTTTCAATCAGGGTTGGAATTTCCAAAAATGTATTCCTTTCGGCCATATTGGGCCTTTGGCCTGGATGATTTTTTTAAATAATTCTCTCAGCTGGCGGTCACACAAATGCAGGGCTCTACACAACACAAGCGTTTCATTTTTTACTACAAAATGTTTTCTGAAGTTGGACTAAAATCCATTGCGGTTCTCATAGTATTCCTGTAGTTTAGTTTCATAGCTTGACTCTGAAACCCTTATAATGGTATTCAACAGTCCAAGCAGTGTCAGTCACAGGCTGTGAATTGTGGTCTACAGTTATGCAGAAAAGTCCTGTGGGATATCATTTGTGCCTGATAATATCTTTAACTGATACTTAGTTTTTATGTTTCTAAGCTAATTACCACTTTTGTGTTTTTCAATGTTTAAGCTGAGCTGAATTTAAGTTACAAGTTAGCAAGTTAAGATATTTTCTCAGACAGAGCAAGTAGATTAGATTACCTTCAACTTTGTCATTGAACAGTACAAGTACAGTACAACAAAATGCAATAAGCATCTAACCAGAAGTGCAGGGCAGGAAATGTACAGATTTTAGGTATATGTTACAAGTGGAATGTATAGATGTTCAAATGAAGGCAAATAGGGGTGCGCAGAATATGTACAAGTATTAAGTAAATGTACAGTGAGGGACAAAGGTATTTGATCCCATGCTGATTTTGTACATTTGTCCACTGACAAAGAAATTATCAGTCTATAATTTTAATGAGTGAAATAAGTATTTGATACCTCTGCAAAACATGACTTATTACTTGGTGGCAAAACCCTTGCTGGCAATCACAGAGGTCAGACATTTCTTGATGGCTAGGCCACTCCAAGACCTTAATGTGCTTATTCTTTAGCCACTCCTTTGTTGCCTTGGCTGTGTGTTTTGGGTCATTGTCATGCTGGAAGACCCATCCACGACCCATTTGAAATGCCCTGGCTGAGGGTAGGAGGTTCTCACCCAAGATTTGACGATACATGACCCCTTCTATCGTCCCTTTAATGCAGTGAAGTTGTCATGTCCCCTTAGCAGAAAAACATCCCCAAAGCATAATGTTTCCACCTCCATGTTTGACGGTGGGGATGGTGTTCTTGGGTTCATAAGCAGCATTCCTCCTCCCCCAAACACGGTGAGTTGAGTTGATGCAAAAGAGGTCAACACCTTCACCCAGTTCTCCTCGGAATCATTAAGATGTTCATTGGCAAACTTCAGATGGGCCTGTACATGTGCTTTCTTGAGCAGGGGGACCTTGCGGGCGCTGCAGGATTTCAGTCCTTCACGACTTAGTGTGTTACCAATTGTTTTTTTGGTGAAAATAGAGAACAATTATTTTTAGTTTTTGACAGTCTCTTAAAGTGGTTAGAAATATTCCACATGGAAACAGTAACTGCCACTAAAATGATTCTGCTGTGGACTCTTTGCTTTTCTATGGACTTCCAGAGGATGTCTTGTCAGACAATAGACTACAATTTGCATCTCTCAAATTCATACAATTCCTGCAATGCAATGGAATTAAGCAGACATTGGTTCCTTTTGTACCATCCAGCTTAGAATGGAGCTGCTGAATGTGCGATACAAATCACGCCTGGAAGTCAGAAAACAATAATTCGTCTATTTCACCACTAGGCAATTTTTAGTAAATCTTAATAATAGTGAGTGTATAGAACAAGTCTGTGTATAAAACCAACCACAGAGACAGAATAAACCCCTAAACTTGTTGCAAGGTCAGAGCAGTTTATGTCTACCTTGTAGTTAATTGTTTGTAGTTAGATTACCATGATGGAAATTGTTTTGGTAAGTTCGCTCAATATGGGTAATTTTTAAGGAGGAGGGTAATATGTACATGCAAATAGTAACCTCTTAGATTAGGCACTCTTGCTAGGTAAAGCAACTCCTAGTGTTGCAGTGATTTCATAGTGCTAGAGTATGTTAATAAAAAGTAAGTTAAGCTAACCGGATGTTGGAAGATTTGAACTTGGGAAAAATAAAAGATACTAATGTTTCAGCAACATTATCTCCTCACTGATTTCTTAACTAATAAATGGTCTATCCAATATATGGCCTGCACTATACACTACTGCTCCCTCTTTTGAACAAGCTGTTGCATACCTACAGTCTGATTTCCAGCTGTTACAAAAATCACTTAGACCATAGGTTGGTACTTAATGCAAATAAATTTAAGTACATGCTATTTTCTAGTTCACAGAACCTATCATTGGATGACTCTAAAATGATTACCCTACATTTTTATTTCATAGAATGTGTTGCTTCTTACAAGTACCTTGGGATTTGGTTAGATTAAAATCGGACCTCAACGCAGGTGAGTTTCAAATATCTGTAATGGCCTTCCCAGCCTGAGAATACACATTATGTGAGTATGCACTGGCTACACGCACTGACTATTCCAATGTAATTATGACGCAACTATAATTTTCACCAGTCTATGCGAGAACAGGAGTTGTGGACTCATTGGCTGGAAGTGTATTGTTTTTGTCGGACCGCGTAAGCGCGAATGTCACCACCGACCGACCGGCCGCTCTCGAATACAGTATGTTAATAACCTTTCCAAGAAACTTAGCATTGTCAGTGGTCTTTATTATTAATTTATCCTTACCATTACTTAAAAAATACACCGATAACGACTGAGGAAAGGGCTCAACCTTCGAAGTGACCGGATTTCATTAACCTTTATGCACGCAGTTTCAAAACAGCCATTCCGAAAACGACACCTGTTGGGCCGGGTTGGAACTCAAAGGTGATTTTGTGACGTGTAAAGCATCTAACGTCAGTGGTCACGTGGTGTTTTACTTTGAAACGAGCTTCTGTTACACAGCAACAAAACAGCAGAGCTAGGAAAACTGAGCGTTGCTTTGGAACTTTGCATTCATTTGTCCTATCCCTACAATTAACCCCCCCAAGGTCAAAATACTTGCACCCTCATATTTTTTCACACTTATTGGTAAAACACAAATGTTTCATTTGTCAAATTAGAATGGAAAGAACTAATTGTCAGGGGGATATGCTTGGCTTAGAAGTTTACTACACAACAGTTTAATCATGCATTGTTTTTTTAGCATAGTTCCAGATCACTCTCTGTAGGGTGAGACCCCAGTCCTTGATGATTCACAAACTAAACAATGAACATAGACAGTGGAAGAAGGAAGATTATTATTTTAAATACCATTGTATTGTATTTTGTATTTTTGCCATTGTTGGAAGAATTAAGTAGTAACATTTTCTCTTTCTCTAGGAACTTAATCAATTTTTAATCAGCTCACTGCCCTCTTAACCAGAGTTCTGGAGATTTGAATCAAACTCGAGGAAAATAACTGGTTTAACATATTCATATAAAATGTCTAATGAATAACATGAAGTAAGTAACTGTGCAGTACAGTTGTGTAGTTATAGATTGGTATTTGGGGAGTTTCACCCACTGTTCCTTGCAGATTCTCTCAGAGAACATTATTCAACATGCAGAAATTAATTAATTTGCCCTTAAAAACCATATGAAACTCAACATCAAATTTCCTATCATGGCACATGACATTTCAGACATATCCAGCGGCAAGGCTTCCAAACAAAAGCTTCACTCTTTCATACATTGTATTATTTATTCATGGTTTTATTTATTCTTTTTATGAGAGTGGCTGCCTGTTCTCTTTTTCACTGGGAGGACGCCCACTCAGTCCTAACAAGATTACATTAATGCGGAAGCGAATGTATGCCACCAAAACAAACTTATCATGTGATCGAGTGCTTCAGATGGCTATGTAATAACTCCTTAGTTTCTTAATCTGTCATAGAGAGATTAGACCCTAGATACTTGTGATATTGCAGATGGTGATAGCCTTTTTAAACATTTAAGAGGGTACCTGGTGATGATGAGCAGACACAACCATAGGCTCCAGTGACGTTTCCAGACAAACCTCCACTGGACAGGTGTCTGGATGTATGTGTAGTGGTTGGCAACTCATGCTCTAATCTGCATTGATGGCACTTGGCCTCAACAACAACAAAAAAACATTATTTGTTACGTAGATCTTGCTGTCTTTCTGCTTTTACTCGCTTGCGCTCTTCTCAACCCCACAATCTCAGTATCACAAGAAATCTTATTTCTTCCATCTACCTGTTTCCTTTTCCCACAACTGTCCCAGTCTCCATGGTAACTTACTACCAACAGGCAAGGGGACACCAAAATTGTACATCCACAGATTTTGTCATGTATGTGCTGGGAAAATACTACCATAGACTCACACAGCTGTGCTGCAGCCAGGAGTTCTGGTGAGCATCCCAACACAAAGATACACATGCACTGAGTATAAAACTGGACTCATTCAAAAAGGTAAAGATGGACTTTTATCCTTTTGGAATGGGATATATGAACATATTCACTTGAATACACTATTCACAAAATTAGCACTAACTATTACTTATCTGGTTTGATTTCTGTCCTTATTCAATCACAAAAAATAAATGAATAGAAAATACAGCATAAATACTAACAATACAAAAAACAATACACTTAAAAATAGCTGAAAGTATCAATATAATACAGCATAAATACAAACACAAACACTTATTTTTTGAATAGCTACAATTATCAACATAATACTCATTCAGAGGAACATTTAAAAATATCAGAAATAAAGCATTGATTCTATAAATAATTTATTCCATTATAAAACCCAACAGCTACAGAACTAAACAAAATCAAGACCAAAAATGTTTATGATCACCAAGCATTGTTTGACAATAGCTAGCCAGTGGTTAATAAGGCACACAAACCAGGCTTGGAATTTCATCATTTTAGGGGCATGGCCATTTGGCATTCGGTGTCACAAAAATGTTTAGGGGACAAAGGCCACAAAGTCCATTGAGTGAAATAAGAGTATTTGGAGCTTACAAATAAACAACTTGAATTGCTGAAAAAAAAAAACATGCATGAAATAAAAACATATGCATTATTCACTTTTTTTAATATCATATTCTGAATAATACATTTAATAATAATTATAACTGATGTTTTTTCCACATAAAAAGTTAAAATGTCATGTTTTACAAATTACATCCACTCCTCCCTCAAATAATTTTTTATTTTCATTTTAAAAGTTTTAGTTGAAAGCGTTCACATGAGAACAACAAACATGCAACGGTATTGACAATTAAGTAATGTTAAGGCTAGCTAGCCAGAAGAATAGCATTACCTCAGTTACCCAAACTTTAATTATTGCAGAAAAGCTATCATGCCATGAAACATTTCCACATCTGTGGTTTGTATCTGTCATTGCATAATGCAGTGTCACAGATGTCATAAGACATTAGCTCAATAATTTCTAACATATTGTATAGCACACATATTTACCTACAAAAAAGTTTACCCTGGCTGCGTTTACAACATTTGGACAAACTTGGGCAAAAAAATTGGGAAATTATTACAACCTATAGCCTAAGCCAAAGTGAAAACAGTTCCAGTGGAATTGTCTTGCCCAATTATGAAGATATTTAAAGGGATCATCATCATCTTCTTCCGCTTATCCGGGGCCGGGTCGCGGGGGCAGCAGTCTAAGCAGGGATGCCCAGACTTCCCTCTCCCCAGACACTTCCTCTAGCTCTTCCGGGGGGACACCGAGGCGTTCCCAGGCCAGCCGGGAGACATAGTCCCTCCAGTGTGTCCTAGGTCTTCCCCAGGGTCTCCTCCCGGTGGGACGGGACCGGAACTCCTTCCCAGGAATGCGTTCCGGAGGCATCCGAAAAAGATGCCCAAGCCAACTCAGCTGACCCCTCTCGATGTGGAGGAGCAGCGGCTCTACTCTGAGCTCCTCCCGGGTGACCGAGCTTCTCACCCTATCTCTCAGGGATCGCCCGGCCACCCTGCGGAGAAAGCTCATTTCGGCCGCCTGTATCCGGGATCTTGTCCTTTCGGTCATGACCCAAAGCTCATGACCATAGGTGAGAGTAGGAACGTAGATTGACTGGTAAATCGAGAGCTTCGCCTTGCGGCTCAGCTCTTTCTTCACCACGACAGACCGATACATCGACTGCATTACTGCAGAAGCTGCACCGATCCGTCTGTCAATCTCCCGTTCCATCCTTCCCTCACTCGTGAACAAGACCCCTAAATACTTAAACTCCTCCACTTGAGGCAGGCACTCTCCACCAACCTGAAGTGGGCAAGCCACCCTTTTCCGACTGAGGACCATGGCCTCGGATTTGGAGGTACTGATTTTCATCCCCACCGCTTCACACTCGGCTGCAAACCGTCCCAGCGCATGCTGAAGGTCCTGGTTAGAAGGGGCCAACACGACAACATCATCTGCAAAGAGCAGAGACGAAATTGTGTGGTCCCCAAACCTGACACCCTCCGGCCCCTGGCTGCGCCTAGAAATTCTGTCCATAAAAATTACGAACAGAACCGGTGACAAAGGGCAGCCCTGCCGGAGTCCAACATGCACTGGGAACAAGTCTGACTTACTGCCGGCAATGCGGACCAAGCTCCTGCTTCGGTTGTACAGGGACCTGACAGCCCTTAGCAAAGGACCCAGGACCCCATATTCCCCAAGCACCCTCCACAAGATGCCGCGAGGGACACAGTCGAATGCCTTCTCCAAATCCACAAAACACATGTGGATTGGTTGGGCAAACTCCCATGAACCCTCCAACACCCTGTAGAGGGTATAGAGCTGGTCCAGTGTTCCACGGCCCGGACGAAAACCACACTGTTCCTCCTGAATCCGAGGTTCTACTATCGGCCGTATTCTCCTCTCCAGAACCCTGGCATAGACTTTCCCGGGGAGGCTGAGAAGTGTGATCCCCCTATAGTTGGAACACACCCTCCGGTCCCCCTTCTTAAAAAGAGGGACCACCACCCCGGTCTGCCATCCCAGAGGCACTGTCCCCGACCGCCACGTGATGTTGCACAGGCGTGTCAGCCAAGACAGCCCCACAACATCCAGAGACTTGAGGTACTCAGGGCGGATCTCATCCACCCCCGGTGCCTTGCCACCGAGGAGTTTCTTGACCACCTCAGTGACTTCAGCCCGGGTGATGGACGAGTCCACCTCTGAGCCCTCATCCTCTGCTTCCTCAATGGAAGAAGTGACAGCAGGATTGAGGAGATCCTCGAAGTACTCCTTCCACCGCCCGACGACATCCTCAGTTGAGGTCAACAGCTGCCCACCTCTACTGTAAACAGCGTTGGTAGGGCACTGTTTCCCTCTCCTGAGGCGCCGGATGGTTTGCCAGAATCTCTTCGAGGCCAGCCGATAGTCCTTCTCCATGGCCTCACCGAACTCCTCCCAGGCCCGAGTTTTTGCCTCCACAACCACTGTCGGTACCCGACAGGCCAAGGGATAGTTTGTCTAAAAATCATATTTATCCCAAAAAATCACTTACCAAAAGTTAGTCTGGTATGGGCATAGTCATTTTGTCCAAACATACATTATTCAGCTCTTTCCCCGGGTGTAATTAGCATTCTTAGCATCGTCCAAATTCATGAATGGAAAACTACTCCAAAACACATTTAGTAATCTGTCGTGGTAACATAGATTTGTATTTCTTTTAAACTGTACAGTGACCAAACAAACGGCCAAATATGGTCAATGCAAACAGCACTAGCAAACTATTTCCAACAGCCATTCACACAAGCTTGTGTGTCTAGACCAAGCGTGCCGCACAAGCCCTGAAAAGTGAAGCCAAAACGTCTCGATCGCCCCCTGGTGAGTGGTCCCAGTATAGGTCATAAACCCCGCCCTCCCCATGTTATTCAATGGGACGCGAGACCAACTAAACAATTAAATTACCCTTCAATTATCTTTTTTCCGTAGCTGGTTTCTGTCATTTACTGTAGTTTGTATCACGCTAATGTAAATTCAAGAGTTTGTTTTTAAAATAAGTTGGTTTTTAGTTAGTTATTTAATGCTCTAAAAACGGTGGTGTGACGTCGTGATTCACAGCTTTGATTGACAGCTATCTGAGCCAAGGAGCCACTGAAGCGCCATCCTCCTTCGGAGGACTGAGGAGATTGGAGCTTTACATTTAATCTCTAAATTTCTATAATTGATATAATTTCACACGGACATAATGGGTTGTTCTGCAGTACATTGTGCTAACCGATCTGGCATTTCCAATCGATCTTTGAATTTTTTTCGGTAAGTTAAATTTATAAGCTATTTAATTAGTAAATAAATGTAATGGGCTAGCTAACGTTAGCTAAAAGACAACAAGCCTCGTTAATAGCTAGCAGGTGATCGTTAGCTAGAAGTTACCAATTATTTTTGTATTAGGCCTATTTTAAATTAAGGTTAAACATGATGTAAGTTAGGCTATAACATATCGTCTAGGTTTAACAAGCAAAGGTTGTACTGTACTTGGACTTGCGATTGATTACGGTATGCGCATTCTGCGAGGGATAGTGAGGGCGGGGCACAGGGGTGGGGCCGTTGATTTGGCGCCTTTACGGCTTTACTTCCTGCTCGCTACTGCGCATAACTACTGCGCAGAACTGGTCCCAAGATCGCTATCTGCGCAGACGCAAGTCTAAGATGTCAGCGCCGTATCGGGACACTGGCGGCTTCATTTTTCACCAATGGAAAAGAGCGAAAGGGCGTCGTCCATTTTATATACAGTCTATGGTCTAGACGACGACGGCATCCAGGTGGCCGTGAACTTTAACCTCCCGAAGTTATGCGAGTTGAGGGTTTCTCTAGCTGCCTCATTATTGTGAATATCGTCGGTGCACTTCAGTTTTATTTATATCATTGTGGGAAATGCCGTGATCGTGCTTTGTTTACAAAGAAAGAATACAAGGGACCTGTGCTCAGTAGTTTGCATACCCTTGGAGAATTGGTAATATATGTACCAGTTATAGAGAAAATATGAGTGAGCAGGCAAAACATATTTTATTTCTCATGGGATTCACATTCAACTGTCGGTTATAACAGAATGGCACATTCATAAAACAAAACATGGCAACAAAGAACAAAATTAACTGACCCCTGTGCAAAAGTCTGCATACCCTTAGTTTTTAATACTGTATATTGCCCCCTTTAGCATCAATGACAGTGTGCAGACTTTTATAATAGTTGTCTATGAGGCCCCGAACTTGGGGAAAGGCAGATTAAGGATTCCATTTCTTGACTTTGTCATGCCCTGACATCTGTCAGTTCACATTGCCTCACTCCCAGGTATTCCCATTTCTCTTTATTACCCTGTGTATTTAACCTGTGCCCCCGTTCTGTGCCAGTTTGTGTTTTGTTTCTGTGCCGTGTTCCCATGTCTCCTTGGCTATGTTTCTAGTTTGCTCTCCTGTGTACTAATCTCCTGCCTGCCCCAACTACGATTCAGCTTACTGTCTGCTGGTTTACCGAGACACCTGGTACCGACCTTCTGCCTGTCCCTGACCAAGATTCTGCCTATCGTCTGTTTGTGCCTTACTTCTCCCGATCCGTGTACCAAACCAGTTCCAGCCCCTAACCTGCCCCAGAGCCATTACAGGCTTTGGGGAGACACTACACTGAATTTATGGCTTTCTAAAAGGGCAGCTTATTTATGGGTTGCAAAGTTGGCACAATATTTTGTTTGTTTGAGAGCTGCTATCCAAATTAGCATTTTTACCCAATGCATCCTCAGTGAGTACTGATGAAATAAATTAGGTTGGAACATGAAAACCCAATACCATCTTTATTGACAAATGTAATAACATCATATATATAGATTTCATGTAACCCTATTTTTTAGATCCAGTATATAGTTAGCTACTTAGCTAACGTTGAAGAAAGTCCATGGTGTTTGAGCTAGTCAGCATTAGCATCACTAGCTCCTTTTGACTTAATTTGCTAAAGACAACATTGTCATCTAAAATACAAGTAAATGCTCAATGTAAATGCATTTAATATACATGTAAAAGCTCATGTATAATTCATTGTAATTCAGTATAATGCTCATGTACAGTGGAGATAAAAAGTCTACACACCCCTGTTAAAATGCCAGGTTCTCATGATGTAAAAGAATAAGACAAAGATACATTTTCCACCTATAATGTGACCCATAACGTAAACAATTCAATTGAAAAATAAATCTTTCAGGGGGAAAATAAAAACTCACAATAACATGGTTGTGCACACCCTTAAACTAATACTTTGTTGAAGCACCTTTTGATTTTATTACAGCACTCAGGTCTTTTGGAGTAGGAGTCTATTAGCATGGCACATCTTGACGTGGCAATATTTGCCCACTCTTCTTTGCAAAAGCACTCCAAATCTGTCAGATTGCGAGGACATCTGTGCACAGCCCTCTTCAGATCACCCCACAGATGTTCAATTGGATTCAGGTCTGGGCTCTGGTTACTTTAAAGTAACCAACCTTTGCCTTGTTGACAGCCTGCACATGCTTTACATTCTCTCAACCAGCTTCTTGAGTTCATCATCTGGAATGCTTTTCAATTAACAGGTGTCCCTTGTTAAAAGTTTGTCAAATTGCATTTGAATATTGACAGCCCTACCTTATCGGTTGTTGTGACAAGGTAGTGCTGGTATAAAGAGCATCATTATTTACTGAAGTATTGTAGTAGTCCATATTATGGCAAGAACAGCTCAAATAAGCAAAGTGAAAGGACAGTCCATCATTATTTTAAAACATGAAAATCAGTCAATCCAGAATATTTTAAGTTTCTTCAAGCACAGTCTCAAAAGTCATTAAGCCTTATGATGAAACTGGCTCTCATGAGGACCACCACAGGAAAAGAAGACCCAGAGTTACCTCTGCTTCAGAGCATTTATTCATTAGAGTTACCAGACTTCGTATTACAATTTTGATGTTGCACAAGTCACAGGCAGCCTAGCTGTGTGTTTGCAATGATATACTAGTGCATTTAGTTTAAAGCATTGTGACATATTCTTCATTTCATAGCACATCACAATATAATACTTAAAGGAAAGGTAAGAACTAGAATTATTTACAGTTGGTTAAATGTTTTTAAAGGAAGCCTCTCTCTGGGCTACAATGGTAAGTGAACGGGGCAACCGATATTGCGTTTAAAAATATATGAAACATTTGTTATAGGTCTTCATATTTTTTCTCCAAAACTAGCATTGTATGTTCTACGTGAAACCTTTTTTTTTTTTTTCATAAACGATGCACTGCCTCAGGACATGAAAACTTCCGCACTCAAGGTATGCAGCACTCTTTGTGGGAGCAGTGCTTTTTGAAAACGCAGATGAACTTCGGTGCTGACCTCATGTTGGAATTACCTATCTAGCAACAATCAGAATTGATGGGAATTCATCACATTGGTTCGACAATGTGCGGTTCCCAGTTGTAATAATAAAATGAAATCTACCTCACAGATCACTTTTCATAGGCTTCTGTTTTCCAACCCTGAATATATGAGACTTTGACTCATCGTCCAACAGATTGATGTAAACACTCCAGTCGATTAACTTGCTTGGCTGACCATTGGGTTTGTGGGGAACATTTTGGTATTGCTGACTTTACTAAGAATGTACAACAAAAAGGGAATACGTCTGTTCCAGACTTGCAGTGCAACCAAACAACCCTGGAGTACAGGTATGTGAGGCCAAATCCTATTAATTAGCCTACTATGAAATGAAACCTACTTTGGGGAGGCAACATTTAATTTTATTCATTGCAATTATCAGTGGAGCCCGAGGATTTTCTAAACACTGTAGGAAAATAACTGACATGGCTGTTCCAAATAGGAGAGATCGTAGTAATTTTAGTACTTCCACATATCAATGCCACAGGAAATGACTTATGACAGTATTATCCAAATAGTTATTACATGCCAACTTACAGATTTGAGAGTTGTCTGTTTGGTCCCTCTGGCCTCTGACTCTTTTTCCAAATTATTTTGGGGACATGGAAGAACGTTTCCAAAACAGCGCGGTTTATGAGAGCTGTTTGCTGCACACGCTGGAGCCGATTGAGACTCATCCACAGACACATCTAGGTTCTCAATGGCATTAGGTAGCAATAAATCCAAATTCTTACAGCACAAACTCTCCTCCTTTCTGGGCATCTGCTTGCACTTGTGGCAAGAGCATCAAATGTCCCCTGAAAGTTCTTGGTCTGGACTAGGATGCAACGTTGAGTAGTTGCAGATCTTCTTCAGCTCTCTTCTCATCCATTGCTTCTAATTTCTTGTCTGTATACTCTGGCTCAAACCTGTAGGCATTGCTGTCAAAATAGTGAGTTTCTTGAGGCATGCAACCTTTGTGTTCCATCATTCGTCAAA
Source organism: Esox lucius (assembly GCF_011004845.1). Classification (NCBI taxonomy): domain Eukaryota; kingdom Metazoa; phylum Chordata; class Actinopteri; order Esociformes; family Esocidae; genus Esox; species Esox lucius. The sequence continues at coordinate 20,215,330 of NC_047570.1, read as the reverse complement.
CAAAAATGATAAGTTGTATTAGCTGCTGGTAAACAGATGCAAATAGACAACTAGCTAACATGGGCTACAGTTTTGTAAATAAAGCCTGTGACTGGATATAGCCTCCTCGCAAAAAGATTAATCCACACGGCATTAACTAATACAATACATTAACCAGAAATAATAAACAGCGATAACCATGGATACAATGCTAGTTTTGGCACAAATTGTTTTCTCGGAACATATGGAGACTTACCATGGCCTTCCGTTTTGGAAAAACTAATTAATCATATTTTTGCACGCTATATCCATTGCCCCGTTCACTTCCATTGTAGCCCGGAGAGAGGCTTCGTTTAAAAAGAAAATCAAACAAACTCAAAACTGTAATTATTCGACAGTTCAGGATTGTGTTAGATAATCAGAAAAAAGGCACCAGGTTCAAAAATATTAAACCTTTCTTTTAACTAAGATTTTTTTGGGAAAAAAGTTATGGTGGGGGCAGATGTTTTTGACAGAATGTAATATACATGCTTTCTGTGTAGTTTTATTAAAAAGCCTCCTTCAACCCAATCCTCTCACTTTTTAATGAGATTTGCTCTGAGTCTTTGTCAACCCACTGCGCTGCCATTGGCAACAGCCATGAGGACAAAGGAAGGCCTAATGCTTGGGTTCTAGAGACACCCTGCCCACCCCTTCCTAGATCCCATCTGAAGAAGAGATCCTGAGAGGCATTTCTCACTATTTCTACTGTCCACTTCCTCAGTCATTTTCCATTCTCCATATCTGCATTTCCCCTTTCATTCCTTATTTGCCTTGGCAGGAGGGTGACTGAGTTGTCCAGTGTTATTACAGATCATTTACAGATACGTATCTCCAATCGTAAGGTTATTTTAATGGGGCTTTTCTAGCTTGCACTGGTTGTCCACTAGCATTACCCCCAAAAAAATAACTTGCTGACCATTCATATACTAAGTCATGCCACTTGGACCTTTTACAACACTGCATAGAAAGGATAGTGTGTGTCCATAAAAGTTAGAATCTCTGTAATAAAAATAAGTAGAAGCCCAGTATGGAATACCTGTAACTTTAACAAGTTGTTAGTAGTCGGATTTGGAAGTACACTAATGGAGTTAGTTTCTATCAATTGTCATAATTTCCCTGGTTTCAGTCAATAAACCTCAAAGCCAAATACATATTTCTTGAACATGTTAAATTAAAACATCATAAACAGGGTAGATTTAAATTAACTATAAAGGTATACAACTCTTGTAATGTCTTCAATTAGGTAGAAAATAACATAAAATATTCAAACAATAAAATGCACTCTGTTTGCCTTGTGTTCAGAGCTTACTTTTCCCTATTATTTATGTAGAATTTAATTAGAAATTAATTTGTAGTCAATATTCAAGTTGCCTATATTAAATATTGCCTATACATCATGGTATTCAGGTGCTGTTTTAATGTTAATCCACCAGGCTACATTTTGTCTTCCTCTTTTAAGACAGCTTACATATAGGCCTGGCTTTCTGTTATAGGCACAGCAGAGCAGACTATGAGTGTGCCAATCTCATCATACTCGTATCCGTTTGTCACAGAAAGAGATGCCTTAAAAGTCCTCCATTGGCAGCTTCATTATATATTACCCGCAAAACACCAGTCTCACTGTCAATAATGCTGGCCTTCTAAACAGAGATCTTAATCTGTCCAGTGTCTGTGTTCTTAATCTGTTCTTTTTATTGGCCAGTCTGAGATGTGACTTTCTCTTGCAACGCTGCCTAGAAGGCCAGCATCCTGGAGTCAACTCTTAACTGTTGACATTAAGACTGGAGGTATGCAGGTACTATTTAATGAAGCTGCCAGTTGAGGACCTGTGAGGCGTCTGTTTCTCAAACTAGAAACTCGTATTTGTTCTCTTGCTCAGTTGTGCTCTAGGACTCCCACTCCTCTTTTTACTCTGGTTGGAGACAGTTTGCAATGTTCTGTGAAGGAAGTACTAAACATCTTTGTATGAGATCTTCAGTATTTTGGCAATTTTTAGCATGGAATAGCCTTAATTTCTCAGAACATGAAAAGAATGAAGAGTTTCAGAAGAAGGTTATCTGTTTCTGGCCCTTTGAGCCTGTAATGGAACCTACAAATGCTGATGTTGAATTTACTGAGCTAGTCTAAAGATGAGTTTAATTGCTTCTTTCATCAGCACAACAGTATTCTCCGGGTACTAACAATCGCAAAAGAGATTTCTAATGATCAATTACCCTAGATAAACTTAGATTAGCAATCCCAATTTGCCGGTTGAACACAGGATTGATGGTTGCTGATAATGTGTCCCTGTACGCCTATGTAGATATTCCATTGAAAGTCATCCATTTCCAGCTACGATAGCCATTTACAACATTATCAATGTCTACACTGTATTTCTGATAACTCTTATGTTATTTTATGGAACAGAAAATTCACTTTTCTTTCAAAAACAAAAACATTTACGTGACCCCACACTTTTCTAAATATTATTCCAAAATAAATCACAGTTATTGGCCCACTTCTTATTAGAAATTCTTATGAACCAAATCTAATTTGATACATATTTTTTAACTCCATCTGAGTAATTATGATCATCCATTACTTCCTGTGTCACCGGGGTATAAATATGAAATGGCACAAAATCTGCCTGCTTTTGTCAGGGGACTAATACTGGGTCTTTGTTGTTGGATTTTCCAGTGGCACTAATCCCCACTTAACCTGTGGGGTGAGCAGAAGAAGAATCCACTAGCAAGCAACAAAGGACAATAAAGATAGACTAAGTGCTGTTCTATTGGCAAGGGTAGTGCACAAAGGAATAATTGTACATTGCCAATAATCATTACACAATTTAGAGAAAACAATTTATTTAGCTCAATTAAAGGTTAGAGTCCTCATAATTTTAATGTAAGATCATGCTTAAAAACAACAATGAAAAATATCTTCTTTTTTTTTTTTTTTTACCCATCTTTACCAAGGGCACACATTTCTGGACAAATGCTGGACAGAGCAGCTATGTCACCTTAATGGCTAAGCCACTGGGGGGTGCCACCACCTTGAGTATGACAAGGAACTACAAAGCGACCATTGCTCACATCCCCTCTAATGCTGCACACTACATGCAATTTCTTTCTTCTTTTTACGAAAGTGTGACATCATGTTTAGTGTGGGAAAAAGCAAAGAATTAATGTGATCAGGGCCAAACTGGTTTTATATTACCCTGAAGTTGAGGCTCCTGACAGTCTCAACACCTGTTTGGTCTAAAAAAGCATGATTGAATTTGGGTTCTGGGTATTTGTGAGTTTCTCCCCTAGATGTTGTATCAAATGTCCAACTGATAGGGACCCACATGTTTTCTGCTTAAATGAGAGGTATAAGTGAGCTCCAAACACAATGCAGATACAATTCAACCAAAGCAATTACATTTTAATACCAGGTGTAATTGCAAGTAAAAGAAAGGCTGTGTTTGGATTGCCATCTTATCTCATCTGCTTGTGTAAAATGGGACGTATACAACCCTTCATTAGCACTCTATTGGATACATTTATGGGGTTTGGGTTAGGTGTTCTCTTTGATCAAATCAATCACATAAGATGTTCTCTAGTGCTTTTGGTATGTAATAATTAATATTTATCTTAAAAGAATAAAATTGTCCTTAATAGATAACTAGTTTAATGGATGTTTAAAAAAATTGGAAATATCCTAAACAGAGTGTCAACAGTACCTTAGTCTTATTCATTCCTCTATAAATGTTATGGAAATCAAATTACAATGACATACGAAGCCCTATGCAGCCATGAGGCAGCAGCTAGCCAGACATTCTCCTCCCCCACACTGAGTCCTCTGTAGCTGCACAAAGCCAGCATGTATGGCAGCTCCTTTGGGACTTGCTGAATTATTAAACACTATAGAGATAGCCCAAGAAAACAAGATGAATTGAAACCAAGGTTTGCCCTGCAGAGACGAACATTAGTTAGAATATTTGTGTGAAAAAATAACCCTTTTCCTATGTAGCAGGGTTTTACACAGCTTTTTTAGACCACATTGTTGGCTGTTGAACTATAAATAGTGTCCTTTCCAGAAGGACTCTATGGAGTAAGAAATACATTTCTTCTGTTTACGCAGATTTCAAGAGAATGCTTCAACAGCCAACTGTGTTCTGACTTGGTTGGCTCTCTGATACTGTGTTTCATGTGTATCACAGGCATTGACCTGTTTTTGCAGATCCACTAAAGGCGATAGCAAAGACCAGGAAGGAGCTGACCGTTCTTTTGGTGTAGGAAAACCCCACTACCAGCAGCAGTGTAGCACCCATCCCAAACCCTGCAGAGACAGTCACACAAATGTTTTAGTAACCCAGGGGAAATGGATTATACCAGTTCCAATAACAACTGTAGCAAATACAGTCAGTCCAACATAATTCATTGTATTAAAAGCCTATTACATTTTTTAAATATACATAATTATGCATGATGAGTAGATCAAACGCCGCCACATGTTAATCTTCCTGACAGTAACGGTGGAGAGAATGTTCCTGCAGTGTAGGTAGTCAGACAACTGCCCACCCATGTGGTCAAGACAGCATGCCAACCTGAGGATAGGAAGAGTTACAATCAACATAGGAGCAGCAAGTAGCCTAGCAATTAATGCCTCTGACCAGTAATCGAAAGGTTACTAAATTGAATCCCCAAATCTGGTCTCTGATCATGGCAGGTAAACCCAAACTGTTCTGAGGTTGTTGTTGCAAATTATTTGCTCCCAGTCAACTTGCCTGGTAAAATAAGGTTGAAAAATTGCAGTGAATATCTTTTAGATGACAACAGCAGCCCTATGGTGATTAACTGATGTGAGCACATCAGGTGAGGAGCTCATATGATTGCTTGATGATTCTTGTAAGGGAAAGAGTTGCAGTGTTTAACTATATAGTAAGCTAAATAGGGCTAATAATATATTTTTTTAAAACATTGACATTTTGCCGGACCGCATTTGCTGAGCCGGCCTAGAAAAGCGAATGTCTCTGGTGAGCGAGTGACTCTTGTTAAATAGCTTAGTGGTTAGAGACACAGACTGCCATGTAGGTGACCGATGTTCGATCCTCGCCACGGACAGAACAAATTATGCATCAGTGGCTGTTATAGTAAGCCTAAAATAAAATGTTATAGTTATATTGCAAAAATGCTATTTAAGTAAACTTAAGAAACATTAGTCAGTTAACACAATGATTAATGGTGTCTAGCTAAATATGTTACCTTGTCAGGATGTTTATGCGTGATAAATTAATCTAATGTCGAGACGCAATTTTCTGATGAGGCGGTAGGTCCCAATCGGTCCCATTCGGTCCCAATACTGGCATACTTGCTTACTATATACAAAACAGTACATACAGTTGTGCTCTTGGCCAAGTTGACAGTTCAGTGGTTACAGCAGAAAAAGGTGAATGTTCTAGAGTGGCCATCACAGTCTCCTCTTGTGAAATAGTGTAGTGGTTAGAGACGCAGACTGCCATATAAGCGACCGGTGTTCGATGCTTGCCGCACAGAACAAAGTATGCATCCAGGGAGGGTGACATCATTCATCCCTTTTAATCATGGGCTGGCCAAACTAGGCTTGCCTGGTTTCTTTTCTTGTTTATAATAGTTTTTCACTTGGATATTGTGGATTGCTGTGTGTAAATAAAGGACGAAAAAGTCAGATTTTGTGTATTTGAATTTCAGGTTATAAGGCCTTTTTGAAAAGGGAAGGTGACTTGCTATACCCACTGCATATATAAGATCAAAGTTGAATGCAAGAGATGAAAAAAAATGTTTTCTTTTGACCAATTTTTTAAAATAGTATTCTCTAAAACACAAACAACAAAATCTGTACATTTGAATAGCTCATAAAAAATTATGATATTAACACCATTGGTGTCCAGCATTATGACCACATTATATGAATTAAATAATTCTTCCTTATTCTGAATTAAATTATGTATATTCAAATGAAATGATACCCACATAAATAAATAAATGTTGATTCATTATGCTACTATCAAACATTCAGAGTGAGAACTGAATTAGACATTCTGTTAAATAAATTTTTTTTGGGAAAATCAACACTGTAAAACTACAGTGTCTCACAAACCATAGTAAACTAAACTGTTTCCACCAAAATAAAATTCTTAAAATTGTAAGGTAAAAAACAAAATGCTGTAAATTCTAAACTTGATAGTAATATATTATATACTCTTGCAAAGAAAACTGAACTATGTCCACAATGTCTAGTTTCACAGGTCCATGAAGCAGATGAAAATGTTATCACTTGTTCGGAAAACTCTGAGGGGGAGCATGTGGTGGAGATGCAAAGGTACTTATTTGCCAATTTTACAGTGTGTGGAAAGTTTCCTTCATGGAATTTCCACCAGTCCAGAAGGTTTGCCAGAGTCAGCATCTGGTGACGAAAGGTACAGTGGGGAGAAAAAGTATTTGAAACACTGCCGATTTTGCAGGTTTTCCTACTTACAAAGCATGTAGAGGTCTGTAGTTTTTCTTTAAGAATCCCTCCTGTTCTTCACTCATTACCTGTATTAACTGCTCCTGTTTGAACTCGTTACCTGTACAAAAGACACCTGTCCACACACTCAATCAAACAGAAGCCAACATCTCCACAATGGCCAAGACCAAAGAGCTGTGTAAGGACATCAGGGATAAATGTGTAGACCTGCACAAGGCTGGGATGGGCTACAGGACAATAGGCATGCAGCTTGGTGAGAAGGCAACAACTGTTAGCGCAATTATTAGAAAATGGAAGAAGTTCAAGATGATGGTCAATCTCACTCGGTCTGGGGCTCCATGCAAGATCTGACCTTGTGGGGCATCAATGATCATGAGGAAGGTGAGGGATCAGCCCAGAACTACATGGCAGGACTTGGTCAATGACCTGAAGAGAGCTGGGACCACAGTCTCAAAGAAAACCATTAGTAACACACTATGCCGTCATGGATTAAAATCCTGCAGCGCATGCAAGGTCCCCCTGCTCAAGCCAGCGCATGTCCAGGCCCGTCTGAAGTTTGCCAATGACCATCTGGATGATCCAGAGGAGGAATGGGAGAAGGTCATGTGGTCTGATGAGACAAAAATAGAGCTTTTTGGTCTAAACTTCACTCGCCGTGTTTGGAGGAAGAAGAAGGATGAGTACAACCCCAAGAACACCATCCCAACCGTGAAGCATGGAGGTGGAAACATCATTCTGATGCTTTTCTGCAAAAGGGGCAGGACAACTGCACCGTATTGAGGGGAGGATGGATGGGGCCATGTATTGCGAGATCTTGGCCAACAACCTCTTTCCCTTAGTAAGAGCATTGAAGATGGGTCGTGGCTCGGCCTTCCAGCATGACAACGACCCGAAACACACAGCCAGGGCAACTAAGGAGTGGTTTCCGTAAGAAGCATCTCTAGATCCTGGAGTGGCCTAGCCAGTCTCCATACCTGAACCCAATAGAAAAACTTTGGAGGTAGCTGAAAGTCTATATTGCCCAGCGACAGCCCCGAAACCCGAAGGATCTGGAGAAGGTCTGTATGGATGAGTGGGCCAAAATCCCTGCTCCAAACCTGGTCAAGAACTACAGGAAACGTATGATCTCTGTAATTGCAAACAAAGGTTTCTGTACCAAATATTAAGTTCTGCTTTTCTGATGTATCAAATACTTATGTCATGCAATAAAATGCAAATTAATTACTTAAAATACAATGTGATTTTCTGGATTTTTGTTACCTATGTACCTATGATAAAAATTACAGACTTCTACATGCTTTAAGTGGGAAAACCTGCAAAATCGGCAGTATATCAAATACTTGTTCTCCCCACTATATATTGTATGAGTTTGCTTAACAGTGCCTTTCATGCATTCAAACAACACTGCACAAACTGTGGTGCACACACAATGTAGAATTTATTATAATTATATATGGAGATGCAGCCAGGTTGTTTTATTAAATATACTGGCCAGTAGTCAAACATGGAAACATGTCACTCATTTTTGCTACAGCAAGTTGTGATGTAGTACTATACACTTCTGTCAATCAAATTCGAACTAGAATCAATTAAACAACAGCAGTGCTTTGATCCAATTGCTATTAGATTAACGTTTTTGAACAGAAAACCTGCGATTTGGTTAGGATTGTGGGCTATTCTGGGGTACCTGGGCTGGCTACCGTGTTCCAAGATAATCAGGAAGAGTCGGGTGTTAGGGGAGCTGTGGAGCCATTATCCTTGCGACGCTGGTGAAAGAGTGGGCAGAGTAACAGCGGTGCTATATGGAGCACAATATTATCGCGGGGTGGCCTTGGCTGCGGCCTTGGTAGTTTGGTGGTGCTACAGCTGCTCCCCTCCTTTGTATGGGAACTGGTTTGAGCTAGTTAATAGGTACGAATATTGACTGAAGCGGTAAACTCGACACCGCCTTTATAAATCAAATATCACAGGAGTACAGCCTGCCACAGATTTTTTTTATGGAAACCCTAAAAAGTCATTCCTAACTACCTAGGCCACTGAGCACACTTACAGGGCGTGGTCCTAACAATTGTGCTATCATTTCGCGCCAAGCATGATCTCTACCTCGCTATGTTTAGGTTATGTTTTATTTTTTTTGCGCCCTACCCCCAAACCTGTCTTTAGGCTATAAAAAAGTATCCAATTGAGCAAACATCGTTTACTGGATAGGCGACTAGCCTACGCATCACTCTTTCTCGTGTGATAAAGATGAAGCATCGAATCTTGCATATAGCCTCTTCTTTGCATACAGCCTAGATACTAGGCATTGCTAACAGTAATTGACTTGCATTAGTCAGAATTATGACTATTCCATCTTGTCTGGCCTACGATTTCACATAAATATGCATAAGCTTTATAATAAAAGAGCAATTATTTGTGGTAAGCTTACCCAAAGGCACCGCCGATAATCAAAACATAGACAAAGAAAACAATTAGATAAATAATAAATAAATATTTCAGTACTCAATAAATAGCATACTAGCCCAATATATGGATTGTTTATTTTCTTGACTATAAATGGCTATCTTCAAATGACTAAACATGATTACTAAAGTGTAAAAAAAAATCCCTGAACTCTTCTCTTATTCTCTCAATTCAATGCTGATAAGATGCAAGTAGCCTACTGAAACTTATTAGCCATGTTTTACTGTGTACAGTGCGCGTGCACGCCGCGCAGACACCGAAGAGAAAAGGACCCCCCACATCCACCCAATTAACCGGTGGCAAAAAGCCCAGTGGAACAGAGCTACACCGTCAAATCTCAATGGCCCTGCGGCATAGGGGACAGATCAACTCCAAAATACTAAATTAATGGCTTTCTCTATGGAAGTATGGTTACTTGGCATTTTGTCTGTTAAACCTTTACTTGGTTTAAAAATCCTACATCATTCATAATTAAGTCCAAGTTCTCAAATATTTTAAATGTTCATGTAAACACAATCTTCAAAGCCAAAACATGTTTTGTTTAAAAGTTCATCATCATCACTGGTGATGGATATGGGCTTTATTGACTAGGATAAATATGTTTTTCATTTTGCATGACGGTCGTTCTTTTCAAGTGTAATCGTTAATTTCAGTTAAGCAACATATTCAGCAACATCAAATCGAAATGAAGACTGAGAGAATGAATCTGCTAAATAAAAATGTCTACCTATTAGCTGCCAGTACTGAGCATAAGTACCTTCCCGGAATCTGAGTCACTATAGCTATAGCCCCACAAAAACGAACCATGAATCATACGGACTGTCTCAGCATCCCATAAGAGCTTTCTTTCCATTTAAGAACAAAAACCAAAAGGAAACCATTAACAATCGATATAACTTCACATACACTATTTTACCTATGTAGGTCTACACCCATAATTCATTTTAATTTAATAATTAACAATAATCCACACCTTAACAACTACAGCGGCTCTGATGTCATAACAATAAATACAGACTAAAGACATCTAAGATATAAGCCCATTCGTTATCCTATACGTACTATGACTATGACTGCACTGAAAAAGAACAGAGCTTTCTTAAATCCGTAAGCTTTGAACAAGTCGAATTGTACCACGTTTAAGCTAATAGTTTCGTTACAATGCAAGGGCAGACCAACAAATAGATCGACATCTGGATTATATACCTATAGACAGTGATAATGTTTAAAAAGGGTTCGTCTTCGCTAAAACCGAAGTAGGCCGGATTGTAACCCACACTGGCTTAGACACGCTGGACCACCCTAGGCCACATCGGGAGAATTTCTTAGGGATGACCAATTTTGTAGAAAGAGAAGGGGGTGACAAGATGTTTTATGTCAGTTAAGTGTGCCCTGTAGATCTTCCCATCTTTGTGTTTCGTTCTGTTACCGACCATGCTCACGATGGCCACGCCCAGACTCCGAAGGACATACAGAAACCTAGACAACTCAAGATGGCGAAGATGTATTGGCGAGGCAGTCCAAAACACATACAGTCACATACTGTAGGTGCGCTCTGTATTGTTGGGCTTCTGAAGGCCTGCCATCCTATCACTTAACCAGTTCCCTGTCACTTCTCCATTACCTTGCAAACACCCAAATATATGTCATCCAAAGTGGACCTACGCTGATAATAAGGCTTAGTGAATATTATAGTGATTTTTATAGTTCAGAACTGGAATTGTGCTAGATGATAGACCTTAAGACTTTTAAAATTCTAATAGAGCCTTCAAAGTCTACTTGCATCCTGTCGAAAAATATATTGGCAGTAAAATGTTGGCTATCTATTGAAAATAATGATTTGGTTATATTATTAAACACACTTTTTCGGTTAGCACATTGAAAGTGTTATCAGGTTCTAGCCGACATTACGTATGTAGTCTTATTCTATCTAATGTTTTATGAGAATATTATATTCCCCCTAGGACTGGTTGCGCTATGAGATGAAGAATAATAGAGAAAATATAAAATTGTTCAATTTAACAAAAGGTGTATTTTAGCAAAGTAACTGAATTATTGATCAAAAGCAGAAACTGCAGGCTGATTATATTTAATCCGCGAAAAAGCATCGTGCATTGGAGCCTGAAGCGAGTGAAAAATCGCCCGTACCGCATTGCAGTAAATGTCTAACCTTCACCCATTTTTGGGATTCAGGGATTGGCAGTTACTAAACTCTCTGGACTAATATTCACGCTGCTGTTTCAAACGTATTTGTGGCCCTATGCAAAATGTATTCGTTCGTAAACAATAAGCCTATATATAGCTTAGGCTTGAATTTCACTAGGGCCTAATGTTTTACGTAAAATGTATTCCGTGAAATTGACATAAGGAACGAACGACTTAAAGGAACGTTATTGAATGTAGGTAAATTATCTTTATTTAATAATTATTTAAAATGTTTCTATTGGATATACAATTTTGAAATGATACTAACAATTTGGAGAGCTAATTAAGCAGTCCTGTTATTAACATGCCTTCGAAATATATACATAATTGATGTGATATTTTTTTTTCACAATAAAATTATTGCGCAAAATGTAATATTGTCATGGATTACGTTATATGGCAATTCCTTTTGCTCGAAAAAAAACATATATTTGACTGCAATATCATGCAGTATCGAGTCTGACATGACAACAACCTCATTTTAAAATCCTAATAGGCCTGTGGAGGAAAGTAGGTTCATAATAAATCGAATATAACATACCGAAACTAAAATAATACTGGATTTAGATATTTAACTATACACTGTCTGACAGTAGGTTACATTTAGAATCAAAACGTTTCGGAATGAAGCCCATGTCACTGAGCAAGGAAAATCACTTCAAGCTACTGGAAATAAATCGATATCCAACCTGTAAATAATGAAAGAGAGAATCTCCCGTAGCTGTAAGATAATTTGAGTAATGCATTCAAAATATTACAGGGGCACTAACACGAGACGATTCAAAAAGAAGATAATGCTCGGTAAATGTTAATTTCATTACATAAAAGGCACAGCTATTGCTACGTAATGCCTAATAGTATTATTTCCATTTCCATGAGGGATTAAGGCCCTTCCTACGTTTTGACCAGGTTATGCATATAGCTTCATATTTGATTCTTTACGTTTATTATCGTGACCATGAATGCCATTTGAGACAAAAGTAACCAACTTCTTTGGCATATATGAGTATCGTACAGTAGGCTACCATTACGCCAACACCTATTCTACACATAAGCTACATCACCATATCCTATCAAAATAAAATACCGAAATCATAACCAGACATATAACCCTGACTGCATACTTAACAGACTTAACACCTACTTGTACATCTGCCCCAGGGTGTTCGCCCCAACATCCATTATCCCCTCTTTGGCATTCATCTTGACGGACTCCAAAAAGAAATGTAATGCTTTACTAAAAAAAAATATGTAAAAGTGTAGCCTAATGTGACCGAACAAACCGGTGGAGCAGGCGATGTATCTGTTTATTGAATATAAAATCAACACTGGATGAGCTCTGTGAAACCGCGTGAATCATTGTAAAAATGCCAACCTAAGAGAAAAATACATGATGAAAATGGAAATTCACGGATTAGTCAGCATTATAATCTCATTGCTTTCCTTACACAGGCCTACAGTAAATGTTGGTATAATTCCTAATGGTAACTAAAGACAGAAAAAAACTTAGATGCGTTAACGGGGATGACTATGGAATAACATAAAATGAACAACAACCAATAGAAGCGACGACTAACGGTGTGTGGAGTTACTTCTACAAATCACAAAGCTGGGCTCGCGTGTCACACATGGAAAGCGCAAGCTTTTCTGACGTCGCGAGAACTTCTAGTGGTTCAGCACCAAGGTCAGCGACAGTCTCGTACCTAACGTTGGAGAGTAATGCAGACAACATCTTGTTGTAATACTACGGATTGTTTTAGGGAATGGTTCGGCCTCGAATAAGAAGCCATATAAAACACATTCTGTTTTCTATATGCAGAATTTCATTAAGAAGGAATAATAATCCTACAAACCAAGAGAGCGATGCATGGAGAGTTAAAAACGCAAGTTAGTTTCTGTTTTACAACGTTTCCCAATCTTTTTATAAGCATCTGGCATTATAGACTAGATAACATTTTGTCTTGTGCTATGGAAACCTTAAGGGGTGGATTCCGTTCAAAGTAGGTCAATTGAACGTAGGAATCCATCATAAATGTAGGCATCCCCGAAAACACAGTTCCACCATTCACCTCTCGCTCTCTCTCTCTGTCTTTCTCTCTGTCTCTCTCTCTCTCTCTCTCTCACACACACACACACACACACACACTCACAAAACCACAACGCAGTCAGAGTACGAGACAATTGCATTACGATTTGACAACAATATTTTATAATTTAGGTGTCATTGTGAAATATGTGAGAGCCAGACAGCTTTGATTGACACATGCACAATCAGATAATTACTTCAGACAGATATCTGATGTGATCAGATTTAATGTTAAAAATATGAACCGCAGCCCTGGATCCAAAATTAAACCGACACGTGTACATCACAAGTTCAGTAATTCACTGCCGCCATCTGGCGGTCATTTGTAATTGTTGTCGCGTTTCTGAATAAGCCCTGTACTGTGTGACATCCTCTCTCTCAAATATGTGAAGTATTCCTCATGTGATTAGGCTCTATAATAATGCTTGTATAACACTGCCTTCCACAGTTGTTGTTACACCGATAATATGACAGAAATATAACCTTTAATTGAGGTAATATTTTTCTAAGAAATAAAACCTTTCTAATCAAGATATTAATGCTTCCTCCAAAACCTGTGTATCATAATTTATTAGCACCCTAATGAAGAAAATATTATAGTAGTTCCTTCCTACTAATTATTTAAATTTGGTAATCTGAGTCATTAGTAACTCTTAAATATGCGTTCCATTACCATTCACGATCAGCCAATTACTTTTCAAAACTCCCACTTTAGGCAGGGTGTGTCATATGTTGTTCATATCTTCACAATTAAGTATAATCCCCATCATGCCGCCAATTAAACTCCAAAATGATTGATGTTCCATAATTTGCATTTCTGCGAGCCTACAAAGGCCTACAAAGGGCATAGATACACCGGCCAAAGCCACACACCCAGCTCCCATTCATTTCAAATGGAAATGCAGTGTCGACATGCAATATTTGCAGTTTCCGTCTGAGCAGTGCAATTCAGACTTGGGAAAGAGTTAACTTGTTTGACAACGTCATTGTTACCCTCATCTATAACCAATCACCGGTTGCTGTTTTACTGGAAATCTCTTCCCAGTTGGACAACCAAAGTTCGATCCCAAATCATCCTCTGTGGGACAACCAACGTTGATCTCAATTCAGCCTCCTCCATTTACAGGCAAACGAATGTTGTCTGAATGAACACATAGCTGCCCCTTCAGAACTATACAGTATCAAGAAAAATGACTACCGATGACACTCAAATAAAGTGCATATGGCAGCAAGGCTAGTTTGGGATTCACCAGTGATAGTAGTGGTAGTACAGTGGTGGTTCCAAAATATAAGAATCGTCAGAAAAAAAGGATTATGGATTGCAGCGTCATGATTTTCATGGAAACATGGCTACACAACAGCACACCCGACAACGCAATTGGGCTAGAGAGGCACAACATCTTCAGGGCTTGATCATACGGCAGAGGGCTCTGGTGAGACCAGAGGAGGTGGCCTGTGCATTCATGTAAACAAAGTATGGTGTATAGACACTAACATAACCGGGAGTCACTGCTCAACCAATCTGGAGTACCTGATGATTAGGTGCAGGCCTTTTTACTTGCCTCAGGAGTTCAAATAGATTGCTGTCAGTGTCACCTACATACCTCTGGATGCTAATGCTAAGCTAGCAATGAAAGAACTGCAGGCTGCTATTAACAAACAGGTAACTGCACATCCGGATGGTGCTTTTATTGTTGCAGGGAAATTCAACCACTCAAATCTGAAAACTGTTTTTCCCAAATTCGACAAAAATTTCCCCTGCCCCACCTGAGGAGACAGTACACTACACCACGTGTATACAAACATTCCAGAGGCCTAAAAAGTCATTCCCATCCCCCACCTGGGACAGTCTGATCACCTTTCACTGTTTCTACTCCCCAAGTATTTACCCCTCATTTAACATATGAAACCATCAGTGAGGATAGTAAAAATGTGGCCAGAGGGGTCAGACTCACTAATACAGCACCAGTTTCAACACACACTGGAGATTGTTTGCCACTCAAGCCACCCCTGACTCCCATACGGACATTAAAACATATGTTTCTTCCATTCTGGATTTCATCAACATCTGCGTCAACAACATCACCACCCATAAACGAACAAATACCATCCCCAACCAGAAGCCTTGGATGATCAGAGAGGTCCGACAACAGCTAAAGGTACGCAACGTTGCTTTCAGATCCTGCGATGAAGAGGCCTAAAGGGGCATAAAGATGGTTAAACATGACTACAAACTGCGGATTGAAGAGCACTTCAATAACAACTCTGAACCCAGATGCATTTGACAGGGCATCCAAGCCATCACAGTCGACTGCGTCTAGCCTGAATGACTTCCGACCTGTTGCACTCACCCCCACAATCATGAAGTGTTTTGAAAGACTGGTCCCGGCCCACCTTAAATCCTGCCTCCCCGCATCACTGGATCCCTACCAGTTTGCCTATTGATCAAACAGGTCTACAGAGGACGCCATCAACCACTGCTTTATACTCTGCTCTGACCCACCTGGAAAAAAGCAATACCTATGTGAGAATGCTGTTCATAGACTTTAGCTCAGCATTAAACACAGTCATCCCCACTAGGCTAGTCAACAAACTCCACAACCTAGGGATCAGCCCCTCTTTCTGAAACTGGACTTGTATTGTGTAGTGAGGGCGTATTGCGGCTTGTAGATGTATCATCAGGGTTATAAAAAAAGCAACTTTCCACTGAGGCATCGCTTTGAGGCTTGTATTGTTTTAAGGAAACTTTCTTCTTCTTCTTCTTCTTCTTCCTTCTTCTTCTTCTTCTTCGGTTTACGGCAGTTGGCATCCAACTTTAATGGTGCATTACCGCCACCTATTGTATTGGAGTGTGAACCAGAGATGGAAATCTATATTCTATTTGCTAGTCCCATGTCTTTTAAATACCTTAACACACGTGAACTAACTTTATTTGTTATATTTTCCAGTAACCCCCTAAGTGACATTATTTGAACCACTTGACTTCTCATACTCTCATACTTTCAACTTCACCCTTTATTTCACACACTCAAACAGTACATGCTCCACAGATTCAACACTGTCACAAAAAAATCTACATGTCATATGTTTAATAAATAATATGAAGATACTTATTATGTCCACAGTGACCCACTCTTAACCAAGTAAAAAATATTTCCTAAGGGAAGCATGTGATCGATGACAGACACGTCTTCGCTCACTGTGGGACCATGTGATGGGTTTGCTTTGACATTTGGTTGTAGATTTAAGGAAGCAAAACTCAGATTATTTCATAGGTTGTTGTAGTTGCGAAGTTATTGAAACATTCAACGTCCCCAGGTAAAAAATACTTTTATAACCCAACTGAACCCAACACAGATGTGCACGCTCTTTATTCAAATCTTCCTGTTTGTCCAGACTTATACTGTAGTTGCTCAACCATGAATAGGTTTATTATTTGTTCTGCAAAAAACTGTATAATAGATTTTCTTAAGAAATAATTACAAAAATAACACACCAATCCCAATGGTAAATATAACTTCAGGTTATGATTATATTATTAAATGATAACACGAGAAAACGTGTTGGTCAAAACAATGTTTCGTCACTAAGTCAGGTTGTACGTAAACTAAGGTTGCATGTTTTGGGTGCGCGAAATAATTTTTACCAACAGGTGTCACTGGTGTTGCAAGAGGCCACTGGTGTACTCCGCGCTCAAAAGGTGGATTGACGTCCTATTACTGCTAACTACATGAGCTAGTCAATGTCAGCTGCCTGCGTTAAAAACAAAACAACTAATTTCTTTGGAAAAGCCAAACATTCTCGCCCACAATCGGGGTACGAATCCAGTGTAGGCAGACAAAAAGCCAACATGCGAATGTACTCGTCCACTTACATTGCTCCCTCCACATTATGGACTCTCATCAACATCATTCCACATGCTAAATATTATAACACATTGGAAATCGAATGTGGTATAATAATAGACCATATTGTGAAAAATAACTTTATTGATTTATCATTAATCAATCAAGGGAAAAACTTTTATTTCTGTATTTCATCAAAATCTTTTTCAATGATTGTCATAGGAACTTCAAACCTGGGGAACATTATTCTAGAAATAGCTGGCCTACTTGTTTAAGCTTTGCTTTGGTAAAAAAGTAATTACTCATTTATTAATAATAAATCAATAGAAACACCTTTCATTCAGGAATGTCTTCAATATAATTTTCAATAAAACTAATAGGAACTTCAAACCTGGTGTATATTATTCTGATAATAGCTGGCCTACCTTTTCAAGCTTTGTTTTGGTGGAAAAACACTTAACGGATTTATTAATAATCAATAAATCAATAGAAATAGCTTGAATTCTGTATTTCTTTAATATATTTTTCATTGATTGTCATAGGAACTTAAAACCTGGTGTATATTATTCTAGAAATAGCCGGCCTACTGGTTCAAGCTTTGTTTAGGTTGAAAAACACTTAATTGATTTATTAATAATCAATAAATCAATAGAAACTGCTTGAATTCTGTATTTCTTCAATATCTTTTTCAATGATTGTCATAGGAACTTCAAACCTGGTGTATATTATTCTAGAAATAGCCGGCCTACTTGTTCAAGCTTTGTTTAGGTTGAAAACCCTTTATTGATTTATTAATAATCAATAAATCAATAGAAACAGCTTGAATTCTGTATTTCTTCAATATATTTTTCAGTGATTGTCATAGGAACTTCAAACCTGGTGTATATTATTCTAGAAATAGCCGGCCTACTTGATCAAGCTTTGTTTTGGTTGAAAAACTCTTTATTGATTTATTAATAATCAATATATCAATAGAAACACCTTTAATTCAGTATTTCTTCAATATATTTTTCAAAGATTGTCATAGGAACTCTATATTATTGAAATACAGAAATACATGTTTTTCCCTTGATTGAGTAGTGATAAATCAATAAAGATCTTTTTTACAATATGGTATAATATTATACCACATTTGATTTCCAATGTGGTATAATATTTAGCATGTTTAATGTTGATAAGAGTCCATAATGATACCATATTCGTCTTCTGACAGTTCGGCAATTACCTAGTTTCCTATTTTACCTCGGTCCCTAAATGTGGGAGAGAGCCTGGACGGAAGAAAATCTGTTGAATCTCGAATATATAACTAGTATCACCTCGGTAAAGAAACCGGAAAACTGGTGATTTTTATGATAAAAATCAGTCGCCGGTCTTAAGTTTACCTTAAATTTACCTTATCCATGGTCTTATGAGCGTTCTGCGCTTTGTGTTATTCGATTTAAACGACGGACTTTGCTCACGTCGTAATCGAAATTCTAATTGTTGGCACTTACAACTGTTTCGTAAACCGAACTCCAGATGGAAAATATGGCTAGTTCGACCAAGGCGGTTTTCTAACCAACGCGGTTTTCTAACCAACGCGTTAAGATTGGCAGCATGTTGGTATTCCAGTAGCCTAGACTACAGCTATGATGGATAGTGATGTTTATAAATATTGTGCTGTATTTGCCACTGCTTGATAAAAGGAGCATATGCAACTGCTAACAACTCAAACTTGTAGACTAAACACATCGCCAACCATGTAGTATCAATATCACAGAAGCAATATTCCCGATAACACACACACAAAAAAAAACAATTCTTTCTCCCCAAAGCGTTAAACCAGTCCTTAGCATCAGTTTAATCTGGCTGCGTAAAATGCCAGCAACACTCGTAATTACATGATTTGACACCATATTTTGACTATACTCACTTATCACATTGTGTGTTGGAGTGGATAATATAGTGTCGCTGAGTGTATAACAGAGTCCCTGTCCAAAAACAATTATCTCCAGCAAATCAACAAGAATGATATGAAAATACATGGGCTTTCTGTAAGGTGCTCTGAATTAGGGCATCTGCTGAATGACAATTGATTGCCAAAATAATTATACATCTCTCTTTCTATCCCTCTCTCTCTATATATATATATCGAGAGAGGGATAGAAAGAGAGAGAGAGAGATTTAAATGTAAAGTATTATTTCATTAGTAACTCTTTTTAATTTCTATTTACGATGTAGTTATTCCTTTTAACAAATGTTTACACTATACACTGCAAAACTGTAACAAGGACGAATTTCATATAAAATATATTCCTTGGACTATTATTTTGAAAGCAAAAAACGAAAACTGGAAGTCATGTTATTGCTACGGATTCTAAGACGCTAATTACAATGAATTCAATATGAATATGTATTCCATATTCAATCATTAGCATTGTCTGAATTTTTAATACCCACTTTTTATTGAAATTACTCTTAAATATGATTAAGATCTGAATTGTTATCAATGTTTTGAGAGGTAGAAGTATTTTTGGCCGTCTTTATTTTGAAATGTTTCTAATTTTAGTGACCCGGAAGTGTTTTTTAATTTTGCTAATCACTGTAGCCATAGACATAATATTATGTCTATGATTGTAGCGTCATGGTGGCAACATTAGAGATTCCGTAGCAAAAATAAGACTTCCGGTTTTCGGATTTTGCCTTCAAAATAGAAGTCCGCGGTAAAACGCGATTTTAATAATATTAAATGGATCGATTTTGACACTTTGCTTAGTGTATATTGTAAAAATGTATTGTAGGAAATGTTCAGGAGATTGGATGGAATAAATATATTCAAAGAAATCAAGGGGCACTGTGTATTTGTAATTGTTGCTGGCATTTTACTCCACACATCCTAGATCCTATTGGCCACGATGTAGCTCAAAGGATATCAAATAAATATTGCCCTGTACAGAAAAAAAAATACTATACGCCGCAGTGAATGTATTGTAGGAAATTTCAAGGAGACAGCAAATACTATATTTCCTACAATACATTCACTGCGGCCTATAGAATAGTTTGTTCTGTATGAGTCAATATGTAATTCATATCCATTGAGTTACATTGTGGAAAAACAGGGGGTGGAAATATTGTGTTGCTAGATGTAGCACACCATTCCCCATGATTAAATAGGTTTGTCTTACTCTACACATTCTCCTGAACATTTCCTACATTGCTTTCTCTGTGGAATATTCAACAGTTTATGCGCTATGAGGCAATATGTATTCCATATTCAGTCATTGGCATTGTCTGAATTTTGCCCTTGGAACGTGTTTTAATACCCACTTTATATCGAAATTACTCCTAAATATGATAATATTTGAATTGTTGTCAATGTTTTGAGAGGTACATTTTCTTAAACAATAAACTCAATTGATCTCAGTTTTGAAGTAATACGTTGGTCTCTTTTATTTTGAAAGATTTATTATTTTCATGACCCGGAAGTGTTTCTTTAATGTTGCTCACAAGACGCTGATACGTTGGTGCTAATCGGTACCTCCAGTTTCAATTGACCCCGATTACTACAATATACAGATCCCACCATCTGACCCACCGTTGCCAGCCTGCAGGTAAAGCAGTGAGCTCTAAGTCTGTCATACATTAATTTTGAATGTTTATGTAGTAGCTAGCGACAGTAATGTAACTTATTTAAAGCGCGCAACGTAAGATGTATTTAAGGCATCGATTGCATGTGTGTAGTTGATGTCTTTTCACATTCCATTCCACCCTATTTATTACAGCTAACGTTTTATAATGCTAGTTAACCATACAGACGCTGCTGGCTAGGCTTGTTAGTCGGTCCAGCGTCGATTTCCAAAGCAAACAGGTTAAACAATCAATACTCAAACGTGGCTAGACAATGTTGTGTAGGCCTACATTTTGATAAAGGCTAGCTGGCTTAACTACAGTGACGATGGTCCAATTTCAGTTCGCATGTTTACCAAACCAACAAATATAGGGAACCCTTAAATCACACAACGGGAATGAAATACAGTATATTAAAGATCAAAATATGTGCTGTAGGCTTACATTTTTTATTCGAAAATGATGTAACAACGGTCAATGGAAACCAAACTCACCAACCGATTGAGGGCTGGATTCAAACTCACCCAAAATCATAGTAAACAATTGAAATCACAGGCTGTTCCAAACTTGCGTGAATTTAATCTCGGCAACTCATATTGTAACTCAGTAGTGTGTATGGCCCTCACGTGTCTGAATGCACTCCCTACAACATCTGGTCCTGAGGGACCCTGATCAGGGCATCAGTGAGCTCCAGTAGTGCCTGTGGCGCTACTTGGTACATAACGTACCAGAGGTTCTAAATTGGACTCAGGTCTGGGGAATGTGAGGGCCAGTCAATGGTATCAGTGCCTTCTTAATCTAGGAACTGCCTAGACACCCTGATCACATGAGGCATTGTCCTGGCCAAGGGTGTAGTAGTGACTCTGATATGGGTAGCACGTTTGAATACAGTGTGAATGTTAATGTATCACACCAATATGTCTATTTAATATGTAGTTCTATGTGTTTTGATAGGACTCAAGTGTTCAGTGTGAATATTCCCATCAGTTTGACTTAGAAACTAGAGATTTCATAACATGCAATAGTCCCAACTAGCAGTGGTAAATTATACCTTGTGTGATGTTGTGATTTTTTATTTTTTTGGCATGGTGGGACTTTTCAGCTGGAAAGGCATTTCAGATAGATGATAATGTAACCAGAGTGCATCTTTTAAAATGACACAAATTACAATGATGTTGGTAACATATCAGTCAGGCATGTTAGTCCAGCTTTAAGTATTCCAATCTGCTCCTATAGACCGCCTTGAATTAATACTTCTCACAATCTTACCTGTTAGTTTTTGGACTCTCTCCATCGCTCTGCCTACTTTTCTGACCAGTGTTATTGTTATGACAGCCTCTCTCCTGTATAAAGTAAAGGCATACAGTACACCCCTAAATTCAGATGGTGTTCCTTAAATTTTTTTGACCAGTGTATATAGTATATCAGATTAAGATGAGTAAATCATAAAACGGGTGGTTCGAATGCTGATTGACTAACTTTTTTCCTCACTGTCCTGGCACCTTCCCGAAGTGCAATTTCAACCATCCCAAACTGAACTTGACCCATCCCAAAATTAGAATACTTGATTTTTTTTTTACATTTTGAAAAAACAAAATAGCTTTAGGTCATTTGCAACTCTTTTAAATTAGTTTTATTTCTGACACTAGTTGACATTAAATTAACCAAATTTTAGTTATTTATTATTTAATTTATTAATTGAACTCTAACTTACACTACATAATATTCCATGGAGATGATGTTGAGATATTCTATTCCACAACTATCTGCCCGGTTAAACAACATAACACCACAATATAGCCTATTAAAAAGCGTGTGTTCCACAGGTTTCACTTTCTCTGCGTCACCCACATTTTTATCCTATTGTAACTAACAATAACGTCAGCCAGCACCATATGTATTTACCTGATCATAGCTCAAATGTGTCTACCATACACTTGGGCAGCTTGTAAACAGATTTGTGTACCTAGCTAGAAAAGTAAGTTCATGTTTTCAAACTATGCTCAGACTAGGTAATATCTTGATTGTTGTGTTGTGTGTTTGACATTATCAAGTATTTAAATTACTTTGAAAAAAAACATTTCAAAACACGCATTGAAACTCAACACACTCACTAAATCAGAGGTGTGTGCAGCAGAAGCCCTTGGCTGCAGCAAGGCAAGTCACATGATCGCTATTGGGCTTATGTGGTCTCGTCATCTCATGCGTTACCGCGCATGACCGCAGCACTGGTTAACGTGGGCAAAACATTTGACAGAAGAAGACAACATGCAGACACCCACTGCCTCGACAATCTACTTGTTTCACCACCTGCGAACCAACCATAGCAAGGAATACCAAGAGTGAAAAGCTTTGAGACTCCGCTGCCAAGAAAAGCCGACATAGGCTAAGGTACCTGCTGCACAACACACTCAGCAAACTTTAGCAGAGTCGTTTAGCAGAAAGGTACCTTTACTATAAGAAAAGCAACAGATGGCAAGACATTACAAATGCTATCACCAAGTTTATAGGAAAAGAAATGCTGCCGAGTCAGCTGGTGAAGAGAGAGGGCTTTATAGAACTCATGAATACCCTAGACCCCAGATATACAGTGTCAAGTCAAGTATTTCAGCTCAACTGCCCTGCCCAATTTATATGACTCATGTCGCTGAACCGAACTTCGCAACCACTACAGATTTATGGTCGAGCAGAACATCCGAGCCATACCGTTTCATCGACGAATCTTGGCTACTTCAGCACTTTTGTTTGCAAACATCTTACTTCCCAGGTGACCAATCAGGCGACATCATTGCTGAAGGTCTAAAGGATGCCCTGGCATCATGGTCGCTGAGGGACGATTGTATGGTTTGCATGACCCCGAACAGCTGTGTAAAAGTTGTCAGTGCACTCTGAGTTAACAGCTAGACGAGGCTGCCGTGTTTTGGGCACAGACTCCATATTGCTATTGGTAATTGGTCTACTTTGATTGCTTTTATAAAATGCAGTTTATGTGAAAGTTATTTTGTTTGTTGGAATGATAAATATAATTATTCTTTCCAAAAAGGAACAAAAATAGGCAACGCTTTTGTACTAGCTGTATGAAATTTACAATTGAACTAATACTGCATTAAATTAACAGTAATTACACTGCAATAAACAAATGCATACAAATTTAGTGTTAAGGTAGGCTACTATTAGACCAACATATCTGACAAGGACATCACATTATTAAACGGTGAATTTTTAAATGGTGTTCTCTAAATATGAAATGTTTTCCAGAGAGGAGCATGAGGGATCCTAGAGTAGACAGAGCCATTGGAGTTCGCAAGAAGGTCGTTGGAGCTTTTTCCCATAGCTGGAAAATGAAGATAGCACTTTGTGATGCCCAGGATCAGTTGAAGCTCCCAGAGCATAAACTCATCACAGAATCGCCAACAAGATGTGGCTCAAGACGGCGCATGATAGAGAGATTTATTTAGCAAGAAAAGGCCATTCTTCATGTGCTGGATGCAGACAAAAAGCGCAGGCATCTTATTCCAACATGGTAGGATGTTGATGTGCTAGAATCAGTGAGCAAAGCGCTTGGTCCTCTGTTAGAGTTTACAGATGCTCTTTGTGGTGAGCAACTTGTAACAGTGTCCTACCTCAAACCTGTCTTGGCAGTGTTCAACTCTGAGGTCTTGGCAGTGAAATCTGATGACACAGAACTAACCAAACAAATTAAAAACAACCATCCTGGAGTACCTGAACACCAAGTACAAAGAAGACTGTGTGGATGACTTGTTAAGTTTGGCATCCACACCGTCACAGTTATGATGACCCGATTAAAACGATTGCGTCAACAATTACCCCTGAACTCATGGCTATGACAGTGGAAGACAGCCCTACCCCAGGCCCCTCAACTGCGGCAGCTATGGCTACAGCTGCAGAATGTGGAGCAAGTGGTGGGGGTGATGACACCAGGGAGGCAGCAAAAAATAATTTTGGGAGTAACTTAAAAAAAAACTAAGTCGGAGGAGAGGAGTCACTGGCCACTGCCATTGGCGCTCAAGAGCTACTTACTGATACAATGATGTTAATCCACTTGATTGGTGGAAATCACAAGAAGTACATTTCCCCAGACTGGGGAAAATTGCTAATAAATATCTATGCATCCCTGCCTCAAGCAGCCCTTCAGAAAGGGCATACATTTCCTCCAGTGCTGAAACATGTCACCAGGCTGCACTTAAACCTGACACTGTGGACAGACTGGTGTTCTTGGCTCATCATTTGAAGTAAATGTACATGCGAACCATGAGCAGTTGGCCTATAATGTCCTTTAAAGTTCCAGCATCTGTCCATGCCTGTGTGTTTTTATTTGTCTATACATTTTGGACTTTGTTTGCATTAAAGTAATTTGTTAGCATGTATAAATATATTCTATTATTTAAGATAATCTGATTTGGAAGTGCACCTTTTGGGCAGATTTTCCTTTTTATTTTTGTGTAATCTTTGTGCATTACTTGAAGTTAGGCATTTGTTCAATAAGGCCATAGGTTGTAAGGCAATAAGGCCATAAGGACATGGTTGTGTGCAATATGTTACAGAACAGACTTTTTGTTTATTGTTATGATTTCATCTTGCTTGTATGCTGCACAATTTACATTACAGCAGAGGTGTACAACGGAATGTTTACTCAGAGTTCAATGTTCCTACACTAGTTCAATTAGTATTTTGTGTGTCTTTGAATTTTTTTTACTTGAATACTTACATTTTAAAGACAATAAACAAAAAAAATTTTCATTCAACATTGTGCCCATTATTATCATCACTGATTAAGTAACTCAGATTTAAATTTTTTTATTTTTAAAGGATATTGTCTAATTATCTTTATCGTCAAAATCGCCCAAAATATTGAGATTTCTTTTTGTCTATATTGCCCACCTCTAGATCAGACTAAGACTGGTCATGTAGATACAGATAAAAATGTCCATAGCAACTCCCGGAACACACAGCCTCAGTCTGCATACAACATTTCCTTTCAAGTTTCAGTTTCAAGGTTTATTTGTCAAATACACCAAACACATTTTCATCCTGCACAATGAAATTCTTGTGACAGGGCAGCTGACATGACAACTGCGGTGTGAGAGTTAAGAAGAATAATATATATGAAAAATATAGCCAGACAAAAAAAATAAGCAACACTTTACATAACACTGTACACTACCAGCAGTTTAAAAAAAGAGTCCTGTAGACTAGCAGCAATTTGGGTAGTATTATTGAGCACTATACCCATCTACTTTATGCATAAATGCCCAACAATATAATGATTTATGATGATGATTGATGATTAATATTAATATGATTAATATCTCTTCATTTACATAACCGAAATAATTACATAACAATGCCTAGCCAGGCATCTTTGTTTCAAACTTCAACATTTTACATAACCTTAGCTTTCTTATAGCCCATAGCAAAAATCAGACCATAGAAAAAAAGCATATTATTTTGAAGACTCCCTGATTTACCATTGAAATCTGAATTTCTTTCCTATTTGTTTTACAAAATGTTTATTGGACTATCAGTGTTTCCCAATCCTGGGCCGATTGAGGGCACTCAAGCACTCACACACCTGATCCAAATGAAGGACATGATGATAGGTTGAGTACGTTTTGAAACAGGTGTGTGAGTGCTTGGGCAAAAACGTGCACCCCTTTGGGTCCCAAGGACCAAGATTATGAAACACTACTATAGTTAATTTTTTCCCCATTAAAATGTGTCAATATATCCATCCGTCACATTACAAAAAACACTTGCATCAAGTGCACATTTGAGAATGGTGTTTACTCGATGCGCCGCCATCTTCCCGATGAATGCATTCCGGTGCTTGTAATGTGTCCTAGTTATTCATAGTTAATGGACATTTAAACTAAATACGATGATTTCATCTGTATTTTTTTGGGCTATTGTCGAGCATTCGTTCCAAAGTCTGTGTTTAACCGTCACATTTTTTTATCAACCGTAAAAAAAAAAAAAAAAAAAAAAACATCCCCAGGACGACGGGACACCGTTAATTTCGAGCCCTGCTGATAGCCATGGCATGTGAACAAGATGTCACAAGGAACATTTCTAAGTGACCCCAAACTTTTGAATCGTAGTGTATGGGTTCTGGAGAATAAGCATAACCAGAAGTGAGAGGTCCTAATCACAAATTTGTAAAATGCAGACAACAAATTATGTGACATGTTTGAACATAAAACATTTTTACATTTATTTGATATTCATCCTTTGTTTTTGTTAACAATTATTTGGTTTTGGATTTTAACATGTTTGTGAAACAAAAAAGTGCATATTTGTTGACAGATTTTTATTTGAAAGTTGCGTCACCAATTTGTGACTCACAGTTTTTATTTCTGACTCGCTATTTATACGTTTACAACATTTTGATAGATTTCTGTCTCCATATAAAAGTGTGCATTGTGAAAGGAAATTGTATATTATAAATACTAGATTCATGTTACTGTTTAAATCGTATGATACCTGTAACTGTTTGTTTCACTTGAGTTCAATAAACTGTTAGTAGCATGTATTTTTTTTATAACACTCCTCAATAAGTATGTTTAAGCTTTTGCTGAAGATTGAATTTCTACTTGATCAACATTTACACATGGTTTCCATTTAAAATCAGAAAAACACCATATTTTGACCATTATGTAGTAGCTAGTCAATCTCTATCATTGCTAGCTACTTCCCCGTTAACGATATTCCTCGCTTGCCGCTGGGTCTGTCTGTGGCAAGTGTTGCAACTGCACCAAGCTTTAGAACAAGAAACTTTTCATACCCCATTTGTTTTTGCATCGTGTTATGAAAGCACTCTGAAAAATGTTGTACAAATGGTTGACTTACTGATCACAGCGGTACGATTAAGCTAACTGTGATCAGTTGCTTGCTGAATCTTGGAATGACAGGTGATGGGCTATATACATAATTAGGGCTGGTGAAAATATAAAAAGCATATCCTTGGATGTAATAAAATGAGACCGTGACATGAAACAAGCAATGATACTGATTTGGTGATGCTTAATACACCTGTTTTGGTTTAAATGTTGATTAAATTCAAATTGCAGATTTTGCTGTGCATAGCATTTAATGTGTATCTTTGTGTGTCTTCAGAGTGGAAGGAGTACCATTACAGGTGTATGTTGACTTCACCAGACTTGAGGTAAGTCATTTGCTAAGCAATTAGGAGCGAATGTCATTGTTATATTGGAATTGAAACCCAAAGATATAGCCTACTTAGCTAAATGTCACAGAGATTTTTCAATGAAAGCGATACAGTGGGGGGAACACGTATTTGATACACTGCCGATTTTGCAGGTTTTCCCACTTACAAAGCATGTAGAAGTCTGTCATTTTTATCATAGGTACTCTTCAACTGTGAGTGAATCTAAAACAAAAATCCAGAAAATCACATTGTATGATTTATAAGTAATTCATTAGCATTTTATTGCATGACATAAGTATTTGATACATCAGAAAAGCAGAACTTAATATTTGGAACAGAAACCTTTTTTGCAATTACAGAGATCATACGTTTCCTGTAGTTCTTGCCCAGGTTTGCACACACTGCAGCAGGGATTTTGGACCACTTCTCCATACAGACCTTCTCCAGATCCTTCAGGTTTTGGGGCTGTCGCTGGGCAGTACGGACTTTCAGCTCCTTCCAAAGATTTTCTGTTGGGTTCAGGTCTGGAGACTGGCTAGGCCACTCCAGGACCTTGAGATGCTTCTTACGGAGCCACTCCTTAGTTGCCCTGGCTGTGTGTTTTGGGTCGTTGTCATGCTGGAAGACCCAGCCACAACCCATCTTCCATGCTCTTACTGAGGGAAGGAGGTTGTTGGCCAAGATCTCCCCATCCGCCCCTCAATACGGTGCAGTCGTCATGTCCCCTTTGCAGAAAAGCATCCCCAAAGAATGATGTTTCCACCTCCATGCTTCACAGTTGGGATGGTGTTCCTGGGGTTGTACTCATCCTTCTTCTTCCTCCAAACACGGCGAGTGGAGTTTAGACCAAAAAGCTCTATTTTTGTCTCATCAGACCACATGACCTTCTCCCATTCCTCCTCTGGATCATCCAGATGGTCATTGGCAAACTTCAGACGGGCCTGGACATGCGCTGGCTTGAGCAGGGGGACCTTGCGTGCGCTGCAGGATTTTAATCCATGACAGTGTAGTGTTACTTATGGTTTTCTTTGAGACTGTGGTCCCAGCTCTCTTCAGGTCATTGACCAGGTCCGGCCGTGTAGTTCTGGGCTGATCCCTCACCTTCCTCATCGTCATTAAGGCCCCACGAGGTCAGATCCTGCATGGAGCCCCAGACCGAGGGAGATTGACCGTCATCTTGAACTTCTTCCATTTTCGAATAATTGCGCCAACAGTTGTTGCCTTCTCACCAAGCTGCTTGCCTATTGTCCTGTAGCCCATCCCAGCAGTGTGCAGGTCTACAATTTTATCCCTGATGTCCTTACACAGCTCTCTGGTCTTGGCCATTGTGGAGTGATTGGAGTCTGTTTGATTGAGTGTGTGGACAGGTGTCTTTTATACAGGTAACGAGTTCAAACAGGTGCAGTTAATACAGTTAATGGGTGGAGAACAGGAGGGCTTCTTAAAGAAAAACTAACAGGTCTGTGAGAGCCGGAATTCTTACTGGTTGGTAGGTGATCAAATACTTATGTCATGCAATAAAATGCTAATTAATTAATTAATAAAAAATCATAAAATGTGATTTTCTGGATTTTTGTTTTAGATTCCATCTCTCACAGTTGACGTGTACCTATAATAGAAATTACAGACCTCCACATGCTTTGTAAGTAGCAAAACCTGCAAAATCTTCAGTTTATCAAATACTTGTTCTCCCCACTGTACAAGGATTTGTTCTTATTCACAGACAGTGTATGTGCATATGTTATTCTTAGGCTGTCTATGTTTGGATTGCCCAACTTCTTTGTGTTAATTTTCACTTCACAAGAACAAATATAAATGCTAAATCCTGCTTTTAGTTGTTGCAGAAATGTATCCACTTTGCATCTATAACTCTGGATTTTTTTTGCATCTGTCTCTTAATTTATCAGTTTCTCTGGTTTTACTATTCATAGGTATGTGTTTGAGTAAAATGAACAGTTTTTTGTTTTAGTCTATAAACTACTGACAACATTACACCCAAATTCCAAATTTATTTGTGGGGAACAACTTTGGTCAAAATAACCAAAAAAATATGCATTGTTTTCAGACCTCAAAAATTCATTCATTCTTCAATAACAAAATACTAATGTTTTAACTTAGGAAGAGTTCAGAATTACATTTTTGGTGGAATAACTCTGATCACTCATAGATTTCATGCATCCTGGCATGTTCTCCACCAGGCTGTCACATTGCTGTTGGGTGTCAGGATGCTCGGCTTTGTTTGATGGCTTCATCTTCAGTTGATCAAATTCCAGAGGTTTTCAATGGGGTTCAGGTCTGGAGATTAGGCTGGCTGTGACCGGGTCTTGATCTGGTGGTCCTCCATCCACACCTTGATTGAACTGGCAGGATAAACTAGTACTTGGCTTGATTCATGCGTCCTTCACAAAGACAAATCTGCCCGATTCCAAACACTATGGCTTGTAGGCCTCACCAGGTCTCCGTCTAACCTTTAGATGACCAGGTGATTTGTAAAGCTGAATTTGACTCGTCAGAGAAGATGACTTTACTCCAATCCCTACGGTCTTTTGCAAACTTCAGCCTGACTCTTCTTTGCTTCTCATTGATGAAGGGCTTTTTTCTAGCTTTGCACAACTTTAGCCCTGCCCCTAGGAGCCTGTTATGAACCGTCCTACCTGTGCACTTCACCCCAGCTGCTGTTTGCCATTCTTTGTGTAGGTCACTTGATGTCATCCTATGGTTGTTGAGTGACATTTGAGTCAATTGATGGTTATCTCGGTCAGTGGACAGTAGTTTTCGCCCTCTGCCAGTCTGTGGCTTTGTTTTCCCCAATGACCTTGTTCTTATGAACCGCCGTCTTTTGAAATTTCAGAATGGAAGCAAGAATTTAATCCTTTTTTTCCCCCTCACTCAAAGCTCTTCTTTTCATCTCTTTTGTCATGCTAAATAGTTATTTTTTTATTCAAATTACCTTTGAGGTACTACTTGCACTTTTTTTGCCATCCAACTGGTCCTATTGCAAGATGATAGTGATGACCACAGCAGTGTTTTTTTTTTTTAAATGTCCTCGTTAAATTAGATTTGGTTCAGGTAATCACCTAATCAGTACTTCATTAAGTGAAATGAGGTGCACCTGTGTTGGAATTTAACAGACACTGGAATGGAATGGCTGCCATACATGTAGAGATTCTGATTTAAGAAAAATTAGGAGTGGTCTCTTAATGTTTTCCAGAGCTGCATGTCATAGTTTCACTTTAAAAATGTAAATAATAATAATGCTTGCTGTGTCTCAATTACCACTTGCTTACTCAACCTTATTACTTTTCCAGGCTCTTGATCCCTTGACTGTGCAAGTTGTTGCATTTTCCTGTGGAATCAGACCCAAGCACTTGAACAATGTGTGAGCAAGAGGAGGACAGGGCATGTCCATTGTCCAGTGATACTATGAAACTGAAGGATGATCTCTCTCTGATTGACTCTGACCCAGACGAATGTAATGTGTCTATAGACCCAAAGGTGGAAGACTTGTCCTCCTCATCTGATGATGAAGAGCACCAGAACTCTGTTCCTAATTCTGGTCCCAAGAAACCAGCGTTCAGTCTGACAGGTGGCAGCTCAAGCTTCTCCAGCCGCAGCCAAAGCATCTTTGATTGCCTGGAGAGTGCCGCTAAGCTTGCCTCATCCCACATAGGCCTAGACAATGGTATTGATGGCAGCTTTACATGTCCACCTCCACATCCACTGATGCCAACTGGAAAGAAGTATCAAGAGAACGTTGGAAAACTTGTCAGCAAACCTACTTGCAAAGGAGGAGTGCCAGATTACCTGGTTAACCCTGAACGCTGGACACGCTACAGCCTGGAGGATGTGCCAGAGACCAGTGACCACAAAAATAAAATGGTCGCTCAGCAATACATACAAAGCCTGCAGAAGAACAAGAGTGTTATGGCAGAAGATCCTGAGGAGCCTTTTACACCTACTTTCAATCAGGGCCTGAGCAGCAGCTCAGAGCATAAGATTGTGTTTTCTAAGCCTAGTCGGGGACTGAAGGATTGTGATCCGGAGGGAAACAAGCTTGACCAACCCAAGAAGTCATGGATGGGCCTTTCTCACTTAGATGAGGAGGAAGAGGAGGGTATAGGTCTAGGAGCAATCTCACCACATCGCCTAAAGGAAAGTGAGAAGAAGAGGAAATGGACACTGGTGAAGGATGAAGAGAGTGGTTCACTGAATGATGGAAAAGATCAGACGCCTATTGGCTTCATCATAAATAGGAAGGTCAACCGGAAAAACTTTCGTAAGACTTCAGAGAAAGACAAGAACTGAGAGTACTACACATGCATGACCTCATACAGTGCCACTTATGTCCTCTGGAAGTAGTTGTGGACCCCGCATGTGGAAGTATTTTTTGGTTACCTGTAAAATGTCCACCTGTCTGTCTAATCAGGCGAGTGGTTTCGAATTATTCTTTGGAACTTTTCCTACTAAAAGATATGACACTTTTTCCAAAAATGTTGGGACGGTGTGTAAAATATAAATAAAAACAGAATGCAAAGATGCATATAATTTAAACCTTATATTCAATCATATCTATGTAAACTTCAAATGGACCGATGGGGAAGTGGTTGTCCTTGGTATTACTCCCAAAAACTTGTTTCTTGTTACTTTTACAGGAATATTACCAAGGTCGATCGCATACTAAAACCTTGGACAGGAATGCATCTAACGATCTATGGCAAGGTTACCCTAGTCAACTCTCTCGTATTATCCCAGTTCACACATTTATTCATGACACTCCCTATGCCGGGAGAGTCTGTTTTTAAGTCCTGTGAATTTTTTATTTTATCTGGAATGGTAAGCCAGATAAAAGAAAACAAACATTTATATAATGAATATGAAAGGGGTGGGGTCAAACTAATCAGGGCTTTGAATCAAGTCACTTAAAGCTTCAATTATACCAAACTATATCTGAATTCAGACTAGTTCTCAAGTAGACTAGTAAGACAGACCCATACCCATGTTTAAAGACGGGTTCTTGCCATGTTGCAGATTAAAGTGTGCCATTTTAAACTGTTAGACAATGCTGCATTATTTGAAACATCCACCTTTATGAAGGAATCTATACAAAGCTGGTTACAATTCCAATTCCATCCTCCTGAATAGCTTGAACAAATCTTACACCAAATTATATGTCTAAACTCAAATATATTAATTTGAAAATAAGCCAATTTTCATTGACAAACTGTACCTGAAGGGTATCTTGTTTCTTAAAGACATCACGAACAAAGATGGGAAACTTACCACTCATGAGCAATTCAAACAGGAATATGGTGCAACATGCTCACTTGAGAGGTATAATCTGTTCATTGCAGCCATACCAGACAAATGGAGAGAAAAAATTTAAACTCTAGAAAGCAAAGAATCTCCTGGTCACCCATCTATTAAAGACCATGCATGGTTAAACCAGATTAAAATAAACTGTAAAATGTATCTTCCATCTGGCTACTGCGGCACCATACAGTATTCAAAACATTAGGGATAATATTTTTGATATTCTAATCCCCTGACAACTATTGATGTGTCTCAGAGAGCCTTTCAGTTCAAATTGATGTACAGAATTCTGGCCACCAAAAAAATGCCTAGATTATGTGCAGATTTTATAGGGATGAAACAGAAACAATAAATTCTGGATCCAAGTTCAAGATTGGTTATTGGGTCACTGAGTCACCCTGGAAGTTAGTTTATTGAGAGTCATATTGGGTGCCCTTAGAAGCAATGCTCAGTCAATTGAAAACATGATTCTTCTCCTTGGTAAAACATACATTTTAAAGACTGCATCAGTGGACGCCTTGAGCCTTGATAGATTCAAATATGTTGTGAAAAATCATAGAAAGACCAAGCAATATATCGCTGCTGGTAATGAAAAATTTTTACTCTACTGAGAAAGAAGGCAACATGTTTTTTTGTTGCACACCAAGTTTTTGTAGTCCGGTGTTGGTTTTGGCTTGTGCTCTGCGGGACTTCAGATTTTGCGGCATGTGGGTGGTGCACCTTTTTTATTATAACACATGATAGAAGTACTTGTGACATATTACATCCACCAATCCTCTGTGCTGAACAAATAGCACAATGATGTGGTGCTTTCCAGGTCCGGGGAGGTTGTAGAGTGTCAGTCAGACAAATGTACTGGATTTCCAACTGCACACATTGTTACATTCTCACTGGAGACAGGTGCACCAACCCACGTGCCGATCGTGTTTTGTATTTTTCCTGGAGCATGGGCCCTCACATCTCCCAGATATAAAAGCAAGGGGACGACGCACCACTTGTATAGTATTGTGTTTGTATGTCTGTATTTTGTGTCTTTTTGTGTGAGTTATTGTGATTGAGTGTGAAATAACGCATTAGGATAAAAAAGGGAAAATAAATTATGCTAGTAATGACAGTATTCACCATTGACTTGGTTGACATTAATGACTGATCTGCAAAAAAAGAATAGAAGAAAATAGTACGAAACATATTAAATGTTTTTATCGTTTTTTGGAAAAATACATGCCCATTTTGAATTTGATACCAGCAACCTAATTAGTTGTGAGATGTTCAAACAGGTTTTTCTTTAAAATTACACATCTTTCCCAGTCCTTTGTTGCCCCTGACCCAGCTTTTTTCAAATGTTTTGCTAGCATCAACATAGCATTTAGCATGTTGTCGTTGCACTATTATCTATTAAATATAGGGTTTAAATGATTTTCACATCATTGCATTCTGTTTTAATTTTTTTTTTTTAAATTGACAGGATTGTACAAGTGGTTTTAATGTAATAGGTTGTCCCGATAGGAATTTATTCAAAGCAATGTAAATGAAATTGAGTTATTAAATGAAGTTTTCCACCACACTTGTGTAATGTATAACTTATTGGACAGTAAGCTATTGTAATGTATATTTTATGGCTGTTTGTATTCAAATGTGAATAAACATTTTCAATGCTGATTGGCTGAAAACTGTGGTATGTGTAAGCAATAAGGCACAAGGTTTTGTGGTACAGTATATGGCCAATATACCACAGCTAAGCAGCTTTCTAAGGCACGAAGCATCGCAGAGTGCCTGGACACAGTGCTTTGCTGTAGTATTTTGGCAATATATCACAAACCTCCAAGATGCCTTATTGCTTTGTTGAACTGCTTACCAACACAATAATAGGAAAAACGTATGTGATGGCATACCTGTGGTTTCAGCCAATCAGTATTCAGAATTCACACCACCAGGTTTATAGAATGGTGTATACCACAAGAATGACCACTTTTTTTAATATCCTAATTACAATAAGGCCTCTCAGGGTTTTGTGATGTATGGCCATTATAACACACCTAACGTTCTCCACGTTGCTTAATCCTTAAACTTTAGGGTTAGGGTCATGGAAATTACCACAAATTATGGAGAAAAGTCTGAATACTGAAATTGAACCTTTATTGATACAGCAATTGCAGGAAACAGTGGTTAGGCTTGATCCAACACACTGCTTTGTTGAATGATGTTCAGACCCTGGCTAAATAGGAGTCCCCCAGTGGGCCACCCCCTCCCAGAAGTGTCACCTCAGTGGGTCACCCCACTTCCAAGAGCCCTTGGGCTTTCTTTTTGCAAAACAACAAACAGATTAAAATAATTTAGGTTTCCTCTGTCCCTCTGACCTACAGTAGTCATCTGTCCAGTTCATTACTTCCTCAGTTGCCCCAAGAAACAACAAGATCCCTTTCATTTATTGCAAGCAAGCCATTAAGAAAATCCTGTTGGTTATCTTTTTGTCAATTATCAAATTTCCTTTTCCACAAGCTCTTAGCCATTGTATCTTGACCATATAACACACTCATGTCTAATTGCTTGAATATAGTGTAGAAAAATGCAATATGCAACAATTTCAAAGATACTACAGTTACAATTCAAAAGAAAATAATTCTATTAAAATCTATTAATTATGCCCAAGTCTATGGATTTCACATACCTGGGGAAACGGTAGTATGTGCGTAAAGTATATCAGGTGACTTTTTTTCCAGAATGAGACACATTTTCCGTTTATACATATTTTTCAGTGTATGTATCACAAACACATATCGGCATATACAGTTGTCATATCAAATAGTTGAAGTGTAATATTAACAGTTCTAAACAGTGCATTCAGAACGTTTTCAGACCTTAACTTTTCCTATTATTTTTACAGCCTCTGAAAAAACAATAATAGCCTCTACACACAATAATACCCTGTATTGACCAAGCAAATACTGGTTTATAGAAATGTTAGAAAATGTATTAGAAAAAAGCAGAAATCCTAACCTTGTCTTCTGCTGTACATATCACCACAATACTAATCATAGTTAGATTCAGGTATGCAGCAGTGAGTATGGGGTCAGAAATGCACTGCTCTCTGTTTTAGTGGGCGATAATGTGAAGAGAGTGGCTCTTCAATTTTCCAATCCAAAGGGTTATCCATACAGTGTTCAATTAATATTTTAACTGGACCATATATTCATACATTTCAAAGATAAGCAAAGAGCAGTCATTTGGATACATTTGGAAGTGGGAACAAACATCTGTTGGCTGGGAGAATTATGCTGACAAACATCACCTTGTCCTGACAAGATTTACACAGTTATCAAAACTCTAAGCTGGGGTAAGCCTTAACAAAACACAGACCTTATTGACCTTACAATTCTGAAATTCCTTACAGGATACATGAATGAAATGAGAAAAGAACCAGTTTCACATTTTGCCACCAGGTTTTATGACAAGAAGACTATTTCAGTCTTAAATCATGTGAGATTTGTACTTTGAAGACATTGCCCAAGTCCCAGATTTTTTATTTTTTTTGGCCAACAAAATATATGATGGTGTTTTTATATTGTTTTCACACTGCCTCCAGCATTCACCGTTAACAGTGATTAAAGCCATAAGTGTGTATTTCAATGTGGTTATTTTTGTACTTGATAAGGAAACTTTTGTAAAGGGTTTTTAAAGGGGTTAGAATAACCTTAAGGGTTTTTTCATCATTTGTGGATCAATTATAAGCCATCAGTTAGCAAAGCAGTTATTACATCGGTCATACTTTAATAGCTGATCATTACTTGC
This sequence comes from Esox lucius, assembly GCF_011004845.1. Lineage (NCBI taxonomy): Eukaryota > Metazoa > Chordata > Actinopteri > Esociformes > Esocidae > Esox > Esox lucius. The sequence continues at coordinate 20,178,351 of NC_047570.1, read as the reverse complement.
CCTGTAGTGGCATGGTACATTACTGCCCTCAAAGTAGCCTCGGAAGAGCTACAACTCCACACATGCTTTACACAACTCTAAATAGTAAGACTTATATTTACCTTGAGTTATTAATCATATGGAAAAGCAATTAAAGAGGGCACCATGGCACAACAAATTAATATACTAATTACTAAAGTTAGCGATTATACATTTGTTTCATGGAAACAAGATCTCCAAAACACAATCTTGAAAAAGCGACTTTCAATTTCACGGTAGAATCTACTTCTGTATTGGTCTGTTCATGAAACGCCACAAGACACCTTTCAAAAGATGAAAAATACTCCTAGAAAATAGCTATATGTGACACACCAACTTTGATCATTCTCATGTGGTGTTCTGTGCCCGTCTGTATTCAGCAATCACAAACCAAAGCAGAAAAATACTCTATTTTGTGTGCTTGGAGCCAATGCCATGCACTAATAAGTAACTACAACCTCATTGGTTACACAGCGTTCTGGTTTATCTTGCTTATACATACCAAGAAACAATAACATCAGCACACATTTATCAGTAGAAATGACTGTTTCCATTGATAATTCCATACCTTTGCGGTTACTTTGCAAAAAACGCGAACATCAAAACATTTACCAGGCAGTAGAAATAACTATTCATGCTTTCACGATATTCCACTAAATCTGGCTAGCCTATTCTAAGAACACCCCTGTCTGTTGCATAAATAGCAGCTAAGTAACCATGTTCAACGGGTCTAGCTTGGCATTGTACAGTAAATTTCTAGCGACTGCTCTCAATAATTTATATTCATAGCCAGTTTTCATTAAACGACACTCAAATCAATTTGTTTTAACTCACCATATCTAAAAAGCTAGTCATAAGCAACTTCATTCCAGCAGATTAAACAGGACCCCATTTCCTACTTCAACTTCAGTTTAAACAAAACAGGTATAGTTCTTGCTGGTTCCATCATGGCACAGCAAGAACTAGCAAAAACTTCCTGTGATAAATTAGAAGCATTAAAAATATGGCTTATTTTGCTCCAAAAACGGCTCTTCATTCAAAATGCTTGGTGGTTTCCAGCAGGGCCGGTTCTAGGCATAAGTGACACACGCAGTCGCTTAGGGCCCCCTACTGCTATGGGGCCCCAAATCAGTAGTGATCCCCTGAACGCTAGGGTAGAGGGGGCTCCAAAGCACATTTTACTTAGGGCCCCCAAAGTGCCAAATCCGGCACTGGTTTCCAGGAACCACAAAGCAAATTACAAGTCTCCAAGGTAGGCCTAAAGCCAAAAAGTAGGCTACCATTATATCAGATGATGAAATGTATGTTGAAATACTATATTTTCACTAATCTGACCTTTCTTCTTCATGCAACAAAAACACATATTAGTGTAATACATACATATAATAATTGTTTTGAGCTTTACAAAACATTCAAATCAGTTAGGCTGGGTAGGAATCTGTAAAATATGCGAGGGAGATGCAAAGGCGCATGTGCAATAGCAGGGGAACGCCCTACGTTACATCTGAACTCCTATCGCGGTTCGCTTTGGTGGAGACAGTCCGTTTGGAGTCAGAGTGGACTCGTAGAGGACAGCTGTGTGGAAGGGTGGAGTTGCAGCGATACAATGAGTGCGAAAGTATTTTCCGATAGTTGCTTACTTTCCGCCCGACAGCACAACACCTCGGTCACAACTTATGCTGTTCCGTCTGACGTGCAGTTGGGGCCGGAGGGTTCCATATCGGACGAGTTGGCAAGGGCAAAGAGAGTTCAACAACAAGTCCAGTTGCGCCTTGCCGAAAGAAGGTCCTCATCTCGTACTCGGCTGAACGGCTCTCACTGCACCCCCCCAGGTGGGCATTTTATTTGAGCTTTTCTGTGTCTCATTTTGGAAATGTGAGGATTTTATTTTTCAACTTGTATTCACAAACCTAAGCCAGGTTAAATGCGCTCGTGTGTGCGTTTGTTTGTTTGTGTGTGTGTGTGTGTTGACCAGACCCAATAACCAAGAAGAACATTTTGGAATTCCTTTAATTACACGCTTATGTGAAGACGGCTCCAGTCTACTCGTTTTGTTTCTTCAGAAGTCCAAACCTCACTAATTTTACTAGTGGTAGCTTCAGGTCTGGATTATTGTATTTTAATCAACCATATAGGATTTGGAGATTTGTCTCACTGGTACCGGCCGGTTTTCTAATGCCATATTTAATCTAAACTGCCCTTTTCATCTATCAACAGGGGTAAGGTAAGGGAACACAACATCCCTAATATTAATAATACAATAAGGGCAAAAATAAATATCTTCAAAAAAACAAAGCTCTATTAAACATGCCTAGAAGAGGATCTGGGTGTATGTTGCCCCAACGCACAGTGGGGAGGATAGTTAAACAAAAGAAAGTTGGAAAAAAATATCCAAGGGTCACAGTTGAAGAATTGCAGATGGTGGTTCAATCTTGGGGTTTCAAAGATTCCTAAACCACAATTAGATGTCACCTTCATGCCAACAAGCTATTTGAACATTTTGCCAGAAGATAGCCTCCACTCTCATCAAGACTAGCCTTCTGAACATAGATCCTATGGGTTGTCTCAATATAGGCTGTATAATATAATTTGTTTTGGTACTATTTTAACAAGTATGTGTTTTCTTTGTACAAAACTTATCACACTGCTGATTGTGCTTTCATCACACACATTTTACCATAAGATCAATGATCCAACCAAGTGTTTTGTGAAATATAATGAATATATTGATAATGTCATAGAAACACAACATAATGCAATCCTCTCAATATAGTAATTGTAACAACCAGTTAATCCAAGAGCAGACAATGGAAGACACATTCCAAAATAACCCTTTGACTTGCTAAATGTAATCCAGTACAATATATTAAACTGTTTTCACGTTAGGAAAAGCTTTAACGCAAGCTTTAATGCAATTATCAAGTGTGATCAATGAAGCCATCTGCAATCACTGACACAATAAAGTAACCTTTAGTGCAGCATAGATAATTTTGACTAATAATAAATACTATAAGAAGGAAATGCCATGAAATTTATATTTAGTACACAACACTAATTCCTGTCAATTCTGTGTTCTGTATGTGGCCATGAGGTCCACATCACAATGAATATTTTTATTATTCATGCACTGTAGGAGAAATCTTCAGGAATGGCAAAACCAAGCCTGTCATTGGTCAGCAGTGATCATCATATGCCTCATCCATGAGCTGAAGGAAGGTGACATGCTCCTAGAGATGGCGGTCATACACTGTCCACCTCCATACTGAAAATGAAAGGAGAGTACAGGGCAGATATACATTCAGGGATTGGCACAAAACCATTCCTGAACCATCTCTCCATGTTGGAACCTAACATTGTCCCAAATAACTACATGGGTGACTCCTTCACCTTGACACAAAGGTTCAATGGTATTGTGAAACTTAATAAGGTTTAAATGGTTTTAGGACCCAATAAGGAAACCTATTTCTTACCCCCCCTTCTACCGATATGGCTGCAAACACGTTTCACTGCATGGGCTTCCTCATTTGCCTAAAAAGCTAATCCACACCAGTCAGGCCTTTGATCTAACAAAATATGAAAGTCAATCATTTTGAAAAGTTGGCCAAACCAAATTCAACTTGAATACAGTCTGGGATAGCTCTGCCAATCATATTGGTCAGTTTAATGGGCTAAATAGCTGGGTCTTAAACCATTTAATCTAATAGGTAATAAGTAAAGTAAGAAATTGATATTTGAAGGTATTTTGTGTTTGTTACTGGATGGTTACAATGAATTGGAGACTATTGGTACACACATGTTTAACTTTAGATTGTGAGCAGTAGTAGCCAGCTAATTAGCTTGTTCCCCCAATTTTTTCCAGGTGAAAATAATGTTGACCACACTTTTTCAGTGATTGCATTAACATTGCTTAACTTTGTTTACACAAATGAGTGATGCGGTCTCACAATGTTTGTTGTATTATGCAGAAACAAATCGAGCTGTCAGGGTCAGTAAGCAACCTGTGTAGGGTACAGGGGGTCTATTGAAACTTAATCTGATTTGTTAAAAGTCAGGTCCTTGCTTCCAGAGTTAATTTCTTTGTTCACCCCCGCTCTACTTGCTTGCAAATCGCTGTTGTATTGCTCAAAATAATAAATGTATTAAATTAATAAATTAAATTAATAAATTTTAATTTTCGCGATATAATTCTCATTTCAAATAAAAATGTACTTCCTGTGTTTACCAGTCAGCTTTGTTCACAATTGTATCAACCCACGTGTTCGCTCAAGAAGAGTAAGTGTATACATAGTAAACAAAAAGTTAGTATTCACTAGCTAGAAAACAAGTTACCTATTTCATCTTTGATATTCACCTCAGACAGACAAACTTTATTTGCTTGAGAGAGAAAGGAAAATATGTATATATTATGTCTGACTCTGAATACGAGCAGGAAGAAAAATGTTCGGGGAATAGAGTCTTACTTGTTCTAACCATAATACCCAGATGATGAATTGACCGAATAGAAACTTGGAGAGCAGCTAAAGAGGGGATATGGTTAACACTTCAATCTCCAAACCTTGCCCAGAATATATATTTTTTAATATACAGTGGATATAAAGTCTACCCACCCCTGTTAAAATGCCAGGTGCTTGTGATGTAAAAGAATGAGACAAATCATGTCAGAACTTTTTCCACCGTTAATGTAACCTATAATGTGAACAATTCAATTGCAAAACAAACTGAAATCTTTGAAAAATTAAAATAAAAAAAAAACAATAACTTGGTTGCATAAGTGTGCACACCCTTACACTAATACTTTGTTGAAGCACCTTTTGATTTTATTACAGCACTGTCTTTTTGGGGAGGAGTCTATTAGCATGGCACATCTTTATGTGGAAATATTTGACAACTCTTCTTTGCAAAAGTGCTCCTAATCTGTCAGAATGTGAGGACATCTCCTGTGCAGAGCCCTCTTCAGATCAATTAGATTCGGTCTGGGCTCTGGCTGGGCCCTTCCAAAATGTTAATCTTCTTCTGGTGAAGCCATGCTTTCGTGGATTTGGATGTGTGCTTTGGGTTGTTGTCATGCTGAAAGGTGAATTTCCTTTTCAGCTTTCTAACGGACACCTAAAGTTTTGTGCCAAAATTGCCTGGTGTTTGGAACTGTTCATAATTCCCTCCACCCTGACTAAGGCCCTGGTTCCAGCTGACGAAAAACAGCCCCAAAGCATGATGCTACCACCACCTTGCCAGTAATTCCTGCAGTTCCTTTAATGTTGCTGTAGGCCTCTTGGAAGCCTCCCTGACCAGTTTTCTTCTCGTCTTTTCATGTATTTTTGAGGGACATCCAGTTTTTGGTAATGTCTCTGCTGTGCCATATTTTCTCCACTTGATGATGACTCTCTTCACTGTGTTCCATGGTATATCTAATGCTTTGGAAATTATTTTGTACCCTTCTCCTGACTGATATCTTTCAACAATGAGATCCCTCTGATGCTTTGGAAGCTCTCTGCGGACCATGGCTTTTGCTCTGAGATACAACTAAGAAAATGTCAGGAAAATCCTACGAGAACAGCAGAATTTTATTTGTGACTAATCAATCACTTTAAGTGATGGCAGGTGTGTAATGACTTCTATTTAACTTGTGTTTGAATGTGATCTGAACACAGCCACATCCCCAGTTATAAGAGGATGTGCACGCTTATGCAACCAGGTTATTGTAAGGTTTTTATTTAAAAATGTTCCCCCTCGAAGATTTCAGTTTGTTTTTCAATGGAATTGTTCACATTATAGGTCTCATTAAAAGGGGAAAAATGCATTTGTCTAATTCTTCTACATCACAAAAACCTGGCATTTTCACAGGGGTGTGTAACCTTTTTTTATATCCACTGTATATATAATTTTGGACGAACTATCGTTTTAAATCACAGACAGATATCAGATCCCGGAAAAATGAAATGCGCATATGTACAGAGGCCGTTAACATTTCAGAATTCCGGCCAAATTTCGAACAGCTACCAGACATATTTTTTTAAATGGCCAAATAATAGCCTCAATTTAAACTGCAATAAAACACAAACGCTATGTTATAAAAAAATATATATAATAAAATAGTCAACAGAATGAACTCCACAATTTTTGTGAACTGAGCATATAGGCCACAACTAGGGCTGCTGCAATTATTACATATTTGCCTTATCGCAATAATTTGAGCCAGATCGCAATTATTTTTATTGACAACTATCTTTTGCACATTATTTTTATTCCAAAATCATGTTACCAGTCTGAATAAGGGATTTTGATGCCAAAGTGAGAAACTTCTGAAGAAATACCAGTAAAATATGTTGACTAATTTTTTAAGTTGAATTTTGTCATTTCTTACCATATTTCCTAATTAGATAATGTGCATTAAAATATATGGATATAAATACGCAGTTAAGTCCAGAAGTGACACACTTTTCCTATTTATTTTATGCCACCGCAATGGATTTGAAATGAAACAACCAAGATGCAATTGAACTGCAGAATTTCACCTTTAATTCAAGTGGTTGAACAAAAATATCATATGAAACATTTAGGAATTGCAACCATTTTCATACACATTTTCATACACCTCCTGTCCCCTTATTTCAGGGGTTCAAATGTAATAGGAAAAATGTATACAATCATAAATAAAATGTTTATTTTTAATACTTACATTTTTAATACAAAATGTTATTGGAGTTTGTCATCTTTAAAGAAATTTAGGAGTCTATTTAGGAGTCTATCGTTAACAGAAGCACTATATTTTGTATTGTAACTTTATTACTTGATTTGAATACATTGTATTACTTTGGAATATAGCTTATTACAGCACTCCTCGTTCATCTTCACACTCAAGCTCATAAGGCTACTGATAATCACACCCACTAGGTTGGTCCTAGTGGATGCCATTGTGGGCATCCCTGAGTTCTGGGTCTAAGTTGGTCCCAGGGACACATGCCATTGTGGGCATCCCTGAGTTCTGGGTCTAAGTTGGTCCCAGGGACACATGCCATTGTGGGCATCCCTGAGTTCTGGGTCTAGGTTGGTCCCAGGGACACATGCCATTGTGGGCATCCCTGAGTTCTGGGTCTAGGTTGGTCCCAGGGACACATGCCATTGTGGGCATCCCTGAGTTCTTTGTCTAGGTTGGTCCCAGGGACACATGCCATTGTGGGCATCCCTGAGTTCTTTGTCTAGGTGGACCTGGGAACACAGGCCATTTTGAGCAAGTTCTGTGTTTCTTACCAGTCTGGGTGGACCCCAGAAACACATGTAATTTTAATGCTGGGCTCGTGCCGAAAGGAGTAGCTAAACCTTACTAAGGACTTCCAATATATGGTCATTTATGATAACATTTATTTACTAACAATAACCACTCCCTCACCCCTCACTACAGTTTTGTCTTCAGCAAGTGAAAAGCATGCTCGATCGGGTTGAGATCAAGTGAATATTCCACTTCTTAGCCTTAAAAAACTCTTGGGTTTCTTTCGCAGTGTGTTTTGATTCACATTCCATCTTTAAAGTGAAACACCGTCCAATCAACTTCACTTAATTTGGCTGAATCTGAGCAGACAATATATCACTATACTCTTCATAATTGATCCGGTTGCTTCTGTCTTCTGTCACATCATCAATAAACACTAGTGACCCAGTGCCATTGGAAGACCTGCATGGCCATGCAATCACTGGCCATGCCTCCATCGTGTTTTACAGATGATGTGGTATGCTTCGGATCATGAGCGGTTCCAAGCCTTCTCCATACTTATTTCTTCCCATCATTCTGGTACAGGTTTTATCTTAGTTTAATCTGTCCAAAGAATAGGCTGGCGTTTTTAGTAGTTTTTTGGCAAAATCTGGCCTTTTTATCCTTGAGGCATATAAATGGTTTGCAACTTGTGGTGAACCCTCTGTATTTAATCTCATGAAGTCTTCTCTTTATGGTAGACTTGGATAATGATATGCCTACCTCCCGGAAAGTATTCTTCATTTGGCTGGATGTTGTGAAGGGATTTTTCTTTACCATGGAATGTATCCTACGATCGTCCACCAGTGTTGTCTTTTGTGGACATCCAGGCCTTTTTGTGTTGCAGAGCTCACCAATGCGTTCTTTATTTCTCAGAATGTAGCAAACTATTGATTTGGCCACTCCTAATGTTCCTGCTATCTGATTATTATTATTTTTTGCAGCCTAAGGATGGCCTGTTTCACTTATGTTGAGAGCACCTTTGACCGCATGTTGTGGGTTCACAGCAACAGCTTCCAAATGAGAATGCCACACCTGGAATCAACTCCAGACCTTTTACCATCTTAATTGATGAAGAAATAAAGAAGAGCCCATACCTGTCCACCTGTCCATGAAACAGCATTTGAGTCAATTGTCCAATTATTTTGGTCCTGTGAGTAAGAGGGGGCTACATATTGAGGAGCTGTTATTCCTAAACACTTCCTCCAATTTGGATGTGACTACCCTCAGATTAAAGCTGAGCGACTGCACTTAAGCACATATTCATTATTTAACTGTAACTTGAATATATGTTGGTAAACAGACAAAATAACAAAATTGTGTCAGTGTCCAATTATTTCCAGACCTAACTGTATGTTGTACCATTGCATATTAAAGGTTGAAACACGTGTTTGCTACATTAAGTTATTTCAAAAAACTATGCTATTTCAAATAACTATGTAGTCTTCTGTAGTCTTGCTGGCCTCAGTTGCACCATCACTTGTTTGTTTGTTTTGTAAATTGGCCTGGGGATGTCTGATTGACTTTCAATATTTCGGAATCGTATGCTGGAGTTGCTGTGGAGTGTGCAGCTTTTGAATCCCGCGCCACACTTAGTCACATGACCAAACACTCGGTAATGTCTTGCAAATTGCAAGTAAAGGCTTGCTGTTTTCTTGGCAACAGATCATATAGGTCACACAATGTTAGGCTATTTAATATGCTATTAATCTATTTATTTGGCATATTTCCCATCGGGTATTTCGGCCAGTGATATTTCCATCTGCCGGACAACTACACGTGACACTGGCGAAAAGCCAGCTAACGTAAACCCTGGTATCATATGTAAGTACCGGTAACCGTACAGGTATCCGTACCGCTCGGTACGCGTTGTGATCCGAATGAATAGTGTAGTTTTAACAACAAACGTTACTTTTTGTGTTCGAAACTAACATTCTAAATGAGTATCCCCTCGGAGATGGATCTCGGAGCCGTAACATAGCAACTGAAGTAGCCTAGAACAAGTAACATTACTGGCCGGCGGTGGGCAACACCCAATCAGAAGAGGCATGTCTAGTACACTTTTCCGCTGGTTCCCTTTACAACAGTTTGTATCGTACAATGTCTCCTTTCGCCAAATGGAAGAAAATGTAATCATTCCTATCATTGGTTGGGAATACCACTAATGAGCGGAAGACATTTCATTTGGTATCATAATGCCACGTTGTCATCAATACACAAACATTAGTTACATAGCCAGCTCCTATGACGCTAGCAGTTACAGAAGCTGCTATATCTCTTTTATATAGCGATTCAAATTTTCGGTAACCTAACCGGTATCCTACCTGTGTGGATTGACATCATAGTACTACTGTGTAGCAGTGTACTAACTAGCTAGCTACTGGAGCTAGTAAATGTGAACACAAGCGGCAAATGTGAACACAAGCGGCAAGCAATGAGCAAATCAAGAGAGAGGCCAAAAAAGCAGATTAGACTAGCTTTCTGTAGCTAGCCACCAGGGACCCTCAACTAATGTTAGCAAGGCTAAGAATAATGTCGAACTCTTGAGTTAGCGCTTTTTTGGAACATGTAATTCTATTTTTCAAATTATTATTCAGAACTTCATTCTCTATCGGGCATTGGTGCGGAACCGCTTTCTTACGGGTGAGTAATTGCATCATGGTGTAATTGTTTATTTACTGAAAAATCCTACTTATTGTATGCTTTAACCACAGTGGCAATGGGAACATTTTATAACTTTGTAATAAATTCAAAGAAATGTTATGTTTTGCATTTATTTTCTTGCTGTACCGAAATTGTACTCAACCGCTTAAAAGTTTCGGTATGTGACATCTGCGTACAGTTACACCACTATCAGTGCCATATTATATGAATTTACATGCATTACTTTACGGTTTTCTTTAAAAGCTGTATACTAACCAAAAATTTATGAACAATTAAGAGCAATGAGAGTAAAATTAATTTCAACAATCGAGAAGGCAATCTTTTCAAAAGCTCTTTAAGTACTTCATATATAGAGTACCAATCAAATGGAATGTGTTTGTCTAAACTTTTGAATGGTACTGTACATAATTTATGTAAATGTGAAACATATCCTTCTAGATGACTGATTATTTGATTTAGTGTTTTGTACTGAGTCAATGTAATAAGTGCTTAGAGTTTTGAAAAAAGTTTTTTTGATGGTGTTTTATTTTTTATTGAAATTCCAGCTGGAGTTGGAACAGCCTGTGATTTCTATTGTTTACTTAGATTTTTGGTGAGTTTTAATCTAGCCCTCAGTCGGTTGGTGATTTTAGGTTTCCATTAACCATTGTTACGTCATTTTGTTCTCCATGAATTACACAATGTACAGTAAAGATTTTGATAGTGTCATTGGCATAAGGTAGATAAGCAGTTGGCAGTGGCCAACGTGTTATTTGTATTCCCAGATAATATAGTTGTTCCAAAAATCAAACTATAAAGACTTATATAGATAACTGCTATAAGTGTAGACAGTGGACCATTAGATTTAACACATTGTACTCTGTCAGAATCTTTTCATGAACCAGACTAGACAATCCTATGAATACTTTGTTGCTACGTCTTTTGATAGAGATACAGTGGTTAACACAGGTAAAGGCTTTAGACAAATTATTTATTGGCACAATACTCCCTTTTGTTTAAAACATATATTATGTAGGTTATGACCTTTTAGAAATGCTGAAATACCCCCATGGCCAGATTTGAAGCCTGATGGAACAACAGAGAAAACACTGTGAAACTCAAAATGGCAGGTCAACTGTTTGTGGACCGGGCATTCAACAACATTAGACAGGCTGGTCAGAATCAAGGCCTATAACAGTCCAGGTCAAACTTGTTGGCCCCTTTTGATAATAGGAATGAAGGCAGCAACTTTCCAATTTTGTGGCATTGCAGCAGTAAGTACTGTCAGGCTTAACCCAAGGTATGTGACAAGGACTGAAGTTACTGAGGAAGATAACTTTCGATAACAGGTTCCAGATAATATACCCCTGACTTGAAAGGGTCCGGTGTTGGGCTATAAAACAATGTCAATGTTTATCATGATTAAAAAGTAAAAGTATCCTAAATTTGAACATGCACCTATACAGGATAGTATGGACTGCCAATTATGTGTACTGATTTACGGCTACAGTATAAGTTCTGTATGGGGGGTTAATCAGTGGTAAATTCGACTTACTATATACAGTTGTGCTCATACGTTTGCATACCTTAGAAGAAATTGTGAGATTTTGGCAATGATTTTGAAAATGTCTGATCATGCAACATTTTGTATTTTATTTAAGGACTGTGATCACATGAAGCCATTTATTATCACATAGTTGAATGGCTCCTTTTTAAATTACAATAACAGAAATCACCCAAATGGCCCTGATCAAAAGTTGACATACCCTTGAGTGTTTGCCTTTTTACAGACACACATGGTGACACACACAGGTGAAAATGGCAATTAAAGATGAATTTCCCACACCTGTGGCTTTTTAAATTGCAATTAGTGTCTGTGTATAAATAGTCAATGAGTTTATCTCTCATGTCGATGCACTGAGCAGGCTAGATACTGAGCCGTGGGGAGCAGAAAAGAACTTTAAAAAGACCTACGTAACAAGGTAATGGAACTTAATAAAGATGGAAAAGGATATAAAAAGATATCCAAAGCCTTGCAAATGCCAGTTTGTACTGTTCAATCACTTATTAAGAAGTGGGAATTTCGCAGATCTCTTGATACCAAACCAAGAAAGATTTCAGCCAAAATTGCCAGAAGAATTGTTTGGGACAGAAAGAACAACCCACACATAACCATAGGAGAAATACAGGCTGCTCTGGAAAAGGACGGTTTGGTTCTTTCAATGAGCACAATATGACGATACTTGATGAGAAGTGAGCTGCGTGGTTGAGTGGCCAGAAAGAAGCCTTGACTGCACCAATGCAACAAAGGCGGTGAGCTCTAAAGGCACAGGGAATCTTCTGAGAATTGTTGGCAAGATGAATGCAGTATGTTCTCAGAAAATACTGGCAGACAGTTTGCATTATTCTGCATGAAAGCTGCGCCTGCAAGAATTCGGGGCCTGATAGACAACTATTACAAAAGACTGGATGCTGTCATTGATGCTAAAGGGGGCAATACACAGTATTGGGCCAAATTATGGGGATCAAATATGGGCCAAATTATGGGGACTTTAATTTCTTTTGACAAATGTGTGTTATTACAACTGTATCCCTTGATAAAGTATAAAAATATATATATTGAGCCTTATCCAGATTAAATGTACTGTACCACTAAAACCACTTATATTTTGGCCACTGACATTCCATGTCTAGAGTAACCCATTAGATTTCCCATTTTATATTTCACAGATTTGACAATAATTTATACTCCTGTGTGGTGTCTTTTTAATAGCTCACTATTTATGAGCTAAAGATCCGCTAACAAGTGTTGTGGGTTTCTTTACTTCTCTCAATTATACACCTCTTATTTTTTCAAAATTCCTTTTGTAATTCTTATTATTTTTTTTTTTTTACAAATATCTGTCTTCTTCCAACTGTCACTTCATCCACTATATGGCTTTTTCAGTAAGTTCCCATCCTGATGATATATGCCTCTTAAAACATTTGTATTTCATTCATTGAACATCCTTGTCCCTTGTTTAGTCTTTTACGTTTTTTCCTTGTTCTTCCTTGTTTCCCTACATTTTCATTACCACTATTTGATAGCTCACTATCCATGTGAGCTAGAGATCTACAGACTTCTTTGCTGTGTTAATTCACCTGTCCTCTAAAAGGTACACCTCTTACTTTTCCCAATGACTCCTCTTCATATTTGAATATGCATTCACTCATTTTGTATATCAATCTGTCCTAATACACTATATTTTTCACTGGGTTGGATATATTAGGCAGCAAGTGAACATTCTGTTCTCAAAGTTGATGTGTTAGAAGCAGGAAAAATGGGCAAGCGTAAGGATCTGAGCGACTTTATCAAGGGCCAAATTGTAATGGGTAGACTCCAAAACTGCTGCCCTTATGGGGTGTTCCCAGTCTGCAGTGGTCAGTACCTAACAATAGTGGTCCGAGGAAGGAAAAGCGGTGAACCGGTGACAAGGTCATGGATGGCCAAGGCTCATTGATGCACGTGGGGAGTGATGGCTGGCCCGTGTGTTCTGATCCAACAGATGAGCTACTGTAGATGAAATTGCTGTAAATGTTAATGTTGGTACTGATAGAAAGGTTTCAGAACACACAGTGCATCGCAGTTTGTTGCGTATGGGGCTGCGTAGTCGCAGATCAGTCAGGATGCCCATGCTGACCCCTGTCCACTGCTGAAAGCGCCTACAATGGGCATGTGAGCATCAGAACTGAACCATGGAGAACACAGTTACCTGGAGAACACATGGCACCAGGATGCACTATGGAAAGGAGGCAAGCCGGTGGAGGCAGTGTGATGCTTTGAGCAATGTTCTGCTGGGTAACCTTGGGTCCTGCCATTCATGTCGATTTTAGTTTGGCACGTACCACCTACCTGAGCATTGTTACAGACCATGTGCACCCTTTCATGGGCAACGGTATTCCCTGATGGCATTGGCCTTTTTCAGCAGGATAATGCGCCCTGCCACAAAGCAGAAATTGTTCAAGAATTGTTTCAGGAATACAACAACTAGTTCAAGGCCTGCAAATTCCCAAGATCTCAATCCAATCGAGAACTAGTGGGATGTGCTGCACAAACAAGTATGATCCATGGAGGCCCCACCAGGACTTAAAGGATCTGCTGCTAACATCTTGGTGCCAGATACCACATCACCCATTCAGAGGTCTAGTGGAGTCCATGCCTCGACAGTTTAGGGCTGTTCTGGCGATTAAAAAGGGGACCTACACAATATTAGGCAGGTGATCATAATGTTATGGCTGATCGTTGTGTGTGTGATGTATGTATATGTATTTACAGTATCTCACAAGTGAGTACACCCCTCATATTTTTGTAAATATTTATACATACATACACACACACAGCTCTGGAAAAACTTAAGAGACCACTCCTACATATATGGCAGCCATTCCATTCCGGTGTCTGTTAAATTCCAACACCGGCACACCTCATTTTACCTAATAAGGTACTGATTAGGTGTTTACCTGAACCAAATCTAATTTAACAAGGAAAAGTATAAAAACCACTGCTGTGATCATCACTATCCTCTTGCAATAGGACCAGCTGGATGGCAAAAACAGTGTGAGTAGTACCTTATTTGTAAAAAAAATTAATAATAATAATAATAACAATTCAGCATGACAAAAGAGATAAAATGAAAAGCTTTGAGTGAGGAAAAGAAGGGTTCAATTCTGGCTTTACTGGCAGAGCGTTACAATGAGCGTCAAAATTTTTTCAAAAGATGGCGGTTCATAAGAACAAGGTCAAGCAACGGACATTGGGGACCCCAAAGCTACAGACTGACAGAGGATGAAAACGACTGACCAAGATGACCGTCAACTAATTCAAATGCCACTCAACAACCGTAGGATGACATCAAGTGAGGTCTGAAACCAATTCATGTTTTTTTGGTTATTTTGATCAGTTGTTATTTTCTACAAATAAATACTCTAAATAACTATTTGTATTTAGAATTTGGGAGTGATGTTGTCAGTAGTTTATAGAATAAAACAAAACTCTTCATTTTACTGAAACACATACCTATGAATAGTAAAACCAGAGAACCTGATCATTTTGAAGTGGTCTCTTAATTTTTTGCAGAGCTGTATATGTTGTTGTAAAAGATGTTAATATGTAATATAATGTTTAATCAATGTAAATATAATATATTTACATTGATTGAAAGAAAGTCAAAACCCAAAGTGGCATAAGATTAGCTCATCTTAATATTTAAGAAGTCAGCATTTTTGTTCATTTTGCTGACTTCTTAACTCTTATAGATTTACATATGATTTTCATCTCCAAGTTAAATTGGATTGCGTTTCCTCAAAGTAGTTACAGACAGTAGGTCCTTGTGTCTTCTTTTGAATACAATGTTTAATGATTTTAAAACAATTATAGTTGAATTTTTTATACAAGGAATTGGGTGTGGAATATCATGCACAATACAAGTTTGATATGATACATTTGGATTTTTGTTTTGAACTGTTGTAGTCATTAATAATATAAAGCTCGGAGACAATAAAGGGACCTTTTCTTGTATGGAACATTCCTGTCCATGCATTTAGCACTTCAGAATTGTTATCAGTAGCACCAAGCTGCTTATCTCATTTTCTGTTTTGGGAAGGTTTGAGTGATCAGGGGTTTGGATGGATATTGTGGCCAGATAGTGTCTTAGACATTTTTGTCAAACCAACACATATATCAGTCAGCTGCCTGTGTTTTGCTATGAGAAAGAAAACAAACCTGGGTTGTGAATGTTAAGTATCGTGCTCAGGAATGTAACAATAGGATTGAATGTCTGACAGGGTTAAAGGCAGTGGAGGTGGAGGAAAGAGAAGGTTGGAATCTCTTTTCCTTGGTTTTGAGGCAGAAGATTTTAATTGTTTGTGACAAAGTGGCTTTAGCAGCAGATACAGAGGAAAATAATTTAGCAAGGAGGGAATGAAAGATAATAGGTCATCTGGAAGTTTTGTTTTTCTTAATTTTCACCCAGCTGGCCTGGTCTGTGAGCTGTTAGTGAGTCACCAAGGCAGAGCATGCTGGGAGGTTAGGGGCCAGTTAGAGGCATAGGATCTCAAGAGGGAGGGTAGTGGGGTTGAAAGGCTGAATCAGGAGACAAAGAGGAGAAGAATTTAGCAGATTGGTGATTATAGGATAGAAGAAGGGAGATTGTGACTGCACATGATCATCTGTGTAGGGGGTGCTGAGATGGTAGAGTTGGAGAATGGAGAAGGAGACTAAGTAGTAATAAGAGACCAGGATATAGGTTTTAGGAAGATTTTTCCATGAACTGCATCTGGTAAAGACAAGGTTCTTTGTTTTGTCTATATTGTAAGTGAGACCGGACTGGGAAAGTGTAAGTGTGATGCCGAAAGAGAAATGAAGTGGAAAGAGAAAGGTGTAAATAAATGAATAGAAGGCCGACATTGGAGTTTAAAGCTGTCCAGTAATATGAGTGGTGAGCCATCGCCAGGAAATTAGCTAATCAAAGTGTCAAGCTCTTTGAGGTTGTCCCCAATGCCACAACCAATGACAGACACTTCCAGACTAAGGAAAACATACTCAGATAAAGTTACAGCTGGTGGAATCAGTCAAAGGCTATAAGGGGAGCGCATTTTTGATTGTCATTTCCGAGTGCTGCCGTTGACCAGGAATTCAATGTATGCGTGGGCAGGGGACACATGTTTTGAAGAGTTGCAGCTGTGGGATGGGGAGCATTTGTAAATATTACAGGGGATGGAGTGAATAGGGATAGAAACACATAGTTGACAAAGCTACATCCATAATTGAAAACATACGCCTATTTCACTTAATAAGTACATTCCTAATGTTTTGTGTGTTTTTGTTATAGTAAGCTGATAGGGACTGTAAATCCAGACAAATATTGTTAGACAAGAAATATTGAGTGAAAAATACGAATTCTCGTTTAAGATCTAGGTGTTGGGTAAATGTTACAACTGGGTAAGCTTTAGTTAATAGTGCTTAGAAATTTTGGGTGTTGGGTAAGATAGGATTATGAATGGAAATCCCTTTCTCCTCCACAAGGATAGCGGTTTCTGTCACCTGCAAAGTGTTGTGCAGAGACAGCTTTGCATGCAGAAAATTAGTATGGGTCCTTTGGCAAAACCTGGTTTCTCTTACCGATATGAAAGTTTATAGGTTAAGATAAATAAATGCTCCTCACTCAAACCTTCCTTTTCGACTTTTTGAAAAGGAAAGAGAAAGGTGCCGTGGTCTCTTAATTTTTTCTGGAGCTGTGTGTGTGTGTGTGTGTGTGTGTAATTATAATATTTTTGGTTACTACATGATTCCATGTGTTATTTTATAGTTCTGATGTCTTCACTATTATTGTACAATGTGGAAAATAGTAAAAATTAAGAAATACCCTTGAATGAGTAAGTCTGTCCAAACTTTACACTGTGTGTGTGTGTTTCAGTATTAATCACCTTGAAGTAAGCTTTTGTAGTCAGAGTGCATCCATCATATTGTAGCCGCTTCCTACCGTGAGAAAGTAGATACTCTTTGACCTGGCAGAATTGGCCTGTTCAATGTCAGCTTTAAAGCATGCAATCCTCCCACCCAGTTCAGGCCTCTCTCCCCTGCCAGGTTTCTCTGCCAGAAGTACGCCCACTAGGACTACGTTACCACTATTTCAACACTATTTATTATTAGTTGAACTAGTGTCAACATGGCTTCCTGGTGGTCATTATGCACAAATGAATGATGCCAGATTCAATTTTAGGAAACTTACAAAAATCTCCTGATGGTATACTAGCCTGCTGGCTTAATCAGGCATGATGGTCTTTCCGTGGACCTCTTTCAGTACATTGAGGATCAAGACTCAGGCTGATCCCCTCTTTAAAACGTGGTATTCGGCTGAATCTTGTTCAGTGTGTCTTTGCATTTCTACATTATTTTTACTTGTTTTGATGTACAGCTGGATGCTGTCTGACTTTGTTGAATCTAATTTGGTCATGCACAAACATCATAACTATCCAGAAAACCAAGCAAATACTACAAAACCTAAGCTTTGGGAAAGAGGTTGTAGCTTCATTGACATGAATACATGGTAGCATTCTCGATCTTATGGCCTTTCTCTTTTCAAATAGAACACAGTGGCACAATGGGATATAACACATGTGGTCCTGGATCCAGCTCTAACTTAGCAATACACAAACCAAGAACCAGGACCATGGTGGTGAGTACTGTATGACTTCATATAATATTATCAGTTTATGGTGTTTTCTTTTTTTCCCTTAAAGATAAATTGTACTCTTACAACCCTGAATTCCTGCATTTCTATCTTATTTTCTTATTTGCCATGCTATCACCCTTATCTAAAACAGGGGCATGCATTTGGTTGATGATAACCTTCATAGTCTTACCGAAAATACAAACTTCCAAGCTGCACACTCATAGCATAAACATTTTCACAAGAACCTACCATGACTGTTGATTAGATTAGACCACAACAAACATCTTAAGACAAAACATCTAACTCATGACCCTATCTTTAGACTAGACAGTATAGCCAATGTTTGCTTTTTAAGCTGATTGGCTGTTGTATGTATTTAATTATAAATTCTGGTTAAAACCCTGAAAGCTGATTGGCTGAAAGCATGGCATATTTAAACAATAAGGCACGAGGAGGTATGGTATATGACCAATATACCACGGCTGTGAGTAGTTTGTAGACACAATGCATCACAGACTGCTTGGTGTGCATAGGCATGGTATATTGGTAATATACAGTATATACAGTACTCACTTCTGTTGCCAGCTGTTTAGACATTAGTGTGTTGTGTTATTTCGAGGGGACAGCAAATTTACACTGTTATACAAGCTCAATACTCAATACTTTACATTGTAGCAGAGTTTCATTTATTCAGTGTTGTCACATGAAAAGATATAATCAAATTTTGCAAAAATATGAGGGGTGTACTCACTTTTGTGAGATACTGTACATTGGGAAAATACCACAAAGCTGACCTCTGGGGTAACATACCATAGTTAGGCACCTCTGTGGTTTGGTATTTTGCCAATATTCCACCACTATATGTTGTATTATCGCCCTATGCAATGCATCAACTTAGAACAGTCCTAAGCAGTGTTAAATTGACCATATACTGTACCACACTCCCTTGTGTCTTATTGCTTAAGTCTAACAGTCTATTGTCTTCTAGATGCCCCCTGGGTCCCAGTACTTGGGTGGGTCCTCGCCTCGATCAGTGGTGGAGTTAGGACCCAGATACAGAATCAGCCAGCCTCCAGTTAGCACGGCCTACCTTCACAGTGACAACAATCAGCTGGGTGGCTACCTAACTAGCCAGGCCACCAGGTCCACCATATCCAGATCCATGTGTCAGTCCGACCATGAGGTTCTGTCCCTAGATCTGGGAGCCCCGCATACCCTGTCTCACAAGCAACACAACCCACTGGCCAGCTGGGTGGCCCCCGATGGTATTGTCTCAGAGTGCCACTCCTACCATGGTGGAGGTATCCCTGCCCCTGGAATGATGCGTCGTACCCTAAGTGGAACTCTGGCACAAGCTGGTGGGTGGGGTGGGAGGGAGGCCGACCTGTTATACCAGCACTCTTTCAAAGGCCCTGCCCACCGCACTATCAGTCGCATCAACAGACAACATCAGCATCTGAGCTCAGAGTCAGGGATGTGTGCCAGTGGTGGCAGCGTGTATGGTGCTGAGGGTCAGTACCAGAATGTTTTGCAACGAGCTACATCCCTACACAGCCTAAAAAGTGTAGGAAAGGGTATGGATGTGCCTGATGGGGGCAGGAATTCAGCTGACAGCAATGAGAAACTCAGAGGGTAAGAGATGCAGGAGTTGTCCAAATGCCAAGCAACCTTGCATGAAATGACACAGCCCTATGCACATTACACTAACGCCTTACATAACTTTGGTAAGTTTCTGATTAATCTCCCTCTTTTCCTCCTGTATTTATGTACAGAATGCACAGTTTAGACATGCCAACAGCAGTCAGATACCTGCTCATGTGTGACACAGCAATGCAGGTGCTAGGAGCAGCCTACATACAGCACCAGTGTTACCATAGCAGTGATGCCAAAAAACAGGTAACAAATCCATGTCAATAACCCATAAACTGTTTCAATGTCCGAAATGTGATTTGCAGCTTTACAGCTGTAAATAAATATATTTGTAACCCATTTGTTAAGTGCCATTTAGTTTTCAAATTTTTAATATCGAACAGTCAAGACTAGCATTGCAGAGTCTTCTTCAAAATTTTTGTGAGAAGACATCCTAGTCCAGTGTTTCTGAACCCTGCTCCGGGGTGCCCCATGCCCTGCATGTTTTAGATCTCTCTCTGCTCTTTCACACCTGATTCAAATGATCAGCTCATTATCAAGTCCTTCATGATCTGCTACATCAGGTATGTTAGGGCAGGGAGAGACCTAAAACATGCAGGGCAGGGGCATCCAGTAGCTGGGTTGCGAAACACTGTCCTAGCTGAAAGGCTCTAGGCCAAAATGTTAATTTTGTCAGACTACAAAACATTTGGCTGCTTGGCTATATTTATCTCCTTAGAGTTTTTGACATTAAACTACGACTTGCCTTGGCCATAATTAAAAAAAAATGTATACAGAGATGTCAAGCTGAGGCATATGTCTCTTACAGTAGAGTGCTATATAACAGCAATTATAAAAACTTGAGCTAGTTTAGGATACTTGAATGGTGAATGGAGACTTATCCAGTTATGATATTTTAGTTGAGTATTTTTAACATAAACATACATACAAACATCTAAGATCTGCCTAAAATCATAAATTTCTTATATTCTCTATTCTCTATTCATGCCATTCCCTCCCTGAGGGAGAGCAGGGTTTTGCTAGTCAATAACCTACCTTCTCCTGGCCCACCTATAGGTGCGTCTGCTGAAAGGTGTACCTGCTCTCGTGCAACTCTTCAGCAGTGACAGCCAGGAGGTCCAGCGCTACTCTACCGGTGCTACACGCAACCTCATCTATGAGAACATGGACAACAAAACTGAACTTATTGAGGCCGGGGGGATAGACAAACTTCTCAGTGCGCTGAAAGAACCAGATGAAGAGCTTCGAAAAAATATAACCGGTAATAACATTAGTTACACTTTTTTGAGAGTCCCAATTTCCATCTGTTCTATAGATAGTTTGTTGAAAGTTTCTTGATAGTATTACTACCTGTTCATAAGAATCAGCTTGCTAAGATTAGGATTATAAGAAGGTGTATGGTAAGAGTTAATGTTAGGGTTTGGATAAAGGTTGGGTTAGTAAATAGTTAAAATGTAACCAATAATCAGTCGATAATCTGTAGAGAATCTAGAGAAACACCTTTGGGACTCTGTGTTACCTTCACATCTATATACTTCATCAATCAGCTTGGATTTATTTTTAGCTTTATTTATACAGAGAATTTAGTCTGAGACCTAAGTCATTAAAGCCGAGTTAAAGCAAATACTAACAAACAAAAAGCAGTCACAGTGAACAATAGAAAACTAATTGATTAAACATTTTAATTTTGTAATGTTAGACATAGCAGGGGTTTTCAAAGTGAGAGAAAGCAGTTTGTATAATTATAATTTATTGTTTGTAAAATTCTAACCAAATCAAGCAGTAGAAATGAATATATATATAGGCTACCATATTACTCACCTTTTCTCAGAGTAATGTTGTCTGTTACTAGCATAAATAAAAGCGTAAATGCCCAGTAGACATCTGCAGTTATATTTTAATTTAATGATTCACATATTTTGTTCTACAAAATTGTATTCACATTTTTTATTTTCTCGCCAATCCATCTATTGCCATCCATGACTAGCTGATACTATTATGGTCTCATTTGGTAAGGGAGCAGGAGCAACTGAATTTGAATACAAATGCAAAGCCAAGAATCAAGAATATATATTGACATTTTTCTTTTGCATGTACTAATGATGCAAACAAACACAACAGCCTAATAAGAGGCAGCCATGAATCCAACTGTCCAAATACAACCCGGTTCCCAAAAAAGTTGGGACACTCTGTAAAATGTAAATAAAAACAGAATGCAATGATGTGCGAATCATTTAAACTCTATATTCAATAGAACATTTTACAAAGACAAAAATCAAATGTTGAAACTAAAACATTGTTTTCTTGAAAAATAAATGCCCACAAAAAAGTGGGGACAGAGGAAACAAAAGACTGGAAACGATGTGTAATTCTATAAAAGGAAACCAGGTGGAATATCGCACAACTAATTATGTCAATTGGCAACAGATCATTAACATGATTGGGAATTAAAAGATCATTCCAGAGAAAATGGGTCTGTCAGAAGTGAGGATGGGGAGGTGTTCACCACTCTTCGAAAGACTGCTTGGGCAAATAGTGCAACAATTTAAGAATAACGTTTCTCAATGTAAAATTGCAAAGTTTGGGGATTTCATCATCTACCATACATAGTTTCATTAAAAGATTCAGAGAATTAGGAGAAATCTGTGTGCAATTGACAAGTCTGTAAACCAGTAGTGGATGGAAGTGATGTTCCTCAGTTGCTCAGGACCACTTCTGAAAATCATTGTCTGTGAACACAGTATGTCGCCACGTCCACAAATGCAAGTTAAAACTCTACCATACAAAGAAGAAACCATATATAAACAAGATCTAGAACCTGGACCAACCTGCTTCTTATCAGCACACAGTTCAAAAGCCAGCATCCGTGATGGTACGAGGGTGCATTAGAACACATGGCAAGGGTGACTTGCACATCTGTGAAGGCATCAATAATTCTGAACAATATAAACAGGTTCTGGAGCGACATATGCTGCCATCCAGACAACATCTTTTTCAGGGAAGGCCTTGCTTATTTCAGCAAGACCGTGCCAAACCACATTCTTGACGTATTACAACAGCATGGCTCCGTAGTGAAAGAGTACAGGTGCTAAACTGGACTCGCCTTTTGAAAACATTTGGTGCATTATAAAACGAGAAATATGACAAAGGAGACCCCAAACAGTTGAGCAGCTGAAATCCTATATCAAGCAAGAATAGAAATACATTTAATTTTCATTACTACGGCAATTGGTTTCCTCAGTTCCCAAACGATTACAGCGTGGGACAGGCATGTTTGCCACTGTGTTGCATCTCCTGCAACACAGTGGCAAACATGCCTGTCCCACGTTTTGAAACATGTTGCTGGTATCAAATTCAAAATAGGCATGTGTTTTTCCAAAAACAAAATAACATTTCTCAATCTCAACCTTTTATATGTTGTCTTTGTACCATTTTCAATTTAATGTAGGGTTAAATGATTTGCACATCATTGGATTCTGCTTTTATTTGCATTTTATGTAGCGTCCCAAACAGGGTTGTAATTTTGAAACCCTTAAATGGGTGGACTATGTACAAAACTTGCGGTTATTTACCATACCATCTTCTTCTGCTTATCCGGGACCGGGTCGCGGGGGCAGCAGTCTAAGCAGGGATGCCCAGACTTCTCTCTCCCCAGACACTTCCTCTAGCTCTTCCGGGGAGACACCGAGGCGTTCCCAGGCCAGCCGGGAGACATAGTCCCTCCAGCGTGTCCTAGGTCTTCCCCGGGGTCTCCTCCCGGTGGGAGGCGTTCCGGAGGCATCCGAAACAGATGCCCAAGCCACCTCAGCGGACCCCTCTCGATGTGGAGGAGCAGCGGCTCTACTCTGAGCTCCTCCCGGGTGACCGAGCTTCTCACCCTATCTCTAAGGGATCGCCCGGCCACCCTGCGGAGAAAGCTCATTTCGGCCGCCTGTATCCGGGATCTTGTCCTTTCGGTCATGACCCAAAGCTCATGACCATAGGTGAGAGTAGGAACGTAGATTGACTGGTAAATCGAGAGCTTCGCCTTGCGGCTCAGCTCTTTCTTCACCACGACAGACCGATACATCGACCGCATTACTGCAGAAGCTGCACCGATCCGTCTGTCAATCTCCCGTTCCATCCTTCCCTCACTCGTGAACAAGACTCCTAGATACTTAAACTCCTCCACTTGAGCTAGGCACTCTCCACCAACCTGAAGTGGGCAAGCAACCCTTTTCCGACTGAGGACCATGGCCTCGGATTTGGAGATACTGATTTTCATCCCAACCGCTTCACACTCGGCTGCAAACCGTCCCAGTGCATGCTGAAGGTCCTGGTTAGAAGGGGCCAACACAACAACATCATCTGCAAAGAGCAGAGACGAAATTGTGTGGTCCCCAAACCTGACACCCTCCGGCCCCTGGCTGCGCCTAGAAATTCTGTCCATAAAAATTACGAACAGAACCGGTGACAAAGGGCAGCCCTGCCGGAGTCCAACATGCACTAGGAACAAGTCTGACTTACTGCCGGCAATGCGGACCAAGCTCCTGCTTCGGTTGTACAGGGACCTGACAGCCCTTAGCAAAGGACCCAGGACCCCATATTCCCCAAGCACCCTCCACAAGATGCCGCGAGGGACACAGTCGAATGCCTTCTCCAAATCCACAAAACACATGTGGATTGGTTGGGCAAACTCCCATGAACCCTCCAACACCCCGTAGAGGGTATAGAGCTGGTCCAGTGTTCCACGGCCCGGACGAAAACCACACTGTTCCTCCTGAATCCGAGGTTCTACTATCGGCCGTATTCTCCTCTCCAGATCCCTGGCATAGACTTTCCCGGGGAGGCTGAGAAGTGTGATCCCCCTATAGTTGGAACACACCCTCCGGTCCCCCTTCTTAAAAAGAGGCACCACCACCCCGGTCTGCCATCCCAGAGGCACTGTCCCCGACCGCCACGCGATGTTGCACAGGCGTGTCAACCAAGACAGCCCCACAACATCCAGAGACTTGAGGTACTCAGGTCGGATCTCATCCACCCCCGGTGCCTTGCCACAGAGGAGTTTCTTGACCACCTTTGTGACTTCAGCCCGGGTGATGGACGAGTCCACCTCTGAGCCCTCATCCTCTGCTTCCTCAATGGAAGACGTGACAGCGGGATTGAGGAGATCCTCGAAGTACTCCTTCCACCGCCCGACGACATCCTCAGTTGAGGTCAACAGCTGCCCACCTCTACTGTAAACAGCGTTGGTAGGGCACTGTTTCCCTCTCCTGAGGCGCTGGATGGTTTGCCAGAATCTCTTCGAGGCCAGCCGATAGTCCTTCTCCATGGCCTCACCGAACTCCTCCCAGGCCCGAGTTTTTGCCTCCACAACCACCCGGGCTGCAGCCCGCTTGACCTGTCGGTACCCGTCGGCTGCCTCAGGAGTCCCACAAGCCAACCAGGCCTGATAGGACTCCTTCTTCAGCTTGACCGCATCCCTTACTTCCGGTGTCCACCACCGGGTTCGGGGATTGCCGCCTCGACAGGCACCGGAGACCTTACGGCCACATCTCCGAGCGGCCGCTTCGACAATGGCGGTGGAGAACATGGTCCACTCGGACTCATTATCTCCAGCCTCCCTCGGGATCTAGTCGAAGCTCTGCCGGAGGTGGGAGTTAAAGATCTCTCTGACAGGAGACTCGGCCAGACGTTCCCAGCAGACCCTTACAGTACGCTTGGGCCTGCCGAGTCTGTCCAGCTTCCTCCCCCGCCATCGGATCCAACTCACCACCAGGTGGTGATCAGTTGAAAGTTAAAAATCCAAATGTAATGTTAGACATTCATTTAAACCAATATGGATGAAAATCTGTCTCTACTTTACCCCATTTTCATTATTATAATTTTAAATCCAAATCACTGGACTATTTATAGACTGCATAAAGACGCAAAAAATGTGTGACGATTTTGGCTAGGAACTTGCTGTAAAATGTCTGTGGGAAATGCGACTGATTTGCATAGGCATATCATTAATTTGTCTCTGTGACATTCAGAAACTGAGTTTAAACTTGTACAGTCAAGTAGTCAAAGAAATTGGACGTTGGTAGGGAAGTGAGTTTATACACTGTGCAACTGTTACTGTACATTCAATTGCTTTTGTGACAAAGAATGTCAAATATGAAATGTTTCTTTTATAATTGATCCTAACAAAACAGTTGGTGTCAGAAAAACATTTGGGGCAATTCAGGATTACTGTTATTATTAGTATTACTAATATTTAATTCCCTACCAAAACTAAGCCACATTTGTTTTTAAGATGCTTAAAATTGCAGGAAATTAGCTTCAAAACAATAATATACATAGGTCACTCACATAAAATAAATATAGTGGTGTATAAATATTAAATGTGAAAGAGGCAACCCTGCAAAAATATAGGTTACGTTTGTAAGTAGGTCAACCTAGGAATGAAGAATGTCCTTAAGATACTCAAATCCCCCAGCACACTGAAAGGGGCAGGCCTAATTTTCCACAAGGCCCTTGCTGTGTTTAGGCATAACTCTCCAGCTGTGAGTAAAAACTTCTTCCGATTCTTTGACCTGGTTCGTTTTTGAACATTCCCCTGGATCAACAACACCTCATGGAGATAGAATGAACATACTGCTTTGATCAGTTGACTAAAGGGTATGTAAAGCCACTGACTTTCATTCGCTAATGAGATGTGTGTAATGAAGTATTAAAATGAATGCACACACTAAGTTGTTCTGGATAGGAGCATCTGTTAAATTACATAAATGTGTGTACTAAAGTGGAGGTATCCCAATTCTGCTCCAACTGTAAATCAAATCCCTGACATTCATAGCATAGTGTTATAGTTAGTGTATTATAGAACTTTTAAATGACACCTCTTTACTCACATATTGACACATACAGTAGTATTGTCAACAGTAAAAGTGCAACTGGGATCCCTGTTTTTATTTTGGCTTGCGTTGTGAATAATGATTATTGAAATTAAAGCCTTTGTGTTTTCAGCCCGTAGACCTCAAAAATGGGGTGGGTCTCTCATCTGTCTGTCTATCTGTCTGTCTGGCAGGAATTTTGTGGAACCTGTCATCTAAGGACAGCCTGAAGGAGAAACTGGCCCGAGAGACATTGAATGAGCTCACACAGAGGGTGATTGTGCCCCTGTGCAGTAGAAGAGATTCAGAGATGATCCATCTGAGTCAATCTGAGGCAGATATGTTCTACAACACCACTGGCTGTTTAAGGTAGTTACACCAATATTCTTACATTATTGTGTATACCTATACACTATACATTAGGGCCACGCAATTAATCTGATTATAATAGGAAATGCGATATAGACATCTGCAATGTTATAATCGCAGAATACAGCTATTTTCGTTTTCATAAGAAAATGTGAATGAGACACACCATCTGTTTTTAATCAGTTTTTCATGCGAGTGCTCCATCAAATTTAACCTGTGCCACTGCTGGTCAGTGCTTGTTGATAAATCATAGAAAACAAAAGGTCTGTTTTAGCAGTTTTGGAATTATATTTGATGTTCATTCCTGGACTAGGTGTCACGTCATGCCTGGGGGCCAAAGTCAAGTCCTGACCGCAGAGGTGCCTCTAGGTGTTGCGTTATAATGAAAGGATGTTTCCCATTACTCGCTCTGCGCCTCGTGTCCTGCCTACCTATGATCATGACAGAATGATCCACCGAACCAGGACCAAGCGTAGCTGGACCATGGGGGAACTCCTCAGGGACAAGGAGCTGGTCTCTGATGAGG
Organism: Esox lucius; assembly: GCF_011004845.1. Lineage (NCBI taxonomy): Eukaryota > Metazoa > Chordata > Actinopteri > Esociformes > Esocidae > Esox > Esox lucius. The sequence goes on along the minus strand of NC_047570.1, from coordinate 20,150,829 downwards.
AGTACCTACGTGGTCTAGCCCTGGATCAACGTCGGTGTTCCCATAGACAGACCCAGGATACCTGCTCAGGGGCGGTGCGTCCTCCACATTGCAGCTGCTCCACATTGCCTCTATTTGGGGACCCTATTTAAGTTGCCCTTTTGGAGAGAAAAACACAATCGCATACACATCCTATCATCTCTCATTTAATTTTCTCTGCTTATTTTTACTGAAGAGTCAGATTCTACCAATGTATTAGGCTAAATAATTATTCACTAAAAGAAATACCAACGATGTAAATGGAGGTACTCATCGCTGGCCTGTTGCAATGTTCTACAACCTAGACATGGCTGCTATCAACGCACACATGCTGCACAAGCAATGTCTCAACAAGACAATCAGAAGACATTTCATAATGGATCTAGCATGTGAGCTTTGTGAAAACTACTTGAACGCCAAGACAACCAAGAAGCAAGCCGCCGAAGAGGCAGCACGTCCCACTCGTCCTATTCCCAAGCCTCGGCAGCTCACACCCGACAAGAAGACACTGTCTCATGTTGGCAAGTGCACACGGAACAAGACCAATGAGAACTGTGTGCAGTGCAACTGTTTTGTTTGCCGGTCTTGCTCACACAAACCCCCGAAGCTGTGTGCTGACTGTTGGGTAGAAGTTCGAGCAAGTCCACATCATCTAAAGTAATGACAAATTACTTTTCTATATTTTATCAAATAGTCTTTTTCATTATTCATGTTGGCTACTGTAAATCATCCTTTCATCATATTTTTACTCTGCTAATAAAATGTACAAATAAAATTAATTGAATAATACACTGCAATGTTTTTACTTGAAGAGAAGGCAATGAAGGGCAGTTATAAGCTGTAGTAATGAGGATCTAGTATGCGTAATGATAGGAAGTCTGGGGTGATGTGATGAGGAACCAGGTGTGCATAATAGTGGAGAGTCCGCAGTGTTCCGTGAATGCCGAGCTAGCAGCTGGTGCCTCCCATGTTAATGCAGGAGGCACTGTGACATATTTTCCTTTTCCTATTTATTTATCAAATTTATCATGTTTTTCAAGCCAGTGTGCTCTAGGCCTATGTACTGCAATTCATGCAGATATCCTTTGATCGTTGCCAACTGGTCGATAATGTCTTATTTTACCTTGTACATCATGAAAATGAAAACAAAATTCTAATGAATTCTAAATTTGTGGGGCCTAAAATGAATACTATAGCCTTTGTTCTTAGAAATAACCATATTATGTAATCTTTATTAATCTTTTTTTTTTCATATGATAAGACCTTCAATACAAAGATTCTTGTATTTTTTTCAAATTCATTAACCATTTCATACAAACATATTCTGTAATTCATGATTTTTTAGACTGTTCTATATAGTTTGATGACCCAGTAGATGAACTGATGCTCTGGCTGGATGGTGATGCAGGGGAGGAGAATGTGTATGCTAATAGGGCCAATTCATATGCTAATGATGAGAAACGGCGTTCGGCTCTGGCTGTTAATGTTCGTCTGAAAGGCTTGCCAGTTCTACTGTAACTTCAGTTAGCATATTATTTAAGCTATGATTTCTATGATCTAATTTTAGAAGCTGGTTATCTATGCTGTTAATACCATAGTGTTTGAAAATGGCTACATTTGGCCAACAAATCGTAATGACATTTTTTACCAAATCCTGCATACCTACTGTTCATGGGCTGATACAGCATACAAATCCCATATTCTCTTTCTCAAATTAGAAACCTGAGCTCAGTGAACAAGAGGACGAGGCAGAAGATGAGAGACATGCAAGGGCTGGTGGACTCTCTAGTGACCTACATCGAGAACTCCCTAGAGGATGAGAAGGCAAAGGACAAAGTAAGCCTTAAGCACAATTCAATCTACTCTAAGCATTCAGTAACTCATTGGATCCACTGCGGTTAATTGAGATACACCGCAAATCAATACATCTCTACAGTTCATCATTAGCTGCGTGTTTGTATTTTATTTCGGCCTTGCTATGATTTTTGCTTCTGCTGTCTCTTATGTGACGCATGCTGCTCTAAGAGACACAATAACCACTGGTGTTTCTTTTTTACCTTCTCACTACATATCCACCAACCCCACCTGTTTTCTCCTTGTCTGTTCCTGCAGGGTATAGAGAACGCAGTGTGTGTCCTAAGGAACCTATCTTATCAGTTGTATAGTGAGATCCCCCCCTCTACTCTACTGCAGTTGGAGGGCTGTACACGAAACAGAGGCTCTACTGAGTTTGAAGCCATTGGCTGTTTTATCCCACTGAGCAAGAAGGCAAAAGAGGTATGTGTCTTTTACAAAATGTACAGTACAGGCCAAAAGTTTGGACACACCTTCTCATTCAATGCGTTTCCTTTATTTTCACAACTGTTTACATTGTAGATTCTCACTGAAGGCATCAAAGCTATGAATGAACACGTGGAATTATGTACTTAACAAAAAAGTGTGAAATAACTTATATTCTGGTTTCTTCAAAGTAGCCACCCTTTGCTCTGATTACTGCTTTGCACACTCTTGGCATTCTCTTGATGAGCTTCAAGAGGTAGTCACCTGAAATGGTTTTCCAACAGTCTTGAAGGAGTTCCCAGAGATGCTTACCACTTGTTGGCCCTTTTGCCTTCACTTTGCGGTCCAGCTCACCCCAAACCATCTCGATTGGGTTCAGGTCCGGTGACTGTGGAGGCCAGGTCATCTGGCGCAGCATTCCATCACTCTCCTTCTTGGTCAAATAGCCCTTACACAGCCTGGAGGTGTGTTTGGGGTCATTGTCCTGTAAAAAAATAAATGACGGTCCAACTAAACGCAAACCGGATGGGATGGCATGTCGCTGCAGGATGCTGTGGTAGCCATGCTGGTTCAGTATGCCTTCAATTTTGAATATATCCCCAACAGTGTCACCAGCAAAGCACCATCACACCTCCTCCTCCATGCTTCACGGTGGGAACCAGGCATGTAGAATCCATCCGTTCACCTTTTCTGCATCGCACAAAGACACGGCGGTTGGAACCAAAGAGCTAAAATTAGGACTCATCAGACAAAGCACAGATTTCCACTGGTCTAATGTCCATTCCTTGTGTTTCTTGGCCCAAACAAATATCTTCTGCTTGTTGCCTCTCTTTAGCAGTGGTTTCCTAGCAGCTACTTGACCATGAAGGCCTGATTCGCACAGTCTCTTCTTAACAGTTGTTCTAGAGATGTCTGCTACTAGAACTCTGTTACATTCAGCCGGTGTCTATTCTGAGCTGCTGTTAACCTGCGATTTCTGAGGCTGGTGACTCGGATGAACTTGTCCTCAGCAGCAGAGGTGACTCTTGGTTTTCCTTTCCTGGGGCGGTCCTCATGTGAGCCAGTTTCGTTGTAGCCCTTGATGGTTTTTGCGACTGCACTTGGGGACACATTCAAAGTTTTTGCAATTTTCCGGACTGACTGACCTTCATTTGGCCACTCTTTACTTAGCTGATTGGTTCTTGCCATAATATGAATTCTAACAGTTGTCCAAAGGGCAGTCGGCTGTGTATCAACCTGACATCTGCACAACACAACTGATGGTCCCAACCCCATTAATAAAGAAAAAAATACCTGTGAAGTGAAAACCATTTCAGGTGACTAACTCATGGAGCTCATTGAGAGAACACCAAGGGTTTGCAGCGCTATCAAAAAAGCAAAGGGTGGCTACTTTGAGGAATCTAAAATATAAGACATGTTTTTCAAACTTTTTTGTTAAGTACATAATTCCATATGTGTTCATTCATAGTTTTGATGCCTTCAGTGAGAATCTACAATGTAAATAGTCATGAAAATAAAGAAAACGCATTGAATGAGAAGGTGTGTCCAAACGTTTTGCCTGTTCTGTAAAAGACCCCCAAAGGGGATATACAATTTTTATTTAAAATCAAACTGAAAAATATCCAGTAGGGATCACCAGTGACATTTGACACTGAGCGGATTGTTACTTGAGTGGATGGTCAGGAGGCTGGGTAGGAGTTACAAATAATTTGTACACTGCAAATTACTTCAGTAATCCCAAAAAGATGTAGCATTTGATCAGAACATACCACCCTGTTTTCAAACATATTTAAAACATGTGTCTGGCATCAAATTCATAATGGGCATTTTTTCCAAAAACAATAACATTGCTTAATTTCAACATTTGATGTAGTCTTTGTACTATTTTCAATTAAATATTGGGATAAATTATTTGTACATCAGTGCATTCAGTTTTTATTTACATTTTACAGTGTCCCAACTTTTTTGGAAACAGGGTTGTTGATGAATTGCACAATCACATAGGTCTTGTTATACACTCACCTAAAGGATTATTAGGAACACCATACTAATACTGTGTTTGACCCACTTTCGCCTTCAGAACTGCCTTAATTCTTCGTGGCATTGATTCAACAAGGTGCTAAAAGCATTCTTTAGAAATGTTGGCCCATATTGATAGGAAAGCATCTTGCAGTTGATGGAGATTTGTGGGATGCACATCCAGGGCACGAAGCTCCCGTTCCACCACATCCCAAAGATGCTCTACTGGGTTGAGATCTGGTGACTGTGGGGGCCATTTCAGTACAGTGAACTCATTGTCATGTTCAAGAAACCAATTTGAAATGATTCGAGCTTTGTGACATGGTGCATTATCCTGCTGGAAGTAGCCATCAGAGGATGGGTACATGGTGGTCATAAAGGGATGGATATGGTCAGAAACAATGCTCAGGTAGGTTGTGGCATTTAAACGATGCCCAATTGGCATTAAGGGGCCTAAAGTGTGCCAAGAAAACATCCCCCACACCATTACACCACCACCAGCAGCCTGCACAGTGGTAACAAGGCATGATGGATCCATGTTCTCATTCTGTTTACGCAAAATTCTGACTCTACCATCTGAATGTCTCAACAGAAATCGAGACTCATCAGACCAGGCAACATTCTTCCAGTCTTCAACTGTCCAATTTTGGTGAGCTCGTGCAAATTGTAGCCTCTTTTTCCTATTTGTAGTGGAGATGAGTGGTACCCGGTGGGGTCTTCTGCTGTTGTAGCCCATCCGCCTCAAGGTTGTGCATGTTGTGGCTTCACAAATGCTTTGCTGCATACCTCGGTTGTAATGAGTGGTTATTTCAGTCAAAGTTGCTCTTCTATCAGCTTGAATCAGTGGGCCCATTCTCCTCTGACCTGTAGCATCAACAAGGCATTTTCGCCCACAGGACTGCTGCATACTGGATGTTTTTCCCTTTTCACACCATTCTTTGTAAACCCTAGAAATGGTTGTGCGTGAAAATCCCAGTAACTGAGCAGATTGTGAAATACTCAGACCGGCCCGTCTGGCACCAACAACCATGCCACGCTCAAAATTGCTTAAATCACCTGTCTTTCCCATTCTGACATTCAGTTTGGAGTTCAGGAGATTGTCTTGACCAGGACCACACCCCTAAATGCATTGAAGCAACTGCCATGTGATTGGTTGATTGGATAATTGCATTAATTAGAAATTGAACAGGTGTTCCTAATAATCCTTTAGGTGAGTGTATGTGTGAATACTTGGCTGCAGTGTAAAGGTCTTCATCGGATAATGAAATGTATATCTCTACTGTGTGAATTAGATTTTGGTCTGTCACCTACAACACACATCCAATTTTTGTAAAATCAATACTAAATATGACTGGGATCCAAGGTTAGACAGATTGGATCTGAAAAAAGTCAGTGATAGATATTTGGATCTAAACTGGATCAGATATGTATCAGACCCAAATTTTTACGAAAGACTCAAAATGCATACTAAATTCCCACCCAAAATTAAACTTTTCTGACAATGAACATTGTTTCCCATGCATTTTATGTTATAGCTTGGCCAGTTTAATACATGGATCATGCTCCACAGGAGTGGTTTTCAACCATTTCTACTCCAATTCCAAGAAGATATTTGAGGGACCTCTTTAATGAGAAATCCTTTTGCAAAAAACATTTTTTATGAAAAGGTAACTGCATAATATCCAAAGATATTATGAAAGGCTTCTTTTAAAAATAAAGAAATAAATCTTAAATATGTTTAAAACATGAAATTCAGTATCTGATAAAATAGTAGAGTTAAATTAATTGACATCTATGAATACTTAATCGCTGAAAGTGATATGTAAAAACAAATATGTTGGCAACTCTGGACAGATTATTGAAATTGGAGAGAGAGGCGAGGCAGTAGCTAAGTTTCATATTGTCAGATGTTCCTAGTTTGGTGCATTTCTGTACAATACATTATTTGTATTTAATGTATTTTTTAAATATTATTAGTAGGGATGTCAAGTTAGCACATGCAATTTACCATAATTTATTTGTCGCCATTAACACATTTTTCCTTTCAGAGCCTTAGTACCATCCATTGTCCAGAGCAGTACCGTATCAAGAAAAATACTGTTTGCAGGCCCCCTAAATTAATTTGATTCTAATCCCATTTTAGCCTGAACAAGGACAATACCTTGAAAAATGTAGGTATGATTCAGTGTTTGGATGAAGTGCCTGTTCACGTAGCAAAGGGCCATGACGCCCCCCGAATATGTCTTGTATGCCCAGAAAAACTCTGTGAGAAGCGTCAGTAGAAGCACTATCTACTGGTAGCATAAAACCTCCAAAATCCTCTTCACAGGACAATGTCAAATCAAATAATGGTTCCCCAAACAAATGGCAGTCGTGGGCGCCTCTATAATAACCCAGATCCTATTCCTGATCTGGAATAGGATCTACCAGCCTGAATGACTGGGGTTTCTTTGTTTCATTGTGATCTAGTGACTCCATGTGTCTGGTTTGGGCATTTGCTAGCATACTGAGGTCAATAGTCAAATGAATGCAACTCAAGTAGACAGTGTGATAAGAATAAACATGTCATGACTGGGCATGTTTAGAAGAATGCGTTTCTCCATCTTCAACTCTCTTCAGCCCGTCGGGAGTTTCTGTTATGATTCAAGCTTCTATGAGGCATGGTCTTTTGGCATTTAATGTCAAACAAAAAAGATGTGGATATTTATAATAGCAGACTATGATGACCGAATTACGTTTCTTTTGCCTGTGTTATTTAAAATAGAAACATTCTGTGTTTTGAGTCAGATAGAAAAGTGTTTTTAAAGGTTATATTACAGAGTATTTATGTTTGGGGACCAATAAAATTGATTATTGGTGCAATGTTGTAAATACCAATACCCATTGCTCATACAGTTTAATCTGATGTTGTTGGTAATACAAATAATATTTGATCTGACTGGGACCCCTGTTTGAGAACCCATTGGATATACAACCATTATTGTTTCTGCTGTAGTAAAAGTCTTGCCCTAATCTCTGTAGCGACAGAACCAGGAACTGTCCACCTTCTCTGAGGTTAATAAGCAACCAAAGGGGGCAGAGTGGCTGTGGCATCCCCATGTGGTTGGGCTGTACAACAAAGTGCTGCAGCACTGTGAGACCAACACAGCCACGCGAGAGGCTGCAGTCGGTGCTCTCCAGAACATCACGGCTGGAGAGACGAGGGTAGGTCTCCTGCCCCCAGCCAGTTGCATAATTCAGATTTACATCTAAACAGAGAGAGGGACTCAACACTGACGTTATATTTGTTATCCCCTTGTGTATTAGTGGGCATCATTGCTGAGTTGGGTGATTCTGGAGCAGGAGCAGATGCTGCCTGTGATTTTAGGCCTCCTGAAGACACCCAGTGCCCTGGAGATCCGCTCCCTCACTGGCCTCCTTAGGAACATTTCCCGAAACAGAAGGATCCAGGATGACATGGGTGAGACTCGATCCTCCTCATCACTCAATCCTAAATTGAAAGCTAAAGGGGATCCCGGGCCTTTGCTACACTTTTACAGCCTACCGCAGAACGTCAGAGATGCTACGTCAGTGCATTCTTTGAAATCTAACTTTTTTTTAATATAAGATATATTGTTATTGTGTGTAAAGCACTTTGTGTAATTGTACTTTGTGTAAATAATAATAAATAAAGTTATTATTATTTACATTTGAAAAATTTAGCAGTTCGGTTAGCTGCTAGGCAGTTGCAGTTTACCTGGCGTGAGCCACATGCTGTGTGGGACACATACTATTTCAGACACTTATAGGCTCACGCCAGGTAAACTGCAACTGAGTGTTGGTAAGTCATACTCTATTATGTAGAGCATGAACTTTCATGATCAAATCAATGCCTTGATGTTTGTGGAGAATGACCGTGTGTTCCAGGGCCATGTTGATGTTCTTTGCGCTCATGGAAGGTGGCGCCATTGAGTTGTCAACCATGACAGAGAGGTTTTGGAGTTAACTGGCCTTCCCCTTGAGGAAAAGCAGCTCTGTCGTGTTTAGGTTGAGCTTTAGGTGGTGGGATGATATCCAAGTAGAGACAGCCAGGCATGCAGAAATGGGTCTCCACTTGGCTGTGATAAGGAGAACAAAATGTGTTGATCCACTTAGCACTGATAGGATAGAACATGAGAGGATATGACAGAGAGAAGTGACTTAGTGTATAGAGAGAAGAGGAAGGAGCCTAGAACTGAGCCCTTTGTGGCACCAGTTGCCTGCTAGGGAAGGAATTGGAGAAGGTATCCAGAGATGATTTGGAGAAGTAAGGAGAGGACGGGTTCAAGGGGCAGGTTGTTAGGTAACATGGACCTCACCATTTACAGGACTTCATTTAGAGAGAGTAGGGAAAAGGGTAAATGTTAATGCATTGAAAGGTTTGGTGTTTGAACGACAAATGGACACAGTAGGCAGAGTGAATGACGTGAGCTGTGTTGGGGGTAAAATGTTACAGTAGTCAGACTACTTTTTTATCGGTAACGAGTAACATAACACGTTATTTAATTTAAGTAATCCCTTACTAGAAAATTATTTAAATAAGTAACGCATTACTCAATTTCCCTCCAGTGACTGTAGCTTTACATAATGTTTATTTCCTCCAACAAAGGATGCAAAGATGGCAGCACCAGCTCTCCTTGCTGAAGTTCATTATACATCCACCAAAGCCACATGACCAGCTCCTAGTAATTTCAAATTGACATGTAGCGTCGACAAGCAATTTGTGCAGTAGATGGCTGAGCTGTACGATTTGAACTTGGGAAGCACTACATCATTATTACCCTCGCCTTTAACCAATCACCAGGGTTGCTGTTATGGAATCTCTTGCCTGTTGGACAACCTAAGTTCAATGCCAAATCATCTTCTGTTGAACAACCAAAGTTAATCGCAAATGAACATCAAAATACATGTTCTTTTTATAAACATGATTATTCAGAATCATTTCAAAACATATTTAGTAATTTCCATTAATGGATTATGCACATTATTGCAAAGAGATTTCAAATTGCAATGTGCCTAATGTTTTCTTTTTTGAGAAGGTATGTTTATCAGTGTACAATACTACAGCTGTTATTTTAGTTTTTAATTTTTCACTGCAATGGATATATATCTGGTACTTACAGGCTGTTGAATAAGCTTGACCTGAAAATGTGGAGGCGCTTGCAATACATAATAATTTCTTTATTTTTAAGAGATTCAAGAACTAAATGTAAATATTGTTTCTCATTATGGTATATGATTACTTGACATGATAGGATTGGTCACTCTTGCTGTATAATGGTTAATGATTGATAATGTTATGCTGGTGACTGACACTAACAATGCAATACCTGAATATGTAATAATACTATAACCCATTAAAAGTGACCAACACGTGAATATAGAATCAAAGGACTTATCTAAAAGTAACTAAGTAACGTAACTAGTTACTTTATGGGAACTGTAACCAAAAAAGTGACCTTCTTTTCAAAGCCATTTGCAGAAAGTGAATACAAAGGAGGTGGAGGATTGGGGAGAGAAGGGTTTCTTGAAGGAAAAAAACATTAATGATAGAAAGTGACTTTGATTAAGCAGAAGAGAAGGTAGCAAGGTTAGAGTGAACTGATAAGATATCCAGACATTTTGCTTATCAAAGCCTTCGCCTGCCAGTGTCATCGCCACATCACAGTTATTCTTGTTCTAGGGGAAAGTGAATAATGGCTACATCTCCCCCTTCTGACCTGCAGCTACAAAGGTTGTGAACATTCTGGTGAGCAAGATCCCCAGCGATAGCTTCCAAAAGGAACCTGGCAGTGAAGTGGTTGTCAACATATGTGGTACCCTCAACAACCTGGTTGCAGGCAGCTCACTAGCTGCGAGAGACATTGCATACTTTGATGGACTCCCCAAACTTGTTGCAATCAAGTCTGCTCATGACAACAGGTTAGTGGCTTGTCTCTCAGTGTTGTTAACGTAGTCATCGAGTCTCCTTTTCACTTCTTTTAACATGTGATTTACAGAAGAGCAGGGACATCTCAACAAGTGTTTCAGGTAAACCATGTAATCCATGAAAGCAGGCAAAAGACATTATTGATTATTTACAGATCATCTCCTTGAATGTGCATCTGCCTTGAAATTTGCAGTTGTCTAAAAATACTCTTATGCTAAAAAAAAATATATTTATTTTGTTTTTCATTGTATCTGCTTTTAATGTCCAATTTCCTGTCTGGCTATGACAGATTTTTCTTTCTTTTTTTTTCTTTGTTTCTCTCCAAATGTAGCCCAGGAAACCTGAACGCTGCAAAGGCTGCCTCCACGGTACTCTGCAACATGTTCCAATACAACAAGCTGCATAAAGACTATAAACAAGTGAGGCTAAGCTATTCAGACCCATTCACTTTCTCCACATTTTCTTTTGTTATAGACTACATTTATATGCACAATTACGTATACTTTTTTCAATACATATATTGATTTACTGGAAATAAAAAACTGATATCTCATGTACATTAATATTCAGACCCTTTGCCATGAAACCACATATTGCTCAGGTGCGTCCTGTGTCCTTTGATCATCCTTGAGATATTTGTAGAATTTCATGTGAGTCCACGTGGTAAATTCAACTGATTAGTATGATCAGTTGAGCTCGGATTAATTTTGGCAAGGTATATAGCTCTTTGGGAAGGATATAAAGAAATTTGTAAAATCATTGAAAGTGAAGCTTTAGAGACATCATAACTCAGGATCCATCTGAGCTCAATTTGGAGTATCTTAGCAAAAGGTCTGTATACTTTGTTTAATAACACATATGGAATCGTGTAGGTACCCAAAGAATAAACACAAATCAAAATACATTTCATATTGCAGATTCTACATAGTAGCCACTCTTGATGACAGCTTTACTCAGTCTTTTCATACTCTCAACATAACCTGGAATGTATTTCAATTAACAGGTGCCTGATAAATACACTTATATAATGAGTAAAGAGAAAGTAAGTAAAGAGAAACAACAGTTCATTACTCAGACATGAAGGTCAGTCAATCCGCAAAACATCAAGTACTTAGAAAGTTTCTTCAAACACGGTCACAAACCAGAAAAGGAACCAGGCAAGCTTAGTTCAGCCGGCCTGCAATAAAAATGATTAAATACTGTTGCCCTCCCCCAGTTCGAACCTGGATCTCCCGCATGAGAGGCACTGTCTTTAACGACTGCACCACGGCACTACATGCTTACCCACCGGCTAGACACCATTAAGCATTGTGTTGAAGTAACTAACGTTTCTTACAAATGTTACCTCCACCACAAGCGTCTATGAACTGTACTCCAGTATCTACTAACATACTGGAGTAGTCATTAGAATTGAGCAATTGCTAGCGAGACTGAACTTTACACTGACAAAACTATTTCATTTCATGGCATAACAACTTTTTTCTTTCATTCGTGAATTAGATTGATACAAAATAACTATCAATAAAGGTGACAATAACTTTTTCATCCAGTGAAAAGACGAGAGAGTCGTGGAATCTACCGGAAACAGTCGCAATACTGTATAACCGTAAACAGTTTAGGCTTACCCTGAATGTTGTTTCTTGTCTATCCTGCCCCAGAAAGCATGCCTGGGTGCGTACTTTGAAAATCCACAAGAAATAGTTGCAATATAACCGTAAACAGTTTTATTGCGGCCACATTTAAAATTAATAAAAGCAGTTATTTTCACTAGATTCAAACTCAGGTCCTCCACGTGAGAGGCACTGTCTTTAATCACTACACCACGGCATTACACGTTTCAGCAGTCACTAGACTCCATTGAGGATTGTGTTAAACTGACTAACGTTTCTTATTAAGTTTATCTCCACCACAAATAGCATCTATGAACTGTATGTCTTTCGCCACTAGCCGTTTTAACAGCTTATTAGCCAGTAATAGGCTTACTAGTATCTACCAACTTCCTATGAATAGTCATGAGAATTGAGCAATTGCTAGTGCTAGCAAGACTGAAGATGAACTTTTCCATGCCAGAAACAGTTGCAATATAACTGTAAACTGTTTTATTTCAGGCTTACTATAATGTATATACTGAAGGTTATAGCCAGCGAAGTTTTCGTCTAAACGGAATAATTCATAACGCTTTTTGTTTGACTGTGAGGAGATACGAACGCAGGACCTATAGTTTGGAGGTCTGCTTCTCTAACCACTATGCTATTTAAGAAGGGGGACTCACTCAGTCACTCATTTAGTAAGAGACATTTGCAACTAGAGCTATGATGAAACTGCAAACTGCCATGTCTTTCTGAGACAAAGAGTGCATGAACAAGTGATTCCCACTGTGAAGCATAGAGGAGGAAGTGTGATGGTATGGGGTCCCTTTTCTGGTAACACTGTAATTTGTTTGGAATTTAAGGCACACACCACCAGCATGGCAACTACAGCATTTTGCAGCGAAATGCCTTCCAATCTGGTTTGTGCTTAGTGGGGCTATCAATTGTTTTTCCCAAACACATCTGTAATTTGTCTAAGAACAGCTATTTGACCAAGAAAGAGAGTGATGGAGTGCTGCATCAGATGACCTGGCCTCCACAATCACCTCACCTCAACCCAATTGAAATGGGTTCTTTAACACTGTTGGAAAAGCATTCCAGATGACTAACTTGTGAGGAGGGGTGCCAGTGGCTCAGCGGTTTGCGAGTCAGGCTTGTAATTGGAAGGTTCCCGGTTTGAGTTCTGACTGGGCCGGTTGTCATTGTGTCCCTGGGCAAGGCACTTTATCCTACGTTGCTCCTGGGGAAAATGTCTGTGTACTTACGGTAAGTCAGTTTGGATAAAACTGTCTGCTAAATGACTAAAATGTAATGCAATGCAGAGCTTTCATTAAGGCAAAGGGTGGCCGCTTTGAAATGTAAATGTATTTTTATTTGTTCCAACACTTTTTTGGTTCTACATGATTCCATGTGTTCTTTCATAGTTTTGATGTCTTCACTATTATTCTACAATGTTGAAAAGTATGAAATTAAATACCCTTGAGAGTAGGTGTGTCCAAACATTTGTGATTTTCAATTAATTGGCACAAATTTCGAAATAGGTTTTTGTTTTGTCTTTATGGGGTATTGTGTAAAATTGGTGACAAGAAATATATCATGCAATCATTTATGAATTAACTCTATAACCCAACAGTGTGGTGAAAGGTAACAGGTCTAAATACTTTCTGAATGCACTTAAAGTTGGTATGCCAGTTGCATTTTATCTCCACAATTTCCACTTGCAATCACTCTGGTACATGTTCAAATTTGTCTTATTTATCCATAGTACATTACACATGAGACAGGCTCTCATTGGTATTTTTTTGTCCATCCTGTTTTTGAGGCTAGTGTTTTTTCAACTTGCAGTGTTTTTGCAGTGCGGCCTCTGTATTTTGGCTTGTGAAGTGTGTTGCCAATGGTAGAGGCTGATACATCCATCTAAGCTGACAGTCTGTACTTTAATCCCATCGTCCATTTTATTTCAAAATGATGGAGTAGAGACAAAACAAAAAATTATGACACTGAAATATGTTTGGAAAACATGTTACTGCTGATGTTCCCAAAAATATAGAATTTTGTTTACAGTGTGTCTATGGTCCCTTCCCAAATGTAGTATAAGGTAGATTGAAGAAGCAGGGATGCATATAGAGTAATATAATCTTCATTGTAGATCCAGACTGCTTTCATAGAAAAAACTGTCTGTGGGTGTGGCAAAGCATATCGCTGGAGCAAGGCATTCCATTACCAATTAGATCACAGGTGTCAAACCCATTCCATGGAGAGCCTAGTGGATGCTGGTTTTTGTTATTTCTTTTAAATTGGTTCTGAGTTCAGACATAAACCAGGTGTGGGTAGAACCTAACCAATTAGTGACCTAATTAATCAATCAAATACAAGGTGAGCGTGAAAACCTGCAGACACTTGACCCTCAGTGGAACCAGTTCAATACCTGTGAACTAGATGGTCCTGTCTTTTGTGCTATAGTACTACATGTGTTTGTACTGCAGTTTTCTTGTCGAGTGCTCCAGATTAACAATTTCAGTTGGTTGCACCCCCCAAAAATTATAGTAAGAGAAAAGCATTGGCATGTTTATTTATTTCTACAGAGAGATTAATTCAGTGATTTGATTAGATTGTACACTGATGAGCCAATATATTATAACAACCTGCCAGCATGACCATGCTGTTGGTCCTCGGCGTGCTGCAAAAGTAGCGCTGTCCTGGCAACTCTTAGACTCAACAAGACCCCTGAAGTTGTCCTGTGGTATCTGGCACCAAGCCATTAGCAACAGATTCTTCAAGTCCTGTAAGTTGCAAGGTAGAGCTACCGTGGTTCGGACTTGTTGGTCCAGCACATCCCACAGATGCTCAACTGGATTGAGATCATGGGTATTTGGAGGCCAGTGCAACACCTTAAACTCTTCATCATATTCCTCAAACCATTAACGAACAATGTGTGCAGTGTGGCAGGGCACATTGTCCAGCTGAAAGAGGCCACTGACATCAGGGAATACCATTGCCATTAAGGGGTGTACCTGGTCTGTAACAATATTTAGGTAGGTGGCACGTGTCAGATTGACATCCACACGAATGCCTGGATCTAGAATTTACCAGCAGAACATTGCCCAAAACTGCACGGTGTCCTCCCTCAGTGCAAAGTATCTTGGCAGTATCCTAGACACCTTGTCATTCACTGCTAACATCAAGGTAGTGACTTGCTCTTGCAGATTCATGCTTTACAACATTTGGAGAGTACAGTCTTACCTCACGTAGGAAGCAGCACAGGTACCTGCCATCTCCTTTCTGGATTACTGCCACTCATTCTTGGTAGGGCTCTTAGCATGTGCCTACAAATCCTTGCAACTTATTCAGAATGTATTGGCTTGCCTAGTGTTCAACCTTCTCAAGTTCTCCCATGTTACCCTGCTTGTCTTCATACTCCACTGGCTTCCAGTTCAAACTTGTATCTGCTACAGGGCAATGGTGCTTTCCTACAGCGCAGAATGAGGGGTTTCTTAAACCCTATATCCCTACCTGGGCTGTTTGTTCAGCCACCTCTGGGGTCTTTGCAGTTTTGCCCCTTTGGGGCAGTTCCCATTCCATGCAGTCTAAACCTTTCTCTGTCCTGGCACCTCAATTATGGAACAGCTTCTCCTAGAGGCTAAAATGGTGAAGTCCCTGCCAATTTTCAGAAAACATGTAAATGCTTATCTTTTCACTGTAATGAATATGAGTGTCTAAATGCCTAATATGTTGAAAGCTTTTCATTCATTATGATCTTCGAGTCGTTCATTGAAAACAAATCTTTTGGCATTTAACACATTTCTGACCGTAATGCCCACAGCAACGCATGACCCCTTGCCTGTAAACAATCAAAGGAAAACTTAAATCATAATCCAACATACCAGCCTCTCCTGAATAGGAGGATATTGTTGACATGTTTTATACATTAAATGAGGTACATAACTACTAATAATTGCTTAAAACAATGTCTAGTTGCAGCCTTTTATTGGTGGCTTTGAGAGTGGTGAACATTGTTCACAGGAATGCAGAGTATTTCTAAATTGAATGAATTATCCAGCAACTGCACATAACTACTAAGGCCATTGACAGGTTTCCTGTACCTTATTTCCTATCCCATGCATTTGACATTCATCTGGGGACAGATCTGTTTCCATGTAGGGGGACAAGGCAATTTGATATGCTGTAAATGTTTTATATTGTCTGCTATAATGCCAGTAAACCAAGTGGATATTGTGTCTTTAGCATACACTGGATTGAGAGAGAGCTTGTGAATTGAAGTTTGTAAAAGGCATATTACAGGTGTGTTAAATTTCACTGTGATTTCAGCATCTTAACTCGCTTGGATTGCTCTATCATTCTTCCTCTTTTGATCCTTCATTTAGAAAATTCTCATTTTGTAGGGCAGTAGCTGCCTACCTGTTTCCCACCCCAACTGGAGGCTGTTGTCACACTTACTCCCTCTTTGGGAAAGTCACACACGCAATTTGCAAAAGTATACTGTTTGATGTTAGGACGAGTGATTCATATTAAAAACTTAAACTTAATAAATATTTTGTAACTTGAAAAAGCAAGAAAAGGGCAAGCAAAATGTCACTATATGGTCTGAATCTGTAGTCCTGGCCATCCACTATAGTCGGTTAAATGGCATGTTTGGAATCTAATAGTGGAATGCTGAGAGTGGATATTATTGTAGATAATGGATGGCTGTTTTTCTCAGTGTAAAATTTCTTCTGTTTTCTTCTGATAAAAAGTTGCTGTTCCTTGACAAATGTTCTGCTTTGTTTGTTGCCTTCTCCCTTGTGTTCCACAGAAAGGGTTCACGAGGGAAGACTTCACTGACACCATTTAGAGCGGACTGGTTGGCTGGATTAATAGCCATAGGACATCCACAATGAACCTACCATATTGAGTCTCCAATGGATGCTTTGATGGGACCTGAATCCATCATAACATTCCAGTTCCTTGATGACAAGGATTATAAGTTTTTCTTTACAATTACCATTGTAGAATAGTTTTCTATTGTATTGGCGTAATGCATTTATTGATTGTAGCCATCATCAAAGTGTGTTGAATCTGGAAGTCTGAAACAAGAATGTCTCAGTTATCCAAGAGGAACAAGAGGTTGTGTTTGTGTGGTGCCTTATGTGCATACATGTATCATAATAATTGGAATTCAAAAAGCTTTGGATGCCTCTTTTAATATCAATACCACATGACTTCCTTTCCTATAGAAAGTCACCACCCCCTTTCAAAATGTTCACCTTTTGTTGCCTTAAATGAAACATTAGACTTTTCCATATTTATTTACACACGGTAACCCGCAATATCCAAATGAAAATAGAATTCTGAAAAACTCAGCCTCAACATGCCCCTCCTACAACATACTGTTAAAGTCCACTATAACCTTTGTACCATATATATCAAAGGAGTTTGTAATGATGTCCAAATAAAGTGCTAAGGAGTGATCAGACTTCTTTATCTGCAATATCCTGTATGATCTCTGGCATTTTGATGTGCAGGCTAATATAATATCTGTTATTGATTACAGTTACATGAAAAGTAATCACTAACATAATCATTCGGAGTACTCAAAATTAAAAAGTGAATCCAAAAATGTTTAACAATCAGAATTATTTCAACTATTTTAAATTTTAAAGAATTTACTGATCTATAGTAGACTAGAGTATCCCAGACATGCCTAATAGGTGACATCCAGTAATTGTGTACAGACCTATTATAAAGATGTAATCAAACTTTTATTTGTTTTATTAAGTGCACAGTGTGGAGGTTGGGCTCCCGATACTCCTGTTGTAGGAGTAATGGCAGGAAGTGACTTGGACAATGTGGTGAGGTATTCAAGTTTACAGAAGCAGTTTATCACATTCTTAGGGATAAACTGTGGTATGGGTAAGGATCTCAGTGATGTCATGCAGAATGGTGTAGGAATAAAGGACCAACTTTCTAATGAAGGGAGTAGAGAAAGCCATGGAATGCAGACAAATAGAGTTTGGCTTAGTTTTATCTCCTTTGACATCAACTAAGGGTGAGTAGCATCGTTGTGGTTTAAATGTAAGAAGTAAACAGGATACATGATTGTAATTTGAAATATAACTAATATGCCTCCTAATCTATATTAGGTGTTGTTTACACATGGGTCATACTAAAAATGTGTAAAGTCAAATTGTAGTTATGTATTAAGTAGTGTCATCTTAGTCACCCATTAAGATATGAACTGTATTAACAGCCAATAACTTGGTAATTGCGGATAATGTAGCTTTATTGCCTCTTCAGATATAGGTCAGCTGATCCTTCAGGCACACACTTTGTCCCCATTAATATGCATATCACATTTGTCACAAACTACCACATGTGGCAACATTGCCAATGGCCAACAGAATTGAATTCACGTACAGTATAAAAAGTGGCACAACGTTCAGTAACCTTTCTCTCAGAGCAGAGTTGTACTAGCAAACATTCAGCTAATGTAGGGTGTAGTTGTATAGGTAGCTACATTTGTAGCTAATTCATCCCATAGCTGGTAATATTAACTAGCCAGCACATAGCAATTTCTAAAGACATTACTAATTAGATGCTATGCAAAAAGAAATATACTGAAATGGCTTTGTGATTAGCACAAGATACTTACACTCACCTAAAGGATTATTAGGAACATCTGTTCAATTTCTCATGAATGCAATTATCTAATCAACATATCACATGGCAGTTGCTTCAATGCATTTAGGGGTGTGGTCCTGGTCAAGACAATCTCCTGAACTCCAAAAGAAAGGTGATTTAAGCAATTTTGAGTGTGGCATGGTTGTTGGTGCCAGACGGGCCGGTCTGAGTATTTCACAATCTGCTCAGTTACTGAGATTTTCATGCACAACCATTTCTAGGGTTTACAAAGAATGGTGTGAAAAGGGAAAAACATTGTTGATGTTAGAGGGCAGAGGAGAATGGGCCCACTGATTCACGCTGATAGAAGAGTAACTTTGACTGAAATAACCACACTTTACAACCGAGGTATGCAGCAAAGCATTTGTGATGCCACAACACGCACAACCTTGAGGCGGATGGGCAACAACAGCAGAAGACCCCACCGGGTACCACTCATCTCCACTACAAATAGGGAAAAGAGGCTACAATTTGCACAAGCTCACCAAAATTGGACAGTTGAAGACTGGGAGAATGTTGCCTGGTCTGATGAGTCTCGATTTCTGTTGAGACATTCAGATGGTAGAGTCAGAATTTGGCGTAAAAAGAATGAGAACATGGATCCATCATGCCTTGTTACCACTGTGCAGGCTGGTGCTGGTGTGATGGTGTGGGGGATGTTTTCTTGGCACACTTTAGGCCCCTTAATGCCAATTGGGCATTGTTTAAATGCCACGGCCTACCTGTGCATTGTTTCTGACCATGTCCATCCCTTTATGACCACCTTGTACCCATCCTCTGATGGCTACTTCCAGCAGGATAATGCACCATGTCACAAAGCTTGAATCATTTCAAATTGGTTTCTTGAACATGACAATGAGTTCACTGTACTGAAATGGCCCCCACAGTCACCAGATCTCAACCCAGTAGAGCATCTTTGGGATGTGGTGGAACGGGAGCTTCGTGCCCTGTATGTGCATCATACAAGTCTCCATCAACTGCAAGATGCTATCCTATCAATATGGGCCAACATTTCTAAAGAATGCTTTCAGCACCTTGTTGAATCAATGCCACGTAGAATTAAGGCAGTTCTGAAGGCGAAAGGGGGTCAAACACAGTATTAGTATGTTGTTCCTAATAATCCATTAGGTGAGTGTACATGCACAATCTGGCTCTGGTAAAAGGCAGGTTGTGTTGCTGAGGTAATTAGATGGAAAGAGCTACAGCTCAAACATCTTGGGTTAATCCCCCATTTTTCCAGTTTTTATTCAAATTCAAGCAGTGCAAGTCCAGTGAATAACAAGGAATTGTACAAAGGTAAGCGGTAAACTTTAAGAGGTTAAAAAAGTGGAGCTTACTAAAAACTGAAAGATAATGTACATTTCTGAGTTTAAAAAATGCCCTTTTCAGGGAACAACTAATAGGTTAACTTTCAGCTTTTCTGCAACAATGGAAGCAAATTAAGCCTAGAATGTTTATCCTAACAGTTCCTCATTGTGTCCCACCTTTTGTGGATTACTTACAAACCATTTGTCTGTGAAAAAGCAGTTGGAAAATACCTAATATACCCTCGTAAGCATTATTTGGACTGTATTGTACTGCAGTAAGTTATAATGCTAACATAATGGTGAGAAAAAGGCAATTAACAAAAGAAGACGGACCAATCAAACCCTTAAAAGTGTAAAGAAATTGCAAAGAAAGCCAAGGTGTCGGTGAGTAGTTTCTTACATCATCCAAAGGCACTTGGAAACTAGAAGAAACTCTAGAGATGTGGCCAACCCAAAGCCACAGGAGAATCAGAAGACAGGGATTGTGTGAAAGGATGGTTCTTCCGTGTGTGACACCAACTGTCAAACATGGAGGAGGAAGCGTGATATTCTGGGGATATTTTGCTGAATCCAGAGTCGGCGAGTTGTACAGAGTGATTGGCACCCTGAACAACAACGTCTAACAGCATTTTGCAGCGTCACGCAATACCCTGGTGTATGCCTAGTTGATTTTGTATCCTCTGTTGATTTTGTACATTTGCCCACTGACAAAGAAATGATCGGTCTATAATTAAAATAATAAAAAACATCACATTTAATGCGCAATATAAGACAAATTATGTATGAAAAATGTATTAACAAGGTATTCAGTATGTGTTTTAATGTAATATTGAATACAGTAATCTACTCAAGTATACTGTAAATTGTTTATGTAGCTTGCATTACAGCTAGATTATAAGAACAAAGTGACATTTTGTTGGAATTAAGTTAGGTAGTTGGCTACTCCATATTTCCTTTAGAAATAGTCGGTCAACTTCCTTTTACTGCTTCCAGGTTCTCCTGAATGTCAGGCTTGAAAGACTTGCTGCTGCCAAAGACTCGTTGCTGCTGACCTGGATTAATGGATTAGGTTTTATAGACTCTGGACAAAGCCCAAATGCATTTATTAATTATTACAACTTTTACTCTTAAAATGTTCACCCGGCACAGCCAGAAGAGGACTGTGTCTATACGTATCTAATATGTAATGGTATTAGTGTTTTTATGAGCAAACACTGCCAAGATAAATCGATTCAAACCATTTTCTCAGATGGCCTAATACTTTTGCCTAGTACTATATATTATGAGGTAACTTGGTGTTTTGGGAAATATCCTTTTATGAAAGTAGGTGGTAGAAAGAACACTTGTTTAACACTTAAGGATATCATTTCTCAAGTCTTCAATAAAAACACTGCTACATACAGCATGATTAGGGATGTTAACAACATAAAAGAATGGACTGGTTGTCCCTTACTAACAATGAATAGAGAATAAAACAAAAGTTATGGACCACACATTATTTGTAAAATACATTTAATCCCTTAATACTTTGGCAACAAAACCAAATATATAACAGGAGAATAATGGCACAGATGAGTGGCAGTGGGCTATAAAGTCTCAGTCACTTCTACTATAGGGTTTTTCAATAGGGCAGTGACAGACTCATAAGAGAGACCCTTTTGCTGGCATTTTCCTTTCACCTTTGTGTTCTACAGCATGGGCTGTCATGTTACTAACCTCCAGTAACCCTACTTATTTCTTAGTGCAGCACACTGCCACTGAAGCTGATGTTTTTCTTTTGTACTTATCAGACAAAATATCACAATTAAAAGGCATACATTGTCTAAACATGGTCATTGGTAATATAATATAGCTGTACATCAGGGCTTCCTCCTCACCCACTCATGTTCTGGCCCTCCAAGACCAGTCTTATTTTTGTTTTAGCTTGTAGTTAGTTTCAATTACCTTTTATCCTAGGTCTAAATAAGTCCCTGATTAGGAGAGCTGATTAGGAGAGGATGAAAAGAGGTTATTCCAGAACTGAATTTTAAAAGCCCTAATGTACATGTTACAACACAATTGTACATTAATATAGACATTGTGTTAGCAAGAAATGGATGTACTTAGCCAAAAAATACATTATCAGGATTACAACAATGATGGAGTATGTCTGAGAGATAGTGTGCATAGGTGAATATCAAAGGCAAAACCGTAAAACAAATTGGTGTCTCCCAACATAATTACAAGTGATTGGAGGTGATTCAGATATAAGTATGCACCACAGCAGTGTTTTTGTTTTTATTTTGCACTGGGGAAGTTCAAAGAATTTATGACAGCATTGGTTGATTGAGTTTGCTGTCTGATCTAAAAATGAATGGTCATGTTTTGTAGCAATTATTGTAGCGTTTACGATTGGCCGATTGCTCGATGCACTAGTGGCAGGTAGATATGGCTGTCCTTGTTCAATAGAACAATTGGACTTGTCTCTACAATGTTGCTGGATAACCAGGTTGACTTAGTTTATCTGGGTTTGTAAAGACTATCCTAACAGGAGTCCTGTTCCTACCATAAGAAACAGGCTTTTCAAAGAGGGAGCAGTACTAGCGTTTACAGATGTGAGCCCGGTAGATAGCAGGACTTAGACTCAACTTTTCAGGTTATTCTGAAAAGTTGAGTCATTGGTTTGCTTAACCAAAAGTCTGGCAACCGCCAAGCTAAACGTCTCTCTTGGTAAGCGTGAACAGATTTATCATAGCCTGTACCGTTCAAAAGATAATTAACGTAATCAGAACTACATTTTTCTTTAGATTTAAGAGTCACGTCTTAAATGTATAAAACATATTGTGCGGGCAGTTCTACAACTAGGGTTCTCTACTTGCGGACTGTATTATTTAGGCAACACCTGCTTTTATAATACAACAGGGGCTTGGGTGTTTTATGTATTTATTCTGCTGTACAAAGCATTTTATTTGCAAAATACAGTACATATTGGGAAAATTCCGGTTTTCTTCAAATTCACTTAAATGTTTTGGTTTTCGAAATACCGCTCTGCTGATATAACCAATGGCATAAATATGTAAACAATATGTAAATTTATATTACCATTACACTATATTTGACAGGATAGATATCTTTATTTGTAGTTAATGTGGACAATGTGACTGGACTTGAGCAATCGGACCAGGACTCCGTCACCAGAACTGAGACGTGGGTCATAAGAAAATCGTGACTCGACAATGGGCGGCCAGGACTTGGACTTAACCATAGAAACTCGTGAATCTACATGGATTCGAGCCCCGCGGGGGACGTGGGACTCAAGGTTTAGTGACAAGACTGGGTCTGATATGAATGGACGTAGAGTAAATAGAGCCGTGGCTAAATGTTTCATTAAGCACCCGGTTCCTCTTCTGTTCCTAATCCATACGGTACTTTAAATAGATTAAAAGTGCTGGATAGGTTAACAAAGATTGGTAGCTCGTCCTTGGACCAAATGGAGAATTTACATTATTGATTTCACCTAACATAATGGCTTAGAACGCCAGTTATTCCAGAGATCAATTCACAAAAGATTCCTCAATCTGCCCCTGTATAGATTATGTATTTAATATAAATGTAGTGGTATGGCGAAAGCTAGTTTTATTCTATTCGTATATCTCAACATGTCAAGGCGATAACTGTCTATATGGGTAACATTTGATCAGTTCCTAAAAGTGGTGTCGCCATAACATTTCAATATTAGGGCTACAATAGTTCTCCTAACCCACAGTACGGTACGTATTGCGGTTTGTATGTCACGGCACCATGCGTTTTCGGTACAGTACACAAATATATTGTCACGAGTTACGGAAGTTAATTTCCAAAACATGCAACACAGAAAACACATATAATGCTAGATGAAAGCACAATTTCAAATAAAGTACAATGAGCGAAACATTGTTAAACAATCTTTGTTTAACAATGAAATTATTGGGAGGGACGTCATTCCTAATGGGACATGGGGACCCTATGTGCTGAAACCCTATGTGCTGAAACCCTCCCTATAAGGAATAGTTCGACCTAGATTTACATTTTGGGAAAATAACGCTTCCCTTGAGTTGTTCTGGAAGGCCCGTGAAAATATATCAAGCCATTATTCAAATGTATCACAGTCTTGAATTAGCATTGTCCAAATTCATGAATTTAAACTGTGCGTCCCGATCAACAAAAGCTACATTGTAAGTGGAAACCTATTCCAAAACACCTCATACTAAGACTAGTTGTGTTATTTATCTCAAAGAAACAGTTGATGTTGTATTCTTCAAAATAACGAGGAATAATTTTCACAAAATCCAAACCCAATTTTTTTAAATTTAATAATTCCTGTGTTTACTAGTCGGTTTTGTTCACAATGGTATCAATCTGCGTTTCAACCGGTTTCGATGTGACTTTATTGACCAGCCTGAAAAAAATTCATTATTTAGCTACCAATTACATTATTGCCGAATAACAGAGCCTAGTGTGTGGTGGCCATATAAAATAGTTTGTGTAGTTCCAGTTTGAAGTTACCAAATTCCACCAGCTGCAGTCAGACAGATCGCGACAGAAAACGGAATGTAGATTGTTTTCGCTTGCGGTTAAGGTTTTGTTGCTTGGGACTAAATTAATTTGGACGAGGCTAATAATACGTGTGTACTGGAATGGCAAAATGCCGCCAATCTAGAGATTCAAGCGAAACTTGAGGATTTTACGTGTCGCCAATGTACAACTAGCTTTTCCAACTCAAGTTCGGCTCAACAAAACAACAGTTCTAAAACTGCCAACAATTGTTAGAATTTTGATTTTAATGCGAACAAAAGGATCTGGTTTAAACTGAACAGTGTATATTCGGGTTCACGTGTGAACGTTAACAGCCTCGGTAGGGTACCGTAGTTATGAATACGCTTGCCGCTTCAGCCAGATTAGTACACAAAAGCAGAAAAAATAAGTCGCCCGTTCATATAAGCAATAGCGTACAGCACGTTGTTTTAAACATTAGTTTCTATGATGTGTTATTTTTATCTTCAACTGTGAGCAGAACTTCTCAAACTAATTAGCTCCTCTCAAAATACAGCTAAGCTGTCGATTCACACATTACTATTACGTTATGTCCTGTAATTATTACTCGCCCACTAGTAAAAAGTATTCTTTTTTTTGGTTCTTTTCGCTGCAGCAAAAATTTTGTTTTTCACGTACGTAGGTGGTAACCAAATCGCTTCAGTGGGGAGAGCAACGTATTAATTGTATACATTTGTATAAAATGTATTTATTCGGGTTCACATGTGAACCGTTAAGAGCCTCCCTACGTTACCGCAGGGTTGTGAATACGCTTGCCGTTGCAGCCAGATTCAGTACACAAAAGAAGAAAATTAGGTCGATACCTATAAACCCGTTCATATAAGCTATATACTGCACGTTGTTTTAAAAATCAGTTTCTGTCTAGCATTATTTTAATATTTCCATCTGTGAGCAGCACCTCTCAAATTTTGTTTCTCTCAAAATACAGCTGAGATGTTAATTCACACATCACTATAACCTGATGTCCTGGAATAATTACCCGCCCAGTAAGTAAAATACTTAAAAATGTTGATTTGTACACCACAGCAAAACGTATCCTCTGCCAATAGGGCTTAAGATCAAAATGGAACCTGGCAGAGGTGTGCATTGCAGTTCAGCAGGCAACCCTGGTCAAAGTGGATGAAGAATGTATGAGCTCCCACAGGCTTTAAGCTTCCCCTGGCTTTGGAAATACAACTGTGGAATATTTTGGAGCACTGCAACAGCTCTTCCCCCTAGTGGTAGTGAGTTGGTCTTAAGAGTTCTGTTGACATTGCCTGTATCTGACTCCTAGACACACAAACAGTCTCTCACAACTGCATGTTCAGTGGCAATATACAGTGTCATCATACAGCATAGTTATAACATTGTTGAACATGTCCCAGCATAATAGCACATTTGGCTGTCGGCATAGTAAGCAGTTGTAAAAAAGATTATTAGAAAATAAACTACATTCCTCTGAATGGCTGAAGAGGTGACCTTTCGGTCGCTATGAATAACAAAAGTTTAAGGACAGGATATTCAATCTAGTTCTAACTGAACATGTCAGAAAAGATGGAAAATTCCATGCATAAGGCGGATAGGCATTAAGCCTTTTTAGTGGAAACGATCACCTCTGTCATCTTGGTTTTAGACGGAACATTAAACTCAAAAGTACCAATTCAATACTTTTTAGTGCTAGATAAGCATTTTGCAGAAAATAGTGGGGAAAAGGGATTCAATTTAATATCCATGCTTGACAGTTATATAGCACTGCAAATATCTACAGTATATACTGTACATACATTTGAAAATACATTGATAAACCAACAGAATACAATATGTTGGACTCAGCAAAATAACATTACATCACCATTAACACAAGATAATTCCCGAATTTCTACTTGGCTGTGTATGTGTGTTCTTATGCCATGCCAAAGTAAATCTCAACATTTTCTACAGACTGACATCGGTCAATATTGAACAGCTATTTATGTCAAGAACAGTTGATACTGTATAATCAAAAACGTGCAAGAACATATGTTTTTCTTGTACCACAAATTTGGAAAGCAACTATTTGAAGAATTTACAGTTTATAAAAACAAGACAGAAGATCCATCTTTTCCTTCAGTCATTGACTAGGCCACCAGGCCTTGCTCCTTCCTTCAGGACGTTAGTACACAGGGCTGTTGCGGATACCACAGCACAGGACCATGCTAAAGGTCATCTCAAAAATCTGAGTAGTGAGAGAATATAAATAAATTAAGGGTGTTATTGATTTCTTATTAAGGGGACAATGTTTTTATGAGCTACACCCCATAAACACCTTTTATGATACTCACCATAATAACAGCAACTACCAGAGCAGCAATGCCAATCAAGTAAATCTTCTTTGTAAAAATCTCACTGATCTTGACGTGACAGTCCTGGTAAAACAAACAAACAAAAGAGTCAGATGTTACACATGGAACACTTGCTTTATGACACCTGGTAAGGTGTCTGTATGCTGTGAAAGTAAAATTGTATGAATTTGTAATTGTGCATGTTAATATTTTGGGATTTTTACAGTTGTGCTCATAAGTTTCCATTCCCTGGCAGAAATTTTTGGCATTGATTTTGAAAATATGATGGATCATGCAAAAAACTTTTATTGAAGGATGGTGATCATATGAAGCCATTTATTATCACATAGTTGTTTGACTCCATTTTAAATCATGATGATAACAGAAATCACCCAAATGGCCCTGATCAAAAAAGTTTACAAACCCTTGAATGTTTGACCTTGTTACAGACACACAAGGTGACACACACAGGTTAAAATGCCAATTAAATGTTAATTTCCCACACCTGTGGCTTTTTAAATTGCAATTAGTGGTTGTGCATAGTCAATAAGTTTGTAGGCTCTCACATGGATGCACTGAGCAGGCTAGATACAGAGCCATAGGGAGCAGAAAAGAACGGTCAAAAGACCTGCGCCTGTCAGTACTGTTCAATCACTTATTAAGAAGTGGAAAATTTGGGGATCTCTTGATATCAAGGCAAGGTCATACCAACAGGTTTTTGTAGGCTACAATAGAATACAATGCCCAGTATTACCTATCCAAATAATTCTATAGTGCAAGACTAGACATGTCATGCTGCTGTTTATTTATTTAAAGTAATCTCTATAAGGAGGAGGCTTTATATTTTTGAAATTAAATATAATTATACTATTTGCTGCTTTTAGTTAACTAATGTGTTGATAACAAATTGTGATATTCCTTCAAATGCACCCATCAATGCTCACAATGCATACGCCCCATCCATTGATAAAAAAGATGATTACATTGCCTATAGACAACGTTTGGACAGACCATTCCATCTGGGTAAATCCCAAAATCACCCAGCTCTAGTGTCTTAAGTTACTGTTCATATACCACACCTTCTTCCTTATTACTTAAATACAACCAGTACTATGCAGTGTCCTCCAGGGGCCTAAGAGTACTTACCGTAATAGAAGCAGAGACAGTCTTGGGGCAGATGTCCGTAGTGGTTTGGGTTAAACTTGTTGAGATTACATTCTTGTAGCCTCTGCCACAGCAGTCCAGCTGAAACAAATACAGTAATAGTATTTGTTAAAGTTTTTCTCTCTGTGTTTGCATGTCAATGAGATTACTTACATTTTGCACTATTTTTGAAACCAGTGTCCTAGGGAGTTTGAGAATGTTGTGTTAAGTTTAAATTGGACTTACAGTCTCATGGAAAACCTTCAGAGCAGCAGCTGCAGCTTGTTTCTTGTCATTGTCAATCAAACTTGTAGCTACAGCATTAGTGTACACATTGTCATAGAAGGTAATTAGATCTTTGGAAATCTGAAACCAAGAAAGTTTTTTTTTTTTTAGAAAACCTATTTAACCTACCAGCAACCAACATTTATTTTACACAATATACTGCACCTTCCCATTACACCATAAAACACAAAATATATGTAATGTTTCCTAATGAATACACTTATTTCTAGTAACAAGTTAAGGCATTTTGCTCTATTTCCAAATCTTGTGACCTAAGTCAAAGACAAATTGAGATAAGGGCATTGGTGTCTTTGGGAGAATTTCTTTCTAGCTTCAATCTGACTAAGATGTAGTAATCTAATCTGACGTCTATGCAAGCAGTTGAAGTTTACACTCAAACTAACATTGAAAAACATCAAGCATATGAACTAAAGAGCTAGAGCAATCAAGGATTTCTTTTTTTCTTGACTGGCCAAATCACCAGATCTGAATCTAATTGAACATTTCACTAGATAAAGAGTAAAGACTAAAAGTAAAAATGCCCCAAAATATACAGGAACTGAAAAATATTGGTGTGATAATATGAAATACAGACTACCCGAAATTATAAAATAAGAAAATATCCCAATAATAATAATAATATCATATCCACATTCGCTACGTTTGTTCAGTTGTGTTGTCCACTTGTGTTGTATGGTTTTGAGCACCTACTGAACTTGCACCGCTGTTTCAATTGGCTATTTTCAGCAGCTGAAGTAGCCATTTTTCTAATGGTTTTAATGTTGATATGCAATCAGATACTTTTAAATTGAGGCTTTGGACTATAGTAAAGGAATTGGAAATATAGAATTTGCAATTGCAATGGAGACAAACACGGATGACTTTGTGTGTATAATGATGAAAATTTACTTTCAAAAGAGAGCCGCTCATGTAATTATTCTAACCTACAATAAGACATCCCATAAGTGCTTAAATTGGTAAGTCTAGGTGTAATATGCTGGATATCCAACACAATTCTACTTACTATGCTAACAGAGATTGGCTGATAGAGGAGGGGTCTGTCAGTGAATTCATTATAGCAATACTGTAGAACAATATGTCATGTTGCCATATTGAAATAAAGATATTAAAATAACTGATTAAACATGAAACCAAGAATGACATACTGACTAGTCAAGATATGTTTAGCTAAATCCACATACAACTTCTTACATGTCTGGCAGCTCGTAAAGAAATGCACGTTCATCTTTTAATGGTGCAATATTTCCTGCAATTATGTGACCAACTACACCAGGTGGTCCAGCGCTGGCCATGAAGTCGGCTTTGTTTCTTTGCAGTTGGCGAATGAGGAAACCGAATGATTTGTCAGACGATATTGGGTCTGGAGAGGGCATTTATTATTTGATGTAATATTCTACTGACAGATGACTAAGATATACATAGTTAATCTGTGCTGCAGAGTTGCATTTTCCTTAGTTACTTAGGATTCCTCTTGACTACTCCTAACATTTCACAGATTTAGGAGCTGGTTTTAGAGCTAAAACGCTTTGTGAAATACTCTTAGGCTAAATATTTAGGAGTCCTAACGTTAGAACTGAACCGAAATCAGCAACTTATGAGCTTCTTTTAGCCTTAAGATGTTTTGTGAATACGGCCCCTGGCATGCATCTGGCTTCTGATGCTTAGTTACCATGATGACATTAGACTTAGTGTTGCATATATCAACATTTTCAAAAGTACACAATATAAAACATCTTTTATCTCTTACTACTTGCCTATCACAATGTACTGTATACTCAGCCCAACATGAATTGTGTTTGTGTAAAACTTTTGTTCATATGCATCCTCACCGAATCTCTGTGCATGAATCCAAAGATTCCAGCTGCCACCTCACAAGCGAACAGGATTACCAAGCAGGCAAAGAACTGGAGAAAAACAAAGACATTAATTTGCCAATTTTGGAGAATGCCATGAGTGGGGCATATGTTACTCTCTTCTGCATGGTGTTACATATTACTCACTGTTCCAAGAAGACACTGAGACTCCTGAATGGCACCATAGCAACCGAGGAACCCAACAACCATCATCACTGCACCAACAGCAATCAGAATGTGCACACCTAAAACAAAAAACATGGATAGTGGAGAAAGTATATTTTATTATCTGCAGAACAGTACCACCTTAAGCTCAAATAACACAAGCTTTTGTTTTTCATTGGTTTTGGCATGTTTTTTCTTCTGCCTAAATACAGAAACCTCAGAGTTGTATTCATAGAAGGTGTTTGGCTAACAAACCACAATAAACATTCATGTTTTATTTGAAAGTACATCCAAATATTTGAGAAATATTATATCTATAAAAGGGCAAAATGGCATAAACCAATTAATAATTAAAAGAAAAAGATGATGATCCAGAGAGTAATACCTTAAGTTTAAGGGGTTATAAGAGCTGATAGCGTAAAACATTAAAAAGGTTGTCAGATTCATGGTGAATATGCACGTAACTTTGATTCTATGAAGGAAGTGTCAATGCATTCCTCCAAGGACAGGCCTCCTTCCTTTGAGAAATGCTGTACTATGTAATTTATGCAGATATTTGCCACTTGCCTTTCCACATGCTTTTCCACATTTCATGGCTAACTGAGGTATGATAGTGATTCTACTTTTAGATATGCCCAAAATTGATTTTTTTAAATTGTTGTTTACATTATCAGTGGTGCTAAAGTGGAACGGGTAAAGACCTAACACAGTATAAACCCAGATACAGTCGTGAAAAGGACCCGACAGCACTTCTTCCCACTCAGGAGGCTGAAACAATTTGGCATGGGCCCTAATATCCTTGGAAAGTTGAATAGCTGCACCATTGCAAGCCTCTTGACAGGCTGCATCACCGGCAACACCCCCAGCCATAACTGCAGAGCACTACAGAGGTTTGTGTGGTCAGCCCAGTACATCACTAGGGCAGAGCTCACTACCATCCAAGACCTCTATACCAGGTGGTGCTAGAGGAAGGCCCAGAGAATCAAAGAATGACTATTCACTCTACTACCAATAGGCAAAAGATTGTTCAGAGCATTAGTACTCTGAACAATTGCCTGCGGGACAGCATCCACCCACAACCAATACGACTGCTTAATAGTTAACCCCTGGATACCTGAA
The DNA here is from genome assembly GCF_011004845.1 of Esox lucius. NCBI lineage: Eukaryota > Metazoa > Chordata > Actinopteri > Esociformes > Esocidae > Esox > Esox lucius. The sequence continues at coordinate 20,119,533 of NC_047570.1, read as the reverse complement.
CTGACTGGACTGATCATCCATCACTGACCCTCTGCACACTGAAATACAGTAAACACATACCTACTAACTTTACACAGATGCACAAGTCAAGACCAGCTGCTGCTGCCTGACATTTTTAATATTGACTATTTATTAATTTTTCTTGTATATACTATATATGTATACCTCCTATACCTGGTACACTGCACATTCTACAGTGCATGGTATCACTGTATATCCCCATTTCTATGTATTATTATTTTACTTTTTTGTAAGACATTGTTCTTGTGTTTAACCCTTGTTGTTTATTATCATTTTCTTCACAATATTATTACGTCTAGCTGCATTGCTGGGAAATGGCTTGTAAGTAAAAATGTCACTGTAAAGGGCACAACCATTGTATCTGGCACATGTGACAAATAACATTTGATTTGATTAAGTGGGGGGACTGTGCACTAGTCTCCTCTTACGTATTTGCAATCTTTCCCTCTCCTCATCCATCATTGTTAAAACCTCCACTGTGGAGCACAGACTACACGTCCATTCCATCCCTGTACTCTGTCATTGTTTTGATATAGGGAGTGGCCTGGCTAAGCTACTTGTCCTCTGGTACTGTGTCCCCCCCCCACCCCACACAGTTTTTTTTAAAATAGATGGCTTAGAGGCTGACAAAGTGCTCTTTCAATTTCCTTAATTGTGGCTGTGCTTGCAGAAAATTGAATCAAGGCTCAGGAGCTCTTTACTGCTCAGCTATTCCTCGCCATGACATCATCTGGGTAATTGGGCCATGACCAGCATGTTTAGCAGTGAGAGGATGCAGTATCACACCCTTTCATTTCTTGCCTCCATTTTCTCCAACTCTCTTTGTTCCTCTCACGCCCTTTCCTTTTCTCCCTTTTTATTTCACTTTCCCATTTTATATCCATCAGTTAATACAATTTACCCATTCTATGCACTCCACTGTAGCTCAGTTGGATGATAATAGCTTTGTGCAAAGGCAGGAAAGTGGACTCAGTTTCCAGGACAAATCACACCCTTTGGATAAAATAATCTGCTAAATGGTATACATACAGTGCCTTGGGAAAAAGACGACATGTCGAAGAATGGCTTGAGAATGGGCTTTGGAAACTCCTTATGTATCTCTGTGCATACATTATTTTTAGCTTACAGTCATGTAGAAAGTAAGTACACCCCGTGGAAAGTAAGTACACCCCCTGGAAAGTTGTCTTTTTGACAAATCACACAAATATAAATATCAAAACATTTACACAATTAGGTGGTTGACAATTAGGTATTTTCATTCCAAAGTGTCAACAACATGCATACAGGTCAATGACAAATATGGTTTCAAAAAGGGGAAAAAGTTTTTGTAGATTTACACTAAAAACACAGGTTGTAATGATTATTACTGGTGGTGCTGTATTACTATTATGTTTTATCTCTTTCAGATTAAAGGGATTGTTGCGGTGTTGTTTCCAAAAATAATACTTATTATTTATTCATTTTATTTTACCAGGGAGACGCCCTGGGATCATTAATCCAAGAATAAAACAATTAAATACAAAATATATACAATTTACATACAGACTGACTTTAGCCATCTCAATCAATTAAAACAAACATTTCTCACTACAAAAATATTTTTTTTCTTTTTACACAGTGACACCAAGGCATCCAAACCAAACTCCAATTGGATACTATTCCACACAAGGTGCTTTATATGAAAAGCAGTAGATAGAAACGGTGTCTGCAACACTAAGCAACTCTGATCTTATAATGTAGCTAGAGGATATAGGTGTCAACAGAGATATTAAGATAAGTATACCGGAAGCCTGTGGAGTAGGACTTTACAAAAAGGTCCAGCCAACTTTCTGTTAAAGGATGCAGTGATGAGTATTATAACAGTGTGATGGAATAAAACAAAGGGCACTATAAACTGAATAAAGCAACTTTAGAGTAGAATCAGATGCGCTTTGGTATATTGTATCACCATAGTCAAGCACAGGCATGAAAGTTGACTGAACAATTGTTTTCCTGTTCGCCAGGGAAAAGCAAGATCTATTTCTATAGAAGAAACCCAGTTTACACTTAAGCTTCTTAACAAGCTCATTTGTATGCTTCTTAAATGAAAGGGCACTGTCAATCCAAATTCCAAGTTATTTGTATGAAGGGACACGTTCAATTATTTAACCATCCAAACAGTGTAGATCCAAATGTGCTTCCTGCAAAGCTTTAAAATCCAACTGTAAACTGGACATATGCTCCAACAATCAATGCAGCTGTAACAACACATTATATAATAACACTGCATTATGTAATAACTTGACAAAATGTATAACACCCACATCTTGTAATTCGTTTCAACAATTTATTTCAAAAGCCGTACTATAAATTTTCGGACTACAAATAGATTTTTCGATATTCTTACAAGCTCCCTCATCAACGGCCGAGTAAATAAATCCGCAAATGATCTAATGAAGGCTCTAAACTCAACATTGTGAAATACTTTAGATATGGTTGCACCACTAAAAACTAAAGAAATATACAACAAGAATCTTGCTCCCTGGTACACAGACAATACTAGAGCGCTCAAGCAAGCCTCCAGAAAATTGGAGCGAAGGTGGCACTCAACCAAGCTGGAAGTATTCAGATTAGCCTGGATAGACAGTACACTACAATACCGAAAAGCAATCACATCTGCTCGATCAGCTTATTTCACCGACGTTATTGAGGTGAACAAAAACAATCCAAAAATCTTCGATACAGTTGCAAAGTTAACAAAAAAGCAACGCTCAACAAGTGAAGTGGGTCTTCACTTTAGCTGTAATGAATACATGAACTAATTTGATGAAAAGCTCATCACCATTAGAAAACAAATAACTGACTCCTCCTTAAATATTAATAGTCCCTAAAATCTCAGTCGTCCTGAGAATGTCCTGAACCTCCCTGACCAGGTGTCAATGGGGAAACTTGAATTTTTTGATCCTGTATCGCTCGACACATTCACTAAATTTTAATGAGTTCTAAACCTACAAATTGTCAGCTAGACCCGATTCCAACAAAATTACTTAAGGAGCTTTTTCCTGTGCTAGGTCAGCCAATGTTGAATATAATAAATTGCTCCCTTTCCTCTGGATGTGTACCAAACCCACTAAAAATTGCAGAAATAAAGCCTCTAATCTGGATCCTGACATATTAAACAATTATAGGCCTATATTGAACTTCCTGTTCCTCTCAAAAATCTTAGAGGAATGTGTGTCCCAACAACTGAATGCCTTCCTGAAGACAAATAACATTTATGAAATGCTCCAGTCCAGTTTCAGATCCCATCATAGAACCTTCTAATGGCCTCAGACAAAGGTTCTGCACCTGTCCTTTTGCTTCTTGATTTTAGTGCTGCCTTTGACACTATTGATCACTCCCTTCTCTTAGAGAGACTGGAAACCCATATTGGGCTATGTGGACATGTTCAAGTCTGGTTTAAATCTTAGTTATCTGAAAGATATAAGTTTGTATGTGTGGATGGCATATCCTCTGACAAATCAAAATGTATGTTTTGCTGTTCCTCAAGGCTTGGTTCTGGGCCCATTATTGTTCTCATTATATATGCTGCCTCTGGGTGATGTAGTCCGGAATCACAATGTCAATTTTCACTGATGACACACAGTTATATAAATCAAGCCCCAAAATTAGCTACTTTGGAAGCATGTGTTTCAGATAGGAAGTGGATGACAGAGAACTTCTTGCTTTTAAAAACAGAAATGCTTTGTTGGCAGATCTCACTGTGAACCTCGACGGCTGCACGGTCGTATCCCAAAAAACTGTAAGAAATCTCGGCGTTACCCTTGACCCTGACCTCTCCTTTGATTAACATAAAATGTGTCTCAAGAGTTGCTGTTTTTTTTATCTACGAAACATTTCAAAATTCAGAAACTTTTCATCAAAAACATATGCAGAAAAACTAATCCATGTTTTAATTTCTTCTAGATTAGTTTACTGCAATGTTCTTATTTCTGGTTACCCTGATAAACCAATAAATAAACTTCAATTAGTGTTGCACACGGCTGCTAGAATCCTAACTAGAACAAAAATATTTGACCACATTACTCCAGTACTAGCCTCTTTACACTGGCTGCCTGTTAGGGTTAGGGCTTAAGGTTTTATTGTTAACCTATAAATCTTAATACATGCACTTGGTCCAACTTACCTCGCTGAAATTATCCAGCCATACATAACTACACTTAACCTTAGATCGCAAGATGCAGTCCATTTAATTGTACCTAGAACTTCTAAACAACTACGCGGAGGCAAGGCCTTCTCTCATAGGGCTCCACTACTGTGGAATGATTTGCCAATAATGGTCAGAAATGCAAACTCAGTGCAAACTTTCAAGTGTCTACTAAAGACTCATCTCTACAGCATGGTCTATGATTAAGTGTAGTCTGGCCCAGGGGCTTGAAGGTGACCAGAAAAGCTGATACTGTCCACCCTTGCTGTCTTGCCAGGTGGGCTCTCATTGCCACTGGTATGCCCTCCCTCCAATGCCATTAAGGGGCAGAGTCACTGGCTTGTTGTCTCTCTGTAAAAATGTGTAGTACTCTGCTGGCAATACTCTGCCCTCATTCAGGGTGGTTGTGGTTGGTGGGGGTCCCTTTGGTTCATGCTTGGCAATGTGGGTGGATTGATTTCCTGCCTGTTGGGTGCTGTCTGGGGCCTCTCCCGGATAGGGCCACAGTGTCACTGGACCCCCCTGTCCCAGCCCAAAGGTCTTACGCTGCTATATTATTGTGCTGGGGGAGTAGGGTTAGTTTTCCTTCTCCACTATACATCCTTGTAGATCTAAGGAATGCATTTTCAAAATTGTCCATGTATCCTGCCGTTTTAAACTTAGGACATGAGGTCTTGGCCCACACCTTGAAAGTCCTCCTGGTTATGTTGCAGATCAAGATGAAACCTGACGATTTCAGCAGCCACTGTGCTGACACCCCCTCCTCCCCCGTGTTGTCCCTGTCCTTGCCCATCTGGTCATGCTTCCGACCTGGACTAGGATTAAATAGACTCTGGACTCAGCCCACATGTATTTATTAACTATTACAATTTGTACTCTTAATATGTTCACCTGGCACAGCCAGAAGAGGACTCTGAGCATGGCTCCTCTCTAGGTTTCTTCCTAAATTTCAGCCTTCTTAGGGAGTTTTTCCTAGCCACGGAATTTCAACACTACTTTTGTTTGCTCCTTGGAGTTTAAGGCCGGGTGTTTTGTAAAAGCACTTTATGACAACTGCTGATGTAAAAAGGGCTTTATAAATACATTTGATTGATTGAAATGTTAATGAAAAAGCTTGTAATAAATGTCCCTGCATTTCATCATAAATTATTACACAATGCAGTGATTATTACAAAATGTGGGAGTTGGACTTATATAATATATTATATAATATGGTGCATTATGTAATAACCAACCACATTGGATCTCTTAATTCATGAAAATCATTATAACATAACAATGTTTATTTATTGCAATTTAGCATGAATCATATTGACAGAAAATTTTGAAAATATATACTAATCTACTGAAATAATTGTCTTTCATTAGCCAAAACTACATCACTGTATTCCTTAGCTTAATAGAAACTACACTTGAGGAATTGCACAACACTCTGTGTTATACTGACACAAAGAATTGGTATACACACAAACGTCAGGACACGCATGCATGCACACATGCAGCTCTGCCATTAATTAAAGTATTATGCAAATTTTGACTATAAAGAAAAGAGTCAAAAGAATGTGCACAACAAAAGAACAATATTGAACAGTACATTTCTTCAAGTTCTATATTCTCTCAATGCCCAATTACGGTACATTTAGGCAAAGAATGTGTGCCACACTGTAGTGGTCAACACTTTAGATTAACAATTATACTATTAAATACTTAATAGTATAATTTACTATTAAAGGGGCGTGTGGCGAGAGTGCATGTGAAAAGATTCAATACCGTGAGTCTCACAGCCAATGCTTGAGAGTTGGCAGCCCTGATGATCACATTGTAAATGTATGTAGACTTAATAGGCCTTCTTTCTAACAGGCCTGGTAGCTATTGCAAATTTTCTCCAAAATGCTCAAACTTATCAAAAATAAAAACATGGGAATTTGTATACATGTATATACAGCTCTGGGGTATATTAAGAGAACACTGCACATTTTTCTTTCCTTGCCAAAAAAGTCGAAAAGGAAGGTTAAGAAAAAGGTGCAGTGGTCAATTTTTTTTCCAGACCTGTATGTATACCTGACGCCCCAGGAGCTGTCTGCTCTCCTCTTCCCTCAAGACCAGCAAAGCTACATTTGCCTAAACGCTCTCACACCCTCCTCTTGGTCCACAGCTCTCGCTCACACCCTTGACAAGAGACACATCTCTTGACAGCCTCTGTTTCTCTCTTGATTGACAGCAAAGTCCCCACATTTGAAGTTACCCGCACTCTTAGCTAGCTAGTTTGCTCGACTGATAGGGGGTACTATAGGAGGCTGACCCCTTTTCTTCTCTGACGGTAAGAAAATAAAAACGTATTCAATTATATGAAAAAAATTTATTAAAACGTATGTATGCCTAACTCATTAAACTGATTTTCATGTCCAATCTTAAAATGTCTTTGTTCAAACACGTTTTTTTCATGTTCGCAAAACCAAGTTTTGAGCCTCTATAGACGTGGAAGCGGGGCGTTATCTGGGCATGGAATTGATCGTTTTCATGTGATGTCATTACATATGGGGAACGCCCACTTAGCGTGCAAAAAGTCTCCTTCCATTGCCCACCATCGACAACTTTTACTAGTAATACTTATACTAGTTATACTTATACTAAACACCAGATATAAAATATAAAAAACACTGCTGTGGTCATCACTATCCTCTTGCAATAGGACCAGCTGGATGGCAAAAACAGTGCATGTAGTACCTCAAAGACAATTTGAATGAAAAAATAACTATTCAGCATGACAAAAGAGTTGAAAAGAAAAGCTTTGAGTGAGGATTTCAATTCTGGCTTTACTGGCAGAGGGATACAGTGAGCGTCAGGTGGCTTCCATCCTGAAAATTTAAAAGACTGCGGTTCATAAGAACAACCTCAAGCAACAGACATTGGGGACAACAAAGCTACAGACTGGCAGAGGGCGAAAACGACTGTCGTTGACCGAGATGACCGTCAACTCATTCGAATGTCACTCAAAACCAAAGGATGACATCAAGTGACCTACAAATAGAACGGCAAACAGCAGCTGGGGTGAATTGCACAGTGAGGATGGTTCATAACAGGCTCCTAGGGGCAGGGTTGAAGTCGTGCAATGCAAGAAAAAAGCCCTTCATCAATGAGAAGCAAAGAAGAGCCAGACTAAAGTTTGCGAAAGACCATGAGGATTGGACTGTAGAGGAATGGAGTAAGGTCATCTTCTCTGACCAGTCACATTTTCAGCTATGCCCAACACCTGGTCATCTAATGGTAAGACGGAGACCTGGAGAGGCCTACAAGCCACAGTGTCTCGCACCCACTGTGAAATTTGGTGGAGGATCGGTGATGATCTGAGAATGCTTCAGTAAGCCTGGAATCGGGCAGATTTGTCTTTGTGAAGGACACATGAATCAAGCCAAGTACAAGGTCATCCTGGAAGAACACCTGCTTCCTTCTGCTCTGACAATGTTCCCCACTTCTGAGAATTTGTTTTTCCAGCTGGACAATGCTCCATGCCACACAGCCAGGTCAATCAAGGTGCGGATGGAGGACCACCAAATCAAGACCCTGTCATGGCCAGCCCAATCTCCAGACCTGAACCCCATTGAAAACTTTTGGAATTTGATCAAGAGGAAGACAGATGGTCGCAAGCCATAATACAAAGCCGAGCTACTTGAATTTTTGTGCCAGGAGTGGCATAAAGTCACCCAACAGCAATGTGACAGACTGGTGGAGAGCATGCCAAGACGCATGACAGCTGTGATTAGAAATCAGGGTTATTCCACCAATATTGATTTCTGAACTCTGCCTAAGTTAAAACATTTGTATTTTGTTGTTGCATTATTTGAGGTCTGAAAACAATGCATATTCTTTCGGTTATTTTGACCATGTCACGTCCTGGCTATGCCCCATGTCATCTCTTCACTGGGCTGGGGCCATAGTGAGGACAGGACAGTAGGTGGTGCCTCTAGGCACCTCTATCCATTTTGGTCTTGCCAATTGGAGGCAGGTGTAGATCATTGCCTCCAACTGGGGATCCTACTTAAGTTCAATGTTTGGCCACACCCAGTGTGGATCATTTTGGTTTTGTGCTTGATGCCTAACGTGACTGGTTGTGGCTATTGTTTTGTTTCTTTTTTATTAAAACCATTGATTTCTACTGCACTCACGTCTCTGCGCCTGTGTCCAACCATGACAGAATGATCCACCATCCAGGGACACAGCAGAGATGGCTAGGGGCATAACCAGGATGTGACAGACCAGTTGTTATTTTCTCCAAAAAAAAACTCTAAATGACAATATTTTTATTTGGAATTTGGGAGTAATGTTGTCAGTATTTTTTGGGAATTTAACAAAATTGTTATTTTTACTCAATCACATACCTATGAATAGTAAAACCAGAGAAACTGAATTTTGCAGTGGTCTCTTTTATATACAGAGCTGTATATAGCTTGGAGCAATACAATTGTGATTAAAAACATTCATTCTAATTTTCTCAGTAATGGGCCAAGAGACTGAATACATTTGGTACAGGAATGAAAATGAGTCAAAGCCCTTTAGAGATTTAAATGTTTACCAGAGCTTGGCTGGTTATCCTGAACAATCAGAAAGTGTTAACAAAATAATCAGACTTTATTTTTTAAACTCATTTTACACATCAATATCTTTGCTTCTTAAATGATTGGCACACCGGACTTGTGTTAGTAAATAGAGCTTAGGCCCAGACGACATCCCTATTATGTATAACTTCAGCTAACTCCAGCATAAACCATGGGTTAGACTTACTTTTAGCTCACAAGGTTTTTAAGGGAATATGTTATTAGATCAGTGAGGTCAACAAAAAGATAATTCTTTGCAGAGGGTGGACGGTAAACTCCCATGATTGTTATTTTCAAATTCATTCCTAGTTGTAGGCATATGGCCAAAAAAATCAAATTGCTTTAGGATTGTGACAGATTCACATATTGAAACTGAAAGACTTTTACATAAATAGCTACACCAGCCCCTTTACCCTTCCTGTCTGCCCTGTAAACTCTAACAACATAGAGCAATTACATTTTTTTTTTCTGATAAAAACAAAATGTCTGGATTTGCATTAAGGGTCCAAATCTTATTGTGATCCATTTTATAGAGAATGCTACGTTTAAGTGCATAACTTTTAGACCGTTATCGTCTTTACATTCCATTGGTGTATCGATAAAAGTTAGATCATCACAATACATTTTAGGTTTTGGGACTTACAGAAGACTTCAAAGAAATGGGAAAAATAATTACTGAAAACAACACCTATTTGCTTGTTATTACATGTGATAAGACAGCCAGATACATGCCTGCTAATAGAATGGGAGAGGACAGTAGCTTTCTTGTGATAGCTAACAGAGGAGCTATCCCGATGCACATGTGTAGAATCCTGGGTATTAGCATCCAAGGATACATAGCATTGAGCATCAAAAGCTCTGCTGGAGGCAAGAGTCAGAGACATACTTAAGGAAAGGATTCTGGCGCCATACCTGTTCGGGTATAGGTTATCCCTGAGAAAATGTATGTTTTATATGCTCATCATTTACACATAGAAATGTTTACTCCACTGTTTACATCACGCACATTTTATACAGAAATTGCACTAAATCCCAGTCAATGATTCAGTTAGATTCTGCATTTTTATAGGTAGGTACTTCCTTAGGCTTATTAACACAGAGCTAAATAAATTACTATTACATCATTTTACCATATGCTTAGGCTACTTTTTACATCAGGATTAATTCAACAACTGAATTGTATATTTTTCCTGTGAATGCTTCACTTTATCAGTCAGTGGAGAACAGTGACCAGAGTATGTGAGCAGAGTTTCAGTGGGGAGAACAAGTATTTGATACACTGCCGATTTTGCAGGTTTCCCACTTACAAAGCATGTAGAGGTCTGTAATTTTTATCATAGGTACACTTCAACTGTGAGAGACGGAATGTAAAACAAAGATCCAGAAAATCACATTCTATGATTTTTAAATAATTAATTTGCATTTTATTGCATGACATAAGTATTTGATCACCTACCAACCAGTAAGAATTCCAGCTCTCACATACCTGTTAGTTTTTCTTTAAGAAGCCCTCCTGTTCTCCATTCATTACCTGTATTAACTGCACCTGTTTAAACTGGTTACCTGTATAAAAGACACCTGTCCACACACTCAATCAAACAGACTCCAACCTCTACACAATGGCCAAGACCAGAGAGCTGTGTAAGGACATCAGGGATATAATTGTAGACCTGCACAAGGCTGGGATGGGCTACAGGACAATAGGCAAGCAGCTTGGTGAGAAGGCAACAACTGTTGGCGCATTTATTAGAAAATGGAAGAAGCCTCAAGCCAGCGCATGTCCAGGCCCGTCTGATGTTTGCCAATGACCATCTGGATGATCCAGAGGAGGAATGGGAGAAGGTCATGTGGTCTGATGAGACAAAAATAGAGCTTTTTGGTCTAAACTCCACTCGCCGTGTGTGGAGGAAGAAGAAGGATGAGTACAACCCCAAGAACACCATCCCAACTGTGAAGCATGGAGGTGGAAACATCATTCTTTGGGGATGCTTTTCTGCAAAGGGGACAGAACGACTGCAACGTATTGAGGGGAGGATGGATGGGGCCATGTATCGCAAGATCTTGGCCAACAACCTCCTTCCCTCAGTAAGAGCATGGAAGATGGGTCGTGGCTGGGTCTTCCGACCCGAAACACACAGCCAGGGCAACCAAAGAGTGGCTCCGTAAGAAGCATCTCAAGGTCCTGGAATGGCGTAGCCAGTCTCCAGACCTGAACCCAATAGAAAATCTTTGGAGGGAGCTGAAAGTCTGTATTGCCCAGTGTCAGCCCTGAAACCTGAAGGATCTGGAGAAGGTCTGTATGGAGGAGTGGGCCAAAATCCCTGCTGCAGTGTGTGCAAACCTGGTCAAGAACTACAGGAAACTTATTAAATCTGTAACTGCAAACAAAGGTTTCTGTACCAAATATTAATTTCTGCTTTTCTGATGCAAATTAATTACTTAAAATCATACAATGTGATTTTCTGGATTTTTGTTTTGGATTCCGTCACTCACAGTTGACGAGTACCTATGATAATGACAGAATGACTGCTCCGGTTGCTTAAACATTATTTTTTGCTCCACAATAGGCGCGTGATTAAGGTCTAACATGTAACAACCATTGTGCCAGTGCCAAAGCAGTCAACTACGTCTAGCCTGAATAACTTCCGAACTGTTGCACTCAGCCCCACAATCATGAAGTGTTTTGAAAGACTGGTTCTGGCCCTCCTTAAGTCCTGACTACCACCAACACTGGATCCTTACCAGTTTGCCTACCAGTTGAACAGGTCTACAGAGGACGCCATCGCCACTGTTTTACACTCTGTCCTGACCCACCTGGACAAAACCAACATTTGTGAGAATGCTATTCATAGACATCAGCTCATCATTCAACACTGCCATCCCCTCTAGGCTGGTGAACAAACTCCATAACATGGGGATCAGCCTCTCTCTCTGCAACTGGACTTTGGACTTCGTAGCCAACGGACCCCAGTCGGTCAGGTTAGACAACTTCACCTCCTCCACACTGATACTAAACACTGGTGTTCCACAAGGCTGTGTGCTGATGCCTCCTGTACTCCCTCTTCACCCACGACTGCGTTCCTGTACACAGTTCCAACACCATCGTCAAGTTCGCGGACGACACCAGTTCTCATCCATGGCACTGAGGTGCAAAACAACTGTTTGCCATCCAACCATCAGGCAGGCAGTACAGGTCTCTTCATTCCCGCACCAACAGGCTCAGGAACAGTTTCTTTCCATCTACTGCAGCCCTGCTGAACTCTGTGAGCCATCACTTACTATACCCCCCACCTCTCAGGGACCTTGTTGCACTACTCCCTCTGTACTACTCTGACACTGCCTTGCAAAGTCTGATAATGGACGTTTTCAGTTGTTACAGGTATGTGTCTCTCAGGAACTTATCTCGGGAACTTCAGTGCTACTATCCCTGCATTTCAGTAGCACATGCACCGTGAACATTCAATTTGCATCTTTGCACATTCAGAATTATCATCGTATTTGCATTTTTACAATTGTTACATACACACTTTCCTCATTGATGCCATCTCCACATCTCTGCACATGCTACCTTACTCCTCCAATTTGCCTCGACTGCACATCTAGAATTCCATTTAGAATTGCCTTGTGTACCCACACAACTATTTATCCCCCTTTTAACATAATTTATTTAGTATATAGTGTTTCTGCCTTCCTCTATTTGCCTTATTTGCACATTTAGTATTGCAATTTGTACTTAATTAACCTTGATTGCACATCTATACCAAGCGTGCCGCACAAGCCCTGAAAAGTGAAGCCAAAACGTCTCGATCCCCATGTTATTCAATGCAACGCGAGACCAACTAAACAATTAAATTACCCTTCAATTACCTTTTTTCCGAAGCTGGTTTCTGTCATTTACTGTAGTTTGTATCACGATAATGTAAATTCAAGAGTTTGTTTTTAAAATAAGTTGGTTTTTAGTTAGTTATTTAATGCTCTAAAAACGGTGGTGTGACGTTGTGATTCACAGCTTTGATTGACAGCTATCTGAGCCAAGGAGCCACTGAAGCTGGTTAAGGTTAAACATGATGTAAGTTAGGCTATAACATATCGTCTAGGTTTAACAAGCAAAGGTTGTACTGTACTTGGACTTGCAATTGATTACGGTATGCGCATTCTGCGAGGGAGAGTGAGGGCGGGGCACAGGGGTGGGGCCGTTGATTTCGCGGCTTTACGGCTTTACTTCCTGCTCGCTACTGCGCATAACTACTGCGCAGAACTGGTCCCAAGATCGCTATCTGCGCAGGCGCAAGTCCAAGATGTCAGCGCCGTATCGGGACACTGGTGGCTTCAATTTTCACCAATGGAAAAGAGCGAAAGGGCGTCGTCCATTTTTTTTACAGTCTATGATCTATACATTCCATTTGTAATATACATATACTTAGTTCTTGTAAATGTTCTGCCCTCTATTTGTACTTCTAGTTAGATGCTAACTGCATTTCGTTGTACTGTACTTCTTCAATGACAAAGTTTAATCTAATTTTATCTAATTAATACACAAGCCTAGGTTAGGAAAAGGTTCCAAAATAATACATTATGTTTAGATATACCAGAATTCACATTTGGATTAATAATCAGTAACTGGAAGCCACATCTCATCACCCAGGCGCTGCAAAGTGGTTGTCCCTCAAAAAAGTCTGCACTCAAACAAGTAGACTTGTCAGAAATGCCAGATAGCCCAACAATGGCTGGGAAGGGAGTAATGTGCATTGATTGGTCATATCAAAATGTCTGCATGAACTGGCCTATATTTGAGGGTGGCAAGAAAGAATCCCTTACTCAAAAAACAAAGCAAAAGGCATGAGTAACTCATCTGTGATGTAGGAAATGGTTATGTTGTCAGGAGGAGAGGAGACCAAAATTTAGCAAAGTGGCCAAGTCTAACTGGCCGTGCCTCAAGTGACATTGTCCCTACAGTAAAGTACTGTGGTGGCCTCATCATGCTTTGGAGATGCTTTTCATCCGTAGGGACTGGGAATTTTGTTAAAATTGAAGGAAGAATGGAAAAAGACAGGGAAATAGCACAAGAGGACCTGCTTCAAAACTGAAGCCTGGGAAATTCTTTTAAGCAGGACAATCATCCCAAGCACAAGGCCAAAGCAGTATTGGAGTGGTCAAAGAACGAAAATTTCTTAAAGTGGCCTAGTAAAAATCCTGACCTTACTTCCTTTATCAGTCTATAGCAGTATTTGAGAATTGCAGTCCACAAATTTAGTGCAACCAACCTGAACAATTTGCTTGACCTAGCAATTTGTGGAGACTGGTAACCGTATTTTTCCTTTGTCGTTTTCTTGCAACAACAAGAAACATAACCCCTACTCTTTAGAGGTGAGCAGTGACACAGACAACAAGAACAAAAGGGATCTTTACACAAGTAGGTAAAGTACTTACCCTTTAAGAAGGTAGATGGGGCTTGTTGGCCATCAAACTCCAACTGTAGCAGGTTGCTAGTGCTGCCATCATGTCGAATCCACAGTGCCACGCCAAGGACCACACCTCCAGCAAGCTGTACAAAAGAGAGAAAAAGGGCTAGACACATGTAATCACAGATTCATTGTTAGTTGTGTTAAAAATATTAATTCATAAGGGAAAAGCCTCAGAATCTAGAATGCTCACAAGGATGAAAACATCATTGTTATTATTATTATTATTATTATTATTATTATTAAGGGCTCCGTAGTTCACTGGTGAAACCCTATTGTGTTTGTTCAGTTTCATTATGATAAAGGGGCTCAGCAGTTCACTTGTGAAACCATATTATAACCGTTCCGGTTCATTATTATTATTATGATTATGAATATTACTTGGGCAAAAAGGTGTCCTTTTTGCAAATTCCCATAAGATAAATTGGTGTAAAGGCTCACAAATGTATATTGTAGTAAAGGCCCAAGGGCCACAACTTCTGGTCCAGTAACATGCAAACAAGCCTCCAAAGTTGCACTTTCTGCAAGGTTACATTATCAAGTGTGTCCCGAGCTTCAAATGCTGCACTGCAAAAAGGAACCTACTCCAAAACACTTCCTACCAATTTTAGTGTAGTTTACCTAATAGAACCTGTCAGTCAATGTTGTATTCCTCTAAACAATATTCCTCAAAGTTTTCACTGTCGCTATATAAATGGCTGCACAGCTCTAAAGCTTATCCACACACAAGTAAAAAAAAAAAAAAGAAAAGTCATCTTAAGGTTAATTTATACCTTCAGTGTGTGCATGGCCACTATTTGTGCACGGATTATGTAAAAACATTTTGGGAGGGGTTTTTTTGGGGGAGGGGTCGTGCTTCAACAGGGTTGATTTCGGTAGTATGCGCACATCAGTTATTTTCTAGCTTTCTTTAGTTTTGCTTTAGTTGGCATCCTGTGTACAGAGGCTATTATCCCCTTACCATACCATAAAATGTAACAGAACTGCCACATTTGCTACCAGCTGCATAGCAATACAAAACACTGGACAATATCATTCTATACACACAACTTCTTAGCTTCTCACTTGTTGGGATGGTGGGGGTATTGCTTCACATAAAAATATATTAGACAAAAGATTCTTGCACCTGGAGTCAGTGTCTCAATGGGCTACTACTGTACTTCAGCCTGCAGGCGATAAAATAAGTCTAACTGGACTTTCAACCAAAAGGTTATGGTCAGTGAAAGCTTGTATATTCAACCCATATCTTCACAGAAATAATTTAAGACTTAAGCTAACTTACCGGTCAGGCTGGTTAGTATGGCCTATAAATCATATTATGGAATATTGAACATATTGGACGGTAATGGTACATATCACAAGTATATATGTTTTCCTTTAATTGCAATACAAAACATGTTTAAACAGTACTAGGCGATGGTAACTACTTATTTTTAGGAGCCAGCGTCTATGCTCCCCCCCCCCAACCTCTCTCAGCAAGGTCCATTCCTCTGCTGAGGCTCTTTGCTGCCTGGCAACCAAGTCAACACTGTAGCTTGCCAAAGGGTGAGGCCTCTGAACGGTTGCATTCTGGAGCAGCCAAGAGAGACCCTGCGCAATAACCGCTGTTGGGATTTCTGTTATTTTGACAGGAATATAGTCACATGCCTTGAGTGTACATCAAAAATATCAATTTTGTCTGTACTTTCCCAGTCTTTTTGGAGGGCATTGTAGATCTTCCGGAGTAAAATTTAAGTGAGAAATGGAAGATATGAGATGGTCTGGAAAAGGGAGGTGATGGGTTTGAGTGGGGAAGGTTGTCAGACACCAGGACAAAGATATTTGCCAGATTTCATCTGGAGAGGGTGGGTGGGTGTGGGTGTGGGATGTGTGGTTGTGTTTGGTGTGAGAGACCTGTGGCCTGAACAGGCTAAGTAAATGAGGTGCGGATGTCATTAACTTTCTTTTCAGTATATACAGAGAGTGATAGTGAAATAACTTTGACATTTGCAGTGACAGAAAGAGGTTTCAGCAGCAGATAAGGAGGAAGAAAGATAGCAAGGAGGGAATAAAATTAAACTATTCGTTATCATGGGTTTTTTTTCAAAATGTTTGCTAAGCTGCCCAAATTCCTGTTCTGCAAGCTAGCAGTGAGTCACTTAGAGAAATGTCACTGCTGTTCTATTTAGTTATACATGTTAATTAATATGGTATTAACATATTTGCCATCAGAATTTCATGGTTGTATGCAAATCACAAATCATATTTATAAATATAATAATTTATAAATTTTTATATTTTAGACAATATATTAAAAAAAGGTTGTCAATTATGTTGCAATCAAGCATAAACCTCTAAAATAATACAGGTGTGCAAGGTATAACTTGTTCACATATCAAAGTGAATACTCTGTTATACAGCTATAAAATAAAAAAATATATTGATTTACATTATGTTACTGTATAGCGGTATATATTTTTTATGTTAACTGACTATATATATAGAAAATGTCCATCACAGTACTGAGTAAAATAGATTTTAATAGATTCTAAATATTAAATGGTTATCATCACACTAGAACCTAGCTAGTGAAATACACACAGTTTACAGTATGAGGCTTTATAGCTGCCCTCTGCCAAGTGAAAATCTTACCACCTGTGCTGCTCTGAGCCACCTCTCGCAGCACCAGAAAAAAAGTATGCTTTATTTTCTTTATTTTTTAACTTGGGTGAATGATGTGTTATTGTAGAGAACCAGCATTTTCAAAATAATGTTGATTGGTATATACATAGACCTAAAAGGACCATAAACATGTGTGCCTAAACCAAGTGGCTTTAAGGCTTAGTTGTTGTGCGCAGCTGTTTTGAAACCAAAGGTTGAGAGTTTATACCAGCCAAAATGCTTTACAAAACCAAAATAAATGAGGGCATGGATCACAGACAATGCATGAGCATGCTTACAAACAGAAAATGTGCTGATTTTCAGGGTATTCTTGTCCAGATAAAAATTGGACTAATGAAATGCACCAACCATCATTATACCAAGTGTCATGTTCTGTTCGCCTTGCCCCCCTGGACACCTGTTGCAATGTTACATACCTCTGTGCATCAGCTGCTCAAAAAACAGTCCCGGATGTTCCTCTACTCTTTATAACACATGGAATTTTACTTCACACTGTTATACAGAGCGGGCTATTACTAACATTTCCTCATATCCAAAGCTCTAGCTGTTATTTGGCACAAAGAAATCTGTCATTGTCCCAGTAAATGGGAAATCACAAAAAATATTATTTAGTTCATATAACTTCTCAAGTGTAGCAGAGCTCTGCCCGACAATGGACTGAAAAATATTGTTAACCTGCTAGGTATCATGGTAAGTCAAGCAAAAACCATGTTTGTTTATATTGGTACAGGACAGGGTTAATCTATTCACAGTCAGTGTGAAGTCATAATGAGCAGCTTGTCTTTTTCTATGCATGTTATTTTCCTTTCAAACAACTGTCGTTGAGTTAATAGAAATGCGGTTAGCTTCCGTGTTGTTACATAAAACTCACGAATTCCGTGGCATTAGCTGCATAACTTCACTACAGACATACGGTTAAGTGAAGCTGTGCTACAGTGGATATAAAAAGTCTACACACCCATGTTAAAATGCCAGGTTTTTGTGATGTAAAAGAATGAGACAAAGATAAATCATGTCAGAACTTTTTCCACTTTTAATATGACCGGTGATGTGAACAATTCAATTGAAAAACAAACTGAAATGTTTGAGGGGGGGAAATGAAAAATAAAAACCTTAGAATAACCTGGTTGCATAAGTGTGCACACCCTCTTATAACTGGGGATGTGGCTGTGTTCACAATTAACCAATCACATTCAAACTCATGTTAAATAGAAGTCATTGCAGACCTGCCATCATTTAAAGTGACTCTGATTAATCACAAATAAAGTTCAACTGTTCTAGTAGGATTTTCCTGACATTTTCTTAGTTGCATCTCAGAGCAAAAACAATGGTCCACAGAGAAATTCCAAAGAATCAGAGGAATCTTATGACTGAATCAGTCATGTCAGATAACAGTCAGGAGAGGGGTACAAAATAATGGCAGAACAGAGACATTACCAAGAACTGGACGTCCCTCCAAAATGTATGAAAAGATAAGAAAAAAAAAACTGGTCTGGGAGGCTTCCAAGAGGCATACAGCAAAATCAAAGAAACTGCAGGAATTGCTGGCAAGTACTGGCCGTGTGCAACATGTGACAATCTACCATATTCTTCATATGAATGGGCTATGGGATAGGGTGGCAAGACATAAGCCTTTTCTTACAAATAACTTTTTGGCCATAATTCCAAAAGGTATGTTTGGCACAAAAACAACGTTGCACATCACCCAAAGAACACCATACCCACAGTGAAGCATGGTGGTGGCAGCATCATGCTTTGGGACTGTTTTTCTTCAGCTGGAACCGGGGCCTTAGTCATGGTGGAGGGAATTATGAACAGTTCCAAATACCAGGCATTTTTGGCCCTTCAGGGGTCCATTAGAAAGCTGAAGAGGAAGTTCACCTTTCAGCACAACAACGACCCAAAGCACACATCCAAATCCACAAAAGCATGGCTTCACCAGAAGATTAACGTTTCGGGATGGCCGAGCCAGAGCCCAGACCTGAATCCTATTGAACATCTGTGGGGCGATCTGAAGTGGGCTGTGCACAGGAGTTGTCCTCACAATCTGACACATTTGGAGCACTTTTGCAAAGAAGAGTGGGCAAATATTGCCACATCAAGATGTGCCATGCTAATAGACACCTACCCAAAAAGAACGAGGGCTGTAATAAAATCAAAAGGTGCTTCAACAAAGTATTAGTTTAAGGGTGTGCACACTTATGCAACCATGTTATTGTGAGTTTTTTTATTTTTCCCCCTTAAAGATTTCAGTTTTTTTTTATATTGAGTTGTTCATGTTATAGGTCACATTAAAGGTGGAAAAAGTTTTGAAATGATTTCTCTGTCTCATTCTTTTACATTACAAGAACATGGCATTTTAACATGGGGTGTGTAGATTTTTCTATCCACAGTATGTTTACCTAGTAATGGTTCCATAAGGTAAATTGATGTTCTCTCATTAAGCATGCAGCTCTCTTTTGTAGAATATTGCATGTGCAAATCAAGTATGTTGTATTGTAAGGATGAGATTGGAGAACAACTGTCAAAATACAACTCACTCACTGACGTTGTGGTGTTGGTGTATCTGAAAATATTTTTTTGCCAAAAAAGGTTGTCTTTCCTGTACGCCTGTTGGCTACCTGCAAAGGTTGATATGGTTGGCATTTTTCAATAAAGCCATTAGACCCGTTTCAACAATGTTCCTATCAGCCACAACATTGCAGTTTATCCAGGTTGACACATTTTCTATGGCTTTGCAAAGACTACAGCCTGATGGTAGTTCTGCTCTCACCCTCAAAGGTAGGCTTTTCCAAACAGGAGGTAATAAATCAATTTTACGGTTTTGGGAGCTTGAAACAATGAAAGATGACTGAAAAATCTGTATAAAATCATAATGAAATCGCAATCAATTCTGGTTTGCTTACAACCATGAAATGTAGCTGGACAGTTTAAATGCAGAAACACTTGAATTTGCATAACACGAGGAAAGTCAATTTGTTTATGGAACATATATGTTAATACCATATTAACTCATACAGCAATATAGAGCAACTGTAAAATGTCCCTATAATTTCAGCTTCTGAGCCCTTTTATGATTCATCTACAATATGCATCACATGTTCTTGATGGGTTCAGTTTGCAATTTATCACAAACATACAACTACTGCAGACAGTAGGGACCAATTAGGGAAAAAAATATTCTAATTAAATCTCTGCTTTTACTTGGCTATGGGCTATCAGAAAGAAGGGAAGGGACCATGTTAAACTTTTATGATAGCTGCCTTCATCACCTTCATCGAAAGATGTATTTAAAAATACAGCAGATCTAACAGGTGAATGAGTTTAACAATTTTGAGTTTGTTATTTACAAAAGAATACTGTAGTCACAAACGTTAAAGAAAATATATACCCAAAATAAATTGATAAATTATTTTCAGACTGGGCATTTGACAAAACTTGAAATGTCATTATATGAACTCATTCAACTGTGACTACCTGGTAACAACTGTGCTGATATTAAGGGACACATTAAATTCCCCAAATGGTAAATTGATTATACATGTGTCCTAATTTTTTTTGCCGAGCCCGGATACTTCTCGGTAGATTTATGTTTCGTCTCCTCCAATTTAACAACGCACAATGTTACATAGAAATATCCATAACCAACAAGGAGACAATTACTAATAGCAAACGAAGCTAAGTATTTTCCATAGGCTGTCTTAAGACGACATTTTCTAAACCATGTGTTGAGATGTCCTGTGACGCCTTCATTTATACGTCTGAAAACGCCTCAACTCACGTCTCAAACCGGGGTGGTCACTGGATCTTCAGCTGAAAAGGGTCATCCGGGTACTAGTTCTTGGTTAAGCCGAGATTGTTTGTTTGGCCATTGGAAAATTGCTAAAACGTAAATACAGAAATCTGGGTTTTAAGTTTCAAGAAATGGGTCTGGCTGTTAACACGGACCCACCCAGAAGCAACTTTGTAGGACGCACCATACCGTTATCCACCACCAGATAGCTTCTTGTGACATCAGCCCATTACGCACTCGATATCGCCGGATTGCAGAATAGCGGATTGTTTTAATCACGCAAATTCCCCAAACAACATTATATATAGGCAAGCGAACCAAGCAATTTCAAAAAACAAACACAACCACTATTTTAATGTTCGTATGATTTTAACATCCATGTAAAGAAACCGCATATGAGAACGTCGTAAATATAAGCTACTTCGGCAGGCCTCTTCAGGATATGTTGTTTACCACAGACCACGGGAATGTTTGGTTAATAAATGACTAAATAACATAGCTTTTAGCTAGAACTAGGGGGAGGTTACCAAATTGTATAAAAGAAAAGACTTACCCAGAAAATGAAGTTGAAGAAGAAAAGAATGTATTTAATACATTTTGTGCAGCCTTCGACTCCCATGATTAAAATGTTCAGGTTTCGTTCGGTGGTGATGCGATAGGCAACAGATACAGTACTATGCGGTCGAACAAGAGAAAAAAGTCCTGATTTTGACTAATTTTGTGAGCCGCTGGACTCTTCGTCGATTTCCCCGCAGATGGGCAACACCCAAGTATTTCCCCGCCCCTTAAAAACTTGATGTGTCCAGACTGATTCAGTTTACCCACCGACAATGAACGCAGTTCTTATGTACAACCCCGCCTGAGTAGTTTCAAAATCATCACCCAAATACAATTCTTTTGAACAATCTGTTTTACATTGCCACCTATAGAGTAAGTGCGGCATGACAGTTTCCCGCTTTTTGACGCAAATAATTTTCCGGGATGAGTAGATCATGTTTTAGCTGAGTTAAATGTGGTTTCATAGGCAGACATTCAACAGACATTCACTATTAGAGACGGTATGCAAGTTTGGTGACCGGTGGACCAGAGTAGGATTTGACTAAATCGTTAAAGGTAATGTTTTGAAAGTTAATCCAGGCAGACAGAATAATGTAATTAGAAATGAATAAATACATACATATGCACAATAATATATAAATAAAATAAATGTATGAATACACTTGTAAATGTATAAATGATCAAATAAATGCAATCATTCTAATCAAAAGTAATTAAAGTACTTAGTTACATGTATCTATTATCTAATAATCACACTTTTCTTTACATATGTATTTCTTCATTAATTAGGGTTTCAGCAGTTCACTGGTGAAACCCTTTTGTGTTTGTTCCAGTTCATTAGGGTTTCAGCAGATCACTGGTGAAACCCTATTGTGTTTGTTCCGGTTCATTAGGGTTTCGGCAGATCACTGGTGAAACCCTCTTGTGTTTGTTACGGTTCAATAGGGTTTCAGCTGTTCACTGGTGAAACCCTATTGTGTTTGTTCCGGTTTATTAGGGTTTCAGCTCATAGACATCTTATTTAAAGGCTAGACGTCTCATGGCGCAGTCACTTCCGGCATCACCGGTGGCCATCTTGTCACAGGCAGGCTTCCTGTCGGGCTCTGTGGTACCTAATATAAGGTGAGTGATCAGCACTAACACAAATACTCTTATCTCGCTGAAACCTTGACGGATTTACATACAGTTTGGTTTCTTACAAACTTTATTAACGTGGCTATAATTCTGAATGCTTGAAAATGTTGAAATTGCAGCTTTTCTTTTCTAAAAACGTCTAAATCGTGCAGCATAGTTGGATCACGGCTACTTGCGCAAGTTATCAAGGCAGATATCACAAACGAGCTGTTCGATTATAGAGGTTTTACTGACACCAATAACGATTTTATGACAACTAATCTTTTGTCTAAATTACAATATTTGTGGATGTGGTTGTAGTTATTTGCTGGCTAATAACAATAAGCTTTGAGTGAGACCTATGGCAGCTAACGTTACAGTTTAGCTGCTAACCAGCAAAGTTGCACATGCTTTTCAATCCGGTTGGTTCCTGTGTTGCTTGAAGGACACCTCTACAGGACACCTCATCGACACCTCTACAAGCCTGTCAGCTGTAGATGTGTCCTCTGCAGCAGGAGGAGAAGATCTTCCATCCCCGTTTGCTGACATTCCTGCCCTAGTACATGATCACAGCTACCTTCCCGCCCACTTCGATGGTCTTGTGGACAACGCTCTCATGTACATTTCAGGTGAAGGCTAACTGAAAGTCGATTTTCCCTATAACCAAATCTCACGATTGTCCAAAAAGGGAAGTGTTTCCCCATGCTTATTAATGATTATTGTTATTAGTTATGATATTACTAACAAAAATTTCAGGATTTGTTGTGCGACAGGCTCTGAAGAAGCTTTCGTGTGATGTCTGCCGTGCCGGCCTGGTGACATGCTGCATCTGCCATCAAGGACCAGAGCTACCACCTGCTGAATTTAAAAAACAATGGAGGTCTGGTGATTCCATCAGAGGGAACCGTGAGTGTCATCAGGGCAGCAGAGTGGGTCATTCGGCAGTCATCAGGCAGTACCAGACAATCACAGCCCATCAAACTGCTTGAGGTTGTTTACATTGTCTGAAAAAGGATCGGTTCAGAGGATGTTTGTGTTGGGATAGACAGTATGGGATAGACATCCACCACCATAGGCTGTTAAAAATAATTCTGTCCCTGTTTTTTAAGTTAAGGCTGCACCACATCGCCAGAATTACAATCCTCAGCTTACAGAGCAACAACATGCAACAGAAACTTAATAAAACTGTCCTTTTCAAAGGGCATTAGCCCAAGGTATGTGTTTTCAAGGAACTGTCCTCTTTTACTTCAACAGTAGTGTAGTGCTCTCTACAGCATTTATTTATTTGTGTATATATAAATGATTTATTTATATTTGTAAAGGGGAATCATGTACCTATTTTTTGTGTGCAAATAAATGTCTCTCTTATAATAGTTTAAAAATAGAGACTTGTGTAATTATTCCATATTTTTTGTAGTCATTCTATATCAGAACCCCTGACATACAATCCAAATAGTCTACAAATAACATCAGTGTTACCTTTCATTTGATTTGATTTCATTATGCTTCTACACGAAGATGTTGCCCCACAGTAAGCATTTTATTGTCAGCATTTTGTCTGACAAAGTCCTATGGGGAGTTTCCATAGGGCATTTTACAATACGCATGACCATACCTTGGCAAATAATGGTCTAAAGTACTCAATTTCATTCTATATTGATCTGCTTTTGCACACAGCTTCACAAGACCTGGTGCTAGGGCTCAGTTGTTTCTAAAGTCATATCAAGTGACCTAGTGGGCTGAAATGTGGTCAGTTCAGAGATGCTTGTTATCCGGCATAAAGAAAAATCATGTAGTAATTTAAATTATTTTATTATAATAGTACAAAAGTGTATGTCTTGTTGCCATTCTGTAGCCTATTTATTGATTTAACATACATACCTTGTTTGTATATTCATTAAACCTATCTGGTTCTGTTCAATGATATTTTCATATGGAAGTCCATGGTTTTAATGGTTCATATGTATGCAGTGTCATAACTTTATCTCTGACGTTTATAACAAACCAAACCGTTTGAAATTCGGTAGAAAAATTTGCAAGTTATGGTTATTTAAAAGTACATGCACCATAAAACACAATGTTACGAGTGAGCGAGCGGCCTGTGGCAAGATGGCCGCCATGTGCGGACGTCGACCTCCATTAGCCTTTAGCGCGGACAAGGTATCTAGCCTTTATATATGATGTCTATGTTTCAGCTGTTCACTGGTGAAACCCTATTGTGTTTGTTCCGGTTCATTAGGGTTTCAGCTGTTCACTGGTGTTACCAACAGCTTCATCTGTTATGACAAAGTTGTTCAAGCAAATACCGACCGGGTGGGCATCTTGATCAGTCGATGTCATGAAGTTGTTAATTGAATCCTGGTAGCGTAACATTGATCATGTGTCAGTAATGTAGGCTACAGTAACATTATTCGCATGCCAGAGAGAATGCATCATTTGCAGCTTATCACAGAATGTAAAATGGCGTTGTGTTGTATTTGTCCGTTAGCCCAGGGCTTAGGAACACAAGTGTGAATCCTTAGCCCAGGGTTGACAAACCCTGTAAAGGCCTTATTTTCCATCCCCCCACTGTAATGTACATGGGATACTTTTTGATGAAAGCTCTTCAGTACTGCAGTGAATTTATTGTACAATACACTCAGGAGAGTTTGTGAAATTACAAATATAATTTGCAACACAGTATACTGTACATGGAATTCACATTGGCTCATTAGTTAGCAGCTAGTTGCTTTTATTTGGAGTCTGGCTAGTTACTTCTAAAATTATTCTGATGACATGAATATAATATCAGAAAGTTTAGCTATTAATAATTTAATACGTTTTGGATATGGTGTATGAATTCCAGCCTCAGTAGCTATTTAATGCACTGTTTTCATTTGCACAATGACTTGCTACTATAGGCAAATATTTTGTGGAACACAATGTTGCCATGATTATTTAATGTTAAAAAATACTACCTAGCAGAGTCAAATAATGGCTAGCGTTAGCGATTGATGCATTGACATTAGCAAGCTATTAACGTTAGCTAATGGAAATATATTTAACTAACCTCAATTTAAGCTAACGTTAGTCCATCTAAAATCATTTGATGAAATGAATATTATAATATACTGTTTATCTAATAATAATTTGACCATTTAGAGATGGTGTCATGCTTTCAATCCTCGGTAGCTCATCTATGCTCATGTAAGTAAATTATCTGATTTCAGTTGTACAATGACTTGCTAATGTAAGCAAATGTTTAGTGGAATGCAAAGTTGCCATGAATATTTCATCAAAAATAATTGCTAGAAGAGACTCAGTCTAAGCTAGCGTTTATTTACCTTAAATCATTATGATGATATGAACATTATAACAAATTCTTTAGTTATTAAAAATCTGCTTTTGGTAGAGAGGGTGTTATGTGTTCAAGCCTCAGTAGATAATCCATTCTCATTAAATAATTTCTCTTTTCATTTGTTTCTACAATTCCACTTCTAATTGAGGGCTGAACTTATCAATTTCCCCTTTAAATTGTAGACATGGCAGTTAAATTAATATGAAATCTGAGATGTAATTAAAAAATAACACATGGGTACATAGGCTGTATACCCATGCCCTACCAAAGTCAACATATTTTTACAGTAAGAATAGGAAGAGTATTTTCCAGATAAATGAAAACCTAGAAAGGTATTGGTATTATTGTTGCCATCTGTAGTAGTCTTTTGATCATCAAAATTAAACAATTCCAAGAGAAATTGTTAGTTTAATCATTGATGTTAATAGACATACTGAAGTAAACACCTTTTGAAAATGATAATGGTTATCTCTTCTGACCCCATCATTATCTTACAACAAGCTGATAGTTGAATTCATTAACATGCTCTGCGCTGGGGAAGACTGATAAACGTCCATTCAGTTATATATACCATACAATTAGGCTGTATTTATTACATTCTGCAAAAGTCAAACAACTTCCTAGTTACATTGTTTGGTGCTTAAGTTGTTTGGTACTGTTCTGATAGTGTCAGAATTTTGAAGTCTCCATATTTACCTGATGCAGAAAATTGTATTATATTACCATTTGAGGTAAATGTTATATTGCAATAGTTTTCAGGACATGCAAGTACATTCTGTTTGGCCGAACAGTGGTGGTATAATAGCCATAACACTATCTGTAGTTCAGTGTCACTCAGTGAGATTACATTTGGTACACATGATCAGGGTTGTGATTTTACTTTGTGTGAATGATGTTTCAAGTTGGCCACATGGGGGCACTATAGGAAAGGACAAAACATAAATGTTGTATTGCTTACAAATGGATATAAGTTGAAAGAAATGTGCAATCTGGTTAGTAGTAACTTCAATGCTGAAACCCGCTAAATGCTGCTTGTAGCTTGATTTATTTCTGTATTACTTTCACCAAAATGATAATGAGGGGGGTGTCGATAAAAATTTTTTGGGAAGGCAACTTACACACCATTGGTTGATCAAAGTCACTAGGAGTCAGTCCCATACTCTGGTCTGAATCTGAAACAGGCATGTAGCATCTCAGGTGATGTTCCTTGTATGGTATATTAAAGCTGCGCTAGGTAGGATGTTTTCATTGAAAATTTAAATGTTTTATTCATATAAACATGGTGAGTCTACGTTAAATAAGGTCCTGTGAGAAATGGTTAGCACCACAGACAGTGCCGGCTCCAGCCTTTTGAGGGCCCTAAGCAAATATTTGGGGGCCCCTCTCCCCTATTAGTCTGGGGCTCACAAGCAGTCGGAGTCTCCTAGCGGTTGGGGGCCCTAAGCGACCGTTTACATTGCTTATTCCTGGAGCAGGCTCTGACTGCACACAGCTCTCCACCGCTGGAATCCCACTCAGAAAATGTTCCTCAGGTAGTTACAGTGCAGCCAATCGTCTTCCAGACAATCTTTAGCCAATCGCTTTTGGCGAGGCGGGGCTTGATTCCGTTTGTGAATGCGCATACTCCCTTGAAGTGTCCACTAGGCATATTTTTTCACGTACTTTCGCTTGTTTCACTGTTCACAGGGCGCTTGTGGGCGTGTACGTTTGTCTGTTCCGAAAGTGTTTCTGGTTTTCTTATCAACAAAGGAAGTTAACTAGCGTATGTAGCTAACAGTATTATGATGTCAATACCTACTTTTTGAGCACAGTTAAGGGATAATTAGGATAATGAAAATAAGCCAAACTAATCATAATTCAACTACTGGGTAGTAGTACAGTAGAAGTGTTGGATGTGGGTCGCTTTGTATAGGAGTAGGATAATCTTTTCAGGATTGACAGTTGTTTATGTAACAGTGGCCACAGATTACCAAAAAATACAATAATTGATGGTACTGACATTTTTTTCAACTTTTCCTTCTAAGTTTAACTAAAAGATGGTATACAGTATACATATAACAACTTATGAGTCCATTGAACCAGCGGTTCATGAGAAGATTTTTTAAGGTTTTTCCTAAAAATAGCTCTGGACTTTATGGGTCCATAATTAAAAATTGATACCTTTGGGGTACGTCTAAGATCTTATGGTAGTTTACTTCAGCTGTGTGCAGCATACATGCTAAATGAAGCTTCGCCATGTTTAGTTATATGTCGTGGAGCTCCACCCCCTAGAGGGGCTTTAGCTCCTAGTGGTTTACCCTGGCTGCGTCCGCGGCCTTACGGAAAACTCATTATGCAAGATGCAACAGCCAATCAGGGCACGCCTGCCCCTATATAGGATCCGTGAGCCCAGATAACGCCCTCCCTTTTTATTCAGCACATTTTTGTCGTCAGAATTCTTTAGTTCGACGTCTCAATATGAAGAAATTTCTCCCCGCCACATGCTGTTGCGCCAACATGTCACCGGATCAGGACCCTCACCGTTAGTCTGTTTCCTGCCTGGGACCGGCCCACGCACACGAAGGTCTCACCGACCCCCCGGCTTACTCCTCCTGTGCTGCTTTGTCCCTCTGTACACGTGTAGAGAGGGCAAACTTCTTCGAACAGGAGGTGGATGTCTCTAACAGCAACAATGACGATCACCCGGGCTCCTGTGCTAAGCGCCGCCAAGTCTCTTCAGCTGCCTCAGGGCCTCCTCGTCCTACTGCCACGGCTCCTGCTCTTCCTCCCGTGCGTCGCAGGCAACCCGCCCCCAGACTGGATACTCCATGGCCGTCTAAGAAACCCAGACCGCCCTGACTAGGCATGAAGCAGGATACGAGTGGCATTGTTGCCTGACTATCTTTTCCTTTCAATAAACAACCTACATGTTGCTTGGGTGTAAGTTGTGCTTTTGCGCAGATGTCTGAGGCGGTGTAGGAGCCTGTTAAGTCACTTGTACCTTTTACATGCCCTAGTTTACCTCCATCAGTGGCTATTAGAGACTCAGCAAGCGCTCTCTCTGTCTCTATGTCTGCCCCGTTGGATATGAGCAGTGGCAGGAATGAGCGGATTTCCCTCATTCTCACCCTGCAGGTCTTCTAATGTTTTGCTTGTGCACGCTCTATTCCTTTCCCTATTCAGTGTAAGGGTAGGAGCTATGTTAGCTATGTTCAGGGTAGTGGGGGTTCTCAGGGAGTTATAGGTACAACTACTCTACCAGCCACCTCTAATGGACATAAGCGCCGGCTAGCGGGTTCAGAGGCATCTCTCATTCTGCTGCCTAACTGTCCCGCTCTCAGAGTTCTGCCCGGCACGACTGTGTTTACATTCACTCGCCATCAGTGAAACGTTTGTGTATGCAAATGCCGGGCTCCTCTCTCTCCCACCGTTCGCGGGCTACTGAGCGTCCTGAGAGTCCTGAGAGTGGCTTCTCAACCCGCTCGCTATGACGGGATCAATCGCCAGGTAATGTCGCCGGCTCTCGCTACCTGTTCCTTCTGTGTACCTGGCTTGGGGGACACTACTCTGTGTCTCCTTAGCAACGCGTCCCCGCAAAGGGTGCAACGTCAGTGTATGCAAATGCCGGGCTTGTAGGTGTAAGTTGTGCTTTTTTGGGGGTTTTAGGGGAAGGGTTCTACTGGACCCTGCGAGCCTTACTGGTGGTCCGGCAGGGGGTACATCTTTGGCTCGCTCGCTCTGCCATGAACCAATTGGAGCTAAAGCCCCTGTAGTAAATGTAACTCCGGTTATATGAGTGAAGCGGAGCCCCCTAGACCTGTTGCCCTGCCGTCCCATGAGATGCTGAATAAACTCTGGAGGGTGTTCTCTGGGCTCTCAGGTCCTATATAGGGGCAGGCGTGCCCTGATTGGCTGTCGCATGTTGCATAATGAGTTTTCAGTACGGCCGCAGACGCGGCCAGGATAAACCACTAGGAGGTAAAGCCCCTCTAAAGGGCTCTGCTCCACTCATATAACCGGAGTTACATTCCCGGTAACTAACGTTTGGACTCATGGATCTAAGAGCCCTGCTCGGTTTATATTCTTCAAACATATCAGAAATGTATTCGGGGCCTAAACCATTCCGTGATTTATAGACTAAAAGCACCACTTTTAAATCTATTCTGTAACTGACTGGAAGCCACAGCAAAAATGTAAGAACTGGAGTGATGTGCTCCATTCTCTTGGTCCTGGTGAACATTCTAGCAGCAACATTCTGGAATGCCCCGATTTGATCCTCTCTCCCCAATGCCTACTACTGTACATTTTCAGATGGAGGCAGAGGAGAGAGCCCAAATCCGAAAGGAGGAGCAACATCTCAAGTTGGAGATACGCCGACTGGAGTTGTAAACAGAAAGGGATTTAAAGATAAGGCAGATGGACTTTGACCTGCGCAGAATGGAATTAGAGGTAGAGTCTGCGAGGCTGGCTGCTATTCCTGCCATTCCCACATGTGTATCTTCCACCCACGGATCTGCCCATACCTTTGATATTAGCCGGCATATTGCTCTAGTTCCCGAATTTCGCGAGTCTGAGGTGGACTCTTATTTTTGTGCATTTGAACGCATTGCAATGGCTTTGAATTGGCCTAGGGATGTATGGCCCTTGTTACTGCAGTGTAAAATGTCTGGAAAAGCACAGGAGGTGATGGGTACTCTCTCCCTTGCAGATAGTCTTAATTATGACATAGTAAAGGCTACTGTGCTCCGTGGATATGAGCTTGTGCCAGAGGCATATAGACAAAAGTTTAGAAAGCACACCAAGTCCTCTATAAAAACCTTTGTCGAATTTGCTAGAGAGAAGGAATCTCTCTTTGATAAATGGTGCACAGCGAGTAAAGTAAGTGATTTTGAGGGACTTCGTGAGTTAATGTTGTTGGAGGAATTTAAAAACAGCCTCCCTGAGCGGTTGGTTGTGTACATTAATGAACAGAAAGTTCTGAAGTTATCTGAAGCCGCAGTGCTTGCGGATGAATTTGTGTTAACACATAAAACGGTGTTCCCCACACCCCGCAGTGAAAATAGATTTCTTGTATCCTCTCCTCTCCATAGTCCCCACCGTAATCCCGGGAATATACGGCCGACTCCAAAGGAGGAGCGGGCATGTTTTTATTGTCATAAAGTTGGACATGTAATTGCGGACTATATGGCTTTAAAACGTTTGTCACCGCCGTACACCCCTAAACCACCCAAAAGTATGGGTCTTATTGGGGTAACTGATAAGAGCTCTGGAAAGAAGAGCCCAGGGATGGTACTAGGTCGTCCTGATCCCACATATGACCCGTTCATATTTAACGGCTCTGTTTCACTGACCGGTGATTCGAGAGATCAGAAGTCAATTGTTATATTGAGAGATACAGGTGCGGCTCAGTCTATAATTCTTTCGAGTGTTCTTCCCTGGTCGGAGGAGTCTTATTGTGGCTCTAGAGTATTGTTAAGGGGAATCGAAATGGGTTGTATACCTGTTCCGTTACATAATGTACATTTGGTTTCTGAGCTAGGGAGTGGATATTTCCGAGTGGGTGTACAGTCGGAGCTTCCCGTAAATGGGGTTACTCTGATTATGGGTAACGACATAGCGGGGGGGAAAGTAGCACCTGTGTTAGAGGTGCTAGACAAACCTGATGCTCAGTCTTGTGGAGATGTTTTGGCCACTGCGTTTCCCGAAGCATTTCCAGCGTGCGCAATTACGCGCGCGCAGTCGCAAAGCTTAGGTAACATGGTGGACTTAGCTGACTCTGTGCTAGCCCCTATGTTTAATGGGGAACATACCCCGTGTTCTACTCCTGTGTTCCCAATGAGTTCCGGTATTGTAGGTGGCAAGAAAGACAAGACCATGGCTTTCTCTGGGGAATGTTTAAGGTTACCGGTTACTAGGGAGAAGCTAATAGCTGCTCAGAAAGAAGATGTTGGTTTGGCAAAATGTTTTTCCTCTGTATTAGAGCTGGGGAAGGCTAAAAGGAAAGGTGTTACTTTTTATATCGAGAATGGTCTTTTGATGAGGAAATGGACTCCCTGTGTTGATCTAGAGGAAGATTGGAGTTCCGTTTTCCAGATTTTAGTTCCTGCCACGTTTCGGACGAATGTGTTGTCCCTTGCGCATGATATTCCTTGGTCTGGTCATCTAGGGGTGACTAAAACCTTTGATCGGATTCTCCGTCATTTCTTCTGGCCAGGAATAAAACGGCATGTGGCTCGTTATTGCCGTACTTGTAGTACGTGCCAAGTGGTGGGGAAGCCTAACCAGGTTATTTCCCCGGCGCCTCTCTGCCCGATTCCGGTCATGGGAGAGCCGTTTGAAAAGGTTTGGTTGATTGTGTTGGTCCGTTACCAAGAACTAAGTCAGGTAATCAATTCCTATTAACAATAATGTGCACTGCTACTAGATACCCAGAGGCGATTCCAATGCGTACAATCACCAGTAAGGCGGTTGTGAAGGCTTTGATTAAGTATTTCTCTACCTTTGGATTTCCCAAGATCGTACAAACAGATCAAGGAACTATTTTCACATCGAGTTTGTTTGGAAATGTGTTGAAGTCCTTGTCCGTTTCCCATCAGATGTCTAGTGCTTACCACCCGGAGAGGTGCTCTGGAACGTTGGCATCAAACCCTAAAAGCCATGTTACGTAAGTACTGCCTAGACACAGAGAAGGATTGGGATGAGGGGGTGCCGTACGTGCTGTTTGCTATTCGGGAGACCGTGCAAGAGTCTCTTGGGTTTAGCCCGGCTGAACTAATTTTTGGTCACACCGTGAGAGGGCCTTTAAAGGTATTGAAAGATCAAATTCTGGCCAACGATTCGGTTGGGTCCTCTATTAAGGTACTAGACTATGTTAGTCAAGTCCGAGAGAGGTTACACGATGCCTGCGCTTTAGCCAGACAAAACCTATCTGCAAAACAAAAGGCCATGAGACGCCACTTTGATATCAAGTCTGTGTCTCGTTCATTTCAACCTATTGACCAGGTCTTGGTGTTATTGCCGGCGCCCGGATCATCTCTTGCTTCCAGGTTCTCTGGACCGTATGGGGTGGAGCGGAAGCTCTGTGAAACTGATTATGTTATCAAAACGCCTGACCGTAGACACCCATCTCGAGTGTGTCACGTTAACATGCTTAAAGCATACCAGGTGAGAGAGGGTATTGAAAAACCCATTACTCTTACGAGTCCAGTGGTGTCCTGTGCTGCTTCTGTGAGCGTAGGTATTCACCCAGGGGTCGGTGTAAACGATGAGGATGGGGTGGTAATGAGGAATACTTCTGAGCAGTGCGCTCGTTTAAGTAATTCGGAGATGTTAGTGTCCCTCCAATCTAACTTGTTGCATTTGACGGATCAGCAAAGGGCTAATATTGATTTACTGATCACTGATTTTCCAGGCCTCTTTAAGGACATTCCCAGTCGTACGAATGTGTTGGAACATGATATAAATGTAGGTGTTGCTGTCCCAATAAAACAGCACCCCTATCGTGTAAATTTTTCCAAGAGGGCCATGATGAAGAAAGAGGTGTCTTATTTATTGGAAAATGAGATGGCAATCCCCAGTGGCAGTCCTTGGAGTTCCCCCTGCCTACTAATTCCAAAGCCTGACGGGACTCAGAAGTTTTGCACTGACTACCGGAAGGTGAACAATGTTACTATACCTGACTCATTTCCTTTACCCCGAATGGACGATTGCATAGACACCATTGGCTCGGCTGCTTATGTCACTAAGCTTGATTTGTTAAAAGGCTACTGGCAGGTGCCTTTAACCCCTCGTGCTTCTGAGGTGTCTGCTTTTGTAACCCCTGACAGTTTCTGCCAGAACACCGTAATGGCGTTTGGAATGAGGAACTCCCCTGCCACATTTCAACTTTTGGTAAACATTGTATTGGCCGATGTTCCTGATTGCACAGCATATCTTGACGACCTGGTGGTTCATTCCACTACCTGGCTGGATCATATGAGTACCTTAAGAGCTGTGTTTGCAAGATTGGCCAATGCTTCTTTGACCCTTAATTTAGCCAAATGTGAGTTTGGAAAGGCCACGGTTACCTATTTGGGTAAAGAGGTGGGGCGGGGTCAGGTTCGTACAGTGACAGCCAAGGTAGACGCTATTATCCGTTTCCCTGCCCCTGTCACTCGTCGGGAATTACGCCGATTCTTAGGCATGACCGGTTATTATCGTACTTTTTGTCGGAATTTCTCTACTGTTGTCGCCCCGATGACACGGTTACTCAGCCCTTCAGTGTCCTTTGTGTGGACTGCTGAGTGTCAGTCTGCCTTTGAGGCGGTGAAGGCTCTGTTATGTACTTCTCGTGTTCTTTCTGCCGCTGATTTTGAGAAACCGTTTAAGTTGGAGGTGGATGCCAGTTCCGTGGGTGCAGGCGCTGTATTGTTGCAGGAACATGATGGTCTGGATCACCCCGTTTGTTACTTCTCTCGCAAGTTCAGCAGCTGTCAGTCCCGTTATTCCACTATTGAGCAGGAGACCCTAGCCCTGTTGTTTGCTTTACAATATTTTGAGGTTTATGTTGGATCCAGTGTGTTGCCGGTTGTGGTGTACACAGACCACAACCCGCTACTATTCTTGAGCTGCATGTATAACCACAACCAGCAGCTTATGCGTTGGGACTAGACCGGGTTAGGAAGGATTAGAGATATAGAAGCGTAGGGACCTTTTTATTGTTTTCATTGATTGGACCCCGTTCTCTAAGTCCCTTCTCCTACCTTCCCTATTGTGTCTATTGTGTTTTGGTGGGATGGGTGTTCCTGTAAATGGGTATGTTATGGTTTTGTTTAATTAATAACTAACCTGCCCCAGGGTGGGGATACCCCTAACTTCTGACTGTCGTGTCTTATTTAATTGGTTGCACCTCCACACTTCTGCATGGTCCATACCTTGTCATCTTGTGCATTAGCATGGGTAACTACGTCTCCACCTCAGACGAGAACCACCCGAGGGGAGTACGTAACAACTGTTAAATGTGAGGTCTGAGTCTATCAGAACGCCAAGATTATGCACTTGGTCCCTGGTTTTTAGGTCTAGGGAATCCAGCTCTAATACAAGTTCTCTTATTTTGGTTGCCAAACCATCTGTTTAATTGTAGACAATTTTGGTTCATCCAGGTATTCATGTGCTCTATACAGTGGCAGTGAGTCTATTGAGCTGTTGTCATACATTTTGAGAGCTATATATATTTGAGTATCATCTGCATAGCTAGGATAGTTAATGTTGTTGTTCTGTATAATTTGCCCCAGAGGTATCATATAGAGATTGAACATTGAACCAAACAGGATAAACGTTTATGTTTCATGCTGGCCCTAAACAAATCGTTAAGTTAACCCTGATTATTGCTGTATTTCTCCACATGAAAAATCCATAAAAAAATGACTAATCCATAAAAAAATACATATATACAGAAATCTACACAAAATTTGACACTACCCAAACTTTTCTAAACCTTTGTAAATTCAAACAAAAGAATGTATTTGTTTCTGCACTGCTAACTTGCTCGCTAAAGGCAATAACTGGCTAAGACAGAGAAAGAGGACAGAAGAAACTATTCAATACATTTCAACACAACAGGACATGGATTCGGGAATGATCGCGCTGGTCATTGTTATCTTCTTTGTCTAGGTTTTGGGGTTAGGTGTGCTGTTTTTTTTGTTTTCTTTTAGAATTGGCCCTGTTTTTTTTTTTACCCACTTACATTTTCCTTACACACCATTTCATACAGTTAAACTAAACTCATTATCGTTTAAATAAGGCAACATTTGAAATACCAGCAGTCCTTGAAATTAGATTAAGAAGAAAATGTTTTTAATAGTTGGCTGAGAATTTGTAATGATACCAAGTAAATTTGTAGGTGATTAAGACTAGTAACAGCCAGGAGGTGTTGGAAAAAATAATGGTGACATTTTGTAGTTTTTGTGTGAGTAATATGGGGTGTCTTACCCCAGGGGACGTTTTGCCCCATGTTACCCTATGTATCTATACCATACTTTATCATACCTTTAGGAGTCATATATACCACAAACTCTTGTACAGGTAAAGAGGAGGGGTTTGCATGAATCTCTCCTCCTTCCATTTAACAAAAAAGTCAGTTATCATCACCAATACTGATCGTTATTGCATCAATGTCATTCATGTAGGTCTTACGCTGCTATATTATTGTGCTAGGGGAGTAGGGTCAGTTCTCCTTCTTCACTATAAATCCTTGTTGATATGAGGAATGCATTTTCTAAATATTCCTAGTCTCCTCCCTTCTTGAACTTAGGAGTGCATGAGGTCCTGGCCCACATCTGCGGAGTACCTGGCTTGGGGGACCCGTTGCTGTCCCTGTCCAGAGTCCTCCTGGTTGTGTTGCAGATCGAGACGATGCCTGACGATTTCAGCTGCCACTGTGCTGACACCCCCCCCCCCCCCCGCCACTGAAATTCAACACTACTGTTTGGGGGTCTAAGGCCAGGTGTTTTGTAAAAGCACTTTGTGACATCTGCTGATGTTAAAAGGGCTTTATAAATAAATCTGATTGATTGATTGAAATTTGACGTATAATAGAAAACTAACGTTGCTAGGCTGTTAAACGAAATAGCTTTGGTAGTGTAAAGTTCGTCTTTAGTCTCGTTGGCATGCGCTCAATTCTTATATGACTATTCCAAGTAGTAAGATACTTTTATAATATAAAATATACTATTATTGTCTTGTAAGCTATTAAAACAGCCATGAAAAAGCCATAAAGTTGTTATTTGTAGTGCAAGTAAAATATTCAATTAACTCAAATAGTAAATATACACAATGCCTAATGGTTCCAATGTTCCAAACGGTCCTGTACTAAACAGTAATGTAGTACTGTACTGTATGTATTATGCAATTTGAGATTGAGCCGTAGTTTTACATTGGGTATTCTATGATTTTAATTAGCATGTATACTTACTTAAAGGCAATTAAAGCAAATGTGTAGACATTGGTCACCTTCTGATGAGATTTAAATGGATATCAAAATCCAAGTTTCAAGTTTGAGTTATTTGTCACATGTACCAAATAACACAGTGTCATCCAGCACAAGGAAATTCTCATGACATGGCACCCAACATCTACATAGTAGGAGTTAAGATAAATATATAAAGCAAAAAGAGGAGAATACGGCCGATAGTAGAACCTCGGATTCAGGAGGAACAGTGTGGTTTTCGTCTGGGCCGTGGAACACTGGACCAGCTCTATACCCTCTACGGCACAGGTGTTGAACCGGTTCCACAAAGGGCCGAGTGTCTGCAGGTTTTTGGTTTTTCCTATAAATTGGTTCCTAGTTCATACCTAAACAACCAGGTGAGGGTAGAAACTAACCAATCAGTGACCTAATTAACCAATCAAGTACAAGGAGAGAGCAAAAACCTGCAGACACTCGGCCCTCCGTGGAACCGGTTTGACACCTCTGCTCTACGGGGTGTTGGAGGGTTCATGGGAGTTTGCCCAACCAATCCACATGTGTTTTGTGGATTTGGAGAAGGCATTCGACTGTGTCCCTCGCGGCATCTTGTGGAGGGTGCTTCGGGAATATGGGGTCCTGGTTCCTTTGCTAAGGGCTGTCAGGTCCCTGTACAACCTAAGCAGGAGCTTGGTCCGCATTGCCGGCAGTAAGTCAGACTTGTTCCCAGTGCATGTTGGACTCCGGCAGGGCTGCCCTTTGTCACCGGTTCTGTTCGTAATTTTTATGGACAGAATTTCTAGGCGCTGCCAGGGGCCGGAGGGTGTCAGGTTTGGGGACCACACAATTTCGTCTCTGCTCTTTGCAGATGATGTCGTGTTGGCCCCTTCTAACCAGGACCTTCAGCATGCACTGAGACGGTTTGCAGCCGAGTGTGAAGCGGTTGGGATGAAAATCAGTACCTCCAAATCCAAGGCCATGGTCCTCAGTCGGAAAAGAGTGGCTTGACCACTTCAGGTTGGTGGAGAGTGCCTGCCTCAAGTGGAGGAGTTTAAGTATCTAGGGGTCTTGTTCACGAGTGAGGGAAGGATGGAACGGGAGATTGACAGACGGATTGGTGCAGCTTCTGCAGTAATGCAGTCGATGTATCGGTCTGTCGTGGCGATATTGAGATGTCTGGATGACTGGGTTAGAACATCTCCAAAACTGCAGCCCTTGTGGGGTGTTCTCGGTCTGCAGTGGTCAGAAAAAGCAGTCAACCGGCGACAGGGTCCTGGGCGGCCAAGGCCCATTGATGCACGTGAAGCTGGCCCGTGTGGGTTACTGTAGCTCAAACTGCTGAAAAGGTAAATGCTGGTACTGATAGAAAGGTGTCAAAATGTATGTGCCTCGACAGATCATATTAGGCAGGTGGTCATAATGTTATTCCTGATCGGTGTACATAATATACATAACAATGTAAACTAGCTGCAATTAGGAAAATCCATAATATGGGTAAAAGTATTGATTATTATAGATACATATGAGCGTAATAAGCTTATGAATGCCATATGAGAGGGAATATTCTAGTGTACATTGAAAGTACCTGAAAAGACATCAGAGCATCTGGAATGTTCATGTGTGAACAGTATGATCATGAATCACTGTTGTTGGTTGAGGAGCCTTAATAAATACTATTAATGTAATAACTGCCAATAACATAATAGTTTTCATTATTAATGTAATAAGTCAATAATGTAATTTCTCATAAATCTAATAACATTTCTGAACCAATAACGTAACAAGTTTTTGCCCATAATGTAATAAGTTCTTACATTATTGTCGGGGTTTTAAAAAATGCAATAATTGGAGCCGATAATATAATAATATACTTATTTCACTGCTCAAAAACCTGCTCAAAAACCTGACCAATCCTGACCCTGAATCTTAGTCCTAACTCTGAGAAAGAACATACAACTATCTCTGTCTTTATCTCTCTCGGAATTAAGACTATTTGTTTGTAGACTTATCACCAGCCTTGCCTTCTACTCTTTAATCATTTGA
Organism: Esox lucius; assembly: GCF_011004845.1. NCBI lineage: Eukaryota > Metazoa > Chordata > Actinopteri > Esociformes > Esocidae > Esox > Esox lucius. Next base: position 20,080,843 of record NC_047570.1, on the reverse strand, counting down.
GTACCAAATGAAGTGGGAGCACACATGCTTGCAACACTATTACTCTTATGTCACATAATGTGAAATACAAACCTCTTTGATGATGCTTTGTCCTCGAATACAAAGACCACCATTTATTTTCATTAAATAATTTCATCTTTATTTAAACATTTTTAAATAACTTTTTCAAGCAAACTATTTCAACCATGCTATTATAGCTATTCAGCCCTCTCCTCCCCCCTCTCTCTCTGTGTACTGTATTTATACCAAACCTGACTCCTGAAAGGTTACATGAAAATGTATTACCAAATCAGAATGCTTGCCCTATATACAGTGGGGAGAACAAGTATTTGATACACTGCCGATTTTGCAGGTTTTCCCACTCACAAAGCATGTAGAAGTCTGTCATTTTTATCATAGGTACTTTTCAACTGTGAGTGACGGAATCTAAAACAAAAATCCAGGAAATCACATTGTATGATTTCCTGGTTTGATTCATTAGCATTAGGAAAACCTGCAAAGTGTATCAAATACTTGTTCTCCCCACTGTACATCCCTATCTGTATATTGACCCTTCCTTAGTTCTGTCATCGAGTTTCACATACTTAATTCCAAATTTCATCTGTGCACTTTGCTGCTGCTCTCTTGCTTTTATTCATCAACCTTTTCCCAGAGGTAAAGGTCACCATTCAGGAGGTGTTGCAATCAGACTGCCAGCTCCGCAATACAGATGTTGAGCTCCAGCAGTGTGCTGTGGAGTACCTAGGCTGAATGCTTGTTTCTGTTCTCGTCCTCCATGATTGTTGGGCAGCATTGACACTTTCATTACTATCATTCAATCCAACTGAAAGAAATTGTTTGTTAGGGTGTGGTTTTTCAGGAAACAGTAGAGGAAGCCAGTCTTATAACAGTGGATATAAAAATTATACACACCCCTGGTAAAATGCCAGGTTTTTGAAAAGAATGAGACAAAGATAAATCATGTCAGAACTTTTTCCACTTTTATTGTGACCGATAATGTGAACAATTCAATGGGGGAAAAACAAACCAGGTTTGTACATCACAAAAAGTGGTGTATAGACTTTTTATATCCACTGTAGATGAACACCAATTCGGAAAAGGACGCTCAGTATTTATTCTACCTGCTGGTCATTATATTCTTACCTATTCTATTGTTACTTCCCTCAAGGCAACTGTGCCGGAAGAGAAGACTCCTCTACCCGAGCGAGAGTCCTATATACTGGCCAAACTATGGAAAAAGGGACCAGAGAATCTGCATCACAACTTGGATGAAAACTGCAAAGAACACAATGCCAATTTGAGAGATATAGACCACATCTTCTCATGTGTTGTTACTAATTTGATCCTGTATACACTGTATTTGCATTCTTGCACCTGTCTGAGCCAACATTTTGCTCTTCTCAGCTGTGTACATTCCTTAGCTTTCTTCACCTCTTATTCTGTACTGCTTCTATAATTTTTTCTTTGTAAATTAGAACTCTCTTGTTTGTTGGGGATCTTCTGGCTCCAGTCCCTGCCCTGGTTGCACCTCTTGCCAGTCGTCCATTTCCAATATCTTCTTTTTCCTAACTGCAAGCCCCTTCACCCCCATATCCCCTTTGCTTTCCTGATGTTGCTCTCTGCTGGGCTCCTTTGTCAGGTTGTGGTTGTTTTGGATTCTCGTGCCTTTCATTTCTCAGTTGTCCAGGTTTATCACACTTTCCTGACAAATGGGGTTGTCGCAATTTTCTTAAAACTATATTTAAAAATATTTGTGCATAAAAAAATATTCAGATTATATTTGAATAAATACAGTATATTAAAATGTGTTTTTGTGAAAAGAGAAAACAAAACAGTGTTGTGCCCATTGTGTCCAGTACAATGGAAAATCCGAAAAACAACGATAAACAATTTACATTCAACATTGTGGCACCTATTAAACAAATTATTCTAACAGTTCCAGTTGAACTGGACCATTTGCAGTTTAGTTTTGTCTTGTCCTGTCATGCCCTCTCCTGGTCTTTAGTTGCTTCACATGTCCTTATTTGGTCTTCCTGTCTTCCCTCAGTCAGTCATCTTACTCACCCGTGTTTCCACTCATCTGTGCCCTCCTGTTCCCTTGTTTGCCTGTGTATTTAGTTCTGTCCTTTTCTCCCAGTCCTTGTTGGTTATTGTTTGTCATAAGACACTTTTGCATTTGTTATGTTGTTCCAGTTTGGTTGGATTAAATTTACTTGTTTCTTTGAACTCTTGTGTTGTTAACCCTGAGTTGTCAGTGTCACGATGGTGGTTCACTTGTTACCGGGTAACATCGCCATGGTAATTTAGGCTGCACACCCAGGGGCGACTGGTCATTAGGGGCAGCCTCACCTGTTGTCAACCGAAAGAACTGCAACTCATATTATTTATTATCTATGAATATAGCATCTTCCTAAATTGTATATCATTTGTGTTAGGATTTTATGTCATGTTCATTGGTCCCTGCCTTGCTGATTCAGACTGCGTTCTGCCGATTCGAGTATGCAATAGTAGGCCATAGGCTATGGGTGAATGTGGGGCTAGCCCCTCTCTCACAATGCAATGTATATTGTATGTGTGAAAATATTAATACGCATGCTCAGAATGTTAGTGTGATCAATGTAGATCACACGAATTAGACAGCCGGTAGCCCCACTATAGCGTAATTTTGTATTTCAGACCTGTCTGTCTGGAGCCAACATTAGTCGGCAAGAAGAGCGAGGAGGGTAGATTGTCTTAGCTAGCTTGTTAGCGTCACAAATGCCAGATTACATGAGAAAATGAATGAAGTGGATTTCATACTCGAGCACCGGTTTGAAACCCTTAAATTGGAGGAGAAACTTGAAGTAAAGTGACTTGGTGCACATCAGCCAGAGGATATTTTCATCACTCAAACTGCTGGTAAAATTAACCATGGGTTTAATGGGGAGTGGATTTTGAAGAAAAAGTGGCTAACGGTTAGCATTCAAAAGAAGGCACCCTTCTGTTTTCCATGTCTGCTATTTGGTGGAGATGGTACTAGGTCGAGGAAGGGTTACAAAGATTTGAAACATCTTTCTGAGAGGATTGCAAAACATGAGAGCAGCAGGAGTCATCTGGACAATGTTGTGAAATTGGGCTTACTTGGAAGGGTAAATGTCGCAGCCCACGTTGACAGTGCATACAGGCATTCCATTGAGTAGCATAACAAACAGGTGGAGGAAAACAGATGCGTTCTCAGTCGGATCATTACATGAATTAAACTGGGTGGAAAATGTGGAACCGCAATGTGGGGGCACAACGAGTGCGGACTCCCTGAATCCTGGAATATTCAGATGTATTTTTGTGACTGTGTAAGGGGCGAATCGAGACCTCAGAGGCACTATGACGCTCAGCCCATCTCCAAAGGGACATTTAGCATTGCACAAAATGAACTGTTAGACTGTATATATGACGTGTACAAACAAATGGAAAAGACATAATTTGATGCCATACAGGCAGATGAGACAACTGATGTCCCCTGTAAATGTCCCCATCTCTCACTCTCTCCCACTCGTTGGCTTTCTCTCTCTCTTTCTCTCTTTGGCTTTCTCTCTCTCTCTCTCTCACTCCCACTCGTTGGCTTTCTCTCTCTCTCTTTCTCTCGTTGGCTTTCTCTCTCTCTCTCTCTCTCTCCATTTCAGTACAGTGAACTCATTGTTATGTTCAAGAAACCAATTTGAAATGATTCGAGCTTTGTGACATGGTGCATTATCCTGCTGGAAGTAGCCATCAGAGGATGGGTACATGGTGGTCATAAAGGGATGGACATGGTCACAAACAATGCTCAGGTAGGCCGTGGCATTTAAACAATGCCCAATTGGCACTAAGGGGCCTAAAGTGTGCCAAGAAAACATCCTCCACACCATTACACCTCCACCAGCAGCCTGCACAGTGGTACCAAGGCATGATGGATCCATGTTCTTGTTAGAAATCGGCCGTTTCGTATAGTGGTTGTAATAATTAGCATACCCGTTTGTCAAGGGAGAGAGAAAGTATATTATTTATTGCAGCATTAGAAAGTCTTGTTCATGAGATTACGGACCTGGTCTTCCTTACACAACCTCAATCTCATCTCAGTCAATCTCTTCTCACTGTAATGTTGGTTACCAGCTAGCCTATACATTAAGGGCGTTTCTAACTTTTTAGGAGTCAACCCCCATGCCATATGGCCATCGTAAACATTCCTGTCATAAGAGCGCTACCTACTGAGAGATAATCTAAACAGAGGTGTTTCTGTTGTTCTCATTATCTAGGCACATTCACTTCCAATGAAACGTACATTCATATTGTAATTGTTAATGCTCAGATTCTACATTCTCATTCTGTTTACGACAAATTCTGACTCTACCATCTGAATGTCTCAACAAAAATCGAGACTCATCAGGCCAGGCAACATTCTTCCAGTCGTCAACTGTCCAATTTTGGTGAGCTTGTGCAAATTGTAGCCTCTTTTTCCTATTTGTAGTGGAGATGAGTGGTACCCGGTGGGGTCTTCTGCTGTTATAGCCCATCCGCCTCAAGGTTGTGCGTGTTGTGGCTTCACAAATGCTTTGCTGCATACCTCGGTTGTAACGAGTGGTTATTTCAGTCAAAATTGCTCTTCTATCAGCTTGAATCAGTCGGCCCATTCTCCTCTGATCTCTAACATCAACAAGGCACTTTCGCCCACAGGACTGCCGCATACTGGATGTTTATCCCTTTTCACACCATTCTTTGTAAACCCTAAAATGGTTGTGCGTGAAAATCCCAGTAACCAAGCAGATTGTGAAATACTCAGACCGGCCCATCTGGCACCAACAACCATGCCACGCTCAGAAAATGGCTTAAATCACCTTTCTTTCCCATTCTGACATTCAGTTTGGAGTTCAGGAGATTGTCTTGACCAGGACCACACCCCTAAATGCATTGCAGCAACTGCCATGTGATTGGTTGATTAGATAATTGCATTAATGAGAAATTGAACAGGTGTTCCTAATAATCCTTTAGGTGAGTGTATATATTCGGAGGGAGTTACATACTTTTGTCAGCTTCTTGAGCCGTATGTTTCGAGTGCGACACATTAAGGTAGTGCGCTTACAGTTTCACATACTATGCATAGCGTAGCGTTTTTGTTTTTTTATATCAAATGCACCATACTCCTTTCATGGGGTTCCCCAGAGTGATCCACCTTCTGATAACAGCATCGCTGGATGAGAGTGAAGGCGATTTTGCTAATCGCAAATCATTCCACAGCATCAACTTTCAGATTAAGGAAGAATTAGGATAGTCAGTGTTTGTTCATGGTGGTATATTGCCTACAGTGTTGCCAACTTAGCGACTTTGTCGCTAGATTTAGCGACTTTTCAGACCCTTTAGCGACTTATTTCAAAGAAGTGACTAGCGACAAATCTAGCGACTTTTTGTGGTGTTATTGGAGACTTGTTCTTACTCTTCTCAACGAGCAGCGGGTGCCGCCGTGGGCCCCTCCCCCATCGGAAAGCACTCCCAGTCCTCGCACAGCAGTTCCTCCGAGCTGCAGTCAGAGCAGGAGATGTTAACTCCTCCGCGTCCAGACTGAAAATGAATCGCGCATACGCTCTGCCAGAGTGTCTCTTTTGGGTAACTTTCGCCAGTCCCAAGACTGGATAAAGGAGGAGGGTTGTTTAAAAAAAAAAAAAGAATCGACAGAAGAAAGTTAATTTGTAGTTCTAAACATATTTAGGGTGTTTTTACTCACTTTTTGTCTCTCCTACAATGTTATTCCTCTCCTACAGGCAGCGTCCATCATGTGCAGTTGGTGCAGTTCTCTTAATCCATGACCATGATGATGTCTCCCCTTGTGTGTCACTCTAAATGTTTATTTATTTTCTAGCCTTTTGAGTTTGACTTAAATAGCGCCCCCTTTTTGATTTGTTCTTTGTTTTTTTTCTCAGGTGATTATTTCTTGTACATGGACAACACTTATAAATACGCATGTATATTCTTTTCCCCAACGAGAGTTTTGTATGTTAAAAAATAAAAAAATAATCCATTAATGATGCTAATGGAAATTATGCAAATTAGGAGATGACGTTATTTAGCGATTTCTAGCAACTTTTAGGACAGCCAATAGCGACTTTCCTTACTGAGGAGTTGGCAACACTGATTGCCTACATGGACAGTGGACACCAAAGGTTTTCAGAAAAAGCAGTATGCTGGACAATGAAAAGTAATTCCTTTGTAGCATATAGAAATATTCACACGGCACACGTGTCACAGTTGGACTATCTTTCCCCCTCACATAGAGTCCTTTCAAATGCGCATTAATGTTTCACTTTTCACTTATTATATTTATTTACTTTTTACTCCCAAAACGCTTACAGTGCCAGGGTTGCAACGGACGGTGAAAATTGTCTTATACCCCATACGAATTTATCTAAACAACACATTAATTTAATGGAGTGCACAAAGTGGAGTGGTAGGTATAGTCAGATCTAGTTGTACCTTAATGATGGGGCAGTACTGATAAGCTTTGTTACTTACACATGTACAGTCTGCAATTTGTTGCCAGCTTTCCTTCCTGGTTTTGGCAGCGTCAACTGTTGCTTTTATTCTTCATATTTCTCTAAAATTATCGTTTGCTCCTCTTGAATGTATGAAATATGCGGCTCTATTAGACGTGTCCATGTTTGCGATTGCTCATATGTTGCAGACACTGCGTGCCCCTTTTATGTGAACACGCTCGTCGCTAGATTGGTAAAACCTGGCTCACACTGCTGAACTGAAGCGCATGTCTGCTCTACTGCCTCACGTTGTTAATTGACATATTCATTGAAATCAGCTTAGATTTATGTCAGCTAGTCCAAAAAACAAGCTGTGCAATCCCAGCTCCATTAATTGTTATGTTGATACCGGCATCAGTCCAACCTTGTTTACCAACCAACACCTAAAGCCTTAGGCTAATGATAACCACTCGGGGTTGCTGTTTGTGTTTTCTTGGACTATTTTCTGTACTGTGAAATTAATGCTGGCGGTCAAATCACCTCCACCATTTCCAGTCTAACCAATGTTAAATCCTAAATCAATATGTAGCTATATCTGCTCTGTCATTCTGTAATTGTCAAAATGTGCCCAGAAATATAGTTACGAGAGCAACCGAAAAAATGCTGCTTGTGCAAAGGTGGCAAAGATCATTGGCGTAATAACATTTGATTATCGCTATTGTTATCTCAATTTGTGATTCATGATGGAAATGTAGTTATTCTGTTAATAGGGAATTATTCCATTCAAAAAAAAAAATTTCTTTTTGACTGGTCACGACCCTGTGACTCATGCATCCGCAGCCGGATGCTCTATCCACTATTCATTTTTAAGGGTGGAGTACGAACTGAAATGGTATGAGTCATAGACATAAATGACCCATTAAACCTTGCGGCCTAACGGGAAAAGCGGGTCTTTCAGTTACTGCAACATTCATTTCTTCTATTCTATTTTGAAATAAGATCTTTGTGTCAATGTAGACTTGGAGGGGCTGTACTACAAAGGGAGTTTAACCTACTCAGATTTAACACAACTGCACGGCATACAGAGTACTACACAACTACTACACCCATTTTTTATTCTAATATTTTGAGACGCTGGATTTTTTATTTCCATGAGCTGTGAAGTCGGTATTGCAGTTTCCGGTTTACTCACTAATACTCATCGGCATTAGTAAACACCTAAACTCACAACAAGATGAGTGATGCTGTTATACTGAAAAAAAAGAAATATAATGTAAGTGACTAATTTAAGTTTCAAGGTACAAGTGGGGCATCATTTTAATCAGGAGAATGTCCTCTTTTTAATAAAATATGGATGGCGCCATTCAATGACTTCAAACACTAGACAAGAAATTGTCAGAAAAGGCTATTTTATTTATATACTTCCACGTAACGCAGGTTTAAGCGCAATTAATACCATATAGGACCAGATATTTAATTCCTATGCCAGTTGTTATTTTTCAGTTTTGTTGTGAAATGAGGTTACAGTAGTAAAATAAAAGAGGAGACCTGTTTTGGTGCTTTTTTGAGGCTATGGAATTTTAAGCTTCATTCAGGTTAGAAGAGGCTGAATGAAGGTTCGTTTCAGTTCACTTGCTATGGGGACGCACTAGCGTTCCAACTCAGCCAGCGTTCTTTTGCCGTTTTTGAGGCTAGGGTGAATTGTTATGCGTTCTATTGTCCTGCCTAATACTACACTAAAAAGGAACATGTCGCCAACTAGCTTAGCCGATAGCCGGCCGGCACACCACAGTAAACTACTTACCCTCTTAGTTGTGCAGATAACTCAATACATAGAGTTTGAATTCCCTTGTTCCGCTTGCTTGTTGGAGCAGGGGACCAGGCATCAACAATTCGATGGACATCACTAATGCTTATTTTAGGCAGGTCTTGGAGACATCTACTAAAAACTGAAATTTTGGGCAACGCTGGTGATCGCCTTAAGTAAACACGGAAAATGATATGCCGACATCTGGCTAAAGCAGAAGTTCGTCCATACGCTTGTGCACAGAGCCTATTGATAGATGGTGGGATTCAGCGGATAGAGAAACTAACACTGGCGAGAGCTGTGATTGTTACATGTGGAGACGTTTCCCTTAATTCCTGAATAAACATTGGAGAAGCCTCTAACCCTGAATCATTCTTTCACCTGTGCAAATCTACATGAACAACTATTAGCCTATAGGGTTAAAAAGACGTAGATCCAACAAGAGCTAACAGACAGGTATGTAGTTTAAAATGTATCACCCATTCGTTGCACTGAGATTTATAACCGGATGTCTTATGATGTACAGAAAAAGATAAAGGCATTCCGCTATAAACTGGCTGAAAACTTATTCTGGAGAAAAATGCAGATTGCATCTCTTTTTCTTGTAATTATGTTTTTTCATTTATTTTTTGTCTTAAGATCTGTTCGTGTTCCTCAAAATGATAAATTAAATCATGCCTTCTAAGACATTATTTATGTTAGAGACCGAACCCCTCCACTCTTACTCAAATGGTCTGTCCCATTTTGTTTCTCACCGCAGCAGTCAAAACAAAGCTGGCTTTCTCAGTCACCCTGAGCCTGCCACAAAAAACAGTTTTTATGATATGAAACACTCATGTGAGCGGGGCAGAAAGAAGAAGAGGAAAATAGCGTGAGTTTACATAACAGTAATAGCTTAGCAGTTGCACCTACTACTTGTGTCATAAACGTTAATAGCTTAACGGCTGTAGCTGAATATGATGGTTTGACATATACTAAAGACATATTCTAACATCACACATTTTGATTACAATGACGCCAATATTGATTGTGATAGCGATAGCTACAGTCCTACGGATCACAAATTAGCGATGTTGATGTTTACTCTCCCCTGGCTGTGTAGTGACACAGAATATAATGTCTGATCCAGGTAGCCTATATGTGGCCCTCCCAGCTGACAGATAAGGAAAGGTGCAGCATAGTGAGAAAAGGAAGTTATATTAATGTATTTGATTGATCATGATTAAGAAACTGTACACTTGAACAAAGTGGCTAAGTGCTTTGTGCGTCACTGTGGTTGTAACATATAAGGCAGTATGTACCCTTCAGATAATTATTTTTAATAGATTTACGCAATGGGGCAGCAAAGCAAGTGTCTTTTGGAAGTGGCAGTAATAGTTAACAATGCAGAAAAAAGGTATGTTCAAATTGTTGCCGCTATGGCTTTGATAAGGACCACTAGGTAAAAATAGATGATGTTGGGGCCTCAACCAGTTTCGGACTAGGACCCCAAAATCACTAAAACTGCCACTGACTGATCCATGGATATTATATTGCATTTAGAATTCAATAATTTAATTAAAACAATCCCAAATAGCAACCAAGCGGGTGATTGCAAATTGTTTTATTGACAGTGTGCCGATGGCAAATGATTAAAAAAATGGCAGCCAAACTCCTACCGATTACACCATTTTCCCACACCCCAGCTGCTGTCCACCAGCTCTTAACCCACCAGGCGACACTCCAGCTGCCCATGAGAGGCAATAAAAAAAAAACATCCTGCACCTGCTGTCACTTATTGTTTATATATTTTACCAATATTTAACATCCTTTTTGAAAAGAGGGCACGCCGAGGATCACAGTGAATAGAATATTTTATGAATTAATTCCATATATATATATATTTTTTAAAATTGACAAGTGTAAGTGCCATTTTAACACAAGTGAACATGAAGTGACAAATCAAAAATAAAATATATCTGGATAAACATTTTCACACCGCGCCTGTCAGCATGGTGCGCAGGCAACAACCTGGCCCTCAACGCAAAGAAACCCAAGGAGCTCATTGTGGATTACTGGAAGTTTAAAGGCTGCAATCATGCCCCAGTTCTCATTTATGGCACTGAAGTGGAGTGTCGAGCTTCAAATTCTTGGGTGTCCACATCTCTTGGGCCCTCTCCTGGATCCTCAACACCACAGCCCTAATCAAATAGGCACACCACCGGCCAGTACTTTTTGAGGAGGCTGAAGAAGGCTTGTCTGTCCACCAAGATCCTTGTGAACTTTTACCGCTGCAAAATCGAGAACATTCTGACTAACTGCGTCACAGTGTGGTTTAGCGGTTGCTCCCTATCTGAACGGAAGGCCCTGCAACGGGTGGTGAAAACCACCACCCAATTAAAATGTTTTGATTACAAATTCGTTGTACTGTTCTTGTCCTTGTTCAATGACAATAAAGTTGAATCAAATCTAATTAGAATGGAAAATTGTACTGCAGTGAGCTGTGTAGAATTGGACTCTACACAAGATGACATAGCTTTCTGTTCTGTTAGATTTAAATGCATACTTAACAATTGAATACCAACTCTTTTAAATTCCATTCTGATTAAAAGGTATACATAACTGCAGTTTTAACAGCTGGCTATAATACCATGAGGATTGACTCAAGTGTACACAGGCAGCATTTACCGGTACTAGGGAAGAAATGGGAACATTGCAGACTGCAAAGATGTTTATAAAGCTTTGTGGTCTGCTGCTGTTCGACTTGACATTAAAACATTTTAATCTTAAAACTTAAACTCCAACACAAACTACAGAACAATTAATTTGTGAGACAGGCATGTAGTTAGGGCAAAAATCTCATACATTTTCTCTCCGGATGTGTCAGCCACCACATACTGAAACTTCACCAGCCAAACTACAGAGTATGGACTTGGTGTAAAAACAACATGATCTAAAACATACCAAAAACAACATGTAGACTTCTGGACAAAGATATTGTGCACATATGAGGCAAGTAGGAATATGTACCAGTAATGGCTTGCCTTCTTTAAAGCGGACTGCAGCACTATGATACATTCTGAAGTTTACAGAAACATCTTGTCGACTCTAACCAAATGCCTCAAAACTTGGCTTTTCACAAAGCTGCAGGACAATAACCCTAAAACATACTTCTAAAAAAAACAGGGAGATTTGTAGGGAGAAAATGTAGATTGGTCCTGACTAGATAATTAATTTACCTGACCTGAATCCAACTGAGGATGTGTTTCACTTACCAAAGACAGGACTAAAGCCAAATAGACCCTGATAGAAATTGGTACTGACAATGGCTGCTGTGCATGCTTGGCAGGGCATCACCAGGAAAGTTACTCCACACCTGGTGATGTCTGTGGGTCATGGAATTCAGGCCAAAATGTTATTCAAAGAATTTGCAACCAAGTACTAAATGTGACAACTTTATTTAAGGTTGATAGTTAGTCCTATTTTATGTTTGTTCCACTAAAATGGAGGGCCATAAAAGGTCTTTAATTTCTACTTGGATTGTGTTTTATGGATGTAAATACACCGATCAGCCATAACATTATGACCACCTGCCTTATATTGTGTAGGCCCCTTTTGGCTGCCAAAACAGCCCTGACCCGTTGAGGAATGGATCCCACTAGACCTCTGAAGGTGTGTTTTGTATTTGGCACCAAGACGTTAGCAGCAGATCCTTTAAGTCCTGTAAGTTGTGAGGTGGGGCCTCCATGGATCAGACTTGTTTGTCCAGCACATCCCAAAGATGCTCGATTGGATTCAGATCTGGAGAATTTGGAGTCCAAGTAAACACCTTGAACTCATTGTTGTGTTCCTCAAACCATTCCTGAACCATTTTTGCTTTGTGGCAGGGCGCATTATCCTGCTGAAAAAGGCAAATGCCATCAGGGAATACCGTTGCCATGGGTGCACATGGTCTGCAACAATGCTCAGGTAGGTGGTACGTGTCAAAGTAACATCCACATGAATGGCAAGACCCAAGGTTTCCCAGCAGAACATTGCCCAAAGTATCACACTTGCCTCTTTCCCATAGTGCATCCTGGTGCCATGTGTTCTCCAGGTAAGCGAGGCACATGCACCTGGCCATCCATGCGATGTAAAACAAAACATGATTCATCAGACCAGGCCACCTTTTTCCATTGCCCCGTGGTCCAGTTCTGATGCTCATGTGCCCTTTGCAGGTGCTTTCAGCAGTTACAGGGGTACCCTGACTGGTCTGCGGCTACGCAACAAACACCTTTCTAGCACCAGCATTACATTTTTCAGCAGTTTGAGCTACAGTAGCTGTTGGATCGGACCACACAGGCCGGCCTTCACCCCCCATGTGCATCAATAAGCCCTGGCCGCCCATGACCCTGCCACCGGTTCACAGATTTTCTCCTTCCTTTGACCACTTTTGATAGATACTGACCACTGCAGACCAGGAACACCCCACAAGGGCTGCAGTTTTGGAGATACTCTGACCCAGTCATCTAGCCATCACTATTTGGCCTTTGTCAAAGTCGTTCAGATCCTTACACTTGCCCATTTTTCAACTTTGAGGAAGGAATGTTTACTTGCTGCCTAATATACCCCACCCACTGACAGGTGCCATGATAACAAGTTGATCAGTGTAATTCACTTCACCTGTCAGTGGTCATAATGTTATGGCTGATCGGTGTGTACTCAAACAAAAGCTAACAGTCTGCACTTTAACTTCATATTCAATGTTTCATTTAAAATTCAACATGCCATAGTACAGGGCCAAAACTGCACAATTTAGGTCACTGTCAAAATACATAGAATGCACTGTAGAACTTTTAACTCTTAATATCATTTGCAAATGTGTGAGTGCAATCTGCTGTGTATGTATAGCATACAAAAGGGTTTTCGTTCAGATTAGCATGTGTAAATATTGATATAACAAGCAAATACTATCAATCACTATATATTTATAAGTGATGGATCAGTTCAATACATTATAGTTTTTTTTTTAATTAAATGCAAACTAAATATAAAAACAGTAATGTCCTTTAAACGTTCACATGGAAGTACATTTGAATCCATCTTCGTTCAGCAACAAAAAACAAGTGCAATATCTAGTGTAGTTACACATCTTTAACAGCTGAGGGCAAAGTAGTGGTATTTCAATCTGCCTTTCTTTACAGCCATCATCAGGAAGTAGTACAACAGATATTTAAAGCCAAGCATCCCATAGGCATGGAGGTTACTAAAACCAATGTTATATTTTTATGATTACATTTGCTGCATTGATGTTTGTTTCCAAGGAGCGCCAGTCTATTTGTAACTGTTCATCAGCATTTCTTGAATCAAAATGCACTTTTTTTTTGCTGTTGATAGAAATGAAAGATTGACATGAAGACTTAGAAATTACCCTTGACAAAACAATACTTTGAAAAGATACTCAAACACAGGTGAGTAGATCTCAACCTCCCCATCCTAGATCCCTATCATTAACTATGTTTACCAAGTTCTGTTTTTTTAAGAGATAAAAATTAAGGTATTTGACATGTTTCCTTTATTTTTCAGATGTACGGCTTAACACTAAGGAGACAAGGAGAGATATACTGTCACGGCATCTATGTGATCTGTTTTCAGAAGAATTCTGAACTGTTTCAAGATTCCATCCATCCATCCATCTTCTCCCGCTTATCCGGGGCCGGGTCGCGGGGGCAGCAGTCTAAGCAGGGATGCCCAGACTTCCCTCTCCCCAGACACTTCCTCTAGCTCTTCCGGGGGGACACCGAGGCGTTCCCAGGCCAGCCGGGAGACATAGTCCCTCCAGCGTGTCCTAGGTCTTCCCCGGGGTCTCATCTATGTGATCTGTTTTCAGAAGAATTCTGAACTGTTTCAAGATTAAGTCATATTTTTGTCTAAAATGGTGTTCCACAAAACTGTACAATTCAATCTTTCCACTTGTGAGGATGAAACATTGTTGATACCAAACCAATCACATGTATTATTTCTGTGTCATTTAAGTTGGAATTGATACAATGTACAGTTTTTCCTCATAAAGGTATATCAAAATACTTTCACTCAGCTTTTCTAATATGACCTGCTTTAAATCATCCCTATTTCTCTATGTGCATGCATAGTATATTTTAGGGCTGGATGGCAATTGCCTATTGATGATGGTGTATGATTTTTTAAATAATTAATGTGCATTTTATTGCATGACATAAGTATTTGATACATCAGAAAAGCAGAACTTAATATTTGGTACAGAAACCTTTGTTTGCAATTACAGAGATCATACGTTTCCTGTAGTTCTTGACCAGGTTTGCACACTCTATCTGTATTTTTACTATTATCCACATTTTACCATACTAGTAAAGATACCCAAACTATGCAATAACACATATGGAATCATGTAGTTACCAAAGAAGTGTTAAAAAAATCAAAATTACATTTCATATTGCAGATTCAAAGCATCCACCTTTTGCCTTTATGACGGCTTTGCACACTCTTTACATTCTCTCAGTCAGCTTCATGAGGTAGTCACCTGGAATGCATTTCAATTAAACAGTGTGCATTGTTAAAAGTTAATTTGTGGAATTTCTTTCCTTCTTGGTGCGTTTGAGACAGTTGTGTTATGACACTATTGAGTTGGTATACAGAAGATCATTGTCTGTACTGTAGTAGTCCATATTATGTCAAGAACAGCTCAAATAAGCAAAGAGAAACGGCAGGCCATCATTACTTGAAGGTCAGTCAATCCGGACTTTGAACATTTCAAGTGCAGTCACAGAAACCATGATGAAACTAGTTCCCGTATGATGAAACTAGTTCCCCTGAGGACTGACACAGGAAAGGAAGACAAAGGAAGACATGTAAGACAATTAACTGCACCTTTGCTTGCCACCTAAAATAATTGCTACACAGAGTTCAACTAACAGACAAATCTCTACATCAGCTGTTCGGAGAGGACTGAGTGAATCGTGTCTTTATGGTCGAATTACAGCAAAGAAACCACTAGTGAAGGACACCAAAAACAAGAGACTTGCTTAGGCCAAGAAACACGAGAACTGACTTAAGTGTATTCTTGAGAATCCCAAACAAGCCCCACAGTCCCTATTCACTTAATGGAGTACCCTTCACAGTATTTTGTTATTCATATAGCTCTGAAGGGGCGGCTACATGTTGATTTGTGATTGAAAATGTATTTGCCTGGAAATGGGTGATTTGGGATCCAATTCTACATTCACAACAGGGAAGAGATTCCAACAAAACACTGATGGCAACTCAGTGACTAGTTATCGTCAAATGGTAACATCTGGTGATTTGCATGATAATGACGTTTTTGAAAAAGTTCACTGCTTCTCAAGCCTGAATGCTTCAGCTTCGCGCTGCAATGATAGCTTATTGACGCTACATTGCAATAGGAAATGAATGTGAGTGGTGCTTCCCGGCACGTAGCCTCAGTCGTTCTATCGTGCTATAAACTAATGTCAGTTGTTTCGTTCAGTCCTTGTTGAACGAAACTTAAATCTAACAATAGGCTTCGGTTAGGAGAGTTGCAGTAAATGTTATGACACGACCCCAAATTAACTCCCTCGTCATCCACTAGACCTAAGCACTCGATTTTCGCATTTACCATTTTTATGGTTACATTTGAACAATCATCATTTACTTTGACATTTGTCTTTTTGTCAAATCACATGTTATATAGAAAATGTATGTGATTAATCACAACATAATCATGTGTAATGCATTGCATAGGTTGGACAATAAAACGCATTAATATACAAATACCTGTAAAGAAGCAAAAGAGTGCTGGCTGAGATGTATAGTGCCTATGGCCAAATTAATTTAATGTAATCTTTGCTGAGCCTCTCCTGGCATGAGTGAAGCTTATAATTTTATTTCCTCCTAAATGGCACCAAACAGTAAACAAAATGTTTTCTGACAATTTCCACACTGCTAACACGAGGAATATCTGTAATGACTACTATCTGCAGTTACTACTAAGACAGCAGTTTATCCTCCTTAATAGCAAGATACTGTAGACCGACTGAGGCTACGAGCTGTGGAAGAACCACTCCCATTCATTTCCAAACTGCGTCTGCTTGTTTCACCCATTCGTCTCAGTGCTACTGTAAACTCTGCGAGCTGGGTGGTTCTTCATGTTTCCTGACAGGCGCATTGTTACATTGCGCAGGGTTGTACGACATTAGCCGATCTCCAGTGCAAATACGCAAATTAGAATCCATGTATTCGGTTATCTTATTTCTCCATAATATGGTTTCTTTGTTTTATGTTTAGTGGGCGGTTGATGTGAGCTAATAAAGCCAATGCATGTATTGTGTTATTACTCATCCCAGAATGTTTTCCAAGCAACAGATTATATATTATTAAAAGAGAATTGTTTTGCCCCTCTCGAATTTATACAACTAGTCTATGAGCGAACGTAGACCTATCCTTAACCATAACAGTTTGTTGAAAGATTTGTTTAAAGCTTGTCTATAGTATTACTATCTATAGAATATCTACAGATGGAAATTGGGACTCTCAAAATAAATTGTAAAGAGGGTTTTGCCACTGTCAATATCCCAGTGCCAAACAAATCGACCCTTCTGGGCATGGCCGAGGTGATTTACAGATAGGGTTGTATAGTAAAAATAGCTTTTGGGTGAGTTTTCTGTGGAGTCCAAGGGTGATTGTGCAGTATATGTTGTTTCTAACTGGTGCCTCTACTTTTTATTTTTGTAACTACTCAACAATTCCAAAGCAAGGTCAAGAGACTCCAGCAATAAGATGTGTCCTCTGATGCTCATATTGTAACGTTCCGATTTTTCTCACAGTGCTTACTCAGTCATAAAGTATTTTGTAAAACACATGTCCTGGAGGAGAGGTCATATCCATGCCAACAACCAGGATTGAACTCACAAACTCCCTACCTACCACAAGGAGTGGTCAGAGTGCAAAACGATATGACAACCCTGTCTGAAGTCCACACTTCCAATCCACCGCTGGACGCCTGATTCTTTCTCTTGGCTGCACTGAAGCAGCTTTACTGCTAGGCAGTTATTTAAATCACTGCACCCCTGCATTTGGTAGACAAACACATCAGGATAATATTGAAATGTTATTATATTTAATGGTCGAACCAGCCAAACCTATGCTTTACATCACGCCTGATTACTCAAAACCACTCCTATTTGTTAAACCTCATAGAACAATGGAGGTTGGGCAGCAATCAGCTACCTCTGATAAACGTTGATAAAAATGGATTTACTGTGAAATCCATGGTTTGTAAGGGTGGATGTCAACTGCTCAAGACCGTGTTTTTGGGCATTTGATAGTGTCATGCTTCAGGCCAGAAGGTTGAGTAAGAAACTGTAATTGGGATGTTCGGGACAGTGTTGATGCATGTGAAAACTCAAACTAGGTGAAAAACAAATAGAATAGATCTATTTTTTTTAAGCAGTGCAGTCACTTTGGACAAGTCACAGATCTAAATGTAGCTTGTGTGGTAACCTTTCCACTCTTGAAAGGTTGCTGGCTTGTTAACTGTCAGTTAATAGAAACATATTTATAAAAAAAAATATTTGGGGGATGAAAAATGCTGTTGCACGTAAATACAATGTATACATTTGTGTAGTGTTGTGTCAATTCCTAATTTCCCACATTGGTCATTTTTGTTATGGTCACAACTGGCTTTTGCCCTGTTCATTTTGACTTGAGGGAAGGTATCTAATGTTTTTAATGGGTACAAGGTAAACCATGGCAAAATTATTTCTTGCAGGTTCCTGATGAAAAAAATATATTACAGAGAGGAAAAGAAACAAATTCAAAATGCGAGAAAAAAGCTAACCAAAAAAACCAATCATAATAGCAACAGAATACAGTATTGCATTACAATTGCAGTATTTACATTAATACTATTAATGGTGCATTACAGCCCCTGACTAACTGAGGATTTGCAAATGAACAGCTCATCTTGCAAACCCACTTGAAGGCCTAGTGTTTGGAGCTGTTCCATAACAGACCATGATACAGCTGATCAGGATGCTCTTGATGGTGCTTTGACAAGATGTAAAATGTATTTATCACCTTAGAGAGCAGACTTGCCGTTGGGCCCTCTAAACCAGGAGCGCCGCCAGGGAATTACCTGTTACCAATATTTTGGGGCCCCTGTCAGTCAGGGGCACTTGGAATTGTTCTAACTTTCCCCCCCTATACCGTGCCCCTGCTCTTAACAATACTGGTGGCATTGATGATCTATCAAATCTTAAGCTGTGTGGATGCAAAGGAACTCATTAGTCCACTGACGTTGTGTTGATATGGATTTGGGAGTGTTCCTTCCTCTGCTTATTATATTAAACAGTCATATTTGTTTTGCTTATGTCATGGGAGAGGTTATTTTGGAACCACAATGCTAGTTTAAGTACCTCCTTGGTGAATAATTTGTTTGTCATCAGGCATACAACTGAGTTGTCGTCTGCAAACATCATTATGGCGTTTGTCATGCAGAGCCAAGCGGTTGTGAGTGAATAAGAAGTAAATCGCTGTACTTTGTAGAGGCAACTTGTTAATTCTCTGATAGTTTTGGGAAAAGGCCTTTAGGCCTATGTTTTTATTTTTAATTCAAGGTTTTATGTGTTTTACCTTTTGATTTTGACCTCCTTTTTCTTCTGTCTCAAATGTCACCCCTGACCCTGTCTAATTGCAGTGACACCCCAGGAACTGGAATTTGCTGTATGTCTTCTGACCTAGGTATCCACCCCAACACATTGGGATTCTTTCCACGTAGCACTTCCAAACAGGAAGTCAGTCATATCACTGCATGAGGTCACTGTCAATGAACCTAATTTAATTTGTAGGGGCCCAACCTTCTTAATGGAGTTGCTAAACCATGATGAGTTAAAGTAATCCCAGTGTTTCCTGAGGGTGCAATTGTATATCAGCCACTTTGGCAGCCTCAGCTGCACATTGTCCAGTCCCTTCTTGTCCTTATCACTTTGCCTGAGTCTTTCTCACAAAGGTCCTGGAGCTGAAAGGACACATTAGTGTAAAATAATAAATAAATAAAATACACCTAATAATGCATTTGCTATTATCTTGGACACCTCACCTAGAAGTGTCAATGGCCTCAGTATGAATTGCATTGGCAGGAGTCTCTGCCTTTGTCTTTATCCATCTCTAGATATCTTATCCGAAGACCATATACCACCAGAAAACAGGTGGTATATGGGCTTGGATGTTCCCATTTATGTGAGAAATGGCTTCCATCTTGTCTTGTCATCAAGTCTTACAATGATTGTAATATTCAGGGACTGCCTAGTTCCTGTCAGAAGAGCACGTCTTGTGTTGTCTTCAGCATGGATTTGTTTTTCTGTTGCATCCAGATTGCATTGCTGCTGTTGATATGTTGCTATGAAAACCACTTGGGGATTTTATATTTTTTCACCCTTCCACCTGGTTAGGGTGTTGGAGATGCACATTTCTGCCACCATGTGGGGTGAGTGGGTTATCAGTCCTCGCTCTTCTGTCTCCCCACAGGCAGGTGTTACCCATTATTTTGCCGGTGATGTCACCGCCTCAACGCATTCCCTCTGCCCTGAGAGTGGTATGTTCCACTGTGAGCCCTCAACACAGAAACCCCCCTTCCTCCAGTCTGGCCTACGACCGCCCTTAACTCCCTCCCATATTTGCCGACCAGTGGCAAGCGTGTGTGTTCCCTACATGGACACCAGGGGGTTGATGGTGTCATGGGTCCCGAGTTCTGCCGTTCCCATTCTGAGGGCCATCATTTTTTTCTGTGCTTCAGGTGGAGGCTCTGTGTAGTTGGTACGGCCACTACTTTCTGTTCTCCCAAATTTGAGGCAGCTGCACCCTGTTGTCTCTAATTGGGGTCCCTATTTAAGTGTCCCTTTTGGACATTTCAGTTGTTGGGCCATTGTTTGTACTTGATGTACTTTAGTATGTTCATTTGGAACATACTGTGTTCTGGCAGATGTGTATTATACTCCATTGCTTTATTGAAAAAAAGCACCCGTGAAAGCTCCAAGTGATCAGTACATGTAAAAATACCTTAATGCAGATAAAAGGGCATGCTCTCATTTTACTTTTTCATTTGATTAATTTCTTTATTCATAATGCTAGTGCCAAGGAGCCAGAAATTGTGTAGTAGCAAATGTGTAATGCACTCACAGGGGGGGTGGACGAGGTAGAGTGAGATATATACCAGGATCTTTTTTATTCCCATTACAAGTGTCTACACAATGGGAGAAAAACGATACTGTTCCAAGTTAAATGAATGTGGTGTCAAATTAAAGAAAAGGGTTTGCTTGTTAAAACAGTTAAATTCAAATTTTAATTTGTTCTTTTTTGTGCTGTATCTGTTTGTTTGAAATGTGTGAGAAAATATGTTTTGTTTTGAGAATTATCAGTAATTTACAGCAGCATTCTGGAATTCTATTGGGGTCTAAAGGGTAAACAAATGATTTGCACACAACAAGTTAACTTTGATAGCCTTAATTAATACATGCAAAAAAGGAACAAGGTTGTTTTGGGTACTTTTGTGTAGTTTTGGATAGTTTTGTGTATTTAGTGGTACACCTTTGTCTCAACCTTAACAGTTAGGATTATTTGTAAATTATATGGAAATTCAAATGTCTGATTTTGGTCAGCTTAACTGTAGCAATACTGTATGTTTGCTGTGTAATTACCCTAGATTAAAATGTACTTGTAGTAAGTCGTATTTTAGGTCAGACACAAAGTGAAATTTTTAGTGTTTAAACATTCCAGGAACTTAATGCCCTTGTTTTAAGGCCAGTAATTTTCCATGTCAAATAACATTATTAAGTAGAGGTTTTATCATTGTTTTATAATGTTGTTACTAAATGTTTTCCCTTTTTTTTTGCATAGTGCATGTATTAGTGTAATTAGTGTGTATGAGAAGTAATTCCACTTTTGGCTCACCAAGTGTAATTAATGTGTAACTTAGACTTGCAAATATTTGAAGGAGGCTGTTTAATTGCATACGCATATTGACGTATTTAAAGAGCCTGTGTTCCACCACATAAGGTCTGTCCTACCAAAACTTTTGACACAAATCTGAGTCACTTTTCTACTGACACTCCCTTCAGGCAGGTGCTCCACCTGTGTATCCAGTGTTGGGAAATGCTTTGTCATTAGTGATAGAATGCAGTGTATGAACGTTTGCTAAAGCATTCCACAATTTAAAGTCAAAAGTCAAAACAGATACAATATTCTTATATTAATATTATACATATGTAACATCTTGAGACATTTACCAAGTCTGTTATAGTGTTTTTCATTAGTTTGCTCAGGATTGATAGGTATCAGCATTAACCTATCAAATAGAATGCAAAGTTCTCCCCTATAAAGTTAAGATAAGAGAATAAAGAGTGCTTTCAATCAAAATAAAATCGGTTTAATATCTTCCTCCTATGTATAGTTTTTTCTTGTTGTATACTTTGTACATTAAGTAGCTTCTAAACTTTTAGTTTTTTTAATGTTTTGTTTTGTTATGGCTCTGTGGTGTTTTGTCTCCTTGGTTACCATAAAGATGCAGAAGAGCACATTCTCTTCACATTCAATGTATGCTGGCACAATTCTCCCAGACAAAAATATTACAATAAAAGTTTAAAATCAGAGGCATTTGACTTTAAAATGGAAAAACCCTCTGTAAAATACCAACACAATGTGGAAAGACTGGCATGTTGTGGAAAGAGTGGCTGGATTTAAACGGCCCTAAAAAATTTACCTTACAGACTCAGTGACATCAACTTCCACCACATAGAGGGTAACATACAGAGATTTTAGTGGGCACATTAGGTTAAAATATTATGATCCTGCTATAGTGAACATTTATTGAAGGATAAATCCAGCCTTAGATGCCTTCCTTAATTGTGTGCTTCTTGCATTATGCCTGGTCTAAATTGCCTTAGCACAGAGAAGAAATATTTGCAATGTTTTGGATCAATACACTGGTTTTTACTTGATGATTGTTTCAATCTTTGTTATTTTTCAGATTTTTCCATATATAGTTCATCCATGCATTAAAGCTCATAGATCCTGTTCTGGGAAGCATAATGCTAATTTTGTAAACATTTGCAAACAGTACAAAGACCAGAATACATATTTACCCTGGTAAGACTAAGGAGTGGCAGATCATGGAATGGGAGTAACCAATTAATTGACAATTTCTCAAGAGATTAAGGTGATTAGATTGCCACACCTTTATTAACTGAAAAGGTTTTAGTGTGCAAATTCCAATTTCTCTGGTATAATATGAGAAATGGTCTGAAAGATCTTCCAGCTTTCAGGATTTTGATTTTTTTTTATCCTAAAAGTTGTCTTAAGTCAGGTGAACCTTTACAGTTTTCTCTAAGCCACAAACTTGTCTAGACAACAACTTTTGCATCTGCTAGAGAAAAATTGATACTTCAAATAAACAAAAATCAGCTTCAACTTAAACTGGATGTTTCTACAACATGATTGGAGTCTACCTGTGGTCATTTCAACTGATTGATCATGACTTGGAAAGGCACACATCTGTCTGTATAAGGTCCCACAGTGGACAGTGCATATCAGAGCAAAAACAAAGCAATGAGGTCAAAGGAATTTTCCAT
The DNA here is from genome assembly GCF_011004845.1 of Esox lucius. NCBI lineage: Eukaryota > Metazoa > Chordata > Actinopteri > Esociformes > Esocidae > Esox > Esox lucius. The sequence continues at coordinate 20,057,942 of NC_047570.1, read as the reverse complement.
AGAGCTCTGAGACAGGTTTGTTTCAAGGCATAGGATGTTTTTCAGCAGGGATTAGGAGACTAGTTAGGATCTAGGAAAAGGTGAACAGAGAGAAGTACAGACAGATGCTTCATGAAAATCTACTCTGGGTGAGAACACTGGGGTGAAGGTTCATCTTTCATCAGTTCACCAACTCAAAGCGCACAGCGAAGACAATGCAGAAGCGTCTTTGGGATAAGTCTGTGAATGTCTCTGAGTTGCTCAACTAGAACCTGCACTTAAAACAGGTCCATTAGAGAAACCTGAAAATGACTTTGCAGTGATGTTCCCCATCCAAACTGGTAGACCATGAGAGGATCTGCAGAGACGAATAGGAGAAATTTGTACTGTAGCGCCATATGCACAAAAAAAAACATGACTAGTCACCTTATCCCGTTCCCTTACTGAATGAAACTAGAATATTATTTGCTGGTCCAGACAGAAACTTTGCAGTGTTTAGAGTGGAGGGAGTGTAGTGCAGGTGTTGAAAGCAAGTATGAGAAGACTACAGGTCTGTGCAAGCTGATGGACAAACAAGCAAGAACGTCTCAGGAATATCTCAGGAACTTGGAAGTTTTTTTTGAGAAAATATTTTAACCATTAACATGAAACATTCCCTTCTGATGTGTTTTGAACATTTATGCTAGTAGTACCATACATTTTACAAGTGTACCCTTTAAGTTTATCATTGTAATTCTGAAAAATAAACAAAGAAATGGCATGAATTTTTTTTTTGGAACCCAGGACTTAATATTTGGTTAGAAGAACTCCTGTTCTCCGAATCATCCACTTTCTGCACTTTAGCTGTAAACTGCTCCAGTTTTGCACTGTTTAAGGGGTTCAATCTGAGGTCAATTATTTTCATGGGTCGCAAACATCTTCATAATAAAATTGACTTTTTTTTTAAGAATTCAAAAGTCACAGCTAATGTACTTGTACCCTTGGGAATGTTTATTTTTACAGATTATTTTGTTTCTGATGTCATCAGATGGTCTTTACCATTTTTACAGTGGTACAGGAAGCAGAATTCCAACTCCCACTATACACTTTCTAGTCACAGTGCAGGTGAGGCAGGACACGAGGCACAGAGTTAGGGAACATCCTTTTAATATTTCAATAGGAAAACAACAAAAGGGGAGTGTTATCACAAACTGTAGCAAACAGACAGACAACTCAAAACAACTCAAAACAAACTGAAAAGCAAACAGAACAACTTAAATAGCAGCTGTCTCTAACTGGGGAGAACAGAAAACAGGTCCTGACTGTGGCATGGAGATGCTTAGAGGCCCCCAGCCAGAACCTGACACTTTCTCCCAGCATGGCTGCAAAAGTCAGAGACAGAGCCTATGGCCTTTTGGAGGATGGGCTAAATGTTTCAGTTATTGCAGAAAATCTTTTTCAATATAAACATTTTGAATTTGAAAATGAATGTCAGGGTCATAAAAATATTAAGGTTGCAATTGCTGACAAAAAATAATATCTGCTGATCAGCGTCCTCATTGGTCTATGACTGACCGTGCCACTTTTTTTTGTCAGAGTTAAGTGTTTAAAAGGGGAGACAGGATTAAAAAGGCTGGTATCATGACTTCATCCTCCTTTTGTCCCATGGTGCAGTTTTGGCACTCGGGCACAGCTGTCAAACTGGTTCCACTGAGGTCCGAGTATCTGCAGGTTTTCACTCTCACCATTTACTTGATTCATTAATTGAATCACTAACTGGTCAGGATCTTACTTGGACACCAATTAAAAGGAAACAACAAACACCCGCATTCTAACACAGACCTTCAATGTGAAACCCACTCCACTAAAGTTGTGCTGAAGAGCATACCAGAATGAATGTAGTAAGAATTGAGCCAGGGTTTTATCACACGGAATGCAGAGTTGTATGCTAAACATTTTACTTAGCACAAGACACAAATACTTTCTATGAATAGATTTACAATCAAATGGTCAGATGGAAACAGTCAAAAACAGCCCCACCTGTTGTCAACAGAAAGAACTGCAACATTGTTATTTTTATTTCTCGAAGATTACTTCCTATAATTTATTATCTATGAATATAGCATCTTCCTAAATTGCATATAATTTGTGTTAGGATTTTATTTCATGTTCATTGGTCCCTGCCTTGCTGCTTCAGACTGCGTTCTGCCGATTCCAGTTTGCAGTAGTAGGCCATAGGCTAAGTGTGAATGTGGGGCTAGCCCCTCTCTCACAATGCAATGTATATTGTACGTGTGAAAATATTAATACGCATGCTCAGAATGTTAGTGTGATCAATGTAGATCACATTAATTTGATGTCATGTGAGGCTGACAGCCGGTAGCTGATTGGCTGTTTGTCTGTCTGGTGCCAACATTAGTCGGCAAGAAGAGCAAGGGGGGTAGATTGTCCTAGTTTCCATCCTTGCCATTTGGTGGAGATGGTACTAGGTCAAGGATGTGTTACAAAGATTTGAAACATCTTTCTGAGAGGATTGCAAAACATGAGAAAAGCGAGAGTCATCTGGACAATGTTGTGAAATTGGGCTTACTTGGAAGGGTAAATGTCCCAGCCCAAGTTGACAGTGCGTACAGGCACTCCATTGAGCAGCATAACAAACAGGTGGAGGAAAACAGATACGTTTTCAGTCGGATCATAACATGTATTAAACTGTGTGGAAAATGTGAAACCACACAGCAGGGGCACGACAAGTTGGTGGACTCCCTGAATCCTGGAATATTCAGATGCATTTTCATGTGTGAGGGCGATTTGAGACTTCAGAAGCACTATAACGCTCAGCCCATCTTCAAAGGGACATTTAGCACTGTACAAAACAAACTGTTAGACTGTATGTATGAAGTGTACAGGGAGGAGATAGCCAAGCAAGTGGACGAGACATAATTTGTTGCCATACAGGCAGATGAGACAACTGATGTCACCTGTAAATCAAAAATAGTGGTTGTGTTGCGTTACATGTTGCCTGACAATACAGTGACCGAGCAGTGTTTAGAGTTTGTGGAAGTCAAAGATAAAACTGGACTCGGCCTCTCTAATAGCATCAAGGGTGTGCTGGAACCACTGAAGCTAGGAGAAAAGCTGATCGCTCAGACTTATGATGTAATGAGCGGAAACGTCCGAGGTGTACAGACGCTAATGAAAGAGACATACCCCCATGCCCAGTTTGTTCACTGCTTTGCTCACCAGCTGAACCTGACGTTACAGCAACTTTGTTCAGTAAGGGTGAGCATCCAGAAGGTGTTTATTGCAGATTTAACCGCTTTAGCCACCGTTTTCCCTGGGACTCCAAAACGTGTTGCGGCACTTGCTGAAGCAACACAGAGATGTATTCCAAGAACACCCGCTGTACAATGGAACTGTAAAAGTAGAACTTTCAATGCAGTTTGGGAAAACCGCGCTGCTCCTGTGTATGGAGGACATGCACACAACTAGGATGGGATGAGGCCACCATAAGTGAGGCATACGGCCTGTCAAAAACACTCAGGGACCGAGCCTTTCTGCAGTTGCTGGAATTCTTTTCCTCCTAATGCCAGAAGTTGATGTTTTATACAACACAAAAACGGATCATTGAAGTATCTGGGATTAGTAGTGCGCTCAACTGTTTCAAAGAGAATGTCCATAATATGCGGAAGCTAACTGATAAATGGGCTGCCATTGTTCACGATGGAACAGATGAGCCAGGCTGACGAGTAACCAACACAGCACCAGTGATGGAGGCATGCGACACAGTCATCTCCCAGGTGGAGCAGAGGTTTTCACAAAGTGTCCACCTGATCGCTGCCAAGCTGGCTGACAGCTTGCTCTTCCCACAATGTGTCCATGCTTATCTATTAAGGTTGTTGTCATAGAATGGATCTGTATCCCTAAAAAGTTGTCTTTCCGCTTCAGTAGTGGCCTTCAGTTGTGTTGAGCTCATTGCTGTTCGCGTATGGCCCTGTAGGCACATTGGTTCTGAGTTTGGTTGCATTCCTAATTTAGGTTTGTAAATGTGACAGTGGTAATTTTGTGTGTGTGAGAGAGAAGGAGAGCAATTACACAAGAAGGTCTCTCTCTCTATCTCTGAGAGAGAGACCTATGTGTACTACAACACCTGGTAGAAGCAAGCCGCTCTGTTGTTCTAAGTGTCTTGTGGAGCCACGCTGTTTGTTGATGTGTTAAATAAATACATCAGTAGCAAGAGGGAGTTTTGTAGCTTTACTGGTATGTATCCTATATTTTGCAATGGTTTGCGCCCCACACACTCATCAATAATATTCTGCAATGATGTTGGTATAAGGGTTGAGCAGGTGGAACTGCCAACACCATGATCACACCTTGTTGCAAATTAGAACAAAACTGATACCATATACAAACAATTTTGTGATAATGAAACATTTAATAATGTAATAATCTTTTCATTCATATGAGTAATATTGTCATTGTCTGTAAAGACTTTGATAAGAGTGACAATTCGTGTACCCTGCAAAGACAATAGACTGAATGACGCTTGTGATTGAAACACACCTGCAGTGTCCTAGGTGAATGACTCATTACAAGGTGAAGAAAACAAATAAACAACACTGGGAGAGGAATTGTACATCGAACAGTCCTAAGACCCATACTTTGTTTCAAGTTAGAAGTTGATTCTTGATTCTAAAATCAGAATCAACCTAAAAATGCAATATGCCATTACACACATTTCAGGATTTGTATGACAGCATTTCAAAATGGATTGGAACTGTTCTGAGGGCAAAGGGGAGTCCTGCTCCTTATTATATCCTATATATTAATATATTTTTAGGCGTTTGCGTTATTTTCTTCACTCCCTGTAACCCTATGCTAAAAGAGATTATATTTTACAACTTCTCCTGAATCACTTTTTGACAGCAGCTTACAGGTGCAATAAGGATTAACTTGACACCTTGCCAGCTCAGGATTTGTCCTGGTAGCCTTTCGTTTCCTGTTCAGATGTTCTAACCACTAGGCTATCGGTCACCACTAACAAAAATAAATGTTGGGCGTGATCAAACACTTTCTTATTAAGTAAAATAATTAAATAAATATCAGAACCAAACAATCAGCCAAACCTTAAAGCATGTTTTCACTTCATCATAAATTAAGTGTATAACACAACAAAATGTTTCTGTTTTAAATGTTTTGTATAAACAGAAGCTCACATTACTAAGTGCAATTCATGCTGAGGTCAGTTCTAAATAAAACATATTTCTAATTAAATAATTTATTTATTGCAGTTAGCAAACATTTTGGGGGAATGGGAATATAAATCCAGGAAAATAACTCTTTAGAATTTACAGTTTCTAAGTTTAGTCCTGAACATGTTTGCCACTGTTCTAAAATTGTTCGTGAGGGTAGATTTAGGCTTTGGTACAGGTGTAATATTCCTGCAGAGTGACCTCACTTCCTGCAGAGTGAGGTTGTCGGTTAAGGAATATGTGGGTATTTTAATTCATATCGGATTAACCACTTTCAAATGATAGCACATTTTGTACATACGAACTGTTGATGTCTTGATTCTAGACTGCATTTGGAGTCTGTTGCTGGTTTCTGACAACATGAAGTTAATGTAGGTTAAGCTGGCCATCATGAGATAAATTGATCAGAGACATTGTCAAAACATTAGGTGTGCTAAATAAACTCTGAAAACAAAAAGCAAGCACTGGTGAAGTCATCAATGGACAACAACAAGTTAGACTTCTACAGTGAATGTCCAAAGAATGCTCACCATATAGTTCCATTTTGATAACATCTTAAGTGAAATGACAAAACATTTCTGGTCCTCAAATGTCATATTATGAGAGAACCATGAACACATGGTGGAAGAAAAATACCTTTTGCCACACCTTTCTGTCCAGAAAGAGCTATGACCTTCCCCTCAGTCAGGTGGTATAAAATCCAGGTCCAAGATAAGTTCCTTTCACATACCACCTGTGTTCACTACCCACAGGATCACCATGTGGACAACACAGACACCCACATGGGTGTTAATATGTATGGCACTGGCAATTGGTTTAACTGCCTCTCAAATTGGTAAGTAGAATCCATGATTGAGCTTTGAGGTTTGTTGTCAACAGAAGTAATAACTGTATGTTATAATGCTCTTATATTTTTAAATCATTGGATAGCCTAAATATTAAGGAATATTTGACAAAGATCAGTGCTGCCTTTATGTGCTTTTAATGTATGTTTCAGGAATAAGAAAATAAAGATTTAGCAATGGAAAATTGTGATAGAACTTAAAATGCAGAGGATTCTACACTGATTTACAGTAAAACTTAATTTAAATTAACATAAACTTATTATTTTAGCAGAATCACCAAAGGCCATGGTTAATATTATCCCCTCAATGTTACCTGAAATTGTATGTACACATAAAAACATCAACACCGCAGTCTTAGATTTTCACGAACAGTGATGAAAGAACAATAACTCGGATGGACAGTCATAACAAGTAGAGCGACAGGTTTTGTGGGTTATCTATAAGTAACCTATATAAATTAATTTTTTTCGATGTTCAGAACTGTGATTTTCATATTTTCAAATGATCAAATTAACACTGAGACAGGTCTTGTATAAAATATAATCTGGGCAATCCCATTCACAGATATGCTTTAAAATGTTATATTTCATTTACATCTGTGTTGGCCACTGGTTGTGACATACCGACAATGCCTGTTGGCCTTTCATGTGGAAGTGCAAATTGGCTCAGCACCATCTAGGGTTAATAGGGTTGTCTTGTCATTTCATGCTTAAGGAACCCATTGTGGTACATAGGCTAGATGCCTGTAAGTTCAATTGCGGATTTTGGTCAGTGAATGTATACTCCACCAAGAGCATATGTGCTGGCAAGTCGTTCATTGAGTCAACAGCGTGTTAAGAGGCAGAACGGCTTGGTCAAATGTGATTGGGGAACATATGCACACATGTAATGGAATGTACATATTTTTAATAAAGGCACTGCTTAAACTTTCTTTACAATTTTATGAAACAAATCCCGGCTTTAGTCAGACAACCTAAACATGTGAGTGAATGAGGTTAAACTAGCAATCTATCAATAGGCTCTTAGTTAAAACCAAATCTAAATCCTACATGAACATCATCCAAACATCAAACCTGCTAAAGGGTATATTATCAAAAACTAATTGGTTCTCCTTTTCTCCAGGAGTGAATCCTACACATAATGACCAGGTCTGCAGTACGTGGGGTAATTTCCACTTCAAGACCTTTGATGGAGACATCTTTCAGCTACCCTCCACCTGCAACTATGTTCTGACCTCACTGTGCCATAGCAATTATGAGGATTTCAACATCCAGATGAGGCGGCAGGTGGTAGACAACCAGCCAACCATTAGCAAGATCACAATGAGGCTAGATGGCCTAGTAGTGGAGCTATCCAAGGGATCCATTGTTGTTAATGGGAAGAAGTATGTTCTTAACTCATTTCATTTCTAATTGTTAAGTTGTTGTCCCATTGTCATTGATTTTAAAAAAATTACAAGAAATTACACAAAGTTACCAATGAACATTAAATGAAATAATATCAGTTGATTTTGCTAATAGAACATTGGTTGTAGTTTTGTTAAGACCAATTGTCTCCCTCTTTTTCAAGGACCACCTCACCATTCAGCCAGTCTGGCATTCTCATTGAAGAAACTCCCTCTTACATCAAGATCTCAGCTAAACTGGGATTTGTAGCCATATGGAACCAGGAGGATTCTTTCATGGTATTACAATAATTACTCATTCATAAACATTTCTGTTCTGGATGCCAGAACTAGGTTATAAATTCAAAGCCTTTGGTTGGTAAATGTAATGACTGGGAAAACTGGTAAGGTAGGCGTTATCTGTAATTTTGTTTAAACAGAAATGCATTGTTACTCTTGTGTAATGTTAACTGTTTAACTGTTAAGTATTTTCTTTTATTACTATTACTGTGAGAAAGAAGCAATTATTTATGGTAAAATGTGATGTATGCAATACAGCAATCCACTGGAAATGCATCCATTCACACAAATTTGTTTGTCATTAATACTGAAAGACCATTTTTAACTATTTTATTTAATGTATGAACGCCATTTAAAAAATATCAGTGTATATCTCAGAACCTAATTTGATCACTCATTTGAGGCAAATAATTAGTAGGGTATTCTAGGAATTAAAATTATGTGAAATATAGTTTTTTCAACTTAAAAATGTAGCAGACCCTATAAAACACTTTCATTAACTATAATCCATTTAACAACTTACATTTCTTGTCACTGCAGGATCATTGTATTGATATTTTCTTGCTGTGTAAAACTGGCTCATAAATTATCAAATGATAGACTATTTTTTATAGTGCATCCTCTAAATTGTAATGTGTGCCAATGTCCACCTTATTGTCAGAAGAACATTTCCTATTTTGTATAAACTTAGTTCAGTGTTGGAGACCAATGGAACAATTAAATAGCTTTAGATTTGTTATAAAATTACAGTACATCATTGTAAAGTGAAAGGAAGTAATTCACCAACAATATTTTTAAGTAGTTTTGCAATTGTTTTGCACATAGAAGTAAAACATTACCCTAAAACATATCTTATCTTTCAGGTGGAGATGGACATCAAATTCAGAAATCAGACCTGTGGTCTGTGTGGAGATTTTAATGGCCTTCAGCAATTTGATGAATTCCATAGTCATGGTACAATTTCACTTATGCTTTCAACATGTGAAAATTAGCCACTTTTTCGGAATACAGATGACATTGAAGAATAACTGGAATTATTTTCATGTCAAAGGTATGACATTGTCACCTGCCGACTTTGGAAACTTCTGGAAATTGGATGGTCCAACTGAAAGTTGTACTGAAAACCCTCTGCTTTCAAATCAGAAATGCACCAATCTGGTAGGTTACATTTTACTGCTTAAGATTTTTCACTACTATAGTCTAGGCTACGTTGTACTTACAGCGGCCATATTTAAGATTTTTACCGTACTACTAGCATAAATATGAGCATAAATGACCCAACAACATGTAGTTAATGTTTTAAAATGTTTCAAATATACTTTCCTACAAAAAGATACAGAGTGCTTGAGATTCCCCTTTTGAACTTCCTCACCAGTCTGTCTATGATTTGGTATTGATGTTTAGTTTCCTCATACTTGCTTTAGACACTCACAGTAATATACCCCCACCCTAAATCTCACTGGACTAGCTAGTACTATTCTGGTCTCAAAGAGTTAATTCTGGCATTGTGAACATAGGACAAAGAATATATTGGTCAAATATTGGGATTTTCACTTCCCATTTTTTTATACTGCATATATTCATCGGTTATATTCATGTATATTGAATTTCCATTAAAATAGACAATGACGTTCATCATATTGTTTTTATAATATCTCTGTCTTTTTTTATAGAAACCCGTTTGTGAGCATTTGTTCTCCAGCCCTGCCTTCAGTAGCTGTAAGGACTTGTTGGCTGTTGACTCATTTGTTGGATCCTGTGAGTCTGACTTGTGCCACTGTGATAACCACACCAAGTCTTTCTGCCTGTGCAACACCATCTCAGAGTACTCCCGCCAATGTCTTCATGCAGGAGGGAAGCCCAAACAATGGAGGACTGAAAAGTTCTGTTGTAAGCATGCATTTAATCTCCCTCACAACATTCCATCTGTACATTGGTTAGTTGCTAGATAGAGAATTTAACCATATAATAACCTTTTTAAATATCATTGTTTGTGCAGTTAAGACATGCCCCTTTAACATGGAGTACCAGGAGTGTGGAAACCCCTGTGTTGATACCTGCTCCAACCCAGAGAGAGGCCAGCTGTGTGAGGACCACTGCTCAGATGGCTGCTTTTGTCCTCCAGGTAGGCAGACACATTTAAACTGTATCTGCACACCCTCCTCTACAAAGAGGTGAAATATACTAACTGTACATTGCTTTGGATAAGAGCCCCTGATAAATTATTAAATGTAAATCAATTTTTGTAATGAAAAATGAAAATAAATGTAGCAGACTAAATGCTGATAGAGCCATACTCTCCCATCCAAAGACACTGTTTTTGATGACGTCAACAAGAATGGTTGTATTGCTTTGAGTCAATGCTCCTGCCGCCACAATGGAAAATCCTATGCACCAGGAGAGTCTTATTCAAGCACTTGTAAAGATTGGTAAGACAGAGAGGCTACACATTCAGACTTTATCATATTATTAAATCATATTAAGTAATACTTTAACTATCAATAAAAAGATATACATATATTTTCCCCTTTAGTTCCTGTAGTGGTGGTCAGTGGAAGTGTAAGGACAAGGACTGTCCTGGAACCTGCTCTGTAGAGGGGGGATCCCACATTAACACCTTTGATGGGAAAGCATACACCTTCCATGGGGACTGCTCCTATGTTCTGACCAAGGTCAATATGCAATTTCCTCACCAAATCTCTATGTACATTATTTTAAAATGAATTATATGCAAATTATTTGTGTCTATTCATGCTTTTACATCTGACAAACATTTGTTTTTGATGAAAACTCAAATCAAATAAAAAACTCAAATCACACACACACATATATATATATAAATATACACACCTTCTACAGTTTTATGCTGAGATATGCCCATTTCAAAAAGATTCAGAAGGACATAATGTATCACCTTATTGAGGTTAATATATCTTTATTTTAGGACTGTTATGGGATGCAATTCACTGTCCTGGGAGATCTGGTAAAGTGCGGGCTTTCTGACAGTCAGACTTGTCTAAAAGCTGTTACACTGGCTCTCTCAGGAGGAACCACTGTAAGTATTATTTGACTGATATGTTCTCCAAAGTGTGTAGGTTCTTAGGTTTGAACATACTACTTGAATGACTTCAATAAACATTTCACGTTTCCTCTATGCAGGTAATCAACATACAGGAAAATGGAAAAGCCTTTGTAAATGGAATCTATTCCCAGCTACCTTTTTCTGCTGGTAAGTTACAATTGCATCAGGGCTAAATAGGCAGCTGACAAGGCTAAATAGGCAGCTGACAAGTGCCACGAGACAACTAGAAGGGCCATGAACCCCCCAAAATATATCTGATTATTATTGAGAGTAGCAGATTATACTAAATGTACTTGAACATCATTAGAGTGTCACTTGTTATATCATATTACTGTTACTCATATAAAGTCATTGCAATGTAAAATGTAAAAATTTGAAAAGGGTACAAGTTGAAAAAAAAAAAGATTGACACTCAATCCTCTTGTTCTTTGTAGCTGGACTAACCATTCTCAGAGCTTCCTCATTTTTCATCATTGTCCAGACCACTTTTGGCCTCCAGTTGGAAATCCAAATCTCACCAATCTTGCAGGTCTATATTGCTGCAAGCACATTTTGGCAGCAGAAAACGTGTGGTATGTCTCATTATCCTTTGACAAACCACCACAATCCATTGTAATGTTGCAATGTAATGTCTTGTTCTGTTCATGGAGAAATTAGCTATTTCACAAAATTTTCACCATGCAGGCCTGTGTGGAAATTTCAACAACAACCAAGGAGATGATCTTAAGGGCCTGAGTGGAGTGACTGAGGGCACAGCTATTGGTTTTGCAAACACTTGGAAAACACGAGCCAGCTGCCCAGACATCACAAGAAGCTTTGAAAGCCGGAGTCTAAGTCTTGAAAATGGTAGCTATGTGGTTTATCACCTTTACATGTCTGTTTCACAATATTATGGAGAATTGTTTTTCCACATAACTAAATCATATTTTTTTCTTTTTCCTATTAAAGAGAAATATGCCCAACACTGGTGCTCTCAGATTGCTGATCCTAAAGGGTTGTTTGCTCCCTGCCATGCAACAATAAGCCCAGACATGTACAAAGAAGTGAGACTCTTTCAACATAAATTTTGGACAAAAGAAGATATACAAGATAGAAGATATATATCATTTGTGATTTTCTAGCATAGCTAATCCATTATAATGCATTATAAAACATGTGATGCCAACTTCTATGGGGTAGTTGAAATGTGTATTGCTTGCTGCTAAATGCTGTTTATCTGAACAGTATTTGTGTATTTTATGCATATACCATTAACTATAATTATTTTACAGTATCAAGTGAATGCTGTTCTAAATGTGTTTTTTTATTCAGAACTGCATGTATGACACCAATAACTGTGAGAAGAGTGAGGACTGCATGTGTGCTGCAGTCTCCTCTTATGTCCACGCTTGTTCTGCGGAGGGTATCCAGATTAAAAACTGGAGGGACACTATCTGCAGTAAGTAACAAAACCACACAATGACTGGATTTGAGGCTTTCTTTAGCACTTTCAAAATAAGTTGTGGGTGGCAGAGGAAGAACTCAAGTTGAATAGCAGCTAAGTAGAGGAAGAGAAGAAAAAGTTTGTGTCCCTAACTTTTAGTAATTTTAGGTTGAGATGGCCTAAATATGTGAAACATGTCTGGTCTTTCCAGCATGGACAGTTCAAGTGACATTTTGAGGTTAACCAATGTCATGAAGCCCAGTCAATTTACATGTGACTATATTCACAACACAAGACTGACTCACATGCCCTATTGCTTTTTAAAACCTTGAATAAACATAACATTTAATAGGTTTTCCAATTGATACTCTACTTATTTTTTCATTCATAACTATTAACAGAATTCAATATATTAAAAAAACGGTATACAATGTAATGGGTTGTAAAAACAAACATAACATGGGTAATACAAAAACACACTGTACCAGTCAAACTTTTGGACACACTTACCCATTCAGGTGAGCATCTCTTTCTTCTCCTTTCTTTACCCTTTGTCAGCAGCCTCGAAAAACTTGCCAGGGACGCTTTAGATTCTGGACAAAAATTTGGTAGTTAGTTATTTTTGTCATAATTGCCATAGATGTCATCTAGTTGTTTTTTGCATTAAACCACATTTTGCCATCCCCAGCAAAATACTCCACCTCCTGCCCCAGCACAATGGTCTACACCTACAGCATAAAAAGCAATGGTCGTTCCTGCCGCTGCAACAGTGACCCTGACTATACCTGTTCTGTTACCTTTGAGCCTGTGGATGGGTGTGTCTGTTCTGAGGGTACCTTCCAGGATGATGAAGGCAAGTGTGTACCACCAGCCAGCTGCCCTTGTTATTACAAGGGCTCAGTAGTGCCCCCTGGAAATGTCATCAGCAAGGACCAAAGCATGTGGTATGTATACATTTTTTACTTACCTATGGGCTCAAATAGTTATAATCCCAACCAAACCTTCTGGCAAAAATTTAACAGTGTCTCTTTGCGTTATTACACCATTCATTTTATCCACTTTCAATAAGGTCTATGGTTTCTTTAGGCTTACTCCACCTCTGTGTTAATCAAGGTAACGTTTATCAATGTTGGCCGAATATAAAACATTTTTGTGAACTTGACTGAAACAAATATGTTGACAAACGTCACCTTGTCCTGATGAGATTTGCACAGTTATCAAAATGCTGAGCCAGGGAGGGCCTAAATTAAACGCAGAATTAATTACGGGGGAAAATGAATGGTGACGTGAAAATAAATGGGGATAATACTGCTAGGTTGAATGGGGATTATGACGTGTCAACTATTTTAGTATATATTCAAATTGTACATCAAAATAATTCACTACATCATATAAGAAAGTAGCTTTCTTTTAATATTAAGATTAACATTTATTTAAAATGTATTTATTTAAGAGTGTTGCTTTCTTTGATTAATATTTTATTTCAGCACTTGCACGGAGGGCAAAATCCATTGTATTGGAGATTCATCAGATCACTCATGTAAGTTAATAATACTGTTAAAATAATACTTGCAGGTTTATTGAATTAAGTGCTGGTAATTTTTTTTGCCAATATTCCCCTAAAAAAGGTGCAAAGGTAATTTACAAATGCTTACAAAATGAACATTTATGTATTGTAATGCAATCTTATTTTCAACAGTTGTACAATAAGTTATTTGTAGGAAATGAAAACAATGGTTTTCATTAAGTGTGTTGACATACACTCAATACAATGATGTCTGGGCAAAATTAATACGCCAGACTTTATTTAATCATGTATTTCTTAACATTTTAACTGCCAGATGATTTGAACAATACTTATCACTTCTCTGTTATTGTCCATGGATGGTTAATGCTCTGGTATGAATTGGTAACTATAATACTTTGAGTTGGAAACAGTGGAAGAGTTAATCTTGAACATCTTCAAATGTTTTGGTCTTCATACCCACCATTCATTGACTGAATGTGTCAAAAGTTCTTAATATCCACTGTTGTGTATGTAGTAAAGAGTTCCAACTATGGTTTAAACACCTGTAATCCCATACATTTCAAATAATCCATAAATTATTTACCAAAATGTGTAACTTTTAAAAGCCTATCTTTTTTTATTTATAGATGAGTTATGATTATTTATAACTGCTAACATGATACGTTTAAGTGGGACACTTGTGAAAATGTATTATTAACAACTTTCTATCAGATAACATTCTAAATTGTCAGACATATAAACACATCATATATGAGTTCTAAACATTCAGAACTGCTATAATAATGAGTTACCAAAATGTACAGTGGATCAAAAAAGTCTACACACCCCTGTTAAAATGCCAGGTTCTTGTTATATAAAAGAATGAGACAAAGATAAATCATGTCAGAACTTTTTCCACCTTTAATGTGACCTATAACGTGAACAATTCAATTGAAAAACAAACTGAAATCTTTGAGGGGCTGTAGTGAAGGTGACATACATAATTCACCTTTGTTGTTAAGCACTTTGTTCTTAATGTGTTTCTTAATGCAGTGAAAAAACATAATACATTATACATGTAATTTACTGTCCTTAGTCACTTCATGTAGTTATGACTGTTCAGGGATCGCGGTTCCTTTAAATGTTCTGAATGCGTGATGACATTTAGGCGCTACAGATTTTTGGTTGCTTGCTGAAAAATAAACGACACACGCACTCGTGTGCTCAACGTGAGAAATTGTCTTTCGTGATCTACCGCAATTACCACAGGGGAAAAATACAAAATAAAACCCCCACAATATCCTGTTTGCAGAAGTGTGCACACCCTTAAACTAATACTTTGTTGAAGCACCTTTTGATTTTTTAACAGCACTCCGTCTTTTTGGGTAGGAGTCTATTAGCATGGCACATCTTGATGTGACAATATTTGCCCACTCTTCTATGCAAAAGCGCTCCAAATCTGTCAGATTGCGAAGACATTTCTTGTGCACAGCCCTCTTCAGATCACCCCACAGATGTTCAGTTGGATTAATGTCTGGGCTCTGGCTGGGCCATTCCAAAACTTTAATCTTCTTCTGTTGAAGACATGCTTTTGTGGATTTGGATGTGTGCATCGGGTTGTTGTCGTCCTGAAAGGTGAACTTCCTCTTTATCTTCAGCTTTCTAACGGAAGCCTGACGTTTTGTGGCAAAATTGCCTGGTATTTGGAACTGTTCATAATTCCCTCCACCCTGACTAAGGCCCCGGTTCCAGCTGAAGAAAAACAGGCCCAAAGCATGATGCTGCCACCACCATGCTTCACTGTGGGTATAGTGTTCTTTGGGTGATGTGCAGAGTTGTTTATGCGCCAAACATACCTTTTGGAATTATGGCCACATAGTTCAAACTTGGTTTGATCAGACCATAATACATTTTCCCACATGCTTTTGGGAGACTGTTTTTGTTTTTCTTCTCGTCTTCTCATAAATTTTTGATGGACGGCCAGTTCTTGGTAATGTCCTTGTTGTGCCATATTTTCTCCACTTGATGATGACTGTCTTCAATGTGTTCCATTGTACAGTGGGGAGAACAAGTATTTGATACACTGCTGATTTTGCAAGTTTTCCTACTTACAAAGCGTGTAGAGGTCTGAAATTTTTATCATAGGTACAATTCACCTGTGAGAAAACAAAAATACTAAAACAAAAATACAGAAAATCACATTTTATGATTTTTAAATAATAAACTTGCATTTTATTGCATGACATAAGTATTTGATCACCTAACAATCAATAACAATTCCGGCTCACACAGACCTGTTAGTTTTTCTTTAAGAAGCCCTCCTGTTCTCCACTCATTACCTGTATTAACTGCCCCTGTTTGAACTTGTTACCTGTATAAAAGACACCTGTCCACACACTCAATCAAACAGACTCCAACCTCTCCACAATGGCCAAGAACAGAGAGGTGTGTAAGGACATCAGGGATAAAATTGTAGACCTGCACAAGGCTGGGATGGGCTATAGGACAATAGGCAAGCAGCTTGGTGAGAAGGCAACAACTGTTGGTGCAATTATTAGAAAATGGAAGAAGTTCAAGATGACGGTCTCAAAGAAAACCATTAGTAACACACTACGCAGTCATAGATTAAAATCCTGTAGCGCACGCAAGGTCCCCCTGCTCAAGCCAGCGCATGTCCAGGCCCGTCTGAAGTTTGCCAATGACCATCTGGTTGATCCAGAGTAGGAATGGGAGAAGGTCATGTGGTCTGATAAGACAAAAATAGAGCTTTTTGGTCTAAACTCCACTCGCCGTGTTTGGAGGAAGAAGGATGAGTACAACCCAAAGAACACCATCCCAACTGTGAAGCATGAAGGTGGAAGCATCATTCTTTGGGGATGCTTTTCTGCAAAGGGGACAGAACAACTGCACCGTATTGAGGGGAGGATGGATGGGGCCATGTATCGTGAGATCTTGGCCAACAACCTCCTTCCCTCAGTAAGAGCATTGAAGATGGGTCGTGGCTGGGTCTTCCAGCATGACAATGACACAGCCAGGGCAACTAAGGAGTGGCTCCGTAAGAAGCATCTCAAGGTCCTGGAGTGGCCTAGCTCCTCTGTATGGAGGAGTGGGCCAAAATCCCTGCTGCAGTGTGTGCAAACCTGGTCAAGATCTACAGGAAACGTTTGATCTCTGTAATTGCAAACAAAGGTTTCTGTACCAAATATTAAGTTCTGCTTTTCAACTGTGAGTGACGGAATCAAAAAATAATAATCCAGAAAATCACATTGTATGATTTTTAAGTTATTAATGTGCATTTTATTGCATGACATAAGTATTTGATACATCAGAAAAGCAGAACTTAATATTTGGTACAGAAACCTTTGTTTGCAATTACAGAGATCATACGTTTCCTGTAGTTCTTGACCAGGTTTGCACACACTGCAGCAGGGATTTTGGCCCACTCCTCCATACAAACCTTTTCCAGATCCATCAGGTTTCGGGGCTGTCGCTGGGCAAAGATTTTCTATTGGGTTCAGGTCTGGAGACTGGCTAGACCACTCCAGGACCTTGAGAAGCTTCTTACGGAGCCACTCCTTAGTTGCCCTGGCTGTGTGTTTCGGGTCGTTGTCATGCTGGAAGACCCAGCCACAACCCAACTTCAGTGCTCTTACTGAAGGAAGGAGGTTGTTGGCCAAGATCTTGCGATACATGGCCCCATTCATCCTCCCCTCGGTACAGTACAGTCGTCCTATACCTTTTGCAGAATAGCATCCCCAAAGAATGATGTTTCCGCCTCCAAGCTTCACGGTTGGGATGGTGTTCTTTGGGTTGTACTCATCCTTCTTCTTCCTCCAAATATGGCGGGTGGAGTTTAGACTAAAAAGCTCTATTTTTGTCTCATCAGTCCACGTGACCTTCTCCCATTCCTCCTCTGGCTCATCCAAATGGTCATTGGCAAACTTCAGATGGGCCTGGACATGCGCTGGCTTGAGCAGGGGGACCTTGCGTGCGCTGCAGGATTTTAATCCATGACGGCGTAGTGTGTTACTAATGGTTTTCTTTGAGGCTGTGGTCCCAGCTCTCTTCAGGTCATTGACCAGGTCCTGCTGTGTAGTTCTGGGCAGATCCCTCACCTTCCTCATGATCGTTGATGCCCCACAAGGTGAGATCTTGCATGGAGCCCCAGACCGAGGGAAATTGACCGTCATCTTGAACTTCTTCCATTTTCTAATAATTGCGCCAACAGTTGTTGCCTTCTCATCAAGCTGCTTGCCTATTGTCCTGTAGCCCATCCCAGCCTTGTGAAGGTCTACAATTTTATCCCTGTTGTCCTTACACAGCTCTCTGTTCTTGGCCATTGTGGAGAGGTTGGAGTCTGTTTGATTGAGTGTGTGGACAGGTGTCTTTTATACAGGTAACCAGTTCAAACAGGTGCAGTTAATACAGGTAAAGAGTGGATAACAGGAGGGCTTCTTAAAGAAAAACGAACAGGTCTGTCAAAGCCGGAATTCTTACTGATTGTTAGGTGATCAAATACTTATGTCATGCAATAAAATGCTAATTAATTATTTAAAAATCATACAATGTGATTTTCTGGATTTTTGTTTTAGATTCCGTCTCTCACAGGTGAATTGTACCTATGATAAAAATTACAGACCTCTACATGCTTTGTAAGTAGGAAAACCTGCAAAATCGGCAGTGTATCAAAATGATGGCAGGTCTGCAATTATTTCTATTTAACATGAGTTTGAATGGGATGGGTAAACTGTGAACAAAGCCACATCCCCAGTTATAATAGGGTATGCACACTTATGCAACCAGGTTATTGTAAGGTTATTATTTTTCATTTTTCCCCCTCGAAGATTTCAGTTTGTTTTTCAATTGAATTGTTCACATTATAGGTCACATTAAAAGTGGAAAAAGATCTGACATGATTTATCTTTGTCTCATTCTTTTACATCACAAAACCTGGCATTTTAACAGGTGTGTGTAGACTTTTTATATCCACTGTAGAACTAGCAAACTATGAAAATCAATAACCATTAACAAATGATTTACTAAAAAAATAAACAACTGCTGAAACGATACCTTTAATTAAAGAACAGACCTATGGACAATTTTTATATGAATGAAAAACATTTATAACAGCATACAATCATTTTATCTCTTGCAAAAGAATGTTAGCTTGCTAACTAATGTTCTAACTATCCAGCAGAATGTCTGTGTCCAGAATTGATACAACTTGCACAGAGAATTTACCCTCTCTTTCAATATTTGTATCTGGTAAACAAAATTTCTGTGATGCAAATCTCTTATCTGACCTTACAATTTCTGGCTACTTCCATGCCAAATTGTGATGGTGCGAATATAACGAGTGCTTAAAAAAAAGGCAAGAAATAAAAATAAACAAAGCGAATGATTCAAATGTTTTACTGTAAGTTATTTTCTTTTGAGACTTTGAAAATAAGCGCACTGGCACGGTAGCTAACATACAAACAATAATCTGTGAGGTGTCAACACATCATATTTTGAAACTGAGAAATTATTGTTATTGTTTCTTGAAAAAATATGCCCTCTTTCAATTTGATGCCAGCAACACATGAAATATTTACAACATCCTGATAAATTAATTTACTTATTTCCCACTGCAACAGCATGTGTTGCCCCAATGGTTTTCTTCAACTGCTCAAAAGCGAGCCCGGGAGTGAGAGGATTAGAGTGTCAGAAGAGCTGCAATATTCTGGATATGGCCTGTGTGAGTCACAAATTCTATCATAGATGAAGTTGTAATCAAAAAAGGAAAACTTGTCCACTATATATAGTTTTATTCCTCTACTGCACAAAGGATGTTGAGATTAAAACAATTTTCTCTTTACAGATCAGCACAGAATGTATATCAGGCTGTATGTGTCCTTCTGGTCTGGTATCTGATGGAAAAGGAGGTTGCATCCAGCCAGATCTTTGTCCTTGTTCTCACAATGGTGCTGTTTACCAACGCGGAGACAGCATAAAGGTTGACTGCAATACCTGGTGAGTTCAGCTTGCCTTAGTTGAGGGGTAAACTAATTATGAATTCAATGTCTGATATACCTTTGTTGTCACTTACAGTACTTGTAAAGACAGAAGATGGCAGTGCACAACAAATCTGTGCCATGGAACTTGTGCCATTTATGGAGAAGGACACTACATTACTTTTGATGAGAAACGATACACTTTTGAAGGAGACTGTGAATACATTCTTACAGAGGTATGTTTTGAAGGCTGAGTTAAATTCACTATATACTGGTAGAAATGTTGACCCATTTTGTAGATGATTCCAAGGAGTCAACAAATTAATGTAACAGATGAATTTCATGTAAAAATCTGCACACCCCTGTTAAAATGCTAGGTTTTTGTGATGTAAAAGAATGAGACAAATATAAATTATGTCAGAACTTTTTCCACTTTTAATGTTACCTATAATGTGAACAATTCAATTGAAAAACAAACTGAAATCTTTGAGGGGGAAAAATGAGAAATAAAAACCTTACAATAACCTGGTTGCATAAGTGTCCACACCCTTAAACTAATACTTTTTGAACCACCTTTTAATTTTATTACAGCACTTAGTATTTTTGGGTATGAGTCTATTAGCATGGCACATCTTAAAGTGGCAATATTTGCCCACTCTTCTTTGCAAAAGCGCTCCAAATCTGTCAGATTGCAAGGAAATCTCCTATGCACAGCTCTTCAGATCACCCCACAGATGTTACATTTCTGTATGTGCACAAATCTAAATATAACAGATGCACAAAACACACCAGGCACTGTTGACAATGGTAGCGTTGTCTGTGATGTTACATTTGGCTCCTCAAGCAAGCAGATTCATACTAAAACCTGTAACATAAATGCTGGACCATGTAAGGGAAATTATTGCAATCAAAATAAGGATGTTCTTTTTTATGTCAATCACTTATGACTAGATCATTCAATGCAAGGTCTTCCTCCTTGTCTTTCTAACCCAAATGCACAGCTTAATGCAATCAAATGTGCAAACTGAAGTGTCAGTACACACATCTGCTGTATTTAGTTTAGTTTTGCCTGTTATTTGTAATTCATATGTCCATAAACTCTGTACCGATGCATGATTTTGCAGAAATCCCAGAAGTCTTGTCTTGTTGTACCATATGAGCCTATATTACGGAGATTGTTATTTAGAATTGAAATAATTAATTAAACGATGGAAAATCAGACCGCAACATTTGTAGAAGCAGCTAGGCTAGAAGCAATGGGAAATGCTTTTTACAGAGGTGATAAAATGTATTAATTGCCTTAGGTAGGCAGATTACACAGAGGATACAAACATCCTATCTTGCATCCTAGAATTACCAGTAGTAAACAGTTTATTTTTGAACATGGCTTAGACAGTTATTCACACAATGCATCATTTGAGTGACTCGCAGAATGTGCACAAAATAATGTGTTGGCTGTTGTAAAATATGTCTGAAATTGTATCTTAACCAGGACTACTGTGGTAACAACAATACCAATGGCAGCTTCAGAGTCATCACTGAGAACGTCCCTTGTGGAACAACAGGAACCACCTGCTCCAAGGCAATCAAGATCTTCCTGGGGGTAACTACCTTGCACATACAATCACTGACCAACTACTATTTATTTATACTAATATACTGTATATACTAGAGATTTCAAATTTAACACTTTACTGATGCGCTCATAATGAGGAGATTGGGCACTAGGGGCAGTGGTGAGCGCATGCAGAGTAAAGATGTGCATTGTGATGAGGAATGGTGGATGGGCAAAGCCCCCACACCACACCACACCATTGGTTGCAAAATTGAATCCATAGATGTGTTTTCTTCTTTCCTTATCTCCAGTATTGTTATGCCTCACCTTATCCTGAACTTTAAAAGATGTGTATAATATCATACTTTTTTTGTTGCATTCATAACATATCACACATTTGTGTATTGTAATATACACTAATGTAAAACATTATACAAAATGTGTCAAATATTTCTGTATACTAAGGTACAAATTCCCATGAGACCAGGTTGAATTATCCCATTTGTAGTACTAGTAGTGGACACATTTTTTCCTGAAGGGCACGCGTCACCTGTGCTTTCGATATTTGTTAAATTTCACCACATGATCAACCATAATCACCACCCTGGATCAAAACATCTTTCACCCATTTGAAAAAATATGATTAAAATATGAATTTGAAGCATATTGAAGCATATCACATTCAACACATAAAGCTCCGGAAAAAAATATGAGACCACTGCACCTTTTTCTCTCCTTTCCAAAAAAGTTGAAAAGGAAAGTTTCGAGTGAGGAACAGAAGTGTTAAATTTTCAGTGGTCTCTTAATTTTAACCCTCCTGTTCCTCACTCAAAACCTTCCTTTTCGAAGTTTTTGGAAAGAAAAAGGTGCAGTGGTCTCTTAATTTTAACCCTTCTATTCCTCACTCAAAACCTTCCTTTTCGACTTTTTTGGAAAGGATAGAAAAAGGTGGAGTGGTCTCTTCATTTTTTTCAGAGCTGTATGTTTTACCAACTAAGAATTACAGCACTGTCTGAGTTTCAACCCACCACAGCTTTGATAGATATTGAGCATGAAAGTAATAGAATTAAGCTTGACACAATGTATGAAAGTACTAACTTTCTCTTTATGGAGGACACTCATACATTGTGTCAAGCTTAATTCAATTACTTTCATGCTCAATATCTATCAGTCCCCCCTTCAATCATGTAACACTTAATCATTACATGTTGATAAAAATAGCTAAATAAAAGTACAGTCCAATTCGTAATGAACTGAAAAGGTCCAAACACTTCTGTAAAAATCAATAAAGAAAAATAATAAAAAGGACTATTTGGCCTATGAGGCTTTATTATTCCTTAAATGAAATGAAAATAAGATGCAATGGACACAGCTTGCCCTGACACATAGCACTGTATGGCATTGCAATAGTGGTGACCATTGTGATCGATCTTTACCGAACACATCAAGTCTCAAGCTACTATCAGTCTAACCTGTGTCCAACAGAAACAGACCTAACATGTCATATTAATGAAATGCCGAATTCATTCCAAATAAAACAATCAAAGTCCCCCCTTGTCCATATCATGAGTCATGCATCAACATCATACCAACAACCCAATATATCCTGAACGTATCCTGAACACTCAACTCCAATGAATGTACTACTGACAATTTCTACCTTTGAAAAGGAATATGGCACTAATAAACATATCAGGATAGCTGATGTAATCATGACTATGAAGCAACTTCACAAAAAGACAAGTGTTGAATAGTGATCATATGTAGTCCTCCACCAATGTTTGAATAGTGATCATATGTAGTCCTCCACCTGCTTTGTGAGGAATGAACATACATACATAAGAGATCAAAATACCAGTCACTTTAGGAAAATTATTGATTGTTAGGAATGACCCTAGATTCTCATCAAATGTCCTGTAGTTCTAGTCTTCAGTCTTCTCTGTCTTGCATCAGGGATGTAAAGTTCCAATATCAGTTATTGCAGTCGGTGTGATGTGGACCCAGCAAATTGCCTGGTTGTCCTAACAAGTCAGTTTAGGTGTGTAATGGAACAGTGAGTTCCCACCACTTCACTATTTCAAGATTAACACCACAACAGTGTCTTCCACTGTGATGGGAACATGTGACCTTTCCAGTCAACTGGCCTGTGGTACTCTGTCCTGTAGTATGTGGAGTCCTTCATGATTCTCCTCTCATCTTGCTGTCGATGATTCATCTGGAAATGGAATGTGAAGCCAAGTGATCTGACCCTGGCATTGTTCTGCCATGTGAGTGGTCAGGAAGATTTGGAACAGATGTGACCCATGTGGTTGTGGTTGAAATCCTTCTTGAACATGTTGCTGGTACTCACACACTCAGTTGTCTGTGTCCAGTCAGTGACGTGATGTATCATCAGAAAAGGTTATCATCGTAAACCTCATACTGAATAAAGGCTCTCCCCTGACTTCCGGTTGCATTCATTTTGTTCATGGATCACAAATGGACAGAATCTAACAGTTTCATCCCACCGAGCAAGTATCGGAACTATTCAACTTAAAGCAAATTTAAGATGTATAAAAGCAAGTATTTAGTCGAAAATCTCTTGCATTCAATAACAGCAGTGAGTTTGCGACCTACTGACATCACCAAACTCATATCCTTTGAGATGTTTTGCTAAGCCTTTACTGTAGTCATTTTGAGCTGCTTGTTATGGGTTTTTTCTAACTTCAGTCTCCTCTTCAGGAAGTGAAATTATTCAGATTTAAATCAGTAAATTGTCTTAGTCTAAATTCCACATTTGTCCCTGATGAACTCCTTGGTTGCATTGTCAGTGGGTTTTAGGTAGTTGTCCTGTTGCGTTGTTGCCCAATGAGTTTGTTGGCAATTTCTTGTAGATTGGTAGCCAAGATTCATCTCTACACGTCTGAATTAATTCTGCTGTTGTCATTACTTGTTTTATCATCAATAAAGATGAGTGAGCCTGTTGCATAAGACACATGCATCCCCATGCAATGATATGACCTCCATCACGCATCACAGTTTTCAGGTGATCCGCTTTGAATAATCTGCAGGTCCTTTTGTTCTCCACACTTTTGCTTATCACTTTGATAAAGGTTCACTTTTATTCCATCTGTCTATAAAGCTCTGTTCCAAAACAATTCTGGTAATTTTTCTGTTATCGACTTCTGTTGGTTTCCTTGGTCGACTTTATCATTGCCAATTGCTGGGTTAGGGTTAGCCCTATTTTTCAGGACATAATATATATTGTTTGATTTGGCTACGCTCAACTTTTGTGCTATGGTTATAATTGAGTTCCTCTTTTCTTTTAGCCTCCAGATCGCTTGCTTTTCTTTTAAAGACAACTTCCTTGTATTCATTATGGATTTTGCAAACTGACACCAAATGCTGACTACAAAGGCAAAAGCAAAGTATAGAACTCATCCTACACATTCAGAGCCCTTTTGTGTGTGAACAATCAATGCAACAAGAAACACCTGGTCTATTTGAAACACCTGTGAGCCAAATATCCCAATACTTATGCTCATGTAAAATGGGGGTTGGAACTATGCTCGGACTATGCTATTATTCTTAATTAGTAAAAGATATATATTTTGCACAGATATATCTTGTATTGATATACAATCCAATATTTATATGAGTGTACAGCAAAAATAGCCTTTTTGACTTTACTGTCCCAGTACCTATGAAGGGCAAAATACATCTACTTTTGGTTTATAGTTGATTCTGAAGTTCAAATTTGAAGAGCACTGAAAAGAGTCAGGAGGCCAACCGAAACAATGGGAGCATTTTCAACTGTTGTTCTAAGAAAATGCTATTCAAAACATTCCATTACAGATTATTTATCATTATAGCATCTATTATAACATAGTAAATAGAGAAATTACATGATTATGACTCTTACTATATATTTTTCTTTTTCATCTATCAGAACAACGAATTAATCCTGACAGAGGGGAAGTACCAGGTCATTGAGAGAAATAGAGGGGAGGAGGTACCTTACCAGATTTACACAATGGGCATCTACCTTGTAATAGAAGCCCAAAGTGGTTTGATTCTCATGTGGGACAGGAAAACAAGCATGTTCATCAAGCTTAGTCCACAGTTTAAGGTAATTGTGAACTTTTATTTAATGATCAATGATAGATTAAAATGTGTTTCTGGTATTCATCTGAAATTCAAATGTCTGTTGAATGAAAAATGTTATCATTAAACTTAATCATAATGTTATGTTCTCAATTAGGGAAATGTCTGTGGTCTGTGTGGCAACTATGATGGCAATGCAAAAAATGACTTCACTTCAAGGAACCAGGAAGTTGTTGTCAATCCTCTAGACTTTGGAAATAGCTGGAAAGTCTCTGCAAGTTGCCCCGATGCTAAAAGTGAAAGGAACCCCTGTACTGCTAACCCTTACAGGCAGTCTTGGTCACAAAGGCAGTGCAGCATCATCCAGAGTGACGTTTTCACAGCCTGCCATTCTAAAGTACGTTTAGACTTTAGTTGATAACTGAATGTTTCAGAATTTCATGAGATCATTTCGATTAACTTCAGCTTTTCAATAAGGTGGATCCCTCTCCTTACTACGATGCTTGTGTGAGAGACTCATGTGGTTGTGATAGTGGTGGAGACTGTGAGTGCTTCTGTACCGCCGTGGCAGCTTATGCAATGGCTTGCAATGAGGCTGGAGCCTGCATAGCCTGGAGAAAACCAGAAATATGTCGTGAGTGTTCAATTAAGTTAAGTGCTCACATTACATTGGCTCAATCCGTTCCAAATGAAATGAAGATAATATTGAATTATTTTATCCAACACATGCAGCACTGTTCTGTGATTACTACAACCCCCCTGGAGAATGTGAATGGCACTACAAGCCATGTGGAACTGATTGTATGAAGACCTGCAGAAACCGCTCCGGGAACTGTTCCACTCAGATACCACCTCTTGAAGGTACATTTAACATTCATTTAAGATCTGTTTTGGGAATAACAATTGGTAACACTTCATTTTTGAGAGTCCCAAAAGTGTCTGTAGATGCTCTACAGATTATATACTGATTATCATTAAAGATTTAACTATCTACTAACCATAACCCTCACCCTAATCTTAAACTTTAACATAATCCTGAACATAAACTTTAAAACCTACCCTAAACATTATTGTAAACCTAACACTAAAAATAGCTAGTATTTGCTTATCAACAGATAGTTTGTTAAAATATTGTTCATAGCATTACCTACAGAAAATCTACAGAAATTGGGACTTTTCAAAATAAAGTATAACTTAATTTTCTTAAAATTGGTAGTGTTTGTTTAAAGGAAAACTCAAGACCCCAAAACAACTCCAAATCATCTTTCTAACGTCATACTGTGAAAAAAAGCTGTCAATACCATTTTGTAAAATTCTTAACCTGATTAAGGTTTTTGCAGGTGATCACATGTATTTTTTTTTAACTACAACAAGAGTAAAGTTGACCTCCTTGACCTCACTGGTCAGCTAATGTTTTGCAGACATGGACATTCAATTTTTTTTTAATACAATTTGGCTTTAAAAAACATTGTTGCCTTGATAAATCGCTAACAGTCAGCTTGGTCTCCATATCTCTCTTGTGTTCTTCTGGTGTAATATGCTGACTACATACATGGATATTCTGCTAATTCTCTGGCAGCATGTTCGGGTCGTATTTAGGTTTTCTATAGGTGCCAAAAACTGCCTGCAGAGTCAAAATTCCCCAAATAGCCACTGAATCTTTGTTGTTGTCCACACGCATTTATTTTAAGATGCACCTCTGTACTACCTCCGACAATGGAAGTTTTGAAATGTTAATTCTAACAAATTAGTTCAAAAGGCTATTTTGGATTTGAAAGATTCCAATAGATTTGGATTACTTTGGCTCCAACCAAGATGATTAGCAGTAGTGAAGACTAGCATTGTCCTTTAATGTTAGATTACTGTCAACATTACCTGACTGATATTGACAGTGTGAAACAAATGCAGGCTACATCTTGAACTAAATTATGCATAATGAAAAGTCAGCAATCATATGGCATAGCTCAGCTTGATAATGAAAAGTCAGCAAGCATATGGCATAGCTCAGCTTGATAATGAAAAGTCAGCAAGCATATGGCATAGTTTAGCTTGATAATGAAAAGTCAGCAAGCATATGGCATAGATCAGCTTGATAATGAAAAGTCAGCAAGCATATGGCATAGATCAGGTTGATAATGAAAAGTCAGCAAGCATATGGCATAGCTCAGCTTGATAATGAAAAGTCAGCAAGAATATGGCATTGCTCAGCTTGATAAAGAAATGCTTGTGTGGATTGTGTTGTACTTATACTGTACTTACAAAGGTAATACTATGGTATGAAGTTGATCTCTAGCTTGAAATATTTATTAAATAAAATTACTGTTTAAATATAAGTCACATGTTAAAAATATTTAATATTTTTCTTTATTAGGTTGCTATCCAAAGTGTCCTCCTGATCAGCCCTTCTTTGATGAAGACACAATGAAGTGTGTGAAGATCGAGCAGTGCGGCTGCTATGACAGTGATGGAATACACTACAATAATGGAGAAAAAGTGCCTGTCAAAGAAAACTGCCAGACATGGTATGCATTTACTAATACATGTAGTTTGGGTTAGAATTGTGAACAGTACACATTTGTTTATATGAAAAATGAAGAATTAAGCAGAATTGTAAATCTCTATTTTCCCGAAGTTACTGTAATTCCGAGACAGTGGACTGCAAATATGATGTAGAAGGTATGAATGAATCCTTTCCCAAAATTGTTTTATATTTATTCAACGTTACAGTTCTTAATGTTATTTGTATATTTATATATAACTATCCATGCAGCTTGCACTTGCACCTACAATGGGACCAAATACACCTACGGACAAACCATTTACGACACCACAGATGGGCATGAAAATTGTTTTACAGCCAGTTGTGGAGAAAATGGAACCATTCATAGGAACATTTACTATTGTTCAACTGCTAGAACCTCTTCACCCTCCTCTACAGTGACAACATCTGTCTTTATTTTCTCAACACCAGTAACAACATCAACTGGTAGGTACCTGTGTCTGCAACTTGAATGATGACTGTAAATTAGTTGTATGACTTGTGAGAACTAAATCAACTCTGTCAAAAACATAACTATGCAACTTCCCCAGTTGCCCTTACATTTAAAAACAGTTGTTTGTATTAGACTGAACAAAAACCACTTTAATTGCAATCCTTGTGTCTACAGAGCCAATTACAACTTCAACTGAGACAAAGCCAACAGCAACAACTGAGGATCAAACATCCTATACAACTTCTTGTGGACAGCCATGTGTATGGTCTCAATGGTTTGATATAAGCTTCCCTACATTTGGAACTCCTGGAGGAGACAATGAAACATACAACAAAATAAGAGCAGAGGGATACGATATATGTGAAAAGCCTACCATGATTCAATGTAGAGCTGAGAAGTACCCAAATGTTAGCATGAGCCAAGTGGGCCAAGTAGTGCATTGTAATCTAGTAGAAGGACTTACTTGCAGAAATGAAGACCAGTCAGGGCCATTCCCACTATGCTTCAACTACCAAATTCGAATCCTATGCTGTGATGAAAATGGTTGCCCAACTAAACTTCCAACCACTACACAAACCAAAAGAACACCATTTCCAGTAACAACAATAACTACATCAACCACCCCCACTATTCCAAAAACCACCATGACTACAAAGCCACAGAACTGCACAGTTTGCAGCTGGTCACAATGGTTTAATGTGGACTATCCTCAATTTGGCCCTTCGGGTGGAGATAATGAATCAATTAAAAGGATCATTGAGTCTGGATATAAAACTTGTGAAGATCCAGTGGACGTTGTGTGTCAAGGAGTAGAATATCCAGGGGTCCCATTGTCTGAATTAGGACAGAATGTAGAATGTAATACTAAAGTTGGACTAATATGCCAGAACAAAAATCAAGGCATTCCTCCAATATGCCTTGATTATGAAATCAAGTTGAAGTGCTGTGAGCATGCAGAGTGTCACACAACAACACCAGTAACTCGAACTACATCAACTGCCACAACTAAACAAATGTCAACATCCACAGTAACTACAAGTCATCCAACAACAGTCACCACAACTCCAACCACAACTCAGCCTCTCAACACTACTATGACTCCTACCACTCCTACAAAATCTACTACACTGTCAACGTCAACTGCTCCTACTACAACTGAAACCACCCCTACAACAACTGAAACCACCCCTACTACAACTCAAACCAAACCTACTACAACTCAAACAATCCCCACTACAACTCAAACCAAACCAACTACAACTCAAACCACTGTTCCTACAACAACCAAATGCAGTGGAGGTCAACAATGTGTGTGGTCAGATTGGATCAACCTTGGTCAGCCAACCTCTGGCCCTGAAGGTGGAGATGATGAATCCATAAAGAATATAATTGCTGCTGGTTATCACATTTGCTCAACGCCAGAGGCAGTTGAATGCAGGTCAAAACAATATCCTAGTCTTACGATATCACAGCTAGGCCAGGATGTGACATGTGATTCATCCATTGGGCTGATTTGTAACAATAATGAGCAAGGTCTTCAACAAACCTGCTTTGACTACGAGATTAGAGTTAAATGTTGTGAATTTGTATGCACAACACCGACTTCAACCACCATAACAACAATAGGTCCTAAAACCACTACCCACAAACCAAGCTCTACTTCAACATCAACAGCTCCAGGTACAACTAAAACAACAACTCACACCCCTACTACAACTCAAACCACCCCTACTACAACTCAAACCACCCCTACTACAACTCAAACCACCCCCACTACAACTCAAACCACCATGTCAAAAACCACCATGACTACAAAGCCACAGAACTGCACAGTTTGCAGCTGGTCACAATGGTTTAATGTGGACTATCCTCAATTTGGCCCTTCGGGTGGAGATAATGAATCAATTAAAAGGATCATTGAGTCTGGATATAAAACTTGTGAAAATCCAGTGGAAGTTATGTGTCAAGGAGTAGAATATCCAGGGGTCCCATTGTCTGAATTAGGACAGAATGTAGAATGTAATACTAAAGTTGGACTAATATGCCAGAACAAAAATCAAGGCATTCCTCCAATATGCCTTGATTATGAAATCAAGTTGAAGTGCTGTGAGCATGCAGAGTGTCACACAACAACACCAGTAACTCGAACTACATCATCTGCCACAACTAAACAAATGTCAACATCCACAGTAACTACAAGTCATCCAAGAACAGTCACCACAACTCCAACCACAACTCAGCCTCTCAACACTACTATGACTCCTACCACTCCTACAAAATCTACTACACTGTCAACATCGACTGCTCCTACTACAACTGAAACCACCCCTACAACAACTGAAACCACCCCTACTACAACTCAAACCACACCTACTACAACTCAAACGATCCCCAATACAACTCAAACCACACCTACTACAACTCAAACCATCCCCACTACAACTCAAACCAAACCTACTACAACTCAAACCACTGTTCCTTCAACAACCAAATGCAGTGGAGGTCAACAATGTGTGTGGTCAGATTGGATCAACCTTGGTCAGCCAACCTCTGGCCCTGAAGGTGGAGATGATGAATCCATAAAGAATATAATTGCTGCTGGTTATCACATTTGCTCAACGCCAGAGGCAGTTGAATGCAGGTCAAAACAATTTCCTAGTCTTACGATATCACAGCTGGGCCAGGATGTGACATGTGATTCATCCATTGGGCTGATTTGTAACAATAATGAGCAAGGTCTTCAACAAACCTGCTTTGACTACGAGATTAGAGTTAAATGTTGTGAATTTGTATGCACAACACCGACTTCAACCACCATAACAACAACAGGTCCTAATACCATTACCCACAAACCAAGCTCTACTTCAACATCAACAGCTCCAGGTACAACTAAAACAACAACTCACACCCCTACTACAACTCAAACCACCCCTACTACAACTCAAACCACCCCTACTACAACTCAAACCACCCCTACTACAACTCCAATCACCCCTACAACAACTGAAACCACCCCTACTACAACTCAAACCACCCCTACTACAACTGAAACCATCCCTACTACAACTCAAACCAAACCTACTACAACTCAAACCATCCCCACTACAACTCAAACCAAACCTACTACAACTCAAACCACTGTTCCTACAACAACCAAATGCAGTGGAGGTCAACAATGTGTGTGGTCAGATTGGATCAACCTTGGTCAGCCAACCTCTGGCCCTGAAGGTGGAGATGATGAATCCATAAAGAATATAATTGCTGCTGGTTATCCCATTTGCTCAACGCCAGAGGCAGTTGAATGCAGGTCAAAACAATATCCTAGTCTTACGATATCACAGCTGGGCCAGGATGTGATATGTGATTCATCCATTGGGCTGATTTGTAACAATAATGAGCAAGGTCTTCAACCAACCTGCTTTGACTACGAGATTAGAGTTAAATGTTGTGAATTTGTATGCACAACACCGACTTCAACCACCATAACAACAACAGGTCCTAATACCATTACCCACAAACCAAGCTCTACTTCAACATCAACAGCTCCAGGTACAACTAAAACAACAACTCACACCCCTACTACAACTCAAACCACCCCTACTACAACTCAAACCACCCCTACTACAACTCCAATCACCCCTACAACAACTGAAACCACCCCTACTACAACTCAAACCACCCCTACTACAACTGAAACCATCCCTACTACAACTCAAACCAAACCTACTACAACTCAAACCATCCCCACTACAACTCAAACCAAACCTACTACAACTAAAACCACTGTTCCTACAACAACCAAATGCAGTGGAGGTCAACAATGTGTGTGGTCAGATTGGATCAACCTTGGTCAGCCAACCTCTGGCCCTGAAGGTGGAGATGATGAATCCATAAAGAATATAATTGCTGCTGGTTATCACATTTGCTCAACGCCAGAGGCAGTTGAATGCAGGTCAAAACAATTTCCTAGTCTTACGATATCACAGCTGGGCCAGGATGTGACATGTGATTCATCCATTGGGCTGATTTGTAACAATAATGAGCAAGGTCTTCAACAAACCTGCTTTGACTACGAGATTAGAGTTAAATGTTGTGAATTTGTATGCACAACACCGACTTCAACCACCATAACAACAACAGGTCCTAATACCATTACCCACAAACCAAGCTCTACTTCAACATCAACAGCTCCAGGTACAACTAAAACAACAACTCACACCCCTACTACAACTGAAACCACCCCTACTACAACTCAAACCACCCCTACTACAACTGAAACCATCCCTACTACAACTCAAACCACCCCTACTACAACTCAAACCACCCCTACTACAACTGAAACCATCCCTACTACAACTCAAACCAAACCTACTACAACTCAAACCATCCCCACTACAACTCAAACCAAACCTACTACAACTCAAACCACTGTTCCTACAACAACCAAATGCAGTGGAGGTCAACAATGTGTGTGGTCAGATTGGATCAACCTTGGTCAGCCAACCTCTGGCCCTGAAGGTGGAGATGATGAATCCATAAAGAATATAATTGCTGCTGGTTATCACATTTGCTCAACGCCAGAGGCAGTTGAATGCAGGTCAAAACAATATCCTAGTCTTACGATATCACAGCTGGGCCAGGATGTGACATGTGATTCATCCATTGGGCTGATTTGTAACAATAATGAGCAAGGTCTTCAACAAACCTGCTTTGACTACGAGATTAGAGTTAAATGTTGTGAATTTGTATGCACAACACCGACTTCAACCACCATAACAACAACAGGTCCTAATACCATTACCCACAAACCAAGCTCTACTTCAACATCAACAGCTCCAGGTACAACTAAAACAACAACTCACACCCCTACTACAACTCAAACCACCACTACTACAACTCAAACCACCCCTACTACAACTCCAATCACCCCTACAACAACTGAAACCACCCCTACTACAACTCAAACCACCCCTACTACAACTGAAACCATCCCTACTACAACTCAAACCAAACCTACTACAACTCAAACCATCCCCACTACAACTCAAACCAAACCTACTACAACTCAAACCACTGTTCCTACAACAACCAAATGCAGTGGAGGTCAACAATGTGTGTGGTCAGATTGGATCAACCTTGGTCAGCCAACCTCTGGCCCTGAAGGTGGAGATGATGAATCCATAAAGAATATAATTGCTGCTGGTTATCACATTTGCTCAACGCCAGAGGCAGTTGAATGCAGGTCAAAACAATATCCTAGTCTTACGATATCACAGCTGGGCCAGGATGTGACATGTGATTCATCCATTGGGCTGATTTGTAACAATAATGAGCAAGGTCTTCAACAAACCTGCTTTGACTACGAGATTAGAGTTAAATGTTGTGAATTTGTATGCACAACACCGACTTCAACCACCATAACAACAACAGGTCCTAATACCATTACCCACAAACCAAGCTCTACTTCAACATCAACAGCTCCAGGTACAACTAAAACAACAACTCACACCCCTACTACAACTCAAACCACCCCTACTACAACTCAAACCACCACTACTACAACTCCAATCACCCCTACAACAACTGAAACCACCCCTACTACAACTCAAACCACCCCTACTACAACTGAAACCATCCCTACTACAACTCAAACCAAACCTACTACAACTCAAACCATCCCCACTACAACTCAAACCAAACCTACTACAACTCAAACCACTGTTCCTACAACAACCAAATGCAGTGGAGGTCAACAATGTGTGTGGTCAGATTGGATCAACCTTGGTCAGCCAACCTCTGGCCCTGAAGGTGGAGATGATGAATCCATAAAGAATATAATTGCTGCTGGTTATCACATTTGCTCAACGCCAGAGGCAGTTGAATGCAGGTCAAAACAATATCCTAGTCTTACGATATCACAGCTGGGCCAGGATGTGACATGTGATTCATCCATTGGGCTGATTTGTAACAATAATGAGCAAGGTCTTCAACAAACCTGCTTTGACTACGAGATTAGAGTTAAATGTTGTGAATTTGTATGCACAACACCGACTTCAACCACCATAACAACAACAGGTCCTAATACCATTACCCACAAACCAAGCTCTACTTCAACATCAACAGCTCCAGGTACAACTAAAACAACAACTCACACCCCTACTACAACTCAAACCACCACTACTACAACTCAAACCACCCCTACTACAACTCCAATCACCCCTACAACAACTGAAACCACCCCTACTACAACTCAAACCACCCCTACTACAACTGAAACCATCCCTACTACAACTCAAACCAAACCTACTACAACTCAAACCATCCCCACTACAACTCAAACCAAACCTACTACAACTCAAACCACTGTTCCTACAACAACCAAATGCAGTGGAGGTCAACAATGTGTGTGGTCAGATTGGATCAACCTTGGTCAGCCAACCTCTGGCCCTGAAGGTGGAGATGATGAATCCATAAAGAATATAATTGCTGCTGGTTATCACATTTGCTCAATGCCAGAGGCAGTTGAATGCAGGTCAAAACAATATCCTAGTCTTACGATATCACAGCTGGGCCAGGATGTGACATGTGATTCATCCATTGGGCTGATTTGTAACAATAATGAGCAAGGTCTTCAACAAACCTGCTTTGACTACGAGATTAGAGTTAAATGTTGTGAATTTGTATGCACAACACCGACTTCAACCACCATAACAACAACAGGTCCTAATACCATTACCCACAAACCAAGCTCTACTTCAACATCAACAGCTCCAGGTACAACTAAAACAACAACTCACACCCCTACTACAACTCAAACCACCACTACTACAACTCAAACCACCCCTACTACAACTCCAATCACCCCTACAACAACTGAAACCACCCCTACTACAACTCAAACCACCCCTACTACAACTGAAACCATCCCTACTACAACTCAAACCAAACCTACTACAACTCAAACCATCCCCACTACAACTCAAACCAAACCTACTACAACTCAAACCACTGTTCCTACAACAACCAAATGCAGTGGAGGTCAACAATGTGTGTGGTCAGATTGGATCAACCTTGGTCAGCCAACCTCTGGCCCTGAAGGTGGAGATGATGAATCCATAAAGAATATAATTGCTGCTGGTTATCACATTTGCTCAATGCCAGAGGCAGTTGAATGCAGGTCAAAACAATATCCTAGTCTTACGATATCACAGCTGGGCCAGGATGTGACATGTGATTCATCCATTGGGCTGATTTGTAACAATAATGAGCAAGGTCTTCAACAAACCTGCTTTGACTACGAGATTAGAGTTAAATGTTGTGAATTTGTATGCACAACACCGACTTCAACCACCATAACAACAACAGGTCCTAATACCATTACCCACAAACCAAGCTCTACTTCAACATCAACAGCTCCAGGTACAACTAAAACAACAACTCACACCCCTACTACAACTCAAACCACCCCTACTACAACTCAAACCACCACTACTACAACTCCAATCACCCCTACAACAACTGAAACCACCCCTACTACAACTCAAACCACCCCTACTACAACTGAAACCATCCCTACTACAACTCAAACCAAACCTACTACAACTCAAACCATCCCCACTACAACTCAAACCAAACCTACTACAACTCAAACCACTGTTCCTACAACAACCAAATGCAGTGGAGGTCAACAATGTGTGTGGTCAGATTGGATCAACCTTGGTCAGCCAACCTCTGGCCCTGAAGGTGGAGATGATGAATCCATAAAGAATATAATTGCTGCTGGTTATCACATTTGCTCAACGCCAGAGGCAGTTGAATGCAGGTCAAAACAATATCCTAGTCTTACGATATCACAGCTGGGCCAGGATGTGACATGTGATTCATCCATTGGGCTGATTTGTAACAATAATGAGCAAGGTCTTCAACAAACCTGCTTTGACTACGAGATTAGAGTTAAATGTTGTGAATTTGTATGCACAACACCGACTTCAACCACCATAACAACAACAGGTCCTAATACCATTACCCACAAACCAAGCTCTACTTCAACATCAACAGCTCCAGGTACAACTAAAACAACAACTCACACCCCTACTACAACTCAAACCACCCCTACTACAACTCAAACCACCCCTACTACAACTCCAATCACCCCTACAACAACTGAAACCACCCCTACTACAACTCAAACCATCCCTACTACAACTGAAACCATCCCTACTACAACTCAAACCAAACCTACTACAACTCAAACCATCCCCACTACAACTCAAACCAAACCTACTACAACTCAAACCACTGTTCCTACAACAACCAAATGCAATGGAGGTCAACAATGTGTGTGGTCAGATTGGATCAACCTTGGTCAGCCAACCTCTGGCCCTGAAGGTGGAGATGATGAATCCATAAAGAATATAATTGCTGCTGGTTATCACATTTGCTCAACGCCAGAGGCAGTTGAATGCAGGTCAAAACAATTTCCGAGTCTTACGATATCACAGCTGGGCCAGGATGTGACATGTGATTCATCCATTGGGCTGATTTGTAACAATAATGAGCAAGGTCTTCAACAAATCTGCTTTGACTACGAGATTAGAGTTAAATGTTGTGAATTTGTATGCACAACACCGACTTCAACCACCATAACAACAACAGGTCCTAAAACCACTACCCACAAACCAAGCTCAACTTCAACATCAACAGCTCCAGGTACAACTAAAACAACAACTCACACCCCTACTACAAGTCAAACCACCCCTACTACAACTCAAACCACCCCTTCTACAACTCAAACCACCCCTACTACAACTCAAACCACCCCTACTAAAACTCCAACCACCCCTACAACAACTGAAACCACCCCTACTACAACTCAAACCACCCCTACTACAACTGAAACCACCCCTACTACAACTCAAACCACCCCCACTACAACCCAAACCATCCCCACTACAACTCAAACCACACCTACTACAACTCAAACCACTGTTCCTACAACAACCAAATGCAGTGGAGGTCAACAATGTGTGTGGTCAGATTGGATCAACCTTGGTCAGCCAACCTCTGGCCCTGAAGGTGGAGATGATGAATCCATAAAGAATATAATTGCTGCTGGTTATCACATTTGCTCAACGCCAGAGGCAGTTGAATGCAGGTCAAAACAATATCCTAGTCTTACGATATCACAGCTGGGCCAGGATGTGACATGTGATTCATCCATTGGGCTGATTTGTAACAATAATGAGCAAGGTCTTCAACAAACCTGCTTTGACTACGAGATTAGAGTTAAATGTTGTGAATTTGTATGCACAACACCGACTTCAACCACCATAACAACAACAGGTCCTAATACCATTACCCACAAACCAAGCTCTACTTCAACATCAACAGCTCCAGGTACAACTAAAACAACAACTCACACCCCTACTACAACTCAAACCACCCCTACTACAACTCAAACCACCCCTACTACAACTCCAATCACCCCTACAACAACTGAAACCACCCCTACTACAACTCAAACCATCCCTACTACAACTGAAACCATCCCTACTACAACTCAAACCAAACCTACTACAACTCAAACCATCCCCACTACAACTCAAACCAAACCTACTACAACTCAAACCACTGTTCCTACAACAACCAAATGCAATGGAGGTCAACAATGTGTGTGGTCAGATTGGATCAACCTTGGTCAGCCAACCTCTGGCCCTGAAGGTGGAGATGATGAATCCATAAAGAATATAATTGCTGCTGGTTATCACATTTGCTCAACGCCAGAGGCAGTTGAATGCAGGTCAAAACAATTTCCGAGTCTTACGATATCACAGCTGGGCCAGGATGTGACATGTGATTCATCCATTGGGCTGATTTGTAACAATAATGAGCAAGGTCTTCAACAAATCTGCTTTGACTACGAGATTAGAGTTAAATGTTGTGAATTTGTATGCACAACACCGACTTCAACCACCATAACAACAACAGGTCCTAAAACCACTACCCACAAACCAAGCTCAACTTCAACATCAACAGCTCCAGGTACAACTAAAACAACAACTCACACCCCTACTACAAGTCAAACCACCCCTACTACAACTCAAACCACCCCTTCTACAACTCAAACCACCCCTACTACAACTCAAACCACCCCTACTAAAACTCCAACCACCCCTACAACAACTGAAACCACCCCTACTACAACTCAAACCACCCCTACTACAACTGAAACCACACCTACTACAACTCAAACCACCCCCACTACAACCCAAACCATCCCCACTACAACTCAAACCACACCTACTACAACTCAAACCACTGTTCCTACAACAACCAAATGCAGTGGAGGTCAACAATGTGTGTGGTCAGATTGGATCAACCTTGGTCAGCCAACCTCTGGCCCTGAAGGTGGAGATGATGAATCCATAAAGAATATAATTGCTGCTGGTTATCACATTTGCTCAACGCCAGAGGCAGTTGAATGCAGGTCAAAACAATATCCTAGTCTTACGATATCACAGCTAGGCCAGGATGTGACATGTGATTCATCCATTGGGCTGATTTGTAACAATAATGAGCAAGGTCTTCAACAAACCTGCTTTGACTACGAGATTAGAGTTAAATGTTGTGAATTTGTATGCACAACACCGACTTCAACCACCATAACAACAACAGGTCCTAATACCATTACCCACAAACCAAGCTCTACTTCAACATCAACAGCTCCAGGTACAACTAAAACAACAACTCACACCCCTACTACAACTCAAACCACCACTACTACAACTCAAACCACCCCTACTACAACTCCAATCACCCCTACAACAACTGAAACCACCCCTACTACAACTCAAACCACCCCTACTACAACTGAAACCATCCCTACTACAACTCAAACCAAACCTACTACAACTCAAACCATCCCCACTACAACTCAAACCAAACCTACTACAACTCAAACCACTGTTCCTACAACAACCAAATGCAGTGGAGGTCAACAATGTGTGTGGTCAGATTGGATCAACCTTGGTCAGCCAACCTCTGGCCCTGAAGGTGGAGATGATGAATCCATAAAGAATATAATTGCTGCTGGTTATCACATTTGCTCAATGCCAGAGGCAGTTGAATGCAGGTCAAAACAATATCCTAGTCTTACGATATCACAGCTGGGCCAGGATGTGACATGTGATTCATCCATTGGGCTGATTTGTAACAATAATGAGCAAGGTCTTCAACAAACCTGCTTTGACTACGAGATTAGAGTTAAATGTTGTGAATTTGTATGCACAACACCGACTTCAACCACCATAACAACAACAGGTCCTAATACCATTACCCACAAACCAAGCTCTACTTCAACATCAACAGCTCCAGGTACAACTAAAACAACAACTCACACCCCTACTACAACTCAAACCACCCCTACTACAACTCAAACCACCCCTACTACAACTCCAATCACCCCTACAACAACTGAAACCACCCCTACTACAACTCAAACCACCCCTACTACAACTGAAACCATCCCTACTACAACTCAAACCAAACCTACTACAACTCAAACCATCCCCACTACAACTCAAACCAAACCTACTACAACTCAAACCACTGTTCCTACAACAACCAAATGCAGTGGAGGTCAACAATGTGTGTGGTCAGATTGGATCAACCTTGGTCAGCCAACCTCTGGCCCTGAAGGTGGAGATGATGAATCCATAAAGAATATAATTGCTGCTGGTTATCACATTTGCTCAATGCCAGAGGCAGTTGAATGCAGGTCAAAACAATATCCTAGTCTTACGATATCACAGCTGGGCCAGGATGTGACATGTGATTCATCCATTGGGCTGATTTGTAACAATAATGAGCAAGGTCTTCAACAAACCTGCTTTGACTACGAGATTAGAGTTAAATGTTGTGAATTTGTATGCACAACACCGACTTCAACCACTATAACAACAACAGGTCCTAAAACCACTACCCACAAACCAAGCTCTACTTCAACATCAACAGCTCCAGGTACAACTAAAACAACAACTCACACTCCTACTACAACTCAAACCACCCCTACTACAACTCAAACCACCCCTACTACAACTCAAACCACCCCTACTACAACTGAAACTATCCCCACTACAACTCAAACCAAACCTTCTACAACTCAAACCATCCCCACTACAACTCAAACCAAACCTACTACAACTCAAACCACTGTTCCTACAACAACCAAATGCAGTGGAGGTCAACAATGTGTGTGGTCAGATTGGATCAACCTTGGTCAGCCAACCTCTGGCCCTGAAGGTGGAGATGATGAATCCATAAAGAATATAATTGCTGCTGGTTATCACATTTGCTCAACGCCAGAGGCAGTTGAATGCAGGTCAAAACAATTTCCGAGTCTTACGATATCACAGCTGGGCCAAGATGTGACATGTGATTCATCCATTGGGCTGATTTGTAACAATAATGAGCAAGGTCTTCAACAAACCTGCTTTGACTACGAGATTAGAGTTAAATGTTGTGAATTTGTATGCACAACACCGACTTCAACCACCATAACAACAACAGGTCCTAAAACCACTACCCACAAACCAAGCTCTACTTCAACATCAACAGCTCCAGGTACAACTAAAACAACAACTCACACCCCTACTACAACTCAAACCACAACTTCCCAGCCTCCCACAACGTCATTCACAATAATAACAGGGACAATAACAAACCCAAAAACGGAACCCATTATCTGTTTTTGTCATTACGAACAAAAGTACTTCACTGTTGGTAAGTTTTAATTTAAAACCTTTCTTGTTTCCAATGTTTTTACATCACCATCACTTCTGTTTTTCATAATGTTAATGTCTTTTCATAAGCAATACATTGGTAAACTTGCTCATTTAAATACTTTCAGGCTCAGTTGTGTACAATGTCTCGGACCATGATGGATGGTGCTATATCGGAGTCTGCAACGATTCATGTCTAGTAGAATCAATTTCTACCCATTGTGGTACGACTCCCTCAACAACCCCTAAAACTACACATCTTCCAACAATATCACAGACAACGGAAATACCAACCACTAGTCAACAAAAAAACTGTGATCATGATATTCCTCCAAGAAAGGTATGTTTCAGAAAACACTGATTAAATTAATTTAATATTTAATAAAAGCCTATAGTTTTATTACCTTTAACATTTAAAAATATAGACGTTCACTATTGGCCTAATGCTTTTGTGTTTGTAGAATGGAGACGTTTGGGTATATAATAAGTGCACCAACGCAACATGCGTCAACGGAACAGTTATATATGAACATGTACATTGTAAGACTCCGAAAGAAATAACATGTGAAAATAACCAACCTGCAGTCAAAGTTTATGATGATTCTGGATGCTGTTTCGACTACGTGTGCCAATGTAAGTTCAAAACAAAATGATGTAATTGAAGATTAGATCATAAAATATTTATGTTAGTGATGGACATACATTGGGGAATGAATTTAGTTCAAAATATAAAATAACATTTTTACTTTTGACCTGTATATAATTCTCTATATGAACCAGTAGTTATTTTCATTTAAAAACATGTTTCATTGTACATCTTGATTTTTATCTTGGTCAGTCAAGAAAAGAAACTCAGTGTCCATCAAAGAATTTCTGTAAAAGAAAATCTTTCACAAATGATATAATTCAATCCTTGTATTTCAGTAGTAGACATTCAACAATCATAAGTTAATTGATGGAGTCTAAATGTTACATTTCATCTAATTTCTTTTTGCCTAAAGTATTCCACATCTGTGTTATGTTTTAATGATAATTGTTCTTTTCTTACAAAGGTATCTGTTATGGCTGGGGAGACCCTCACTATGTTACTTTTGATGGAACGTACTATGGCTTCCAAGGAAATTGTTCATACATCTTGGTCAAAGAAATCCTGCCAAAGTACAACTTCAGTGTTGTCATTGATAATTTTTACTGCGATGCCCGAGATGGACTTTCCTGTCCTCAGTCACTGACTGTTTATTATCAGTCTTATGAGATATTCATGACCAAGAAGGATGTTGATGGAGTTTTCACAAACCTGGTAATTAAAACTCTCATATTTTGAAGACCATTTTATTTGCATTAAATTTGAGGGATTTGCATTTCTATATTAAGATATTGATTAGCGTTCCATTAACACCCTGGCTATGAACATTGCATGCATAAGCGGTGTAAAATAAATGTACACATACATTTTTATTATTTAATCTGTACTGCCAGTGTGTCACAAAGTGCCTGTGTTGCCAGGTGTTACAGTAGAACTGCTATATTTGAGCCCGATTTGCTGTGAGTCCCACCTATTTTCACAAGCATTCTTCATCCAAATAGGTGATGGAAAGATAAATGTCGAGATTATTCAAGGATAACAGTAATAAAATAGTGTGCCCTTATCTTTGGATGAATCCCTAAAGTATAGAAAAAATTAAGAATAGATGCATTTCACATAAAAATAAACAATAAAAAACAAAGGGTATTCCATAAAGCTAGATTAATAATTTAGTTGGCTATGTCAAAC
The DNA here is from genome assembly GCF_011004845.1 of Esox lucius. Lineage (NCBI taxonomy): Eukaryota > Metazoa > Chordata > Actinopteri > Esociformes > Esocidae > Esox > Esox lucius. The sequence continues at coordinate 20,015,017 of NC_047570.1, read as the reverse complement.
CAGAAATTGAGGAAACTTGGGTTTTCAGCTCCAGAAAGATAGTTGGAAGTATAACCTGTTCAGAAAACATAGCAATAAATGCTCTGAACCAAGCGTGCTTCCTATTTGGTTAAGTTGATATTACATATTACCGTACATAAAACGCAGAGCTTCTCCACTAATATTATTGTATTATATCACAAGAACCAGTCCCTTCACAGAAAATCCAATTGACATCAAGAGACTGCATTGTGCTAATAGATCCTTTTGTCAGGAATACTCAACACTTACCCTATGAGGTCAGGTGCCTGCTGGTTTTCTGTTCTACCTCACTATCAACTGCACTCAACTGGTGCCTAAGGTTTATATCAGTCCCTTATTAGAGGGTTGCAATGAAACATTTTTGTTGAACTGGCTTCGAGGTCCAGAGTTGAGTTTGAGGGCTCTAGATCATTCAGAGGAATCCATTTAGGAACACTATAATTTTTCTCATAATCAATCATTACCACGTACTCAATGGAAACATGTCTAATGTAACTCAGTACAGTTTTGCTTTGACTTTTATAAAACCTGTATTGCTTGCAGATTTTTCCCAGTTAATAATTTGCTTGTAGCTATAATATTTTTATATTTATTTTTTGCTGCATGCTCCCGCCTGGTTCAATTACAAACAGAATGTGCTTTGATAAAACACTATTTCTATATTCGCAATGATATTGGCCTAAAATTGCAATTGTGAAATACTATGTGCTAATACAACTTAGGGTACAGGCTAGACAATTAGTGTTGCAGTAAAATTCCTCTATATATTAAAAATATTATTATTAATAACCACCTAATGTTTAGGACTGTTTGGTAATGAAATAATTCCAATTATCCAATTATTTTCCACCAGGCTTTCAATTTTGCTTTTGCAGCAGCGGTGGATTAACTTATTTTGGTGAAAAGATTTATGATTGTTGTATACGCAATAACAATAATTAGTTTCACAAAAATATTGTGCTCTATCTTTTTACTCCTCAATGTTTCTAATGTTTTCGGTTACTATCATTGCTTGAATATTGTCTTTTTAAATTTTGTATGAACCCGCAGGCTATGCATTTATTAAGTAATATGTGCTTCAATTAATCCAAATAATTTATTTTCTAGAGCCATTTATACATGTGCTTACCTTAACCTAACAATTTGAACTTGAACCAGGCATTCATCAACCATAACGTCTGTGACTTCCTCATCCAGATAAGAAATGTTGGAAATGTTCAGGGATCTCTGAATTTTTTAAGCCATGTTACTGGAATAATGTTCAGGTTAAATTTGAGCAAGCTATGTGCATGCATATTTCAATCATGTTTTTATCTGTCCCGAAAATAATATTTAGTAGTTGGTTGATAATTGGTTTTGACTGCAGTTCATGATCCTCTCTGGTTAGGTCAGACAATAAAATCTACTTGTACCAAAATAGAATGATTGTAACTATCTCTCTCTTTTTTTAGAATTATGTCAATGGGAAACAAATCATCCCAGCATATCAGACCAAGGATTTCCGCATCACAGACAATGGAATTGAAACACTTGTGGTAATACCAACAATCGATGCCAAGATTTCTTTCACTGGTATGATGTTTGCCATATACCTGCCCTGGAACATTTTTAGCTACAACACTGAAGGACAGTGTGGTGAGTACAGTTTTTTTGGTAACTGTTACATTAAAACATAATCTATGATACCTTGTTATTAACCTAAATTGTTTTATCTTATACAGGTACATGTGACAACAACAGGACAGATGACTGCCTCTTGCCAAATGGGACAATCGATTCATCTTGTCCTGACATGGCACACTACTGGCATGTTGCAGACCAAAATAACAGTCAGTGCAATCCACCACCAGTTATTGTTCCAACCAAACCACCAGCTTGCGTTCCATCCATTTGTGATGTCATTGAAAGCGAGTAAGTACTGATTCATATTTGAAGTAAATATGAAACATCTTAGTGTTTTAGTACTTAAAGGGGCACTCTGTAGAATCCTGCCTCTAAACAATAACAGGACTTATCTCTTCCTGGTCTCCCCTTACCAAACAAGACCAGTATAGTATTAGCAAGTCCAGGGTGGTTTAGGGAGGAAACGATAGCATTGCAAGTGTTGAAAGCGAGTATAATGAGATGTCAATGCAAACTGATAGATGGACTGGCAAGAAAGAATATCTCTGGCACTCAGATAGATTTAGTAGAAAAATGTTATTTGAAAGATTATCTTTAAACATTTACGGCAGATGTGTACTAGTAATATGTATGTATGCTTGTAGTGCATTAAAAATCATACACATTGTCCCTTTAGGTCCAGGGCTCTGACTCATTTCCGAATGTATTCCCAATTTCCATATCTTGTGACTGTACTTGAACTCAACCCCTGGGGAGTCAGAAGCCCCGGGGAATCCCTGGGGACTCGGTCCTGCCTTACAAACTATTGTTAACTCGGATGGATGTGTATTTGCGATGATATTACTAAGATAAGGATCATTAATCACAAAATGTTCCACTAAAATCAGCTGGTGAATAGGGGTGTTTTTAGGATTCCAGAAATACTCAGGCTATGAATTTATGTTTTCATAATGTAAACCTATGCATTTCTTTGAGTTTAAGGAGCAAAAACTAAATAAGCACTGTGGAAATGTGTTAAGGAAAGGCTATTAAGCATCTATAATGCTAATTAGCCTGCTTGATTTTTATGAGTAATTATAGCTCAGATGAAAAATATCTTTCTTGCTTGAATAATAAAAAGAAATGTTCCAAAGGTGAACATTGAAATGCTAATTGCAATAGAGAGATATATTACAAGAGAATTACCGTTTTTGATTTATTAATGGGCAAGTTTAAAAAAAGCATATACACTCTGTGCCATATGCTTGTATTTATTTCTGTTTCTCCTCTACTCACACTCCTGACAGATTTTTAAATTATAAACCTCTTTAATTCCAGAATTGTGACATTAGGATTGTATAAGTTTTTGCTCTTTATCTTAATTTTACTCAGTGTCAGTTAAGAAAGAAAGCTCAGTATCAACCAATTTATTCTATACTTTTACAAAATGTATCGCTCTACCCTTGTATTTCACTAACAGTCAAGATTTAATTGTTGGAGGCTAAATTTAAATGGGCACTAAAATGTAGGTAATTACGACAACTCTAGCTAGGTTTGTATAACTAATATAACTTTCATATTAGATATCAGTAGCTATCTATATAATGCTTGGCTCCTGTATCAACAGTCTTTGCATTATGTTACACAACTCAAATCAGCTACAATGCTTCGTCAAACAACACTGTCAAATAAGGGGCTGTGCATGAACATCTTTGCTAAAACATAGACCTCATAAAACGAAGATCATTGCCAGTATACCACTTTTATTCATTGTGAAAAAAAATGTACTGCTGTTTAGCAAACAGACAGACAGGCTCTACTTCAGAGGTTTGGTGACAGACAGGCTCAAACAGACAGACAGGCTCTGGAATCTAGAGGTTTGGTGACACTACATCACTTGACCAACAGTACCTTGTCATGCAAGTTTATCATTAGACAAAATTGGATGCCAGTGCAAAGTTAATAATTTAACTTTGTATTATTTTTTAAGTATGTAATTATAAATGTAATCTACTGTTTTTAAAACCTTGCATCTTTTTAAGTGTCTTTGAGCAGTGCCATGGTTTGGTGGACCACAGGCCATTTGTTGAGGGATGCCATTTTGATGTGTGTCATATTGGTGAGATCACCATTGGCTGCACCAGCATTCAGGCCTATGCTGACGAATGTGCCCATGCAGGAGTCTGTATTGACTGGAGAATTTCAACAAATGGAACATGTGGTAAGTAGATTACACCTCAAGACCATAAAGCCCAGACCTCTTCTTTATAATGTAGCAAAATATGCATAAACGATTTCCCCTAACTTGCTACAGATTTTACATGTCCGAAACACAAGGTTTATCAGGCCTGCGGTCCACAAGTTGAGCCAACCTGTAATGTTGGGTATGTATAATGTTTTTGTTCTACTATGGATGATATATAATGGAAAACACATGTCAAATAATTGCTCTTGCAAAAAAATCTCTGCAGGTACAATGTAAAATTCATACAGACGCATAATGAATTCAGCAAAATGGAAGATATTAGATGGGGTGGATGCTATTGCCCTCCGGGTACCATTCTGAAGAGTCCCAGCTCGAATACCTGTATCTCCAACTGCGGTAAGAATGGTGAAATAGCAACTGGATCTCACTAGGAAAACGTATAAATCAGAATGCTATTTTTTTTTATAATAAAAAATGATAGGGTAAGGTTGGAAAAGCATTTGGCTTCATGCGTTCCTATATGTATGATACTTGCATAAGTATTCAACCCCATTGTGCTGTGGAACCTCCCATTTTACACAGGTGAAAAGACATTACCCTAACAAGGACACAATTACCTTACCATTGGAGCCCATCTGTGAAGCATTAATTAACATTGCTATTACCTTTTCTGTATAAAAAAACTGCTGTTGAAGGATAATTGGTCAGGCTGTGAAGGAAATTTAAGACCTAAATGGACTCTGCACAAGTTAGAGAGTAACTTTATTACTTAAAGTATCATCACTGAAAAACCATGTGTTGAGTTACTTAAAAATTAATGGGTTGTATTAATGGGTTTCCACAAAAAGTTAGCTCATGACTTTTTACAGTGTAAAACCCAGGACATTTTTATGGAAGCCATGGTATATGAGACATAAAACATGTTTTGACTGTTGACTACTTGCATTTGCATCTCAGGTGTGTGAGGTAATGAAATGTAATTCCTTTACTGTAAAGTATGTTTTTACCTTTTGTTTATCAGATATATGCATATTGCCTAATGGAGAATGGAAAGAGGTAAAGAAATACAAGTATTATAACTATTGTTTATTATATTGATTGTAGATTTCCTCACACATTTAAGGATTTACTATTCGTTTGTTATACATGTTTAATTTTCCTGATTATTTACAGTTATTAAAGCATTAATTAATACAATGAAAGACGGAAACTTTTTTAATGACAAATATTGTTAATGCAAACCCTCATGTACTTAAATTAGGCTAATGACACCTGGGTGAGTGGCTGCCAGGAATGTGTGTGTGACGAAAACCTTCTGGAAATACAGTGCAATCAACTACCATGTGAACAACAGCCTGCTCTTACCTGTAATCAGGAGGGCGAGGTTGTTGTTGTAGAAACGGTTAATTGCTGTCCACAGGAGAAATGCGGTGAGTTGTTTGGATTATGGGCTCTATATGGGGGCATTAGAAAGTCTTTGTAAAAATATTTTTTAGTTAACACCCAATAATTCTTATTTAACCTAGGTGTCATTTGTATTTATCTTTTTTTTTTTCCAAACAGAATGTGATACCAAAAGATGCTCTTCTTCCAACTTAACTTGCTCAGTTGGATTTGAGAGAGACATGACTATGGGACCATGTTGCCCAATATATCAATGTGGTAAGTGTGCAACTGTGTTTGCCTATGTGCTATATAAATGCCAATATGCAAGTTGCAGTACGGAATTATAATTGACTTTCTTTGCTCTGTAGTGCCGAAGGATGTCTGCGTGTCTAATAATACTGAATATCAGGTGAGAATGATTTTTAAATAAACTAATTTGATCAACTTCAATGTCTTTAACTCTTTCATGTCTTTCATACTCTGTTTATGAATTTTGCACCCTCTTGACACCTTCATGGACAAAAATGTCCCATTGACTTCCATAAAAATTTTTTTTTTTATCTCACTGCCATTAGAGTATAAAACCATGCATTCTGTAATGTAACCATTCCATTTTGAAGAAAAGTAGTGATATTTGAAATTTTGACCGTATTCCACCACACACACACACGCAAACACACACACACCCACACAATAATTTCTTCCATTGGCCTACAATGGGAAAATGGTTGAATCTGGTAGAAGAGTTTTTGTGTGCATGTGTGTTTGTGCACGTGTGTGTGCGCGCGTGTGTGTGTGTGATGGAATACAGTCAAAATTTCATCAAAATGAAATGCTTACATTACAGAGTGCATGGTTTTATACTCTAATGGCAGAGAGATTGCCCAACTGCAGAAAATAATTTTGTTGCAAATCTTTGACATATCCAAGACTCTAATCACCACCAAAGCCCCATGCCCCTACTATTTATTATATGGAAAATATAATGTTTTTAATGTTTTTCTTTTATAAATAATGAGGTAATTCAAACAATCAAGCTGGCATTTAAAGGGTTAAAATCCTGAAAATTATTGAATGTTTGGTTGTTTTGAGCAGGTTTCAAGTTGTTTAAGAGATTTATGGAAAAAAAAGCTGGAAAAAATATTAATGTATAAATATTTGATGTCAGTTTATTGTACGTGAACATTTTTGTCCACGATGGTGTCCAAAGGGTAGTACATTTGAGGGGCGCACAAGGGTTAAATAGAAAACTAAATGTTTCAAACTATTGAATTTCTACTAAAATATTGTATTTCATCATTCCAGCCAGGGGCCAATGTTCCCATGGGCAACTGTCAGACTTGTGTTTGTGGTGACAAGGTTGATGCCACAACTAATCAACGTATCATTGAGTGTAAGCCAACTGAATGTGATCATACGTGTCCACAGGTAAGTGCTCTTCTCTGACACATCTATTTGGCCTTTTATGTTATTTTATCAATGTAGTTTACAGTCTAATTGTGCTAAAATATTTGAATGACCCTAATTGGTATAAAATGGATCATCTGCAAGTCATTACACTATTGATACCCTTTTGGCTGACTTCTTTACAGGGCTATGAGTATCAAGCCATGTCTGAACAGTGTGGTGGAAAGTGTGTACAGACCAGCTGTGTGGTTAGGCTGCGAGATAATACCACTCACACTATTCAGGTAAAGAAAAAATAAGGCAGCATTTTTCAATAAATGACAAAACATACCACATCATCCCAAATTGAATTGATCATCAAAAAAACATCAACACTTATTCAACACAAATTATCCAATAATATATCTTACATACAGTAATTTATTTGCATAGATTAAAGACAGCAATTAAATGTTTACAGTATGTAAAGCATCTCCTGTTGATATAGCTCACATTCTATTTTAATGTCTACAGCCTGGATCCATTTGGACACCACCTGGAGACAAGTGTCTAAGATTCGAATGTGTAAAGATTATTGACCAACTCATCACAATGGAGGTTCAGACTGTCTGCCCTGACTTCAACTCTGAAGATTGCATACCTGTGAGTTATGAAAATAATAATATTTTACACAAGGAACAATGTCAGAGCTACATCAGGGACTAAAACATCTTAACGTTTTTCAAATATTTCTGTATTTTTAAGGGCACTGAAGTCATTGCTCCAGATAACTGCTGCCATCACTGTGAGTCTATTTAATGTCATCCATTTTGCGAGACAGTTATACGTGAAAATCCTGTTTTGCACATTTCCTCCACAGAGGGTTTTTAAAATCTATTTAAGTCCCTTTATAGAAAATCCTATGTGGAAGAAATTAATGGTGGAATAATGCAAAGAGACACTTGTCTAGGCTTTACGGCACAGGTGTCAAACTAGTCCCACGGAGGAACTAGTGTATGCTGGTTTTTGCTTTATCCTTTTAATTGACGCCCCATTGAGTCTTAACAACCAGGTGAGGGCAGATCCTAACTAATTTGTGACCTAATGAATGAATCAAATACAAGGTGGGAATGAAAACCTGCAGACACTTGGCCCTCAGAAACCAGTTCAACACCAGTGCTTTATGGGGATTATGACTCTATTTATGAATCTGTTATGATATACTATTTCAGTCAAAGCCCACACAGTCAGCCTGTGCATTTCAAATGTCTTAAGTAATTTTCATTGAATTAATATTTATTATAGATGAAAATAGCATGAAAATAAATGCACAACCCTACATGTCAGGAATTACATTAATTTAACTTGAACTACGCAACGACGTTCAGTAGGAACATAAAATGTATGGAATTACGTTCACTGTCAACATATCCCCAGTGCTATTGGGCCTTAATGACTAGGTATTACGTTACTTCTTAATGTTTTGCTATTATGTTGGTCCTTAACGTAATCAATTGAAAATTGAAAAAACACTTGCTACGATTAACTTAGAGTTCAGGTTAGGCATGACAGTACTGGCGTTTGGGTTAAGAATAATGTTAGGTTTAAGTTACAGTTAAGGTTAGGCATCCCTGTACTGCAGATAGGGTTAAGATGAAGGTTCAGGGTAAGGTTACAAAAACGGAAAACACAATTCCTCAACAAAACATGTTGTGAATCTCTCTGGAATCGAACTCGCCACCATTGGACTGACAGTCAGTTGCAGATACGCCAACCCATAACACCCTTGCAAACAGTCACTCTAACTATTAATACGTACCCCTAACTCCCTCTGGGGGCCAGTTTTAGATGGTTGGTAAAACAGCGGTTTTCATATGTTGACACAAAGCGTAATTGCAAGTCATTAAGCACCAATAGCACTGAGATATGTTGACATATTCATACTGAATGTAATTGTGATTGTCACTGTTGTATATTAACATTATTCCTGTGATGCTGAGTTCTAACTGCACTATTGTAAGCCTTCAACATTAATTAATTGGAGAATTAAATTTCTCATCCTTTTTGGCACTTTTGGCATTTTTTACAGGTACTTCAAAAACTAAGTCGTGCAGTGTTACAAACAGCAAAGTGTTCCTATTCAAGAATGGCTGCAAGTCAGTAAACGAAGTGGAAATAACAACTTGTGGTGGATCCTGTGGCACATATGCCATGTGAGTATTTAGACCATTCCTGAAATAGGAATTTCTGACATTTTCCAACAGCAATCCTCCAATAAAACATACCATTTTAGCATTTCAGAATGTTTCCGTTGTGAAAACCATACAGTAGCCTGTATGGATTAAATGGGGTAGTGATCCAAATATTGGAAAAAATATATTAATTCTATTTTTAGAATAATTATATTATTAAAAGATTACTTTTGATCTTAATAAACTTTGTCCCTAATTAAAGATATATCAACTAAAAAGAAAAGCATTTTCAGACATAGTATACTTTGTTTGTAAGGAATGTAGCTACAAAATTATCTATTTTATCTTAAACAACATAGAAGTCCCTGTAATAGCTATACAACGTTCTTTTATCATTGTCACAATTATTTTAGGTTGTGGCATGCTTAATATCAAATATATTTGTAAAGTGAATACCAAAGGTTTACACTATACATACTTATTGAAAATGCATCTTTTGTTGATCAAGGGTGGAATAAAGACAAATTGGGTCAGACCTTTTTTAACTTTATTAGAAATCATACCACGGTTAAAGTTGAGATCACACGTCTTCCCCCATGGTAATATTTGGTTGAACATCAACGAAACCTCTTGACCACATCCGCATTATATTCAGTTGCATCCACATGACATGCTGTTTGGCTATTTGCGTTAATGAGCAGGTGTACCTAATGAAGTGAGTGTACATTTACAACTCCTATCAACACAACTTCATAATTTTTTTTATTATTATTACAATAAATAAATTATTACAAACGCCTTGTAAATCTCCACAAAATATACAACTTAAGACTGAGCTAATGTAGTAAGAAACGAAAAAAACACTACATTTTCATAATGATATTCTCTTTTACGTTTTCAGGTATTCTCCTGAGGCCAACACAATGGAACGCTCTTGTTCCTGCTGTTTGGAAGTATCCACCACCAAGAAGGAAGTGGAAATGATCTGCCCTGATGGAACAAAGTTCAATCACTCCTATTTGCACATTGAAAATTGTGGCTGCCAGAGGACAGCATGTGGGACCCCAGAGGTGACACCAGTCACAAGTCTCAATGCAGGATAGGTGAACGATCCATTCCTGCGACCAACCCTTTTCTGCTTAGATTTGTTCTTTATTTATATTCAACTTATTTACTCTTTTGGTAATATGCTAACAATGGGGCAAATGTGTTAAAATGTGTTATGTTTTAACAACTTAAATTACATTAAATATACTACATGCATATTATTATATTTTGTTGTTTATTCCCTTTAAATTGTGATCTTGCCTGTTGAAATATAGATATTTGATTGCACAGACCTGAGCAGACACCAGCTTAATACCTTATCCTAATTTTAACAATCAGCATTGTTAAAAGTTCAACATGAGATGGGTTAGAGAAAAAAAGATGTTGGCTGGAATTCTAGGCCAATGTTTTACTTGAGTCACTTAGCTTTAAGGGCACATAGCATAAACCCTGTATAGCTTCAAGGGCAACTATATAACATGTATATTCAATAGTTGTAAGGCCGATTTAGAACCAGTCTAGAGCTAAAATCTCAAGCTCAACGGAGTTCTCTCAAAAATGTCTTTGTAGTATACACAGCAGATTTAAAGTTGAGAAGAAATGCTTGTGTTTCAGACACCTAATCAATGCAGTAGATGCAACATTATAATAAAAGATGATGGAACAGAAATGAGAACATTCCTACCAGAGTTGGAGGAAATTATGGAATAACATTTGTATTCTTGCCACAATCTGACAATAAATGTCAAGAGACATATTACAATCTCAACTAATATTGCAGTAATGTGAATTGTGTCTATGTTTTTTTTTACTGACACATTCTACTTACATCTTTGATAGTCAAAACATATTGAAACCCCTTACCTGGAATGAAATTATGGATAATGTAAGAAATAGTGCTAAAGTAGAACAACAAGGTTGATGTATTTTTTCAAAGTAGGAAAACTAAAATAACACCGCACCTCTTTCCTACTCTTACATGTCCTTACAGCTCCGAAGTTGTGCTTTCACAATCACAAATGTTTAAACCAAAACCAGGTTTAGTATTGAAATACTCAATACCAAAACAAAACTCAAAAACTAAAATGATTACTGAAATATGAAATGTAACTACGGTAAAAAAATCTTAGGGTGAATAAAAATGAATACAACATAATTGAGCAATTACATAAAAAATGAATGCCTGTCAATATTCCCTTCTACATTTTGTAGGCACATTGCATTACAGCTTATAATTCAATGTGCAGTATTATACTAGGTTTTTACTAATTACATTTGCATTTTAAAAATGTATTTTACAATCATTAACTACTATTGCAAGATCATTTAATATTTTCTTTCTGTTCAGACATCATGAGAATGTTATTCTATAATGTTATTTTGTAAGACAAAAAGCTGCTATAAATACAATATGAGACACTTAGGTAACTTGCTTCTTCAACCTGCCACAGCAGAGATTGCTAGTACTTAATTACAGTCGCTATGGGTTTCTCTTCGTCACCTAAATCAGTGGTTTTTCTCCTCTCCTGGCGACACCTAGCCATCTCACAATTTTGATGTAGTCCTAGGGCTGTATTAACAAAACATTTTGTCTTACCACTAGGAGGACTCCTAAACAGCAGTAAATGTTCCTAGCTAAGAGTTTCCTCTTAAAACCTATTCACAAAGCTGCTAAGACCAACTTTTACAAAGGAATGGGGAGAGGTCTTAAGCTAAGAGAAAGGGCGCGGTTGACCCTATTGCAATAGATGACCTTGTTCCACAAACAAGCTTACTTACTATGCCCACAGTGATTGGATAATAAGGGAGGGGAATTCTGTCAGTGAATTCATCATAGCAATACTGTAGAAGAATGCCAATCCTGAGGTCTGACTGTGATAACCACATAGGAACACGTGATAAAACATAAAATTACAAAAACATTTTTATAGAGGTCAAGCACGGGCCTCCCACCCACAGGGGGCCCTGGTGCAACCACACCCCGGATAGCAACGCCAGTGGGGACAAATGTTTTGCAAATGTTTTGGAACAGGATGGCCAACATATAGGTGTTATGGTCAGGTGTCCACATGCTGTATGCGCACTGATGGACACAACAACTCATTGATCTGCTACAACGCCCATGCAAACTACAGCCTTCAGCCATTTCATTTAATATTACTTAGTAAACATATTTTCTATGATGTGTGCTCTTAGTGAAGAGCTACTACAGACCTCTGTATTTCAATGTGTGTGGCTGATATGTGATCTACATGTAAATTCTGACTGTCCTGTACTTGAATTTCACAACCTCACCTCCCAAGCTCCACCACTCTCTTGCATGACTACACTGGTTGACTCAACATCCTTCTGGTTCTGTTAATAAATATGAACATTCAAGATATGGACTACACATAACATAACCAATTTTATTTAAGTTATCCACCTTTAAAGACATTTCACCTCAGCTCCACGGTTGACCTTTTCTCCCTGGCTGCCTGATCCAGCAATGACAAGGATCTTATCACGGTCACCACCTGATCCTGTTAAAATTCAGGACATATGACATGAACAAATTGATCTACATTGATGCCTGCAGAACCTGATGGCAATGTTCGATCTATAAGACCCACATTAGGTTGAAATGCCAAATGCAGCTACTTATGTAGGGAACTACAATTTTAGACAACTTTTAAAGATATCCAGTACAGTATAAATATAGTTAGTTAGCTATATCTTCTAATGTCTCATAGCTAGCTAGCTTTAACACTCACTTTGTCAAACTTCAGTCTTTTCTTGGTTCGTGCGAACTGTGAATGAGGTGAGCCTAGTGAAATGTAGAGTGTTTGCTAGCTAGAAAATTCACGATAGCTAGCAAGTTAATATACAGCTCCGGAAAGAGACCACTGCACCTTTTATTTTCCTTTCCAAAAAAGTCGATAAGGAATGTTTTGAGTGAGAAACAGAAGGGTTAAAATAAAGAGACCACTGCAAATGTAACTCTTGGAAGACCTTGGAACTGAGACGGGGGGTACCGGCGACACTGTGGCTCTACCTGGGGGAGGCCCCGGACAGGGCCCAACAGGCAGGAAATCAATCCACCCACATTGCCAGGCATCAACCAAAGGGACACCCACCAACCGCAACCACCCTGAATGAGGGCCGAGTATTGCCAGCAGAGTACAGCCCAACTGCAAAAGTGCGCAACAGAGAGACAACAAGCCAGTGACTCTTCCCCCGAAAGGCATTGAAGGGAGGGCATCCTAGTGGCGACGAGAGCCCACCTGGCAAGACAGCAAGGGTGGACAGTATCAAGCCTTCTGGTCACCTTCACGCCCCCGGGCCAGGCTACCCCTAATCATTAACCATGCTGTAGAGATGAGTTTTTAGTAGACACTTGAAAGTATGCACTGAGTTTGCATTTCTAACCTTAATTGGCAGATCATTCCACAGTAGTGGAGCTCTATGAGAAAAGGCCCTTCCCCCGGCTGTTTGTTTAGAAATTCTCGGTACAATTAAATGGCCTGCATCTTGCAATCGTAGATTACGTGTAGGTATGTATGGCTGGATCATTTCATTTCAAGTCCATGTATTGATTTATAAGTTAACTGTAAAACCTTAAAATCAGCCCTAACCCTAACAGGCAGCCAGTGTAAGGACGCTAGTACAGTTGTAATGTGTTCAAATTTTTTTGATCTAGTTATGATTCTAGCATCCGTGTGCAGCACTAATTGAAGTTTATTTATTGATTTGTCAGGGTAACCGGAAAGAAGAGCATTGCAGTAATCTAGTCTAGAAGTAACGAAAGCATGGATTTGTTTTTCTGCATCAATTTTTGATAGAAAGTTTCAGATTTTTTGCACAATTTCGAAGATGAAAATAAGCAACAATATTTTATATGTTCATTAAAGGAGAGGTCAGGGTCAAGGGTAACGGCAAGGTTTATTACAGTTTTTTGGGATACGACCATGCAGCCGTCAAGTTTCACAGTGAGATCTGCTAACAACGCTCTTTGTTTCTTGTGTTTAAGAGCAAGAAGTTCTCTGTCATCCACTTCCTAATATCTGAAACGCATGCTTCCAAAGTAGCAAATTTTGGGGCTTCTCCATGCTTCATTGAATTATATAACTATGTGTCATCAGCATAACAGTGAAAATGTACATTGTGATTTTGGATTACATCGCCCAGAGGCAGCATATATAGTGAGAACAATAATGGGCCCAGAACCAAGCCTTGATGAACACCAAAGCATACCTTTCACTTGCTATTTTTTGTGAGTTTGGTACACATCCGGAGGAAAGGGAGCAATTTATTATGGGTTTAGAACTCATTATAAATTTAGTAAATGTGTCGAGTGATATGGTATCAAAAAATTCAAGTGTCCCCATTGACACCTGGTCAGGGAGGTTCAGGACGTTTTTAGGACAACTGAGATTTTGAGGACCATTTAAGGAGGAGTCAGTTATTTGTTTTCTAATGGTGATGATCTTTTCATCAAAGTAGTTAATGTATTAATTACAACTAAAGTGAAGACCCACTTCACTTGTTGAGCTTTGCTTTTTTGTTAACTTTGCATCTGTATCGAAGAGATATTTTGGATTGTTTTTGTTCACCTCAATCAGGTTGGAGAAATAAGCTGATTGAGCAGACGTGAGTGCTTTTCAGTATTGTAGTGTACTGTCTATACATTGTAGTGTACTGTCTAACGTTTTTGGTAGAACATGCCTGCCGATCATTCCCCTCAGAAATATATTGCTATAGGTTATCATATATGGAGTACATATATGGAGTCTTCTCCATTGACCCTTTAATTCATCCTTCATAAACGCATGCACTTAATTAAAAACACCAATGGGAAATGTCAGAGGGCTTACTTAATATTCAGGAATACTCATATTAAGTAATGCCCTCGACTCTGCAAACATACCCTCCTCATTGCAGAGGAATACCCAAGACTATCCATAGCAGCGATGGGTGTAGGCTACTGATTCTGTTTTAGCATACATGCCCTTGCCTTAACAATCTTTAAGCTACATAAACAAATAGATGGTAAACTGTCGTTTTTCTTAACAACTTCATCTTTCTATCACTGTGACACTGTTATTCTATTTAATAGCACAAAACATATGATTATTGTCGAAGTGTTAAGAACCGTTGCATCTGCTGTTTCGGTTGATACTCGTTTCAGCAGTGTAGGCTACATCTATCATAATTATGTTATTGGTAGTCTCAGCGGTGGTTTTATCTATAGGCGACATGGGCAGGGGCAACATGAAGTGCCCGCACAAAAAAAGGTGTAATGGTGACATTTGCGTGATAGGTTTTCTATCGCTCATTTGCACATCACGTAAATGATATCCTTTGACCGTGTGGGACTGTGGGTCAATTAATCTTGTCGGAGTAGGCGCCCTGATTCAAGGTAATGAGCTAGGCAGATTACTGCCTGGGAAGGTCTCCCACTCAGAAGTACAAGATGGAAAGGTCTCCTAACTGGAAGTCTGAGGTAGGGGGAGTGGAATCTATCAAATAGCGCACCTCTTTCTTTGTTCAGTACTAATGCAATTAGTAAAATCAGTCACATTACGAAAATCTACCAAATAAACCATAATTTATTCATAATACTGTGAATAGATAGTTTCACAAAACATATTGTTGCTTCTTTTTCTGGTTTGCGGGAAATTGTTAAGAATAATATAAAAACTATGTATTTTTATATTTTAAAGGTATGTCAAAGCAATTTAGGTAATGATTCCATTCAGTGTGTGTTTAGTCACTTGAACATACAACATATGGGCAACTTTACTAATTATTAAGTTCAGGTGTTGCAACCACACCCATTGCTCACAGGTGCATTAAATCCAGCACATAGCCACAAAATCACCATTGACAAACATTGGCAATACAATGGGTCATACTGAAGAGCTCAGTGACATTAAACGTGGCACTGTCATACGATGTCACCTTTGCCACAAGTCAGTTTGGGAAATTTCTGCCTAACTTGGATCTGCCCCAGTCAACTGTAAATGCTATAATTGTGAAGTGGAAGCATCTAGGAGCAACAAAACCCAGCCACAAAGTGGTAGACCACGCAAACTCACGCAATGGTGCCACCAAGTGTGCTGAGTGCTGAAGCAACGGGGCCACCAAGTGTGCTGAGTGCTGAAGCAACGGGGCCACCAAGTGTGCTGAGTGCTGAAGCAACGGGGCCACCAAGTGTGCTGAGTGCTGAAGCAACGGGGCCACCAAGTGCTTACACATAGCATGTAAAAATTGCCTATCATCTGTTGCATCACTCACCACAGAGTTCCAAACTGCCTCAGGAGGCAACATCAGCACAATAACTGTGTTGGGAGCTTCACAAAATTGGTTTTGATGACC
This sequence comes from Esox lucius, assembly GCF_011004845.1. Classification (NCBI taxonomy): domain Eukaryota; kingdom Metazoa; phylum Chordata; class Actinopteri; order Esociformes; family Esocidae; genus Esox; species Esox lucius. The sequence continues at coordinate 19,998,820 of NC_047570.1, read as the reverse complement.
ACGTAGCTGTATGCAAGCCTCAAATCAGCATGCACAATGCCAACCATCGGCTGGAGTGGTGTAAAGCACACCGCCACTGGACTCTGGAGCAGTGGAAATGTGTTCTCTGGAGTAATGAAACATGCTTCACTATCCGGCAGTTGGATGGACGTATCTGGGCATGGTGGATGCCAGAATAGGAACTATGACATTTAACACTGCTCTGTTAGCCTTTTCTAAGCATTTTAAGATGGCCTATAGCGGTGATAGAACCGGGGAAATGTTCATATTCATAAAGTCTTTTTGGGATATTTGTTGTATTAATTACAGAGGGACAAATCTGACAGCCTCGTTGTTGGTTTATTGCCAATTACACCTTATCAAGGCAAGAAAATCTAACTCTGGTACATGGGGAATGGAGCAGGATGAGCTTGAGAACTGTACCAGTGGGTGAAAGTAATCTATGATGCCAATGTTATTGGGACCCCTTTTTGGCAGCATCAAGCACTTTGTGTTAGGGTAGTATTGTCCGGTCAGGATCAATGTTTCAAATGCTTCCTGGGTTAGGCTAGTGCCACAAAATGCTCTTTAAGATGTGTAATTTAACGGTTTGACAGTTCTGTCCTTTAGTTTCATGTTAATTAAATTTCTCCCAGATTAATGTTCTGTCAAATTCTACTTTCAATAACAACTATAAACATATGGCAGGTGTTGCCAATAGGCAACATCATCTCTTTTTCTGTCCCCTTCCATTGGAAACTAATAACAAAATAAACTGATCAAATACATTTCTAATAAGTAACTACAGCAACTAACTGTTTTGGATATTTACAGTACCATCCTTAAACTAGGCTTGGCCATGTCAATGTATCATTTACTCAAGTGTTACGGAATAAGTTTTCTTTACTAGTCTATATAACTAACAAAACAGATACAATTGCTCAACTGTGCTCTACACTGGGATATACTGCATATACATGTATATAACTCATATATGCTGCATATTTTTTAACAATTCAAGATGTTTCAATTTGCAAAATGTACATGAAGTGATCTGTCTCAATTTCACCCTTAGTTACACTTAACCTTTAGCTGTAGCCAATTAATCATGGTACGTTGTTTGATTTACTCAGACATTCATTGACTTGCACTGTATAATGTTGTTTCTGTATCCTGAATAGAGTTTACTCTCAAGCTAAATCTATTTACCCAGAGCGTGTGTAATAATGGGTCTTTACAAAAGGTAAGTATAGCTATGACGATACAACAGCCAAATACAAAACGCAGAGCTGCTAAAACTGACATACACAGTTGAAGCCTTTGGTTAAGGTGGAACCGCACACAGCCTCTGGCAAGACTATTACAGATAGGGATGGGTGGGGAAATATGGAAATGCAATTTCGTCAGTGAAGGTTTTGTTTGGAATGGAATAACCTGGGGTGTTGACACAGGGTCTTGTGCAAACACCTTAAACGTGTGAAATTGGAAGAACTGGGACAATTAATAACAATGAGGCAGGTTAGTAGATTTTGATGTCTGTCTGTATTCTATCCTCACCAGTCAAAATATTTCATTGTTATGATGGATCAAATCCAAAAAGTCATAAACAACTTGAAACTGATTCTTTAATGAAACAAATCAAGATTCTTAAATCATTCACTCTGTGAGAAGGCCTGCTTCAGAATGTCCATACAAGTCAGATTCTCTGTAATGACTAGAAGTAGAAGCCCAGTATTGACAAGCCATGATATTAGACTTTTGCACGTTTTCAAGATTCAGCTTTAGAAGCATACTGATCTTTGCACATGCAAATTAGCTTCAAACAGTTGGCTATTGTCCTCATTCTCATTTTCCCAGTTACACTCAGCAGGCAACCTCTAAAGCAAACACTAAGTTGTTTTAATATTTTACAATGAAACAAAGTATTTAATGAAAGGGTAACTCTAAATTTATATCATGATTGAAAAAATAAATATCAAATGAATCCTTTAAACGTTTTAAAATGTATGAACTCTGGCCCTATTGTGACTGCATTATGTTCAGATCACACTTTTCCAAATGATTTATTCTGAGTAGTTTATCATAGCAATTCAAGTAGCCAATAATACATATAGCCTATCCTAAATCATTGTATTCGGGTGCTATTTCAGCGGTCATTCAATGAGTACTATATTATTCTACCATTTCCATCTTTTAAGACATGCACAGCAGAGTAGACCATTTTTGTCCTCAAAATATGTATGTGGGTTCCTGGAATTGCACTCATATTGGGAGACTTTTGTATTTTGTGTTTGTTTCCATGTTCAATTTTCAGGGTACTGTAAAAAATAAATAATAATCCCAATTAGATTGTTTAAACTGATTTTCAAAGTAAATTGAAGCAACAATTTGGCAGTTAAACTGAAATAGTTGAGATGTGGTAAAGTGGTCAATAGAACATGCCGCAGGGGATAGAAGGACTGCCAAACAGTTAAAAAAAAAAAATCTGTTTATGCTTTATTGCTATAAGCCCAACATGTAGTTACTCAAGTCCGATTTGGCATATTTTTGGAAGATTTAGCTTGAAACGTTCTTTTTCAGACAAAAGAACAAAAACATTTATGCTTTAACAGCTTAGCACCATTCATTTAATCTGGATGATTATGTGAACTAGGATCCTGTATGTGTCATTGTTTTGGAGCTGCACCTCGTTTGCTACCTCTGTTCTGAAAGCCACCCAAAAACCATCAGAAGGACCAATTTTTTTCCACAACCTGACCCACCCATATAGCATCTCCTTTTTCCCGGAGCTGTATATATGTATTTCATTATACAGTATGTGTATGAGAAAATAAGTTTTGTTTATTTCACTTTAAAAAAATCTATAAATAAATATATGGTTGGGAGAACAAGTATTTGATACACTGCCAATTTTGCAGGGTTTTTTGCAGGTTTTTAAATTAATTACTTAAAAATCTTACAATGTGATTTTCTGGATTTTTGTTTTCGATTCCGTCACTCACAGTTGAAGAGTACCTATGATAAGAATTATAGACTTCTACATGCTTTGTAAGTAGGAAAACCTGCTAAATCGGCAGTGTATCAAATACTTGTTCTCACCACTGTATATATATATATATATATACTACATTTCTGGTGACACGGATATCGCTCCATAATCGCAGAGAGAAGAGTGTGGGATTCAAGATGACATAATAGGTGTTTATTAACCAGGCATTAAAAAACTAGAAAGGCATGGCAGAATTGAGAAAGGCCTATAACAATCAGGGTCAAGCATGTTGTCCCAAACCCTCCTTGAATGGAGGAAAAACAGCTGCAACCTTCGAATCCTGTGGGATTACTACTGATTTTATTGAGTTTAAAAAGGCAGATGTGTGGGACTGACATAATTTTGGGAGACAGTCTCAGAAAATAGGGGACCATTTGATCCAAACAGCAGACTTGTATAGGTCCAGATTTAGTAACTTCTTCTGTACCTCATTTACTAATGTAGGCCTAAATGATACATTTGAGTGTGTCCTGAGGTGAAACTCCACAGTGAGTAAAGGGAACAGTTACAGGCAGTATAGGCTTAGGGCTTTCACTACATTGCAAAAGAGAGAATAAAACGCGAGATAAACATATCTTAGTTTGCATAATAATTTCTATAGTGTTTGAATTTAGACGTATCACGCAAATTGCAATAGTCAATTGAGACAAAATCAAGCAATATTCGTGCACACTGAAAATTAAATGTTGGAATTGTCAGAATTCTGACAGAATTGTCTTCACACTTGCAAAACGTCAGTGGGGAGGGGCTTTATCGAAAATGTGGTGCACGCTACTTCGGAGCACTATGTTGATATGTCTCAGTAAATTTAGAATTATGTAAACAAGCCTTTAGCAGATTGTATTCATGACCACCCCTAATAAAATGGCTAATGAAACTCTAAAAAATATATATTTGTCAATAAATATTACATTCTCATACCAGCTGTACAGAACTACTGGTCACAAAATGTTATGTTTGTAAAAACCAACCTTTGCTTTTCTAATTTCCTGAGTTGACAGATTCTTTGCTTCCCTGAAATGTTGCTTTTTAAAGGGGCTCTTAGAGGCCAACGCTATGCACCAGAGCAGGTGTTTACAGTAGACAAGCTCAGTTCCAAAATAAACCAGGGACTGGAATGATTTTTAATACAGACTTTCTTGAGAAAAGGCATGTTTAGTCATAACTTAAAGAAAATAATATTTAGCACAAAAAATCATACTACTAAAGAAAACGTTTTTTTTTGTTGGAATAATTATTGTTGTAATGAAGGTATTAGTGATGTGCAAATGATTGGTACATTTTGAAAAATCTTTTTTGTGATTCGGGACTCACAAGTCCTTTTTTGTAGTGACTTGTTCAATTGTATCGTATCGAACGTTTGACCGCGGATTACTACAACATGATCACTTGCTTCATACCCGGTCCTCCAGCTCAGTTCTCTGATCAACTTCTATGTGCATCTCTCATCTCATCTTCATCCGCTTATCCGGTATCGGGTCACGGGGGCAGCAGCTCCAGCAGGGGACCCTAAACTTCCCTTTCCCGAGCCACATTTGCAAGCTCTGACTGGGGGATCCCAAGGCGTTCCCAGGCCAGTGTCGAAATATAATCTCTCCACCTAGTCCTGGGCCTACCCCGAGGTCTACTCCCAGCTGGATGTGTCTGGAACACCTCCCTAGGGAGATGTCCTGGGGGCATCCTTACCAGACGCCCGAACCACATCAACTGGCTCCTTTCGACACAAAGGAGCAGTGGCTCTACTCCGAGTTCCTCACGGATGGCTGAGCTTCTCACCCTATCCCTAAGGGAGAAGCCAGCCACCCTTCTGAGAAAACCCATTTCAGCTGCTTGTACTCGCGATCTTGTTTTTTCGGTCATGACCCAGCCTTCATGACCATAGGTGAGGGTAGGAAAGAAAATGTACCGGTATATCGAGAGCTTTGCCTTCCGGCTCAGCTCTCTTTTCGTCACAACGGTGCGGTAAAACGAATGCAATACCGCCCCCGCTGCTCCGATTCTCAGTTTCCAATCTCCAGCTCCATTGTCCCCTCACTCCTTTACTTGGGGTAACGCCTCATTCCCTACCCGGAGGAGGCACTCCATCGGTTTCCTGCTGAGAACCATGGCCTCAGATTTAGAGGTGCTAATCCTCATCCCAACCGCTTCGCATTCGGCTGCGAACCGGTCCAGTGAGTGCTGAAGGTCACAGACCGATGATGCCATCAGGACCACATCACCCGCAAAAAGCAGCGATGAGATCCCCAGCCCACCGAACTGCAACCCCTCCCCACCCCAACTACGCCTCGATATCCTGTCCATAAAAGTTACAAACAGGATTGGTGACAAAGAGCAGCCCTGGCTGAGGCCAACCTCCACCTGGAACGAGTCCGATTTACTACAGAGAACCCAAACACAGCTCTCACTTTGGACGTACAGGGATTGGATAGTCCTCAGAAGGGACCTCCTCACCCCATACTCCCACAGCACCTCCCACATTATCTCCCGGGGGACCCGGTCATACGCCTTCTCCAAATCCCCAAAACACATGTAGACTGGATAGGCATATTCCCAGGCCCCCTCCAGGATCCTTGCAAGAGTAAAGAGCTGGTCGGTTGTTCCGCGACCAGGACGGAATCCGCATTGTTCCTCTTCAATCTGAGGTTCGACTATCTGCCAAACCCTCCTTTCCAGTACCTTTGAGTAGACTTTCCCAGGGAGGCTGAGAAGTGTGATACCCCTGTAATTGGCACACACCCTCGTCCCCCTTTTTGAACAGGGGAACCACCACCCCGGTCCACCACTCCTTAGGCACTCTGTGCATTCACAGAGAAAAATAGATCAAGGCAGGAACATCATAAGGACATGTTTATAACTGATAATTGAACGCACACTGTAATAATGTAGTTAGGTAATTACAGATGCCATGAAAAAAAAGATGAAAACAAGCACGAAGCCGCTGCCTTTACCCAAACAAAAAGACTTGTGAACGACTGACCTAGTCAGTTTTATCGTTCAATTGAGCGGTTGTTACGTTCATTTGAACGACTGGCAGCAGAGTTATACCCAACCACGGAATACGTTGTTAGTTTTACGTTCGCAAAGAAAAATAGACCAAGACAAATAGCATAATAAAGACATGTTTGTAGCAGATAATTGGACACATGGTAGGTCTAAAATAATTAATGAAGTTGATTTTTGATTAATGATAAACACGGATGAAATTGTACACTGAGCCTTAGCCTATTTAAAAAAGACGTGCAAACGATTGACTCGGTCAGTTTTATCGTTCAATTGAACGGTTGTTTCGTTCATTTAAACGGCCATTTGATATTGAATCAAAGTTTTTACTGAATGACTCGACAAGATCCGAGTCAGAAGAAAGAGTCGAACTTTCCATCACTAGAGGGTATACACCTCCCCCTTAGGTTTGAGCCAAAACTATGATTCAATGTTTACATTTTTTTTTACTTTTGCTTTTTCTTCAGGTTAATATTTAATTATTAAACAAGTAGTCTAAAAATAAGGCAAAATAATTAAGTCAATACTAATACCTTATTTAAAAAACATGGAGAAATATAAAACACCATAAAGCACCTGTTGAAATATTTACTGCTAATTTGTTGATTTTGTTGTAATTAAAGAGAGACAATTTATATTAAAAAAACACAAAGACGCTTAACACTGGAGTTTGGCACTTTTTTTACCACTGTTTTGTTCTGTTTGGTTGAATATTTATATATTCAACATGTATATATTTACATATACAGTTGTGCTCAAAAGTTTACATACTCTTGGATAATTGGTCATATATGTAAAATCTTTAAAGAAAACATTACTGAGCAGGCAAAACACATATTTTATTTCTTATATTCAACTGTAGGTTATAACAGAAAGGCACAATCATAAAACAAAACATGGCAACAAAGATAAAAATGAACTGACCCCTGTTCAAAAGTCTGCATACCCTTAGTTCTTAATACTGTGTATTGCCCCCTTTAGCATCAATGACAGTGTGCAGTCTTTTGTAATAGTTGCCTATGAGGCCCCAAATTCTTGCAGGTGGTATAGCTGCCCATTGGGTTTGGCAAGATGCTTCCAGGTCATGCAAAGTCTTTGTTCATCTTGCATGAACCACACTTTGAGATCTCTCCAGAGTGGCTTGATGTTATTAAGGTCAGGAGACTGTGATGGCAACTCCAGAACCTTCACCTTTTTCTGCTGTAACCACTGGAGAGTCAACTAGGCCTTGTGCTTAGGGTCATTGTCATGCTGGAATGTCCAAGAGTGTCCCATACGCAGCTTTTGTGCAGAAGAATGAAAATAGTTGTGACCATAAAGCTCTATTTTGGTCTCATCACTCCAAATTACAGTGTGCCAGAAGCTGTGAGGTGTGTCAAGGTTTTGTCAGGTATATTGTAACTAGGCTTTGTTGTGGCATTGTTGCAGTAAAGGCTTCTTTCTGGCAATTCGACCATGCAACACATTTTTGTTCGAGTATCATCGTATTGTGCTCCTTGAAACAACCACACCTTCTTTTTCCAGAGCAGCCTTTATTTCTCCTGAGGTTACCTGTGGGTTTGTCTTTGTATCCCAAACAATTTTTCTGTCAGTTTTGGGTGAAATCTTTCTTGGTCTAACTGACCTTGGCTTGGTGTCAAGAGATCCCCGAATATTCCACTTCTTAATAAGTGTTTGAACAGTACTGACTGGCATTTGCAAGGCTTTGGATATCTTTTTATATCCTTTTCCATCTTTATGAAGTTCCATTACCTTGTTACGCTGTTTATTACGCTGTTTATTTTCAAAAACATTTCACAATTTCTGCCAGGGTATGCAAACTTATGACCATATATATGTGTAACCATTCAATATGTATATATTATCCTACGTTCTGAGGACTAGTCCATAGTTACACAGGTATTTTTCTAAAACAAAAAAATATAAAAAAAATTATTTTTCTATTCATTTTGGCCTTTTGTCCACACGCAAACTGTGTTTTAGGTCACTGAAAAGGGATAAACATGTTGGGTTTTTGGTTACTATATGATTCCAGTCAGTGTGCTACAATATGTATACATATGTTTTTATCAAACCTCACCACTTATTTACCATCAATATACGTTATATTATTATATATATTGCATTAAGAAAACAGGCACTTTTCTCAAATGGAATGGTGATGCTGTCTAAAATAAATAAATACCTGTATGTAATGAAAATCACATGCTTCGATTTTTGTTATAGAATTTCTGTTGTGCAATATAATATGTGCAAGTCTTTAATAAAGGTGTATTATGCAAACCTTTCATTTTGTAATGTATGACACCTTACAAGACAGAACATTATAGTCTGAAAGTCAACATTGAGTCATTTTTAACCTTTAGCTCCACCTTTGAGTTAACCTTTTAAGATCCCTCCTCAAATACAGATGGTTATAAAGACGTGACACAAGTACCTCTCACATACCACCTGTGAAGGACGTGTTTAATCTCCCCAGAATCACCATGGGGACAACTAAAGATATATTGATATGGATGATGATATGCCTGCCACTACTGATTAGATCAACACAAACAGGTTGGCAGAAAATATATTAATATTTTAACAAAATAAACAGTTTATTGTTTATGATTTTTTTGTAGATAATAGTACTGCTTTTTACATTTTATTATTATTAGTATTGTAGAGTTTTTCAATTTTATTATTAACATTAATATTATATCATTATAAAAAAACATATGACAAATTTGTAAAATCTGTGCATTATTTTCTAGATGAATTATCTAAATGTTAATGACAAATAGCCTGTCATAATTATGATAATTATAGTTCACACTAGGAATGTATGGAATCTACATACATTTATTCAACAGGTCTGACCATTTCAATGTTTATATTCCAAAACATACATATTCCAGATATAATTAATATATGTATAAATATATAATATAATTGTATAAACAAAGATCTATTCGGACATCTACTAACACTCAAATGTACGTGAATGTATTCTTTTAAGAATTTTGAAGACTTAAACTATTTGCAGCACAATTACCTTGTATCAATAATAGTGCATTAAGCTGCATGCAGTTATCCTTTCATTTGTATGATCACCAGATTATTCCCATCTAAATTAGAAAATGTAATACATACAATAGGTGAAAAATCATTAATCTTTATATAACTTTGTGATAAGCGATCATTATCATAAGTCATTGTAGCCTAGTTTTGTACATATAGATAACACCATTCCTCCAGTAGGTGGATGTTTATAATTTTCATAACTAATGTGAGATTGCTGTAACAGAATACAAATGATAACTGAATTGTTTTATATCTTGTGCCTACATTTACTTAAATAATAGCAACATGAAAAAGTATACCTAATTATCCAGTATTTCGGAAAGATATGCAACTGAATTTAACTTTTGTATACTACGGTTGCCGTTAATACTGTTTGGGGCACAAAATTCCTCAAGTGTCCCTATATCTGGGACAAACTGCTGATCAGGTTACATACATTTCTAAATGTAAAAGAATTCCAGACTGGTATTCTTATATGCGAGAAGGGATGCAGTCTCCGGGCTTGCACATTGACTGAACTTACCTGTAATTTATTTTATTTTTTCAGTGAGCCCCACATCTGTTACAATCATTCCTACAATGTCCATGGCAATACCCACACTTTCAGGTAAATATCTGACAGAATAAAGAAAGAAATTAATGGATATGTATAAATTATCTAAAAAATATATATTTTTTTATTTTCCTGTAGCACTGAATACATCACGTAATGACCAGGTCTGCAGCACATGGGGAAACTACCATTTTAAGACCTATGACGGATACTTTTTTCAACTACCCTCCACCTGCAACCATATTGTGACCTCACTGTGTAAGAGCAGCTATGAGGCGTTCAACATCCAGATGAGGCGGCAGGTGGTGAACAACCAGCCAACCATTAGCAAGATCACTATGATGCTAGATGGTGTTGTGGTGCAGCTATCTAAGGATGTAGTTATGGTTAATGGAAAAACGTGAGTATCCCTGTCATTCTAATGATGTGCGACATTCTGAAAAGTCACAATTACCAAAAAAAATGACCATTCAGCATCTTTTATCTCCTGAAGGGTGGCTCTTCCAATCAGCTTCTCTGGAGTGAACATTGTGAAGACCACATCCAAGGTTAAGGTTGTGGCCAAACTGGGGCTGGTTGCCATATGGAACAATGATGACTCCCTAATGGTAAAGTACCTACTTTTCTAAAATTCATCTTAATATGGTTCCCATCGACCAAAACAATTAGACATATTTTCAATGTCCTTTGCCAGGTGCGTTGGCTTTTCTAATGGCAAATACATTTTTGATATACAGCATTGCTAAGCATTCTGAGTGAGTGACAACAATTTTTCTTTCTGCAATTTCTGAACAGACTTTGTCTACTGTTGGTTGAAGCAAACTATGTACTCACCTGATCTTTTATCATTTAAACTAGGATGGATTTAACAGGATCTGAGACAATGTTATAACCACAGGCTGGTATTAAAATGTTTATTAGCTTAAAACAAATATTTGTAGAGTTCAAGTTGATTTTTTGGTCAAGTGAAAAGGTCAATAAACCTTGTGTGTCTCTGTACAGTATGTGTGCGTGTGTAAACATTCAATCTTTTTAGCCAAGCAAGAATGAGACACAAAACCAACATTTATAACTGCACTCTAACTACACTGCTAAAACAATTAAGAGAACACATGAATCACACATCGGGTCTCAATGAACGAAATATATTTAAGATGAAAATCTTTACTGTACTTTGTGTAATTCGTAGAGAACAAAATGATGTAAAAGCAGTCAATGTAAATGCAAAATTACCAAACGATTGAGGGATGGATTCAAACTCTCAACGAAAATCTAAGTAAATAATTGAAATCACAGGCTAATCCAACTTGCGTGAGTTTCATCATGGCAACTCATGATGAAAAAGTAGTGTGTATGGCCCCCACATGCCTGTATGCTCTGCCGACAATGTCTGGGCATGCTCCTGATGAGATGGCCGAAGGTGTCCTGGGGGATCTCCTCCCAGTCCTGGACAGTCTGTGGTGTTACTTGGATTGCATTGGATGCACGATACATCACATCCCAGAGGTTCACAGTTGGATTCATGTCTGGGGAACGTGAGGGCCAGTAAATGGCATCAGTGCCTTCTTCATCAAGGAACTACCTACACACTCTGGCCACATAAGGATGGGCATTGTCCTGCACCAGGAGGAACCCAGGGCTCACTGCACAAGTGTAAGTTCTAACGATGGGTCTGAGGATTTCATCCCATTACCTAAAAGCAGTCAAGGTACCGTTGGCTAGCACGTGGAGGTCTGTGTGACCCTCCAAGGAAATGCCTCCACAGACCAGCTCTTTTCATGTAACGGCCTGTCTCCTGGTATCTCCTCCATGTTCTTGAGACTGTACTGGGAGACACAGCAAACCTCCTTGTGACAGCATGTATAGATGTGCCATACTGGAGGGGCTGGACTACCTGTGCAACCTGAATGGGCTGCAGGTACTGCTTCATACTACCAGTAGTGACAAGGACACCAACAAAATGCAAAACTGGAGAAGAATCAGTCAGGAAGGATAAGGACAGAGATACCATCTGAAAAAAACATGACCTTTTTGGGGGTTGTCTTGCTGTTGCCTCTCCAGGGCACCTGTTGTCACTCTTGATTCACAATCGCTTATGCTTTCTAACTGGACAGATATCCCTGAAGTTTAATTGACTGGGTGTTATACTTTGATGATTACGTGTAACACCAACTTAAATTCTTTAATGGCAAGTACAGTTCTGGGTACGTTTAAATTTACTTTGGCAATTTTGATGCTAATTCTGGATAGCCAAGATTTGAAGTGGGGGGGGGGTGTAGAAAGTCACCATCCCCTTTCAAAATGTTAACTTTTTGTTGCCTTACTGCAAATCAGACTTCTTCTGGCTTTATTTACACACCCACAATAAAAATGATAAAAATTAAGAGTAAAAAAAGGTGCTCTATGGTCGACTGCTTTTATTCTGAACTTATCAACATTACTCCACATAGATGGAGACCAATTAGCTTCATTTCAGGCTGTAAGGCCACAAAAGGTGAAGATTTTGATAGGGGGTGATTCTATACCCAGTGTACATGAAAACTTAGCAAAACAATATATACTTTAGGCTAAAAACATTGCATCTGGTCATTCTACAGATTGAAATGAATGAAAAGTACAGAAACCAGACCTGTGGACTCTGCGGTGATTTCAATGAAGTTCAAGCATATAATGAATTTAACAACAATGGTAAAATCATTTCATCAATTTCCAAAACTACTAAAAATAATACCAGAGGACATACTGCAGGTAAAATACATCTTTCTCAATGTTAATGATGTTGCAGGTGGGACACTCTCTATCTCTGACTATGGAAACCTCTGGAAACTGAATGACCCTCTGGAAGTCTGTGTAGAGCCTATGGAGACTGCTGCCGAGAGCTGTGGAGATGAGGTATTCAATTCAAACCACAGAAGAACAGAAAACCATGTTAATAGTTATAAATGGCAATCAATCCATGAGATCCCATCAAGTTTTCTATGTTCTAATAGTTTTCTTGTTTGTACATTTGTAGGGATTTTGTCAACAGATTTTGTCAAGTCCTGCTTTCAATAGCTGCACCAATATTTTGGACATGGACTCCTTTGTCCAGACCTGCTCAGCTGACCTGTGCCACTGTAATAATGGCACCGACACATTCTGCCTATGCAATACTGTCTCAGAGTACTCCCGCCAGTGTGTTCTTGCTGGAGGGAAGCCCCAGCAATGGAGGACTACACAGTTCTGCAGTAAGCATGCCCTTACACTTTAATAACCCCTCCCTTTCCAAACCCCCAAAATAATAAAGTTTACAATCTCCATTAAGGAAACAGGGGCTGTATTTACAAAACATCTTAAGGCTAAAAGAAGCTCCCTAATTTGCTGATTTCGGAGTAGGGCATTTCAGTCCTAGCGTTCGGACTCCTAAATATTTGGCCTAAGAGTATTTCACAAAAGTGTTTTAGCGCTAAAGCCAGCTCCTAAACCTGTGAAAATGTATGAGTAGTCAAGAGGAATCCTAAGTAACTAAGTCACAAACAATCCTAAAAGGGTTACTGCTGGCAATCTGCCTCATAATCAGGTCAACGTTTAGAAACATTTTGAAACTGAGCTTTTAATAAGGAATCGCCTTAATCACTAGAGTATTATGATCATAGTAGAGCTAGTCATTGATGCAGTCACTTCACTAACAAACAGAAACAACCTAGTAACACCGGAGATCAAGGTTGTGACAACTCTACAGTACTTGGCCACAGGAAAAATGCAACTATGCAGCGCAGACAAACTACATATATCTCAGTCATCTGTCAGTAGAATATTACATCAAACAATAAATGCCCTCTCCAGACCCCAACAAATCGTTTGGTATCCTCATTCGCCAACTACAAAGAAACAAAGCCGACTTCATGGTCATAGCTGGACCACCCAGTGTAATTACTGCTATAGATGGGACACATAAATGCACGAATCATTGCACATTATGAGTCCTCCTAGTGGTAAGATAAAATGGTTTGTGAATAAGGCCCCTGAATATCATAATTTTTCTTTCCGCAGATAAGACATGTCCCTACAACATGGAGTATCAGGAGTGTGGAAGCTATTGTGTAGACACCTGCTCCAACCCAGAGGCCAGTCAGTCGTGTGAACACCTCTGTACAGATGGCTGCTTCTGTCCTCTAGGTACAACAACATTACAACTACACTTTTACCCATTATACCTTTCATGTTTGCAAAATCTTTGCATAAGGTGACAAACAAAAACACAGGTTACATCCCACAGTTAGATCCTAGAATTCAGATTGTAATGTTGGCACTCATAAGAAAAATTTATAATAATTATTTAGTTTTTGTTGTGTAAGGAACATAAAGGAGAATTTCCCAATGTTACAACTTGATACAAATTTTTGTTAACTGTAAAAATTATGTTTTCTTTAAATATCCATTACAAACCTCTGCTACTTTTGGCACTGCTAGATAAAATGAATACATTTTTAGGCAAAACCACCACTGAAACACATTGTCTGGATCACACCAGTGGCGGGTAGATATGGTTGTCTGTTGACTTAGTATAAGTCACAAAATTGGAGGTAGGCTTTTCAAAACAGGAAAGTACTAGTTTTTCCAGATTATTGGGTACTCACTATATAGCTAGTCTTTGAGGTTGTCAAACAGTCACTGCTGATGATTCTGATGATTTCTCATTACATAAAGGAGCTTTCCAAAAAAGGAACTTTCCAAAAAAGTCAAAAAGGAAGGTTTTGAGTCAGGAACGGAAGGGCTAAAATTAAGAGACCACTGCAGGAATTCTACAGGAATTCAGTTTTGACGTTGTGAAAACAGAACCAGTCTTTTGGACGGAAGAAAGTGAATAGCAAAAATAGTGATTACTGTTCTATAGGCTCAAAAAGCGAGATGGATAACAAATACGCAAGAAGTCCGAATCACGAATAGTGACTATATATTAGTGAATATAAGTAGTGATTGGTTTGTGTGACATCCTAAACTTCCAGTCACATTGAATTACTACTATGTATATGTTCGATCTTTGTGTAGCCAAGATTAATCATTCAGTCAATGTACATGCCAAAAAGATAATAAAACAATTCCAAAAGTTCAATGTGTAATAGAGCATGCTGGGAATTTTTTCATTTTATATCTACATTTTGTAACACTAGTAATGTTGGCAATGATACATTTGTGTCATAAAAACACAAGATCTTCTCAACAAAAGCAAATTTGAATTTTGGGTGAAATAATTTATTGCGTCACAGCATGTCAAATTATGTCAAAACATGTCAAACTATGAGGTGTTAAAATGCAAGCAATATTATGGAGAAGTTATGTAATGTTTCATTAACAGAAGTATTTGATTTTTAAAGAAAACTGAACCATGGACCACAGTTATTTCTGGCCCATACAATACTTACAGGATAAGGAACAACCTAACATACAGTTGTAAAATATCTGCCTGATTTCTTACCTAATAGGTACAGTTTTTGATGATGTCAGCAAGAGTGGCTGTATTCCAGAGAGCAAATGCCTGTGTGTTCATAATGGTCAAGTGTACACATCTGGAGAATCTTACACCAGCAATTGTAAAGAATGGTAGGCAAAGTATTAATTCTGCTTTAACACGCAATATTCCACACTTAATTTTCATGAATGATGACAAAATCTACATAGAATGTATCATGTGATTAAATAAACATTTCTAAAATTCTGTATGAATGAAGTTAATGAGCCTGTATTAATGTCCTGTTTAGCACATGTGCTGGTGGTCAGTGGGACTGTATAAACAATGACTGCCCTGGAACCTGCTCGGTGGAGGGGGGATCCCACATTAACACCTTTGATGGGAAAGCATACACCTTCCATGGGGACTGCTCCTATGTTCTGACCAAGGTTAGTGCACATGATGCACTGTAGCAAAGCAATAGCAAAGCAGTTTTCAATGCAAATTAGTGTGAAAAGTTGTGAAGAATCCCGACATCATAACACTTTTAACAGACCTTTAACAGACCTTTAACAGACCTTTAACAGACCTAATCATGTTATGAGATGTTAAAGTGTACAAGGTAAAGATCCACATAGATGTTTGGATCTAAATAAAACTTTGGGAACATGTTCAAAATAATGGTAAGACACCATGGCACGGTGACATGGTGGCACTATAAAGGCCGTGTTTTAATGTCTGCTGAACTATTGACGTAGAGAAGGGAAAAATATTTTTTATTACAACTTAATTTCAATAAGGAATGCAGACTAAGACCAAGGTCTATTTTACAACTGGTACCTGAGTACACATACAATTTAGGTTCAATGATTAAAACAAACAGAAAAACACCTGCAGAGAACAGAGAACAGACAAAACAAGATGCTCACATATAACACAAGAAAATGTACATTCCCTTAAACACTGATGTTATTCCCTAGTGGATGTTGGACCTGGCGAAGTCTGTGCTGTTCCCTAAGTGTAAACCACATATAACAAATGCGTGTAACACACCTGAAAATACAAATAATGTAATACTCTCGGGCTTTACATACAAGTCATGTACAGTCAGAGCATGCCTGATGTACCACTGGGGTATCTGATAACGTACATCAGATACCCCAACCCAGGGACCAACAGACCATATCCTTAAGATAGTCATCAAACCATCGACAGGCATCCAGGCCTAGTTCTATTGATGACAGCTTACTCAAAAGTATCCCATGGTCTACAGTGTCAAAGGCTTTAGACAAATCTACAAACATGGCGGCACAGCACTTACTATTGCCTAGGGCATTAGCAATATAATTTATAACATGTACTGTGGCCGTAGTGGTACTGTACTTTAGGTCTGAAACATTTATGTCTAGCTACACTCTAAGTGTGGTTTTGTTTGGCCAAGAAGAGGTACTGTTGTACGGGAAACACTTTTGGGCAAGCTCGTTGGCTCATAGTGGCATTGTTTTAGCTAAACTCCTAGAAAATATAATGCTTAAAGGAGTAGGCACATAGATATTACATACAAAGTTTTATGGGGTCAGACTGATGCTTTTGCTTTATCTTTTCACTGTTTATGTGTGATTTGTGATTTGATTGGAAAGTAGGTTACAGTAGGGAGTAGGGCATAAGTAAATTATGGGGAAATGTCTTATTTGCCTTGATGGTGGCACAATGAGTATACTGTTGAAACCCGGAAACACAGCTTTCAGCTTTATTTTCCATTATAATTCATGTCAGACAGGTACCTACCCCAATACAAATTTTCCGGAAATATTACGTGAACATACTGTTAACAAGCAGTGTATAGGGTAGCCTACAACATTTCACAAAATGACTGAATGTGTGTCATGACCGGATTAACAAATGATGATGCTACACTTCAAGAAACTTTATACCAATGAAATAAACAACATCAGTTAATAACTGGGAAAAGTAGAAATATGTATATTTATATTTTAGTCTTTAAGCATACAATCTTAAACAGTGACAAAGTGAATATATTATTTTATGCTTAGGAGAAAACAACTGGTAGCAGCCAGATGTATTAAAGGATATTTTTTCTTTTATGAATGAGACATTTCTGCATGTATTTAACTTCCCTTTTTTTTTTATCTTGCAGCAATGCAATGGAACTGAATTCACGTTGCTAGGAGACATTGTCAAGTGTGGGTTAACTGACAGTGAGACCTGTATGAGAGCTGTTACCTTGGCCCTATCCAGCAGACCTACTGTAAGGCAATTCTTTGAACATTGGTTTTAAGCAACGATTGGATGACATTACCATAAATAGTGGTTTATAAATGCTCCTTAACCTTTTTACTAAAACATGCAATATCCTCAATTAAAATGTGAGGTTTTGGTCAGATTTGGTCTATTGAGTCTTTAGAACTTGGAGTTTCTGTCAGTGCAAAGCATAGTTATAAGGTATTAAGCAGCAAAAATGTCATATTCCCAATTTTAGAACAGTTTCATTGTAAATGACTCTTTCATGAACCCCATAAAGACCTTGAGGATACCTAAAATGCAGTGTAACATTTTGTTTGAGGGGGGGTTAAGACGTGGTTTTGAAATGTGTATATATACAATTATTACAATGTAATGTAATATTTCACTGGATGTTTTGTATTGTTAGTTCAAAGATGTTTGTGCAGAATAACTTTTTAATTATTATTTTTAATCAATTTAATTAAAGAGCAACTTCATGTGAATACATTTTTTTAACCTACATTTTGGAACCTCCATTTCTTTCAAAATGCTCAGGTATAAATGTTTTTGTCTTAGAATGATTGCTCAAAAAAGATGAACAAATGTAAGTTATAATTTAACATATTTTATCAAATTCACAGGTGATCAGAGTCCAATCTTCAGGAACCATTTTTGTGAATCAGATTCTTTCTCAGCTTCCTCTTTACACATGTGAGACAATCCAATGAAAATCCAAATTGAATTATAGTATGGAGTGTGTGTGTAGTGTCTTGCAAAAGTATTCAGATCCATTACCAAATATATATATATAAAACAGTACATACATGTATATTCATAAGATGAAACCTTAATAGTGTCTGTTTATTGTGTTGCAGCTGAAGTGACCATCTTCAGACCCTCCTCATTCTACATTGTTATCCAGACCAATCTTGGAGTTCAGCTTCAGATCCAACTTTCCCCGGTTATGCAGATCTATATAACTGCCATCTCATCATACCAAGGAAAAACCTGTGGTATGCTGGAGTTCCACCCATTCAATTAAAACATATCTATATCGAAGCTAAGGTCAGCTGACTTCAATAATATTTTCACAGGCCTTTGCGGAAACTACAACAATGTTCAGGCAGATGACTTTAGAGTTACCAGTGGATTGGTGGAGGGTACAGCTGCAGCTTTTGCCAACACATGGAAGACTATGGCCAGCTGCCCTGATATCGAGACCAGTTTTGAAAATCCTTGCAGTTTGAGCATTGAAAACGGTATTGATATTCAGCTTACAAACAAATACATTTTTAAATGAATTTTATTATTATACTTAAGTTGTACCCTTTTTTTTTTTTTTTACAGAGAAATATTCCCAGTACTGGTGTTCCATGTTAACAGATCCTAAAGGAGTATTCTCCTCCTGCCATTCTGAAATAAACCCTCAGTCCTACAAAACCGTAAGTTAGTTCAGAAAGATACTGTAAAAAGCAAAACCATAAAAGAGATGCAGTTATAGTCTTGACACCCCCCCCCCCCCCCCCCAACAGAACTGCATGTATGACACCTGTAACTGTGAGAAGAGTGAGGACTGCATGTGTGCTGCCATCTCTTCTTATGTCCACGCTTGTTCTGCTGCTGGAATCCTGCTCAGTGGCTGGAGGGACACTATCTGCAGTGAGTGAACAGGACCTCACAGAGACCTCTAGCAATTAGTTTAATGAATACAATTCTTTTACTGACACAACAACTGCAGAGATCGAAAATACTACTAAAAAATACTAACTATAAACTAAAAGAAAATACTAAGTAAATGTCATGTACTTCTTACAAAATATATAGATATTTAAGTTTAATTTGTAACAAGTCATATTTAGCTAATGATAAAAATTCACCTTAAATCTCAAGTGTCATTATTATTTTCCTGAAGACAGGGAGCAAAAAAAATTAAAAAAATTAAAATAAAAAAACGAAATAAATACTATTGCCACAACTTTACTATTGCCACAACTTGAAGTAGATTATGAGATATTTGTTGATACATCTCTGGAGAACTGTTAGCCACTAGTGGCAATGCATTTTATTGTTACCAAATTCTTGCTGCAGATTTACCAGTAGGGGCAAACATTTTCAAACTTCAGGAAACTTTCTGGTGTATTTTGTTAGGACCATTATTTGCTCATTTAAATGTTTTTTTATGGTTAACATATTTTTTTCAAGGCACTGCATTACACTTTTAAGTTATTCTTTTGTAAAAAACGTTAAACCTTTAAGAGAACAAAAGTAAGCAAATAATAATAATGTGCCACTGTCAAGGCAAATAAGACATTTCCCCATAATTTACTTATGCTCTACTCACTGCTGTAGCCTACTTTCCAAACATCACACATAAACAGTAAAAAGATAAAGCAATAAGTTCACAATGTTCAACTGCATTCTGTAATTAAACTCCTTACAGCTTACAGTCACACATTTAATTACCCGTAGAAATAACTTAACAAATGCAAAAATACAAGGAACCGAAATGTGTCTTGCTAACATTATCCATATCTAATAATATCTTTTAGAGAAATTCGCCACTTGCCCAGGTCAAACAGTTTATGCCTACAACATGACTAGCTGTGGACGCACCTGCCGCTCTTTAAGCATGACAGACCCCTACTGCCAAGTGAATTTTGTGCCAGTGGATGGCTGTGGCTGTCAAGAGGGCACCTACATGGATGAGGGTGGCAAGTGTGTTTCCCCTACCAACTGTCCCTGCTATGACCAGAACGTAGTGATCCCTGTTGGTGAGACTATCAGCAGAGATGGAGGCACATGGTAAGCACCTCCATCATAGGAAAAACAATAGAAGTACTATGTAAATAAAAGTAGTATACTTAATGGATTTTCACAAAATGTATTATTGAATGAAGTGTTAACACGTATATGAGCTGTTAATTTGATTATCTAACTAGTTATATTACTTACAATTTACTTTACAGCACTTGCAGACAAGGAACACTGAGTTGCACGGGAGGGGCAAGATTACTAAGTAAGATTTATGTTACTTCAAATGCAGAAGCTATTCTCTCAGTAGTTGATGAGTATCAAAGATATGGCTCAAAATGATTTAACCAATTGCTGGCATCCTTCACAATACAGGTACATATGAAACGACCCAAGAGGATTCAAGCGATACATGTAAGACACTGATTCTTGGTCATAAAAGTGGATATCTGTATTATATATATCCTTGTTTTGGAATTCATATACAGTGCCTGGCAAAAGTATTTAAACACCTGACCAATTCTAAAATGTTACTGAAAACAAATGGTACAATGACATTTTGTCCTGTTTGACAACCTGGAGCAAATATTCAATGCAGAATGTGTCAAAATAATTTAACACAGTGTGCAAAGCTGGTAAATACATACCAAAAGACTGTTAATGCTGTAAAAGAAAAAAAGTACATTGTTGTTCCTTATACATTCCTAGTATGCAGACTGCCTATGGTTTTCTTCAACTGCTCAAGTGCATCTACTGAAGCTCAAGGGTCGGAGTGTCAGAAGAGCTGCAAAACTCTGGGCATGACCTGTGTAAGTTTTTCATTATAACATCTCAAATGAAATGGTCCGCACAGAGCTAACAAAAGATCAGTAGGATCATATTATTGTAAGAGACAGATTATGAGAAGGATGTTAAAGAATATGTAAGGCATTACATATAGCATAGAACAGGGTGAAGACAATAATTAAGAAATGGAGGCAATATGGCAGCAGCAAGACATTGCAAAGTCTAGGGCATCCATTCAAAATTGATGACATGGCAAGGGGAACGCCCATGAGGGAGGCCACCCAAAGGAACTGGGCTCTCTGCATATTATTACTATTGTGGGTGAAAAGACACAATCTATTTCTTACAAAAAATAACATTAAATTAAATCTCCCAAACCAAGGTAGAACATTTTGCCTTTAATTCCAAAAGATATATTTGGCTCAAAGCCAACATGGTTCATCACCCAAAGTAGACAAGCTTGGTGGTGGCGGCAGTGTCATATAAAAGTGATTTTGATAGCACAAATGATTCCCTACTCTAGTCAGGTTTTGCTGATGAAGGAGAGGGAAGTCGCAGCTTTTCTATTCAACAATAGAAGGCAGTGTGACTTCGGTTGGACAACAGAAATCTTGCTTTTAAGAATGCAATCTTGCTTTGTATGCATCCAGAATAATTTCTGATGTGTAAAGGATGTGAAACACTATCATTCCATTTTACTGATACTGTATATTGTTGACATTTTCTAATGTTACAATGCAAAAATAAGACATAAACCCTTTAATCCCATCTCCTTGTAGAATTTTGATGTGAAGATAAAGCTTATTCTATTGAAATATAGGAAATATATTTTCACCATTCACAGACATGCACACAGAAATATTGGTTCAGAATCGCCAAACTAGTCAACTTCATCAGAGCAGTTTTCACTGTGACAGACAAAGGACACACCATCCGTTTTAGATTTGCAATGACTTATTTGTATCATTTGTTAACTCCCTTTAGATTAGCACCGGGTGCACATCAGGTTGTGTTTGTCCAACCGGACTGGTGTCAGATGGTAACCAAGATTGCATCAAGGAAGAACTTTGTCCTTGCTCTCATAACGGAGCTACTTACCAAGCTGGAGAGACCATTAAGGTGGACTGCAATACATGGTATGCCTGCTTTGTGTTTTTTATCATCATGTTTTTGTGTGTGTGTATATATATATATGAATACAGTGCCAGTCAAAATCTTGGACACACCTGCTCATTCAACGGTATTTCTTCATTTTTACTATTTTCCACATTGTGGAATAATAGTGTAGACATTAAAACTACAATATAAAACATGGAATCATGTAGTAACTATAAAAAGACTTAAACAGATCCAAATACATGTCATTTTGTTAATTCTTCACAGTAGACATCCTTTGCCTTGATGGCAGCTTTGTACACTCTTTGCATTTTCTCAACTAGCTTCAGGAGGTAGTCACCTGGGGCCGTATTCACAAAACATTTTATCTGACCAGTAGGAGGACTCCTAAACAGGCCTAAAAGTTCCTAGCTAAGAGTTTCCTCTTAAAACCTATTCATAAAGCTGCTGAGACCAACTTTTACTAAGGATTCGGGAGAAGTATTAAGCTAAGAGAAAGGGTGGGGTTGACCCCGTTGCTATGGATGATGTTGTGTTCCAGGAACAAGCTTTGCTTGTTCAATGATTGGCTGATAGGGGATGGTCTCTGTCAGTGAATTCATCATAGCAATACTGTAGAACAATGTGTTGTTGCCCATTGATATAAAGATATTAAAATCTTTGTAGGCCAAGTGTCACTGATTAAACATGAAACCAGTAATGATATACTGAATAGTCAAGATATGTTCAACTAATTGTAAGCCTCTTACATGTCAAGCAGCTTGTGAAGAAATGCACATTGATCTTTTGATTGTGCAGTAATTAGTGCAATTATGTGTCCCATATATAGCACCAACTACACTGGGTGTTCCAGCTATGGCCATGAAGTTGGCTTTGTTTCTTTGTAGTTGGTGAATGAGGAAACCGAATGATTTGTCAGACGATATAGGATCTGGAGAGGGCATTTATTGTTTGATGTAATGTTCTACAGACAGATGACTGAGATATGCGCAGTTCATCTGCGCTGCAAATCTGCATTTTCCTTGTGGCCATTTTTGCATAGAGTTGTCACTACCTTGAAGTCTGATGTTATTGGGTTGTTTCTGTTTGTTGGAGTGACTGCATCAATGACTAGCTCTACTATCATCATAATACCTTTGCGATTAAGGTAATACCCTTTTAAAAGCTCAGTATCAATAAATGTTTCTAAAACTGAAAAGATGGGCTTTGTTTGCTACAAGGACTGTGGCCTGGTTCACCTAAGACATTACATAACAGTGATTTTATGTCTGGTTTCAAAGCACTGAGGTATCTGGTTATTTCCACTGAAGCCGTGCACTGAGGCGTGTATCATTTTCAAACAATCGTGATTGATGACAAACAAGGCCTCGTTCGTCTGCAGACCCATGTAATTGTTTTGCTTTGAGTGTTGATTTTGGGTTGTTGATTTACAGAAGCAAAACTTCCCTTCCTTAATGGGTTCTCATTGGCTGTTTTTTGCTAAGAGAGTACGGAGAACTTGTTGAAGTAGATATTGCAAGATTATTTGAGTAGTTCATTAAGAGTTCTTTATTTGTGAGGGATTTTTTTTCTTCATTTTGAAATGACTTTCCTCATTTTTGTTCAGAGGAGTTTGTAAGAAGTTTTCATTAAGGAGTCTTTTTGCTAACAGAAGCACTCTTCCTCAATAACAGATGCACTGATTCCCTTTAGGAGCATGCACAAATGTGTCCCTCTTTATTTCAGTTTTCCTTCATTTGCAGTCATTTTAGTCAAACATGAACTACATAGTTTAAATACATATAGTATATATACAGCATCAGCTAAACTTAGGTCCGGAAATACTTGAACACTGACACAATTTTTGTAATTTTGGTGTACGCCACCACAATTGATTTGAAATGAAACAACCAAGATGCAATTGAAGTGCAGACTTTCAGCTTCAATTTAAGGGGTTCAACAAAAATATATAATATTTGATGAAACGTTAAGGAATTGCAACCATTTTCTCAGTCTCATACTTTGTGATGTCTTTCCTCCTTTGTGATGCTTTGCCAGGCCTTTACTGCAGCTGTCTTCAGTTGTTTGTTCGTGGGTCCTTCTGCCTTAGGTTTTGCCTTCAGCAAGTGAAATGCATGCTCGATCAGGTTGAGATCATGTGATTGACTTGGCTATTGCAGAAAATTCTACTTGCCTTAAAAAACTTCCAATCAACTTCACTGATTTTGGATGAATCTGAGCAGACAATATATCCCTATCACTTCAGAAATAATCTGTCTGCTTCTGTCACATCATCAATAAACACTAGTGACCCCATTACCACCGGAAGCCATGCATGCCCATGCCATCACAATGACACATGGTCATGCACCCCCTGCTTCCCTTTAACTCCTCTTTCCTTGATGAATGACACCTGTTCCCCATCTCACCTGTTGTTGCTCAGCAGCCCCTTGGTCCTAGTGCCCCTCCAATATTAGATGGCTCACAATACATATACATACAATGTATTCGGAAAGTTTTCAAATCCCTCAACATTTTCTTACATTACAGCCTTAATTGATTAAATAGATTTTTCCTCATCAATCTACACACAGTACCCCATGATGACCAAGCAACGCAGGTTGTTTTCATTTTTGCAAATTTATTAAAAAAAACTGAATTTGACTAGGGTGTCACATCCCTTAAATGTTTCCCCTCAAATTATCAGAATAACTGATAGCATCTATTTTTCGTCTGTGTAAATCAAAAAAGAAGGTTGCTGGCCTTTGATCCCGCAGTTCCACTATCTACCATTGTGCTCTTGATCAAGGCACCAAGTACAAAACCTAATATGTAAGGTTACAGTATTCAACACATATCAGCCCCTCTTATCTGGAGAGCTGCTGGGTGTGCAGGTATTGGATCCAACATTAAATCACACCTGAGCTTATTAAAGTACTGTATTGTCGTTCAATCTTTAGGCTAAAATATGGTTTGAATGGTGTTCAGATGAGGGTCCAAAGAGTAGGTTTCCTGATGGATAGTACGCCGCAACCAAATACGTGTCTTTATTAAATTATTCCCACATTCATCCAAATTCTTAGAGTGCATGAATAATAGGCAAAGTTAGACAAGGTAGCAAGAGATGCTTACCTACAAACATTTATTAGCATTGAATTTATTCTTTATAATATGTTTTGGTAGAAATAAGACAGCTTTAAGTAATGGCCTTAAGCATTTTAAATAAAAAAAACACCTGTTAACTTTGACTGCCCAAATATTAGAGAAACCGAGAGGTAATGGGAGTAAAAGTATGTTGTTAATTGCTTGTGTATGTTGTCCACAGTACATGCAGCGACAGTCAATGGCAATGTACTACGCAGATTTGTGATGGAGTTTGTGCTATCTATGGAGAGGGTCACTATATCACTTTTGATGAGAAAAGATTCAACTTTAATGGAAACTGTGAATACACCCTCATTCAGGTTTGTGTCTCTTTATATGATTGAATTGGACTGGCATTAAACAGTGTAAATTCTAACCATAATAATATTATTTTGTACAGGACTACTGTGGCAGTACAAATGGCAGTGGCAGCTTCCGAGTCCTCACAGAGAATGTTCCTTGTGGAACCAAAGGCACTACCTGTTCGAAGACCATTAAACTCTTCCTGGGGGTAATGAGTAACTTGATTTCAGACAATAAATCACTTTATATGCCTCTTGTGGAAAATAATCCAAAAATCTTCAAGCAAACATTAAGTTCCAGATCCAATTTCAGACAAAGTT
Organism: Esox lucius; assembly: GCF_011004845.1. NCBI lineage: Eukaryota > Metazoa > Chordata > Actinopteri > Esociformes > Esocidae > Esox > Esox lucius. Next base: position 19,973,099 of record NC_047570.1, on the reverse strand, counting down.
ATCTATGAAAATATATCAATTTTTCAGACCAGTGAGCTTATATTGGAGGATGGGACTGCTCAAGTTGTCAGGAGTGCTCCAGGAGAGACGTTTCCTAAACAGATCAGTCTTATGGGGAATTATCTTGTTGTTGAAGTCAAAAGTGGTCTCATTCTCATGTGGGACAAGAAAACTAGTCTGTTTATCAAACTCAGCCCACAGTACCAGGTACCTAAAGATACTTTGATTAACTGAACTACATTCAGTATAAACTAATATTACCAATACTTTAGAGGCTTGCTAATTTTAATAAATGTTCTGCTTTCTCCAGGGGCAAGTATGTGGTCTATGTGGAAACTATGATGGCAACGCAAATAATGACCTCACCACTAGAGCTCAGGCAACTGTTGTTGATCCAGTTGAATTTGGAAACAGCTGGAAAGTTTCTGCAAGCTGCCCAAGTGTACTTAATGTAGTGCACCCATGTGTCTCCAACCCATACAGAACGTCTTGGGCTCAGAAGCAGTGCAGCATCATAAATAGTAATGTCTTTGCAGCTTGCCAGAAACAGGTATTGACATATTCAGTTAGTATATACTAATAATAAAATACCTGTTGTCGATTTAAGTTTAGTGACACTTTACAATACAACTTTGCCAGATAGAACACTTCATTAAGACAGATACATTGATTATATGTTACTGTACTGTCACTTACAACACCTTGCTCTGTTTTTAAGGTGGATCCCTCTCCTTACTATGATGCTTGTGTGAGAGACTCATGTGCTTGTGATAGTGGTGGAGACTGTGAGTGCTTCTGTACTGCCGTGGCAGCTTATGCCAAGGCTTGCAATGAGGCTGGAACCTGTGTAGTCTGGAGGACCCCGCAAATTTGCCGTAAGTTCTTCCATAATCAAACAGTAAAGGCAAAGCAGAGTAAAACCAAGAAGGTTGAATAAACATTTTGGGTGGTTGTTTCAGTTACAGTAAGGTTTGTCAAATTGATTCAAGACCAGGTTTAGACTTGTGGGACAGTTCACTGAAAGGCTTTATTATGATACTTAATTAAAATGTTTGTTTCACCATAGCACTGTTCTGTGATTACTACAACCCCCCTGGAGGATGTGAGTGGCACTACAAGGCATGTGGAGCCCAGTGTATGAAGACATGCCGGAACCCTTCTGGAAACTGTTCTAGTTTAATTCCAGCTTTAGAAGGTAGGAATATAACTGTTATAACATGGTTGGGCGATATCTTTGTCCTGACAATGGTTTCACTCACTCTTTTACATTTACTATTTGATCTGGAGAAGGCAATGCATAAAACAACGACAATGTAGTCTATAGCCAGTATAGAAATTGTAAATGCTATTGTAAAAATAATAATTTGGGTATGTTGTTGGGGGGTCTACATAGATGTTTTCTTATTCACAAAAGACCGTGACTTTATCTATAATGTTGGCCATCTACTGCTGCATGCTTGTGTGAAACTGATATATTAAAACAGAGCATTTCTTTTTAATGTGATTTGGCAATGGTAAGTGTTATGGAAACTTAGGAATCTAGTATTTCCTATACATTTCCTTCAGAACGACCACTTTACATTTTTTAGACTTAATTTATTATTGACTAAATAAAAAAAGCCATAAATCTACACACCATAACACCCATAATGATAAAGCAAATACATATTTTTAGAAATTGGTCCAAATGTATTTACAATCCAATCTGTCATTCAGATGGAATGTCATATGACTTACTCAGAAGTTGTTTCCGTCCAGCCACTTTACCATAGAGGCCTGATTGATGGAGCAGAGGTGGTTGTCCTTCTGGCAGGTTTTCTCATCTCTCCAGAGGACTTCTAAATCTTTGTTGAAGTTGCCATTGGGTTCTTACTTAGTCACCAACCTGGTTAAAGGCCCTTTTTGCCCGGTTATTAAGTTTGGCTAGACGGTAATGTCTAACAAGAGTGTCAGTGGTTCCAAACTTCCATCCTTAATCTCTGTCATGGTAAAGGGTCTGAGCACTTATGCTCTTCATTTTCAGTGACTTGGAACACGTTTCTAAATTACATTCTAGCACAAATACTATTTGTGAAATGAACATTTAAATGAAATATAGACTAACATGCATTTGTTTTACAACAATCATAAGATGGATAATTTTTATCCCCTATTTCCCAGTGGACAAAATGTCCCAGAGCAAGATTATGTTTTGGTCAATGAATCAAAATCTAAACCTTATTTTTCATAAGCCCATGAACCATCTATGATGGTCTGGTTAGATCATGTTAGAAAATATTTATTTTAAAACTCACAACTGACCTTTATCACATACAATGGATATGGTGTACACCACAATAAATTGGGGTTCCCCAATTTTGCATTGTTGTGACAGAACAATTGTTTTATGAAGTAGAGAATTGTTATGTCACAAAGATTTTAACCAATCACATTAGTGCAGGGAGAACAACATTCAGAAGACACTGCACTCTCTCGACCATGCAGAGTAAGATGTTTGCGTGCAAAGACAAACAGTACAACAATTACAATTTATGAACTTAGACAAATGTTATTTCCATTTAATAAAATCAAGTTGTTTGAAGCTTTCAGACACTGTTGGATTAAATAAGGAACAAATAACTAACTCAAGAGGGGCATTGAAAAGATAACCAGAGGTATAAAAATGTGTTTCTGACCTGACTTAGTGCAGCTGGCAGGCTTCCCAGATTCAGCCACTATAACATTACTTCTCATTGTCCTAATTTTACTGAATGCTCAAAGACTACAACGACTATCATGTTGTAACTATTTGAAAAGTGAAATCCCAAGTACAAATTCTAAAGTATTTTTTAACTTGCACAATAGCATAGTGCGTCAGTTGAATGGCGCACACTGTATTATTTAAGAACTGAAGACAGTGCCCGACACCCACCGCAGGAAAATGTGCTTGCTGTTCAACATGTTGGAGAATGCTTCCGTATGACAACTGCCAGACAATAGGGGAACTGTGCTAGAGAGACAGGCATCTTTTTCATTTTTACGCCAAGCACATGCCCTTAGCAATTGACTGGTACAGACAGGAATCGGTTTTACGTGGCCATGTTACTGCTCTACAAAAAAAATCTTAGTCAACCAACAGCTTACTGACCAAATAATTGACTAGTCGACTAAACTGGGTCAGCCCAAGGAGGTTTAGACCCCATGTAGGTATTTCAATTCAGTGAACAAGAAATAATTTACTGGAAAGCAAACTTCATCTATGGTGACAAATGGTACAAACAGTAATGTGAAAAGGTAAGTACACCCCAAGGAAAGTTGTAATTTTTGTTATTTACTAGTTTGTACCTTGGATATTTAAGCTAAATCCCTACCACCTTGCTTCGAAACCATTTATGAAATTAAAATCAACCAAAATGCAATATCATAGTGCAGAAGAAATTAAGTACAACTCTACCTTTACCATAACATAACATTGGGAGGGTCCAACCTTCCATAAAGATGAGATAACACGGCATGCTGTGTGATAACACGGCATTCCATGATGTGAAGATCTATCAAAGGCCATTAGAAGAAGGATTATTGATGCCCATGAGTCTGGGCTGGGTTACAAACTATTCCAAAGCAAATAGAAGTACAATGCCAACCCCCAAAGTTGTGGGAGAACCAATACAAGATGTATGTAACGTGTGCTGCCCTGCACTTCAACACTCTTTAATGCGTGTCACAAGAAAAATGATCTAGATCAGAATGTAGTCAACATCGAGGATTAACGACAATCACTGCACGTATACAATGATATCGTAGTATTGCAGAACTCTGTCAGATTTATATTTTTGTCTCACATGGATATTACTGTCTTTTTTTAGTGTTATTTTACCAGGAAAGTATGCAAAGAACACTTTCTTATTTATTGCAATTACCTGGGATCAATTTGGGTTAACTGTCTTGCGCAGTGACAGAACAACAAAGTATTTTTCTCCTTGTCAACTCGGGATTAGAACTAGCCCTTGACTACCAGGCTGGCCTGCTGACTTCTGGAAGCAACTCTAAAAAAATGATTGGACAACATGCTCTCTGTCAGAGCAGCCTCAGACAGTAAACACTGATTACAGTTATTGTATCAGGATTTGGACTAATGTACCCTCCCCGCTATTGCACTTACAGGTTGCTATCCCAACTGTCCTGTTGCTCAACCTTACTTCAATGAGAATTCTATGAAATGTGTGGAGATGGAAGAATGTGGATGCTATGACCATGAAGGAAACCATTACACCAATGGACAGAATGTTTCTTTGCACAATTGTGAAACATGGTATGTATGAATTATTATACAATGTATTTAATTGAGGGACGTGGTTAATTATCTAAATATTTTTCAGCAATAACACAAAATAAAATAACAAATAATTTAAAATATCTGCTTTTATTTTAAAGCACCTGCACAGTTACTGGACTAAGCTGCAGATATAATGTAAATGGTAAGAATGATATCCCTAAAAAAAGTTGCCTATTTAGTAAGGTTAACATACTTACAAGGATAAAAAATTATGGTTCACTTATTAATTTTTCCTGCAGATTGCACATGCTTGTATAACGGTAAACAATACCCCTATGGAGCAACCGTCTACAATACAACGGATGGGATTGGTAACTGCATAGTTGCTGTTTGCTCCACAAATGGAAACATTACCAGGAACTTATACCCATGTCAACAAACAACAACTCCATTCCCAGTCACGACATCACCTTTGACAGAAACAACTCCTCATTCAACTACAACTACACCAAAACCCACGACTGTCTTCCAATTCTCAACACCTGGTAAGTAAAGCATAGCTGGAAGGATTTGAGGGGGGCCCAAAACATTTATCTACTTAACATACTGAGAGTAAAAAAAAGATTTAAACATCTAGTTCTAAGGTGATAATGATGAATACACAATGAAAAAAAACATACTCTAGTGAATATAAATGTTTACTTTCACACACTTTATTAATTATATATCTTTCATAAACAGAACAAACATCTAGTTCAACACGGTTATTCACAACAACAGAGGCAGCAAGTAAAGTTACTATTGGCACCCCAAGTTCAACATTAGAGCCTTCTGCTACAACATCAATAACAATGCCTGAACCAACTACTGCAACTACAACAACAAAGGTGCCATCAACAAGTTCACAAGAAGCTACAGTGACAACAGCTGAAACTTCCACAGTTAAAAAAAGTACTTCTGAGACCATTCCATCTACATCCACAAAACCACCTAAAGTCACAACTAGCCCAATAGCAACTACATATCATATCACAACAGAAACATTTCTAACTTCCATTGCACCAATTACAAAAACTCTGCCTTACATCACTAGAACATTGCAGCCTATAATCTCAACATCACAGCCCAAAACCACAGGTGAAGAAAAAACAGGGACAACTGAGATAATTCCATCTACATCCACACAACCACCAAAAGTAGTTACTTCTGGTCCCACAACGACTTCCACTACTGTAATTATTGAAACATCTACTGGAAAACCAGAATCAACAACCACAAAGGAAGAAACAACAGGACCAGTAGTTGTAACTTCGAAACCTACTACTTTAACCACTACTACAACAGGACCCACAACAACTGCCAAAGCAACTACATCTAGCATAGCTGGAACTACAACAGTTAAAGAAACAACAACTGGGATAATTCCATCTACATCCACACAACCACCAAAAGTAGTTACTTCCGGTCCCACAACAACTTCCACTACTGTCATTGTTGAAACATCTACTGGAAAACCAGAATTAACAACCACAAAGGAAGAAACAACAGGGCCAATTTTCGTAACTTCCAAACCTACTACTTTAACCACTATCATATCAGGACCCACAACAACTGCCAAAGCAACTACATCTAGCATAGCTGGAACTACAACAGTTGAAGGAACAACAACTGAGATAATTCCATCTACATCCACACAACCACCAAAAGTAGTTACTTCCGGTCCCACAACAACTTTCACTACTGTCATTGTTGAAACATCTACTGGAAAACCAGAATTAACAACCACAAAGGAAGAAACAACAGGGCCAATTGTCGTAACTTCCAAACCTACTACTTTAACCACTACTACGACAGGACCCACAACAACTGCCAAAGCAACTACATCTAGCATAGCTGGAACTACAACAGTGGAAGAAACAACAACTGAGATAATTCCATCTACATCCACACAACCACCAAAAGTAGTTACTTCCGGTCCCACAACAACTTCCACTACTGTCATTGTTGAAACATCTACTGGAAAACCAGAATTAACAACCACAAAGGAAGAAACAACAGGGCCAATTGTCGTAACTTCCAAACCTACTACATTAACCACTACTACGACAGGACCCACAACAACTGCCAAAGCAACTACATCTAGCATAGCTGGAACTACAACAGTGGAAGAAACAACAACTGAGATAATTCCATCTACATCCACACAACCACCAAAAGTAGTTACTTCCGGTCCCACAACAACTTCCACTACTGTCATTGTTGAAACATCTACTGGAAAACCAGAATTAACAACCACAAAGGAAGAAACAACAGGGCCAATTGTCGTAACTTCCAAACCTACTACTTTAACCACTACTACGACAGGACCCACAACAACTGCCAAAGCAACTACATCTAGCATAGCTGGAACTACAACAGTGGAAGAAACAACAACTGAGATAATTCCATCTACATCCACACAACCACCAAAAGTAGTTACTTCCGGTCCCACAACAACTTCCACTACTGTCATTGTTGAAACATCTACTGGAAAACCAGAATTAACAACCACAAAGGAAGAAACAACAGGGCCAATTGTTGTAACTTCCAAACCTACTACTTTAACCACTACTACAACAGGACCCACAACAACTGCCAAAGCAACTACATCTAGCATAGCTGGAACTACAACAGTTGAAGAAACAACAACTGGGATAATTCCATCTACATCCACACAACCACCAAAAGTAGTTACTTCCGGTCCCACAACAACTTCCACTACTGTCATTGTTGAAACATCTACTGGAAAACCAGAATTAACAACCACAAAGGAAGAAACAACAGGGCCAATTGTCGTAACTTCCAAACCTACTACTTTAACCACTATCATATCAGGACCCACAACAACTGCCAAAGCAACTACATCTAGCATAGCTGGAACTACAACAGTTGAAGGAACAACAACTGAGATAATTCCATCTACATCCACACAACCACCAAAAGTAGTTACTTCCGGTCCCACAACAACTTCCACTACTGTCATTGTTGAAACATCTACTGGAAAACCAGAATTAACAACCACAAAGGAAGAAACAACAGGGCCAATTGTCGTAACTTCCAAACCTACTACTTTAACCACTATCATATCAGGACCCACAACAACTGCCAAAGCAACTACATCTAGCATAGCTGGAACTACAACAGTTGAAGAAACAACAACTGAGATAATTCCATCTACATCCACACAACCACCAAAAGTAGTTACTTCCGGTCCCACAACAACTTCCACTACTGTCATTGTTGAAACATCTACTGGAAAACCAGAATTAACAACCACAAAGGAAGAAACAACAGGGCCAATTGTCGTAACTTCCAAACCTACTACTTTAACCACTACTACATACAGGACCCACAACAACTGCCAAAGCAACTACATCTAGCATAGCTGGAACTACAACAGTTGAAGAAACAACAACTGAGATAATTCCATCTACATCCACACAACCACCAAAAGTAGTTACTTCCGGTCCCACAACAACTTCCACTACTGTCATTGTTGAAACATCTACTGGAAAACCAGAATTAACAACCACAAAGGAAGAAACAACAGGGCCAATTGTCGTAACTTCCAAACCTACTACTTTAACCACTATCATATCAGGACCCACAACAACTGCCAAAGCAACTACATCTAGCATAGCTGGAACTACAACAGTGGAAGAAACAACAACTGAGATAATTCCATCTACATCCACACAACCACCAAAAGTAGTTACTTCCGGTCCCACAACAACTTCCACTACTGTCATTGTTGAAACATCTACTGGAAAACCAGAATTAACAACCACAAAGGAAGAAACAACAGGGCCAATTGTCGTAACTTCCAAACCTACTACTTTAACCACTACTACAACAGGACCCACAACAACTGCCAAAGCAACTACATCTAGCATAGCTGGAACTACAACAGTTGAAGAAACAACAACTGAGATAATTCCATCTACATCCACACAACCACCAAAAGTAGTTACTTCCGGTCCCACAACAACTTCCACTACTGTCATTGTTGAAACATCTACTGGAAAACCAGAATTAACAACCACAAAGGAAGAAACAACAGGGCCAATTGTCGTAACTTCCAAACCTACTACTTTAACCACTATCATATCAGGACCCACAACAACTGCCAAAGCAACTACATCTAGCATAGCTGGAACTACAACAGTTGAAGAAACAACAACTGAGATAATTCCATCTACATCCACACAACCACCAAAAGTAGTTACTTCCGGTCCCACAACAACTTCCACTACTGTCATTGTTGAAACATCTACTGGAAAACCAGAATTAACAACCACAAAGGAAGAAACAACAGGGCCAATTGTCGTAACTTCCAAACCTACTACTTTAACCACTACTACGACAGGACCCACAACAACTGCCAAAGCAACTACATCTAGCATAGCTGGAACTACAACAGTTGAAGAAACAACAACTGAGATAATTCCATCTACATCCACACAACCACCAAAAGTAGTTACTTCCGGTCCCACAACAACTTCCACTACTGTCATTGTTGAAACATCTACTGGAAAACCAGAATTAACAACCACAAAGGAAGAAACAACAGGGCCAATTGTCGTAACTTCCAAACCTACTACTTTAACCACTATCATATCAGGACCCACAACAACTGCCAAAGCAACTACATCTAGCATAGCTGGAACTACAACAGTTGAAGAAACAACAACTGAGATAATTCCATCTACATCCACACAACCACCAAAAGTAGTTACTTCCGGTCCCACAACAACTTCCACTACTGTCATTGTTGAAACATCTACTGGAAAACCAGAATTAACAACCACAAAGGAAGAAACAACAGGGCCAATTGTCGTAACTTCCAAACCTACTACTTTAACCACTACTACAGACAGGACCCACAACAACTGCCAAAGCAACTACATCTAGCATAGCTGGAACTACAACAGTTGAAGAAACAACAACTGAGATAATTCCATCTACATCCACACAACCACCAAAAGTAGTTACTTCCGGTCCCACAACAACTTCCACTACTGTCGTTGTTGAAACATCTACTGGAAAACCAGAATTAACAACCACAAAGGAAGAAACAACAGGGCCAATTGTCGTAACTTCCAAACCTACTACTTTAACCACTACTACAGATCAGGACCCACAACAACTGCCAAAGCAACTACATCTAGCATAGCTGGAACTACAACAGTTGAAGAAACAACAACTGAGATAATTCCATCTACATCCACACAACCACCAAAAGTAGTTACTTCCGGTCCCACAACAACTTCCACTACTGTCATTGTTGAAACATCTACTGGAAAACCAGAATTAACAACCACAAAGGAAGAAACAACAGGGCCAATTGTCGTAACTTCCAAACCTACTACTTTAACCACTATCATATCAGGACCCACAACAACTGCCAAAGCAACTACATCTAGCATAGCTGGAACTACAACAGTTGAAGAAACAACAACTGGGATAATTCCATCTACATCCACACAACCACCAAAAGTAGTTACTTCCGGTCCCACAACAACTTCCACTACTGTCATTGTTGAAACATCTACTGGAAAACCAGAATTAACAACCACAAAGGAAGAAACAACAGGGCCAATTGTCGTAACTTCCAAACCTACTACTTTAACCACTATCATATCAGGACCCACAACAACTGCCAAAGCAACTACATCTAGCATAGCTGGAACTACAACAGTTGAAGAAACAACAACTGAGATAATTCCATCTACATCCACACAACCACCAAAAGTAGTTACTTCCGGTCCCACAACAACTTCCACTACTGTCATTGTTGAAACATCTACTGGAAAACCAGAATTAACAACCACAAAGGAAGAAACAACAGGGCCAATTGTCGTAACTTCCAAACCTACTACTTTAACCACTACTACATATCAGGACCCACAACAACTGCCAAAGCAACTACATCTAGCATAGCTGGAACTACAACAGTTGAAGAAACAACAACTGAGATAATTCCATCTACATCCACACAACCACCAAAAGTAGTTACTTCCGGTCCCACAACAACTTCCACTACTGTCATTGTTGAAACATCTACTGGAAAACCAGAATTAACAACCACAAAGGAAGAAACAACAGGGCCAATTGTCGTAACTTCCAAACCTACTACTTTAACCACTATCATATCAGGACCCACAACAACTGCCAAAGCAACTACATCTAGCATAGCTGGAACTACAACAGTGGAAGAAACAACAACTGAGATAATTCCATCTACATCCACACAACCACCAAAAGTAGTTACTTCCGGTCCCACAACAACTTCCACTACTGTCATTGTTGAAACATCTACTGGAAAACCAGAATTAACAACCACAAAGGAAGAAACAACAGGGCCAATTGTCGTAACTTCCAAACCTACTACTTTAACCACTACTCATATCAGGACCCACAACAACTGCCAAAGCAACTACATCTAGCATAGCTGGAACTACAACAGTTGAAGAAACAACAACTGAGATAATTCCATCTACATCCACACAACCACCAAAAGTAGTTACTTCCGGTCCCACAACAACTTCCACTACTGTCGTTGTTGAAACATCTACTGGAAAACCAGAATTAACAACCACAAAGGAAGAAACAAACAGGGCCAATTGTCGTAAACTTCCAAACCTACTACTTTAACCACTATCTACTATCAGGACCCACAACAACTGCCAAAGCAACTACATCTAGCATAGCTGGAACTACAACAGTTGAAGAAACAACAACTGAGATAATTCCATCTACATCCACACAACCACCAAAAGTAGTTACTTCCGGTCCCACAACAACTTCCACTACTGTCATTGTTGAAACATCTACTGGAAAACCAGAATTAACAACCACAAAGGAAGAAACAACAGGGCCAATTGTCGTAACTTCCAAACCTACTACTTTAACCACTATCATATCAGGACCCACAACAACTGCCAAAGCAACTACATCTAGCATAGCTGGAACTACAACAGTTGAAGAAACAACAACTGAGATAATTCCATCTACATCCACACAACCACCAAAAGTAGTTACTTCCGGTCCCACAACAACTTCCACTACTGTCATTGTTGAAACATCTACTGGAAAACCAGAATTAACAACCACAAAGGAAGAAACAACAGGGCCAATTGTCGTAACTTCCAAACCTACTACTTTAACCACTAAAAATACAGGACCCACAACAACTGCCAAAGCAACTACATCTAGCATAGCTGGAACTACAACAGTTGAAGAAACAACAACTGAGATAATTCCATCTACATCCACACAACCACCAAAAGTAGTTACTTCCGGTCCCACAACAACTTCCACTACTGTCATTGTTGAAACATCTACTGGAAAACCAGAATTAACAACCACAAAGGAAGAAACAACAGGGCCAATTGTCGTAACTTCCAAACCTACTACTTTAACCACTATCATATCAGGACCCACAACAACTGCCAAAGCAACTACATCTAGCATAGCTGGAACTACAACAGTTGAAGAAACAACAACTGAGATAATTCCATCTACATCCACACAACCACCAAAAGTAGTTACTTCCGGTCCCACAACAACTTCCACTACTGTCATTGTTGAAACATCTACTGGAAAACCAGAATTAACAACCACAAAGGAAGAAACAACAGGGCCAATTGTCGTAACTTCCAAACCTACTACTTTAACCACTACTACATATCAGGACCCACAACAACTGCCAAAGCAACTACATCTAGCATAGCTGGAACTACAACAGTTGAAGAAACAACAACTGAGATAATTCCATCTACATCCACACAACCACCAAAAGTAGTTACTTCCGGTCCCACAACAACTTCCACTACTGTCATTGTTGAAACATCTACTGGAAAACCAGAATTAACAACCACAAAGGAAGAAACAACAGGGCCAATTGTCGTAACTTCCAAACCTACTACTTTAACCACTATCATATCAGGACCCACAACAACTGCCAAAGCAACTACATCTAGCATAGCTGGAACTACAACAGTTGAAGAAACAACAACTGGGATAATTCCATCTACATCCACACAACCACCAAAAGTAGTTACTTCCGGTCCCACAACAACTTCCACTACTGTCATTGTTGAAACATCTACTGGAAAACCAGAATTAACAACCACAAAGGAAGAAACAACAGGGCCAATTGTCGTAACTTCCAAACCTACTACTTTAACCACTACTACTATCAGGACCCACAACAACTGCCAAAGCAACTACATCTAGCATAGCTGGAACTACAACAGTTGAAGAAACAACAACTGAGATAATTCCATCTACATCCACACAACCACCAAAAGTAGTTACTTCCGGTCCCACAACAACTTCCACTACTGTCATTGTTGAAACATCTACTGGAAAACCAGAATTAACAACCACAAAGGAAGAAACAACAGGGCCAATTGTCGTAACTTCCAAACCTACTACTTTAACCACTACTACATATCAGGACCCACAACAACTGCCAAAGCAACTACATCTAGCATAGCTGGAACTACAACAGTTGAAGAAACAACAACTGAGATAATTCCATCTACATCCACACAACCACCAAAAGTAGTTACTTCCGGTCCCACAACAACTTCCACTACTGTCATTGTTGAAACATCTACTGGAAAACCAGAATTAACAACCACAAAGGAAGAAACAACAGGGCCAATTGTCGTAACTTCCAAACCTACTACTTTAACCACTATCATATCAGGACCCACAACAACTGCCAAAGCAACTACATCTAGCATAGCTGGAACTACAACAGTTGAAGGAACAACAACTGAGATAATTCCATCTACATCCACACAACCACCAAAAGTAGTTACTTCCGGTCCCACAACAACTTCCACTACTGTCATTGTTGAAACATCTACTGGAAAACCAGAATTAACAACCACAAAGGAAGAAACAACAGGGCCAATTGTCGTAACTTCCAAACCTACTACTTTAACCACTATCATACGACAGGACCCACAACAACTGCCAAAGCAACTACATCTAGCATAGCTGGAACTACAACAGTTGAAGAAACAACAACTGAGATAATTCCATCTACATCCACACAACCACCAAAAGTAGTTACTTCCGGTCCCACAACAACTTCCACTACTGTCATTGTTGAAACATCTACTGGAAAACCAGAATTAACAACCACAAAGGAAGAAACAACAGGGCCAATTGTCGTAACTTCCAAACCTACTACTTTAACCACTACTCATATCAGGACCCACAACAACTGCCAAAGCAACTACATCTAGCATAGCTGGAACTACAACAGTTGAAGAAACAACAACTGAGATAATTCCATCTACATCCACACAACCACCAAAAGTAGTTACTTCCGGTCCCACAACAACTTCCACTACTGTCATTGTTGAAACATCTACTGGAAAACCAGAATTAACAACCACAAAGGAAGAAACAACAGGGCCAATTGTCGTAACTTCCAAACCTACTACTTTAACCACTACTACGACAGGACCCACAACAACTGCCAAAGCAACTACATCTAGCATAGCTGGAACTACAACAGTTGAAGAAACAACAACTGAGATAATTCCATCTACATCCACACAACCACCAAAAGTAGTTACTTCCGGTCCCACAACAACTTCCACTACTGTCGTTGTTGAAACATCTACTGGAAAACCAGAATTAACAACCACAAAGGAAGAAACAACAGGGCCAATTGTCGTAACTTCCAAACCTACTACTTTAACCACTATCATATCAGGACCCACAACAACTGCCAAAGCAACTACATCTAGCATAGCTGGAACTACAACAGTTGAAGGAACAACAACTGAGATAATTCCATCTACATCCACACAACCACCAAAAGTAGTTACTTCCGGTCCCACAACAACTTCCACTACTGTCATTGTTGAAACATCTACTGGAAAACCAGAATTAACAACCACAAAGGAAGAAACAACAGGGCCAATTGTCGTAACTTCCAAACCTACTACTTTAACCACTACTCATATCAGGACCCACAACAACTGCCAAAGCAACTACATCTAGCATAGCTGGAACCACACGCAGTTGAAGAAACAACAACTGAGATAATTCCATCTACATCCACACTACCACCAAAAGTAGTTACTTCCGGTCCCACAACAACTTCCACTACTGTCATTGTTGAAACATCTACTGGAAAACCAGAATTAACAACCACAAAGGAAGAAACAACAGGGCCAATTGTCGTAACTTCCAAACCTACTACTTTAACCACTATCATATCAGGACCCACAACAACTGCCAAAGCAACTACATCTAGCATAGCTGGAACTACAACAGTTGAAGAAACAACAACTGAGATAATTCCATCTACATCCACACAACCAACAAAAGTAGTTACTTCCGGTCCCACAACAACTTCCACTACTGTCATTGTTGAAACATCTACTGGAAAACCAGAATTAACAACCACAAAGGAAGAAACAACAGGGCCAATTGTCGTAACTTCCAAACCTACTACTTTAACCACTACTACGACAGGACCCACAACAACTGCCAAAGCAACTACATCTAGCATAGCTGGAACTACAACAGTGGAAGAAACAACAACTGAGATAATTCCATCTACATCCACACAACCACCAAAAGTAGTTACTTCCGGTCCCACAACAACTTCCACTACTGTCATTGTTGAAACATCTACTGGAAAACCAGAATTAACAACCACAAAGGAAGAAACAACAGGGCCAATTGTCGTAACTTCCAAACCTACTACTTTAACCACTATCATATCAGGACCCACAACAACTGCCAAAGCAACTACATCTAGCATAGCTGGAACTACAACAGTTGAAGAAACAACAACTGAGATAATTCCATCTACATCCACACAACCACCAAAAGTAGTTACTTCCGGTCCCACAACAACTTCCACTACTGTCATTGTTGAAACATCTACTGGAAAACCAGAATTAACAACCACAAAGGAAGAAACAACAGGGCCAATTGTCGTAACTTCCAAACCTACTACTTTAACCACTATCATATCAGGACCCACAACAACTGCCAAAGCAACTACATCTAGCATAGCTGGAACTACAACAGTTGAAGAAACAACAACTGAGATAATTCCATCTACATCCACACAACCAACAAAAGTAGTTACTTCCGGTCCCACAACAACTTCCACTACTGTCATTGTTGAAACATCTACTGGAAAACCAGAATTAACAACCACAAAGGAAGAAACAACAGGGCCAATTGTCGTAACTTCCAAACCTACTACTTTAACCACTACTACGACAGGACCCACAACAACTGCCAAAGCAACTACATCTAGCATAGCTGGAACTACAACAGTGGAAGAAACAACAACTGGGATAATTCCATCTACATCCACACAACCACCAAAAGTAGTTACTTCCGGTCCTACAACAACTTCCACTACTGTCATTGTTGAAACATCTACTGGAAAACCAGAATTAACAACCACAAAGGAAGAAACAACAGGGCCAATTGTCGTAACTTCCAAACCTACTACTTTAACCACTATCATATCAGGACCCACAACAACTGCCAAAGCAACTACATCTAGCATAGCTGGAACTACAACAGTTGAAGAAACAACAACTGAGATAATTCCATCTACATCCACACTACCACCAAAAGTAGTTACTTCCGGTCCCACAACAACTTCCACTACTGTCATTGTTGAAACATCTACTGGAAAACCAGAATTAACAACCACAAAGGAAGAAACAACAGGGCCAATTGTCGTAACTTCCAAACCTACTACTTTAACCACTACTACGACAGGACCCACAACAACTGCCAAAGCAACTACATCTAGCATAGCTGGAACTACAACAGTGGAAGAAACAACAACTGGGATAATTCCATCTACATCCACACAACCACCAAAAGTAGTTACTTCCGGTCCCACAACAACTTCCACTACTGTCATTGTTGAAACATCTACTGGAAAACCAGAATTAACAACCACAAAGGAAGAAACAACAGGGCCAATTGTCGTAACTTCCAAACCTACTACTTTAACCACTACTACGACAGGACCCACAACAACTGCCAAAGCAACTACATCTAGCATAGCTGGAACTACAACAGTGGAAGAAACAACAACTGAGATAATTCCATCTACATCCACACAACCACCAAAAGTAGTTACTTCCGGTCCCACAACAACTTCCACTACTGTCATTGTTGAAACATCTACTGGAAAACCAGAATTAACAACCACAAAGGAAGAAACAACAGGGCCAATTGTCGTAACTTCCAAACCTACTACTTTAACCACTACTACGACAGGACCCACAACAACTGCCAAAGCAACTACATCTAGCATAGCTGGAACTACAGCAGTTGAAGAAACAACAACTGAGATAATTCCATCTACATCCACACTACCACCAAAAGTAGTTACTTCCGGTCCCACAACAACTTCCACTACTGTCATTGTTGAAACATCTACTGGAAAACCAGAATTAACAACCACAAAGGAAGAAACAACAGGGCCAATTGTCGTAACTTCCAAACCTACTACTTTAACCACTATCATATCAGGACCCACAACAACTGCCAAAGCAACTACATCTAGCATAGCTGGAACTACAACAGTTGAAGAAACAACAACTGAGATAATTCCATCTACATCCACACAACCACCAAAAGTAGTTACTTCCGGTCCCACAACAACTTCCACTACTGTCATTGTTGAAACATCTACTGGAAAACCAGAATTAACAACCACAAAGGAAGAAACAACAGGGCCAATTGTCGTAACTTCCAAACCTACTACTTTAACCACTACTACGACAGGACCCACAACAACTGCCAAAGCAACTACATCTAGCATAGCTGGAACTACAACAGTGGAAGAAACAACAACTGAGATAATTCCATCTACATCCACACAACCACCAAAAGTAGTTACTTCCGGTCCCACAACAACTTCCACTACTGTCATTGTTGAAACATCTACTGGAAAACCAGAATTAACAACCACAAAGGAAGAAACAACAGGGCCAATTGTCGTAACTTCCAAACCTACTACTTTAACCACTATCATATCAGGACCCACAACAACTGCCAAAGCAACTACATCTAGCATAGCTGGAACTACAACAGTTGAAGAAACAACAACTGGGATAATTCCATCTACATCCACACAACCACCAAAAGTAGTTACTTCCGGTCCCACAACAACTTCCACTACTGTCATTGTTGAAACATCTACTGGAAAACCAGAATTAACAACCACAAAGGAAGAAACAACAGGGCCAATTGTCGTAACTTCCAAACCTACTACTTTAACCACTACTACGACAGGACCCACAACAACTGCCAAAGCAACTACATCTAGCATAGCTGGAACTACAACAGTGGAAGAAACAACAACTGAGATAATTCCATCTACATCCACACAACCACCAAAAGTAGTTACTTCCGGTCCCACAACAACTTCCACTACTGTCATTGTTGAAACATCTACTGGAAAACCAGAATTAACAACCACAAAGGAAGAAACAACAGGGCCAATTGTCGTAACTTCCAAACCTACTACTTTAACCACTATCATATCAGGACCCACAACAACTGCCAAAGCAACTACATCTAGCATAGCTGGAACTACAACAGTTGAAGAAACAACAACTGAGATAATTCCATCTACATCCACACAACCACCAGAAGTAGTTACTTCCGGTCCCACAACAACTTCCACTACTGTCATTGTTGAAACATCTACTGGAAAACCAGAATTAACAACCACAAAGGAAGAAACAACAGGGCCAATTGTCGTAACTTCCAAACCTACTACTTTAACCACTACTACGACAGGACCCACAACAACTGCCAAAGCAACTACATCTAGCATAGCTGGAACTACAACAGTGGAAGAAACAACAACTGAGATAATTCCATCTACATCCACACAACCACCAAAAGTAGTTACTTCCGGTCCCACAACAACTTCCACTACTGTCATTGTTGAAACATCTACTGGAAAACCAGAATTAACAACCACAAAGGAAGAAACAACAGGGCCAATTGTCGTAACTTCCAAACCTACTACTTTAACCACTATCATATCAGGACCCACAACAACTGCCAAAGCAACTACATCTAGCATAGCTGGAACTACAACAGTTGAAGAAACAACAACTGAGATAATTCCATCTACATCCACACTACCACCAAAAGTAGTTACTTCCGGTCCCACAACAACTTCCACTACTGTCATTGTTGAAACATCTACTGGAAAACCAGAATTAACAACCACAAAGGAAGAAACAACAGGGCCAATTGTCGTAACTTCCAAACCTACTACTTTAACCACTTTCATATCAGGACCCACAACAACTGCCAAAGCAACTACATCTAGCATAGCTGGAACTACAACAGTTGAAGAAACAACAACTGAGATAATTCCATCTACATCCACACAACCACCAAAAGTAGTTACTTCCGGTCCCACAACAACTTCCACTACTGTCATTGTTGAAACATCTACTGGAAAACCAGAATTAACAACCACAAAGGAAGAAACAACAGGGCCAATTGTCGTAACTTCCAAACCTACTACTTTAACCACTATCATATCAGGACCCACAACAACTGCCAAAGCAACTACATCTAGCATAGCTGGAACTACAACAGTTGAAGAAACAACAACTGAGATAATTCCATCTACATCCACACAACCAACAAAAGTAGTTACTTCCGGTCCCACAACAACTTCCACTACTGTCATTGTTGAAACATCTACTGGAAAACCAGAATTAACAACCACAAAGGAAGAAACAACAGGGCCAATTGTCGTAACTTCCAAACCTACTACTTTAACCACTATCATATCAGGACCCACAACAACTGCCAAAGCAACTACATCTAGCATAGCTGGAACTACAACAGTGGAAGAAACAACAACTGGGATAATTCCATCTACATCCACACAACCACCAAAAGTAGTTACTTCCGGTCCCACTACAACTTCCACTACTGTCATTGTTGAAACATCTACTGGGAAACCAGAATTAACAACCACAAAGGAAGAAACAACAGGGCCAATTGTCGTAACTTCCAAACCTACTACTTTAACCACTACTACGACAGGACCCACAACAACTGCCAAAGCAACTACATCTAGCATAGCTGGAACTACAACAGTTGAAGAAACAACAACTGAGATAATTCCATCTACATCCACACAACCACCAAAAGTAGTTACTTCAGGTCCCACAACGACTTCCACTACTGTCATTGTTGAAACATCTACTGGAAAACCAGAATTAACAACCACAAAGGAAGAAACAACAGGGCCAATTGTCGTAACTTCCAAACCTACTACTTTAACCACTACTACGACAGGACCCACAACAACTGCCAAAGCAACTACATCTAGCATAGCTGGAACTACAACAGTTGAAGAAACAACAACTGAGATAATTCCATCTACATCCACACAACCACCAAAAGTAGTTACTTCCGGTCCCACAACAACTTCCACTACTGTCGTTGTTGAAACATCTACTGGAAAACCAGAATTAACAACCACAAAGGAAGAAACAACAGGGCCAATTGTCATAACTTCCAAACCTACTACTTTAACCACTATGATATCAGGACCCACAACAATTGCCAAAGCAACTACATCTAGCACAGCTGGAACCACAACAACTGTAGAAACCTCAACTGTGACAACTCCAGTTACCTCCACAAAGCCACCTATGTTAGTCTCCACTGGCCCTGTTACATCCTCCACAACTTCTATTATTCTAACTTCCACTTCCACACCACAGCCTTCTCCAACAAGTACAAGAACAACAGAGTATGTTGTCTTCACTGGGTCATTGAAACCAACAACTACATTGAAATCCTCACAAGCGATTATTACAACTACTTCACATGTCGTTCCCACCAGCCAGTGCGTTTGCACTGTTAATGGGACACAGTATCTACCAGGTATAGTTTTACATTTTGTTTAAAACATGAAATTTGAATTTCATTTGCTTTCATTACTGTCTGACACATTTCAACTTTTAAGGGAGTCTTGTTTATAATGTAACCGATGGTTCTGGATGGTGCTTCACTGCCTACTGCAATGCATCATGTCAAGTTGAAGTGGAATCAAAGCCTTGTCCTTCCTCTGAACCACCCACTTCATCCCCCATAATCACAATGTCAACCACTCAAACCACTCCTGATTGCACTAGCGTTCAGCCACCAAGAAAGGTAATCTTTCTATGAAATATTTCTTTGGAGTTTGAAAGTAGCCAAATGGGCATATTCGTTTTGTTATTGCATTGCTTGTATTTTTTATTTGTAAGCTTATTTTATTGATTTTCTTCTGATATCAAAACGATGGCAGAATGGAGAATCATGGCAGCTGAATAACTGTACAACAGCAGTTTGCCAGGATGGTACTGTTGTCAAAGTACCAGTGAAATGCCAGCCAGTCGAGCCACTACAGTGCGAGAATGGTTATCCACCTGTCAAGGTCTATGATTCAACTGGATGCTGCTTCACATATGAATGTGAATGTAAGTTATAACGTGCTATTTCGCTGATGAGTCAAAGCATTATGACCACTCACAGGTTGAAGCGAATAACGTTGATCATCTTCTAAAAGGGCACATGTCAAGGTCTGTGGATAGATTAGATGGTAAGTGGACAATCAGTTCTCGTAGTCAACGTGTTGGATGCAGGAGAAAAAGGTGAGATTATAGACCTGAGCAAATTTGACCTGGGCCAAATTGTTATTGCCAGACAACTAGGACAGAGCATCTCTGAAATGGCAAGGCTTGTGGGATGCTCCCAGTCAGAAGTGATGAGTACCTACTGACTGTGGCCTGAAGAGGGACTTACCACAAATTGACGACGTGTTAAGTGTCCAAGGCTGTTCTGTGAGCGAGGGCAACCAACGCTATCCCGTTTGGTCCAAACCACCAGAAGGTCGACTGTGGCACACAGCTGTGGAATTGGGCACATGGTTTACCTGGGGAAGTGATGGCACCAGGTTCAACTCTGGAAAGATGACAAGACAGTGGAGGGAGTGTGATGCTGGGTCCAGGCAGTCATATGGATGTCAATCTGACACGTGCCACCTACCTAAACATCGTTGCAAACCAGGTACACACCTTCATGGTAATGGTATTTCTTGATGGCAGTGGCCTCTTTCAGCACAATAATGCGTCCTGCCACTCTGCACACATTGTTTGGGAGTGTTTTAAGGAACACAATGAAGAGATCAAGATGTTGCCCTGGCCTCCAAATTCCCCAGGTCTCAATCCGATTAAGCATCTGTGGGATGTGCTGGACCAACAAGTCCAATCCACAGTGGCTCTACCATGCAACTTACAGGACTTAAATGATCTGCTGCTAATGTCTTGGTGACAGTTACCACAGGACACCTTTGGAGGTCTAGTGGAGTCCATGCCTTGGTCGGTTGGTACTGTTCTGGCGACATGTGGAGGACCAACACCATATTAGGGAGGTGGTCATAATGTTTTGGCTCATCCGTGTATCTTCACAAGAGTTTCTCTCAAATCTTTTTATGTCATTCATTTTAATATTCTCCGCTAATAGCTTGGATTTCTATCAACTCAAATTATTTTTAATGTTGCAGGTGTATGCACTGGATGGGGTGGATCTCACTACATTACATTTGATGGAGTACATTACAATTTCATGGACAACTGCTCATACACCTTAGTGAAAGAAATCAATTTAAAGTATAACCTAAGCATTATTGTTGATAACCACTACTGTGGAAACACTGGCAATGAATTCTGTCCTCAGTCCCTTATCATTTTTTACAAATCTTATGAAGTGATTCTTACCCAGCATAAATCTGGCAATACAACAACAAATGTGGTAACTATATAATATTTTCATGTTGATGCATGCATTATTTATAAAAAACATGATTTATTGCTTGCTTCCATTATGTACATTACCAGTCATGAGTTTTGACACATTATTGGCTGGTACTATATATAATACCAGCAAGTATGTCCAAACTTTTGACTGGTACCAAATTTTTGACATTACCAGTCAAAAGTGTAGCACGTTTTTTGACTGGTACTGTATATAATACATGCACTATATCATAACATGTTTTAATTAATATAATGTCATTGTTTGTCATCTTTCATACACTAATGCATGGTTGTAACCATCTAAATATGTTTTTTTCTATTTAAAAAAACAGGTATTTGTCAACAATGAACAAATATACCCAGCTTACACAATTGGTGACATTTCTCTGACAAGTACTAGTCTGGAGATTGTGCTGGATATTACTAATATTAATGTTCAGGTGGTCTACAAGAGGTCATCATTTAGCATCAACCTTCCCTTCTCCCTCTTTCAAAACAGTACAGAGGGCCAGTGTGGTGAGTGTTCAAGAGATTCAATATGAACTGTGCTGTTTCTTACAGTAGTCCAAATTTAGAGCACCTTATATAATAACTTTAAAACTTTTCCTCCTTATTTTACCAAGTACATTTACTGAGAACACATTCTCATTGACAGCAACAACCAAGAAACAATTATGGTTAACTACCTTGCTCAGGGAAAGCAAATTATATTTCTTAACCTCTCAGGCTCAACAATTTGAACGACCAATTTTTTTGTTAAGAGACAGATTCTGTAAACACTAGGTTTCCTCCCACTTCATTTTACCCTCTTTAATCTCTACATTTTTAAAGGTACCTGTGATAATTCCCAGAAGAATGACTGTCGCTCACCAAATGGTCAAATGGAGAGCTGCTCCATCACAGCTAGCCAGTGGCTGATTCCAAACCAGGACTGTGCCCCTCTGCCAACAACAACACCTTCCACCACCACATCAACACCAACCATATCCCCTACCCCCTGCCAACCAGCAATTTGTGAAATCATGAACAACAAGTAAGATACATGAATAAGTCTTAAATGTCTGTCATGTCTTCACCTCTCTCATTAACGGCGAGCAAGGTCAGCTACAGCTTGTGCTCAGTTTATGGGTTCTGCACTTATTTCCCAATTGTACTACCTCAGATGGAATCCGATGCTCCTCCCCAACTAATTGTCTTATAGGAATTGGAACTGATATTTGAATATTAAGCACCTGACATTCAAATATGATTGATTATATCACTGTGGCCTCTCATCAATTATTTATGAACAGGCTGATTATCTAGCTGGCAAAGTTATTACATACATAGTGACAGTGATTTAGTAGTTGGCAAATGTGAGGAAATTTCAACAAAACGGTAGCTACATTATGATGAATTGTATGTGTAGCACAAGGTATATGCATGGTAGGCAGCATCCCATTGTACAGGAAGTTTCACTGCCTTAGCTAGAAAGCTAATGTTTGTCAAATTTAATCTAGCTTTAGTGTACATTGTATGTCTTCAAAAATACTGCTCACTGAAACACAAAGCTCCTTTAGGAGATGTTAAATGGTGCAAGACCTCCTTACCAAAAATATTCTATTTGCTAATGTATTAGCCTGGATTAAATGTTTTGAGGCAGAAATGGTGCTCTCCAAAAATGTCAAGCTAAACTGGTCTTCAGGCTAATGCTCACATAAATACTTGCCTTGTACAAGTATTCAGTCCCCAGACCAATTATCTCAAATAACACTTAAATCTTATTATTCAATCCATGTGCTGTGGAAGCTCAGTTTAAACAGACAAAGAAAATGTCCCTAACAAATACACAATTAACCATTACATGCTGTCACATTTCATGAATTAAAACCTCAATGTTGAAGGATCATTGATCAGGCTGTGAATCTGAAGGAAAATGAGGACCAAAGAGCATCCTGCAAAATTTAGTGATGAAGTTATACAAATGCATAGAGGAGGGTACACAATATTGTTGGATATCTCAGGATATGTTGTATCTGTACTGTTGGATCAATTATCAGGACGTGGGAGCTGCACCACACCCCAGGTAGTGCCAAGAAAAGTCTCTCTCTCAAAACCCAGTGCTAAAACAAGAAGCACAAGCCCAAAGAATCATTAGAGTGGCTTATTGACAAAAAGGTGAATTTCCTGCAGTGATCAGTCAGTCAGTTGCTTGAGAATCCTTGGCACTATTTGAAAATGAAAGTCCACAAGCATCTTCCAGCCAAACAACATTGAGCAAATCTACCTACAACAATGGGACAAATCCCTCTGACACTGTGTGCAAAGCTGGGAGAAGGGAGTTGGATCTCACTAGCACATCAGGGACGTGACTGCACACTGACAGACCTACAAAATGTTTCGCCATGTCTGCTTAAGGATTTGATCTAATAACCTTTCAACTCATGGACCAATGCTCCTAACTGCTAGTCTTCCTGTTGCCAAGTAAAATATGTAAAGATGTGTTCCAACAGCCCAGACACTTAATTTATAGACAACATGCCTATAATTGGTTATGATTTGGTCTAATTGAAACCAGTCTGGACATGACTGGACCAAACCTGAAACAATCACAGACATGTATTTTTTGGGCCAAATCAAAGCCAGTCCAGACTGCACCCAATTTTAACCAAACATATTGTAGTTTTCTGAAACGGTGTTCTATAACAGAATCGCAAAGCTCTCCTGAGCTCAGCCTTCCGTTGCACAAATTGCTAGTCGATGCTACATAACGATATGAAATAAATGGAAGCTAGGTGAGTGGCTTTGGTTGGTGTATCATGCCCTTAATCTGGGAGAACTGGTGCCACTAACTTTGCATCCTTTTTTGCCACGTGCCACCAGAGAAAAGTAATGCTACAGTACGTAAAGCTACGTAGGTTACACTGAAGGAAATTGAGTAACACATTATTTATTTGAAAAAATAACAAGTAAGAGATTACTTAAATTAAATAACTAATGTGTTTTGTTACTCGTTACCTTTAAAAAGTAGTCTACTGTAACATGTTAGTTAGTAATGCATTAAACCAACACTGACAGTTTGTGGATGTTAAAATGAATGCCAGGGCCGAAGGACCAAATTTCAACCTGTTGCCTCCAATGTGCTTATTGTGTATTCAGAAAATAGGCGACACACTACAGGGGTGTAACGTCCCGAGGTTCATTACAAGGGGTTGGAGAAAATAACAGAAATACAACTGTTACTTTGAAGTAACTACATCACCATTAAAAATGCAGCTGAGGTCATATTAACTTGATTGCAAATTAGCAGTACATACAGTATGTGTCAGCTATAAAAAAGGTATGACAATTAGCACTTTGTTTGTTGCCTCGTGTTGCTTTGAAAACTTAAATATCAGAGTTTCAAAGTGTCCAAATAGTCCAAAAACTAAAAAATTACTTGTTGTGGCGAATAGCCTCAAAAATCATGACAGCATATGACGAACATGGACAAATTGCATAGACAGAGGAACAGATGTTGTAAGTTGATGCTCGCTGACAGATAGATGGACATTCAACAGGATAGTTGCTCTATTCCCCAAAAGCACAGCCTCGAAAAAACTGTGTATCCTGAGCTACACAAAGCTGGAATTTATGGCAGGGATGCCATTCATAAAATGCTTGTATCCATGGCCAATGCATAAAGATGTGTAGCTTTGTGTCAGGAGCATAAAATCTGGACCACTGAGCAATGGAAAAAAGTAATATGGTCTCATTAGTCATCTTTCGCTATTTACTACATCCAGAGGGGTTTACATTTAGAGAAAGTAAAAGGATGTCTTCAGCCCACAATGTCTGGTGTCAACTCTTAAATATGGTGGGGAAGCTGAAATGGTATGGGCAGCCATCTAGTGGGAGTCATTGGATTTGGTTTAGACTACAAAGATGATTTTCCTTTTTCATTTAAGTTACAACTTAATGAAAAAGCAACCATATCTCTCAGGAATTACGTTCATATGGAATTATTTTGTAAATCGCGATTAGGTTCACTATGAACAGAAATCAGAGCAATTACTCTCACTATAAACATATCCCCAGTGCTATTGGTTCTTAACTACTCGATATTATGTTTTTTACTATTTAACGTGTTGTTATTATGTTGATCGTTAATGTAATCGCTACAAAATGAAAAAAAATAATCTTTATGGACTGCTGATATATTTATAGTGAACATAATTGTGTTTTTCTAAATTATTACATATGCACGTAATACCTGCGATGATGCTAGTAATAAAGACACGGAAAGAGAGAAAGTTCAGTCAAGAGCTCTAGCTAGACTCTTTCTGTTAGTGAAAAGGTGCATAATTTCACAGACCTTAAATGTGCTGTTCTTACATCTTAAATCAAAGGTTGCACTTGATGCGTCTCTTTAAATAACTCTGTTTTAATCTTCTGTTCAAGGGTCTTTGAGGCATGCCATAAAGCAGTATCTCCTGATGGCTTTGTTCAGGCCTGTAGAGAAGATGTCTGCAATGCTAAGTCTAGTTGCTCTAGTCTGGAGGCGTATGCATCTGAATGTGCAAAAAGAGGGATCTGTATTGACTGGAGAAACTCCACTAGTGGAGAATGTGGTAAGCTATGAATCCAGGCATGGATGTCATACCATTCGTTGACTAATGTGTAATATTATTTTGTATTATAGGGAGATAAATATATTTGTTAATTTGCTGATGTTTAACTGCAACCTCTTTTTGTCCTGCAGTGCATCAATGCTCAGAAACTAAGGTGTACATGCCATGTGGCCCAGCAGTTGAACCAACATGTAATGCTAGGTAAGCTTTAGCATGATACCTTATGAAATGCATTCTTTGATGTGCAATTTTTATTTTTTAAATGCACCTAATCTCAAAACTCTTTCATATGCAGATATAATGACAAGTACTTGAACAATCAAACCCAAAGCACCAATAAGACACAGGAGGGATGCTTCTGTCCACATGGCACCATATTGTTCAGCACTTACTCTGATACTTGTGTGGTCGTCTGTGGTAAGAATGAGCTATGGATCACTTTGCAGGCATTAGAATCAGAAGCTATCAACATGTTTCTGTAGTTTAAAACCTTCAATGAAGGATAATACAAATGTTACTGGTTTAATTTGTAATGGATATGTTAACAAAATGCATAACCATAACCATTGTAAGATTAAATCATTAAACACACTGTTTTTTTCTTTAGGCTGTACTGGACCAGATGGCAAACCCAAAATGGTACATTTCATCCAGATATTCGGTGTCACAGAGACAAGTGATGAGATCCATGTCACTTGAGTCCATACTTTCAAATCATATTTGTCTTAGGGTTTGGGTTGAATTTTGAATCTCAAATTTAAAAGATGGTTCATAGAAACTACCATGATTAACTCCAGATTATTGTCTGTGGCAAGCGAAAGCAGAAGTCTTCAGGTAGAGATGTATAGATTAGCCACAAGGCCAGATGTATAATGGGCAGGGACAGTTAGGAGTTGTCAGCACAGGTCTTCCTGAGTCATGGTCCTAGGGCTCAGGTACTCCTTAGATTCAACAGGACACTGGTGAAATGAAAGGGAGCATACCTAAGATCCAACAGGATACTAGATAACACAGGATAAACTACACCAGACAAAAAGCCTGTAATGCACCCTCTTAGGGACCACATGGGGGGACATGAGTGAGAGAGTCACTCAGCCAACCTAACAGCAATAGAGAGAGAATAGCCCAGTGGATTGAGGAGGTCCCACTGAGCAGATGGCAAGGAAAGTTGGTGAATACAGTGTCTTGCCGTTCTCCTTCACACACCTAGGCCAGACTACACCTAGGCCAGACTACACCACATGAATTTGGCAGACCGTATTTTATGACTGTACTATTAAGTACTATTAACTATTAAGGTTAACTTTTGTTTCTTGGGACCCAAAACTAGAATAACTGTGTTGTGCACATTTTTAGAGTAAAAGGCAGGATTTCAGGATGGACAGTTTTAGGGCTTTGCTATGCTTAGTCAAAATTTGCAGCTGTGTGTCGTACAGTGAGGTATTTTTTTTTGATCCCCTGCTGATTTTGTACGTTTGCCCACTAACATTGAAATTATCAGTTTATAATTTTAATGGTAGGTTTATTTGAACACTGAGAGACAGAATAACCACAACAAAAATCCAGAAAAACGCATGTCAAAAATGTTAGAAATTGATTTGCATTTTAATGAGTGAAATAAGTATTCAACCCCTCTGCAAAACATGACTTAGTACTTGGTGGCAAAACCCTTGTTAGCAATCTCAGAGGTCAGACATTTCTTGTAGTTGGCCACCCGGTTTGCACACATCTCAGGAGGGGTTTTGTCCCATTCTCTGCAAGTCATTAAGGTTTTGAGGCTGACGTTTGGCAACTCAAACCTTCAGCGCCCTCCACAGAGTTTTTATGGGATTAAGGTCTGGAGACTGGCTAGGCCATTCCAGGACCTTAATGTGCTTCTTCTTGAGCCACTCCTTTGTTGCCTTGGCCATGTGTTTTGGGTCAGTTTCATGCTGGAATACACATCCACGACCCATTTTCAATGCCCTGGCTGAGGGAAGGGGGTTCTCATCCAAGATTTGACTGTGCATGGCCCTGTCCATCGGCCTTTGATTCGGTGAAGTTGTCCTGTCCCCTTAACAGAAAAACACCTCCAAAGCATAATGTTTCCACCTTCATGTTTGACGGTGGGGATGGTGTTCTAGGGGTCATAGGCAGCATTCCTTCTCATCCAAACACAGCGAGTTGTGTTAATGCCAAAGAGCTCGATTTTGGTCTTATCTGACCACAACACTTCACCCAGTTCTCCTTTGAATCATTCAGATGTTCATTGGCAAACTTCAGACGGGCCTGTACTGTGCGTTCTTGAGCAGGGGGACCTTGCGGGCACTGCAGAATTTCAGTCCTTCACGGCGTAGTGTGTTACCAATTGTTTTCTTGGTGACAATGGTCCCAGCCGCCTTGAGATCATCGACAAGATCCTCTTGTATAGTTCTGGGCTGATTCCTCACCGTTCTCATGATCATTACAACTCCATGAGGTGAGATCTTACATGGAGCCCCAGACCAAGGGAGACTGACAGTTTTTTTGTGTTTCTTCCATTTGCGAATAATCGCACCAACTGTTGTCACCTTCTCACCAAGCTGCTTGGCGATGGTTTTGTAGACCATTCCAGCCTTGTGTAGGTCTACAATCTTGTCCCTGACATCCTTGGACAGCTCTTTGGTCTTGGCTGGGATCAAATAGTTTTTTCCCTCAATGTATATGGATCTGTGTCTCTCAGTATAGTGTGGCACCTAACATAAATCACCCTTGAGAAGCAACAAGTATATGAAAAGCTGAGACTCATACAAACACACCAGTAGTTAGAAGGCATGAAAGGTAATCTGAAA
Source organism: Esox lucius (assembly GCF_011004845.1). Classification (NCBI taxonomy): domain Eukaryota; kingdom Metazoa; phylum Chordata; class Actinopteri; order Esociformes; family Esocidae; genus Esox; species Esox lucius. Next base: position 19,943,545 of record NC_047570.1, on the reverse strand, counting down.
ATCCCAGGAAGTAGTGTGTAGAATGCTGTGTCAATTTGATAGTTGCTGTCACAGACTCTTTTTAAATTAATTGGTATTTTTCACTTGAAGCACCACATTTTTTATTGACAAGTGTTGTCTGATATAGTGATGTAGTCCTGGTTGTTCTGAACTAAACAGTAAAAAAAATTTAAAAAAATATATATCAGGCATAAGGGCAAAGCAAACAGAGCAATGGAATTAGTGGAAATTATTTTTGTATGGTTGAGGGATTGATCATGTGACCAAACATCTCCCTGTATTTCCTGAAGCCTGGTGATGTATGGGAGAGCGGTTGCCAGAAGTGCACCTGTGACAAGGACTCCATGGGTGTTCAGTGTCAGCCAATCACTTGCCCTACACCAGCTACACCCACTTGCAATGAGACTGGATACAGGCTGGTAAACAAGACGGATGGTTGCTGCCTGCAATATGGATGTGGTGAGTGATGGAACAGTGACTACTGGAAAATAATTCAAATGTAAACTCTTTTACTCATACACTACTAGACAAAGATTATAGGAAGGCACATAGGGTCTTATGGGACTTTTTATCTATCAGATTGGATTAACAAGATGTGATCGGAATTTTTTTTTAGAATTTTGATTTTCAAATGGGAGTCTGATTCTCCAGATAGGAATAAGGATTTAGAACTATATTTAGTAATGTAGGCTTGATTATTTTTATTCAAGGAGCCTTCATATAGTTTATAGTTTCCCTCTTAAATTGTAGTGCCACAACTTGTCCAGTATATGTAGTCCTGTTTAAACATAAATAAGAAGATAATAAAAACAACAACACAAACTGTGTTCTTTGATCTTGATTATAGAGTCTATTTTTATAAATGTATTGAAATGTGATAGACATTAATCATTCAGTTATAAAAACATTATTCACCTACATTTTCCAACGGGATTATCCACTTGCTTGTATTTTAATCTAAACACACTGGTTACCTATCAACAGAGTGTGATGCAAAGCTTTGCCCCCAAGTCATGATGATCTGTCAGCCAGGGTGGGAGCCAATTACAAATACGTCAACCACAAGCTGCTGTCCAGAGTATACCTGTGGTATGTCCATTTGAATTGCATTGTGAATACTTTAGTTAGTTCAATGATTTTCTAATTTGTTAACTCTAAGACATAACCTATGTTTGGGTATTTTTCAGTTCCTAAGGGTGTCTGTGTCTACAATAACACTGAGTATAAGGTATGTATAAATAATATCAAAGCAGTAAAATAAAGGTTACACATAGCATTAGATAAACCATTTTGTATATTCTTCCCGCACATTCTACAATAGAACTGCTCCTTTTCTACTCTGACTGTCCTTTATATTTATTTTTTTATTGGCAGTTAACCTTTGTCTCTCTTTCACTTACAGCCTGGCTCTCAAGTTCCCAAAGGCACATGTGAGATGTGCAGCTGCAGCTCGACCATGGACCCTAGTACAATGCTAAACAAAATTGTCTGCACAAATATCTCTTGCAACACTACATGTTCATTGGTAATCAAGTCTCTTTGAACAAAGATACATCTGTTTAAAGCATTTATTTAAGCCTATATAGCAAAAAAATATTCAATTATGTTCTCTCCTTTTTACAGGGCTTCCAGTATCAAGCCATACCTAGCCAGTGTTGTGGAATGTGTGTACAGACAAGCTGTGTAATAACTATGCCAGATAATACCACACACCCTATTCAGGTAAAACATCAGTGTTTATGAGTATGCATGATCTGGGGGCATGATCTGAACCACCATCATAATCTTTCATAATCTCCTTGTGCAACAGGTTAATGAAACATGGTCACCATCGGATGACAAATGTGTGAAATACACATGTGAAAAAAATAGTGGCCAATATCTACCTGTGGAAAAGAAGACCATATGCCCTCCATTCCGGCCAGAGAACTGTGTCCCAGTGAGTTTCTATCCTAACAGATTTATTGCCCACCATCATGAGGACAATAAATTAACACTTCAGTTAGAAAATTGTTCTCCGCCATTCTTACACAAAGCTTTACTATAATCTGTTAGTATCATCTGTAGCACTCGCGGGTTTAGTGATACACGATGAAGGAAAGGGAGGTTAAATATTTGAATCCCATCTCCTCCTTTTCACTACAGGGCACAGAAAAAACAGACGCAAATGGATGCTGTAACACTTGTAAGTTAAATGATTGCTAATAACTAGCTAACTTCTAGTTCATGATAGCATGCCATGCCACCTAAATAAGGAAATATTGTGATCAAAAATATATACACTATATGGACAAACATATGTGGACACCCGACCATCACACCTATATGAGCTTGTTGGACATCCCATTCCAAAATCATAGGCATTAATATAAAGTTGCCCCCGCCTTTGCAGCTATAACAGCCACCACTCTTCTGGGAAGGCTTTCCACATGATTTTGGAGTGGCTCTGTGTGAATTCGTGTTCATTAAGCCAAAATAGCATTTGTGAGGTCAGGCACTGGTGTTGGATGAGAAGGCCTGGCTTGCAATCACTGATGCTATTCATCCCAAAGGTGTTCAGTGGGATTGAGGTCAGGGCTCTGTGCAGGCTCCTTGAGTTCCTCCACACCAACCTTGTCGAACAATGTCTTTATGGACCCTGCTTTGTGCACAGTGGCACAATCATGCTGGAACAGGTACCTTCCCCAAAATGTTGCCACAAAATTGGAAGCGCCCAATTGTCTCAAATGTCTTTGTATCCTGTAGCATTACGATGACCCTTCCCTTGAATTTAAGAGCCTAAACCCTGAAACACAACCCCAGACCATTAAATCTCCACCAAACATTACAGTAGGCACTATGCATTCCAATGCACAGTGTTCTCCTGGCATCCACCAGACCCAGATTCATCCATCAGACTGCCAGAAAGTGAAGCATGATTAATCACTCCAGAGAACATGTTTCATTTGGCATTGTGCATGTTGATTTGAGGCTTGCGTACAGCTACTCAGCCATGGAAACCTATTTCGTGATGCCCCCAACACACAGATCTTGTGCTGATGTTGTTTCCAGAGGCAGTTTTGAACTCTGCAGTGAGTGATGCAACAGTTGATAGGGGATTTCTACACACTATGCGCTTCAGTTCTCGGCGGCCTTGCTCAGTGATTTTGCGATGTCTACCACTTTATGGCTGGGCTGTTGTTGCTCCTAGATGCTTCCACTTCACAATTATAGCACTTACAGTTGACCAGGGCAGATCTAGGTGGGCAGAAATTTCACTAACTGATTTCTGGCAAAGGGGGCATCCTATGTACTTCAACAGTGCCACATTTAAAGTATGAACCATTGTACTGCCAAGGTTGGTGCTGGAATCGATGCACCTGTGAGCAATGGGCGTGGCTGAAAACTCAAGAATTAGTTGGAGTATCCACATACCATTGTCCATATAGTGTATTTAGGCTTTTCTGGTTTTACCTATGTCCAGGAATGGACATTTCAACAGTAGACTAACTCTTCCTTATAACCAGGCACAGAACGCAATGTCTGTGAGATGAAGAACACCACCACTAGCATTGTCATCAGTGGCTGTGCAACTGCTAAGCCTGTGGAGATCAATTCCTGCTCAGGAAACTGTGGAACCTCTTCCATGTGAGTACCAGAGATGCTGAATGCAGCCTTTCTCTGTGTCATGAAATCCCCAGTCATTGATCACCCAAAGACAGTCTAGTGTGCCTTAATGAACTAATAGCATTTTTGACACGGTTTACTTCTCTTATGATTATGTGAATGCGCAGGTACTCAGCAGTGGCGAACACCATGATGCACTATTGCTCTTGTTGCCAAGAAGCAACAACTAGCCAAAAAGAGGTGGAGCTGATCTGCTCTGATGGGTCAAAGGTTATGCATTCATATGTCCATGTTGAGTCGTGTGGGTGTCATATCACAGACTGTGATTCAGGCAGAACCACTGCAGCGGGGCTGACCAGACAGCGCAGGAGGAGACGCTAAACCTTTAGGAAAATGACACGCACACTGCTATTCTTTTAAACTTTAACTTAAATCTGTCATGTATTTCTGGATTTAGCAGCACTAAAATGTAATGGAGAATCTCTTTCCTCATTTGTAGTAATTAATAAACAACAGCAACTTCAATGGTGTGTGCTTCTGTATGTTCCTTTTACTCTGATTCTCAAATTGATTTAGCTTTTACACCACTATTCTGCAGTACAAAGGTAATAGTATGCTTTTTGGCAGTGCACTAAATGGGGAGTTTCATTCTCCCTACTCCAGCTGAAGTGGTGTACGAGGGGATGAAATCACTGAGTATTGGAGCTAAACAGGATGTTATTGATTCTACTGCCCTGTAATGCCTGTTGGAACATGTTGTGTCATTGAAAAGGTCAACAGCATATTAATAAATTAACTAGGTTTGTGGGTTTAAAAATGCAGGTTAAGTTGTTTTCAAGATCACCGGTTGAATTAAATTACTGGCTGCTGACATCGGTGATCCACATCTGTGAGTTCAATCTCTAACACTACCAAATACCTTCCTTTATTGAACATGTTCAGGACAAACAACACATGATTAGAAATAACATTTCAGTACATAGCATTTTAGTACACTACTAAATACATACTACTAAATATTTCAAACGCTATTTCCAACCATGTGTTATAATTATACTAAAATATAAAATAAGTGGGATCATTTTAACACACTTTTGTGTACTTAAAACTTTAAATAGTACTTACCATTTTAATACTATTTAGTGTACTACTTAACTCAAAAACAATCAATGTTTGTTTTATCTCTAAAAGTAGATGAATTATCTTAAGGCTTTTCTGCATCAATAAACATACCTTTTAACAAAATAATCTAATCAGCTTACTTCAAAACCAATATTATCTTTTTGATGAAACGTGGCTCAAACATGATTGATAGCCTAAAATGGCTTGTTGGTAGTTTTCTTTTTATAGTAAGCTTGTTCAAAGAAGCTAACCAGTTAAGAGACAAATATATATAATTACTAACTAGCTAGATGCCTAGTATTATTAGAGAAACCACATACACTTATCATTGTATTCATCAATAGCCTACAAAACTTCTAAAACATCTATGAATCAACCAATCAGACATGTCATTCCAGTCTATACCAAAGAAATTTAATGCTTAGTGAAGATACTCACTTCAGTCAATTCATGTCTTATTTAAGGAGAAATGGGTTAGTTCCTCCCTCTAGAGTCTACAAGGGGAATAACAGTGTATTTACAAATCTAGACATATTTAGCAGCTAACTGTATAACAACTATCTAGGTACAGTGTTTGGTTAAGAATGACTGTTTTTGTAGCCTACCTTGTCAGTGTTATAACGATAACTGAGCAAACAGAGGGTCTTTGTATAGCTACGAGCCTTAGGGTAGTGGCGGAGGACACAGAGCAACCCATGTTTAGCCTATAGGAGTTAATTAACAGCCTGCTAGCTTGGCATTTTACTTCATACGTGTGGTTTGGAATTCCCATTTTTATAGCCTATCATGCCCATTGTATAACTATAACCGGCTCAAGAAACATGTTTTTGCTACTTGTGGAAATCTTACCTGGTAGAGAAATATGACTACCAGTTCACTTTTCATGTCAACATCAGCTTGTATATTCCTCCATTTCTTGAAAGCAATGCCTACATTTGAGTTTGAAAACACAAACCAACAATGTAGTAAAATGGCACTTACGCTACTGTTGGGTGTTTTAATGTGTCCCATATAGGGATACGTTCGCCAGTTCCACAATGTTTGCTGGATGAAGAATTCAGTGTGACCAAATGTGTATCTTCAAATAGTGCTAAAAACATACATGTAAATGCAGCTTTCTTTGTTTTCATGGTGTATCCAAGGCGAGGTTATCCTGTTTTTAACAGAACCGGGGTGTTTGGAAATGAGCTGTCTACTTGGGACAAATAGTTTTTTCCCTCCGTTTCCTCCTGAAATAGACCATGGGATGCTGCTCTTCACCGACTGCTGAGCCCTAGCCACTACATCAGCCACCGTCACCAGCTTCCCCTCCTTTGTTGTATACTCGTAAAAGTGCCGTGTTAGATTTTCTTTCATCCGTTTTTTTATGAAACCTCAGTCTGTGAATCAGCCACCATGTCCTGTGTATTTACTGTAACCCCGGAAACAATACAAAGGAGAAAAAAATGCTTTTGAAGAAGTGATGAGTTTTCTTGAAGGCACCAGTTACGTTCTTAAAAACAATAAAAACAATGTACACAGTTTTCCTACGGTTTGTGCAAAGTTGGAAGAATAATATGCACAATGATACACAACTGTACTGCCAGTCCAAGGTACGAACTCTGGGGATATGCAATTGATACATCTTAATTTAATATATCTTAGCCATTTGGAATATGTGAAGTAGATTGTGTAGATCTAAATAAGATCTGTAGAATTCTCTTTTGGGAATATAATCACTTATTTAATTTTAAAATGTGAAGACACGCGGTGCAAAGCATGTTTAGAACTACAAGAGGCTGCGTATATATAATACATAGAACACGTATGCGGAAGACATCACTTGTGAAAACACAAAAAGAAGACTGGATACAGGGCTCTATAAAATGTATTTTACAATAAGTGCTTTCTCAATTATCACAGGACCTACTCCTTTCATTACCACCACAAAACACCGCATCAATGTCAATTGTAATGTAGAATTGAGAAGTTAACCAGGCATCACAACACGTATGACTAGATAAACCCAGTTGTTCCAATCCCAGAGGTGGAATGGGAACAAAGCTAAAGTATGCATTGTTTCATTACACATTAAATTATACAGATACACTGTAACAAAAATGATAAGAATTGTTGGATTTGCTTTTGTGAGACAGTTGAGAGCTTGCAGGCCTGAGTGCATATTTACAAAATGTGCAGAGTGTTGTGGCTGTGGCTGGGAATGGGCAATGTTCTAGCCGCCACAATGGCTTTACTTGTAGCTCCACTGTTACAGCTCCTCTGTCATCTGAAGCAGAGAGTTGATGGCAGCATCCTTGTTACCTTGCTGGGCCTCAATCACAGTGCGAATCACCTCTCTGTCCAGATTAGGGAACATGTCCTGCAGTGCTTTAAGATCTTCCTCGCTACAGGGTGCCTCCTGTGGGGTGACAGTGGGTGCTGCAGGCATTCCCATTGGCACCATTCCTGGGCTGTATGCAGTAGGCACTCCTGAGAAAAGCAAATCAGAACAATCTCCTGATAAATAAAGGTCAACAGTTTTTAAAGCTGAGAGACATTTTAGGGGAACCAGACTTACTGGCCACACCTCCAGGCACATTTGTAATTGTTTTGGGTTTTGTTCATTAAATGGCAGAGGCGCTCCATCATGTTTAATTATATTTTTCTTAAAAAAGACAACCAAGCATGTTTAAACACAAAATGTGATGAATCACTTCAGTTAAATACTGCCCCATTTCCAAATAATTTGTGACGCTGTGTAAAATGCAAATAAAAACAGAATGCAGCAATGCGCACATCATTTGTCCCTATATTTAACTGAAAACAGTACAAAGAAAACATTACAAAGGCCTAATCCATTCTTGATTGATATAGGATTTGAGCTGCTCCCTTTGTGTCTTTTGTTTGTTTCATAACGTGCCAAATGTTTTCAATGGGTGACAGGTCTGGACTGCAGTTTAGCACCCAGACTCTTCTACTACGGAGCCATGCTGTTGTAATACGCACAGAATGTGGTTTGACATTGTTTTGCTGAAATGAGCAAGCCTTCCCTGAAAAAGACATCATCTGGATGGCAGCATATGTTGCTCCAAAACCTGTATATATTGTTCAGCCACAATAGTGCTTTCACAGATATGCAAGTCAACCATACCATGTGCACTAACGCACCCCCACACAACCAAGGATGCTGGCTTTTGAACTGTGTGCTGATAACAACACGGATGGTCCCCTTTTATTTTTTGCCCGGAAGACACTGCGTCAAAGATTCACAAAAATAATTTCTAATTTTGATTTGCCAGGCTACAGGACAGTTTTGAACTTCGCCTCAGTACATCTTAAATGAGCTCATGCCCAGAGAAGGCGGCGGTGTTCCTGGATCTTGTTTATATATGGTCTCATCATTACATGGTAGATTTTTAACTTGCATTTCTGGATGCTGCAACGTAATGTGTTCACAGACAATGGTTATCGGAAGTATTCCTGAGCTCATGCAGTGATTTCCACTGCAGAATCGTGTCTGTTAATGCAGTGCCGTCTGTAGTCCTGAAGATCACAGCCATCCAATATTGTTTTTTCGAACCTGTCTCTTGCGTAGAGATTTCTCTGGATTCTCTGAATTTTTTAAGGATATTATGTACCGTAGATTGAGATCCCCAAATGTTTCAATTTTATGTTAAGAAACTTTATTCTTAAATTGGTGCACTATTTGCCCATGCAGTCTTTCACAGTGGTGAACCCCTCCCCATATTTACTGCTGAAAGACTCATCCACCTTGGGATGCTCTTTTTAAACCCAATTATGTTACTGACCAGTTGCCAACTAACATAATAATTTCTGAGATGTTCCACCTGTTCTTTTTTTTGCATTACACAACTTTTCCAGTCTTTTGTTGCCCCTGTCCCAGCTTTTTCTAAATGTGCTAGCATCAAATTCAAAGTGGGCATATATTTTTCAAGGAACAATAAAATTGTTCAATTTCATTGTACTATTTTCTATTGAATATAGGGTTTAAATTATTTGCATTCAGGTTTTATTTCCATTTTACACAGAATCACAACTTCATTGTAAACGGGGTTGTATATACACAATAGAAACAGACTCTGGGAGGGGACCTAGTGGAGCCCTGAGCAGCAGCTTTAGTTTAAAGGGGAATGAAGACAAATAGATAGAAATAATTGTTGGGCTGTTTATCTAAGCATGCCGTATTCTGAACAGAGAAAACGGACATACAGTAATACGGAGGCAATTACACCATTATTTAACATTAATGTGTCAGCTCCATTACAGATTATTGATTGGACATGGAACTGAACAGTTTATATCCTCCAAAATGCTTTGTTTACTATTAGCCAAAGCAAGAAATTATTTAAGACAATTGTCTGAGACACCCTCTTCCAGGAATTGAATGAGAAATAGCATTTTATTTTCTTGTAACAGATGTCTCTTTCCATTCAGGAAATTGCAAGACACTGAATTTCACATACAGTGTCTTGCAAAAGTATTCAAACCCCTGACCAATTCTTTTATATTACTGAATTACATTGAATTTAGGTTCTGTTAGATTATATTTGTCCCACGAAAACTCAAAATTACTAAATATTAAGGTGACTTGGTGTAATGTTAAATATTTCTTAGACAAAAGAAACAGTGTATAATTAGTGTTTCATAACACTGAACACATTTGTTTCGTAACACATTTGTTGAAGTGCTTCAGCTTGGCTGGAGAGCAAACAGACTTTGTTTCACATGTTTAGGCAATGCTTAAAATGTGGAAAGTATTCCAAATGTATGACAGTATTACCCTAATTTGCTTATTTAGCTTAAATTAACCATAACAGTATCTCTTGAGCCATTCAAGTTAGATGTAGATGTAGTTCTCCCTAAGTTGTGCTCTTCCCTCAGATTCAGATGGATGGGGTTAAGGAAGTATTACCACTTCCAAATTAAAAGACAGAGCAATAGAACCCAGCATTCCACGAGTGTGGTGGACATGGGTTGGTCAAGGTTTCCTACACACGTTACTGTAATGAAAGATGTCTGTGCCATTTGACTTAGTCTACAGCCTTAGATGGCTGCAGGGTCTCTGTCAAAAGTGGAGAGTATGGTTCTACTCACCTGCAATGGGTATGTATCCTACTCCCTGTTGATAGACAGTGGGCATGAGGACCACTGGTGGAGACATGTGCATACCTGCTGGCATGTTCTGAACCATGAAGGTCAAGTAGAAGAGATAAGGGTTGTTAGTTTAAATCAACCAAATTTTGTTTGTCAATCTCCACAATGTGTATCCCAATACACTGGATGTTTCATGAACTCACAGCAAAAGACATGACCAAGTTGATCATGCCCTCCTTGTCGTCTCCTTGTCTGCCGCTGAGGCTGTACCACTCATCAACCACACTGCCCTCTCTCAGGCCTTCTGGGATGGTCACGTGTGTCCATGCAATTCTGTCATCCATGGAGAATGCCCTCTGGAAAAGTGACAAGCGGTTCTATGTACTATTTTGCAATTCTTTCTTAGAAATCAGCTAATACTGTTCAATAAAAAATAGGACTTCAGGTAGAATAACAGAGAACCTTAATAAAGAGTACAGAGTGTCTGTGCCTGAGTACAGAGCTCCAGACTAGCATTTTCCTCTAGTGGCACTGATGCCACTGATTTTTTTCAGTTGGTGGCACCCACTGGTACATGGTTTGGACACCAGCACATGACTGAAAAAACACCCTCTGGCATGGTTATCTTTTCTGTTGATGCCATCTGGTCAAGCAAAAACCCTTTTCAACCCGAATGATTGCAAAAATATTTACTGCCCAACATTAACTCTGATCAATTAGAAGAGGGAAAGGGACAGAGCTCTGAACCATCCATTGATTAAACTGATGGTGATCATATTCAACTTGGAGCATTCTAACTGCATTCTAGTTTGTTTTGGTCACAAACTTATCTGTTTGATTTCCACTATGAACAAGAGCAATGGAAGGAAGGACAAACCTAAGCCTCAATGCACCATTGTGTGAAATGTTCCAGGTTTATATAAGGGAATGGATTTGAATTACACATACTATAAAGCATGTGTTAGCATAAGACAGCACTGAATGACTTCGTCAGAATCAGGTACTTAGTCTGTTACTAATTTGATTCAAAATATTTTTGTTTAATTTCCTTAATTAAATCTACATTGTTTTATATTATTTGTAACAGGTTCATGACCTACAGCTACATACCTGTTGGCTATAAAAGCTATAAAATACCGTGGTGCTCATGCCGAGCACACACATGGTACATGGATCATGCACACTGCTCACGTGTGGCGTACGACATAAGGCTCCACCACGGCTAGGTTTTCAGGGAGAACCCCCACAGACAGAAGTGTGGTTGCCTCCATTACCACCACATCCTCCTTACTGGGGCAGCTGAAAATGTCTAATCTTTTATATTTTGGCTTAGAAATTTGCAGAAATACAACACTTGTTATTAGAAATACTTTTTTTCTTCAGGAAACATTACACAGCATACATATTTGTTATGTGTTTTATGGTGTATATTGTTTATGAACAGATTAGTTTATAACATGAATTTGGTATTTAATTATTTATTTTCCTAATGGCTTGTTCAAGAACTGCATGTCTGTAAGGTTACCAAGTGGTGCACAAGTCCCCTCAAGCACTGTTTATACTATTCATCTGCACAAATATACATTTTACATTAAAGCCGTTACTTATAAGTTTTTTTATTATGTTTTATATTATGTTTGGCTTTATGTATATGATAACCAATGAGAAAAAATAATTAGCGACGAGAAAAGTAAATAAGGAATTGTAAAACCTATATCGAATGGCAATATTGAGTATATCGTAAGACATTGCAATATTTTGTTATGGTGATCAAAGAATCAAGATAATATTGCATTACAAACATCCCTAACGCTATTGCAAAACAGATTTAAGGTATATTTGACAATGCAAGTTGTAATATTTACAGTACATGTACATACACAACGCAAGAGGAACTGATATGAACTTACTGAACTAAGTGCATTTTAGGAAACCCCCCTAGGCAAAGGGGGGGGGTTTGCTCCCCTACATCTATTATTTTAATTATAACTACAATTCCTTTCACCCTTCATTTATTTGAATTCCCTGCCACCAATGACTGAAATTAATCTGATTAATGCACCTGCTCAACCATCAAACTATTGCTTCAAAGTATGCTATAACACAAAGATTATGATACAGTAGTTGTGATGTGCTTCTCACTGACAAAAATATTTGAAATGATTCACATTGATGACCATAATAATGCTGAATTACTACTAATTATGAAGCACTGTGTTATTGTAAATGATAAATGATTTGGGTTATTCTTGCACTCATAATGTTCCATATACTGAATTATGAGTCTATATAAGACTGCATAACAATGCTTATACAGTTAAATTAATCCTGTATAATACATGATACAAATGGGTGTTAAATAAAGTGTTACCCCAACTAAAATGTATCAATTATTCTGCATTGCTGCAAACCCTTCTTAAACTACTGATCACATTTTCATAATCATTACTTGTATTGGTACATGTGGGAACTGAACTCAACCCTGGTGTTGCAAGCGCCATGGTGTACCCTCTGAGGTTTACCTCATCAAAGATCTCCAGGTAGAATGAGTCTACTCCAGGCGGGACAGTGCACTGGATAACCTTGTTCCATCGTGGATTCTTTGCACCATTATGGGCTGTGGGTGTTTCATAAACAGCATAACCTAGTCGGACTCTGCAGTAAGGGTCCATGCGTGTCATACCATAATTTTTAGCAAGCTTGGCCTAGAGAAAATAGGGAGATGAGTGATTTAGAACAAACAATGTCACTGCATTCAAATTTGTCAAACCAAAAAAGAAATCACAGTCAGGACACTCCACCTGGACCACGGTGATGCTGAGTCGTCCAACAGTGCCCAGTGATCCCCCATACTGTAACTGCTGCGCTGCTTGAGCATCCAGCTGAACTTGTTGCTGCTGCTGGGTGGGAGTAATACGTAGGAAGTCCTGGGGCAACTCCCCAATGTATACCTTGACAGAGGAAAGGTAAGAAAGTGAGAAAATGAAAACCACACCATAAGGAAAATCAGGTCACTATACAAGATTACATCCTCAACTTGGCTTACTATGCATCTTCATCAGATATGGCTTTGGCTATACCTCTCCTATGGTTGATTAAAAATTACATTTTGATTAGATAAATATTCTTGAAAAGGCTTTAGATAAAATGGCTTACATCTGTGCTCTGGGGAATATTCCAAAAAAGGCAGTGAGAGCTGTCAAACTACCATTTTAGAAATCTCAGAATTCCCAAAACATATAGCTTGATTAGAAACAAGAGCTTGATCTGATTCACATACATATGTTATGCCCACAAACTACTGTTGGGGAGTTGTGAATTTCATGTAGTTCAACCACAATTTGCAGCAGTTTGATGGAGTGATTTTAGTAGTTAACTACTTTTAGCCATGTAGTGGTGTAGTTAACTAGAGAAACTACAAACTACATTCTTTGCACAGAAAAAGAAAAGCAGAAATGTATTTTAAAAGTTCCATGTTACGGAAATGGGGTTTGGCTTTTCCTGTGTAATCACTGTAGAACGTTACTGCCATCTCTCCTCCAGATCCACGCACCACATATATTCTCTAGTGATGGAAGTGCAATAGACCAAACAATATATGCAGTTCATTGGTCAAACCCTATTGTGTGTTTTTTCCAGTTCATTATTAGAGTTTCAGCAGTTCACTGGTGAAGAGTAACAGACACACGGGATCATCAGGGACCTTTCACATCCATGCCATAAACTGTTTGCTCTCCTACCATCAGGCAGGCGGTACAGGCCTTTTCGATCCCAAACCAGCAGGCTCAGGAACAGTTTCTTCCCATTTCTCCCCTCCTCTATTTGCACTTCCGCTCAGATGCTAACCGCATTTCATTGTACTGTACTTGTATTGTCCAATGACAATAAAGTTGAATCTAATCTAATAGATTTTGTTCAACTTTACTCAACCTACAAAAAAGATAACCTGTTTAAAACGCAATACAAACAGCCAATCAAGTATGAGCAATAAGCCAACGACACTGCATGCATGTTCATGTATGTGCCACACACATCACTGATAGAGTGTGTTGAGTTAATGATTAAGAGAGAAGTCGTTTCCATGGCGAAAGCAATTTGAAAGTAAGATAAGGGATGAAGAAATTGTGATTAAAAAAGGAAGTACAACATTGGTAATATGGCAGCGGTTAGTCTTTTTAAAAGAGTACCACCCTATGGAGTTCACCAAGACTTTCTTTCTACAGCCTCTTTCTTTGTTTGAAATATCCAAATTCTGCCAGATGCTTCGTCAGTATGCAGTCCAAAAATTATGTTAGCATGACAGATTAGATTTTTTGAGTTATTATCCGCTAGCAATGCAGCTGTTGTAACTCAGGGTGCTCAATTTCAATTGATGAATTTGGACGATGCTACAAATGCTAATTCCAGACTGTGACAGAGGTCAATAATGGATTATCGTGAAAAGAAACTCCATGGGCTTTTTAAGAACAACTCAGGGCAATCGTTATATCACCCAAATATGAATCTAGGTCGAACTATCACTTTAAGTGGGATGAAGAGTGGAGTTAAACTATAAAAAGGTAAATACTGATTGCTAACAATATTGTGGCCAAAAGCCAAAAACCATACATATACTTTAATATACATTAGATGCCTTAAACGTTAAATGTTTAATATAACCCCTTTTCCAGTAAAATGTAAAGAAAAACTGAATGCAATGATTTGCAATTAATTTAAACCCTATATTCAACAGAAAATAGTAAAAAGTCAATATATCAATTGTTTCAGAGAAATCTCTGTATGCAAGCGACAAGGCTGAAAACCAATATCGGACGGCCGTGATCTTTGGGCCCTTAGGTGGCACTGCATTAAATACAGACACAATTCTGTAGTGGGCATCACTCCATGGGCTCAGGAACACTTCAGAAAACCCCTGCCTGTGAACACGGTACATTGCCGCATCCACATATGCAGCAAGTTAAAACTCAACCATGCAAAGAATAAACCATATATAAACAAGATCCAGAAACACTGCCGCCTTCCCTAGGCCACAGCTCATTTTAGATGGACTGAGGCAAAGTGGAAAACTGTCCTGGGAATCAAAATTTGAAATTATTTTTGGGATTCACCCGTCTGGCAAGAGGGACCGTCTGGCATGTTATCAGCACACATTTCAAAAGCCAGCAACCAAGATGGTATGGATCTATGGTGCATTAGTGCACATGGCATGGGTAACTTGTACATCTGTGAAGGCACCATTAATGCTAAACAATACAAACAGGATGTGAAGCAACATATGCTGCCATCCAGATTATGTCCTTTTCAGGGAAGGCCTTGCTAATTTCAGCAAGAAAATGCCAAACCACATTCTGCACATAATACAACAACATGGCTCCGTAGTAAGGGTCTGGGTGCTAAACTGCCTGCAGTCCAGACCTGTCACCCATTGAAAAGATGTGGCACATTATGAAATGAAAAATAAGACAAAGGAGTCCTTGAACTGTTGAGCAGCTCAAATCCTATATCAAGCAAGAATGGGAATATATTTCACTTTCAAAACTACAGCAATTGGTCTCTTGGTTCCTTAGTTACAGAGTTGATGCAACACAGGGGTAAACATGCCCATGTCCTAACTTTTTTGAAACTTGTTCCTGGCATCAAATAAAAAATGGGCATATATATTTCCAAAAACAATAAAATTTCTCAGTTTCAACATTTTATAGGCCTATGTTGCTTCTGTACAATTTTCAATTAAATATAGGGATTTAATGACATGAAGATCATTGAATTCTGTTTTCACTTGCATTTTACACAGTGTCCCAACTTTTTTGGGAACTGGGTTGTACTTTAAAATGTATAAATGATTTACAACAGACCCCAGTCTATCAGGTTAAACAACTTCACCTCATCCACCCTGATCACTAGTGTTCCACAAGGCTGTGTGCTGAGCCCTCTCCTGCACTCCCTCTTGACCCACAACTGCATTCCTGTACACAGTTCCAACACCATCGTCAAGTTCGCAGACGATACCACGGTGGTAGGCCTGATCAGTGACAATGACGAGTCAGCCAACATAGAAGAAGACACGCGCCTGGCTTCTACGGCCTCTTTCTACCATTTTGCTAATAGCCCATCGACGAGACAACAAAAGGTTTCCAGTGATGTTAGACCCAAACAACAAACATTAAAAGAACATTAAAAAGCATTTTTCGCAATTACACCATATGAAAAAACAACCATTGGTACAATATATGGGCAAAAATATGTGCACACCCGACCATAACACCTATATTAGCTCAATGGACATCCCATTCCAAAACTATGGCCATTAATATGCAGTTGGCCCCCACTTTGCAGCTTTAACAACCGCCAGTTCTGGGAAGGCTTTCCATAAGATTTTGGAGTGCTTCTGTGGGAATTTGTGCCCATTCAGCCAAAAGAGCATTCATGAGTTCAGCCACTGACAACTTTTATTGTGTTCTACCTCATGTTGCTATTACTTAGTGTAGTAAAAGTGACAGATGTTTCTTTTTTTTTTGCGAAAGTCTTCTCCTGTTCTGTTGTGCTTATCCTATTTGTTTGTGTGTGATTCAGTTCAATAACATATGGCAATGTTTTCAGATAGATCATTTTCTTTACCTGAAAGCCAATTGTATTGCACTAAAATAAACATAAAATGTAACCACCTTTGAGCAAGTAAACATTATTATTTTTTAGATATGCTGGAGTACTCAAGCACTAAATAACTGGAAATTCCCATTCACAGGGTATATAGATATTTAATATGCATGACAGTGGTTATTTCTATATTAAGGAAATACAACAGTTATAAAGATATCATATGTCACTTTTGTCATGTGTTTCTATTGTTGCTGGTTTAGAACAGGTCCCAAGTAAGATGGCGGACAAATTGCTCCATTCTGATGTATGGGGCACTATGACTATGGCCTATCTAGAGTTATTCTAATATCTATGGTGGTTACACTATTACACGTAATGTATTTAACTTTGATTCATATTAGATTGCGATTCACTGGTACGTAAGCTACGATGCATGTCAAGTTCTGAGTGACATCTGCCTCAGCAATTCTATGTAAACGATGTTATCCCCTAAAACATAAAATATGACATCATCTGTTTAGCTTGGTCTGTTACTCAGAAAAAAACGTTAGCTGGATGCAAACGATGTTCTCCCCTACAGAAATATCCACAAAACAAAAATCTGTCTGGGCTAGATAACTAGGAAGGTCATCATTTCAATAGTCCTAAAACGCTTTCCATTACAGCAACGCACAAGTAAGCTAGCAGTAAGCCTCTATAATACGTTAGTTAGCGTTTGCGTGGGCCATCAGGGCTAGTTGGATATTTGTTTGGTCATTATAGTTCGTTATCTAGCTACGGGTGTTTTAGTGTTCAACTGTAATATAACGAATGACTATAGTCACATGAATCAAGATCACTTTTAAGAAAATCTAAAATGACTGAAGAGACGAATCATTGTTTTCAGGATATTTCAAATGTTGTTCTTTAACGTGTTAATTGTGACAAGCATAGACCCCAACGGCGTTCACATAGTTGTTTGTCATTGTTTTCAGGAGATTTCTAAAATCTGTTTCTTTTTTGACGGGTCACCATTATTCAATGCGTCGAATAGCGTTACTTAATGTTTATGTGCAAGGACCCAAACGGCGTTCGATATTACATCGCTAGCTAACGTTGGCAACATTATTAACAAACGTCATGGTGTTTTTTGCACGAAACGTTAGCTACATATCTACGATAGTTAGAGTTAGGCTGGTCAACTTTGACTAAAATTAAAAGTAATTATTTATAAGTATCTAAAAGATCCTCATATGTTTAATGTGTTCAAAGACGTAGTAGCTAACTTCGTAAACAAAGTGGTGACTTGGGAGTAAGATTAGCTACCCAGCTAGCTAACGTTATATTTACCTGTCCCCGTTGGGTGCTTATGGTAGTAGCCATTCGGTTTTGAGGTTGTTCAGTTTTCCAATAATGACAGCCTACTGTAACCGTGTAGCTACAGTTAGTTAGTTAGCAAAACAAGGAGAATGAATAGCAATCTTGTTAGCTAACAAAAAGTAAACAAATGAAAACCCGCTAGCTA
The DNA here is from genome assembly GCF_011004845.1 of Esox lucius. Classification (NCBI taxonomy): domain Eukaryota; kingdom Metazoa; phylum Chordata; class Actinopteri; order Esociformes; family Esocidae; genus Esox; species Esox lucius. The sequence goes on along the minus strand of NC_047570.1, from coordinate 19,925,619 downwards.
CTGTAGTCTCTTGCCAACAAACAATCCTACAAAAAATCTTAACAGCTTCTTGTCAGCAACGCTGAAAAGTACTCCAAAATAAAAGTCCTCACGAAATAGTAAAACTGTTCATTACCTCGATCTATTCGCAACATGAATTAGGCCTAGTCATTATGTTCTCCACTAAAAATTATGTTGACTTTTGAAGTGAGTCTAAATAAAACGCCAGCAACACGTGTAAAATATCAACACTGGTTATTGTTTGCCTCGATAACTGTAAATCATTTCTTCCACCCTACTTCAAGCAATCCAGAATTGATACAATGTCATCAGTCAAATGCAGGGTGCTTTTTCTACTACCCTCTCTCCTCTGGTAAAACTAATGTTTTACCAGACAACACCTGCATAAAGACTACTGGAACAATGTGCCAAATTGCTCATTATACATTTATAATATTCCTAATGTGAAGCAATGTTAATGGGTTGTTAAATTATTATACTTCACAACTGACTACATATTAAAATACATTAAGTATAGAATTTGCAGTGCACATTGTACATATAATATGCAGTACATACAGTACATTTTAAGCTACACACTGTGCACCCATGAAAGTGGGTACTTATAGAATACAATTCTGATGAGTTTGAAAATATAGTGTCCTTGCTCTTATTATAGGTCTTTCAATAGCTAGCCACAATAATGTTTTGGCTCATTATGAGAAGGCCTATTAGACATACATATTGGATTATACAAAGCTAAAGATTATGCACCAGTGAAAGAGGAATGCAACTGTGAAGAGTTGGGGGGGGGGTTGACCATGTCTTTTCACCTGTTAGTTTCAGTAACTTCATTCAGCAAAGCGAGCAATATAACCTAAAAACACTTCACATAGAAATGTAATGGGCTGTCACACACATTCACTTTTGAAAATAAAATCAAGCATCCTTGTACGTTAACTTTCTAAAACAACTTTTTTCCTATGTTAGATAGGCCTTCACAATGGTTTTAGAACAAGTTATTTAAATTATTATATGTGCAGCAGAGCAAGATGTGAAGACAGCATAAAGAATTTTAAGTTGAATTGTTGTTGCTTTGCAATAGACATTATTTTAAGAAGTGAACAAAAATACAGAAGCGTATGTCTGCTGGTAAAATGAACATGCAGCAGTACTGTAATACTATGAAGAACTGCTTATGCATCATCAGTAAATCAGAAAACATAAACTTTAGTGTCAAAATGTAAATGGCATGAATATAATCCTTTAACTGATTCAAAGTGGAAAACAAAGTACATCTGGGGTGATCTGGATAAGGAGATCTTCACTGTTCCTATCCAAAAAACATCTCATCTCATCAAACATTCAGATATGGTAAACTTTTGGAACAGAAAAAACCCATCCAGTAAAAATTTGGTTTAAGTGGTTAATGTGCCGATGAAGTTGGCCCTAATCAGTCAAACAAAGATCATATCTAAATTGCCAACTCAAATCCACATATTCTCATTAGAACCTATAAGTGAGCTAACCAAAGGACAAAACCACAGGTAAAGACACCAGGTTGGTCTGGTCAGTAGTAATTAGTAGTATAGTAAGTAGTTCATCTCATTCAGGTGCTTTGTTGCCCAAAGAGTGATACGGTAGTTGAGTGTCTGTGGGAGTAAAAAATACTTAGCAATGTCATACCCAAGATATGTTGCAGATTGTACTACAGGTTTGTAATATTGTAATGAATCTAAGAAATAAAGAAGTTTCTACAGTACTGAAGTTACGGAACCTTTTCCACACTGACAGTTCAACATATATATTCCTCATCATCATTTTCTTCTGCTTATCCGGGGCCAGGTCGCAGGGGCAGCAGTCTAAGCAGAGATGCCCAGACTTCCCTCTCCCTAGATTCTTCCTCCAGCTCTTCCAGGGGGACACCGAGGCGTTCCCAGCCCAGCTGGGAGACATAGTCCCTCCAGCGTGTCCTAGGTCTTCCCCGGGGTCTCCTCCCGGTGGGATGGGCCCGGAATACCTTCCCAGGAAGGCGTTCCGGAGGCATCCGAAACAGATGCCCATGCCACCTCAGCTGACCCCTCTCGATGTGGAGGAGCAGCGGCTCTACTTTGAGCTCCTCCCGGGTGACCAAGCTTTTCACCCTATCGCTAAGGGATCGCCCAGCCACCCTGCGAAGAAAGCTCATTTCGGCCGCCTGTATCCGGGATCTTGTCCTTTCGGTCATGACCCAAAGTTCATGACCATAGGTGAGAGTAGGAACTTAGATTGACCGGTAAATCGAGAGCTTCGCCTTGCAGCTCAGCTCTTTCTTCACCACGACAGACCGATACATCGACCGCATTACTGCAGAAGCTGCACCGATCCTTCTGTCTATCTCCCGTTCCATGCTTCCCTCACTCGTGAACAAGACCCCTAGATACTTAAACTCCTCCACTTGAGGCAGGCACTCTCCACCAACCTGAAGTGGGCAAGCCACCCTTTTCCGACTGAGGACCATGGCCTCGGATTTGGAGGTACTGATTCTTATCCCCACCGCTTCACACTAGGCTGCAAACTGTCCCAGTGCATGAAGTTCCTGGTTTGAAGGGGCCAACACGACAACATCATCCGCATAGAGCAGAGACGAAATCGTGTGGTCCCCAAACCTGACACCCTCCAGCCCCTGGCTGCGCCTAGAAATTCTGTCCATAAAAATTACGAACAGAACCGGCGACAAAGGGCAGCCCTGCCAGAGTCCAACATGCACTGGGAACAAGTCTGACTTACAGCCGGCAATGCAGACCAAGCTCCTGCTTCGGTCGTACAGGGACCTGACAGCCCTTAGCAAAGGACCCAGAGGCACCAGAGACCTTATGGCCACAGCTCCGAGCGGCGCTTCGACAATGGCGGTGGAGAACATGGTCCGCTCGGACTCAATATCTCCAGCCTCCCTCGAGATCCAGTCGAAGCTCTGCCAGAGGTGGGAGTTAAAGATCTCTCTGACAGGAGACTCGGCCAGACGTTCCCAGCAGACCCTTACAGTACACTTGGGCCTGCCGAATCTGTCCAGCTTCCTCCCCCGCCATCGGATCCAACTCACCACCAGGTGGTGATCAGTTGACAGCTCCGCCCCTCTCTTCACCCGAGTGTCCAAGACACACGGCCGCAGGTCAGATGAAACGACAATAAAGCCGATCATCGACCTACGGCCTAGGGTGTCCTGGTGCCATGTGCACTAATGGACACCCTTATGCTTGAACATGGTGTTCGTTATGGACAAACTGTGACTAGCACAGAAGTCCAATAACTGAACACTGATCGGGTTCAGATCAGGGGGGCCGTTCCTCCCAATCACGCCCCTCCAGGTGTCACTGTCGTTGCCCGTGGGCGTTGATGTCCCACCGTAGAACGATGGAGTCCCCAGTCAGAGCACTTTCCAGCACCCCTCCCAGAGACTCCTAGAAGGTCGGGTACTCTGCACTGCCGTTTGGCCCATAGGCACAAACAACAGTGAGAGACCTATCCCCGACCCGGAGTTAGCTCACTTATAGGTTCTAATGAGAATATGTGGATTTGAGTTGGCAATTTAGATATGATCTTTGTTTGACTGAGTGTGGTTCCAGAGCCCAAGCCGTGCGTAGAGGTGATCCCGACTACCTCAAGTCGGAACCTCTCAACCTCACGCACGATCTCAGGCTTCTTCCCCACCAGCGAGTTGACGTTCCACGTCCCTAGAGCTAGTTTCCATGTCAAGGGATTGGGTTGCCTAGGCCCCGCCTTCGACTGCCGGCCCCTTATGGTCCCTCCTGCAGGTGGTGAGTCCGGCCGAGCCCCATGGGGAAAGGCCCGGCCACCAGGCGGTCGCGTATGAGCCCCAACCCCGGGCCTGGCTTGATTAGAATTTATTCCTATAAATTCTAATCAATCACATGTATTTTATAAAGCCCTTTTTACATCAGCAGTTTTCACAAAGTGCTTTTAAAGACACCCAGCCTAAAAACCCCAAACGCAACAACAAGGTTCATGCACAGTGGCCAGGAAAAACTCCTTAATAGGTTGGTACTTAGGAAGAAACCAAGGTTGGAGCTAGACTCTCGGGGGTGACCAGACCTCTTCTGGCTGTGCCGGGTGAAGGTTATAAAAGTACAAATTATAATAATAAATGAATATGGGCTGTGTCCAGAGTCAATATACAGAATCCAAGCTGCATTACTAATAGCTTTCCAAATACCATGGGAACTTTTCAAAAGACAAATAAATAACACCAAGCTAACGTTATAGTATCTAAGCAGTGTATCACATAGTTTAATTACATTAAAAACAGAACATTGATGTATTTACATTGTTATAATATACTGTACTTAGATATCACACAGAGCCCATACACGTTATTATATAGCTTATTTTATTAACTTCAGCTACCAAATCGTACATACCACCGGGGCTTATGCGCTCCTTCAAATTAAGTTTAAAAATGTAAGATAGCTAACAACAAATTGGGTAACTCAACCGTAACGTTACATTAACTTTTTTGACCGTTTCTTGCTAATTACGCCTATTCAGTATCTCTTTTTGCATGCGTTGTATTTCTTTGCATCTCCTGTAGTGGTCTGTTACCTTCTATCTGCGTTGCTGCACATGAATAAAAGTAAACCATTAAAAACATTACGTATACCGTACTAGCCTTGGAGAGAGCTTCACAACCATAGATATAAAGCATAGATGGGACATTTAGTCTCAATAGCTCCGCCATCTTACCTGGGACCAATTCGGAAAAGTCAAGCCACTTACACTAATCATGGTGGTATTTTGTGCAGCAGTAATTTTGTCCAGAAAAAGGATGAACGATACAAAGGAGGTGGGCAACATTGTTCACCCATCGGTAAAAGTGTAGAAATGTATGATAACAATACTTAACTTTACATACAATGCTTTTAATCAATGAACAAGAAAGCTAATCCAGGCTAACCGGGCTACGGTTGAGATACAGAACCTTACAGTATCAGAATGTTTGTTTTTAAATTAACGGTCTCAGCTAGCTTGCTACAGAAAATTATGGATTAATGTTGCACACAACGCATTTTCGCCAAAAACGTAATTACTGTGTATAATCAGCAGATGGCTATGTGGGGTAGCCTTTGTCCACAAAAAAGTAGTCTTGTTACTCTTATTACTGTCCTCCAATTACTATACTACTGTTAGCATACCAAATTCAGCGAGCTAGCTTGCTCTGTTTAACGTACAGTTACGAAAATAGTGATTTCTACAATGAAATTATAATATGTATGTATGTATTATGATTCAAAATCACAATTTATTGTTTTCTTTGGAATTTTTCTCTTTTTTTTACACTTGCACTGTATTTAAAGTGCTATCCTGTATCTTCCTACATTAGACCATAGCCCTTTTGTACTCTTAACTTTAATACATTTTTAAGAACTATTTCAAAGTCATTGTATGCATTATGCTGTGCATGACAGTGGCTATTTATATATTATTAAGGAAGTGTAACTGTTATGAGAACTGAAATGCCACTTCTACCATGTTTTTTAGAACAGGTCCCAGGTAAGATGGCTGTCAAATTGTGACTGATTTATAGGGGCTCTATGACATCATCCCATCTACTGTTCCATTATCTATGTTCACTACAATGTCGCTCTCTATACGCGTCATCTGTCGCCGTCTTAAAATCGTCAAAAATAATCAGTAGCACATTTTTTCCCGCAGTTAAAACGATTAAGTCCCGCCAGGCTTACAGTGGTGAAGCACGAAAAACAATGTACTCAGTGGGGATTAATTGTACTGCAACTAAATCGCTTTCCGAGCCTAAAAACACCAATTGTCTGGCTTCAGTCAGGACACTAAACCGTTCTCAACCAGGGGCACTGTGATTTAATTGATTGCCAGGTTATGAGCTTATTAGCATAGGGTGGGCAGACGTCCCGGTTTCAAGCTGGGTGTACCCGGTCCCGACAAATATCTGTAAAAAAAAAAAAAAAAAGTCCCGGTTTATCATCTAAGCTCAAAGAGCCCCCGCTCCACTAGCCTCAAGCACGCATGATGACCAATATGCATGCATACGCGTGCGCGTGCATTGATGTGCGGTTCCACAAGGGTTCCGGTTTTACGAAGAATTCAGTGACCATGCGAATTCAGTGTACCTGTCTAACGTTCGCATGCGCTTCTATCTAAAATTCCGAGTGATATCTCGTGCGCTTGTTGCTTCTCGCTCCCGACACAGTTCCTTCCAAAAAGGGTTCCAGAAAGCATCTGTTTATTTAAACCTGTTTGCTCTGTAATATAAGTTTGTGGTCCATAGTTGACTTTTTTTTTTTACAGCAGCCGCAAAAAGGAAGTATATTCTGTTGGTTAACATACGTGTAAGTAGTATTGTTTCAATGACAAATGCCATGTTAACATTAGCTAGCACAGCCAGTCAAAGCAACTGGTGATCTAACGTTAGCCAGCTAATTCAAATTGTTTCACTGTTCTCTATATTTACAAGCTACACGTACGGAAATGTTTAAATATATTATCTGAATACATCGTATGTCAAACTGTTGCAATCGACCGTTTCAAAAAGTTGATAAAAAACGTTTTGATATAAACGTTGTTTTGGTGGTGTTTTTTGCACGTGCAAGAATACTGTACCTTTGTAACTTTGATGAAATGTATTTCAACACCTAAATGATGCATTTCAACATTAAAATGATGTACATTTTCAAGGTGTTGGTTGCAATAAGTCATCATTTTGGACTGTGAACATTAATTGTTTTATGCAGTATGCTTAGCATGTACGCCTCAAGGTGAAATACAAGTTTTTCTACTTCTGTGCTGCAAATATGGATAGTGTTGAATGTGTTTATATATTTTTTTGCATACATTTCAGAATATAAGATATGGAATAACGTCTTTAAGCCTGTAATCCAGTTTAGACTAAATCTTCATCACTATCTTCATCAGCTGAGGATACGAGTGAATGCAATTAATATACATCTATCTTCTAAAATAAAGTCACCATTGCAGTCTGCAGTCACTGGAGGAATCCGCCCATTGTAAATCAACCTGGATTGTCCAAAAAATTTCTCTCACCAGTATGTTTTTTATTCAGGAGTATATTTTTGTTCATTCAAGAGTGGGACACCATTTCCGCCAGTCAAACATTGTCCCCCTGTCAATCAAAATATATAGTACCTACATTTTCCTAAACTCCCACAGCTATTTATTCTCTACTTTACCAAAACATTCAATTACTTTAATTCAATCTGGAATACATTTTCATTCATTAAAGAGGGGGACACCATTTATATCAGACACCGGATAAATTTGTGTGGGTTCATCCTTCCTGCATTTAATTTTTTTTCGGATCGTAAACTGCTCGAAGTGGTGCGTTACTCACCGGTACGCAGTACCGGCACTTCTACATTTTACTCTTAAGCGTGCCTGCACTTTTTCTTGCGTACCGGCTACTTCTCACATGTAGCCAGTACTCTACCAATGACAGAAAAAGCGTCAGTGTCAGAGAGATTTGTAATGACCTAACGTAACGTTACATAAACTACACTACACAGAGGGCAATACGTGACTTACTAAAGATCTTGACGAATCACGTAAAAGCAAGCAGTCGGTTCACCCTATCAGGAGCTGTCTGATGGCTGCGGCTTCCGCCTGAGCGTAAACATATTTTTTACACACTCTCACACACACACACACACACACACACACACACACACACACTCATTGGTTTAAATGAATTTGTTGATAATAAATAACAATAAATTGTTGTTGAACCAGAAAAATCTCTCTTTTTTTTCCACTGTAAAATCTAAAATGTAATGATATGCAAATGAAAGAAATTTTTTTTTCCCCCCACTTCAAGAAAATACATTCGTAAATTGGTATGATCGTAAAAAAAGTCCGACGTAAAACATGAAACGTAAGCGTGAAATTAAATCTGTGAACGTACAAACACGCCTTTAAAACTTTCCACGCGTTAAATTCTTACTTTAAATCGACATTTATTTGTTTACAAATCTTTTTTCTACGTACAAACTCTTGTCAGTAATTTGGCATATGCAAAGATGAGACCCGAACGTAGTTCTGCGAAACTGGAAAGCTAGCAACAATAAGTTGGACCGCTAGCTAAGGGTTCAACCATAGCGTTGACATTCCGGATATCAAAAATGTTCAAAATAAAAGTCCATAGCTGTTTTTCTTTAAGGCTGCTTAACAACATTACATCAGTAGGCTATCAAGCATTTATGCGTTAGGTACAAATACTTGTGTGAAAATGACAAGGACACAGTATACCATTGCATAGAATATCCTTCTGATCTGCAAAATATAATTAAGTGTTTTAAGTCAAGATATTCTTTAAATATTTGTCTAGTATGTGCTATTTAATTGCAGTGTTCTGTCCATACTATTTATGATGGATGTATGTGGCCTGGAACTTGTGTAGTAATTGCTTAACATTTCGTTTTAGTTATTCAGTATTTTAACAAATTCTCATTTTACAGCAACAACCCAGGGGGAAAAAAGTCCCTTAAAGCAACACTGTTTAAGTATTTGGGACCTCAACAAGTGTATAGGCCTACACAATAATACAATTTCTATACGTTTGAGTGATTTTTATTACACATGAAACCTCTGCACAAAGAGCAGGTACGCACATGAAAATCAGCATTCACTATGCATGCATGAAGAAAGAAGAGACTTTTAAATTGAAATCTTGCAGGATACCTATTTCCAGTTTCCATGATTTCCTGTTGGTCCTGTTGCCTCTGCTTGTTATTAGCACTCATCCCGGAAATATTTCCGTAACGTTTTTTGGGAGGATGAGATGAAACCGTAGGCATAATAAAGGTGAAACTGCCAAAACGCCACATTGTGATTCTGTATTTTAGAATTGTAAAACCAGATTCGTACAAGCAAAAAATATTTGTCCGTCATCGTAACAGGGTGTTTGTACGTTCACAGATCTAATTTCGCGCGTACGTTTCATGTTTTGCGTATTACTTTTATTTTATACTATCATACCAATTTACGGATGGATTTTCCTACAATCACAACAATACGTACGCTTAACCTTTTGGCAGATATCTAACTCCATAAAACCACACATTTCTTAAACGAAAACTAACTGTCCAAATAGTTTTTTTTTTTTTTACACCATACAGCACAGGTGTCGAACCGGTTCCACAAAGGGCCGAGTGTCTGCAGGTTTTTGGTTTTTCCTAAAAATGTGTTCCTAGTTCATACCTACACAACCAGGTGAGGGTAGAAACTAACCAATCAGTGACCTAATTAACCAATCAAGTACAAGGAGAGAGCAAAAACCTGCAGACACTCGGCCCTCCGTGGAACCGGTTTGACACCTGTGTTCTATAGTCTTGTCAATTTTCCATATGGCCCACATTACAGTCAATGAAGGCCATATGACAAAGTTAGGATATGTCATTGAGAATGTCTTATTACAAAATGTTTACTAGTAAAGAAACTGACCCCTGTCCACTGCTGAAAGCGCTTACAATGGGCATGTGTATCAGAACTGGACAACAGTGCAATGGGGCAAGGTGGCCTGGTATGATGAATCACATTTTCTTTTTTTGTTACAGACCACTTGTACAATGCCTTTCACTGGGAAAGATAAAGCCCTGTGCTTCAGATGGGAAGCTCAACATGGAGCTTTTGTAAGCAGATATCTAAGTAGTCCTCTTGCTATGGATTTGCTGTAATTCGAGATTTTGGCCCACCTGGTGATGACCTCAAGGAACTTGTCACTTCAGTACTTGGAAGGCCTGGAGCTTCAAATGGTTGTTACAGAAGTGAAGCTTGTAAGTTGGGTTGGTTCTGATAGACAAATTGAGGGTGGCATCCACATAATAAATGAAAAGTTATATCAGGTTTAAAACAAGGTCATATGACCCAGAAGGTGGACTGTTCTGTTCCTGTGCTGTGACAGATTTAATTTCAGAAATTGTTGCTTTTCAAGGTGTCAACATGATTTGAAAAGTCTTGACTATGGATTAACTTATTCTTAGACACACAGTGCTACAGTAGTTTTGTAATCAAGTTGAATATATATTTTTCTACCATCCACTATAATTGAATTACGACTGTTCAAAGCTTGTCAAAGTTTTCATCCTCTGTGGTAGTGAACTTTCCAGCTATTCACAAAAATATCTCCATGTCCTGAAATGAAAAATAGAAGGAACAATAAGTTGCAATTGCTGATCAAAGATGAGGTACCATACCAACATAATATCGCAACTGGAGCCCTGTGTTTAAAAAATATATAGCTTGATAAATGTATATAGTTGTATTGATTTACATCTGGTTCCTGTGTAGCCCCTTTGTTAGAGCTTTTTGGTAGCAACGCCTTGGTTGTGTTTCTAATTCCTGCAGGGAAATCACAAATATGTATTTACTAGTTTGCATTAAATGAGTGCTTCTGATATTGAACATTTTGTAATATGTCAGTTTGTGGAATTCTTTAATAAAATTGTAATATTATTAATGCTTCATGAGTACTTGTTCTGGGTTGTTGATTGCATAAATTAGGACAGCATTGCAATGTTTTGAAAATGTACACTCATTGACAAATCTAAACTCAAACAGAAAATGTCAGTAGTTATATTAATAATAGTCACCTGTGATCTCCCTGGTTAATAGTACACATTATTAAAAGATGTTAAGACTTTAGACAGTTGGAGACAACAGCACATATTTTTAAGTGACTACATTAATGACGGAGCAGTAACACAGTAAGTATTCAGACTCAAAATACAGCTCAGGTGCATCCTTTTTCCATTGAATATCCTTGAGATGTTTCTACACCTTGATTGGAGTCCATCTGTGGTGAATTCAATTGATTGGACAAGATTTGGAAAGGCACACACCTGTCTAAATAAGGTCAAACCGTTGACAGTACATGTCACTCAAAAACAAACCAAAGTAATTATCCAAGGGGCTGAAAGACATTGTTCTTAATCATTGTTTAGAGGTTTATGTTAAAACCTGGGAATGCAGTGAACTCCGCTTCGATGGCTTTTGAACAGTCCTGCCTCCCTGACAAAAAGTTAAGATGGTTTTATTGTGGTTGTCCCTTGCTTTGCTCTCTGCTTACGCATGTCTGCAACCTGGCATATGACATGGAAGATCAGTGATATTACCAAACATGGCAAATCAGTCCCAAATTTCTGACACAGAGGCATAGAGCCAGCTCCTCTTCACATCAATTGTAAACGCTTGATTAACAGCCGGTGTCCTGCTTTCTATATAATCTGCTATGCTCTGTTAGCTTGGTCTAGTATAGCCCTCTGCTGGCTGGAAACAAATAATGCAAGAACATGGTAATACATTGTACATAATAAAACTCAAAGGAATTATTTTGTTATGAGTTGTTATTGAGCAAACAAAGTCCCCTAATTTTCCATATTCCATTCTCAATGTTATATAATATAGAAGTGTTTCACTTGTTATCTTGTTAATATAGATACTGTAAATACTATAATTATAATTTGTAAGTGTAAATATAGAACACATTGTGGAATGTGGTAGGTCTGATATAGTTTTTTGCTCTTTTTCTTGCTTATTGACTTTCCCAATAAAAGCTTTCACGGATAGAAAAACAGAGAATACAGATCTGATGCAGTATCTGACAGGGTTGCATGTGACATGTAGGTTTCTGTCACATCTGAAGTCGGATCATGCATGGCAGCCACAGATCTCAGATCTGTGTGATAATAGGTAAAATATTGACCAAATCTGATATTATATTATTATGTCCTAATGGTTAAGTATGCTGTACATTTTCTGTTCATCAGATGCGGACAGGTTTTTGGGTCTTCCCCAGCATTTTCTGCCTTTAACTGGCCAGTTTATACAATGCTGTCCAAAAGTGTTAAAGTTCAAAGCCATTCATCTGAACAGTAAGTATATAAAAATATATAACATTGAAGTAAATGCATTAACAGAAACATTAATACAATGAAAAGTAACAAAATGACTGTGTTTTTAAAACATGTCAGTCATTTCTTTGGCTGCGCTTAGAAGACTAAACAAAAGGTCCTTGCAGGATTTGCTGTAGTCAGTCTTTTGACCTTGGCTGCTTGTCATTTATTTTGCTGTCAGTGTGATCCCACACAGGTTTAATTATGCTGAGGTCAGGGATTTCAGGTGGCCAATCAAATATTGTGTTTGTTCCATCTACAGATATCCTCTTCTCATAGGTCTTAATCATCTTTCTATATTTTTGAGGTCATAACTTTGCTAAATTACAAAAGTATTGCCAATCAGCCAAAAAGTGCAATTTCTTGACTTATATTGACAGCCTGTATTTTGGTGCCAGATGACTCTTTGTAATGTACTGATAATGTTTTATGTATAGTGGTTTTACGAGCAAACAAGTAGTTAATGCCCGGTAAGTTGAACCGTTAAAATAATTAAGCATTTTTCTTTCAGATGACCTAGGGGATTTGCACTGTACTATAAATCTCTGTGTTCTATTCTTCTTTCGTATTTTTGGTCTTGTCACAACAGGCTCAGGAGAATGGAAGACCGGGATATTTTATGTCCTCTGAAGCACATCCCACCAGGCTGTTCTGCATCTTATTTCTAAGCTCAACCCCAAGGAGCAAGCAACAATAGTGTTGATGCACAGTGGCTAGGAAAAAATCCCTAAAAAGGGCCAAAACTTAGCAAGAAACCTAGAGAGGAGGGGCGACCAGTCCTCTTCTGACTGTGCCGGGTGAACACTGTAAGAGTACAAGTTGTAATAATTAATAAATACATGTGGGCAGTGTCCAGAGTCTATAAAACGTAATCCAGGTCAGAAACATGACCAGATGGACAAGGACGGACAATGGTCAGCGGAGGGGTGAGGAATGGGGGGAGGAAAAGGGGGAAGGAATGGTCAGCGGAGTGGCAGCTGGAATCATCAGGTATCGTCTTGATCTGCAACACAACCAGGAGGACTTTGCAAGGGACAGCTACTAGTCTTTTGAGCTGGTACTCCTGAGGTGTGGTCCAAGACCTCATGTCCTCCTGAATTTAAACAGAGCGGGAGACAAGGAACATTTTGAGAGCGCATTCCTAAGAGTAACAAGGATATACAATGGAAGGAAGTAGAACTGACCCTACTCCTTCGGCACAATAATATAGCAGCATAAAACCTTGGGGCTGAGACAGAGGGTCCAGTGACACAGTAGCCCTATCTGAGGGTAACCCTGGACAGGGCCCAAAAGGCAGGTCAATCCACCCACATTGCCAAGCATCAACCAAAGGGACACCAACCAACCACAACCACCCTCAAAGAGGGCTGAGTATCACCCACAGAGTTTGCACTCTGATTGCACGAGGGCAGCAACGGAGAAACAACAGTAAGCAGGTGACTCGAACAGCGTTGGAGAGAGGACGTCCAAGTGGAGATGAAAGCCCATCTGGCAAGACAGCAAGGGTGGACAGTATCCAAGCCTCTCCATTCACCTTCACACCCCTGGGCCAGACCAAATCTTAATCATAGACCATGCTGATGAGTCTTTAGTTTGTACTTGAAGATTTGCCTTAATTGGCAGCTCTTTCCACAGTACTGGAGCTCTATGGGAGAAAGCTCCACCTCCCGCTGTTTGTTTAGAAATTCTAGGTAGAATAAGAAGGCCTGCATCTTGCCCTCTTAGATTATGTATAGGTATGTATGGCTGGACCAATTCAACGAGGTAAGTAGGAGCAAGTCTATGTAATGGTTTATAGATTAACAATAAAACCTTAAAACCAGGCCTAGCCTTAACAGGCTGGCAGTGTAGAGTGGCTAATACTGGAGTAATGTGTCTAAATTTTTTTCATTCAAGTTATGATTCTGGCAGCCGTGTTCAGCACCGATTGTAGTTTATTTCTTGATTTATCAGGGTATCTGGAGGGAAGAGCATTGCAGTAATCTTGTCTTGAAGTAACAAAACCATGGGTCAGTTTTTGATAAAGAGTTTCAGATTTTTGCAATGTTCCGAAGATGTAAGAAAGCAGCTCTTGAATTATATTTTATAAGTCCATCAAAGGAATGAACAGGTTTGAGGGTAACACTGAGGTTTCTCCGTTTTTGGGATACGACCATACAACTGTCGAGGTTCACTGTGAGATCTGCCAACAAAACTCTTTGTTTCTTGGGTCTTCAAACAACGAGTCTGAAAGCTAAAGGTTCTCCGTCATCCACTTCTTAATATTTGAAACACATGCTTCCAAAGTAGCTTCTCCATGATTCATTGAAAATGGGGCTTCTCCATGATTCATTGAAATATTCAACTGTGGGTCATCAGCATCACAGTGAAAATTGACATAGCTTTGTAAATTAAAATGTACCAATGAGAGAGCCTACGAGTCGACAATAAGGGCCTGTTGTACACAACACAGTGATGAGTGAGTGCTCTATAATTGGTAATGAACTTTAAAGCACCAGGGTAAACAATGTCTAGAGCATGTAAGGACTGACAAGAAGCATGCATGTAGATGGCATCCCTGTAATCTAAAACAGGCATAAATATTGCAAGTTTTATGCCTGTTACCTCTAGTAATTAGCTAGAGGTAACATTAACAACTACTAAATACAATTTAATTTGAATTACCCATTTGCCTATGTATCTTCCTGCTCCTGCATGGTCCTAAAATGCAATTCCCAAACAATCGAGGGACATGTTCCTCCCATGAATAATGAAACCCACACCTGTCACCCAAAAAGTGAGGATCATCAACATAGTATTTAAAACATTTTTATATGACAGGAGGGTCAAAGTAAGTAATATATTGTGCAGGGCTTGCCCAGATCAGGTCTGATTGTATGTAAAAGGCATTTAAATACCTGACAATGATTATTACTCAAAATGAAAAGCACTTTTCAGTTACTTGTAATTCTGTTGGTGTAAATCTGTAATATACCAGTCATTGGACTTTAGTGTTGTAAGTATATTCATTCAGATCTCTGCATTAATAATCAATCATGGAGTGTTGTAGAGGATAGATTAGAATGGACACATGTCATTGTCATTATTGCCCTCACCTGTGTTCCAGATTACTGTCCCTATTCAAGTTCCTTCTTCCCTCATGTGTCTTGACAGTCTTTGATTGGATTCTATTCCTTGTATGTTATCCTGTTTTCACGGTTCCAAGTTCTGTTATGTTTTATTATTCGTTATTCGTTCTCCCTGCGCCCGTGTCCTGCTTCCATCTGCAACGTTACAATTAGGGCAATATACAGCATGCATGTCATCAGATAAGTAGAGTAATTCTCTTATTCATGAGAACAAGGAAACGACAAACCTCTTCAAATTCACACAAAGGACCTCAGTAATTAGGTGAGCTCATGAGAGGCTGATTCTGAAACAAAACTAGATTACATTCTTACTAATTCAAATGGCTTACAAAACCATAGCTAAACTGAGGCCTTAGTATAAAAAAAAAGTCAGTCCTACTGTGAGTGCTGAATACAGAAAATACAAGTAAACCGGTTGTAAGTTAAGAGATTCATTAATTACGCCAATTTAAGCTAGATAGTATCAGTTAAAAAGGGCAGGTTGAACACTGGATGATTCCCCAGCTTTAAGGCAGAATTACTCCACTAATCTCTTCTGTCACATTAAGTGATGTCCCAATCTCCCATTGCTTTGACGGGTGTTCAACATGTCAGTTTAAATTAGCATGGTCTTAACTAATACCTCTCTTCTACTTCACAGATACCTGTTTAACATGGGCCATGTGCTTTAACATCTGCTAGTGTATGCAGAGTAAAGCCAGAAGATCAGAGACAAACTCCATTGAGGAGCAGGGTTTGGATTTAGGTTTCATGATCCCTTTATAATAGAATGGGTGGATGAGTTTGTGTGTTTAATGCATGTGTGTGAGAGAGTTTGTGAATGCCTTTTTTGTATTGTACATAAGTTCAACATAGTAACTGTGTTCTTCCATATGGCTCAAATTAATATTAGTTTCAATGGAATGTCCCTGAGTCACCATGAGGAAACTTGACAGAACATTTACATGTTAACAGGTCATTTATATTCGATATGCATAAACTGGCTTTAGATAAATAAAATGTCATGACTCCATTCATTCTAGCATTTGTTGTTGAAAAGACTAATGGTGTACTGGCAGTGTGTGATAGTAGTTCATGTGTGCATGGAACTGGATTTCAATCTTCTACTTGCGAGTCAAATTCTCTGCTCCCCGGTGTATAGTCTTTCTCATGCAACCCATTCTGTACACACATGACAGGGTATCTGCATGCAAGTTAAGTTCTCTGCTCTCTCTGTGATGTATATTTCTTGGTTGAACAAGCCATTCTATGCATGTGCAGTATTAGGCACACCATAAGTCTAATTACTGTGCTTTATGATAATCGATGAGAGATGCAGTGGTCTACCGATCAGTCCCTTAATCCTACATAGGGATTAGAAGAGCAACAGTTTCTTAATAAATTACTATTAAATCCCATGAAATCATGGGCTGGGCAATTAAAACATGTTTCAGTTTATGAGTATATCTGCAGGTCAGTGAATAGAGATACATCTGCATATTGAAAAATGTTACTCTGGACACATCTACAGTGTCCAGAGTATTTGATACACTGCCAATTTTGCAGGTTTTCCCACTTACAAAGCATGTAGAAGTGTGTAATTTTTATCATAGGTACTTTTAAACTGTGAGTGACAGAATCTAAAACAAAAATCCATAAAATCACATTGTATGATTTTTAAGTAACTAGCATTAGCATTTTATTGCATGACATGAGTATTTGATACATCAGAAAAGCAGAACTTAATATTTGGTACAGAAACCTTTGTTTGCAATTACAGAGATCATACGTTTCCTGCAGTTCTTGACCAGGTTTACACACACTGCAGCAGGGATTTTGGCCCACTCCTCCATATAGACCTTCTCCAGATCCTTCAGGTTTCGGGGCTGTCGCTGGGCAATACAGACTTTCAGCTCCCTCCAAAGATTTTCTATTGGGTTCAGGTCTGGAGACTGGCTAGGCCACTCCAGGACCTTGAGATGCTTCTTATGGAGCCACTCCTTAGTTCCCCTGGCTGTGTGTTTCGGGTCGTTGTCATGCTGGAAGACCCAGCCATGACCCATCTTCAATGCTCTTACTGAGGGAAGGAGGTTGTTGGCCAAGATCTCGCAATACATGGCCCCATCCATCCTCCCCTCAATACGGTGCAGTCGTCCTGTCCCCTTTGCAGAAAAGCATCCCCAAAGAATGATGTTTCCACCTCCATGCTTCACGATTGGGATGGTGTTCTTGGGGTTGTACTCATCCTTCCTCCAAACATGGCGAGTGGAGTTTAGACCAAAAAGCTCACTTTTTGTCTCATCAGAACACATGACCTTCTCCCATTCCTCCTCTGGCTCATCCAGATGGTCATTGGCAAACTTCAGACGGGCCTGGACATGCGCTGGCTTGAGCAGTGGGACTTGCGTGCGCTGCAGGATTTTAATCCATGACGGCGAGTGTGTTACTAATAGTATTCTTTGAGACTGTGGTCCCAGCTCTCTTCAGGTCATTGACCAAGTCCTGCCGTGTAGTTCTGGGCAGATCCCTCACCTTCCTCATGATCATTGATGCCCCACAAGGTGAGATCTTGCATGGAGCCCCAGAACGAGGGAGATTGACCGTCATCTTGAACTTCTTTCATTTTCTAATAATTGCGCCAACAGTTGTTGCCTTCTCACCAAGCTGCTTGCCTATTGTCCTGTAGCCCATCCCAGCCATGTGCAGGTCTACAATTATATCCCTGATGTCCTTACACAACTCTCAGGTCTTGGCCATTGTGGAGAGGTTGGAGTCTGTTTGATTGAGTGTGTGGACAGGTGTCTTTAATACAGGTAACGAGTTCAAACAGGTGCAGTTAATACAGGTAATGAGTGGAGAACAGGAGGGCTAAAGAAAAAACGAACAGGTCTGTGAGAACCGGAATTCTTACTAGTTGGTAGGTGATAAAATACTTATGTCATGCAATAAAATGCAAATTATTTATTTAAAAACCATACAATGTGATTTTCAGGATTTTTGTTTTAGATTCCGTCTCTCACAATTGAAGTGTACCCATGATAAAAATTACAGACCTCTACATGCTGTGTAAGTAGGAAAACCTGCAAAATTGGCAGTGTATCAAATACTTGTTCTCCCTGCTGTTATGTATTGTCCAACCTGAATATAAAGCACTGATCTATGGACATACTGAACGTATAAACACTGTGTATAGAAAAAGATCCCCTAACCTAAACCTAGCATGGTCCTAAAAATACATACATTGAATAAAATTGATATATGCTCGTATGTTTTTTTTTATTGAAACTGTAACCCTGTGTAAAATGTTTCATTTTGAAGGATGGCTGTGTGGTTGGTAAGTGCAAACAATATCTAGTTAGCAATTTAGATTACATTACATTATTTAAGGCAGATTCTTTTTTTTGCTGCTTGTGCTGATTGGGAAAATGTATGAAATAGCATGCATTTTTATTGTTTGACGGCCATTGCAATTCCATCAGTTGAAATGTAGGTCCATTTTAAATTCAGTCCAGTGCGGAGAAGGAGGGATGGACAATGTAGCCAGCTACCTGTTGGTACTAAATCCTGAAATTACATGTTTGTGCATCTCATTTAATTAGAATTAAATGAGATGCACAAACATCCAAAAATACAGAGTAAAACATCCAAAAACCTTCAGTTATGCTTAAACAACTAAGTAGCTGACCATGTTCTGCTGCAGCAGGTGTTCGAAATCCAGATCATTTTTTTCTGGTGGGAAATGTGGAACGGAAACATTTGGTTTTGGATTGTTTACAAAAAAATGACAAATCCATTATTGCCCTTTTAAAAACAAAATATGGAAAATGTATGACTACTTTCTTTGGGCTCAGGTGGGGGAGATCCAGGGCTGCCGACCGGTGGTTTGGAACATTCCCCACCTGAGAGAGTGGAACCAAGCTATTTTTTATGAGTCAGCCCACGGCAAATTCAGGGAGAGTTGCCACAAAAATGTCTCTCGAGTGGCCTAGAGCGTTGTGGGAGAATGATGCGGAGGAGCTCTGTTTGTGGCCTTATTCTGAGCAGTTTTTGATAATGTGGCTGAGGGAAGAGCGGGATGTGAGCTGTGTATGACACAGGGCGGTTGTACGGCTTTGTAGTATGCATTGTCATTTCGGACGAGGGCCGTATACAGTGGTTGGAATGAGCTGACCTTTTGGACCGCCTTCTGCAGGGGGTTGCGGGAGCTGGTCCAGATGGAGTGAGACCCTGCCGCTGGATGCGTTCATCGCCCAAGCTATTGTCATCGACAAGCAGCTCCGGGACTGTTACCATCTGTCCAGATGTTCTCCCTCTTTTCCCCTGTTGGATTGAGCCGGACCACAAGCCGTTAGAGCTTGGAGTCATGAGACTGCCTGCAGCAGAACAATTGTTGGATTCAACAGGGCTTGTGCCGGGAAGGGCCCAGTAGACACCTGGTAGGGGTGGGTTTACAGCCTGCCCAGCTGGTCACTGTAGGCAGTAAGGAGGTAGCAGTTGTAGCCAAACCTTTCTGATGTCCGGTTGTGTTATCTGGTGACTTTCCCTGTCATGTTTCCTCAGCAGTAGTTGACTCTGGAGCCATGGGGAGTTTCATTGACCAGACTTTCGCCGCTGCTCACCACTTGCCATTACGGGCTGGTATCGTCACCCATATCACTCCTCCTATCACAATCCCCATAGATGCCTGTCATCAAAAGAGACTGGAACTAATGGTCAGCCACTCACCTCTCCATTCTGTCATTCTAGGTCTCCTCTAGCGTCAGCTGATAACTGGGCCATCTCCTGGAGCAAGAGGGAGATCCAGTCCTGGTCCCGACATGCTGGAAGACCTACCTGCTCTTCAACTGTGGGCCACGACTATGGAGAGTCCTGTGTGTGACCTCCACCCCAACATCCTGTGCGTGTATACGGATCTGGAGGAGGTGTTTTCGAAGGAATGCACATGTCTCCCTCCTCACCACTCATGGGAATGTGCCGTGAACTCACTGCATGGAGCCTTGCCCCCTAGGAACCAAGTATATCCCCTCTCTGTGGCCGAATCCAACACTATGTAGAGATTCATCACAGATTACCTGCAGCAGGGGTTTGTTAGGACATCTATTCAACGGCACAGGTGGGGTTCTTTGTGGCAAACAAGGAAGAATGGAGGAGATAAAGGGCTGAATGCAGTGACGGTGAAGTATTGCTACCCCATGCCGTTAGTGCTATCGGCCATAGAGCAACAATGGGGTCTTGGTTCTTCACCAAGCTCAACCTCCAGAGTGCATACAACCTGATACGCATATGATACGAGGCATGTGGAAGACTGTGTTATGCTCTACATTTGGACACTTCAAATACCTCGTCATGCCATATGGACTGGCCATCTCCTTCTTAGGCTACAACATCGAGTGGGAGGTAGTTAAGATGGAGGGGCTATAAGTGGAGGCAGTACAGTCCTGGCCAGTTCCTAACACCGCCAAGTGCCAACAACATTTTGGGGTTTTGAGTTTGGAGTAGGGCCTGCCCTATCTTAGCAGCAGGGGAATCCACCAAAGATGTTCCCCTGTGTGTTCTTCTTCCAGAAGCTGATTGCTGCAGAGAGGAACTACAATGAGGGAGACTGTGAATTGCTGCCAAATTAATATTTTAGCAAAAAACTACTATTATATATTTTAATTGAGTACATTGTATCTATTATATCTACTATGTGTCCAACCATTAATATCCAACAAAATATGATAAGCTATGCATTAAAGTAGAATTAGTCATTTTAAATGGGTTTGATACCCTTTTCAGGCATAATACCTTAACAACAGCAACCATAATAACTTTCAACTCCATTTGGGATTTTATCTATCAATAATGAATCAAAGAGTCTGTAATAATTTTGCTGTTCTTGATCTTGATGATCCGGACATTAAAGAGCGGGAGTGGTGTTAAACGTGAATTGATAAGTAATTGGAGAGGCAGTGTAGCTACTTGTAGACACTCAAGAGTAAACACATGAGTTTCCCAGGCTTACCATATCTCCACTTAATTTATTTTATCCTGTAAGAATCATCAATATTAAAGAGTGAAAGGAGTGGCGAGAAAGTGCTGAGCTATAAGCTTTAAGAAACTGTGGTTGAACCCCTGTGTTTCAAGAGATAAATGAGAGAGTAAATGCCAGAGTTTTTATTTTTTCTCCCTTTCCATATCCATTCAGCAAGGTCTGCTCATTTTGAAAAAATTATATAATGTTTTGTGAAACATACAGAATACTATCTTTTTTGTTTCATGTTCGTCAACCTTTCTGATCACAGACAAGTTCTATCGATCTCCCTAATGTTTTCTTAAAAAAATTCAATTATGACTAGACACTTTTTGTTAGGTATTTACAGTCCTAATAATGTTGTCCATAAATGAATCAAGACTGCATTCTGCAACTGTTATTAACATAATGATAAGTGTTGGTGTTCTTTGTGCTAATAGCATGGGAATATGAGTTTCATCCAGTCCCATTAGTAGGGGCTTTCACAAGTATATCCCCTACAAGTTAGCTGTGTGATAATTGTTTACAGTTAGCGTGGTTAGTAGTAACTCATTTATAAGTGCTTGTTGCAAAGTACAGGTTTCTACAGTTCTTCTGTGCCAGAGCGCCCGTGTCGATTGGTGTAGATACTTTCATACACTGACTTCTAATAAATAACTTATTTAATAATTAAAGTAGAAACATTTCAGTTATCATTAATTCAGCAGTGGTTTAGTGCATAGTGTCACTGACTTCTGATCAAGAACACGCCAGATCAAATTTAGATGATCTTTTAGATTTCTGTCATTTGAAAAAACACTAGTTGATCGAATAGGATTTAATTTATTGGAACCTATGGAACCCTTTTCATCCACACACCACACATCATCACAGACAGTATAACTGATGATTGATGAATGGTTAAAGGAAAAGCAAGCTGGAAAGGAAAGAGAAATATAAAATATGAACACCACCTTCTTATTTCCCTTTTAATTGGGCACACACCAAACTGTTGCGCCACAAAATCTTTTCCAACAATACATCTGTATGAACACTGAACATCTGACTTTTGTTTTTAAGCTGCAGATGTCACCACCAATAATTATTTTGAGTGTTTGGTAAAGGTCTCAATGTTTTTCGGAAAGTGTCATTCTGTCCATTACTACTTACTACTATAACAGAAAAAAGTTGTACAGGACTCGACAAGAAATTCAATGGAACAAGGAACAATGACCAACAGCCAGGGAACTGGGGAGACTAAATATGGTGGTGAGGGTAAAACAAGACACAGGTGAAATAAATGAACTCAAGGAATGAAACAACACTGAACATACAGTATCTCACAAAAGTGAGTACACCCCTCACATTTTTGTAAATATTTGATTATACCTTATATGAGGAAGTGTGAGAGTGATAACACCAAATTTAACACACCTGAGAACTTGTAACACTAACAAGTCACATGAGGGAAAATGGCTAATTGGGCCCAATTTGTACATTTTCACTTGGGGATATACTCACTTTTGTTGCCAGCAGTTTTGACATTAATGGCTGTTTGTTGCGTTATTTTGAGGAGACAGCTAATTTACACTGTTATACAAGCTGTACACTCAATACATTGTAGCAATGTATCATTTCTTCAGTGTTGTCACATGAAAAGATATTATCAAATATATTGCAAAAATGTGAGGGGTGTACTCACTTTCGTGAGATACTGTAACTGAACTATAGCAACTGGCAAGACACTGGCTGTGCCAGCTGTTACATCACTCCCTAACAAGTAACTCTTCCTTAGTAACACCTGAAACTGATCAATATGTAGTACATACTATATATAAACTGTGCCAATATTTTCTAAGGTGAAAGGAAACATGATTCCACAAGCAGATAAATATATTATAGAGCTTTAAAAGATACCTTCCCTAGATCAATGCCAGCTTCCCACCTACTTACAAGGTTACACAGAATAGTGCTCTTGTTCTTTTACTTTTACCATTGACTATTCCAACATCCACTGTTCTACAGCTTTGTTGATATAACTATTCACTAGTGATCCACTGGAGTTGATAAAACATCAGCTGAAAACAAACACTAAAAAACTTGAAAAATGTTATGTGAAATACTAATAAACTGTGGGTCACCACCATGCAGTACCCTCTCTCTTTCTACTTTCTACTAGAATCATCAACCTGTATCATACTTTATGGTGGAAACTAAATGAGAATTTTCAGTCTAAGACAGTAATTACTCAAAGTTGTGGGTGGTTACTCACACATACATGCACACACACACATTTTAGGTTTTACTTGTTGAGTCTCCAAAAAGTATTCCCTAACCCCTATCCCTAAAAAGACTTCTTTCCTCATGGTGACCAAGAAATTGTACCCACAAGGTCAGATTTCTTCTATTATACTATCCTTTAAAGGATCGTGTTACTCAAGTACAGTAACTACAACATAGTAAAATACATTGTACATTTTATAACAATTAAATAAACACACTAGAAAGAAGGGAAATAAATCTAGCAAGGATTTAAAGCCTTTCCTCAACTAATACAGTATATGCAGTAAGAGGAAACTGATTAAAAAAAAGTTGGAAATGCACATTTATCACAATTTCCTTCACAATGTCTGCCTTTATGTTGTTTTTGCCAAGAATACTTTTTTTCCCCACCAGTCTACAATTGAAAGAAAAGCATTTATTTCGTCATTGCACTATAAATGAAGATATATTAGCATCTACTAGGGGCTATGGGCATTTCCACTCGTTAAGAGCCAGTATAGACGGGGAAAAAATTAAGTTGTATTGTAATTCAATTTTCTACTTATTTATTAAATGTATTTTAACTGTGCAAAAGTCATTTTGGTTAGTGTTTTTATGGCCTTCTGCACTCCTGATGCCAATGGATCCTCTAGTAAGATACATACCTAAGGTCCAAGCCAGAGCTATTGAATGTCTGACGCACAAGGCTCTCCCTTTCCTTATTTTTTATTAGTACATTATATTTCTTACCCTTTCCTGCTTTTTTTAACTTCTTCTCCCTCTTCTCCTCATACGTTTCCCTCTCTTTACATTAATTGCATGCTTGTCACCACACCACAACCATTCCTGAGGAAGCTTCTACCCTGAATAGCCAGTCTTTGAGGTTGGAACCCTGGTCCAGGAGCACACTCCATTTGGCTGGGACCATGACGGAAAGTACAGGCACTGACCGCATAACGACCAGTGTCTGAGGGCCTGGCTAATTTTTCATGTTCAAACAGGGCTATCGCCTGGTATCTAGCATCTATTTTACCTTATGATGACTTTAGTCAAATGTGAAAACCGTCACATTGCAGCAGTCTAAGCTAATCTAACTTTCAGCAGAGCTTGCTTTTTCAGCAAAGGCTCTTTCCTCTATTTTTCCCCGACTGTATCTATATAATAAAACATAAACACGCCTTAAAACGTTACACAAACTGTAGTTGTATTTCAACTTAAAGGGATTTAACAGTTTGAAACACTTGAAAAAGAGCAGGCAGTGACAATATTTGTTCAAAAAGAAAAGATATTGAGAGCAAAATGAATTCTAAGAGTGGACAGAAGTGCATGCATTCTTTTTCCCCGTAACCAGCATGAAACCAGTATCCCCAGTATGTAGCAGGAACGTAAACCCTGTGAAAAATGACAATGTTAAGAACCTCTATGACAACAAACATAGTGATTTCAATAAGATGTATTCCCTGGACATAACTGTGAGAATGAGAAACAAGATTAAGCAATTTAAATCCCAGTATGAGAGATCTACCAAAGTTGCTGACACACTGCTTAAGGGTAAATGAAAAGATGACTAACTGATTCTACTGTCTGATTTCACAGCAATGAGGAGAACTGAAATATTAGCTGAAGATTTAGTTACTTAACCTTTCTTGCATTTCATTAGTTGTGGATGAATCAACAGCTAACCCTGATAATGCCCAACATCTGGTATTTGTCAGATTTCCAAAATGAAACTAAAAAGAAACTGTGAGCAGCTTAACAAATCAAGAAGCACACTCAGGGAGCAGTTATCAATGAGGACATCAAAGTGATGCTGACAATAAGAAGTTAGCGGTCTGCCAGTCCGGGAAAATTGTATTCTGAGGTCATGAGGAAGGAAACCTTTTGAAACCTTTTGAGATCAGCATTATCTCTACAACAATGCGTGCTGTGAGTACTTCTGACAGAGGCCAATGCATGCTTTGATGACTGACTACTGAAAAACGGCAAAGGAAAGAATTTGTCCCCTGTGGTTCTCAATGGCAACACTGCCTTGTTAACCTTGACAACGTAATTGTTTTCATCAGGTACTTTGTAGAAATTATGTAGCACCTGAACAAATCTGTGGGTGTGATGTTAAGGGCATATTTGTAAGATTTCCAATAATACAAAAGCAGAAAAAATATTCTGATTATATTATAAATGTTAATGAGAAAAGATGTTAATTGAAATTAAATTATTTCCAAAGTATTTCATTTTTGTCAGTCTATTCATGCTCATTAGATCTGACGTCTTCCTGATGATTTTCTCTTGCTAATGTTCTGCTGGTCATTTGGTCATCTGGAGAAAACTCAGACATAGGCATCTCTTTTGAACAACTGAGGAATACAACATGAAAAGCTAGCTGTTTTCTCATTAACATGCAAGTTAAAAATCCAAATAGCATGGAGTATTTATATTTTATAGGCAAACCTGGAATCTCACTATTGTGGCTTGCTTATCCACATACTGCTGACCAACACCACTTGCCTAGGACACAAAATGTGTTGCATGCCAACTTTGCCTACAGTCTTGTCTTCAGCAAGTGAAATACATGCTTGTTTTGATTCATGTTGAATGATTGACTTGGCTAATCAAGAATATTCCACTTTTTGGCCCTGAAAAGCTCCTTGGTTTCTTTTGCAGTATATGTTTTGGGTAATTGTCCTGCTGCAGGGGGACGGCATTTGGAGAATATCATATGTTTCTGCAGTGACGTGCATTTGGAGCAGGCCATATATTTCTGTAAACTTTCCTCCTACTGGTGCTATCAGCAGTTACAAGTGAGCTAGCCATTCATGCCCAAAGCATGACATAATTTCACGGATAAGTTAGTATGTCTGTTCCTTTTTCTCCCCTTTTCTCTCCCTTTTCTCTCCATAATCCTGTGTATTCTGTACAAATGACCTTTTTCCATAAGTCTGGTATTTTTTAACCCATCATGTTTTGAGGCTAACTAGTAGTTTTGCACCTTGCAAGTCTTCTGAGAATGCTAGTGGCTGACATTCACATGTACCACCTGTTGATTTTGGTAGGCCTGATGTTTTTGCTGCCCATGGTGGCCAACTTGACTTGCATTGACAGTACTTTGCTTGTTTCGTTGTCAGACACCATCAACTGACACCAAGAGCAAATGCTAAGCCAAGAATCAATCCTCAACATTGACAACTTTCTTGTGTATGCACTAATTATCCAAACAAACAAACTAATGACCTAATAAGAGACAGCTGTGATGCCAATTGTCCATAAACCTTTGTGAACTATAAATGGGGGGACTATATACAAAATGTGCTGTGATTTTTCAGTGTTTAAGTGCCAAAACATGGAAATTGTCCAAAATAATATGGAATGCACTGTGCAGTATATCTCAACACGTGCTTGCTGAGGCTGTGTGAGACCTAGATGGGATGTAACCACTCCTTTTTTTGGGGGCAAAGAAGTGACCGATGAAGAAGCCCTGGTGTGCTTACTCCTTTGCTACAACAAGTACGATTCCATTTTCCAACGGATACTGTATTTTGTCATGGGGACTTGTCATGGTTGCTCCCGGTTTGGCAGTATACTCCACTATTCCAATGAAATGGGAAGTCGCGTGTGCCTATTGTGTGCCACATGGGCATACACGGACTATAACCGTTTCTGTTGCATCAGGGAACACAAACACACAATGTGTCATGACCCTCCTAAAAACCTCACTGGGGTACTTAAGGGTCTGAATGGTATGGTTGACAAGATATCATGTCCATTAACTTCTTTCGTTCAACAGTGCCATGGTTTAGTGGGTAGTCATTCAGCTCTTTAGAATGTAGGCAGTTGCAGGTGTGTTCATGGAGTACCCACCTGAGCTGCAGATCAGAAGATCCTTCCGTAAACGTGTACATTAAACAAAGCATTAAAAAGTTTGAGTGTTCGATCCTGAGGGCAGAGGGTTTCAGAGCTTTTGGGTGGAGGTGCTCATCCAGGTAAGGCTTTATGGAACAAGGACTACGTCACCCTGATGACTACGTGGGCTTAACCAGCCATAGGAAAAGATGACTTATCAGATATCACACAGGACTCCAACAAAATGTAGAATTACCCAGAGAATAGCTTCCATCTATAAAAAACCTGTAGACCCGCCTACTCTCCAGAAACAGAGTTTCCTACACCTCGAATAGGATATGGACCTACGTTTTTCTCTAAATGTTTTAGTTATTTAGCAAACGACACCTGGAGTTAAAATCCTGTTTGCAGTATACGCAAATATAGCCTAGCATGTGGCAGTGTATACAGGCTTACAGCATCAGGGGTTGGAGGGTGGTGTTGGAAAGAGTCTTGTCACCCTCTAGTGACTCCTTATGATAGGTTGGATGGCTGAAAGTTTAATAAGTAGTTAAAGTCTGAAGAGTCTGAGTAAGAAAAATTGACCCATATATTTAACTATATTGTTGGCAATATGACAAAAATGTTTGCCTCTGATGTTTTATCTGGGTTTGTTGAGTGGGTTTCAGCTATGTTTGTGACTCAATGGTTGTAATTGTCTTTCATTTTAGGCCTGTATGAGTGTGCATTTCCCTAGAAAAATGCACCGGAGGTTCTTAGAAGAAAAGCCGAAAGCCTCATAAAGTACATGACGGCATGGCAATAGCGTAGATGTACTATCTGTACTCTCTCTTTCTACCACCTGTGTCTCTTACCAGAAAAGCTTTTCTGTGGCTTTCGTGTGTAAAGAGCACAGAGCAAACACTTCCGTTGGCACATCCTTCGGACCTATAATCTCAAATAATTGTAGGCTTTCATGTGTAAGAATGAAGATACCTTCAACCTCAGTGAAAATACTGTGTGGTTTTAAGCAGCATGCACATTAGGGGAAGGGGTGAATGAAAGATTCCACAACTTTCCACAGAACTGACTGATGATAAGGAAATAATATGGTAAATAAAAAACAAGTCTGAAAACTGTTCTGTATTCATTAAATCCATATAATAGACTACCTGACTTTCAACATTTCAAACAAACAGAACAAACTTTTCTTAGTCTGGTTGCATATCTCCAGTAAAATCGTTATAAAATATGTTATTAACACACTGAACCTAGATCTGTGGGCAACATCCATCATCCATCATGGGATCTGACATAATGTTGTGTCCAATTCGATCAGACTTACCAGATTAGATATTGGGTAATCGGATGCATACATGGGTCAGTGACGTGACATGTACATTTTGCTGTCTGAAATAAATATTTTCAAAACAGCTAATGTGTATATTTCCATTCTCCTATCACTGAGTGTATATTTACAACCACTGTTCTCACCAGTCTTAGTCACTTATTGTCCGGATCCCTAGTAAGAGTTGTGTGGGGTTTGTTTATTTAGCTGTGTTTATCCTAAGTGAGACTTGTGCACTTCTGTGTTATTGTTACAGTGTTAGCTTTATGCTCAATTTGTTAATCAGGTCAGTTGACCTTGTCCTTCTACCAACTCAAGTAAAGTTTACTGGTCCTTGCATTTTCTTCATTATTACAATTTGTGACAGAACAGAAATTCTTAAATACATAAAACTGTCCAGGACATTTTCTTTTATCATTAGCTGCAACCAATATTAAGCCGCTATATTGTGTTAATGGAATGAATATAGACATGTGACAGGATATGACATCATGGATAGGAAACTGAGAGACCCTCTGGTTAAGAAAAAAGATTCATAAGTCTCTAATAATTATTTGAAATGTTCACATTTCCACTCCCTTTCAGATTCCACCCAAAAAATGACAACCCCGTTTCCAAGAAAGTTGGGATGCTGTGTAAAATGTAAATAACAACATTTAAACCTCATATTCAACAGAAAATAGTACAAAGAAAAAAGTATATGACCACTTTGAATTTGATGACAGCATTTTCCAAAAAAGTTGGGAATATCATTAGTGGAATATCACAGAATTAATTAAGTCAACTGGCAACAGGTCAGTAACATGATTGGGTATTAAAGGATCACTCCAGAGAGGATTGGTCTGTCAGAAGCGAGGATGGGGAGGGATTCATCACCCCCTTCCCAGAAAGACTGCACAGGCAAATAGTGCTACAGTTTAAGAATAACGTTTCTCAATGTAAAATTGCAAAGATTTTGGGGATCTTATGATCTACAGTCCATAATATTATTAAAGTTTCAGAGAATCCAGAGAAATCTCTGTATGCAAGGGAGACGGCCTAAAACAAATATTGGATGGCCGTGATCACGGAAATCACTTAAAGGGCTCAGGAACACTTCCGAAAACCATTGTCTGTGAACACAGTACATTGTTGCATCCACAAATGCAAGTTAAAACTCTACCATTCACAGATGAAACCATGTATTAACAAGATCCAGAAACACTGCCGCCTCCTCTGTGCCCAAGCTCATTTAAGATGGCAAAGTGGAAAACTGAGGCAAATAGGTAAACTGTCCTGTGGACTGACAAATCCAAATTAGAAATTATTTTTGGGAATCATGTATGCCACGTCTCTGGACTAAAGAGAGGGACCATCTGGCTTATTATCAGCACACAGTTCAAAAGCCAGCATCCGTGATGGTACAGTATAGGGGTGCATTAGTGCACATGGCATGGGTGACTTGCACATCTGTGAAACCACCATTAATGCTGAACAATACATACAGGTTTTGGAGCAACATATGCACCCATCCAGGCAATGTCTTTTTCAGGGAAGGCCTTATTTCAGCAAGACAATGCCACATTCTGCACGTATTACAACTGCATGGCTCTGTAGTAAAAGAGTCTGGGTGCCTAACTGGCCTGCCTGCAGTCCAGACCTGTCACCCATTGAAAACATTTGGCACATTATGAAATAAAAAATACAACATAAAATTCAAAATGGGCATGTATCTTTCAAAAAACAATAACATTTCTCAGTTTCAACATTTGATATATTGTCTTTGTACTATTTTCAACTAAATATAGGAATAAATGATTTGCACATCATTACATTGTTTTTTTAATTAACATTTTACGCAGCATCCCAACTTGGAAACAGAGTTGTACATCATGCAACTGAAAAAACTATAAAAATATTACAGTGGCGTGCATTGAGGTCTAAGTCAGAGTGGGCAATAAGAAATACGCTAACATCTGATATTCTACTCTCTAGTCAGTTTGAACTTCCTAGCAAATCTATTTCTATTACCTGTCATTAGATTAGAAGCATACATGTTTTACATGGAACTGTACTGTCGTTGTCCCATATATGTATTTTTGAGACTGCCCTGGTTTTTTTGCACGTTTCTGTATCACATCAGCGGTTTCTTTGTGAATCGCAAAGTAAGCAATTGAGTGCGCGAGTAGCGGAAAATTGCACAAGCAAATGTTTTTTTCAAAATCTCGTCAGAGGATCCTACTTACCTCAGGAATGCTATGCACCATGTGGCCCTTTACAAAACAACCAATTATGTAAAACACAGTAGACATCCCGCAAAAAATCTGCATTGCACCAACGGCCCAAATACAAGCATCTGATACCTTCTGAAAGATTCCGGAAGCTAACAGCAGGATAAGCCCCACTCCTACACACCTGCCTCCCCTTGTGATCTTGTCATTAGGAGGAACTTAAGTGTTCCCAGGGAGCAGAACGATGTGGAGGCCGGAAGGAAAGATGATGAACAGGACATGGCTGGAAGACAAAGTTGGAGAAAGACGGCCCGGAGATGAAGGGTGCCAGAGCAGCCACCAGAGCTATGAACACCCTCACCCATTACTCCCAAACCCCCACTGGGAGGCTGCCTAGGAGTTGATTCTGCCTCCTCAACGACAGGGTTCGGCCTTTCCCTTTCTCCTTCACCTCCCCCTCATCCTTCTCTTTTAGTTAATACAACACCCACCGGGGCCCCCAACGCACGGTCTGTGTCCGATCCCTGTGTCTCTCCCTGTTCAACTGCACATACACCTACAGTCAATCAGAAGTAAAGACAAAAGTAAAAAGGTGAAGACAAAAGTAGCAACAAAAAGTCAAAGGGTTACATATTATAAAAACAGCAGTAAGACCGTAAGATGTGATGAGATCCAGTGGAGGTTTTTACCATGGCTGATGCAGGAGTCTTTCTCGTTGACCTTGTTGGAACAAAGATAGAGCTTTATTTCTGCCACAGACTGGTAATCTAATGCAAACATGACGCACAAGAGGGCAACCTAAGGAAGTGGAGTTCGGAAAAAGAAATGATGGCCACACAAATCCTGGGTTTGTGGCTGTACAGTAATTGCCAAAGCTGGGGCAAACCCAGTAATTCATCCACATTGAGTCTGTTAATTCATGGTAACTATATAAGACAGCTATGAATCGGGGACACACACACGCGCACACACACACACACACACACAAGCCAAAAAACTTAGAGTTTAAGGGGTGAAGGATGCTCTATAGTTTTGGCAAATTAATGGAAACTATTTTTATTCTCACTTGCTCAACCAATGGAACATAACCACTGAAATAGGAGCCTTGTGTAGCATGTGGACAAGCCCATGCATACATTTTTATGTAATAGAATGATAACCATTCAGAGATGTCAAAATTCCCCTTTCATGTGAATCGTTCTGCTCTTGTCCATCAGTGAAAAAACACAGTTTGGCAATTATGCACCTATTAGGATTAGTGTAGATTAAGCTATCATAGGGTTGAGTTTGGAAACGAGCTAACACTCCTCCAATTACTGGACCATTATCTCTTCGCCACAGCTCTGTGTGGTCTTCTCCACTCTGCCTGGATTTATCTAGACTAGCCAATCCGCTGCCTGACTAGAAACCTGCAAATTTATGTCCCGGGGGTGTGTCCCAATGCAGACCTTTCTGTTTATTCTCTTATCACAGTTAAACAGCTCTGATAATGATTGTACAGTATAGTCTGAGTCTAGCAAACCTCACAAAGAAACACTTAGGTGATTATTCGTGAGACTTTATTGCCATGGCAAACATATCTTTTTAACATATTGAACTGATACTTATTTAAGCATAACAGATTATCTAGCAGTCTGGGAGACAGATGAAAGATTTAAAGTGATGACAAGTACAATAAAAAGAACATTCTGTAACTGCACACTTATTTTTTTCACTAATTTAATTCTACAGTTTTATTTAGGATACCACTTCCAACTAGAACTTAAGGTGGAACAACTAATAATGATGGTCCTCTCCATGTGTATTACTTGACTTGGTTCAAACATAAACTGCTGAAGCAGAAAATTGTAAGAGCTGATCCTGCGTTCTCTAAGTGCACTCATTGGGAAGGCATTAAAATTGGACCGATCATTTGGTGCACCATGCAAATTTAGCTCATGTAATTTCTTTGCATGTTTTTTTCTCAGCAATCAGGCCATTGTTTCCCTGCCTCCTTACATTTACCACATCGCTGGGTTAATAGAGCTCTATCAGAGAACTGTAAATATTATAGAGCTCTCTGGATTAGCTGTAGCAAGTGGGACTCTGTTTATCTGGTACTCTGGCACCGCCCCAGACTGGGGATACTATCTCTGAGGTTTGTCCAGTAGAACATTGTTTTCAGATTGTGACCTTAGTCAGACCTTATTTCAAGAGAAGTTGAGATCACTAAACTCAGTCATTGCCTTTCCTATGTGTGAAATTCTGGCATAGGATGTGCATGCAAAGGTTGAGGTAAAACTTCATTTTAGGTTTTGAAATAGGGTAAATTAGGGTTTTAGCAGAATGGAGGAAGCTGAGTGCAAGTGCCAAACATTGCAGATACAACAGCATTAGCATTTTTAAGGTGCAGTAGTAAATCCTGCATTGGAAGTGGAGGGGCGGGATCTGGGGAAATTAAACAGGATTAATGCACTTCCTTCGTCACGGCGACTGATAGCGGTAACTATAGCGCCGAGGTGGTCACCTTGGCCTGCCTTTGAGTGGGATTAGACAGAGAATGGGTAAAATAATGTACTGGGTTGGGTTGTATTCATATTATATGATACCTTCCATCAAATGGCAAATTTTGTGGCAGTGACGCATCTAATCCAATAACAAGGCACTTATTTGTTTTTGTTGTGCAATAATTGATACGTGTGGTTAACAATTCTATAGACCAAGATCAAACATTAAATTGACAAAGTTGTTTAATTAGCAACTTCGGGGAGTTCTGGAAGCAAAGCACATACAGTATCTCACAAAAGTGAGTACACCCCTCACATTTCCGTGAATATTTGTGTATATCTTTTCATGTAACAACACTGAAGAAATGACACTTTGCTACAATGTAAAGTATTGAGTGTACAGCTTGTATAACAATGTACATTTTATTTCCCCTCAAAATAATTCAACACACAGCCATTAATGTCTAAACCGCTGGCAACACAAGTGAATACACCCCTAAGTGGGCCTAATTAGCCATTTTCCCTCCCTGGTGTCATAGTGTTACAAGGTCTCGGGTATGAATTGGGAGCTGGTGTGTTAGATTTGGTGTTATAGATCTCACACTCCCTCATACTGGTCACTGGAAGTTCAACATGGCACCTCATGGCAAAGAACTCTCTGAGGATCTGAAAAAAAGAATTGTTGCTCTACATACAGATGGCCTACACTATAAGAAGATTGCCAAGACCCTGAAACTGAGCTGCAGCACGGTGGCCAAGACCATACAGTGGTTTAACAGGACAGGTTCTACTCAGAACAGGCCACGCCATGGTCGACCAAAGAAGTGCACATGCTCAGCATCATATCCTGTCAGTGCTCAGACCATACGCCACACACTGCATCAAATTCGTCTGCATGGCTGTCGTCCCAGAAGGAAGCCTCTTCTAAAGATCATGCACAAGAAAGCCCGCAAACAGTTTGATGAAGACAAGCAGACTAAGGACATGGATTACTGGAACCATGTCCTGTGGTCTATTGAGACCAAAATAAACGTATTTGGTTCAGATGGTGTCCAGCAGGTATGGTGGCAACCAGGTAAGGAGTACAAAGACAAGTATGTCTTGCCTACAGTCAAGCATGGTGGTGGGAGTGTCATGGTCTGGGGCTGCATGAGTGCTGCCGGCACTTGGGAGCTACAGTTCATTGAGGGAACCATGAATGCCAACATGTACTCTGACATACTTCAGAGACTGGGCAGCAGGTCAGTATTCCAACATGATAACGACCCCAAACCCACCTCCAAGACGACGACTGCCTTGCTAAAGAAGCTGAAGGTAAAGGTGATGGACTGGCCAAGCATGTCTCCAGACCTAAACTCTATTGAGCATCTGTGGGGCATCCTCAAAAGGAGCGCAAGGTGTCTAACATCCACAAGCTCCGTGATGTCGTCATGGAGGAGTAGAAGAGGAATCCAGTTGCAACCTGTGAAGCTCTGATGAACTCTATGCCCAAGAGGGTTAAGGCAGTGCTGGAATATGATGATTGTCACACAAAATATTGACACTTTGGACCCAATTTGGATATTTTGACTTAGGGGTATACTCACTTTTGTTGCCAGCAGTTTAGACATTAATGGCTGTGTGTTGTGTTATTTTGAGGGGACAGCAAATGTACACTGTTATACAAGCTGTACACTCACTACTTTACATTGTAGCAAAGTGTCATTTCTTCAGTGTAGTCAATTGAAAAGATATACTCAAATATTTACAAAAATAAGAGGGGTGTACTCACTTTTGTGAGATACTGTACATATTCTGCCTACAACCTGTATAAAATAATAACTAATACATAAAAACGTTTTCTTAAGGGGAATGTCACATATACTGGAATTTTGTATGTTTTGCCCTAACCCTGTAAAACATTTTAAATTGACCTTAGTGGGAGTGGATGGGAATTACCAACCTAAAGCATTTGTCATCATTTCATTTATGCAGATAGGTTTCCTTGGATGCTTTTTACCATTAATCTGTGTATTACCAAGCAACAGCACCTCACCATCAAAAACAAATTAAGAATTAGTTAACATAACTCAATAAATGTATAATTAAGTTTTAATTGAAGTTTTGCCATGGAGGTCTTAGTTATTGTACATACAGCTAAGGAATTCAGTACCAGACGGATGATTAGTTCTGACATTTTATCATTTACAGAAAACAAATACATTCCAGTCTGTAAGCTGGAGCCAATCACTGCTAATGAAATTAAGAAGCTAACCAGCTAGTGGGCCATTAAATGCAATGTTCCTTCAATACGGTAGCTGCTACTTTAGTAACATGATTTAATCACAATGAACAACTTTTAATCAAGTAGAAACTGCCTGTTCTGGCCCAAGTCAGAGCAGTGAGGAGTCAGCGGCTGTGGCTGCACTGTATGCACAGCTGTCCCACAGCATTAAAACACAGGAACAGACAGTGAGGTTCACAAGACGTGTGAGGGGGTGTTTTGTGAGAGGTGACTGGCCGGCAGACAGCTTTACTATTGTCTAACTAATTCCAAATATTTTACTCCAGCAAACCTGAAACTTTGGCCAGACGTGTGTGGCTATGTTGGTATGCAGGGATACACATTGTGACACACATTATCAAAGGTTTTTGTTACAAATAGACACTGTCATGTACAGAGTATGATTTCAGATTGACACTGAAAGAAGAAATTAATGTTATTAATGTTGGATATGGGTTAAGGTTTGAGTAAGAGTAAGGGTTGAGGTTAAGATTTAAAGTATGAACAAAGTCTTGCTAGCCCGTCCCGCTTGAAAATGTCAACCAATCATATGCCTTCCTTCCAACGCTTGAAAAGAATTGGATCCTGTATAAAAAAAAAGGAGCCTTTTTTGTGTGCATGTCACAAATGTTTTTGTGTCTAAACAAAAAAAGCAATTTGTGTCTATAATTTGTGTTGCTGCACACCTCTATGTTTCCTTGAGTATATGATAAGTGAAATGGAGAAGGACCTGTCAGTTTCTTGTCTGGTCTATTCTGGGTACAGGTGAATGCTCCATCCGTCAGGGCTTAAGTAGTTTTCCAACAGTACATTGACCTTGAGTGCCTGACATTGATTTCCTGTGGCGTCGCACCCAGCTGGGTCATTACCGTGTGGCCCCGCCATGGGATGTGATCGGGAACACAATCCGCAAATCCCGATACTGCGTCTCGGCACAGAGGTGATGGATCGCCAGTCTCTGTAGGACATCAATCCTCACCTGGGGTAACAACTGATGTGGCAGAGCAGGTTAGAGTTGGGAATCCTAGATAAAGAGCCCCTTCACAAAGGCAAGTGGAGACATACCGCACATGGGCTACACACATTATTCGTAAACTGTGCACACCAATGCTATCATACCCTTCTCTTTTACTCCATTACACCTAAAGTAAATGTAAGTCCTGCAGGTGAGCTTAGTTTGAGAATGCTGACTAATCCCAACCAACAGCAATGTATATATTAAGTTGGGTTTTTTTGGTTACAAATAGCTGATGTGTACAGGGAGGTCCGATGCCAGAGAGATTGGCAATGTGATGAATCTAGCAATTAAATTCTAATACAAACGCAATTAATCTGATATACAATTTTCTAGCTATATATATTTTCATCCTATTTCTCTTCAGAAACATAATCGCATTTACGCATCACCAGAATTAGGTATCTACTAGAGGCTACATGTAAATTGGGTGAAAGAATATGAAAATGTGTATCCAAATTTACAGACATTTGCAATTGATGTGCACACTTAGAAATGTACTGTTTACTTAGTACACATTTACTTATTTAATGTTTGACCTAGAAAATACAGGGGATGGACAAAATACCAAACACCTAACAATTATTAAACATACAGAACCCATAGTGGCTTTCGACGGCCTACCTTTAATTTGATGTAGAACGAAAGTTAGGAAATATATATAGGTAGAAAATTGTATATCAGATTAATAAAGATTGTATTAGCATCTTACTAGTTTCAGATGTTTCAACACATCTCTCTGGCACTGGAATTCCATGTACACAGTGTTTCTTAACAAAATATACTGTATTTGTGCTAATATCACAAATCTACTCAATAAAAACTTGTTACATTATTCGTGTGGATATTGTTATTCAAAACGAAGCAAAAAGAGGGTACGCTTTCATTTTTACGTTTATTAATTTACTCAAAATGCTAGTGCGGCCACAACTCTTCATGTTAGTAGAGACTTGTTCTATGTTGTTGGATGATTTGGAGTTGGAAACATCCTTGCTCTTTGGAAAGAATCTTAGATTTGAAGTAACAATCTTTGTAATATCACATTGCTTTGACATCATGACACAAACTACTTTCAGAGAAAATGTGAGATATGTAAGCACATTCCATTGCTTTAGCAGGGATAGATAGATAGAAGGAATTTATGGAATCAACAACACAGCAGCCCACATATTTGTATTGAAGAAGATGCAGTGTGCTTTCCAAAGAAAATTTGAATATTTTCATTGTATTAAAACATGTTAAGAATTATTATTGTGTGTGTGTGTGTAACTTTGTTGGCATTTGCCTGTGGGAACTATTACATAAGTTTTAAACAGTGTTGTTGATTTTGTATGAATTGTTTTTGCCTTATTATGGGCTCAACTGTACCATGTACCATGTGCCAGTCAACAACAGCTAAGACCAAACTATGGGCTAACTGTTTTAATGAACATAATACATGGCTTGTTAGTCCAATAAATGTTGCTATCAGCTTTTAAATCAATGTCAGTTACACGAATGCATTTCCAAAGTGACTGGCACCGTTAATAAAGCTACATACAAAAAAAGAGTGTATGAAATAAAGAATAGAGGTAATTATTAAATACATCTTACAATGCGCTTTGACACATCATCAGTGATGTAACCTTGGATCATCGGGTCTTTTGGGTCTTTCAACAATCATACAGCCAGGGTTGATCAAGGGTTGTGTCCAAGTAGCCTGTGGAACCCACAGATGCCCCCTCTTGTTCCATAGCCATCTGGATACCCTCTCTGGCCCCTTGGTGGTATTTTTGATGGCTTTTCTTCTGTGCAAACCTGTGATGCCAAGGAGCTTGTGGGCGATTGGCTGTCAAAACCTCTGCAGCCCACATCAACAGGGGCGCATTGCGCCCACCATCCCTGCTTCTGGCACTTGTCAACCAGATCCTCGTACTTGGCCCTCTTCCTCTCATAGGCCTCCTCCATCTAGTCTTACCAGGGAACAGTCAGCTCCAGCAGAACCACTTGCCTTGATGTTTCAGACATCAAGACCATGTCTAACCTTAGTATGGTCACAGCAATGGTTTCTGGGAACTTGAGCTGCTTAAACAGATCAACTTTCAGCTGCCAATCCTGTGCCGTAACGTGGAGCCAGCCCAACCTCCTTACCTGAGTCTGTGGCTTCTCTTCTGGCCTTATCGTAGCAAGTTCTTGGAATGCTGCCGAGCCCTGCAAGTCCAACCGCCACTGATCCAACCAGAGCACTGTGATTCTGCCTCATCCACAGCCTCCTGGCTCCTCCACTTCCTGCCAGTCCTCACTTCAATGCTGGTCTTTGAGACTCTGGTGTCAGTGGAGTCTCTATTTGCACCAATTATCTTGCACTTAGACTGCTGATTGGGAGCCATAGATTGTTTTTCTGTCCGTATAAGGCGATGCTGCTCAGGCTTCGTGGCATGCCCAGCCATTTGTGGAGGAAATGACTAACCTTTCTGTCAAAGCCCTCAACAGTTGTTGGTGGGACCTTGTAAACCAGTAGAGGCCACAGGATGTCATGCTGGTAAATATAGGCCTTGAATAATGAGCTATGTTCAAATACATTATGTCAAAATATTTTACTTAATTAATGATTCAAGGAACCAACCTCAATCAACCTTTCCTGTAATTTTGGTTGATTCACTTGTATCATAAATTAAGTACAGTACAATATACAGATGGGTAACACATTAAAGGAAAAAGCTGAAAGAAATACTGTAGAAACATAAGTTGCTTCCATACAGGTGTACTGCATGACATAATTAAACAAGTAAAATCCTATCATGAGGAGCTCAGAGTAGAGCCGTTGCTCCTCCACATCGAGAGGGGTCAGCTGAGGTGGCTTGGGCATCTGTTCCGGATGTCTTCTGAACACCTTCCCAGGAAGGTGTTCAGGGCCCGTCCCACCGGGAGGAGACCCCGGGGAAGACCTAGGACATGCTGGAGGGACTATGTCTCCCGGCTGGCCTGGGAACGCCTCGGTGTCCCCCCGGAAGAGCTGGAGGAAGTGTCTAGGGAGAGGGATGTCTGGGCATCTCTGCTTAGACTGCTGCCCCTGCGACCCGGCCCTGGATAAGCGGAAGAAGATGGATGGAATCCTATCATGCTCTGTGGCATGTATAAAAATACAGACATTGAAAGAGGGTTCATTATTATCAAACATTAAATGGTTTGATTAGTATGAAAATTATGCTATGGCCTTTGCAGTCACCAGATCTCAACCCAACTGAACAACTAATGGAAATATTGGACCGACGTGTTAGACAACACTCTCCACCACCATCATCAAACGGCCAAATGAGGGAATATCACAACATCTATACCAAAGCGCATTGAAGCTGTTCTGGCGGGGCGTGGTGTCCCAACACCTTATGTGAACTTGATTCATATGACTTGCTTAGTATTCACCATGAAATCAAATGGAAAAGCAGCACACTCCCTTTCAGACATTGGTGTCAATAAGACGTGTGATCATCCCTTTAAATGGACACTTCAAATAGGACTATGCTTATTTGTGTTAAGTACTGAAATACTGTATGTTGCGGCCAATGAAGAGGGCTGCTTAACCAAAGATGTGCAAGAAACCACCTTTTGAAACCGGGACAACATAAGACAAGCACAGCCATGTATCTGGGCACCTATGTACAACATACGCACACACACAAGTACTGTGTGATGAAGAAGAGAATGAACAAAGAAGACAAGTATGTCTTCAAATAGTATATTAAAGAGGAGGAACACTGCTCTGCAGGCTTGTGATGGCAGATGGAATTGGGGTGGGGGCTTATTTGGGAAGACTTTGTTCCCTCTTCACTCTGGCTTGCCTCCGATTCACAGCCTGATGTATTTGTCCCGGGTTGTGGGGTCTGGTGTTGGCTACAGATCGGCGTGCTGTGGTTGGCGCTGTTCGTTGTATGTTTATATATGTTCCGAGATTTTAAAATAAGATAACAAATATCTTAATTTTAAGTATATCAAAATAAATGACCAAATAGAGCAGCCACACCACTATTGTATTTTTGAATTTTAAAAATACTCCAAAATGTTTACAAGGGACCATGAATTCACTTTGCAAACCTTCCATCAATCTCCCTATTTGATATATCCCTTCACCAATACACTGACTCAGTATGATTATGCAGACTGCCTAATGAGTCATGAGATAAATCTGACATATGAAACTAGTTAACAGATCAAATATTCACATCGCTGTGATCACTCATATTAAGATTAGTTTTAAAGTAACCAAGAGTTTAATGTTTAACTAACTGTTTGCAAATGACTCACAACTGTAAAAGTAATGTTTATTACTTGGTGTTTGGTAATGAAGTGGCCTACTTTGCATCAGCAATACTGACTCAATGACAAACAAGTAATTCATAAGAAGACAACTGATGGCACCTTTATTCATAGCAACTAGTTTCTAATAATTAATCATTTAAATATATAAATATAAATAAATATAATAATACATTATGTTTCAGGCAGTAATTAATGCAATGGTATGCAAAATCATAATCCTACTAAACAGCTACTTCAATTAGGGTACAATCATTTTGCAATCAATTATTTATTTATCAATCATTGGACACCTATTGGGAACTTGAAAACAAACATTTTAGCACTTTGTCAACAATTATTAAATGATCAATATGTTTTGATTTTAAATATAGCCAGAAACTTGTCAAGGAGTAGTAACCCAACTCCAACCACTGAATCTATTGAGAGCATCAAAATATCAGTATAGAGGACGAATACACATTAATAGTGTAGCAGTAACATTTACTTAAACTCCCATAGAGAACACTATAAGAAGGAATACTACAGACCAGGTATTTCAAAACAGTTCAAAAAAGTTCTACCAAAAACTGTCAAACTTATGTGTGAGTGTGGGTGAGAAAGTAAGTGTGTGATTGAATGAGTGTGTGGGTGTGTGTGAGAGAGGGAGTGTATTATAATACTGAAACATTTAAAAAAATTTCATGCACAACCGACAAAAATAGGCTGAAAGTAGCAAGCTAACGTTAACTGTGGGGCCTGCTACTCGGGTCAAATAGTTAGCTAGAACATTACATAAATTGGTAAACAATTTAACCTAGGCTACTAAAACAAACACCAAAACTTAACATGAACTGTTAAAAATTGTAGCAATTTATGCTAAAAATCTATTTAAGCTTGGCAACCTACACGTTTCTCACCTTGACCTTATTTTTCAGGAATGGATACATTTTCTGTTCTGTTCTCAACAGGTTTAGGCAAATTACTGAGTAGGCACCGATCAGGCAGCATTTTTATGATGTCATTATGTAGACTTCTCACAAATTATTTTACTGTATATTTAAACTACAAAATACAAAACACTAATGTATTTTGATACAAAATATGAAGACATTGTGAATATGAATACGTGTCATAGATCCTGCCCATCCAATATATGTGTGTGTATATTTTAGTTTTTGTTTGACTGCAGGTGGGTGTCTGCATGGGTAAAGGTTTGCGTGAGCGTGCAAATAAAGAAAAGTTGAAATGGTGCTAATATAGATTGTTTACCGATAGATAATATCTGCTTGATCACGACTAATATACATTACATAAATTACATACAGAAATAAGTATTGTATTGTGAAATGTCAAATCAGTGCAACACGTTGAAATATATTCAGCATCCAATGGGCTGTAAATACAATGGAATAATCAGGGGGCTATCATGATGAACCTTTGGAACTATTCTTTGGAACAGTGTTTGACTTGGAATTAAATAATAGCAGAAGCTGTCTTTTTCCAAGTCATTCCATTAGACCTGTGTTTCACAGCCCTTATATGTCGATCCCTAAATTACCACAATAACTGGGAACATCTATTTGTAGCCCCTGTAAATCTAAATAGAATGTTGCAGGTCTCTGGTCCCATAATTCTACCATCTCCTACCATTGGGCTTGATCAAAGCTCCAAGTACAATAACTGCTATGTTAGGCTACTGTATAAAATACATATCAGCCTTGTTATCTGGAAAGCTGCTGGGTGTGCAGGCATTTGATCCAACACTGAATCACACCTAAGGTATTGTCCTTTGATAATTAGGCTGTAATGTGGTTAGAATGGGGTTCAGGTCAGGGCCTGTAAACAGTAGCTTTCCTGGTGGATGATTGGCCACAACAAAATACTGTCTTCAATAAATGTTTCCCAAATTCAAACAAAAGCACTAAATAGGCAAATGGAATTGTAACCAGTGGTGTAAGGTAGGCAGGCTGGCTAGAGATGATTATCTACAAACATTAATCTACGGGAGATATGTAATTTATTCAGAGCATGGAAGCTATTTGTTAATTTTACTATTAGAATACGTTTTGATGAAAAGGGACTAGCGATGACATATTGCTTTGCTTAGCATTAAAACATTCAATAGCTTAGCACCTGGATTTGCGCACACACGGCCTCTTGGGACTAGTTACAACCGTACAACGATTCACCACCCAAAGTGTGTTTCGCAATTTTCCTTTCATTCAAATAATGAATAGGACATTACATATCTGCATTCCTGATTACCTTAACCCATAACGCCTAAATCTAAAAGTCACCCCAATTTGAACACTAACCCTAGCTGCAAGTTCTGCCCTAAACCTAACCCCTATGCCAGATATAGTATTTATATATGTATTATTAGACCTAGATCACACATACTCTTATTTCATGAACTTCGCTAGAGCTTCATGCATCCCTTAACACTACCAGTTTGACAGAGAAGTTTAAAGCCCAAATCTTCTAGATATGCACAGCACATACTTTACTCTCTACATCCTCAAACTAAGACATGGATTAGGTGGCATCAAAGGATGAGAAGTATAACCAATCGATTACTTTTTTAGTATTAGTTCTTTCTCCCAAAGTAAAAGGTATAGTTCTTTTGTATTTCTGAATATGCACAGACATTGATTTCTACATGTCAAAAGACAAAAGAACAAGAAAAATCACACAGACCGCAAACTTACAGTTTCAGTGAATGTGTACAGAATGCAATTATTGTTTTTTGTCCAGTGTAATCTCATAATGCAAAATTATTTTAAGACAGTATTGTGAATAAGGAAGAGTATTGCAGACTGGATACTATTTACATTGGTTTCATACACTCTCTAGAGCTGCAATAGTTCCAGCATTGTACACCATCATGGGAGTGATAATGCATGTGGTTCTGTCTGTACAGTAATAAATAAATATTAAATACAAAATCAGACATTATACAATTGCTGCATCCATGCAACCCACAACTCTAATTTCTACAACATAGTTCCCACACCATTTCTTAGACGATTCTTAAAACAGATGCTTTGAAATTCTTCCCTTTGATCCACCCGTTTGAGAGTGGACCAGGCCCCCTGAGCCTTTTGATTGAAAGGGACTGTTGACAGGATTTATCTATCCTTCGGATTTACAGTGGACCAGAAAGTGATCCAGAGCACTATGCTTTGATACTGAATGGTTTAGAATGATGATTTAACTAGTAATTGCCAATAAAATGACAATCAACAGACAAAGAACCAAAGGTAAAAAATAGGCATTAAATTATAGGGAATACTTAAAGGCAGGCTTATAGACGTGTTTTACTGAAGGGGAAATGCCTTTCATTTTGCCAAAGGAATGATTTTTTCCCCTCTTCATTATGATAATGATATTCAACAAGATAAACTTGTTGAATAAAACTGAACACATCTGCAAAAGTTTCTTATTGAGGAAGGACACAGGCACAGAGGTAGTGGAAAGCAGGACTTTTAATACACAGATGAAATAACAACATTTAGTAAAGTGCATCCATTGAGTGCATTGTCTGCTTTGTGGGTAGGGGTGAACTGTGAAAGCTTGAGATCAAAAGGGGAAAGGAGTAAGAAGTTATAAGAAATTAATCAAAAAGCAGACAATGGAAGACTGAAGTCACCCAATAATACTAGTAGTGAGCCATAATCTGGGAATGAACTGATCAACATGTCAGG
Organism: Esox lucius; assembly: GCF_011004845.1. NCBI lineage: Eukaryota > Metazoa > Chordata > Actinopteri > Esociformes > Esocidae > Esox > Esox lucius. Next base: position 19,881,223 of record NC_047570.1, on the reverse strand, counting down.
TTCAATGGGACTCATTCATCAACCATTCTTAAGAAGAAATTATTTCTTAAAACACACTTACGCAGTTTCCACAAAGATTTTGACATTCACCAAAGTTTTCTTATTTGGGATTTGTTCTTGGGTATGCTCAGAATCTACACACACTTAAGAGCACACTTTCATTTGAGTGCTGACATGTTTGCGCCAAATAATTTGTTATTGCGTTTTCTTCCATTCTACCGTTTTATACTATGTCGTCATAGTATAAAACTCAACTCAACATTAGAAAAAAATATTGTGCATTAACATCACACCAAATTTGAATATTAAGCTAGAAACCATTTAGCATTGCGTTAAACTGAATAAAGTTTCTCATTAAGTTTACTTCCACTATAAATAGGATCTATGAAGTGTGAAGCTTTTGCCACTGGCAGTTTTAATAGGTTACAAACCAGTAATACTAGTATCTTCCTACTAGGAATAGTTATAAGAGTTGAGCCCATTCTAGCGAGACTGAAGACAAACTTCACACTTCCAAAGCAATTTCATTTCATGGCACAACAACATTTGTTTTTCTATCATTAATGAATGACATTTATACAGAAACTATCAATGTAGGTGACAATAACTGACTTTTTTGTCAAGTGAAAAGATGAGAGAATCATGGAAACCCCTCTTTTACTGCACACGGGGTTGTGGTCTATATTTCCCCAAATAGCATGCACAGATTTATACTTCGAAAATACCCCAACAGTAGACCGGGAACGTGGCATACTATTTTCAGTGTACTATGGTTTGGGACATACTAATCTTCTCACATACTAATCTGGTATCCTGGTATGCTATTCGTGATTCAACCCATCTGTGTATGATTCCTATGTCTGCACATGGCCCTGCAGTCTATTCCCCTTTTATGGGGATTGGTTGGCCGTTTTCCGATGCTAATTCTGAACAACTGGCACACGCTTTCAATTTATGAGGACAATTGGATTCATCATTATAAGAACATGGGTGCAAACCATTCTGCGGTTTAAGAAAATATCATGAATCTGAAAGAGTTTTCTTAGGACCTTTCTCAAGAATAAATCTAAGAAAAATGGTGGATAATAAATGGCAACAAGGTTAAGATTGAATGGACAGGCCACATTGACAGCATGGTGAGGGAACATAATCTTAATTTTGAAGAAATTAGTAGCCCTGTGTTACTACCATGGTGACCAGATGCTTTTGGCATATTAGACTAAAGAATCAGCTGGTGATCGTACACTGTTTACCGGGGAGCAGAGCCACAGAACGTAGCCGCAAATCTGGGGTTGGTGTTAGCGAAGTCTAAGTAAGTATAGAGAGTACAGTGATATTGTTATTCACGCTGGCACCAACGACGTTAGGATGAAACAGGCAGAGACTACGAAGCAGAACATACCATCAGCTAGTAAACTAGCTAGAAAGATGAGCTCTACAGCAGACTTGCAAAACTCAATCGCTGGCTGAAAATGAAGTTCTGCCTGTCGCAGGAGGTAGAGTTTGTAGATAACTGGCTCTTTTTTTGGGAATCTCCCAGAAATAGGGCCAGGCCTGATCTACTGAGGGGCAATGGACTCCATCCTAGCTGGAGTGGTGCTCTTCTTTTATCTAGGAACATTTACAGGAGTCTCACTCCTATAGCTTCACCATGAGATAGTGTGCAGGTCAGGCCGCAGACTGTTAGCCAGCCTGCTAGCATAGTGGAGCCGGTCGATAGCATAGCCAGAATAGTTAGTACAGTTTTACCTATTGCCACTGTGACTCATTCCAGGCTGAGAAAGGTTAAAGGTAGTGCTAACAATAACAACCTTATTATGATAAAGCCTTCCTCCACATCAGTCACAAATAAAAATGACTGTATCACCTCGCATCTCAAAATGGGACTCCTAAATTTTTGATCCCTTGCTCCAAAGGCAGTTGCAGTGAATTAATTAATCTCTGATCATAAACTAGATTTTATTGGCTTGTGTGAAACTTGGCTAAAGCCTAATGAATTCACTGCCCTAAATTAGGCCTCTACTCCTGGCTATGCTAGTGATCATATCCCTCGTGCATCCTGAAAAGGAGGGGGTGTTTATGACAGTAAATATAAATTTACTCTCAAACACATCACTGATTTTCATTCTTTTGAAGTTTTACTCATGAAAGTTAACCAGGCTGATAAATCGTTTTACATAGCTACTATTTACAGGCCCCCCGGGCCATACACAATGTTCCTCAATGAGTTTCCAGAAGTCTTGTCTAACCTTGTAGGCATGGCAGATAGTATTCTAATTTTTGGCGATTTCAATATTCATATGGAAAATTCCAATGATCCTCTTCAAAAAGCCTATGAAGTCATAACTGACTTACTGGGTTTTATCCAACATGTCTCAGGTCCAACACATTGCCACAATCACACCTTTGATTTAGTCCTGTCACGAGAAATAGATATTGTAGAATCATTTCACCCCAAAATCCTGGATTATCAGATCACTGTCTTATTACATTTACTGTTAAAACAAAAAATCCACTTGCTCCGCTAACAATGAGTTTCAAAAGCTGTACTATAAATTCTCGGTCTACAAATAAATTCCTTGATATTCTTAAGTTCGCTCATCAACGACAGAGTAAATAAATCTGCAAATGATCAAATCGAGGATCTAAACTCAACACTGCGAAATACTTTAGATATGGTTGCACCACTAAAAACAAAATAAATATGCAACAAGAAACATGCTACCTGTTACACAGACAATACTAGAGCTCTCAAGCAAGCCATTAACAACAATTGGAGCGAAAGTGGCGCTCCACCAAGTTGGAAGTATTCAGACTAGCCTGGATAGACAGTACACTACAATACCGAAAATCACTCACATTTGCTCGATCAGCTTATTTCTCCAACCTAATTAAGGTTAAGAAAAAACATCCAAAATGTACCTTCGATACAGTTGCAAAGTTAACAAAAAGTGGGTCTTCACTTTAGCTGTAATGGAAAAACGAATCCATGCTTTTGTTACTTCTAGACTAGATTACTGCAATGCTCTTCTTTCCGGTTACCCTGACAAATCAATAAATAAACTTCAATTAGTGCTGCACACGGCTGCTAGAATCCTAACTAGAACAAAACAATTTGACCACATTACTCCAGTACTAGCGTCTTTACACTGGCTGCCTGTTAGGGTTAGGACTGGTTTTAAGGTTTTATTGTTAACCTATAAATCAATACATGGACTTGCTCCTACTTACCTCGCTGAAATGATCCAGCCATACATACCCACAGATAACCTACAATGGCAAGGTGCAGGCCTTTTAATTGTACCTAGAATTTCTAAACAAACAGCCGGAGTTAAGGCCTTTTCTCATAAAGCTCCACTACTGTGGAAGGATTTGCCTGTTAAGGTTAGAAATGCAAACTCAGTGCAAACTTTCAAGTGTCTACTAAAGACTCATCTCTACAGCATGGTTTATGATTAAGTGTAGTCTGGCCGTGGGGCGTGAAGGTGACCAGAAAGGCATGATACTGTCCCCCATGCTGTCTTGCCAGCTGGGCTCTCATCGCTACTGGGATGCCCTCCCTCCAATGCCTCTCTGGGGCGGAGTCACTGGCTTGTTGCTGTCTCTCTGTTGCGCACTTGTGCAATTGGGCTGTACTCTGCTGGCAATACTCTGCCCTCATTCAGGGTGGTTGCGGTTGGTGGGTGTCCCTTTGGTTCATGCTTGGCAATGTGGGTGGATTGATTTCCTGCCTGTTGGGCCCTGTCTGGGGCCTCCCACAGATAGGGCCACAGTGTTGCCGGACCCCCGTCTCAGTCCCAAGGTCTTACCCTGCTATATTATTGGGCCGGGGGAGTAGGGTCAGTTCTCCTTCTCCACTAAGTTCTCCTTCTCCACTATAAATCCTTGTTGATATGAGGAATGCATTTTCTGAATTTTCCCAGTCTCCTCCCGTTTTGAACTTAGGAGGGCATGAGGTCCTGGCCCACACCTGCAGAGTACCTTGCTTGAAAGACCCGTTGCTGTCCCTGTCCAAATTCTTCCTGGTTGTGTTGCAGATCAAGACGATACCTGACAATTTCAGCTGCCACTGTGCTGACACCTCCTCCCTCCCCCTTTCCTTGTCCTTCTGGTCATGCTTCTGACCTGGACTAAGTTTAAATAGACTCTAGACTCAGCCCACATGCATTTATTAATTATTACAATTGTAATCTTAATATGTTCACCCGGCACAGCCAGAAGAGGACTGGTCACCCTTCTGAGCCTGGGTCCTCTCTAGGTTTCTTCCAAAATGGTGGCATTCTTAGGGAGTTTTTCCTAACCACTGAAAAAGGCCAGATGTTTTGTAAAAGCACTTTGTAAAAACTGCTGATGTAAAAAGGGCTTAATAAATACATCTGATTGATTGAAATAAATTTGATTGACATAGGTTATGGGAGAATAGCCGGAGTAGCAGATATTCCTTGCACAATCCACATCTCTGTCAGGGGCAAAATGTGAACATAATGTCACATAAAAGCTCAGAATGTGTAGTCTTAGTTCTATGCTTTTTGCCTTTACTGTCTGCATTTTTGTGTCAGTAGACAAAATGCAACATGAAAAATAGAAAAGCAAGCAAAAGAAAAGCGGAACTCAGAACCATAAACTAAAAGTTGAGCATAGCCAAATTTACAGTTTGGACTGTCCTGAAAAAGAAAGACACCACTGGTATCAGCAGAGGCGGAGCTTAAATGGGTGCAATCGGGGGCTGCACCCACGGCAGCCAATCTGAGGGCCCCACAACAAGTTAATGGTTGAAAAAATAATATTGCAAGCAGAAAAAACCTTAACCAGCCTATTGTCAATGTTATCATGTATGACTGATAAAACATATGGATTGTCTGGAGAGTCCGGATGCGTATTTTCACTTTGGATGTGGTAATTGGTGAAGCATTCTGTTGCTAAAGCTGTTTTTAACCTCTGTTAGCCTTCATTAGCCTAGCTCTGGGTTAGATTGACAAGTCTAGTAGCCAATTAGATTGTCCCTTCAGTGGTAGGCAGATTTCCGGGGGACGGCGGGGACGAGCCTCTATATTGATTCTCATCGCGCAGTAGGTCAAAGGTCCCATGGAAAGTCAATGGGATGAGAATGTTTGTGTTTTTATTGTAGAAAATGGTTTTCTATACTAAAGCTACAGCATTAAAATCATTACAGCTGTACATCAAACAGACTTGAGGTTAGAGTAGGTTTTGTTGTTGCCTAATAACAAGCATCTGTTCATCATGGTACATGAAACGTATGTATTTTTGGGGGTAGTATTATATATGAATATTATCTGCCTCTATTAGTTGGGAAATCAGGTAGCAGTAGGTAGATTTTAGTGGTGGCGAGGTGGGTGTGGGGGGCCTCCAAGACTAAGGTTTGCACCCATGGGTGAGAAAGCTAAGCACCGCCCCTGGGTATCAGCAATCATCAACAACCAGGTTGGCCAAGAAAAACAACAGCAGTTGATGACAGAAGAATGACCCGAGCTTAGAAAACACCCTTAAATAAGTCTCAGTGAAATCACCAACAACCTCTAGAATGCTGGGTTTGAAGTGTCACAATCTGCTATTCTCAGAAGACTTTGGCAGCAGAATTACAAAAGTTACACTGCAAGATGCAAACCTCTGATCATCTCCAAAAACAGAAAGGTCAGATTACACTTCATTAACAATGCTTTCGGGAAATGCAGCTGTAAGGTAAGATTGTATCTTACAATCATCTTAGTGCTTTGGGAAACCTGGCCTGGGGCTGTTTCAGTGTTGTAGGCCTGACTGGAACTTCTCAAATAAACTGTTCTGTTTGAGATTGTCCTGAAGCTGTATAGCAACCACTTCCTTCAACACATTGGAAAGGAAGGGGAGGTTGGAGATTGGCCTGTAACTGGTTAGCACTTCTGGGTCCAATTTTTTTTTTTTTGCAGTGGGCTGATGATGTCAGTATAGGTGGAACACATCTAGATTGGAGGGGAGTGGTTAATAATCTGGGTTATCAGAGGGCTGAGTGCAGGGATTGGTGATTTAAGCAGGGCTGTTGGTATAGGATCCAATGTACAGGAAGAGGTGTACATTGATATACTTTACTCAATATCTCCCTGACAGACTTCAAGGAAACTGGAGAGAGGTTGAGGTGGGTTTGGAGGCCTTTCATTGAAGAGACAGAAGAGAAGAGACAGAGTAGATAGAGTAGAACTGATTTTCAACAAAGTGCTATACTTCTTATCTTTGCTTTAAGTTGAATTGTCCCAATAGCCATGCTCTCATGGTCACACATTCGTGAGTATTAAAGCCTCCCCAATTCAGCAACTGCAAAAGCTGATTCTTTGTCATACGTCACCTGAGTATCTTACCGTGGCTTACTATAAATAAAATCATGATAATATAAAAAAACTGCTGTGAATTTGTGCTTTCGTAGCTATTTTACCTGTGTGTGTTTTCTATTCTCGTTTACAAGGTGTGGGATGATATTCGCAGCTCATGATTCAATACAGTTCAATTTGATTGCTTTGCAAATCAATTTTGTTTAAAATATCCAAACAAATGATCGATTTAGATAAATTATGACACAGTCACATGTTTACCATTCCTTCATTTTGAAACAGTGTTTCAGCTTAAAACAGTACCTATGGTTGTGATCATCCAGATACGACTCTGCTCCCTGTGCTGTGGCCTTCTGTCTGTGGCGCCATATGCACCCCCCCCTCTATGTTCCTCATTGGCACTGGTTAAAAATAGAACAAGACAAAAATGTAACTTCAGTGTTACATATTATTTTCCTGTGCTCTTGCATACCCACATACACAAGCTAAATATTTCATTAGTGTACACTCACCTAAAGGATTATTAGGAACACCATACTAATACCTTGTTTGACCCCCTTTCGCCTTCAGAACTGCCTTAATTTTACGTGGCATTGATTCAACAAGGTGCTGAAAGCATTCTTTAGAAATGTTGGCCCATATTGATAGGATAGCATCTTGCAGTTGATGGAGATTTGTGGGATGCACATCCAGGGCACGAAGCTCCCGTTCCACCACATCCCAAAGATGCTATATACAGTTGAGATCTGGTGACTGTGGGGGCCATTTCAATACAGTAAACTCATTGTCATGTTCAAGAAACCAATTTGAAATGATTAGAGCTTTGTGACATGGTGCATTATCCTGCTGGAAGTAGCCATCAGAGGATGGGTACATGGTGGTCATAAAGGGATGGACATGGTCAGAAACACTGCTCAGGTAGGCTGTGGCATTTCAACGATGCCCAATTGGCACTAAGGGGCCTAAAGTGTGTCAAGAAAACATTCCCCACAACATTACACCACCACCAGCAGCCTGCACAGTGGTAACAAGGCATGATGGATCCATGTTCTCATTCTGTTTACGCCAAATTCTGACTCATCTGAATGTCTCAACAGAAATCGAGACACATCAGACCAGGCAACATTCTTCCAGTCTTCAACTGTCCAATTTTGGTGAGCTCGTGCAAATTGTAGCCTCTTTTTCCTATTTGTAGTGGAGATGAGTGGTACCCGGTGGGGTCTTCTGCTGTTGTAGCCCATCCGCCTCAAGGTTGTGCGTGTTGTGGCTTCACAAATGCTTTGCTGCATACCTCGGTTGTAACGAGTGGTTATTTCAGTCAAAGTTGCTCTTCTATCAGCTTGAATCAGTTGGCCCATTCTCCTCTGACCTCTAGCATCAACAAGGCATTTTCACCCACAGGACTGCCGCATACTGGATGTTTTTCCCTTTTCACACCATTCTTTGTAAACCCTAGAAATGGTTGTGCGTGAAAATCCCAGTAACTGAGCAGATTGTGAAATACTAAACTGGCCCGTCTGGCACCAACAACCATGCCACACTCAAAATTACTTAAATCATCTTTCTTTCCCCTTCTGACATTCAGTTTGGAGTTCAGGAGATTGTCTTGACCAGGACCACACCCCTAAATTCATTGAAGCAACTGCCATGTGATTGGTTGATTAGATAATTGCATTCATGAGAAATTTAACAGGTGTTCCTAATAATCCTTTAGGTGAGTGTATATAAAATGTTAAATGATTAGAAACATTTTATTCTACACAAACCTCTCACACACAGGCACAGAAACACGATGCAGAGGATATAAATTAAATGCACAGAGGTTAGCTAAATCGCACATGCACAAATTATATTTAAAATTCAGAATAACACAAAAGAAAATAGTTGTGTTATGCAGTCTATTGATTAGTGATCAGTCTGTAATTGGGGTGTGATCTCTGGTAACCCACAGCCATTATCATGTATGATTGAAATAGCAGGAAGTCGATAATGCTCCGGTAAATAGTTGATGCTAAACACAATGCCTTTTCATCCTCAACCTTGCCAAATCTTAGTGTTTTTTTTTTTTTTTTTTTTTGCAGTCCATCTACTGGAATACTCACATAATATATGTGTAAAAAGCATCCAGTGCCATCTTGAGAGTGGAAGAAGTGCATTTACATGAAAAGCCAAACCAATATATCAACATGAAATATTGCTCTGAATACAACCATCTGGAGGAAACATCCTTGTAAGTACTGTAACAAGTGGCCTAGTTCAGGGAAACCAGAAACCCGACTCTGCCCAAGTCTCACTATCTCTCTTTCTCTCTCTCTTTCCCTCACTCTCCCCACCATCTGTCCTTCACTCTCTCTCTTCTGTCTGTATCCCTCCCTCTGTCCAGTGCTTAATTCAGGCTCAGGCTCAGACTTGGCATCCCTAGAAAACTGTGGCCGGCTCTGACCACAACTCCTAGTGAGGAGTGGGGTGTGGACAGTGTTGGCTAGGGTTGGCTAATCTGTTACAGTTACAAGTTACTTGTCCACATTTGTAATCAGTAATGTAACTTTTTACATTACTCAAACTCAGTAACATAATCTGATTACTTTGAGATTATTAAGAGGCATTAGAAGACAATGCCCACCACCCTCGTTAAAGCCTGTTTTCCTATCCTCTGTCACCAAATGGAAAACATCATAAATGCACCTCTTGCCTCTGGCGTGGTACCATCCAGCTTTAATACGGCGGCAGTCATCCCCACTCTTTAAAAGCCAGGCTCAGACCCAGACGACCCTAACAACTATCGTCCAATCTCCAACCTCCCATTCCTCAGTAAAATCCTGGAAAGAGCAGTGGCTGCCCAGCTTCACCATCATATGTCCCACCATGAGCTTTTTGAACCCTTCCAATCCGGTTTCAGAACCCACCATAGCACTGAAACCGCCCTTATCAAAATGACTAATGACCTCTTGCTTGCTGCTGACAATGGCCTCATCACCATCCTCATCCTCCTTGACATATCTGCAGCTTTTGATACAGTTTCCCATACCATCCTTCTCCACCGCCTCTCTGAGCTCATTGGCCTCAGTGGCACAGCACTGTCCTGGTTTCGGTCCTATCTCACTAACCGAAAACAATCCATCACCCTAAATGGCTCCAACTCTGATTCAGCACCCGCCAACCATGGCGTGCCCCAGGGCTCTGTGCTTGGTCCCCTGCTCTTCACCATTTACATGTTGCCCCTTGGTCATATTAATTTCCACTGCTACGCTGATGACACCCAGCTCTATATCAGCACAAACCCCTCCTCCCAGCTTCCACCCATACAACTTGTCAACTGCCTGCAGGAACTCAAATCATGGATGACCACAAACCTACTCAAACTCAACAGTAACAAGACAGAACTCATGGTGGTGGCTCCTGCACCACTGCTCAGGAAAGTTGGAGACCTGGCCCTGGTTGTGGATGGTTGCTCCATTTCCCCATCACCGGAGGTGCGCAACTTTGGTGTCATCCTGGACTTGGGTGTCATCTCTCCTTCCGGTCCCACATCAACAAAATCACCAAGTCTGCCTTCTACCACCTCAGAAATATTTCACGACTCCGACCTTCACTCACACATTCAGTAACCGAGACACTCATCCATGCATTTATGACCTCCCGTCTGGATTACTGCAATGGTGTCCTGTCCGGACTGCCCACCAAGACCCTCAGCAGACTCCAGTATGTTCAGAACTCTGCTGCCAGGGTTCTAACCCACACAAAGCCCTGGCAGCATATTACTCATTTTCAAACAGCTCCACTGGCTGCCAGTCAAGTCTCGCATCACCTATAAGATCCTCCTGCTCACCTACAAATCTCTCCATGGACTCTCACCAAAATACCTTACAGAACTACTCCACCCCTACACACAGTCACTCTCCTTGCGGTCCTCTGACAAAGACCTGCTGGACACCCCCTGTACCAGGTTGCGAACTTTTGGAGCCAGGGCTTTCTCTGCCAATGCTCCAAAACTGTGGAACAGTTTACCACTCCACATCCGCTCTGGCCCATCCTTGCAAAAAAAAAGCACCCTAAAAAAAAAAAAAAAAAGCACCCTAAAACCTTTTTTTTAATAAGTCTTTTGATCCCTAATCCCTAAGTCCCCTCTCCCCCCTCATTTGTGAAGTGACCTTGGGTATTATGAAAGGCGCTATATAAGTATGTTATTATTATTATTATTATTAAATAGGAATAGCCTATAACAAACTGAACACCTTTTGGGGTATGAATCAATGTTACAATTTACATAGCAGGCCAAAACAGAATTAGCATTTTACTTCATGGGTTAGGTTAGCCTTTGGAAAGGGTTTCTAAAAAATAGCTTTCTTCTTCAATATGATTGGGCTCCATCTCTACATTACATGCTAAAGGTCTGTCAGATATTCAGTCATTCCAATGAATCCAATAACCCTTGATCTTCCAGAATCTGCACAGTAAACCCACAATCTAAGGATGTGTTAACCTATTATGTTATTTCCATTTTAGGCCTATTCATGTTTTTTATTACTTCAAAACATTGTTGAAAAAGAAATGACAATTTCCCGAAAAGGGTATTGACATTATTGTATATAAAAATCTGGATACCCGTAGCTTTTCGTTCTTACACTAAATCTGCAGTAGTCTGATGTTTTGCTTCACAACCACCACCAAAACGTTGCAGAAAGCCCAGGCATGAGAATGCACGTTCGCGATCGTGAACACCCGCATACAAATTAGTTTTACCCGTGCGAACGTAACCTGCGATTTTTAGGGCCACCTGCGATGGATTTTCAAAACGCCAATTAAAGAAATAAACTGTGATTATACACCTGCACTCTTAGATTAAAGTCAATGTCGTCAGCAACCTATAACCAATTAACGCAATTTCCTGAGATGCAAAGCAAACAGAATCACAAGGCCTACCTGTTCGGACAGAGTTGAGGTGGCTGCATCAAATGCAAATCATCCACTTGGCAGAGTGCTTCCTAACACACCTTTTCTCCTCAAATAACATGCTAAATTCCATATACAGGTGCTGGTCATAAAATTAGAATATCATCAAAAAGTTGATTTATTTCAGTAATTCCATTCAGAAAGTGAAACTTGTATAATGTATACATTCATTCCACACAGACTGATATATTTCAAGTGTTTATTTCTTTTAATTTTGATGATTATAACTGACTACTAATGAAAACCCCAAATTCAGTATCTCAGAAAATTTGAATTTTGTGAAAAGGTGCCACACTCTAATCAGCTAATTAACCCAAAATACCTGCAAAGGCCTTTAAATGGACTCTCAGTCTAGTTCTGTAGGCTACACAATCATGGGGATGACTGCTGACTTGACAGCTGTCCAAAAGACGACCATTGACACCTTGCACAAGGACGGCAAGACACAAAAGGTCATACCTTAAGAGGCTGGCTGTTCACAGAGCTCTGTGTCCAAGCACATTAATAGAGAGGTGAAGGGAAGGGAAAGATGTGGTAGAAAAAAGTGTACAAGCAATAGGGATAACCGCACCCTGGAGAGGATTGTGAAACAAAACCCTTTAAAAAATGTGGGGGAGATTCACAAAGAGTGGACTGCAGCTGGAGTCAGTGCTTCAAGAACCACCACGCACAGACGTATGCAAGACATGGGTTTCAGCTGTTGCATTCCTTGTGTCAAGACACTCTTGAACAAGACACAGCGTCAGAAGCGTCTCGCCTGGGCTAAAGACAAAAAGGACTGGACTGCTGCTGAGTTATGTTCTCTGATGAAAGTACATTTTGCATTTCCTTTGGAAATCAAGGTCCCAGAGTCTGGAGGAAGAGAGGAGAGGCACAGAATCCACATTGCTTGAAGTCCAGTGTAAAGTTTCCACAGTCAGTGATGGTTTGGGGTGCCATGTCATCTGCTGGTATTGGTCCACTGTGTTTTCTGAGGTCCAAGGTCAACGCAGCCATCTACCAGGAAGTTTTTAGAGCACTCCATGCTTCCTGCTGCTGACCAACTTTATGGAGATGCAGATTTCATTTTCCAACAGGACTTGGCACCGGCACACAGTGCCAAAGCTACCAGTACCTGGTTTAAGGACCATGGTAGCCCTGTTCTTAATTGGCCAGCAAACTCGCCTGACCTTAACCCTATAGAAAGTCTATGGGGTATTGTGAAGAGGAAGATGCGATATGCCAGACCCAACAATGCAGAAGAGCTGAAGGCCACTATCAGAGCAACCTGGGCTCTCATAACACCTGAGCAGTGTCACAGACTGATCGACTCCATGCCACACCGCGTTGTTGCAGTATTTCAGGCAAAAGGAGCCCCAAGTATTGAGTGCTGTACATGCTCATACTTTTCATGTTCACACTTTTCAGTTGGCCAACATTTCTATTGGTCTTAAGTAATATTCAAATCTTCTGAGATACTGAATTTGGGATTTTCATTAGTTGTCAGTTATAATCATCACTATCAAAAGAAATAAACATTTGAAATGTATCAGTCTGTGTGTAATGAATGAATATAATATACAAGTTTCACTTTTTGAATGGAATTACTCAAATACATTTTTGATGATGATTTTATGACCAGCACCTGTATTGTTTTATCTTGAAGGCAGCGCCATGTTACAGCTATCTAACAAATATTTTCCTAATCTTCTAAACAATCCTGTCTGAAAAAGTTATGCTTATCGCCTATCAATCGTTCTGAGAAAGATGCGTCGACAGTAAATAACTAAATCACATTTTATATGGGTCGGCTAATATTCTTTAAGATATACTCTGTTTTTACCAGCCAATCAACCAACCGAAACCAGAGAAAATTCCAGTACTGCTTCATTGTTTATGCGCGCCCACTTTTTCGAGAACGATGATCACACACAACTGAAACGTGCAATTGCTATTTGGTTTCAAATAACTGTGTTTTTTGAAAACAAAAAATCAAACATGCAACTTATTATTTCGCGCACTTATTCATTTGAATTAATCCCAGATGTAATCATAAATTTTTTTGAAAGTATCTGTAAACAGATTGGTAATGTAACTGATTACAGTTACTGTTTTTTGTAACCTGTTACATGTATTTCCTCTAGAGATGCAATGATTTGGCGACATCTCAGGGAGTTCTGGCCTGCTCTGACTCTTCCCCTAATTTGTCCACCTCATCATTTGCACCCCTTGCTTTGTATCTGTTTCCGCATTTTCCTTGTCTGATTCATTGTAAGTGTGCTTTAACATTACCAACTCTCTGTCTGGTTTCTTCCTTTTCTATCTCCATTATCTTTCCCTTAGCTTGTTCATATGTTTCCGTCATCACTTTCTCATATTTTTTTCCCTCTCAACCATTCCATCAAAGAACTCCATAGTGTTATGAGGCTGGAGTTCTAGGCATAGACGGCATAGTCTGGAGTGGAAGAAGAGGCCTGAGCCGATGCCCAACAGCAGTGTCTGTGGATGGGTACTGGCTGTGCCTGAACCCCCTCCTCTCCACATCCTGACCAGTCAAGACATCTGAGAATGCTATTAAAGAACTGGTGTCACTTCAGGATAACCTGGATACCTGCAACTGTTTTCCAACTCCCTCAACCACTCAGCCCTCACCTACACTGCTCTACCGCCATCTTATTTCCTTTTGAATAACACCTCATATAGCTTTGGACCTACATTGTATTTACATTACATTTTACTGTGCGTTTAGTAGATATTTAGATTTTTCCTCCTTTCCCCTGTACAGATTATTCTCTAACTCCCAAAAGTTTTAATTAGACTAAAAGCTTGTGGAAAATGATGGACAGTAATAATAGATGATGAATTGAATCGAGACACCAACTGTGACAAGATAATTTGCCATCGCCCCACAAAAAAGTCCCTTACAAGGCAAGGGGAACAGCTACTTTAGTGTTATACTGAGACTTATGTGAATCAAAGCCCCAATGTTAAAGGATCATTGTTCAGGCTATGTATCTAAATGCCAAACCTACCTTAGAGTAGCTCAAGAACAAAAAGGTGAATGCCCTACAGTCGTGCAGTTAAAGTTGTTTGTAGGAACAATTTTAGATTTGTACTTACAAATGGATTTTGGAAATGTTGTATGCATAGAAAAAGTGTGATCTATTGAACAATTTTATGTACAATGGAAGGAGACCACTGTGGACCTTTACCAACAGTTCTTATGTTTGGAACACAAAGGTTTGGGAATTAATCGCTGTACGGTATCTTTCACGCAACGAAACTACTGTCAGTACTGCATCTTCAGCACGTCTCAATAAATCCATTTAATACACAGTTACAAAAATGTGATGATATGTATGCAGCTAAACACAAATATTAGTCACACATTTGTAGAACCCTGTTCCCAAAAAGTTGGGACGCTGGGTAAAATGTAAATAAAAACTGAATGCAATGATGTGTAAATCATTTAAACCCTATATTCAATAGAAAATAGTACAAAGACAACATATCAAATGTGGAACTGAGACATTTTATTGTTTCTTGAAAGATATATTGCCCACTTTGAATTTGATGCCAGCAACCCATTATGAAAAAGTTAGGACCGAGGCAACAAAAGCCAGGAAAGGTTGTGTAATGCTAAAAAAACTAAACCTGGTGGAATACTGCATAACTAATTAGGTAATTTGGCAACAGGTCAGTAACATGACTGAATATTAAAAGAGAATTCCAGAGTGGATGGGTCTGTCAGAAGTGAGGATGGGGAGTTTGCCCTAACATGCCAGTCTCACGGCCCTAACATGCCTGTCTCACGGCACAGTGATTTAACATTTAGCTTTTCTGCTGTTTGGCTGAGGTCTCTTCACAGTGTTGAACTATTGTCATGCCTTCTACGTGGCTTCATTGAAACACTTACATTAATTTAGCTGTTAAGACACTAGCTCAGCTCCAATTTCAGTAGCCTATCAAGCTGTCTAACCATTTTTATTGTCAGCAATGTAAGAGAAAGGTTACTGTTCATACTACTACTATTCATACTTCCTAACTATTACCGGTGAATGCTGCCTGTGAACTCTTGAGTCAGTCCGAATGGTATTATAGCCAGCTATTAATGTAACACAAAAACCCCATACCCTTATGTCTTTCCCAAAAACACAAACAAATTTCCAATAACCATAGATATTATTCACCTTCTTCCACATGTTTTAATATTTAAAAATCTTTCTGCAAAGCCTTACACAAAAGTGGCCAAATAAATAACTAATTGCACTATAAATTCATTCAGCAAACACATGCTCTCAATAAAATGTACACAAGTCATCACAACCTAAACTCAAAGAGCACACCTTTCTCCAGGTGCAAACCCTGACCTGAAACGAGATGATGATAACACTGACGCTGATTAACTCGACCAAGACCTGAGACGAGATGAGAACACTGATGCTGAGTAACTTGACCCGGACCTGAGATGTGTTAATGAGAACACTGATGCAGTAACCTGTACATTTGCTGCATTTGGAAATCAAACTTTAGGGAGTTGGGCAATTGACTCTTTCTTATATGTTTTGTCAATGGGACAGTTTTTGACCAAAAAAGCATTAACAGTAGTATTTCCTTATCCACTGTGTAAGATGTATTTATTACAGCAACGTTTAGAATTTCTTTCACCAGGGTGTTCCTGAAAGGGTTATGTGGATAGTCAGTGCTGTGATTTTACAAAGTTCCAAATTATTTCTCTGAAAACCTATTCTAAACATTTAGGTACCAGTTTTCTGAATTAATCCCACCAGTGTGTAACAAACAGCCATGCTGTCTGTGTTTTTGACAGCTTGTGTGTGTTGTCTGAGGGCAAAGTTTGAATTGGGACCCCAAAGTTAAATGTGAGTGAAGCAGGATGAAGATGAGATGAGATTAAGTTAAATGTGAGTGTTTAAAATTGTGCATGAAGATTTGAGAAAATTGTAAGTTGTTCCTGGAATTCTGTCTAAGCAATTGAAAAAAACTGTGATGATTACATCCGCTCAAATACAGTAACACATTTTTTGCTGTTACATTTTGCGATATACACTCACCTAAAGGATTATTAGGAACACCTGTTCAATTTCTCATGAATGCAATTATCTAATCAACCAATCACATGGCAGTTGCTTCAATGCATTTAGGGGTGTGGTCCTGGTCAAGACAATCTCCTGAACTCCAAACTGAATGTCAGAATGGGAAAGAAAGATGATTTAAGCAATTTTGAGCGTGTCATGGTTGTTGTTGCCAGACGGGCCGGTCTGAGTATTTCACAATCTGCTCAGTTACTGGGATTTTCACGCACAACCATTTCTAGGGTTTACAAAGAATGGTGTGAAAAGGGAAAAACATCCATTATGCGGCAGTCCTGTGGGCGAAAATGCCTTGTTGATGCTAGAGGTCAGAGGAGAATGGGCCGACTGATTCAAGCTGATAGAAGAGCAACTTTGACTGAAATAACCACTCGTTACAACCGAGGTATGCAGCAAAGCATTTGTGAAGCCACAACACACACAACCTTGAGGCGGATGGGCTACAACAGCAGAAGACCCCACCGGGTACCACTCATCTCCACTACAAATAGGAAAAAGAGGCTACAATTTGCACGAGCTCACCAAAATTGGACAGTTGAAGACTGGAAGAATGTTGCCTGGTCTGATGTGTCTCGATTTCTGTTGAGACATTCAGATGGTAGAGTCAGAATTTGGCGTAAACAGAATGAGAACATGGATTCATCATGCCTTGTTACCACTGTGCAGGCTGGTGGTGGTGGTGTAATGGTGTGGGGGATGTTTTCTTGGCACACTTTAGGCCCCTTAGTGCCAATTGGGCATCGTTTAATGCCACGGCCTACCTGAGCATTGTTTCTGACCATGTCCATCCCTTTATGACCACCATGTACCCATGCTCTGATGGCTACTTTCAGCAGGATAATGCACCATGTCACAAAGCTCGAATCATTTCAAATTGGTTTCTTGAACATGACAATGAGTTCACTGTACTGAAATGGCCCCCACAGTCACCAGATCTCAACCCAATACAGCATCTTTGGGATGTGGTGGAACGGGAGCTTCGTGCCCTGGATGTGCATCCCACAAATCTCCATGAACTGCAAGATGCTATCCTATCAATATGGGCCAACATTTCTAAAGAATGCTTTCAGCACCTTGTTGAATCAATGCCATGTAGAATTAAGGCAGTTCTGAAGGCGAAAGGGGGTCAAACACAGTATTAGTATGGTGTTCCTAATAATCCTTTAGGGTGAGTGTATGTACAAATACTATTGTTGAAGAGACGAGACCGTTTGTGGCCGATGCAATAAGTGAAAGGACTGCCATATCATTTCTAAAAGATTAATTTGCTTATTAGCATATACAGTGGATATAAAAAGTCTACACACCCCTGTTAAAATGCCAAGTTCTTGTGATGTAAAAGAATAAGATGAAGATAAATCATGTCAGAACTTTTTTCACCTTTAATGCGACCTATAATGTAAACAATTCAATTTAAAAACAAACTGAAATCTTTGTGGGGGAAAAATAAAATACTAAAACTCACAATAACCATGTTGCATAAGTGTGCACACCCTTAAACTAATACTTTTTTACCTTTTGAATTTATTACAGCACTCAGTCTTTTTTGGTAGGAGTCTATTAGCATGGCACATCTTGATGTGGCATTATTTACCCACTCTTCTTTGGTAAATAAGCTTAAGAAAAACAGCCCCAAAGCATGATGCTGCCACCACCATGCTTCACTGTGTGTTGGGTGTTCTTTAGGTGATGTGCAGAGTTGTATTTACGCCAAACATACCTTTTGGAATTGTGGCCAAAAAGTTCAATCTTGGTTTCATCAGATCATAACACATTTTCCCACGTGCTTTTGGGGGACTTGATGTTTGTTTTTGTAAACTTCAGCCGGGCTTGGGAGTTTTTCTTTGTAAGGAAAGGCTTTCCATCATGCCCCCCTACCCCATAGCCCATTCATATTAAGAATATTGGAGATTGTTGTCACACAGCCAGTACTTGCCCGAAATTCCTGCAGTTCCTTTAATGTTGCAGTAGGCCTCTTGGAAGCCTCCCTGACCAGTTTTCTTCTCGTCTTTTCATAAATCTTGGAGGGACATCCAGTTCTTGGTAATGTCTCTTTTGTGCCATATATCTTGATGATGACTGTCTTCACTGTGTTCCATGGTATATCTAAGGCTTTGGAGATTTTTTTGTACCCTTCTCCTGACTGATATCTTTCAACAATGAGATCCCTCTGATGCTTTGGAAGCTCTTGGTGGACTATGACTTTTGCTCTGAGATACAACTAATACAATGTCAGGAAAATCCTACTAGAACAGCTGATCTTTATTTGTGATTATTCAGAGTCACTTTAAATGATGGCAGGTGTGCAATGACTTCTATTTAACATGAGTTTGAATGTGATTGGTTAATTCTGAACACAGCCACATTCCCAGTAATAAGAGGGTGTGCACACTTATGCAACCAGTTTATTATTTTTCATTTTTCACCCTCAAAAATGTCAGTTTGTTTTTCAATTGAGTTGTTCACATTATAGGTCACCTTAAAAGTGGAAAAAGTTCTGACATGATTTATCTTTGTCTCATTCTTATCTTTGTCTCAAAAACCTGGCCTTTTCACAGGGGTGTGTAGACTATTTATATCCACTGTATTTTAATCCATCAACTGTATCTCTTGAACTGCTAGATACACCAAACCCACTTTTGCCTGAATCCATCCACACCTACTTTTCAATTGTAACCAGTCACAATTATTACTACTATAGGCCACTACCTTGAATGTTATTTCCGTAAATAGTTTAAAACAAAAAATTCTCTAGTAATGTTTTTCAGTCTTTCTGCTGTGTATTATCTATTGCGCCAATGCAACTGCAAACTTGTTTAATTGTCTGCTTGGTTTATTGGCTATGGTGCAGGTTCTAGCCACCAGCTGCAGAAGCCAAAATTAAATTGGCTTGAGAAGGCCAGGCAGTGGCTGTAAGATTAACCCCTAGCCTACTCCTCAAACTTGTCCTCTGTATTTTATTATTTGGGCAGACATAGGTTACCAGTTGAGCCTCTTCATGAGCATTTTAATAATATAAGGGGTTAACGAAGAGACTTCCTGTGTTGGCCACCATCCCAGAACAGGACATGTCTGAAGAGGTGCAGGCATGGAAAACATCTGTGTGGCAGATATTGTGAAACAGACACACAGAAAAACACTTAATTTTCTGTATATTTTCCAATTTGACACTGTAAAGCTGAATAATGTAAACTCCATGATGTTTTAACTGTAGTACAATTTTGACTACTGAATTATACTAAAGTTATACAGTGCCTTTAGAAAGTTTCAGACCTCTTCACATATTCCACATTTTATAATGTTATGCTCTTATTCTAAAATGGATTGAACTGATTTTTTTTTTGCTCATCAATCTACACACAGTACCCCATAATGACAGAGCCAATAGAAGTTTATAGAAATTTCTGAAAATGCACAAAAATATCATATTTATGTACATACTCAGACTCTTTGTTTTGACATTCATATTTGAGCTCCGGCACATCCTGTTTCAGTTGATCATCCTTGAGATGATCTAGTCCACCTATGGGAAATTGAATTGATTGGAAATGTTTTGAAATGGCATACACCTGGAACTCTGGAGCTCTGCCTGAGTGACCATCAGGTTCTAGGTCACCTCCCTGACCAAGGCCCTTCGCCCCCGTTTGCTCAGTATTCCTGGGCTCTTGGAGGCCTTCAGTGCGGCAGATACTTTTTGGTACCCTTCCCGAGATCTGTGCCTCGACCAATCCTTTCTCGGAGCTCTACATCCAGTTTGTTCAACTTGGCTGTTTTCTTTTCTGAAAATTGCTGTCAACCATGCAACCTTCTATTGAAAGTTGTGTGCCTTTCCAAATCCTCTTCAACCAATTTAATTTACCATAGGTGGAAACACCTCACGATTGGTGAGAACAAAAATCATTGTAATCCATTTCAATTCTTATTAATAAATAATTTAGTAATAACAGCACATTATGCACACAGCCCACCCATTTCTAGGTGCCATAAATATTTAGACAATGGCTTCATAGTTGCTTTTTGCCGGACCATGTAAACAGAGCCAGCTAAAAAGAGCAAATGTCTCATACTGACTGAGTGCGTCACTGACTGCCTACCCCTTGTTAAATAGCGTAGTGGTTAGAGAAGTGGATTTGTGAACTAGAGGTCCCAAGTTCGTGTCTCCTCACAGGCGGAGCGATGTACACATTGTGAATTATTCACTATTGACGGTTATATTGGGACTGTTTCTAGCATGGAATCGTTCATCTTCAGTCTCGCTAGCGATTGCTCAGTTCTTCTTATATACAGCCTTTCACATGGGTGACCCATGTTTGAATCTCAAGGTGTCAACTTGTTCTATTGCAGGCCAGCAGAACTAGGCTTGCCTGTTTTCTCGTAATTAGTCCTGTGTGTTTATTTGCATTTTTAGTGCATGCATTGTCTAGTCCTGATTTGCATCTGTCTAGGCTTTGCATCTGGAATCTGTTTCTGGTCTCTGAGAACATGAGGGCCAGTCTTCTCTCATGTTATTAACAGACGTGGCTATAATGTGTAAATTGATGTATGCATGAAGAAATGTGTCCCTTTCACATACATATACACCCAAATGTCTATATAGGTTGGTAACCCTGTTTGGGAGCAAAGGTAAATGACTTGAATTGAAAGCTAAATCCCTATAAAACTTTACTGCTCTTTTCTGTTGGAGAGATTTATTTTTATTTTTATTCATCATTCACACACACATTTCTGTGTGTGTGAGTGTGCGTCATTCTCTTTCTATGTTTCAAGGGCTTGTTGAATAATGTGTTATGTGGTGTGTAACAGGCTCCCTCTGTTTTTTAATGCATGAGTTGCTGGACAAAGTGTGGTGTGCCACACTAGATGCCTGCTGATAGAATGGTACCCTGGAGCAGTCAACTAAATGAAAATCACAACACTTCAGAACAGCTATGGAAAAACAGCTGTTCCACATAAGCAGTTCTGTGGAGAGAAACTAACTTTAAAGTGTAGACACTAGTGTTCTGTACTTTACAGTAGAATCAGAAAAGGTTGAAGTACACTGAAGGATCAGTAAATTGGATTCACAGAATCACAAGCTGCTCTGTCTTACTCATTCTCCTCTCTGTCCTGATGCTAACATGTTGACGATGTTTAAAGGTGTTTCGGATTACAGTGGAGCGGATTCTCAGTAGAGACTGAGACGGGGTTGTGCAGAGTAGTGCCCTTGAGGTAATTACTGGGTGGGGTGGATGTAGTTTACTTCACTCTGCCTAACCTACTGTACCCACTCCTCTGCTCCCAATGGGACTGACTCTCATAACTGTTGGAATCACAGAAGCCTCTCTTTGTCACACCCCCCCCCTTCCCCCACGCATTGTGGCTGTCAGGATCCAGTGGAGACTGTATTGGTAATTAACTATGCTAATGAACTATTCTATCTGCAATCCACTAATTAATACCTTCTTAAATGCTTTTGCTATCCTGCTACAGAACTGAAATTGTCGAAGATAGAAAATGTACACAAGACAATCAAACATATGAGATTGTGTAAGCTGAGTTACACTAAGGTGGGTCAACTAGCTTAATCTTAAATAATTCTGAAGCCCTTATTCAAACCATTTCATGTGTGGTAGTGTAATAACCTAAACCGATGAAAGCAAGCATGGATTGCAAGTTTATTTGTATAGCACAATTCATACATAGAAGCAATTCAGTGTCCTTTACAAAGAAGAAGAAGAAATATAAAAATACAATAGCATAAAAACAAATACACAAATGAAAACATCAAAACAACATCAAAATAAGAAAACAGAATAAGAAAATAGAAACAGAAAAAAACAGGATAAAAACATAGGAAGCTATAAAAGCTGTAAGGCTAAACAGAGTGGTTAATTTTAAGCGCTCAGTCATAGGTGCATGACAAAATAAGTGTTTTTAACCTGGATTTAAAAATGTATACGTTTGGGGCACGTCTAAGATCTTCTGGTAGTTTATTCCAGTTGTGTGCAGTATAACTTCCAAACGCAGCTTTACCATGTTTAGTTTGGACTGGGCTCTACTAGCTGACCTGTGTTCATGGATTTAAGAGCCCTGCTCGGTTTATATTCTTCAAACATATCAGAAATGTATTCAGGGTCTAAACCATTCAGTGATTTATAGACTGAAAGCACCACTTTAAAATCTATTCTGTAACTGACTGGAACCCAGTGCAACGATTTAAGAACTGGAATGATGTGCTCTGTTCTCTTGGTCCTGGTTAACATTCTAGCAGCAGCATTCTGAATGAGCTGCAGCTGTTTTACAGTCTTTTTGGGGAGTCCAGTTAAGAGGCCATTACAGTAGTCAACCCTACTAGAGATAAAAGCATGGATGAGCTTCTCTTGGTCTTTTTGGGACACCAAGCCCTTGATTCATGCTATATTTTTAAGATGATAGAATGCTGTTTTGGTGACTGCTTTGATATGACTGTTAAATGTGTCTATCAGAACACCAAAATTACGCACTTGGTCCCTGGTTTTTAGGGCCCGAGAATCCAGTTCTTTATTAACACTGTTTCTTTTATTTTTGTCACCAAACACAATAATCTCTGTTTTATCTTTGTTTAATTGTAGACAATTTTGGTTCATCCAGGTATTTATGTGCTCTATACAGTGACACAGTGAGTCTATTGAGCTGTTGTTGTATGGTTCGAAAACCATGTATATTTGAGTATCCTCTGCATAGCTGTGGTAGTTAATATTGTTGTTCTGTAGAATTTGACTCAGAGGTAGCATATATAGGGTTTGAACAGAAGCGGTCCGATAACTGATCTATGGACCTGTCCGTCTGATGAGTGGACAGAACTGGGTGAACAAAAAAAGTGTATGTTTCTCTGAGAATATGGAAGGTTGAGTCAGTGGTGTAGTTTAAAGGCAGAAGGAATTAACAGTTTGCCAGATTATGGATTTGTCAGGGTAAGAGAGCACAATGGGGAACCCCAGGCCAACAGGATGTTCACCGCAACGGAATGGTAACCTGTCTTTCCCGCACAGCTTTACTGCATTACATGCAGAAATGTACAAACGGATGCACGCACACTCAGAAAAATGAGTTGAGTGGTTTCCTGCTCAGGAAAACACATATGCTGTCTTCATTTTACTCACATCCTCTCCCCAAGTCTTTCACCTGCTTTCTAGGCATTTTTTTACTTTCATTTCATGCAAACGTCTTTGCAAAATTTCCCTTTAATGTCTGTGAAGTAACCTTACCTTGCTCTTTCATGGTACATTGATGTTCTCTTGCCAAGGCTATCCTTGTAAAGGAAGATTGGCTCTAAATGGACCTTTCTGCTTAAAATTAGTAAGTGATTAAGAGAAAGTATTGGAAATAACAACCTGATTTTGATCATGCTTACTTCCGTTATTAGTACTTTCATGTGAAATTATTGGTTCTTATTTTCATGACCTTTAGACTAATGAAAAATGATCCAATCTGGATTTGCTTAAGTCCAGTATTTCACCATCTTCTTCTCACTCATTGTCCAATATGCTGCATTATTGACATAAGTACCACACTCACATCTGCCAGCTAGCCAATCAGTCAGCCAGCTTGCCAGTCAGCCAGCCAGTGACCTGGATAATGCACTCCATTCATCTCCCAGACCATTTTTACTCATTCTCTAACTTTCGCTTCTCCTCTAATTGAGAAGTGTAATTTGATGGCACTGGTAACAGAGTTAGAAAGCAATTAGCATCCGACCCGTCTGCACAAATGGCAAAGAGGGCCCACCTGTGGGTCACTTTTTAATTTGGTGGAGTGCTGAGTGCAAGGACCCCAGCTTTGATATACTCAGTAGATGGTAAATCCTGTTAGCAATAATGCCAAAAACTCCCCTGGGGACCAATTTCCATTGAATCCCCTGGTTAGACACACCACGTTGTGCAACAAATTATTAGGGTGTCATCTGGACCAGGATTAAAAATACCTGACTCCTTGGAGAGAGGGATGAGAGGAGATGGAGGGAGGTTTAATTAAGGAGGCTGATCCGTGCTGTTTGTTGTAGAACTAATTGTCTGTGCCCCTGAGGAGAACTTTCCTCAAGGAGCCTCCCTAATTACACTGGAAACAATAAATCCTCATATATCTTATATGGTGGAGACCACTGCTCTATCCAACAATGCGAATAGAAATGCAAATGTACTTTTGTTAGATATTTTAGTAAATATAAAATGCACTCTGTCAGTCAATTATTGTAAGGTGACAAAAAACATGATAAATATATAGCTTGCATAGGTATTCAGCCCCTACACATTAATGTTTGGTAAAGACCCTTTTCGCTGCAATCACAGCTTTTAGTCTTTTGGTATGTACCGGCTTTGTACACAGTGTCCAGTGATTTTGGCCAAATCGTCTAGGCAGATTTGCTCTGAGTGGTTTTGCTTGGTTGGATGTTGCTGGTGAACTGCAAAGTTCAAATAGTGCCACAGATTCTCAATGGGTTTAAGATCAGGACTTTGACTGGGTTATTTAGGGCCCTATGTTGTCCGCAGTGCAAAAAACGTGGACAGAATTATGGAATCTGGTGATAAAAATGTATTCATAAAAATTGTCCATAATTTGGCTGAAATGTATTTAAAAATCTCAAGTAGGCCTAATTATTGTAGTAACCTAAATGATTTCATAATTGTAAAATTACAGATGTGTAGGCCTAGAGAAACAATTCAGTTTTCAACTTACTGTGCGTCCCCCTGACAACTTGACTGTCACTGAGAAACAGTCGTCAAAAAACCTAAAGATTTTGAACTGAACTGCTGAATTCGGAGCCGAGCAATACGGTAAGGCAATAAGCTATTTTGCAAATTCTGTCAACATACTAGGTTTTTGATTGGACCCGTAAAAATATGTGATGACCACTTAATGTCTAATGCCCATGTGAAGGACAAAGAAAAGCATCATGCTAACCGAAACACGTCTCTTCACAGACCAGTACTACAGCAAGCACATCAGCAGATTCAAGACGAGGATTTATTCAGGAAGTTGTGGCTGTTTCCCTAGTCTGACATCCCTAGAAGAGCTAAGAAAGCTACGGCCATTTCTGCTGAAGCATTACCTACAGGGAGAACTTAAGTGTTGCCCGAAAATGAGAGCAGCCTGCGTCAAACTCACTTACCCCGTGTGTTCAACCAACTTCTGAACAGCCTATTCAAATATTGCGATGCATATTGTCAGCAGCTGTCTGCCTCTCCATCTGGTTAACTATCGCTGTACCTGCACCTGATTGTGTTTACAACTTACAAATTTAAATAACTTGCCTTGATAAAACAATTGTGCAATGCAGTGTTGCATCATTAATCAATCAATCAATTTATTTATTTATAAAGCCCTTTTTATACAGCAGTTGTCAAAAAGTGCTTTACAGAGACACCCGGCCTTAAACCCCAAGGAGCAAACAACAATAGTGTTGAATTTCAGTGGCTAGGAAAAACTCCCTAAGAAGGTCGAATTTTAGGAAGAAACCTAGAGAGGACCCCGGCTCAGAGGGGTGACCAGTCCTCTTCTGGCTGTGCCGGGTGAGATATTAAGAGTCCAATTGGAATAATAAATACATTTCTCTGGGCTAAATCCAGAGTCTATTTGATTTTAGACTAGGTCAGAAATATGACCAGGTGGACAAGGACAGGGACAGCAACGGGCCTCCCAAACCAGGTAATCCGCAGGTGTGGACCAGGACCTCATCTCCTCCTAATATTTTAAACTGGAGGAGACTGAGAAAAGTTAGTAGTGCATTCCTCATATCCCCCAGCACAATAATATAGCAGCGTAACACCTTACAAATATACAACTTTACAAAGTTATATCTTATTAAATTGTCAAAGATTTATTAATTCACATTATTAGACACTAGATGATAACATTTCCGTCAATCGTAAAACACAGAATTCAGAAAAATTACAACGGAAAAAATAGAATTTGGGAAAATATTATACAGAATTAGTAAAAACCAGAAAAGGAACCAGGCAAGCCTTGTTCAGCCGGCCCACAATTAATATGTTATTACCCTCACTGGAATCATACCCAAGTTGCCCATGCGAGTGGCTCTGTCTTTAACCACTACACCACAAGGCAATATGTTTGCCCAGTGTCTGTATAACATCTCGACATTAGATCATTTCATCACATATTAACATCCCGCCACATTTAAAATGTTTTTTATTAAGTTTACCTCCACCACAAACAGCATCTATGAACTGTATTGCTTTTTCCACTGGCCGTTTTAACAGCTTATTAGCCAGTAATAGACTAGTATCTTACTTACTACTTGGAATAGTCCTAAGATTTGAGAAATTTCTAGCGAGTCTGAATATAAACTTAACACAGCCAAAGCTATTAAATGGCACAAAACTTTCATTTTTCTTTCATTCGTGAATGACATTGATACAATAACTATCAGTATATGTGATAGCCACTGAAGGTTGTAGCCGGTACAGTTTTTATCTATCCGGAACAAATCCTAATGCGTAATTTGCTTTGACTCTAACAAGATTCAAATGCGGGACCTATTGGTTGCAGGGCCGCGTCTCTAACCACTACGCTTTTTAACAAGAGCGAGTCAGTCAGTCAGTCAGTCAGTGACATTCACTTTTCTAGACCTGCTCTGCTTACGCGGTCCGGCAAAACCAATAGGTCCCGCATTTGAATCTTGTTAGAGTCCGGCCCTGGTTACTGTAGGACATTCATGTTTTTGCTCTTGAGCGACTCCAATGTTGCTATTGCCTTGTGCTTGGGATCACTTTCCTGTTGGATTTCTTATTTATACATTTCTTGCTGATTTAAGCAGGTTCTCATGCAGTACTTCCCTATTTTTATTCCATCTATTAAACTTTTAATCTTCCTAAGTTGTCCATTCCGTGCTCATCAAATTAACACTGAATGCTAACAGATGTGTTCTTAGTAACACTGCGCCAAGTACTTGGGCAAAGGAAGTATTTATATGAACATGAAAATATTTTTTATTATCTATGATCACAAGAAACAATATTTGCAGCTACAGCATATCTCTTTGTCATTCTAACAACTCTGTTGACTAGTTTGGTTGTCTCTAAAGGAATGGGTGAGTCAAGCTTGTAGGTCAAGCTTGAAGCCACATAGAATGGTTTGCGCCTCTAAAAAGTGAAAAATACCCATAGCCATACTTAGGTTTATGTCATGTAATTAATTTAATATCATTATCATTCATTTGCTTTGAATTGCATGAAGGATCAGCAATGCACTCTGAGGCTCTGTGATCCGCTCTGAATGCAAACTTGAGTTATAGGCTTTACAGGCACTCAAAGTGCACTTCTGGGTTTTCCAATCAGAAGTGTCCAGTGGAGTCAAACAGATTTATAGATAAGAGTATAACGAGATCGTCACACTTTTAGTTCTTAGCGTACTTAACTGTTAAAAACAGAAAAACAATACTCTTTGAGCGACATATAGTGCTTCAAGTTTTGTCTTGAATGTCTTATGTTAGTCTTAACTGACCACAAAATTGCAGCTGGGTCACTTATGCTTTGAGCTTTTTGCTATGCAGTTCAACACTGAGAGACATCATGCTGCTAATTAGATAATATATAACGAACAAATCAAGCTAGCCAAGTAGCCCTGCTGCCCCAAGTAAAACCTAACATTGTATATCAGGTTACTACAGTAGCCTCTTTACTTGTGTGTTACGACCAGCGCTAGACATTATCACTAGCCACCCTTTTGTTGTTGGGAAATTATGTTTTATTTGTTTATCAGTGCTACATTGTAGCCTGTCTCACTGTCTCATGCCCTGTTGTCCATGTCCATGTGAGCAGCTAATGCACGCTGCAATGTCCTCCCTAATATCAACCAAAATATATAAGCAATATATTTATTCTTAACATAGACCTATTAGCATGTTATTTAAAAAGAAACATGAAATCACTCATCAGCTATATAGCAGCCAATATTATTGTTGTCTATTTTCGTTGTTAAGCTATATTCTTGTTAATATAAACTTGCATAAAAAAGAAACAGAGCTGTTGATATTACAGCCTTGTCACGTAATTTTTTCCTCCATCCTTGCCGTGACGCCATATCGTTAATCTCCCTCTCTCGACCGCCTTCATCTGTACTAGGCTCTGCTGCTGTCGCTGATCCAAAGTCGGGAGGTATTTATATTCTTAGTGACTTAAATATGTTAATTGTATATGTTTTTCACTGTGTATTGCATATATAGCCCAATGTTTTTGGTGGCAGTACACACCCTTATCTGATTATCTTTTCACCAGTCATCTTCATTTGTCTCGCAATCTCTTTTTAAATAAATCTGTAATTGTAGGCTATACCAGTAGTCACCTGAAAAGTTTTTTTTAAATGTATGTGGCCCTGGTTACGACCATCAATTAAAACTGTTTAATAATTAGTAGCATTAACATAAGGGCATGACACCATCCAACTTAACAAACGTTTTAGTTACAAACAAACAGCTGCCTTCACTGCTGTTTTTCTTAGTGTGTAAAACATATTAAGTGCCAGTCAAAAGTTTGGACACACCCATTGAGTAGTCCATCTAAGCCCATTCCCCCATTTGACTTGTCTGGAGAGATTCAGAGGTACATTTTCTCAATATAGCATTGGAGAGTAGGTACTGTATTACATTATGTTATTAATTGTGTTTACTCGTCATTAATCTATGAATCCTGCCTAACAGCTAGTTAGTAGGCTACACAACTGGTAATATAAGGAATGCACTGTTCTTGTTGGAAATTTGAATTTCTCTCCTTGCATCCCTACAAAAACATATCAAACGAGGCCAACTCCCCTAACTCTGACCTTATTCTCCATCTGCTCCAGATGCTGTGTGTGTGCGATTCCAGGTGCTAACACCTTGCTTGTAGCATGGTAAGTTGTCATTATTTAATGTTTTTAAAGTTAAGCATTAATATCATCGCCAGCCTTGTTTGCAC
This sequence comes from Esox lucius, assembly GCF_011004845.1. Classification (NCBI taxonomy): domain Eukaryota; kingdom Metazoa; phylum Chordata; class Actinopteri; order Esociformes; family Esocidae; genus Esox; species Esox lucius. Next base: position 19,851,928 of record NC_047570.1, on the reverse strand, counting down.
CAAAACATATTATATTCTAATAGCAACTTCCATGCTCTGCATACATTACAGATCTCCCCTGATGAATATTTTCTTTAAAACATCTCTAGCCACCCTGCCTACCTTATGCTATTGCTTATTATTCAAGTAGCCTACCGTTCCTTATGCATTTGGTTGAATTTGGGAAACTGCCAATGAAAACTCAAGTATTTTGCTGTGGCCAATCATCCACCAGGAAAGCTACTGTTTACCTGAACCCCATTCTAACCCCATTTCAGCCTAATCATCAAAGGACAATACCTTAGGTGTGATTCAGTGTTGGATCAAATGCCTGCACACCCAGCAGCTTTCCAGATAACAGGGCTGATATGTGTTTTATACAGTAGCCTAACATAGCAGTTAGCATAATTGGTGCTCTGAAGAAGAGCCCAGTGGTATGAGATGGTAGAACTATGCGGGACCAACATATAAGGGCCATAACAATCTGATCTATTGGAATGGCTTAGAAAAAGAATGGCTGTAATTATTTAATTATAAGTCAAACACTGTTCATAGTTTGCAGTAAAACACAGCATGTCTTTTACATAATGCACTGCTTTTTAAACAGGAAAGCGTGCGTTCAGAGCCAATTTTAATACATTCTAAAATTGTGATTAATCACGATTAACTACAGAAGATCATTTGATTAATCATCATTCATTATTTTAAAACGACGGCATTAATAAGAATAGTTCCAAAGGTTAATTACGATACCCTGATTATTCCACAGTGTTTACAGCTTATTGGATGCTGGGTATTCATGCTCAGTTCAGTGGTGTAGCTGTGGGCAGTGCAGGGGGCGCGGCTGCACCAGAGTCCGCGATGTGTCGGTTGGGGGTCCACGGTGGGCAGGGGGGCCGTGGTGGGTCAGGGGTCCATGCTTGTCCTGTATATTAAATAGTTGTGTTTATATTTATTTGATATTGTGTTGTTCTATGTGGTTTTTACATTCAGACGTCAGCTGTGAGGTTAATCTACGCCAGGATCAGTGTTACATCGTAATTTTCCGTCCCGGGTGGGGGGTGGGTTGGGGGCCACCACAGCCCGGCGTCATCACGCTACGCCACTGGCTAAGCTTTAGCACGATGCACTGATATGATATTTCACAATCTTAAGACGATAATAAGCCTAGTCCTAGACAAAAATAATATTCAAATGAGCATGATTTTTTTGTACAAGACTAGAGTGTATGGGTTTGAGACCCCTGTGGCATTACTGTGAATCTGTTTTCTTTTCATCCTCAGTTCACCTCACACTAGATGCTCTCCTGATTATTCCTCCCTACTTTCTGATTAATGAGACCTAGCTGAGTTTGTCTGTATGTGTGTCTGTGAAGATGTGTGACTAGATCACAGCATTTCAAGACTGTGCTCATTTCTTTAGTCGGGTGCTGCACCAGCTTGGGACACAGCAAGTAACACAGTGCTTAGCAGTAACTAAACACTACTTTGAGTGGCCGGGTGGAAGCACCTAAAAAAGGTGCATTTATTTGGCTATAATTTATGTTCCAAGACAGTGTTAGTGACTTCAACATCTGCTGCAGAGTTAGAGGGGATTGGGAGTGTCGGGAGAGGGGATTGTTTCAAAGAGGTAAAACCATACCAGCTCTCCCTTTTTGCCCTCTGTCTTTACACAGAGGGCCAAAGCAAGGATAGGGTGGCACCACAAGAGTGGGAGTGATGCATTCACAGTCTCACAGACGGTGAACAAATGTTCTTTTGAGGCGACGTTGCAGAAGACCTCTTGCGTGTCCCAGCAGTGGGCTGGCCTGCTGCAGAGGGCTGAGAGAATGAGGAAAACCAACAGAACCTCTGAGAAAAGGCTGCTGATAGTAGAGCATATTGCAACACGGTGGGAGGTCAACCACTGTACGTATCTATCCCCCTGCTTCAAAGACGTTTTCCTCATTTTTCAGTGACTACGCAACTTGCCAAATCATTTTACATATTCATCACTTTATTTCAGAATCTTCAGACTCAATCTCAATAGTCACATTTCATCATCACTTGAAATTCAATCTATTGTCGCTGTCATGATCAGTTCTAAGAGACTGGACATAATGGGACCTAATCACACCAGACTACCCAAAATAACCCCACACTTCCCAAAAGAGTTACATAAAATAACAAAACAAATGACAAAAAAAAAGAAACAAAAAACACTAAACTACCAAAAACAGGTATCATGATTTCACGTTCAGCCAAGTAGAATAATTTAGATATTTTATATCTTAGTATTTGTGTATTTGTTTTCTGGTAGTATTTTTGTTTTCTAAAGACAATATGGTATGTTTTATTGAAATAAATCATATACACATTGAGATATTTGTATCACCATGTTCCAATAACATCATCTGTATATTTCATTTTACCCCATATGAATCAAAATTCGAAGAATATAGATGTGATCTGTTGACATTTTTAACATTGCAATGAGATGTTTTGAAACAAATACAATTGTCAAGTGTTAACATTTTATTGAATAACTAAGATTATTTGTTCTTTTGAGTAGTTATATATTTTGGGATATCTTTTGCATTTTTGTGTTCTTTTCATTGGTGTTATATTATTTTGGAAGAGGTTTTGTGTTCTTTTAGTTGTGCAACAATGCACAACTGAAATGACACCTGTGCTGTAGAAACTAAGCACTTGTCCAGACTCATTAAGCTTGTTTCCTAACCCCATTGCAGATGCATTAACGTTGCATATATGTATATACATACATAACAAACTTTGAAAACCTTTAAGAAATGAAAAGATTTTGGGAAACAAAAATTGCATTATATAGCGTAATATGCTATATATTAGAGTGGATTTGGAAAGTATTCACACCCCTTCATTACTTCCACCTTTTGTAATGTTACAGGCTTATTGTGAAATTAATTATATGGATTTTTTTTCATTCATCAATCTACACACAATACCCCGTGCTGTTCACAAATGAATGAAAACATATCACATTTATGTAGGTATTCAGATCATTTGCTATGACACTTGAAATTGAGCTTAGGTGCATCCCATTTTCATTGATCATCTGTTAACAACAAAACTTTCTGCTTTAATAAACAGGGCATTGATTTTGAAGAGTCATGCTTTCTCCCTGTCAGCTGCAGTGTGTGGATTGGCAAATATTTTTTCGACCAAATCAAATTGAGCCCTTTGCATGTGTAATTGGGAGAAGAGGAGAGCAATTCATTGTCATAATTCGAGGGATACAAGAGAAGAGTATCACACATCAAATGGCCTCCAATCTACCCCGACCAACATCACATGGTATCCGTTAATGTCCTCTACATATCTGTCCTCCTTCTCTCTATCTTTCTCTCTCTCTCTTCCTCTCCCGACTTTCACCCTCAATTTCAGGTCTATTTCATTAACGTGAGAACTGAGATAAATAAGGACCCATTCAGTGCACTTTAATAATAAGATTAGACCAGGAGCACAGGGGTGTGGAAGTAGGCAGAGGGGAAGATGGCCCAGAGAGAGTTGCCCTTGTCTGGGAACAGTCATGCCCATTGTCTAGGGCAAGTAGGTGTTTTGGTCTGGAATGGCAGATCTTGTTCTATAATTGCAGAATGGAATGTGAGACTGGTTAGGGAACATGTTCTGTCTAATGGTTGTCATTGTTTCAGAAATCCTGGGAGCTAGATCCTAGTGCCACTCCAGATTCATGGCTGGCAATTTCGTTATTGATAGATTGTGTTTTTATTAGTCAATTTAGGTCACAAGAGAACCAAGACACATTCACATACACAATCATCCATGAATGTGTGGTCATGCATGTAGTATCAGAAACAGTTCTGTTATAAATGAAAAACACTTGCTTACTGTTTTATATCTAGATTGAATGGTTACCAGTATGTGCTTTGTTTTGCATGACATTTACATGAAGGAGATGAAGATGTTAATCTAAATGAAAGGTTAACTCTGTGATTAGGAAAGGGATTGCAGTTTTCTGACATGCTACCAGGAGGCTGGGTGTAGTGGTGCACCTTTCTCTTTATAATCTCTCATGCAAAACTTGTTCTCTTGAGATTCACACCCTAATCTGCATTCACTTTACATTGTGTAACAATTCCTTCTAATGTTCCATTGTATTCTATTGTGTGTGCGTTTATGATTTTTTGATGGAAGAAATTAATTATTGTAATATTATCTTGCTAAAACATATTTCATATCTTGGGTGATTGTGGGATGTAGGCCTTTACATCCCACAGCTCAAGTTTTATCTTAAAACTAGACTATTACCATTTTATTTAGATATTGTTTCAATTTGAATGCCCTAAATAATTAATTGTAATAGAGGGCATTATTCTGTTGTGTCCACAGCTACCTGAAATGACAAAATGTGTATCTCTTTCAGTCACACACAAACAAGGAGACTCATTATTCCACAGAAAATGCTCTCACGACAGAGTGCAGACTTGTCTATTCTAACCCTAACCTTTTAATGGAAAATGGTGGGACTGATTTCATAAACAAGATAGATCATGACAAAACGGTTACGGGACAGACATACAGACCGTCAGAGATTGGGAGAAAGACACAGATGCCCGCTATGCAGTGAAAGTTATGTTGTTATGTCATTCTGTCAGTCAATAAATGATCCATGTCAAATGTTTGTATTTATTTGTAGGTAGTCAATCCATCTCAAGATAGTATGGCAGAATACTAACAGGGCACACAGGGCACAGGCTTATGTGGTCCTCATCTCCAGAGTGCTCCCATTAATTGTGTTAGTCATTATCACTCAGACATCATATTAACTTGTCATAAGCAGAGTTGGGGAAAAATATCCATCCATCCATCCATCTTCTTCCGCTTATCCGGGGCCGGGTCGCGGGGGCAGCAGTCTAAGCAGGGATGCCCAGACTTCCCTCTCCCCAGACACTTCCTCTAGCTCTTCCGGGGGGACACCGAGGCGTTCCCAGGCCAGCCGGGAGACATAGTCCCTCCAGCGTGTCCTAGGTCTTCCCCGGGGTCTCCTCCCGGTGGGACGGGACCGGAACACCTTCCCAGGAAGGCGTTCCGGAGGCATCCGAAAAAGATGCCCAAGCCACCTCAGCTGACCCCTCTCGATGTGGAGGAGCAGTGGCTCTACTCTGAGCTCCTCCCGGGTGACCGAGCTTCTCACCCTATCTCTAAGGGATCGCCCAGCCACCCTGCGGAGAAAACTCATTTCGGCCGCCTGTATCCGGGATCTTGTCCTTTCGGTCATGACCCAAAGCTCATGACCATAGGTGAGAGTAGGAACGTAGATTGACTGGTAAATCGAGAGCTTCGCCTTGCGGCTCAGCTCTTTCTTCACCACGACAGACCGATACATCGACTGCATTACTGCAGAAGCTGCACCGATCCGTCTGTCAATCTCCCGTTCCATCCTTCCCTCACTCGTGAACAAGACCCCTAGATACTTAAACTCCTCCACTTGAGGCAGGCACTCTCCACCAACCTGAAGTGGGCAAGCCACCCTTTTCCGACTGAGGACCATGGCCTCGGATTTGGAGGTACTGATTTTCATCCCCACCGCTTCACACTCGGCTGCAAACCGTCCCAGTGCATGCTGAAGGTCCTGGTTAGAAGGGGCCAACACGACAACATCATCTGCAAAGAGCAGAGACGAAATCGTGTGGTCCCCAAACCTGACACCCTCCGGCCCCTGGCTGCGCCTAGAAATTCTGTCCATAAAAATTACAAACAGAACCGGTGACAAAGGGCAGCCCTGCCGGAGTCCAACATGCACTGGGAACAAGTCTGACTTACTGCCGGCAATGCGGACCAAGCTCCTGCTTCGGTTGTATAGGGACCTGACAGCCCTTAGCAAAGGACCCAGGACCCCATATTCCCCAAGCACCCTCCACAAGATGCCGCGATGTACACAGTCGAATGCCTTCTCCAAATCCACAAAACACATTTGGATTGGTTGGGCAAACTCCCATGAACCCTCCAACACCCCGTAGAGGGTATAGAGCTGGTCCAGTGTTCCACGGCCCGGACGAAAACCACACTGTTCCTCCTGAATCCGAGGTTCTACTATCGGCCGTATTCTCCTCTCCAGAACCCTGGCATAGACTTTCCCGGGCAGGCTGAGAAGTGTGATCCCCCTATAGTTGGAACACACCCTCCGGTCCCCCTTCTTAAAAAGAGGGACCACCACCCCGGTCTGCCATCCCAGAGGCACTGTCCCCGACCGCCACGCGATGTTGCACAGGCGTGTCAACCAAGACAGCCCCACAACATCCAGAGACTTGAGGTACTCAGGGCGGATCTCATCCACCCCCGGTGCCTTGCCACCGAGGAGTTTCTTGACCACCTCAGTGACTTCAGCCCGGGTGATGGACGAGTCCACCTCTGAGCCCTCATCCTCTGCTTCCTCAATGGAAGAAGTGACAGCGGGATTGAGGAGATCCTCGAAGTACTCCTTCCACCGCCCAACGACATCCTCAGTTGAGGTCAACAGCTGCCCACCTCTACTGTAAACAGCGTTGGTAGGGCACTGTTTCCCTCTCCTGAGGCGCCGGATGGTTTGCCAGAATCTCTTCGAGGCCAGCCGATAGTCCTTCTCCATGGCCTCACCGAACTCCTCCCAGGCCCGAGTTTTTGCCTCCACAACCACCCGGGCTGCAGCCCGCTTGGCCTGTCGGTACCCGTCAGCTGCCTCAGGAGTCCCACAAGCCAACCAGGCCTGATAGGACTCCTTCTTCAGCTTGACGGCATCCCTTACTTCCGGTGTCCACCACCGGGTTCGGGGATTGCCGCCTCGACAGGCACCGGAGACCTTACGGCCACAGCTCCGAGCGGCCGCTTCGACAATGGCGGTGGAGAACATGGTCCACTCGGACTCAATATCTCCAACCTCCCTCGGGATCCAGTCGAAGCTCTGCCGGAGGTGGGAGTTAAAGATCTCTCTGACAGGAGACTCGGCCAGATGTTCCCAGCAGACCCTTACAGTACGCTTGGGCCTGCCGAGTCTGTCCAGCTTCCTCCCCCGCCATCGGATCCAACTCACCACCAGGTGGTGATCAGTTGACAGCTCCGCCCCTCTCTTCACCCGAGTGTCCAAGACATACGGCCGCAGGTCAGATGAGACGACAACAAAGTCAATCATCGACCTGCGGCCTAGGGTGTCCTGGTGCCACGTGCACTGATGGACACCCTTATGCTTGAACATGGTGTTCGTTATGGACAAACTGTGACTAGCACAGAAGTCCAATAACTGAACACCACTCGGGTTCAGATCAGGGGGGCCGTTCCTCCCAATCACGCCCCTCCAGGTGTCACTGTCGTTGCCCACGTGGGCGTTGAAGTCCCCCAGTAGAACAATAGAGTCCCCAGTCGGAGCACTTTCCAGCACCCCTCCCAGAGACTCCAAGAAGGTCGGGTACTCTGCACTGCCGTTCGGCCCGTAGGCACAAACAACAGTGAGAGACCTATCCCCGACCCGTAGGCGCAGGGAAACGACCCTCTCGTTCACCGGGGTAAACTCCAACACATGGCGGCAGAGCTGGGGAGCTATGAGCAAACCCACACCAGCCCGCCGCCTCTCACCATGGGCAACTCCAGAGTGGTGAAGAGTCCATCCTCTCTCAAGGAGTGTGGTTCCAGAGCCCAAGCCGTGCGTAGAGGTGATCCCGACTACCTCTAATCGGAACCTCTCAACCTCACGCACTAACTCAGGCTCCTTCCCCGCCAGCGAGGTGACATTCCACGTCCCTAGAGCCAGTTTCCGTGTCCAGAGATCGGGTTGTCTAGGCCCCTGCCTTCGACTGCCGCCCGATCCTCTTTGCACCGGCCCCTTATGGTCCCTCCTGTGGGTGGTGAGCCCACGGGAGGGCGGCCCCACGTCACCCGTTCGGGCTGAGCCCGGCCGGGCCCCATGGGGGAAGGCCCGGCCACCAGGCGCTCGCATTCGAGCCCCAACCCCGGGCCTGGCTCCGGGGTGGGGCCCCGGCTGCGCCATACCGGGCGACGTCACGGTACTCAAAATGTTATTCTTCATTAAGGGGTTTTGAACCGCTCTTAGTCTGACCCGTCGCCTAAGACCTGTTTGCCTTGGGAGACCCTACCAGGGGCATATAGCCCCAGACAACATAGCTCCTAGGGTCACTCGGGTACTCAAACCCCTCCACCACGTTAAGGTGGCAGTTCTTGGAGGGGAAAAATATTAAAATATTAAAAGTAAAATATTGTAATCGGATTACAGATACCTTTGAAACAAATGATGATTACTTTTGGATAACTTCAGTTGAAAAAGTTAAAAAAAAGTTCATAATTTTGACACTTTGCATGTTTGAGTTCATTATTTAATGTTATAAAAACATAGTTATTTGAACCAAAATATGAATTGTGCGCCAAAGTTGTATGTGTGATCATCAAACGCGCAAAGGTGGATGCACATATACAGTTTAGTGATGGAGGAAGCGCTAGTTTAAATTTCTACGGTTTTAGTTGGTTGGATGGCTGGTAAAAACAGAGTATATCTTCGATAATATCAACCGAGTCATATAAAATATTTAGTTATCTACTCAACGCATAATTCTCAGAACAATGATAGGCAATAGGCCAACCTGGTGATATATGTTTTTCAAGTTTCAAGGTTTATTTGTCAAATGCACTGACCAACACAGCCAGGACGAGCACCGAATAACTTTTACCAGGAATTGTTTAATAAATTAGGCAACTGTTTGTTATATAGCTGTAACATGGCGCTGGGGAGAAAGGGTGTGTTGGGAAGCACTCTGCCAAAGATCCTCTGAGCCTGGGTCCTCTCTAGGTTTCTTCCTAAAATTCGGCCTTCTTAGGGAGTTTTTCCTAGCCACTGAAATTCAGCAATACTGTTGTTTGCTCCCCGGGGTTTAAGGCCGGGTGTCCGTAAAAGCACTTTGTGACAATTGCTGTTGTAAAAAGGGCTTTATAAATACATTTGATTGATTGATTGATGATTATTTGCATTTGATGCAAATCGGTCTGTACAGGTAGGCCATGTGATTCTGCTTGCTTTGCATCTCGGAAACTTGTGTTAATTGGTTATCATTGGCTGCGGACGTCATTTACTTTAAGCTAAGAGTGCAGGTTTATAATCACTATTTATTTCATTCGCGTTTTGAAAATCCATCACTTGTGGCCATAATAATCGCTGGTTACGTTCGCGCAGGTAAATCTTGCAAACGTGCATTCGGGTGCCGGTGGTTTCTCCAATGTTTTGACAATGTTGGCTGTGGAGAAAATCATCAGACTACTGCAGATTTAGTTTATGCGCGAAAAGCTACGGATATCTTAATTTTTATATACAACAATGTCAATACCCTTTTTGAGTAATTGCTATTTATTTTTCAACAATGTTTTGAAGCAATTCAAAAAACATGAATAAAACACAAATAACATAACAGGCTTAAGCAGTGGCGTTGTTAGACATGGGCGTCCGGGGCTATAGACTCAGTTCTTTTATGAATAGCCCCGGATCTCAAATGGACCAAAAATAATAGTAAAAAAAAATAAATACCCCCAATCTATTAATCTGTAATTCCGATTGCGCATTATGACAATGTAGACGTGCAGGCCGCTAGCGTGTACATCGACATTTTCGATTCAAAACCCTATACTTTCTGTCCCTGGCAGGATGGGAGGGTGGACTAAACCCCGAATGTTTTGTCAACCTAGTGACGCTTCTCGGTTTAAGCATCATTAGATTTTGGGTTATGTTCAGATAAAAAGTCAGATTCTGGAAGATCGAGATTTATTGGATTAATTGGAATGACTGAATATCTGACAGACCTTTAGCGTGAAATGTAGAGATGTAGCTCAATCATATTGAAGCAAAAAGCAATGGATTAGAAACCAATTACCAAAAGCACTGTAGCCTACACAACCCATAAGGTAAAATGCGAATTCTGTATTTGGCCAGCTATGTAAACTCTAATATTGATTGATCCCACAAAAGGTGTTCAGTTGGTTATAGGCTATTCCTATTTGTTTTCCAATGCCTCTTAATATGAAAGTAATCTAAAAGTAATTCTAAGTAACCAGTGAGTACTGAGTTTGATTAATCAAAAGGTTACATAACTGATTACAAATGTGGACAGGTAACTTGTAACTGTAACTGATTACATTTAAAACGTAACCTACCCAACCCTGGTCATAAGTAATGCAAGGATTTGACAAAAACCAAAAGTATATGTCTCAATCCATGTTTAAAGTATTGAATTGCAGGAAATTATCTAAATTGAAATGTATTCCTTCTGGTATATAAATAATAATAATTACTTGATTACATTTATCAATGCTTCATCATGGGAACATAAAAACATACAATCTATATGTAAATCCCTAATATGCTAATAGTTCCCCTGCATGCATGCAGGCTTCCACAAGTCTTTTGTTGCAACACAAAAACAAAAAGAGTTTCATTGCTTTTGAAAGTAGTAAATTATTTCCTGGTTTGTATTTGTAATTGATCTAAAACAATTTGTAGATTTAATTTTTCCCTTTGACATTAAGTATTCTTTATGTTCCTCAGTGTCAAAAACGTCTAATTAAATCCATGTTGATCTCATGTAACACAATCCATTGTGGAAAAGTCCAAAATGGGTGAGTACTTTTGAGAGCCACTTTAGGACTTTAGATTTTAATTGTATGTTTTACTGTATCCAACACATACTCACATGCATGCATAAAAAAACACAGACAGATATATACAAACATTAGGCTTTAAGTCTAGACGTTGCACTGCTTTGCCAACGGCTTTATGATTTAATGTAAAAACAGGATTGTTGCAATATAAAACAAAACATCAAAATAATCTCTACCATTCAGGTTTTTTTTTCTTAATGTGGACAATGTATTTCTCACATAAAACCATTATAATGTTCTTTATATGTCTTTAGTTTAAAAAAAAAAAAAATCATTTAATTAGGAAACAGCTGAAATTGACACTTCAGGAAATACACTACAAATGTAAATGTCCCTTCAATTAGTTAATTTAAATTAGTTTTTTTCATTTACTCTTCACACTGGGTTGTAGTGTTCATTTCTGAATAAGCTCTCAAAACTCTCTCAAATCAACATTAGGTACCTCATTCTCTGGAAAAGATTGAATGGGCTATGTTCAAAACATTTTCTCAAATTATGCTAACAATGGAGAAAGAGGACAGACAAATATTTTGCGGGTGAAAAAACTTAGACACACACCACACACACACAGCAACACACATACTGTTATTACGGATCACACCGTGACAAGTTTCTAATTTGGTTGCCTTAGTATTTTCAATTTAGTAATTAGTCCTGCATCCTAGTAGACGTTGATGACACAACCCTTAGATTATATCTGATTTAACACTCATAATGCAGATGATGTGTGGGGTGCAAACATCCACACGTTTCCATGTAGGCACAATAATTCTAGGTTCACCATTTAAGATTTGAAATGCACTGCAAATATACTCAAATGTCATCTTGGATCCAGTGATTAGTGAATTTTGAGATTAGGGATGGTGAATGACTAATAGGCTACCAGTAGACATGCATGACTAAATAGCAGTAAATGCTAATGCTCTAGAGCTTAAATTGACCTCTTGAACCATTTTTCTTTCTTTACTCAAGACACAAAGCGACTTTAAACATTTCTTTTTTCACTTCATAAAAGTTTTTCTTAATTGGCCTCTAATTGAGTAAAATGAATTCTTAGTAATGAAATATTCTTCTTAAAACATTATTGGTACCCCTGTGATTAGTCATTTGTGCATCCTCCCCTTGCCAGAGACGTTGCAGTAATGTTTGATGAGGTGGTGGAACCCACAACAAAGGATGTGAGACCATTTGTGCATACAGAATCTTTACATATTTCAGAGTCATTCGTCCCCACTTGTGAACTCTCCTCTTCAGTGCATTCCAAGGATTTTCAATGGAGTTATGGATCTGGTTGCTATCAAATTTCCCAAGATGTATAGCAAACTACAGGCTTTTACTTGATGAGATTTAGACATTTCCTCGGCAAGTCGTCCAAATAGCTTGTTGGAATTGGGCGGACATCTTTTGTAGTTTTGGAGACATGATGACCCTAAGAGTCAAACAATGTATGCAGTTCTCCAACAGTGATCCTAAGAAAATGTTTCGCCTCTTGTACATTTGTTCTGATATGGGGGGCAAAATACTTCTCCCAGATAGGTTTATTACAGCTCCAGCAAAATGTCTATTGCCTAATTTATGATGGAAATGTTTTCTCCTTGAATTTGTGTTCTCATAACTTCCCTTGCTAAATGAATGAGGGAGTCTGGCATGTGTGTCGTCTCATATTTATAACGCAGTAAAAAGTAATGGACCTCCACTTAAGATTTTCTAATGACTCAGAACCATATTTCTGTGAATAAAAAAAAACTGAAATATGTCACTTGCATAAGACTAAAAACAACACTGTTACTTTACCACTTCCCTTCACGTGTGAACCTTTAAAATTGCTGGCCTACAATCACTTTGATGGAGCTACAGCATTCACAGGCTAAGAGTGGAGTAAAGGTGCATTACTCCATATTGAAGGGTGGAAAGGAAAAACGTTTACTCAAAAAGTAAACCAGCTGAGATTATGGGGAAGGGTTTTGTGGTCAGATGAGACCAAACTGAGTGCTATTTGTGTTGCAAAACGAATGCTGCATATGTGTCAAGGCACACCATCCCTACAGTGAAGTATGGGGATGGCAGCATCATAGTGTTGGGATGCTTCCCATCAGCAGGGACTGAGCAGCTTGTTAAAATTCAAGAAAATGTTGATGGAGCAAAATTCAGGGAAATACTGTACCAGAACCTACTTCAGTCTGATAAAAAAATCTAAGCTGGGGTGGAAATTCACCTTTCAGCCAGAAAACGATCCCAAGCACCAGGAACAAAACATTAGAGTTACTAAAGATCCAAAAGGTGAATGTCCTACAGTGACCCAGTCAATAGCACAATTTGAAAATTGCATTACACAAACATTGCCCAACCATCTTTAACAACCTGGACCTAATCTACCAAGAAGAATGGACCAAAAAGCTGGTACTACCAAATATGCATGCATGGTTTCAGAATACTTATAATGGCAACATATTTAAGTATACATTTTGTATATATTTTCCAATATTAAAACAATGTCACATTGCAATTCATTCATTTGGTTGAGGGGTGACAATAATTGTATTTTGTTTATTATTTATTATTATTTTATTATCATTATTATTGCTTTTTCTTTTAATACTTTTACCTCATTTAATGGTTAGATGTCTCATATTTAAAATAATGCTGATAAAAAACAAATACAGTTTTTCTTAGCCTTTTCTTCTTATAGTCTTATCTTTCCAAATTGCATTTGATTTAACCTCAAATATTCAAAAATATTTTTCACACAAAATCTGACATACCACTTCTCCAAGAAATCTGAAAATAATAAATCATATCAAGAACTTAGTCTACTTGTAAATTATAATACACAAATGTGAAATATTTGCAAATATTGAACTTTCATTACACATTTAATTGTATGGGATTTCATTGGGGAGATTTCTTCATTCGCTTAAATTGAATACTATTAGTATATCTGGACAGTATAACTGTTCAAATTAAGGTCCCTAATTAGTTAAGAGCTCCCCTCACCTTAATCTCCAGGTCTAAATAAGACGTTCATTGAAAGGGAAAACCAAAAACCAACAGACACTAGGATCTCTGTGGAATGAGTTTGACACACTTGCCTTAAGAAAACACCCAGTGTAGGTTACACAGCTGTCTTGAAAAAACAAAACAACTTCTCTCTCTGTGTTAAAAGGGTCCACCTCCAACCAAACTGGCCCAGCCAAGCACTGTCCAACATGTTGAATGTAAAAATTATGTGAGGAGGAAATAACAGTAAATCATTTAATGACACAATAAGGGAGAGTTATTTTTAAATGGGGATTAATCAATATTCTCATGGGGCACATAAAAAAGTCTGAAAATATTTAATTCAAATCAGAGCATCTTTGTGTGTGTTAGTGTGTATGTATGAGAATGTGTGACAATATCTAAGAATGCACTGAATCTCACCTCCCAAGGCAGCTACTGAGGAGACCTTGGAAGAGATCCTAGAACAATCCTAGAGACAATCGAGGAGGCGGTACCTCCGTTTCGATGTCTTACCCACTCTCCTCATAAAAGCGGCGTTAGGGGTTATCTGTTGGATTCCAGAGTTGCGCAGCACTGCCATTAGAGGAGACCGATCTTGCAGTAAAGCCAAAATATGTTTGTATGTCTCATAGTGAGTGTTTGTTGGGCAACCCATCCCCTGCCCTAGTTCTGTCAATGGGTGTTATCAGCCTGGGTCCCATACAGGTTGTTGACACTCAGTACTGATGTCAATATGTCTATGGAATCCATCGCCAGTATCCACGGTATAAAACAGATATTAATAAACTTGACACGATTACTTCAGCCATTGTCTGAGTCACAGAAAATAATGAGAAAGTTAACAGAATGGTGAAAGTCATATAAGAACATATATGCCTGAGCCGATAGGGATTTTAATAAATTGTGTTATAACATAATTATTTCTCAGAGGCCCACTATAAGATAGTTGAATGATCTCCTAAAAGTCACAATAATTGTCCTTCTCATTTCTCATTGAGGAAATGAGTTTAGTTATTGAATGAAAAACATCCAGAGATAAAGCCAGTCATTATTCACTCATCATACATAAATATACATTAGCCGGTAAACTGTTCAGAGTTGTTGACCGTGATACTTATTTCTAATCAAGACTGACCCGTGATATGAGGCAATGGCTGCTTTCGACATGACACCCTTCAGTATCAAGTAGCAACTTTGATTAAGCAACAACAACACACATGCAGGCATCTGTGGGAGCTTTCAAGGCACGCTCTTTATCTAGCTTCCTAATCAGACCTATACTGAAAATTCAAAGTGGGTGTACAGTAAAGACACCTTCAGACTGAACCAACATTGCAATTACAGAAAAACAAAGGAGTTT
Source organism: Esox lucius (assembly GCF_011004845.1). Classification (NCBI taxonomy): domain Eukaryota; kingdom Metazoa; phylum Chordata; class Actinopteri; order Esociformes; family Esocidae; genus Esox; species Esox lucius. The sequence goes on along the minus strand of NC_047570.1, from coordinate 19,836,922 downwards.
ACCTTTCTAGTTTTTGTCAAGAATCCAATATAAATATGTCATAGCAATGTTCTACAATTCAATACTAGAGAATGACTGAACCAAAAAAAGAAATATTGTGGGTAATACACAACTCCTTTCCACTTTTTGGTCCTTGTGCTGAACAATTTAATTTGACATTTACATGTGGAGTTGTGGGCCAGGCGCACTAGAGGTATACCAAATTGCTACATGCCTGCTCCTGCCCTTTTAGGCGGAACAAATCTTTAGCAAGGGTAATGTTTTGAATGTAGAAGATAAAATTCACTACGTAACTGGAACATGATGTCAATTTACAGTACTATACAAGCAACATATGATAGCGGGAATGGCTTTTCATATTTGAGTTTTCTGCAACCCATGAATACGATATCAATGCAAGGACGATGTCATTGTCGTCAGGAGTTCATCAGTCTCATTTGCGGTTGTCTTACACTCATCAAGGTTTTGTCAATTTCATTGTTGTCAGTCTCGTTTGCAGTTGTGTCAGTCTACGTCAAATGTTGTCATTCTTTTTTTTATGATCATAACATCTACACAATATTTATGATAATGTCAGTGTGCATAATTAGCAGTCTTTCCTCTAGAATGTTGGACAATACAGGCAGACTTAGTGTGCAAATTGCTAATTGGTTAAAATAAAATCATCACGTACATGGCTCGGTTTTCCCAAACTACCTAAGCATGGTGATTTAAAGAGTGTGTCCTAAAGAGATTGGAGGACAACACAGTAGTGCACAATGAGCTACCTTTCCAGGTACAACTTCCAAGACAAATATCCAGAAACATAGCCAATGTCCCAAGACAGATATCATAGCTGAAAACAGAAATAAGTTACCAACTCCCACTTATTACTACTCATTAATAACAGTCGCCACAAAAACAGTAATCTTTTTTTTTTTAGGCCAGTTTGGAAGTAATAGCCCATCCAAGGGTTGTCCTAATCTAGATAGTGATGAAGGACTGCTGATCCACGGGTTGTGTATCTGCCTTGTTTGCAGGTTTTTTTTGTTCTGTATTAAACTTTTTTAGATAAAATAGTTTCCTTTGGACAAAATTAAAGGTGTGTTATTTTCCTTACATCATACACACAACTATTTCTAGGACAATGCACTGACAATGTTTACAGTAATGTTCTTTTAACACTGTAGCATGTTTTTATCTGGTTTTATTGTTCACTCTGATACATTTTATAAAGATCTGATTAGAATTTGATAATATGTCATTTAGTTGTTTAGACCGGTCTAAAACTGTGGGATTTGTTACATAAAATATTTTTTTTACTATGCATTTCTTGGTTAAAATATTTTTTTTACATGTCCTTTAAATACCAAACTGACAGTTATTAAACACTTATTTTACAAAGGTGGATAATTTCAGTTGGTTTTATTGTTTTTAGTGTTATGAAACTGGTCATTTCACTATACTGTTGGGCTTTCATTAAAAAAATGTGGGCGTGTACAGTAGCTTATCTTTTTATAGCCATTTCCTGATTTGTAAAGATCAGCAGCATTTTATCTCAAGTAATGTTTGTGTTCTCTGGCTTTTCCATGTTGATGGATGACTAATGAAGTAATATATTTATCAGCCTTTTCATCTAGACTCGGTCTTAATATATAGAGGAAGCATATTACACACCCTATGTTGATGCAGTGATAAAGGCATTACCCAGTTTAACTTTTGTGAACTGAGTAACTGTCAAATACAACAAATTACAGATCACAGTGTTCCACATTGCAGGATACTTAGTTACACATTTAGTGTGTAAGAATTGTTGAAGAAATGACATTTAATTTAGGAATGTTTGTGAGATGTATATAAACAGTATAAACAGTACTTCATACATCCATTGAATTATAGGGACAAAGACTACACAGATCTGCAAACCATGAAGTGGTGCACGTGTGGTGGCACACCAGGCCTTGGATCAATGGTTTTAGGTGTGCAGTGCACGCACAACTCTGAAATAATAGGCAGATGCTTTTTTTCAATAATCATTTTGCCAAAGGGCTACTTAAATGGGAAATATAGGCTGTATGCTGGAATAAGTGCATGGTAAACAGCTGCTCTTAAATAACTCTAAAACAGTTTGGAGATACACTACTGTTCAAAAGCTCGGGGTCACTTAGGAATGTCCTTGTTTTTCAATGAAGCGTATCCAATTTATCATTTGAAAAGGCTAGTTGATTATTAGAAAACCCCTTTGCAATTGTGTTAGCACCGCCGAAAACTGTTATGCTTATTAAAGAAGCAATAAAACTGTCCTTCTTTAGACTAGTTGAGTGTCTGAAATCAATTGTGGGTTCAATTACAGGCTCAAAATGTACAAAACAAAGAACAATCTTCTGAAACTTGTCAGTCTATTCTTGTTCTGAGAAATGAATGGTATTCCATGAAGGAAATTGCCAAAGAACTGAAGATGTCATACAACGTTGTGTACTGCTTCCTTCACTGAACAGCACAAACTGGCTCTAACCAGAATAGAAAGAGGTGTGGAAGGCCCAGGTGCACAACTGAGCAAGATTACAAACACATTATAGTGTTTGGTTTGAGAAAAAAGATGCCAGTCACAGGTCCTCAACTGGCAGCTTCATTAAATAGTACCTGTAAAACACCAGTTTTAATGTCAACAGTGAAGAGGCGACTCCGAGATGCTGGCCTTCTAGGCAGAGATCATCTTCTGTCCTGTGTCAATGTACTTTTGCCCATCTAAATTTTTTCTTTTTTGTCTGAGATTTTTCTTTGCAGAATGCAGTCATATGCAAATGTGGGCTATAAGGATGTTGCCATTCTTTTTTTCTTTTTTTTTAAGAATACATTTTTATTAAATATAATTCATATAATTTGTTTTACAATCAATACATTTACACATTTCAAACATGAATATGATATTGTTCTGAAGTGCAAAATACCTCAAAAGTTATTAACTACTTTCTTTTTGATAATGCATAATTGTTAGATCAACCAGCAAACACGGCTTAGTTAATTATACAATTAATCTGAAGTCATTCTATTTCATTTTTTGTCTGAACATGTTCTTACTTGTTTATTATCTCTTATCTTGTTGCACAGTCTTTAGCATTGTTTGTCTGTCCTGAAATTACTTGGTAGTAACTAGCTACTATTTGAACTGATGGCACCAGTGAAAGACAGATTACTTGGACAACGGCACAAATACCGAAAACCTTGTTGTTTTAGGGTAACAACAATGCTGAGCACTATTGGGAAGAAGGTATGTGTGGGAGAAATTCCTCATTGAAATGCATTAACTCTTAGGCACAAGACAGCAAAATGTAAAAGAAAATATTTTCAAATTTTGTTGAGTCAATGCCTCAGTTTGATGCATTTCGATTAAGATTTTTTTTTTACACTTAACTAAACACATATATCTCTAGCAGGTCACACCCCATGCACCTAACTAGGGCATAAATACCAAAGCCAACAGCACTGATGCCTGGGGTCATCCTCCTGGCCTTGATCTGACCACCATCAGTCCTCTGTCAGACACTGCTGCTTACTCCTCTGTGCTACACCCCGTATAACTTTCCCCTGAGTTCACAGAGACTGCCCTCACAATGGAGACATGGAAATGGTCACTCTGGGAATGTGTATTGCCGTCTCTGACTACCCAGTCAACCCTCTACCCCCTCGGTCCCACCTCGCTGTGTGACAGATGTATTAGGGTCATTACAGCTTGGCTGTGCCCACATTCTGGTGGCAGGGTGAACATTTTAATTCCAGTGTCTCTCTCACCAAACTGTTGATGAAATGCTGTTAGCACTTGTTGGACTTGCTGTTCATTACTGGTTACCCTATTAAGAAACATAATGCTGTATATCCAGACAACATTCAGCCAAGGGTCTATATCTGTTTCCTGCATAACCTGTGAGCTTGGAGCAGATTCTTTCAGCTATCAGACTGCTAACAGTGACTTAGATAATACATTCAGATTAAGCCGGTGTTTGTGGTTGGTGAGTGTGTTTGTGGTTGGGGTGTGTGTTTGTGGTTGGTGTGTGTGTTTGTGGTTGTTGTGTATGTGTTTGTGGTTGTTGTGTATGTGTTTGTGGTTGTGTTTGTGTGTTTGTGGTTGTTGTTGTGTGTGTGTATGTGTTTGTGGTTGTGGTGTGTGTGCATGGTTGTTGTTGTATGTGTGTGTGTGTATATGTGTTTGTGGTTGTGGTGTGTGTTTGTGGTTGTTGTTGTGTGTGTGTGTGTGTGTGTATGTGTTTGTGGTTGGTGTGTGTGTGTTTGTGGTTGTTGTGTATGTGTTTGTGGTTGTTGTTGTGTGTGTGTGTGTGTATGTGGTTGTGGTGTGTGTGCGTGGTTGTGTTTACGTGTGTGAGGATGCCTAAGTGACTGATAAAATGGCAGGTCTATGCCTTATCAGCCCCTAGCAGCCTCTTACTACTATTAGCTTAATTCCTTCTAGTCTTTCTATTACAGTCCCACAACAAACAGATCACTAACCTCTGATCTTTCCACTTATTCTCCATATTTAATGCATACTCTCCAATTTTTTTTAAATAAATATGATACAAACAATGAAGATACTTTTACATAAATCAAACATCCTGATACAAAGCAAATTTTCCACAGGAGTTAATAATGCCCTGTTAAAAGTGTTCGGTAGGTGTGAGCACACTGCAGAGATTGTAGGCCACTGTGATCACTTGACATTCGCATTTCCTAACATCGCTAACTCACCTCATGCTGTGCTCACGCTGTCTTTTGTTGATCACCAACGGCTTGTGATTGGCCTAGCTCAGATGTGACCTCTGAGACGATCAAGAAATAGGAGAAGAAACCACTAGTAAAAGTAAACAACAGAGGAGGACTTAGTATTTTCTTCTGTGTGCAAAAGGTATCTTTTACATACAGTAGTGTTCGCAGCTGAGAACGTCCAATGTGAATGTGATGACTGCTAATCAAAATGTGTCTGAGTGAAGGGCTAAAGCCTTTAACATCCAAACGCAAATCATGTGCCTATATGAGCACAACCTTCAAGGGTCCAAAAAGTTATGTGGGTGATTCAACAACTTCGAAATTTAAATCTATTGAAACATTATTCTACTGTGCCAGTATTATGATAGTCTTTGATTCATATACAAATCATTTCTGATAATGCCTGTGATTGTACTATTATGGCATATCCACACTGCAAAATCAGTACATAGTGAGTAGAGCGTGTTTTTGTTTCCACATAGATTGTTCCAGGAGGATAATGTTAATTCAAAAACAGCAGGCAATCTAATAATTAGGACAGGTAAGATATAACCTATTTGAATGTGCATGTAACGCTTTAACACTTAAAATCTGCCCTTTCGCATTTACATTGAAGAGTTGCAAATGTTTCATTTTTTGTGGTCATTTTTAACCTAAAAGCCATTCATGAGCCAAATGAGTAGACTCCTTCAGCTGAACAGAGCTAACTCACCAAACAGATGCACAATGTAGGTAAATACTTCAGTGAATGGATAAAAATATCTTTTTTGAGTTATATGGTGAATCAGTTAAAGCTACATTGTGGGATCTTGGATTCTGTGTAATGCTTTATTCCATATTTAACTCTGATTTCTGTCTTGGATAATAAAATGTTAAATGAGCCTCATGAACATAGTGAGCTTCTTCATCACGTTATACATTGTAAGATGCAAAGCCACACCCAACTTTTGGGGGAAACTCGCCAGTTTGTCCCATAGACAGCCATTCAAAATTGTGGCCTTTCAACTGTATTTGAAGGGGTCAGATAACAAATAAAATCCCCGAAAGTTGTTGTCACAGGGGTGTAACTGTAAAATACACAAACACCTAGCAGTTGGATTTTTTTGCACTACCAATTTAAAAAAACAGAACCACATAGGTGAGTGCTTGAAGGGCCAAAATTCGTAGAAACTCAGCAAATGAGTGTTATGCAGCAAAACTATTCTGGAGGTGTACCTCAAACCCCTGCCAGGCTGTCCCCCCACTTCTAAAACTAAAGCTTTGCTCTTGATTCTTATCCTCAGTTCTCTATGACTCAGTAATGGATGCTTTAACAGAACTCATACAAATTTTATAAATAATAGGGTTTTAATAGAAAAGTGTCTGCACCTGAATAACTATCTCTGCCAACTGATCTCAATTTTCCCTCCATTTTGTCCTGCAAAACTACCTTCTTTGTCCTTTTTCTTTTGATGAGAATGCTTATTGCAGTGGTGCAATAAGCATGTAGATCTCTTCCATGTAGATCTCATCCTCTACGCAATGCATCATCAATAACTTCAAAGGCACAAAAGCAGCAAAATTAGGTCCGGCACTTTGTTCTGTCATGTCTAATGAGCTTTGCCTTAGTTTGAGTATTAATCTTGCTGCAATGTTGTGGCTCAACCCCAGGGAATGCCACACTACCTTGCCAGCTTTCCATGAGCTGATTAAAGTTCCTTACAGTCAGTACAGTGTACGTGCTAGTAAATTATGTTTTATACAGTTGTTAATATGTTCATATTTCTGCGCTGTTGGAATGCTTAATAATATTACATTACAAGTGCATGACGAAAGATGATGATTGGTCATGAGCCTGCTGGGTGTAGCCAGAGCGGAGTGTTATATAATTCTCCATAGATTTTACTTTCAGATTCTTATCTCCTCCTCTTTTTAAAAATCTCTGCTAGAATCTGTCCTCTAACAATTTGGCATTGTTGCTATCAGTTACAGTTTAAACTCAAAAAATATTTAAAAGCACCACGCATGTGAATTAAACTATGTTGAAAAGCTCACTTAACAAGGTTTTGGTGTGAATAGTACCTTTTGTTGGAAATTAATCTTACAAAAACCCACTCTTCATTACTGCACACCTTGTTCCGGTCTGCTCTGTCTCCCCTAGTGAAGACGGTCCACACTCTAAAGTGATTTGTTGCGTGTTGTTGCCTGTGCGACTGATCTGCATGGAGTGTGCTGGATTTACTGTCTGGCTCTGACTATGAGGACAGTGTGCTCTGTGTTTCTTAATTTGATCATGCAGACAATAGTACCAGAAGCTCAAAAACCTTATGAACAGTGTTGTAACTGGACAGATTAGACATACATTTTATGTCAGGGATTTCTTTTTCCCATGGAGGCTATGGTTTTGCCATTCTGATATTACAATGCAAAAATGTAACAAAATGCCCCTTTAATGCAAACACACTAAACACTGTACCTGTAAAACTGTCCTACCAACACAACAACAGTTAACCATTGTTAGCAAGGCTGCTAGCTATTGTTGAACGTTCCCCTTTCCAAAACAAAAATAAAATATGACAGAAAATATCACACTCCAAATTAGGGCATTTCTGTAACTGTTTTTTAAATGTCCGAGCTTTTTTTAATTGTACATTAACATAGTTTTCAAGGCAGTGTTGTAACTGTCGTTAATGTTTGTAGAAATATATTGTGGCTCTGAATATTAATGAAAATGTGTATTACTTGTGTGAGACAAATTCAAATAATTTGCTGTACATGCACACCTGTGTGCTTAAATATTTGCTTTTCAACTAGCTTAAAGCCGGCTAATTGCCTGTGTGGTTGTGTGTGTGTGTGTGTGTGTGTGGGCATTTTATGAACTTTTGTTTGAAGATGAAGGGCCAGTGAGAAGATGTTCTTTTCCAGATAAACTTTCTGTAGTGAAAGTATACATTATTACATTATTTCCAATGTGGGAACCTCACCGTAAGGTAAAGTAATGTACAAGTAGAAAATATTGAGCACCCAACGCACTCTTTGCCAGAATGCATGTCAGATTACAGGAATCATGGCATTTTCCATTTGCTGCACATTATTATCCTGCTGTGCACACTAACCGACAGTGTCTGAACTCAGTATTAGGCAAAACATCAAGGAAGAGCGTGCCTATCGGTATGCAAATCTATGGAATGGTTTGATAGCTTGCGGTTTAGCACTTTCAAAAACAGTACTATAACATGTTTTGTGTATTGCTCTTTCACAATGAGAGACAATCATACCCTTTATTATTAAATCTCTGGGAAAATGTACTATGGATTAATTTGTGCACACATTTTAATGACATCCTACTGGAAATGTCTACTGTGTCCTTTCAAAGTGATGCACTAACAATTTCACAGTAGAATCCCCCTCCCACAATGACAAGACAAATTAGTTCTCCTTAAGTAAACAACCATGGATATAAAAGTCAATCACACACATCATGCAGACTTTGGCAAGACAGTGAAGTCAAATGGAGGAGATACGACTCAATATAGCAAAGATAGACTAGGACTCAGAACCTGTTGCTATGTGTGTTTAGAATGTCAAAATGTGTACTTTGTCCATTGACGATGACACGCAGAGTCAAAGGTGAGAGTAAATCCCTTAGCACTGATAACTACAGGATCATGCTTACAAAGAAAATCCCCCTAGCTGTTTACTCAAAATAACTGTAACGACTGATGTCAATTTTCTTTGGACTACTTATTCAAGTTGTTAGTCACTGATGCATGTCAACTATATTCACATCATTGGCTAGAAGTGAGTTTTAGAGATTACATTTATTCCTGATATACAGAACAGTTGGATGTTTTTGGGACAGATTTAAATGACACATAATAAACCAGCAAACCACTAAATGTACAAAGCATTAAAAGCCAATGTTTATGGTGGTGTTTAGCCAGCTTATGACACAATTCAAACAAACAACAAACTAAGCAAGCATGTTCATGAATAACTTCAGTAGTTTTCATTTTTATGTACATGTTTTCTATGTGAATTTATGCTTTTTCATATTTTGGTTACTATAAACATTGGTGTCAGTTGTTTGTTGGATTACTTCTAGATTTACAGGCATACATAACTTTAGAAGTTCTGTATACCTGTAATACGAAGAACTGGGGCCTGTCTGTAGGAATTCAGACACGAAAAAGCATAAATTAAATCTAAACAAAAACATTATTTCTGAAAGTATATGTTCTATGTTGTTTGTATACTGTGATCAAAGCAGGATTTAATTGTGTACATTACAATGAACTCTGTAGAGACAAGCCCATTATTTCCTAGTTAATGTTTTTCCCTTACTTATAAAACTGGTTCTGAGATATTTGCAATCTGATTGGATGAAATTGGGGTTTTAGCTTTTCACTATTCCCTGTTACAGTGGGGGAAGTCTTTGATACACTGCCGATTTTGCAGGTCTTACAAAGCATATATAAGTCAATAATTTTTATCATAGGTACTCTTCAACTGTGAGTGATGGAATCTAAAACAAAAATCCAGAAAATCACATTGTATGATTTCTAAGTAATTAATTAGCATTTTATTGCATGACATAAGTATTTGATACATCAGAAAAGCAGAACTTAACTTATTTGGTACAGAAACCTTTGTTTGCAATTACAGAGATCATAAATTTCCTGTAGATCTTGACCAGGTTTGCGCACACTGCAGCAGAGATTTTGGCCCACTCCTCCATATAGACCTTCTCCAGATCTTTCAGGTTTCGGGGCTGTCGCTGGGCAATACGGACTTTCAGCTCCCTTCAAAGATTTTCTATTGGGTTCAGGTCTGGAGACTGGCTAGGCCACTCCAGGACCTTGAGATGCTTCTTACGGAGCCACTCCTTAGTTCCCCTGGCTGTGTGTTTCGGGTCGTTGTCATGCTGGAAGACCCAGCCACAACCCATCTTCAATGCTTTTACTGAGGGAAGGAAGTTGTTGGCCAAGATCTCGCGGTACATGGCCCCATCCATCCTCCCCTCAATACGGTGCAGTCGTCCTGTCCCCTTTGCAGAAAAGCATCCCCAAAGAATGATGTTTCCACCTCCATGCTCCACGGTTGGGGTGGTGTTCTTGGGGTTGTACTCATCCTTGGCCAAAACCTCTCTGGTTTTGGCCATTGTGGGGAGGTTGGAGTCTGTTTCATTGAGTAAGTGGACAGGTGTCTTTTATACAGGTAACGAGTTCAAACAGGTGCAGTTAATACAGGTAATGAGTGTAGAACAGGAGGGTCTTCTTAAATAAAAATTAACAGGTCTGTGAGAGATGGAATTCTTACTGGTTGGTAGGTAATCAAATACTTATGTCATGCAATAAAATGCAAATTAATTATTTATCGTACAATGTGATTTCCTGGATTTTTGTTTTAGATTCCGTCTCTCACAGTTGAAGTGTACCTATCATAAAAATTACAGACCTCTACATGCTTTGTAAGTAGGAAAACCTGCAAAATCGGCAGTGTATCAAATACTTGTTCTCTCCACTGTATCTGTCTAAAGTAGCCTAATCACTGAGTGGTAATGTGAAAATATAAATACGCCAATTTTACATGGCCAAAAAACGAAATAAAAAAACTGGCAGACAACTTCAGTATAGAATTGGAAATGTGGACATTATTTAGAATTTTCTTAAGTCTGCAACCCACAGACATCATTAGATGCTGGGTATCTTTCCTGGTGGTGCAGCCAACTAGGAGGAGGAGGGATAATGGTCTGGGGCTGTGTTTATGCACGTATTACAAAAGCATGGCTCCTTAGTGAAAGAGTCTGGGTGCTAAACTGGCCTGCCTGCAGTCCAGACCTGTCACCCATTGAAAACATTTGGCGCGTCATGAAATGGAAAATACGACAAAGGAGAGACCCTGAACTGTTGAGCAGCTGAAAGCCTATATCGAGCAAGAATTTGAATTTCACTTTCAAAACCACTGCATTTGGTCTCCTCAGTTCCCAAATGCTTACAGAGTATTGTTAAAAGACGAGGTGATGCACCACAGTCGTAAACATGCCCCTGTCCCAACTTTTTTGAAATGTGTTGCAGGCATCGAATTCAAAATGGCCATGTATTTTTCCAAAAAGAGTCAAATTTCTCAGTTTCAACATTTGATATGTTGTTCAGATGGGTTACGCACCTCAGCAAACAAAACAAAAAATAGGAGGGCTGCTGTGACAGTGGCAGAATTCAACCAAAGTATTTGCCACGAACTACCGAAAAGGCCTTTCCAGGCAAGGAGTAGTACATCATGTGCCGGTCGCGTCAAAGCAATTATACTCAGACACTGGGCCATTCTCAAAAGCAATTATACTCAGACACTGGGCCGTCCTCAAAAGCAATTCTACTCAGACACTGGGCCGTCCTCAAAAGCAATTCTACTCAGACACTGGGCCGTCCTCAAAAGAAATTCTACTCAGACACTGGGCCGTCCTCAAAAGAAATTCTACTCAGACACTGGGCCGTCCTCAATAACAATTCCACTCAGACACTGTGCCGTCCTCAAAAGCAATTCTACTCAGACACTGGGCCGTCCTCAAAATCAATTATACTCAGACACTGTGCCGTCCTCAAAAGCAATTCTACTCAGACACTGGGCCATCCTCAAAAGCAATTCTACTCTGACACTGGGCCGTCCTCAAAATCAATTATACTCAGACACTGGGCCGTCCTCAAAAGCAACCTTCTTTTGAAAATGTTACCCATTTGCTCCTTTTTTGGCTTCAACGTTCATGCGATTTGTCCGACTCCATTATGTTTAACATGCAGCCATCCAAGAATACAGAATCTTGGCTCCCAGGTCTGGAATTATATTTTAATGCAGTGATGAGCTTCAGTGTCACTAGACAATTCCATGGTAAGTAAACAACCTCTTGAAAAAAAATATATTAATGAGAAATGTGCCCTCTGGTTATTTTGTTGTGTAAGGTCAGTATGTTGCAAATGTTCATTAAACCCCACCCATACTAGTGCATGACCACCTGCCTAATATTGTGTAGCTCCCCCTTTTGACGCCAAAACAGCCCTGACCCATCAAGGCATGGACTCCACTAGACCTCTGAAGGTGTGCTGTGGTATCTGGCACCAAGACGTTAACAGCAGATCCTGTAAGTTGCGAGGTGAGGCCTCCATGGATCAGACCTGTTTGTCCAGCACATCCGACAGATGCTTGATTGGATTGAGATTGGGGGAATTTGGAGGCCAAATCAACTCCTTGAACTTGTTTTTGTGTTCCTCAAACCATTCCTAAACCACTTTTGCTCTGTAGCCAATGCCATCAGGGAATATCATTGCCATGAAAGGGTGCACATGGCCTGCAACAATGCTTAGATAGGTGGTACTTGTCAAAGTAACAACCACATGAATGGCAGGACCCAAGGTTTCCCAGCAGAAAATTACTCAAAGCATCACACTGCCTCCACAGCTTGTCTCCTTCCCATAGTGCATTCTGGTGCCATGTGTTCTCCAGGTAACTGACGCACATCCCCCCGGCCATCCATGTGATGTAACAGGAAACTTGATTCCTCAGACCAGGTCACCTTCTTCCATTGCCCCGTGGTCCAGTTCTAATGCTCATGTGCCCATAATAGGCGCTTTTGGCAGTGGTATAGGAGTCAGCATGGGCACCCTGACAGGTCTGCGGCTACGTAGCCCCATATACGCAAAAAAAACTGCAATGCACTGTGTGTTCTGACACATTTCTGTCAGTACCAGCATTAATCTTTTCAGCAATTTGACCTGCCTTTGAACTTGGGAACAGGTGGAAAAATGTCTTTACACAGAAGGAGTGTTTTGTTGTCTTTAATAACTAAAGCTCTGTCTTTATGACTCGAAAATCTGGCGACTGAAACTTTAGTAGAACAAGCTATGGCATTCTTCCTAAAACTATCACTATAATCTGAAAAGAGTTCTAAAGGTGTAAATATTTGTTAATTTTTTTTTTGACAATTGTGTCTAAATAAATGCAAAGGTACAGTAAAAATAGTTTGTTAGGCAAACAGTGAAATATTTAGAAAAACATATTTCTGTTGGTAAATATGTTAATGTTGTTGTATGTTGGCATGGTATATGCGGGATAAACAGATTTTAATATCCAGTATGTGGGTTTACCTATGAGATCTGTTCTAGCTACTAATGGGAAAGATCTGTCCATTTTGGAATTGTTTTTCAAAAAGTTTTGACACGTGTCCTGTCTGACAATAGTACTTCAAGTAGGTGATCTATGGTGAAATGTACCTTTAAAACAGATTTCACATTTTGGGTTATTTTGTAGATATGACTTGTGAGGTCAATGATGAGGAAATTTCAGTAAGACCAAGGAGCTGGTCACGGAACTTAAGATGCTACAGGAAGCCACTCCTACCTCCAACTGTAACCATTCAGGGTTATGAGCTGGAGTTTGTGAAGTCGTCCAACTATCTGAGAGTGCACTTACACAATAAATTGGAATGGAAACAAAACACTGGGCTACTGCAGATTTTTCATTGGTCTGGGATGATTAATGCACTGTTCTTTACTGTAGTGTGTTAGGGAGGTAGTATCATGCTGGTGATGAAGGCCTGCTTTGTTGTCAGCACTGAACTAGACAGTCTACAGGTAAAGGCTGAGGAGAATTTGAGATAACACCTCCCATCCTCTCTACTGTGAGATGGGGCTGCTGAGGAGTATTTTCCCCATCTCACCCTCCCCCAGTGCAAGACAAAAATTCTCCTTTGTGCCTGTTGTGATCAGACTTTTCAACCAAGAACAGTAACCTCTGTTAACTGTGACACCCACCTACATGCCATACATGCTCTATATTACTTTTATCTTTTTTGGTATACACACAAATCTACAAACCCGATTCCAAAAAAGTTGGGACACTGTACAATTGTGAATAAAAACCGAAGGCAATGATGTGGAAGTTTCACATTTTAAATGTCATGGCATCAACACATCTCAAAAAAGTTGGGTCAAGGCCATGTTTACCACTGTGTGGCATCCCCTCTTCTTTTTATAACAGACTGCAAACGTCCGGGGACTGAGGAGACAAGTTGCTCAAGTTTATGAATAGAAATGTTGTCCCATTCTTGTGTAATACAGGATTCTAGTTAATGAACTGTCTTAGGTCTTCTTTGTCACACCTTCCTCTTTATGATGCGCCAAATGTTTTCTATGGGTGAAAGATCTAGACTGCAGGCTGGCTATTTCAGTACCCGGATCCTTTTTCTATGCAGCCATGACATTGTAATTGATGCAGTATGTGGTCTGGCATTGTCATGTTGGAAAATGCAAGCTCTTCCCTGAAAGGGACGACGTCTGGATGGGAGCATATGTTGTTCTAGAACTTGGATATAACTGTCAGCATTGATGGTGCCTTTCCAGATGTGTAGGCTGCCCATGCCACACGCACTCATGCAACCCCATACCATCAGAGATGCAGGCTTCTGAACTGAGCGCTGATAACAATTTGGGTTGTCCTTGCCCTCTTTAGTCCGGATGACATGGTGTCCCAGTTTTCCTAAATGAACTTCAAATTTCAATTTGTCTGACCACAGAACACTTTTCCACTTTGCCACAGTCCATTTTAAATGATCCTTGGCCCAGAGAAAACGCCTGCGCTTCTGGATCCTGTTTAGATACAGCTTCTTTTTTGACCTATAGAGTTTTAGCCAGCAACATTGAATGGCACGGTGGATTGTGTTTACCGACAATGTTTTCTGAAAGTATTCCTCAGCCCATGTTGTGATTTCCATTACAGTATCATTCCTGTATGTGATGCAGTGCCGTCTGAGGGCCAGAAGATCACAGGCATCCAGTATGGTTTTCCGGCCTTGACCCTTATGCACAGAGATTGTTCCAGATTCTCTGAATCTTTGGATGATATTATGCACTGTAGATGATGATAACTTCAAACACTTAGCAATTTATCTCTGAGAAACTCCTTTCTGATATTGCTCCACAATTTTTTGCCGCAGCATTGGGGGAATTGGTGATCCTCTGCCCATCTTGACTTCTGAGAGACACTGCCACTCTGAGAGTCTCTTTTTATACCCAATCATGTTGCCAATTGACATAATAAGTTGCAAATTGGTCCTCCAGCTTTTCCTTGTCTGTACATTTAACTTTTCCGGCCTCTTATTGCTACCTGTCCCAACTTTTTTGGAATGTGTAGCTCTCATGAAATCCAAAATGAGCCAATATTTGGCATGACATTACAAAATGTCTCACTTTCAACATTCAATATGTTATCTATATTCTATTGTGAATTAAACATAAGTTTATGAGATTTGTAAATTTTTCCATTCCTTTTTTACTTTTACCAATTTTTTTGGAATCGGGTTTGTATCTATATTTAAACATCTATCAAGATATGCATAGTGATGTTGTGTATACAGCACACGTCTGGCATGACAGAAACAGCATTATCCCCAAGACTTTTCATAAATATTGTTCAATGTTGCACACACAGAACAACTCTGCAAAATACTTGGTCTGAAAAAAGTTCTGAACAGAGTCTTTAGCACTGACAGGTATGTAGGGGAAGGTTTTTCAGATGTATCATCCTGAACTCCAACAGTCGGTACAACGATATGATTCTAGAGGCTTCGAAGTGGTGAATTCTGGAGACATGGAATGGTTTGGAAAACATTAGGCTAATTGGCATGATCATCTGGGATGTGACTGATTTGACCTATCATTACACTATGTTTACCACAGAAGCTAAAAATACTCTGGATGAGATCACAGACTTGGAGTTAAAGAGAGATGGAGAGACTATGATTATAGACTTTTGTCATGGAGATTAAACAGCTACGTATTTGTCGACGTTGTGTGAGCTTCTCTCCAAATAGTCCAAGACATGAGGCCAGAGGGTGAAGCTGATATCACTCACTATATCAATGGACAGTGATATTACAATGATAGCATTGTAATGCATTATGATGCTGTCATCACCATATCATAACATCTAATAACAGCTGACCTAACTTGTCATAACCTGTTTTAATATTCTCATGACACTGTTATGACATGTAAACGGTCATGTAACATGTAAACTGTCACTTTACTTAAAATACCTAAATACACTTCACGAAACTGTCGGGAAACATGTCTATCGGAATCACTCCGGTATCAGTCCCAATGACTGTCTTGCTCCTGAAATCAGCAACAGTATTCTGTAGGTTTATGTCTGAATTCCATATATGCGCTATTACAATGATAACATTGCAAATTCCTATTATATGTTACGGGTTGGTCCAAAATGTCATGACCTGAAAAAAGAAAATCCCCCAAAATGTTCTTACATATGTATTCTGTATTTTTAGTGAAGGGTGAACTCCAGGGATTAAGGACTAATCCATTTTAGGAATTGGCTGATTTACTTATATAAACGGCAAATCTGTAAAATCTTTGAAATTGCTACATTCATATTTTTCCTTTTGACTTATGATCTCCTATCAACTCGGTGCACCTGTGCACTGTTACAGTAGATTGTGAGTGCAATATAACAGTGCACACTGAATTCAACCAAAGATGATCTATTATGCTGTCAAGATAGTTGACTGATTCTAAAAATGTAAGTACATGCTTAGACATATGGGAGGACACAAGATTAGAATGGAAGACTTTAGCCAATTGCTGTTATATATATATATTTATAGATTCTTCATTTAAACAACCATCTTTGATACAATTGTTTTTCTCAAGGTTGCTGGAATGCCAGCTTTGTCTGACATTACGTTACATCCTAGCATACATATTACAACATGTATAGTATATCAAATTAGTCTCACACAGCAATTTAGCAATTAAATGTTTCTTAACAAAAATGTACAATCTCTTAAAGATTTAATATATGACTATGGCGAAAGGCTGCAACAGCGGAACAACTTCTTTAAATAAAAAGATGTATTATTATTATTGTTATAGTAATATGCATGGATTCTAATCCTGGATGCAACACCTATTCATTGTTGAATTACTATTTATTTAATCACTGCTTTATAGCAACCCAAAATGTAATATGACCACATTGGAGGAGGCATACACCTTTACTTGACTAACAAATATTCTATTTAATAATAATAATAATAATTTAGTGCAAGGGTTCAAAACCAATTGCCCCCTTTTCACATTTGAAAATGTAACACTTCTATCCAAATGTGATATCCACACATTCTTTAGCATACAATTCCTTCCCAAGCAAAGTCCTGTTTCTTTGCCTACTCAACTTACATAACAGGTTAGAAATTAACCAAAGATGTTCATTCCCATGTGCATCAGAAATACACTTTCATCTGGCACTTACCACTTTTTTCTTGACTAAATAAAATGTATAATGTTGATGTATTCATGAAGAGTAATAATGATGCCTATAATATGTAATATTCACTCATTTGACTATTCCTCTATCAATACTATATATAGGCTATGTGTACATAGTATTTTGGAGAATGGTGCTTCCATGTGTCCAAAAGGTGGCACTGTTGAGTTTTACAACGACAGATGTCTGCTCTCTCCATATCTTCTTCATAAGCATATTGCAAACATTTTATACTGTGTTCTGTCACATATAAAGGAACCAAATCTGTTGTTCTTGTAAATACAATAATTTTAGAGTGTGTTTATTCAATTTGGTTATGTTACATGCAGATTTCAACACGAATTTCAAAGTGCACAATTCTAAAACTTTTTTCAAATCATGAATACAAAACGTTAGGTTTGAAACAAATACAAATTAATGCAACATACAAAAGCGTTATTTCACGTTTATTTATAATAATTATATAAACATCAATAACAGTATCAATTGCACAAGATGTTGTACATATGAATATTCAAATACCTTGATTCAACATTAAATCGAATCATATGTTGCATACAGCCCAATATTCTTTACCCACTATTGTCTCAATGAAATAATCATATATATATATATATATATATATATATATATATATATATATATATATATATATATATATATATATATATATATATATAATTCAAACTGAGGAGTGAATGAGTTAATCGGTTGAGTTCCAGCTGACAGTCAGCTGATAACCTTTGACAGTTGAGAAAAGTTTTGTTTCTGCACTAATATGTTAATTAGCCCTCCAAATGTGCAAGCCTATTGGCTCTTCGTCCGAGTCAATTTTCCATTTCCAACCTGACGTCAGGGTGGCTATAAAACTCTGCAATGCTTTTAAACTCATCTGCTGTGTGATCCTTCTAAAAAATCGCCTGCAAGTTAGAGCCATATTACGTGCGAGGCTAAATTTATCCCTTCTCGAGATATAACCATCACCGCTTTAGGCAATGGATAGATGAAGAAACATTAAAGTGTTAAATGTTTAAAATACAAAGCCGCCGAATTTCTCTTGTTGAAAGAGGACTCCGCAACTTGAGTGCACGGCTCTGGTGAGTCTGTGCAATAGACTGCAAAGGGAAAGTATTCATCTACAGTTGGGAACCCGTCGTTGCAAAAAGGACGTTGAAAATATTTTTTTCTACTTTAAACAAATACGCTTAAAAATCAAACTGGCTCACGTTCTTCCGAAGCAACCCAGTTTGACAGCTGCTCTTCACCCCGTTTGGAGGACTGTCAGCAGCAAGAGGATGGCATCAGAGCTGGCAATGAGCAACTCCGACCTGCCCACCAGTCCCCTGGCCATGGAATATGTTAATGACTTCGATCTGATGAAGTTTGAAGTGAAAAAGGAGCCGGTGGAGCCCGATCGCAACATCAGCCAGTGCAGCCGCCTTATCGCCGGGGGATCCTTGTCTTCCACCCCGATGAGCACGCCTTGCAGCTCGGTGCCCCCTTCTCCAAGCTTCTCGTCGCCCAGTCCGGGCTCGGGGAGCGAACAGAAGGCACACTTGGAGGATTTCTACTGGATGTCCGGTTATCAACAGCAGTTGAATCCGGAGGCGCTGGGTTTCAGCCCCGAAGACGCAGTTGAGGCGCTGATCAACAGCAGTCACCAGCTCCAGTCCTTCGATGGCTATGCTAGAGGACAGCAGTTTGCCGGCGGAGCCGGAGGAGCAGGCACCATGGCCGGGGAAGAGATGGGCTCCGCCGCTGCGGTGGTGTCCGCAGTTATCGCCGCCGCAGCAGCCCAGAATGGGGGTCCTCACCACCACCACCACCACCACCACAACGGTGGTCACCACCACCAATCACCCGGGGTCCCGTCCAACGGCAGCTCCGGAGGAAACCATCCACATATGGGACATTTGGACGACCGGTTTTCGGACGACCAGCTGGTGACTATGTCGGTGCGGGAGCTCAACCGACAGCTACGAGGGGTCAGCAAGGAAGAAGTGATCCGGCTGAAACAGAAGAGGAGGACCCTAAAGAACAGAGGCTATGCCCAGTCCTGCCGCTACAAGCGGGTCCAGCAGCGGCACGTCCTGGAGGGCGAGAAGACGCAGCTCGTCCAGCAAGTCGACCACCTTAAGGCTGAGATCTCCAGGCTGGTCCGGGAGAGGGACGCATACAAAGAAAAATACGAGAAGCTCATCAGCAACGGCTTCAGAGAAAATGGATCCAGCAGTGACAACAACCCTTCCTCCCCGGAGTTTTTCATGTGAGTTTCAACATTATCGTGAAAAACAAAAGATTATCAACTGAGTTTGTCAGTCCCCTCATTAACCTACAAAGTTTCCTTTTTTATGGGGCTTACTAGATCAAGACTAATTTCCCAACTTTTTCGATAGTGGTTATTTGACAATCGGGGTTTGCTCAAGTCTGTCAAATAACGGTTTTGAGTTTTTTGGGGGCTTGCAATAGAAAAATGGAACTTGTCATCATTTTCGTTCATTTTGGAGTAAAAACGTTGAAACCTGCCATCATCATTTTCGCTACCATACTTATTATTTTATTCATATTTTTGTCAAGCTTTTTTGTCGTTCATTTGACTTGCAGTGTTTCCAATATCTCATCTTGGCTATTGTTTTTCGATGTTGATTTGACTTTGCACTGTTGCTGTAGACTGTGTGCATGCAACCACTAAGTATACCCCTTTGGAGTTCATCAACTTGCTTTTTTCCCCCCACCATTTTACTTTGAAACCCGCGTACCTGTAAAAACTGCAACCATCTACAGAAAAATGTTTTTGGTCCTTTTTACTTTCTTTTTTGGTTTCTGACAAACTTCGATGACTGCGGATGACCTGCCATTTTACCCCACCTCATCTCATGCGTTATGCTTGCTATTTTGTGTTTAGCAAAAGACTATTACTCTTATGAAAGAATATCCATTGTTTTAAAAGATATATGAAATTGAACTGGCCTGCATGCTGGACATGTACGGTTTATATTATATTTTTGCTTGAAAATGTACTTTTTTCAGATGACTCCAGCATGGCATTCATACTTTCTTTTATGGCCTGATCACTTTTTTGGGATTGATCAAAAAAGTGACAAGGACCCTTATGCCACCCCCCTTCCCGTGCAAGTGCATTTCAACTGTGTTGAATGACACAACGTCGGCTCCCATTTACATGCAGTGAATGCTCTGATGCATTCTTGATGGAAGTTTTTCCGCGGGGATCCATGTTGCGAGGGGTGAAAGGACGTAAACTATTCAAAAAGGAATCATGTAGTCCTATGTGGGCCTAAACTGTATGTGGCTTTAAAACGGTTTGTTTATTTTTAAAAAGAAAATCCCTATCCTTGTGCATTTGAAAACGTTGGAATGCAATGGATCTTTAGTTCATAATCTAGGTATAGCCTACATTTTTATTATCTGTAACTCTAAAATATAACTTGGATGTTCTACAGGTTGACATTTAAAAATGAATGTGATATAGAATATTAGGATCCTTTAGATGTAGATATCATTAAGTCATGTGCCCTAAATTATTTACTTGTCATTGGTTAGGTTAGGTTGGCACGTCTCCAATTTATACAATAAAACAGTATTGTTTCCATTCATAAGCAGCGCTTTTTGCGGCATGTTCTGGTAGTTCATACAGTAGTTTGACAGCTCTAGTGATGTTTGTCTTTGCCAACCGACTGTATTTAAACCAAAGTATTAAACGAGGAGAAACTTCAGGCCCAGTTTAGCGTGAACCATGCATTTTGACAATGTATTCTGAGGTATTTTGGACTGAATTGCACTAAAATGTAGCCTGCAATATCACATAATGGGATGTCTACGACGCTGATAAAAACGCTGATACCTTGGCATCGCTGGATAAGTTAATTTTAATAGTTTGTTGGTAACCAGGCATAGATGTTTTTGTCTCAAACGTAGTCATTATTTACAAGGCAATAATATTATTAGGAAGTCTATAATCAATAATGTCTGGACATTGTTTAAAAGACAGGGATTGACACCCTACTTGTAAAAATTGTGAGATACCATTCCTCAATAAATCTTTAAGAAATTTGTTAATTAAACTTTTCTCATTTTGCTGTGCAAAATTATTTCACTCACTAACCTTATGTAATGTTCATATGTGCTCGTTTTTTTATTCTTACAATTAAATGATATGCAATAAATGTATGTAATTGGCATTTAATTACGTTTCTCCGTTTTTTTGTTCTTGGCATATACCAGCAGAGAGTGAATATGGATTTCACATACAAAACCAGAGTAGTTCATGTTAATGCAAAGTGAAACAAAGAGTTCAGCCTACATTTGTAGGGTTGACTTAACTGGAGTATATTTGTGACTTGGTATCAAGACGTTTGCGGCAGGTTTTCTTGTGAGTTTTCTAGTCTATGAGATTTGTGCTGATGAAAGAAGGCACATTCCAGGTAATAACATCATTAATAGTTTGTTTGCCAGTTTGCCTTATTCAAATCTCACTGAAAATCTTAAATGTAGAACATGATAATTCAACTTAGTACATACACATTTGCCTTTTGTTGGAGATACAATCCATTTGGAATGTGGCACTGAAACATTTATTTAAGGGTATCTTTACATGGAGCAATATCTATAAATGTAAGTTTTGTTTTGTGAATTTCTTAATAAAAATAAAGTAACTTAAAAGAAGAGACTAGTTTATATCCCACAGGAACTATCTATCTAATGTAGGTGTCCTTGCAAACCAAGTGAAGTTGTATAACAACCAGCTCTTGACTTAATTTCACTCTTCAAGGAATTGTTTATAAAAAAGTAACTCAATTGAATAAACCAAATTGAAGTAATAGTTCCGATGTCTTTTCCTCCATGCATGGTTAGATCAAGCCTCTTGGGTATGTATAACACTTGTCATTCATATTAGCAAATTCAATAGCTATTTATCATTCAAATCCGGTAACGTGTGTGCATTCTATATTATAAATACATAATGTTTTATATAAGTAAAGTGCCTTTCATCCTCAATTTGAATCAACATTTCTGTGTGTAAAAAAATCCTATTTTAGAGTTATTGTGTGTTCCTATGTTTCTATGTTTGTGTGTGTGCGTGTGTGTTTGGGATACATTTCCACATGTGCAAGAGCCCGATCTTTATATCCATCCCCACTTCACCATTCACTTCACCCTGCCTTTCTCACCTCTTGCATTTGGCCTAACAGAAAAGACCATGCCCTGAGAGCTGGGGTACACCCTGACATCCAAGAGGGCTCTGTCATACATTTGAGGGGATTTAGGAGACAGTGCCAGCGCAGTATGTAATGAGTCACAGAGGCAGGTGTGGGCAGATGAAGCATAGAAACACGGCTCCCTGCTCACTGTTGGATTGATGTTTACGTTTTGACCTTTGAGACCTCTTCTGACGATGGATCTTAATCTTAGTGTTCCTAAGGGGACTGTAACTAAAGATTGCTCTCTTGAATGTGTGTGATGTCAGTCTGTCTAAAATGTCCAAAAGACATGTAGAAGAAAGAAGGACGTGGTTCATTTCCAGTGTTCTAGAACATTCACTTAATGAGAAAAGAAATGTGACGGTCTAAAATATACACAATTTTAGGACCTTGTTTTTTTGTTGTTAGAAGCCTGCCAGTGCATCAGTATGCATGATAAGGTGTGCATTGAAAATGTTTTTAATGAGTGTGTGAACACATATCCTACTCTGAACGTCAGTGAGGTTGGGTGTGGCCATTTTATCATAACATTTAAATCACCATCACAGTGGTGTATCCTTCCTCGTGATTATTTTATGATAGATAACCAGTCATGTAATTGTATTTAAATTCATGAACCCCCAATTGATGAGACTATTTGTATTTGCCGGTAAAATAAGATCACTGTTAAAAGCATAAAGTACAGTCAGTTGAAATAATCTGTAGTAAAATATCAGAGTCATTTCTTTATTGATCCCCTAAGCCTCTACAATAATTCAACTAAATAACCAATCCGTGAGAGGCATGGTGTTTTACTCCAACACCAACACAGGGACACTTCAGTTCCCGCTCCTCTCCTGCTTGGCTGTTTAGGCGTTATGTGAGAAGTAGGGTAGTGCGGTGCTGCCGCGGTGGCTGATGTGCCCATAGCAAGGGCCGAGAGGGGGGCGAGGGAAGCGGGTGTAGATGGGGAGGACTGAGACAATAGTTGGAGCTGGGGCTGAATTAAATGATTTTGCTGATGATTAATAGCACAGCGGGCCAGTGGCTCCTGCGATGTGGAGATGATAAATTGTGAGTGCGGCTCTTTGCAGCTGTGCCAGGCCTGTGCCTTAGCGTGCACACACCACGCAATTTACAGCCAAGCCCACTCTCCTGCTTACTTAGGAGAAACCGCTCAATATATCTAATCACATATGTGTTTGATCCCCAGCCATAGAGATGCCATTTATTGATGAATATTTAATATTTGCAACACAGAACAACCAGACATGTTTGGCGTTATTTTGGGTGGATAATTTTCACCTTTTGGTGTCTTTTATGGATAATGAAAAAATCAGCAACTAGAACCAATGTGGGTGTGTGTGTGTGTGCCGCCTTGTGTGTGTGTGTGTGTGTGATAGAGAAGGAGAGAGCAAGTCTTTACTGTGTCTCTAAAGATCATTATCCATATAAGAACTTTGTCAATTTTTGTGCAAATGTTTATACAGTGAGAGTATTGAAGCACCTTGACCTTTTACACATTTCCTTAAAATGTCACATACATTTTTTTAAATCAATAATTAAAACAAAATACTCTATAATGCCAGATAGGTTGATCAATTCTAGGAATTTTCAACAAGGTATTGCTTATGTATTCAACCTCCTGAGTCTATATATTGAAGGAAAACATTTAGCTGTGATTAGAGTGTGTCTTGTTATAAGTCTCTAAGAGCTTTGCACAGCTGGATTTAACTTCATTTGCTCAATAAGCATTTAAAAACACTTAAAGTTCTGCCACCACCATGCTTTCAAATATAGGGGTACACAATGATTTATTTTGGATTTGCCCCAAACAATGCTTTGCAATCAAAAGAAAAAGGGATTTATTGCCACTTTTTTTTTTTTCGTGTTGTGTTTAATAAGTGTCTTGTTATATACTTAATGCATGTTTTGAAACAGTGGTGTTTTGTATAGGCCTCTTCCTTTCAGTCTGTCGTTTAGGTTAGTATTGTGGAGAAACTGCCATATTGTTCTTTCATCATCGGAGCCATTCAACTACAGTCATGTGAAAAAGTAAGTACACCCACTGGAAAGTGTATTATTATTTTTTGGACACGGATATGTAATCTCCCCCTTAACACCATTGACAGATAACGGTAAACTAATTCAACAAATGACACAATTATTATATTTTATATTTAATTTTATACTTTTATTGATCAAATATCTACAGAAATATACCTTCAATAACAGGTGTTTGCCTGAAATAACTTCATGTAGTCTTTTGTTGAAAGTGTCTATCAGTCTCTTACATTGACTGAGACATTTTTTACTTTTACCTGGCCATTCCATAACCCATCATTTCTTCTATTTAAGCTATTCTGTTGTAGCTATGCTTATGTGTTCAGGAAAATGCAAAGCAGCCCCAAAACATAATGCCACTGCCTCCTTGCTTTATCCTTGTAATGAGGTTCATATGTTCAAACGCAGTGTTTTGTTTTCACCAAATATGGCATCAGGCATTGAGGCCAGATAACACCTTTGACTCATCTGTCCAGAGCACAATTTTCAAGTAGCTTTGGTCTTTACCCAGGTGTTGTCTGGCAAACAGTTGTGTCTTGATATTCCTTTTGAGCGCAGACACTTCTTCCTTTTTGACTTTCCGTGTAGGTGACGTTTTCGCAATCTCTTTCTGACTCTTTCAGTCACTATCTGACTCATGCACTTCAACATTTATTGTGGCCAGAGAAGCCTGTAAATTTCTTGTTACGCAGTCATTTTTAGAGACATCTGTTAGCATCATTTGGTCAGCTCTTGGCCTGAATTTAGAGGTGCAACCTGTCTTATTTAGATTGTTTGACAAAACCAAGTTTGCAATCTTTATAGAAGGCTTAACCAAACCAAGATAAACTCAAAAGATGTTCCAATCATTTACACCCTATTCTAATTGTAGTCATTTTATGTTATGGTAAAGGTAGGGGTGTACTAAAACTTTCTGCGTAAGGCAATATCTTATATTTATTGTAAAAATGGTTTCTACGTTTTTTGTGATTTGTTGAATTGGGTTAGCTTTATAAAATAATTTGGTTGAAATGTAGCTGTGTCCAAATATTTCTTTTATATTTTTGCTGAGAATTCGCTACTTGACTGAGAGATCTTAGATTATTTGGGAGATAGAGAGCTGGAGTATTTATTCAAAAAGTATGTTAATTGAAACATAATTTCACGCAGAGTGAGTGTATTCAACTAATTGGGTGATTTGAAATGTGAATTTCTGCATTCAAAATACAATTATTTCTATACATACTGCTGTCAAGATAGTGAAGACCAAAGAACTCTCTGAGGAGGTCAAATACTAAATAATCCTCATTAAACATAGACATTCCAACATTCCAAATTCCTGTTAGCACAGTCTGGAGTATTATCAGGATGTCTGCAGCCCTTCGAACCGTGGTCAGCTACCTAGAATGTAATATTTGGTGAAAAGGTAGTTCAAACAGTTGACAAAGCACCTTGCACAACTGCTAAAGATCAATTAGCTGACCTCTAAACAAGTCTAAATCCTTCTGGGAAACCTTTCTGTGGGCCGATGAAACAAATTGGAGGTCTTTGACAAAGCAGATCAGCATTGTGTAAAGAAGACCAAATGGAGTGTTCAAAGAAAAGAACACCCTGGCTGAAGTCAAATGTGGAGGAGGTTCTATAATCCTGAGGGGTTACTTTGCTGCCTCATGTATTGGAATGCTTGAATGCGTAAAATGCATCATCAAATCAGCTGATTTTCATGCAGTTTTTTTTTCATCTCGTGTACATGAACTGATCATCAAGAAAGAATGAAAACCACTCGGGATTAACTGAGGATGAAACAGTGTTGTTTTCTGTGGACAGTGAATTTGCAGCTGAAGACTGGGATAGAGAGGTGAAGACACAAGTAGAGAGGTGCAGGAAGCTTACTGATGGTTACAAGATCTGTTTAACTGTCGTTATCTTTGCCAACAGATTAGCAAAGAAATATAATGTTGGGTGCCAATAAGTTTGCCCATAACATTTATGATACGTGTGTTGGTTTAAAAAAATGAAAACAATAGACATATATTTTTGTAAGAGTCATATACATTTTCAAGCTGTAACACAAAATGTGGAACAAGTTAAAGGGTGGAATACTTTCTAAAGGCACTGTATATGGCTTGCAATCTGGCCACTAGGGGCAATCATATTCACTATTACATTTAATACATATCCCAGACTGGAACCACACATGCCCCCAGGGCTTCAGCCTCAGATAAGCCAACTCTCTCGGTTTCCCTTCCTAACTGTCCTGTCATTAAAATAATCAAAATACAGAAATAAGGCTTGCAGTGTAATGGGGGATTGCAGAAATGAATGGGGATAGGATATAAGTGGTTAGGCTTCTGTCTAAAAAGGTTTTAGGTTTGAACCTCCTAAGAGGGAAAAGTTTGTTTAGAGCTTTGTATTGAACTTGACGACAAAACCCTAACTTCAACCATCAACTTTATTCCTAACCTTACCCTAAACTTAAAAAAACGTAATGAATGCCTAACACTAACCCTAACTATACTTGCACATAAGTTTTACTTATAGTCTCTCATCGATGTCATGTTAAATGTTGATTCAACCCCTCGAAAACATCTGAAGTAAATTGAAAGACACACAGACATTGCTTCTACACCAGGATGGTAAGGGTTAGGTATTTTGGACTGTTTTAAGTAAAGGGTTACTCCTAAGGCTAAGGTGAGTTATTCATTCTGACTGGTTTGTTGAGGTTAGCAAACCACCAGTCTCTTTAAAATTAAATCATCAGCCATAGTTGCCGGTTTTTAAGTCATATCTAGGCGTTTTCCTGAACAGGACAAAAGTAATGTACTGTTAGGTAATGGATCACGTGTTGTCTGTCTGGAGAAATCATCTTCTGCTACTGTATAATTATTTTTATTTTTATTTGGTAAACACCATTATCCATTATGAATGATTTCTTAATATTTAATATTATTTAATTCATAACAATAGATATAATTTTGATACATTTGAGTGAGGATGGTAGATAAGTTATATGCAACATGCCCATTGCTAATTTGCTATACATTTATTTGAGCCACTAATTCTGAGTTATAGAACACTTTGACGTTAGCCACTTATAGAGGTTGGCTGTGGAAAAGGCTGTATGTTAGCTCAGAGAGTAACAAGCCTGTTGTCAGATTCTAAAGTTAGGGGGTCTGAAATAGAGGCCCAGGACAGGGCTATGGGAGTAATTGTTCATGCATGTGTGTGTGTGTGTGTAAGTTTGTGTGTGTTTGTGTCAGACTGTTTTAGAGGAGGTATGGAGGTCAAAAGTGAAAGTGCACACGGCTGTACACAGTCATTAGAGTAATCTGTAACCCAGGGGAACACACTCATTTCCTCTGCAGAGTAAGATGGCTCTGTGTGTGAGATACAGCTAACGCTCTAAGTTATTACTGCCTAAATAATATATACTGTCATCATAACAGCCACTTAGCTCGACACTCGGTACAGTGTGTATACAGAGAGCGCAACTGTCACTGCAGTTTTGCCAGTCCTTAACTGTGTAGGTGCATTTGAGGGAGCGTAAGAGTTTTGCAACAGCTGTTCCAGATAAGTGACTGACTTGTGTGTAAGTGTGTGTGTATGTGTGTCACTAATCAGCGGAGCTTTAGTAGAGAATCATGGACTAGGGACCAACCTCTTTGTTTAGTCATAATAATTCCCCTCCATGGTAGTGATGTAATAACACTGATTTGAATACATTCTGAATACACATTGGGCCTTTAAAATCTTTTGGACGTCATTTAAGTAAGTTATTATTCTGATGGTTTGGTTCTGCTAAATGCTAATTTTATTTTTGTTTAAAAAAGATAGCTTTTGATGGCTGGTGATGGTCAGAATGAATGTAGCTGACAGAGTGAATAGCCAGTCCTATCCCATCCCTCCTGGCCTCCTCATAAAGCCTGTCCAGGATGGTGAAGTAAGGACATCTGATGAAATACCGCAAACAGCAAAATAACCTATCCTCTATCCTCTTTTTTATTGCATTCCTTCGGGGGCCTTACACACACACACACACACACACACACATAGAGGATCAATTAAGATGTACTTATTTTATTGGGGAATATTTATCTAATTTTATCCTCTTAATGGAGGCTGAAAGTTGAAGATTAGTGCTTCATAAAGATATTTTGGTGAGAATGGATGTTCAGCTCATTAGAGAGTTGTCCTTGAAAGTGGCTGGCTGCAGGTTATGTTAATAATGAGGTGTAGCTGTACTCTGAGTTGTAATTATACATATTTGCAAATGAACTCAAAGCAAAGGGACTGTGACTTAAATGAATCCAAACCCGGCTCCCTGAGGTCCAGTAACACAGAGGTTGACAAGGTTGTTGTGTTTAGTTTCATTTCTGTGATTACAATAACTGACATTTAATACAGCTAGTAAAAAACATTTGAAATCCTCTTAAAGTGTTGCTATAGGTTTCTGGATCATTGTTTGTGCCGTCTGCCTCAGCTTGTGGTGTACCTCGTTGTTTGTTGTTTTTGTTTCTGGAAAAGCACATTAGAAGAAATTATTCCCTTTACTCGCTCTGTGTCTTGAGTCCTGCCTGCCCTTCACCATGACAAAAACAACACTTACTTACAGAATTACGCTTTCCGTTTGACGTCATCACCAAGTGCAGCTTGTGGTAGCAGGAAAATCTTCCACATTTCCCTCCGAGCAAAATCTGATCATCAAGCAACGTCGCAGGAATATAGTATATATCATGAGTGTAAAGAAAAAAATAGGATGTTAAGCTTTTTTTTCCTTCAATAGGCTTTTGTAGTTTCTGTTTTTAATAATTCATGTCGTGTTTTTTGTATATATTGTTCAGCAAATTTTATTACCAGATTTGTCACTGGAACCATGTGTTCAGGTAGTAGGAATGTGTTAATGTTAGCTGCCAACATCATTTTGTATGATTTGTGGTAAAACGTTACCCAAAACGTTAGCTAAAATTTTACTATTTACAAGTTCTTTATGATCTATGGTATTACTGTAGTTAGCAAAAAGCCCTACCCAGTTATGCTAGTGGGCATCTCACCACGTTGATATGTCAGATTAAAACTAACAAGACAACTAGAAATGGTGGGCTAGTTGTAGACAGTTAATAAGTACCAAGCATCAGTTTGCTATGCTTCAATGCCTTAGTGTGCTAGTGGAAAAGTCCGATAACAGGCCACAAGTTAACTAGACAACATTTAGTAGGGTAGTAACAGATAAAAACTAGCGAACGTTCAATATCTTACTATGCATAATTTATTCAGTCTGCTAGGTAACATCTCAACCACATAGGTAGGTCTGATAACAACCAACAATATGGCTAACACATGTTTGGCAGGTTAGTAGCCAGCTAAATAGATTGCGTATGGGGTCATAAAGTAAAGCAAAAACTATTTCAGGTAAGTTATTATTGTAGTTAGCGCAGCTATTAAACATAAATAATTTTTTGTTAACCCATGTAAAACATCTGCAAATACCAACCGTACAGCGTAGAACATAACTAATACCTACTGTATTTCTATTTTGTCTGCTTGTTCAAATGTATCTGATCTTTGCAAAACTGATTTGTGCAGTTAAACTTAAGCTCAGTGTATTTTACCATAATGACAGTATTTCATTATAATGTTAGTGTGCTAGTTAGTATTTTTCAGTACTTTTCAACCCTGATTCCTGTGTATCCTTTCCAGTAGCCATTTGTCTGTCCCCCACTACACACAACACCCCATCAACCCTTCTCCAAAAACATTGGGGGTCTGTGTAAAATGTAGTTAAACAGAATTTAAACAGAATGCAATGATGTGCAAAATATCTAAGCCCTATATTCAATAGAAAATAGTACAAAGATAACATCAAATGTTGAAACTGAGAGATGTTATTGTTTATATGCCCACTTTGATGCCAGCAACACGTTTCAAAAAAGTTGGGACTGGGGCAACAAGACTGGTAAAAGTAAAAGTGGTGTAATCCTAAAAAAACAAGAAGCCAGGCAAGCCTCTTTTTGCCACTGGCCGTTTTAATAGATAATTGGCCATTCGTGAATGAAATTGATAGTTAAACTGACTAACGTTTCTTACGAAGTTTACCTCTACCACAAATAGTATTGAGTTTGCCACTGGCCGTTTTTACAGGGTATTAGCCAGTAATAAGCTTTACCGGTATCTGCTAACTTACTGGAATAGTCATAAGAATTTAGCAATTGCTAGCGAGTCTGCCAAAGCTATTTCATTTCATGGCATAGGAACATATTTTTTTCTTTCATGGCAAAACAGTGTACTTTTTTCATTCGTGAATGACATTTAGACAATAACTATAAATAAAGGCGACAATAACTAACTTTTTCATCAAGTGAAAAGATGAGAGAATCGTGGAATCTACCAGAAATAATTAATAAATGTAATTGCACTCAATAGATTCAAACGTTGGTCTTCCATATGAGAGACAATGTCAAATAGTGCAACAATTTATGAATGTTTCTCAATGTCAAATTGAGTTTGGGGATCTTATCTACAGTATATAATATAATTAAAATATTAATGTAATCCGGAGAAATCTCTATGCAAGGCACAAGGCCAAAAACCAATGTTGTAAATTTGAAATTATGTTTGGGAATCATGGACGCCGCATCCTCGGCTAAAGAGGCGAGGGACGGTCCAGCTTGTTATCAGCGCACAGTCCAAAAGCCAGCATCCGTGATGGTATGGGGGTGCATTACTGCACATGGCATGGGTGATCTGCACATCTGTCAAGGCACCATTAATGCTGAAAAGTATACCCAGGTTTTGGAGCAACATATGCTACCTTCTAGACAATGTCATTTTCAGGGAGGGACTTGCTTATTTTAGCATGACAGTGCCAAACCACATTCTGCATGTATTACAACGGCACGGCCTGCATGCAGCCCAGACCTGTCACCTGTTGAAGACATTTGGTGCTTTTTGAAACGAAAAATATGACAAAGGAGACCTGAACAGTTGAGCAGCAAAAATCCTATATCAAGCAAGAATGGGAATATATTTCACTTTTAAAAGTAGAGCAAAATTGGTCCCCTCAGTTCCAAAATGCTTACAGAATATTGTTAAAAGAAGAAGTGATTCAACACAGTGGTAAACATGCCACTGCCCAAACATATGTGAAACGTGTTGCTTGCATCAAATTCAAGAATGTTTTTTTCCAAAAGCAATTACATTTCTCAGTTTCAACATTTGATAGGTTGTCTTTGTGCTATTTCAAATAAATATGGGGATACCTGATTTGCACATTATCACATTCATTTTACACGGCGTCCAAACTTTTTTGCAAACAGGGTTTTATATATATATATATATATATATATACACAATATCTCACAAAAGTGAGTACTCCCCTCACATTTTTGTAAATATTTGTTTATATCTGTTCATGTGACAACACTGAAGAAATTATACTTTGCTGCAATGTAAAGTAGTGAGTGTACAGTTTGTATAACAGTGTACATTTGCTGTCCCCTCAAAATAACACAACACACAACCATTAATGTGTAAACCACTGGCAACAAAAGTGAGTACAAATTGGGCCCAAAGTGTCAATATTTTGTGTGGCCACCATAATTTTCCAGCACTGCCTTAACCCTCTTGTGCATGGAGTTCACCAGCGCTTTATAGGTTGCCACTGGAGTCCCCTTCCACTCCTCCATAGCGAAATCACGGAGCTGGTGGATGTTAGATACCTTACGCTCCTCCACCTTCCATTTGAGGATGCCCCACATTTGCTCAATAGGGTTTAGGTCTGGAGACATGCTTGGCCAATCCATCACGTTTAACCTCAGCTTCTTTAACAAGGCAGGTGTGTTTGGGGTCGTTATCATGTTGGAATACTGCCCTGCGGCCCAGTCTCCGAAGGGAGGGGATCATGCTTTGCTTCAGTATGTCACAGTACATGTTGAACTGTAGCTCCCCAGTGCCAGCAGCACTCATGCCCAGCCCCAGAACATGACACTCCCACCACCATGCTTGACTCACCTGGTTGCCGTCACACACGCTTGACACCATCTGAACCAAATAAGTTGATCTTGGTCTCATCAGACCACAGGATAAGGTTCCAGTAATTAATGTCCTTAGTCTGCTTGTCTTCAGCAAACTGTTTGTGGGCTTTCTTGTGCATCATCTTTAGAAGAGGCTTCCTTCTGGGACGACAGCCATGCAGAACAATTTGATGCAGTGTACGGCATATGGTCTGAGTACTGACAGGCTGAACCCCCACCCCCCTCAACCTCTGCAGCAATGCTGGCAGCACTCATACGTCTATTTCCCAAAGACATCCTCCGGATATGATGCTGAGCATGTGCACTCAACTTCTTTGGTTGTCCATGGCGAGGCCTGTTCTGAGTGGAACCTGTCCTGTTAAACCGCTGTTTGGTCTTGGCCACCATGCTGCAGCTCAGTTTCAGGGTCTTGGCAATCTTCTTATAGCTTAGACCATCTTTATGTAGAGCAACAATTCTTTTTTTCAGATCCTCAGAGAGTTCTTTGCCATGAGGTGCCATGTTGAACTTCCAGTGACCAGTATGAGGGAGTGTGAGAGCAATAACACCAAATTGAACACACCTGCTCCCTATTCACACCTGAGACCTTGTAACACTAATGAGTCACATGACACTGAGGAGGGAAACAATGGTCTGCAACAATGCTTAGGTAGGTGGTACATGTCACATTAACATCCACATGAATGGCAGAACCTAAGGTTTCCCAGCAGAACATTGCCCAATGCATCACACTGCCTCTGCCGGCTTGCCTTCTTCCCATAGTGCATCCTGGTGCCATGTGTTCTCCAGGTTAGCGATTCACACGTACCCTGCCATCTACATGATGTAAAGGAAAACATGATTCATCGGACCAGGTCACCTTCCATTGCTCCGTGATCCAGTTCTGATGCTCACATGTCCATTGTAGGCACTTTCAGCAGTGGACAGGGGTCAGCATGGGCACCCTGACTGGTCTGCAGCTATGCAGGCCCATATGCAACAAACTGCAATGCACTGGGTGTTCTGACACCTTTCTATCAGTACCAGCATTAACATTTTCAGCAATTTGAGCTACAATAGCTTGTTTGTAGGTACTGTCCACTGCAACCGAGAAGACCCCACCAGGTCTGCAGTTTTGGAGATGCTTTGACCCAATCGTCTAGACATCACAATTTGGTCCTTGTCAAAGTCACTCAGATCCTTATGCTTGGCTATTTTTCCTGCTTCTAACACATCAACTTTGAAGATGGAATGTTCACTTGCTGCCTAATATATCCCACTCACTGACAGGTGCCTTGATAACAAGATTATTAGCATTATTCTCTTCACCTGTCAGTGGTCTTTCCAAAAAAGTCAAAAAGGAAGGTTTTGAGTGAGGAACAGAAGGGTTAAAATTATGAGACCACTGCAAATTTAATGCTTCTGTTCCTCAGTCAAAACTTTCCTTTTCAGATTTTTTGGAAAGGAAAGAAAAAGTTGCAGTGGTTTCTTAATTTTTTCCGGAGCTGTATATATTATAATATTATATATATTATATAATTTTTTATAAACTTTAACCTCTTTTTTTTTCAAACTCTTAGTGGATTCAGGACAATTGATGTTGAGATGTGGCCTCTGAAGCAAATTGGATGCAGTTCTAGTTAGAGCTAGAAGGAATGCCACACGGAGTAGAGGGACTATACTGTATATAATACAATTGCATTAATTTATATTTATACAATGACAAGCTCAACATTTGGGCACCCTCAAATCTAATTTTGTTTTAGCCCCCAAAAGTTCAGGGCTACTTAGGAGGAGATCTATTCCAGAAAGATTCATACTAATATACTGTATATCTTTTTTGGAAAGGCTTCAAGACAATGTAATAGCACTTAAAAAAAACATAAAAAACATATGCATTTGTTTATATGCTTCTGTGTGAGTCAGTCAGCCATCCTGTTTGATAGATGGACATACCCAGTTGCATTTTGTGAACCAAGAAAGCAGGGTTAAAGTAGTTAGGGGCTAGTTTGGGCTGCTTTCAGGCATAATATACAGTGTCTGCATCTCTCTTTACACGCAGAGTGATTTAGACAAGCTAACTTTATGTCCTGCTGTGGTCTCTACATCATCAGACTGCATCACTGCTGTTTTCTTAGAGTTAGTCAGCGTTCAGTAAAATTGAGTTATGTGGCTTTTATTTGAAAACCCAATAACTTCAGTTTTTTCCTCTGCAGTGTTTGTACATATTTCCTGCTATGTGTGGATCTGTGCATGCTTGTGTGTGTGTGTGTGTGTTTGTTTTCGCATGTGTGTAATCGGTCTGAAAGACTAGCTTTTGTTTGGATTGGTTTCGGTGTGATGATAACAAAAGAAATATGCACTTTTCAATGACTCAGATTAAGGGCAGTATGAAGTAAAGTAGATGGCTAATGCTGTTTTACTAAATAATTACAATAGTTAATTTCTAAAAGTATGTTTAGTAGAGCTGGTGTCAGTCTCTCTTGAAACCATAATCAGTTAAATGTAACTATTAAAAATGAAACTGATATATTGTTTAATTGCTCAGTGCTGTTTTGTGTGTTTTTGTCTGTGTGTGTTTATACATGTGCAGATGTGCCTTTTGGTGCAAATATGTGTTTGCCCATCAATGTGCAGTTAAGCCTCCATGAGATCCAATAAAAAGCAAATAATTATTTTCACAATTAAATGTATTAGCTTCCTAAGATCTAGCCCCACACTGACATTTTTCACATTTTTACTTCAGGGCAACCAGGTTAGTAGCTCACAATTTTTTTTTTTAATTGCATTTATACAGTTTTATTTATTAGTGTCATTGATTAATGTAAATAGATTATGAGATCTACCAAAGAGTTCCAGTGAATACTATGTTTAGAGTATGTGCAACAACTTTATAACGTTCATAAAACTGTATAAAACTAGGGCTTGGTATTTCCTATAATCTTCAATTTAGAATATCTTGTTCCTTATCTACATTTGTGTGGCTTCTGAGCATCATAGAGCACAGCAAAGCAAATTATATTAGTCTCACAACATTTAAAAATAGACTTGCCTTGTGGTTGGTTATATTTTTATAATTAATTACTTCTTGATTACTGTTGTATTTGTCTGCTTTGATTTAGTATTCCCATTCTTTAGAATACATGTCAGTTAGTATTTTAAATGAAATTGAATTTGTTTGTGTAGATGTTTAGAGAATTGACAAAGCAAGTCTACAATGCACATTTGCCTAATATTCAACCTTTCACATCAAATTAGATGTACAGTAAGCTTCCATATTTATTTTACTGCATAGCTGCAGAGAGAAAGCAACTCGCTCCGTGGTTGTGTGTGAAGTATATAGTGTTGTCTGTGTATCTTTGTGTGTGTATAAATGGTATGTGTTTTGACTGGGTTTTCTATTTGCATTTCCAGGTCGTCCAGAAAATTCCTCCATCTGTGATCCAGACCCTCGCCGCTCTGTGCCCTTGGCCTTGACGTCTGAGGTAAATGCAACTCTTTCTCTCTCCTTTCTCCTTTTCACTCGCTTTCACTCTTTTATCAATGTTATTGATTATTGTCTGTAGCACTCTTTTATACTGTTACTCTTTAATAACAGTATCAGCTTGTAAACCAATCTTTAAATGTAATTATAACATATAAAATAAAACTAATAATAACAATAATAATTATACATATTTTCTTTATTATATTTATTGTTGGTTATATGATCGTTACCTTTAGTATTATTGTTCCTATTTCTAGTACTTCAGTCACAAAAAAATATTTTTATCAGTGTCATTTAATGAATAGTTTTCACTTTGAACGGAACACCCATGTACATACAGTATATTAGATTGAACAACACCAGAGTACACTTTGTACTATGCTATTATAACATAATCTGTGGTTCTCTGAAAGGTCCATTACAGCTATGTATGTAATATTGTTTGTCATTCTTTATTTATAAATCTGATGCCAGCACCATCTTTCCTCTGCAATATCTTTCTCCAACTCATCACTTTATGATGTTCATGGAGCCGTACACAAGCATTTTTATATCATTAGCCTTTATTTACATCTCTGAAATATAATGGGCTGGAAACATAAAACTGCCTTATGAAGACAAGATGGAATATTTTACCTACGTGCCATTTCTACAAACTAATTTTAGTTTCTGGCTGTTTTGTTTTTCTCTTCTAATATACCAAAGTGTGTCAAATACACCTTGCGTGTACAGTACAAGATAACTCCAATTTAGGAAATTTTTTGCATTTGTAATTGATGCACACCTTTGAAGGGAAACTTGGGTCACAGTTTGTCACAAAACCAAATGTTTTTTAAATGGCTTCACTTATTGTGCCGCGCTAAATCCCATTGACTGATCACTTAAGAGGGAAGTCTTCGGTGACTTAAAATGAGACCCACAGTGGGCGCAAAATACTGTGAAATATAAGGAATTGCACTTGAGTAGTTGTCCTATGTGTGCCTGTTTGTGCTGTGCTTAAATTCAGCTGTACTTATCATATCTCATTCCATCGTATGGATCACGACCAGCCCCAAAGCCCTCCGTTCCTCTTTATGATGTACAATACATTACAACGCCCACCTGCCTTCAACGGCCTCTCTGACGGCCTCTCCAGGCAGCTGTTCCTCATCTACCCATAGGCAGCTCTTCCCTGGGAAATCCCTGTCATCCCTCTGATCCCAAGTGTATGTTCAGGGAGTAGTCACCCTAATCAGCCCTCAGACACTGGGCTTACCCATACAGGACCACATATAGTTATGTCGAGTAACAGCTAACTGAGTTTATGAACAACAAAGTGCATCCCTATTTATTTCAAAGGTTTAGGGATGGCCTTGTCTCTGAGGAATGATCCTATGAGCCAGGTGATACTATGGGAGGTAACTGGAATAAACATTTAAAAAAAATCTGAGTTGAAAAAAATAGCTCACATGTTAAACAGCAAGCATGAAGAATCCATTCAGATTGCCCTTCTGATTGAGCTGGCATTATGTTATTTAATATATTACACCGCCTCATGCCCCCGTGAGTGGTCTTCTAAGGCCAAAGTCAGTTGATGTGAGTGACCGGTGGCTAACACTGCACAAGCAAATTGAAGGGGATAAAAAAGTCTAGGTTTCACTTCTGAGAAGCATTAAAAATATAACTTTTCTAAAAATAGTTTGTACTGAGATGGCGCATTGTGGGCTTCTATCTCCACACTATATCGAGTAAGGCGTCCCATATGGCCATACGTGTGTGTCTCCTGTGTTATCTGCCTGATTGTCTCTAAGTGGGGTGTGGGATCAGTAGCTGGCCTGTCTCCAGCTCCACTTAGCTTCAGCAGAGTGAGCGAGAGAGAGAGAGAGATAGAGGAACGATAGAGAGCACAACAGAATGAGAGAGGCAGGCGGCAAAAGACGTTAGTAAAGACATGGACAAATCATATTTAGATGAAGTGTTTTAAGTGCTTCGCTTTTCCTACTGCACCACTACTGTACATTTGGTGCCCTCAGCTCAGCATGTGCCAGGGCACAGAAAATATACAATGCCACAACCAATGGGTGTGGAAAATTGGAAAACCATAAGGACGTCAGGCTCTTATATCCAAGGCAATTTCCCATTGTATGAAATTGTTGTACTCCCTGACCATCTGCCAACCTCTTACAGCTTGACCTAACCCTGTCTTTTCTGTGGCCATCCTGGTTTTTGTCTCTGTCCTCAGGCAAGGTAGGCTATGATGATGAGTCTTTGCTTAATTCAAATTCATGCATAGGAGAAGGAATGGGGGGCAGTAATCAGTCTGCTCACGTAGCTCCGAGAGGACAGGCTGAGGGATCGGAACAGAGAGACAGCGTCTGAGTGTCCTTGCTTGAGGAAAGAGTTTCCTGACTCTGGTTGGAATTGGAGCTGACCAGGACACAGATACAGTATCTCTGTCTATGTCTCAGACTAGCTGAGGGAGTGAATCAAGACAAACATGTATTTATAGTATGGAAACTGAAGGAGAAAAAGGGCTACTGTGTCTTCATGTGAGTTGCGTGGTTAGAGCTAAGACAACTGCTCCTAGTTTGTCCTTTATACCAAGAGATGCGTGTATGTATGTGTGTGTTTGTCGGCGTGTGTGTGTCTTTGTGTGAATGTTCAGATCTGTCTGTGAGGAAGGCAAGCAGGCATTTTACCTCAGGTGTCAGCCCTGGCAGAGGGGGAATGGAGTTCAAAACCCAGCAGGGAGGAGAGGGACCTGGATTCTGCTGACAAGGAGAAAGTGCCAAGTGTGTGTGTGTGTGTGTACACATGCGTACGTGCGCTCCCATGACTATGAATAAGTGCACTCTGGTTAAAGAAGATTATGAAGCTGGCGTTTGTGCCACGGAGTGACAGTGTGTCTGTGTGTGGTCAGACGGAGGGTAGGCTGTAACGGACAGGGGAGGTGTGACATTAGGGTGGCTTAGGTTAGGCTCACTGATGCAGTGTTACCCACACACAGCACTCCTCTCACAAAGACGCCCATTTTCACAATCACCAGTGTGTGTGTGTGTGTTTGTGTTCATCTGTATTCTTTGACAGTCAAAAATCATCTGTGTCCATTTTACTCTACACTATTTTCAGTGTAAGGTATGAATCTCCCATTTGTTCAAATGTTAATTGTCTTCCAGTGTTTGTCTGTCCCCATATGTGCTATTTTTTGAAATTGTTGAAAATGGTTTAAAATTGTTTCTTTGCAAAAAAGGCTTTGGTAGGTTTTGCTTAGTCATTGTACTGGACATATTAGCTGAAACTGAAAAACTTGCTCTTCTTTCACACTCATGTTGCCACAGCTACCTAATAAATGGAAATTTCATCTAGTAACTGAATCTTTACCAAGCTGAACATTGCACTTTTTCACTTTAATATTAATAGGGGAGTTTAAGGGCTTTTTCAAATATAACTATATGCTGATATTGATTTTGACTACTGACATAAACATTTACCTAACCAGCTAATCTGTCAAGGGTGAGTATTGTCAAAATAAATGTCCCCATACTTATTTCATAACCACTAATTGTAGAAACATTTCACAACATACAGTGCCTTGCAAAAGTTGTGTTTTGGCCTTTAAATTGGAATTATTGTCCTGCTGAATGATGCATTTCCTCCCAAGCTTTAGTTTTCTGGCAGACTTAAGCAGATTCTCTAAGTATTTCCATGTATTTTGCCGCATCCATTCTTCCTTATTTTTAACAAGATGCCCAGTTCTTGCTGATGAATAACATCTCCACATCATGGTGCTGTCACCACTCTGCTTCATTCTAGGAATGGTGCATGTAGAAGCACGGTCAGAAGTTAGTGCCATACATTGGTCTTTGAGTTTTTGCCAAAAAGCTCAGTTTTGGTCTCATCTGATCGCAAAACATTTTCCAATATCACAGGTGGATAGCTCTCATGTTTGCTGATTATATTTTAGGAGTAACAGCTTCTTTCTTGCCACGCTTCCAATACAGGCCAGTTGTTTGCAGAGTTCTCTGATATGTTAGGTCAGTGCACCATTTTTCCACCCCCAGCCAATGAACTCTCTAACTCCTTCAAAGTGATCATTGTCCTCTCTATGCTTTTTCTTTTGTTTCAGCACATTAGTTTTGAGGGACAGCCTTTTCTTGGCAGTGCCTGTGTGGTGTGATGCACTTCCACTTCCTAATTTTAGGTCTAACTGTGCTCAGAGTGTAAAGTGGTTGAATACTTATGCAAGCAACATATTGCATGCATACATATATTTTTGGCTGGATTCTGTTTTACTGGATAGATACATTACGATTTTTCCCCCCCGAAACAGTAGCAGGCTTGAAGTAAACCCATGCTTTAAAGGGTATATCTTCTCTGGAATCTGCAGCTTAGATCAGTGAAACCGCCTAGGCTACCAGATTTGTTTTCTTATGACTTCAAGTTGGCCAGTCTTATTGTGTGTTTTAAAACCAGTGTTTTAATCCTGCACATGGATTAGCCCAGGGGTCCCATGGTTTTGCAGGGTTAGTAATATTATTTAGTTGCCTTGCCTACTGGCACTCTAGAGAATCCTTTTGGCGGCATGGGTGTCTGTGAGCTCAATCAAGGGAGTAGGTTGGATAATACGCTCCTTACGGCATGTAAAGATTATAGTATAGGCCTCCTAGGTAAGTGAGCAGTGTGATAAGAGCACCACTGGAGTCTGCTGGGTGTTGAGGCAAATTCTTAATCACAAATTTCATATCACAACATTGCCAATAAAAACATGGTAAAAGCAAAAATATAAATACAAAATAACCCGAAACCGGACCGCTCTGACATCAAAGACGACAAAAACATGTGAGCGTGCTGACCAACTCTCTTGGTGTCTCTCTGATTACAATATTTTCTGCCCGTACCAGTCATGCTTCATGTCGAGTCACTCCACTGAGACGGCTGTCCTCTGTATCACACTGTATTACACTGCCTAAGCTGACACTCTCCACTGTTCTCATCCTTCTTGATCTATCTACAGCATTTAACACTGTGAACCATCTGATCCTCCTCTCCTTCCACTCTGGGCTGGGCGTCTCAGGCTCGGTACAGCCTTGGATAGCATCCTGTGTGGCTGGCTGCAGCTAGAGTATATGTGTTTTCCTCCAAGAAATCTCACTGATGGTGCCCCCCAGGGCTCAGTTCTAGGCCCTCTCCTATTCTCTAATTTCTTTACCTGGTCTTTCTTATCATTGCAACTTGACACTTTACTATTTCCCTCGTATGACACCAGGTGGCAACCGGCATTTCTGCGTGGCCCACCACCTCAAGATCAATCTTGATAAAAGCTAGTTGCTTTACCTCCAGGGAAAGGCATGTCTCTGTAAAATCGTCAGTGTCCCCCTCACAGAATGCTAAAAATAACATTTGTTCTTCTAATTAAACATCAAGGCGGTGACCCTCTCCTGCAGGGAGAGCACAACCTTACCGTATACATGAAGCAGCCCAGTTACGAAGCAGTAACCCCAGCCAAAGTGTTCGCTGTCCTTGCACCAAAATGGTGGAACCAGTTAAGAAAGCTGAGACCATGCTCATTTTCAGAAAACGTCTGCCTTTTGTGAACAATTGTTTGCATATTTTGTCCTTCTAGCCCTTAGTTTGTCCTTCTAGTCTTGACTTTAAAATGATTTTTGTAGCTGTAATTTTCTGCTAAATTACAAATGATCTGCTAAATGACTAAAATGTAAATTCCTGGTTTACAGGCCATATCGGGCCTCCAAGTCACATTATGCTAGCTAGCAAAGGAATGCGTAATTCCTACTGGAATCCAGTCATTGTTAAGAATATACAGCAGATGTGGTGTGTATATCTCCATGTTCAGTATGTGCCTGTGTCTGTGTGTGACACAGTACACTCCTCTCCCTCCGCTACTCCTCCTTAGCTGCATAATAACTCACTGTTCACTTCCTCCTCTGTGCACCGGAGGAGTCACCGTATTTCTGGGTGCAATGCAGGATGATGGTCTCCCTAGAGGAATGAAGGCAGATGAACCTGATACATATTGACCTGTCATCCGGAGGAGAGAGGTGAACGTGGGGACAGAGTTGAAGCAGATTTGAGGGAGGAGAGGGCATCGCAGAGCTTCACAAACAACCCTTCCGACCCCTCTGCCACACACAGGTCAAGAGTTCTTGGATTTAGTTTGGCATCAAGACAGAGGTGACATGTCACCCCTTACCCCTAGATGAGCATGTACCATGTCCCCTGTCTCTTTCTCATCCTCTCTACCCCTCATCTCCACCTGCCTCCTGGAAAGGAGTGAGAAACTGGAGTAGTGTTCAGAAGGAATGAGTCTATATTTAGCCTGGGTGACCGAAGACACTGTGGTCTGGCTTTAAGGTTAAAAATATAGATCTCCATGTACAGCCAGCTGGGTACAGCCGACGTCACACTCAGGCACCATGAATCAAATTCCCGTTCCTACTAAACTCAGTCTTGCCCATCTCAGCCTGGCCCAGGTTAGGGTTTTAGGGCTTCTTTTGTAGGCTCTTTGGCCCTCTGTAGTCTGTATAATTTCATTGTTTTGTAGGTTCTGGGTATTTTTTGACTCATTTAGTAAAAGAGCGGGATTTAAAGGCTAATCCAAGTAAAAAAAGAACACCTGTGTGTGGAAGCTATCTGTGTGTTTATTGTACTTAAAAAAAAAATCACAATGACAGGTTATTTAGGAGTTTAACCACAAAACAACTCAAGCATAATCATTTTTAAGAATCAAAAGAAAGGTGGAAAGAAAGAGCAATTTAGTTCTTAGTTTAAAACATACATTTCTCAATTGTATCTCCAATTTTAGGGAAGTATGGGCATGTCTTGGTTGTGAAATGCTTTCAGATTTAGCTCAGGGCGTATGGACATACAGCTCCACTTTGCGATTTATTTGCCGCATGGCACTTCCTTTCTTTTCTTCCAAGCCTAAAAACAGTCTCTGAAGTAAGATCCTAGTCTGCCCTACTCAGGGTGTGAAATACCAAAGTAGGCTAGAATTACCTGGAAAAGGAGGAAGGACACATTATGGCTAGTCACCGTCAAAAACACATCCATTGGTTGGTATTACTTTCTGTATACATGCACAGTACTTAAAACTACCCTCAGCTAAATTAGAAGCGATTGCAGATACATTATATCCAGCATTTGTGGAGCTGAGAGGGGAAGGCACATACGTTTTTCAAATTTTTTTGACCAAGATGGCCTGATGTTAAGATATTTCACCTCAGACCGGCATCCTGCCTAGTGGCCTAGACTGTGGAGAGCAACTGGACATCAGATCT
Source organism: Esox lucius (assembly GCF_011004845.1). Classification (NCBI taxonomy): domain Eukaryota; kingdom Metazoa; phylum Chordata; class Actinopteri; order Esociformes; family Esocidae; genus Esox; species Esox lucius. The sequence continues at coordinate 19,793,856 of NC_047570.1, read as the reverse complement.
CTTCACCCAGCACTTACTGGTGAAGGCCAGAGTCCAGGGCACCACTAATGGTTGATGCTGCCTGGAAGCCTGTACCTCAGTTTATAGCACTGCAGTCCCCACAATAGCCATTGGCAAGGACCCAATTCACATGGTTGTGTGCCCAGATATATGTTGTTATGTAAACTCTCTAACATGAGAGGTACTCTTTCCACAGACTCTCATTCTGTCTTGGTTTCTGTCAGTCTCACTCAATCTGTTTTTCCTCTGTCCTCGTGTCTTTTTCTGTTTCTCTCTGTCTCCTGCTGTTTCGCTGTCTCTCTCCATCTCTCTCGGTCTGACTTAGTCTCTCTCTGTCTCTCAAAAGACATTGACATTCTCCACATTCCTTCCAAAGCTTGTACCCCCTCTCTTTCTTCCTCTTCGTCTTTTAGAAGAGTTCACTCCACCAACTAAGCCAAACACTCCTAAAAGAAAGCCAAAAACTCCTTATCAAACAGTATACATCCATCCCAATGCTACCAGAAAACCTCACTTCATCCTTTCCCTCCAACTAACACCCCAGACCTTCCGTTCATGCTACCTTCCTCTTCTCTCTCCCCTCTGCACCGCACCTGCCTCCCTTGTCCTCCCTCTCCTCCTCTCCATACGTCAGTTATTCTTCTCTTCTCCCCCTCCTCTCTCGTTAGCTTGATGAATGGCTTCACTGCAGGGAAAGTGCTGATTTTCCTCCCTCTGTCTGATTTTTGCTGGCTGTTATTAATTTCAAACACTCAGAGAAAAGCAAGCGAGTCAATAAATAAGGAAATGAACACACTGAACAGCATTGCCTCTCACAGTTATTCCCCCTGTGCCCATGTCCTGCACAAGACTGCTGTTTACACACATAACGTTACTGTATGTGTCTACCTGCAGTAGATGTTTGCATTGATTCCCTCTTTAGCTGCTGCACACTTCACAGTGTATATTATATTTATTTGAATGTTGTTTTGTTGGCCAGGTTGACTCTATCAATTTTAAACATTTGTACATTTGATAATGGCATGGCATTCATTATCATTCATAAACAACAATGTAAATCAATTTGACTGACCCTACTTAGTTTGAGCTAGTTTGTACTGTGCAGTGCCAAAACCCCCACAAGCTAGGTTTGTTTTGTTTCCAATACTCAGGAAATGGATGATGGGGTCAGGTATCATTATCATTAAGTCTATAATTACTTTTAAGAAGGCAACAGGTAATGTTTTCAGAGTGACACTGCTTTGAAGTATTTTGGAGGAAAGACAGTAAATGTGAGTACATTTGTTATGGATTTTTTTGTTCATGTGCAGTAGTGTAGGTAAAGTTATGTTTGCTAGCCATTGTGTTGCTAGCTCTGTGTTGCTAGCTCAAAATTTTTCTTAACACACTTGGAATGGACACCTAGGCCCTGGTGGTAGATACATGTAACTAGTTAATTGTGAAATGTATTCATAGATTGCAACACTTTCACTCCATTGTGTCATTGCTATATTTGTGTAATATGTATTATATAACAACTTTGCCATCAATGTCACATCATGAAATGTATTGACAGATGGCAATGTTGCCTTTAGCTGACAAAAGTTATTCATAATATTGCTAGAAATGCTAACAGTAGCTAGCTAACATTTGATTGACTGATAAACAGATGTCCAGTATCATTCACTATGCTATATTTATTAGATTATATCATAATGATGACAAAAGGTTATAGCTACTAATGATTTCCTTTCTTTAGAGATGGTATTGTGTTCACATGCCTAACTGTAGACCAAATCATCAGCAGCTCCCATTGAAGAAGCAGTTGACCTTATTTTGTAATCCACTATAAAGCTGTTTTTAAAGATGTCGGGCCGTCTCCACTGCACTGGAAGCTGTCTCATCATAATGTAGGTGATCCAAATGTTGATATTTTGGGACCAACCCGATATCCAAATCAGATATACCCATGATGCAAATAATAAAGCTATTGGATCAGAACTGAATCAGTGTAACCATTTAAAATATAAATTCCCAAGTCCACACTCTCTCCATATATACAGTTTTGGAATATAACACTGCCATGTGTAAAGCTCTCAGATAAAGACTATAACCTGTGTAATTACTTCTATACAAGTAAAGATGACAAACAATTGGGTTGTTGCTTTGATTCCCATAGGGAGCCAGTACTTAAAAAGTATGAATACTGTATCCCAATACTGTCATTCTAGAGTGTCAAATAACTTACAATGTAATTAAATTGAAATACCATTGATTACCGAACTAGAAGCTCTGCGGTATCTGGTGCATCGATTGCGTCAATGGAACCTGAACATCTGAAGGATAGTAATCTCTGGTTGTGGTTTAACCAGAGCACGCAGCTTCTTTTTTTAGCCAGAGGTTCATTACCTTTGCGTCCACCTTTTCTGCAAAATGACCTGTGTTTCACGTTTCTATAGTACTCACTTCCACATAGTACAGCTAGTTAAGCTGTACTTTAAAATGCTAGTATCAAACTTGCACCCCCCCCCCCCACTTTTACTTTTACAGGTTTTATTGTGTGACAACATGTTTTCAAAATCAGTTTAATTAGGAACTTTTTACTCTAATCAATATTTTCCTGTTGCCACTCAAATATAGATTTGACTGCGTTATCTGTACTCTACAGTGATGAAGCTGCAAAGGGCAGAACTGTTAAATTACGTGTAACTGCAAATGTGCACAAACAAATTGAAAAATTATATATTACCGTCCTGATCATCAATGCTTGTATTTAATTATTTATGTTGATGTTAACATCCTCAGACAAGCCAGTTACCTGGTCTGTCGCCGAGTACAGTGTCAACTATATTGATGATGGTGTTGAAAGCCAGTGTGTTTTCCAGCATGATCCACTTTTGTTTTTCTAATCTTTAAAAATAAGTATTTTTCATCCTGGTTGTTGTAGCGTGATTCATTAGGGTTATCCGAAATGTAACTCCCTTCTATAAAAACACTTTTGGAAGTGCAGACGGATCGTTGGCAAATGGCAAAACTGATGGCAGTTTGTGAGAACTGATTTTCCTGACACGAAGCAGCATGAACCTGTTGTGGAAAAAGGCTTGGGAGTCCATTAAGACACAGTCCGTATGTAGACAATTGTGTATGTAGACTGTTTTATCCTGCATTTCCAGGGCAAGAAAGGTTACACTCATCGCTCAGAGGGAGTAACGGCATTGAGGGCAGGAGGGAGGGTTATTGCAGTGATGGTGTCCACAATCTGACCATAGATTTGTCTACGTTTACAAAATGTTTAGCCAGTTGTTAATGTTCGGTGCACAATCCTTATTTTTATGTTTAATAGGTCAAGAAAACAGAATGGCAGGCCACTGGAATAACAGGCCACTGGACAAATCTCTCCTTTTCAATTTGGGTAATATAATGTTGTGTGTACTGCAGGTTTTCTGTCATTCAATTAAAAGGCCCTTCTTATTGGGGATTGAGATAATCCATAAGGTGAAAAGGGCTTTCGTCAGTATTGTCTATTACATTTTCTAATGAACCCAGCCGACAAACCCCAATGTTATTCTGTTATTTCAGACATGGAAATTAAATGTATTAATGTATATTCTGATAAATATAATCTTGTCCGTAACCTTAGATATATTTTTAACAGAGTGGTAGACTCACACATTCTTCTCGTTGCTGTGGTTTGGCTAGCACTTCTGCCTTTGCTACTTGGATTGTGTTTCCCCTGGCTCCGGCAATGATAACAATATTTGGTATCAAATTAATAAGGGTTCTGCTTGGTTGAAGCCAGCCCAGCCTGCCTGCATCACATAGATTTAAGCAAACAATTCACAGCTAATGCTGCTAAATTAAGTCATATTTTTATCACCTCGTATATTTTGGAGACTGCTCATAAATCAATGTGTATGAATTCCACAGAATAGGCTACTGAGGAGACGGTTGACATGTCAGTATTTTGGTAAATAGGAGTGTAGTTTGCAGAGAAAGGAGAAGGGGAATATATATATATATATATATAGGTATATATATATATATATATATATATATATATATATATATATACACACACACAATGCATGTGTGTAAGTATTGAGAGTTTCCCAAGGAATATAGTATAGATATTGTTAATCACTCAAATTGTTACCATTTGTAATGACTTTATTAACGTAACAGAAAATGTAATCAAGATTCTTTTCACGGGCTTTAGGAATTCCTTCAAATGTTGATTATCTAATGACTTATGAAATACTTGCTATTTTGCCATTAAACACAATGCATTTTGGTTATGTTATTATATTATCAAGTACAACAAGTTCTCATACATAGTAGATTTGGGCACCATGTTATAAATGTGCATTCATATTTCTTTATAAGCTCGAAGACAACTTCTCTCCCGTCAACTTTATATATATATATATATATATATATATATATATATATACACAGTATCTCACAAAAATGTGTAAACCGCTTGCAACAAAAGTGAGTACACCCCTAAGTGAAAATGTCCAAATTGGGCCCAAAGTGTCTATATTTTGTTTGGCCACCATTATTTTCCAGCACTGCCTTAACCCTCTTGGGTATGGAGTTCCTCTTCCACTCCTCCATCACGCCATCACAGAGCTGGTGGATGTTAAAGACCTTGCCTTCCGTTTGAGGATGCCCCACAGATGCTCAATAGAGTTTAGGTCTGGAGACATGCTTGGCCAGTCCATCATGTTTACCCTCCGCTTCTTTAGCAAGGCAGTGGTCGTCTTGGATGTATGTTTGGGTTCGTTATCATGTTGGAATACTGCCCTGCGTCCCAGTCTCTGAAGGGAGGGGATCATGCTCTGCTTCAGTATGTCACAGGACATGTTGGCATTCATGGTTCCCTCAATGATCTGTTCCCTCATTCATGGTTCCCACAGACCATGACACTCCCACCACCATGCTTGACTGTAGGCAAGAAACACTTGTCTTTGTACTCCTCACCTGGTTGCCGCCACACATGCTTGACACCATCTGAACCAAATAAGTTGACCTTGGTCTCATCAGACCACAGGACATCTGCAGCAATGCTGGCAGCACTCATACATCTATTTCCCAAAGACAATCTCTGGATATGACCCTGAGCATGTGCACTCAACTTCTTTGGTCGACCCTGGTCGAGGCCTGTTCTGAGTGGAGCCTGTCCTGTTAAACCGCTGTATGGTCTTGGCCACCGTTGCTGCTGCTCAGTTTCAGGGTCTTGGCAATCTGCTTATAGCTTAGGCCATCTTTATGTAGAGCAACAATTCTTTGTAGAGCAAACTTCCTCAGAGAGTTATTTGCCATGAGGTGCCATGTTGAACTTTCAGTGACCAGTATGAGAGAGTGTGAGAGCGATAACACCAAATTTAACACACCTGCTCCATTCACACCTGAGACCCTGTAACACTAAGGAGTCACATGACACCGGGGAGGGAATGTGGCTAATTGGGCCCAATTTGGACATTTTCACTTAGGGGTGTACTCACTTTTGTTGCCAGCGGTTTAGACATTAATGGCTGTGTCTTGAGTTATTTTGAGGGGACAGCAATTTTACACTGTTATACAAGCTGTACACTCACTACTTTACATTGAAGCAAAGTGTAATTTCTTCAGTGTTGTCACATGAAAAGATATAATCAAATGTGAGGGGTGTATCATGTTCATAAAAAAAATTTATGAACATGATACAGGACATAGATTTTCCATAGCGGTTTTAATTATGTCAGTGTACATTATCAACAAATCTAAGATCAACTGTTATCTTTCCTACATGGTATACCATTAAAAATACTATTTCCTTTCTTGCATTTCAGGGCATTTAATACCCATTGATGTATTAGCTTTGCCAAAAACACTGGTCCAAAAGTTTTTGTACCATATATTTTTTACAATACACCCCCATCTTTTTGAAACATTATTTAAACAATGATCACTAATGGGGAAGTACTAATGAATAGGTCGTTTCCACAGGTAATACTTCAGCTTTGTCAAGTTTGTATTTTTAAAGTGTTTAGTGAAGTGATCAATTGTTGAAAAACCAACTAACCAGTTCTGAAATACAAATAAACAAAGGCAACAAGCGAGACATTTTCAGGTCACTAGGGTTGGAGCTTGCTATGTTTGGGTCTTCAAGTAGCAGGCATCTATGAGGGAGATGACTTAGAAATGAGATGGGAAAGGAAGAGCCGGCCGTCTTTTTTTTTTTTTTTAAAGTGAGAGTGCTGATGTTGTTTGTCCTTTAAGTCATTTATCGCCAGTGACTTTCATCAGTGAATGCATAATGTTTTCCATACCAACACCTCATGGGAATTGAGCCCATAACCTTGGTGTCAGACACGCAATTCTCTACCAACTGAGCTACAAATTCTCCTCCGTATGAATTTGTAGCTCAGTGGAAAATGTCTCCCTGGCAGACATCCTTGCACAATACAGCCTGGACAGGTGCCTGTCTTCAACAAGGTATACCTTGTGTAGACAGGAGAGAAGGAGAGAGGGAAGGCAGAGTGGTAAATGTATAGTCAGGGAAGTAGCAGATGTGGAGGGTTATCTGGGGGGATGGAAGAGAAAGGGAAGAGGTAAAGATGAGGAGAGAGGAGTCTGGCGTGTGGTAGAGTGGACAAAAAGGGTTAGGAGTGGTAGAGATGGAGGGGGGAGGGGGGAAGAGAAGGGGAGGGATGATCTCTGTGAGCAGAAGCAGCGGGGGGTGGTGGAGCCTGTATGTCTGCTTCATGGATCTCCGAACCTAGACATAACCATTGTGTTTACAAGCCTCAGTTACTCTTTCTGTTAAATTATTGGGGTGGGGGAAGTGTAGGGAAAAGGAGAGGGAGGGGGAGTAAATACATATCTTCTCCCTCTCTTTCTGGTTAACCAGGCTCAAGAATGCTCTTTAGGTTTTGTAATGACAGACTCTGAGTACTGAGTGTCACCCCATTAGAGACCCTAGAGACCATAGCCACAGAAACTGCACTCTCCAGAGCGAAGGAGGCAGAACTAAGGCTCTGTTGGAAACAATGGCTTTGCTGGGCCTCGACTTGAGGTGCTCTTGGGGGCTTCTCTCTGTGATATTGCTGTAGGGCAAGTTTGTCATGTCGTGGACCAACACTTTTCTGTATTTTGTGCAGCTATGCCAATCAGCCTAGTGTTATGAACTTTGTCCCCTTACTGTTGTCTGCTATGGTCTGCTAGGTGAGTGACACCTGGGTGAGAACATATATGTGAACCAAATATATATATGAACCAAAACAGAATCATGTGAGACCCACCACACCAGTTTATGCAAGTCCTAGATGCAGGCCAAAAGGAGACGTTTCACTGTGTGTGTGTTTGTGTGTGTTTGTGCGTGCATATTGCTCTTTGAAATGCCATTTTCCTCTCTCTGCTGATTGATTCTGTCATCATCATGTGCTCTGACCTCAACAATGACTATTTCAGTATAGAATTACATGATCGGAAAGAGACCAGAATAACTACAGAAAAAATAAAAAAGAGATACCACTCAGCCTTAATTCTTTTGTCTGAACTTCTGTCTGCCTGATTGAATTACAATAATCATTCCTGGATTGTAATAGGTCCAGCTGATTTACATGGATACTAGTTGTGTTAGCTGGTATCTTCACTTTGTTTGCTGAAAAATATATGCCCTCTTTGAATTTGATGCCAGCAACTTGAAGTTGGGACAGAGGCAACAAAAGCCTGGAAACGTTGTGTTAAAACATTTAACCTGAATACCACACAACTTATTAGGTAAATTGGCAACAGGTCAGTAACATGATTGGGTATTAAAGATGAGGATGGGTCTGTCAGAATTAAAGATGGGGAGGGGTTCATCACTCTGTGAAATAATGCACAGGCAAGTAGTGCAACAATTTAAGAATAATAATTTATCAACGTAAAATAGCAAAGAGTTTGTGCGTCTCCTCATATACAGTACATAATATAATTAAAAGACACAAAGAATCCATAGAAATCTATGTATGCGAGGGACAAGGCTGAAAACCAAAATTGGATGGCTGTGATCTTCGGGCCCAGGTGGAACTGCATTAAAAACAGACACAATTCTATAGTGGAAATCACTGCATGGGTTCAGCAACACTTCAGAAAACCATTGTCTGTGAACACAATACGTTGCTGTATCCACAAATGTAAGTTAAAACTCTACCATGTAAAGAAGAAACCATATATTAGCAAGATCCAGAAACGCTGTCGCCTTCACTGGGCCCGAGCTCATTTAAGATGGACTGAGGCGAAGTGGAAAACTGTCCTGTTGTCTGACAAATCAAAATTATTTTTGGGAATCATGGACGCTGCGTCCTCCTGACTAAAGAGGTGAGGAACCCTCCGGCTTGTGACCAGCACACAGTTCAAAAGCCAGCATCCGTGATGGTATGGGGGTGCATTAATGCACATGGCAAGGATGACTTGCACATCTGTGAAGGCACCAATAATGCTGAGCAACATAAACAGGTTTTGGAGCAACATATGCTGCCTTTGAGATTATGTATTTTTCAGGGAAGGCCTTGGTTATATTAGCAAGACAATACCAAACCACATTCTGCATGGATTGCAACAGCATGGCTCCATCGTAAAAGAGTCTGGGTGCTAAACTGGCCTTCCTTCAGTCCAGACCTGTCGCCCAGTTAAAACATTATGAGCATTATGAACTGAAAAATACAACATAGGAGATCCCAAACTGTTGAGCAGCTGGAATCCTATATCAAGCAGATATATTCAAGAATGTGAATATATTAAATTTTGCAAACTACAGCAATTGGTTTTCTCAGTTCCCAAATGCTTACAGAGGATAGTTAAAAGAAGATTTTATGCAACACAGTGGTAAACATGCCCCTGTCCCAACTTATTTGAAACGTGTTACAGGCATCAAATTCAGAATGGGCATGTATTTTTCCAGAAACAATAAAAATTCTCAGTTTCAACATTTGATGTGTTCTCTTTGTAGTATTTTTTAATTTTCAAAGTTATTTAAACTTCATTGCATTCTGTTTTTATTCCCATTTTATGCAGTGTCCCAAGTTTTATGGAAACAGGGTTATACATCACTTGCTCCATGTGTGTAATGGAGCACAAATGAGTGGACAGTCTGCAGTACTTAATGAAGCATCATGCCCCATGGGTTACATACCATACACACTCTGCTTAAACTGCACATCATCCTTCTCTCACTTCACACCCTACCTGCCACCTCTTGTTTTGGGGCCTGGGATAGGGCCGTGCACAGAAAAAGCCATACTGTTCCCTCCCGAGTCCCCCAGCCTTACACACATCCTCTCTGTGCACACAGACAATCCTCCCTATTTGTAATATCAATCATCTCTCCAGTCTCAGTCTTAAAGAATGTCATGGTTTCAGGATGAAATGCTTAATTTTGCTGCACAATAAGCACATCTAGGGGAATGGGAAGTCATCCCTCTCTCACCCTCTTTTTTTCTCTTTCAATAATTTTGGGGGAAATGTTGCCTTTGACATATCAGACATTTAAGGCCGTACTTTACATACAGACAAATTCAACCTTAGATCCTTACATTGCAGATATGTGCACATGTAAATCGTTATTGTATTCAACTGAGGAGGATTGCATTAGTTCAGTTATTGTTGCTGTTGTAGAAGAGTAGTGGTAATGGGTAGTGACAGCTGAGGGAGTGTGGGAGCTAGAGAGTAGTATCACTCCAAAATCCCCAGACAAAACAGAGAACAAGAGGAGTGCGATTTAGCCTGAACAACTTTCTCTAAGCCCCTCCCCTTGCCATTTCTCACTTTCCCTCTATTTCCGTGTGCACACTTTCAAATAGTTTTTGTGGTCTGTTAATATTTGTAGTAATATTTATTTTGTGCTTAGTTTATATTTGACTGAGTTATGCATTAACAAGATCATCTGGCCAATTAATAAAAATTATCACATATGAATATATCTAGCGTGTCTATTAGTTACTGTATATAGTATCAAGCACATACAGTGTGCCCGTTCAGATCTCTAATTCGCCTCTTGCTCAGTGTCCCCTGCTTGTATCTTTAATTGTCTTCAGCGGCAGAATAATTTGCTCTTAAACTCTGTACTGTATGTACATGCGATTTGTGTGCTTTCAGTCTGTGTACAATCTTTGTGGCTCTCTTTATCTCCTAGGCTTGTGTGAGCATGTGGAGGTCAGAGACTGGGCTGGCGGTGTGTCTCCATTCCCACGGCTGCTGTCTCACAGCCACATTGGTCACAGGAGGATGAAAAGAATATGGATTTTTCCTCTTCTTTGTATTCTCCAGAGCGGGCAGATTAGACAGGAGATGAGTGGAGCCTGGCCCACTGAAAGCAGCTCTAAGCTCAACACTGTAGTAACGCCTGACCTGGAGTCTTTGGTTCAGGGAGCAACAAACATGCAGATGTACACACAGACAGGCAGACAGACAGACAGACAGGCAGGCAGTTGTACATACACGGGTATGCACGCACACACACACACACATTCTAATAAACCTGCATTGGTTTAAAGCAGTACATGGGTGGAACACTGACCTTGTAACCTTCAATGTGAATATTTAATTCAGGAAGCTGAGCTTGCTGTCAATGCAGTCAGTCAGTCACACACACACATACACACATACACAAATGCTCAAACAATTCTTAGCAATACCTTATGAAAACTGACACATATGTTGGTCGACACAAAAATGTTGAAAACATGAAAGGTAGCGAGAGGGGGAGCAAAGGGGAGGAATACATATGGGTGGATGAAGTCAGAACGATTGAAGGAGGTAGGCAGAGACAGAGCAAGAATTCACAGCACCATTGCCCTTACAAGCAATTAGAATAATTTCAAATTAATATGAGTGTCTGCTGCAGTCTTATCTGTATCCAGAGAAGAAGGCTCTCTTCCTCTTCAATCAAAATGCATGAGAGGCCTTCCTGACAGAAAAACTGACACCCTACCATATGCCGGGCTCCTCTCTGTTCCCACTCTTTTCAGCTTGCAACTTTTTTAATAAAATAAAAACATCTTTACGCAGACAGACAAACAGACAAACAGGTTGACAAACAGAGCAAGAGACTGAGATAGATTTAATGGGTCTGTAATTGTTCCTTAATTAACTGTCAAGCTCTTATTTATATTGTCTTTTTTGTAAATGTTCATCTTAAAAGCTCCCAACTCAGTTAAAACTCAGAGACTTCTACAGAGACTTCAGGGTATTTGATTGACCGCCGTAAACATTGTCCACAGTGAAAATCAAATACAGTAATATCCAACATGCATTACCGTTCACAAGTTTGGGGTCACTTAGAAATGTTCTTGTTTTTGCAATTGTTAATGTTGTAAATGGCTATTGTAGATGGGAATGGCTGATTTTTAATGGAATATCTACATAGGCCCATTATCAGCAACCAGCACTTTGTGTTTGTTAATCCAAGTTTATCATTTAAAAAGGCTATGTGATCATTAGAAAACCCTTTTGCAATTATGTTAGAACCACTGAAAACTGTTAAGCTGATTAAAGAAGCAATAAAACTGGCCTTATTTAGACTAGTTCAGTATCTTCAGCATCAGCGTTTGTGGGTTCGATTACAGGCTCAAAATGGCCAGAAACAAAGAACATTCTTCTGAAACTCATCAGTCTATTCTTGTTCTTAGAAAGGAATGGTATTCCATGCAAAACATTTCCAAGAAACTGAAGATCTCATACAACAATGTATACTTCTCTATTCACAAAATAGTGCTAACTGTCTCAAGGGCTCGATAACACTTTATAAATACCTGAGGGGATCTCTAACTGAAAGAGGTGTGGGAGGCCCTGGTGCCCAAATGAGGAAGAGAACAAATACATTATAGTGTCTAGTTTGAGAAACAGAAGCCTCACATTTCCTGAACTGGCAGCTTCATTAAATAGTACCCACAAAACACCAGTCTCAATGTCAACAGTGAAGAGGCGACTTCGGGATGCTGGCCTTCTAGGCAGAGTTGCATAGAAAATGCCAGATCTCAGACTGGCCAATAAAAAGAAAAGATTAAAATGGGTAAAAAGAACACAGACGCTGAACAGAGGAAGAACTCTCAAAAGGGTTTTCTAATGATCAATTAGCCATTTTAAAATGATAAACTTGGATTAGCAAACACAATGTGCCATTGGAACACAGGAGTGCTGGTTGCTGATTATGGGCCTCTGTACACCTATGTGGATATTCCACTGAAAATCAGCCGTTTCCTGCTACAATAGTCATTTACAACTATAACAATGTCTGGACTGTATTTGTAAACAATTTTATGTCATTTTAATGGACAACTAATGTTATTTTCTTTCAAAAACAAGGACATTTCTAAGCGACCCCAAACTTTTGTGTTTCTGATGGTGACTGCTAAGTGACGCAAAGGCTTGCCGTTAGTACTGTTTCCAGAAGTGTACGTGTGTGTGTGTGCGTGTGACCGTTGCTGATTTCTGGATGTCGGGCGAAGTGCGAATCCCTGGGTAAGATGTGCCATTCACACACTCCTCCAAACTGCCATCATCAGCATGTATTTACATGGGTGAGATTTGGCCACAACGCTCAACAATTTCCCAGTCAGTACAGGACATTTTGTCACTTGTGTCTAATTAGTGAATGTCTTAGCACCAGTATATTTTACAATACCATTTTATTTTTATTTGATAAAACCGACACAACTTTTATCTTCATGTTGTATTCCAACACACTGGTTACAGCCAGCTCTTTAGTGGTGTGTATGGGGTTGGCTGTCACAGTTTTTTGCATTCATTCTTTGGCTAAAGATGTTTAAGCTCGATTGAAACACATTTCAATTATAATACTACTTAGTATTTCGTTTGTCATGGTATCTCTTACGCTACTCGGATTGTCATGGAATAAAACAATCAGCAATAACAATTTGATATTAAATGGAGAATAATACTTGTTTTAGTGCTTAAAACAACGCTGTGAATATGCATCCAAGTGCTACTGTTCGCAAAGAAATACTCACTACTTCCAAACAAAGCCAGATGTAGCACTCTGGTTCTGAATACCAGGAGTTGTACCTCCATCTGATTGGTGAGACAGGTAGTCTCCTAAACAGCACACATCCATAAGCATTATGATTTTAAATAAAGTTGGTTTGATGTCAGTGTTGACGTATTCTCTTGGGTACTGAATATATCTGATGTTGCTGGGAGAAGGCCAGGGGGAAGTGCTTGTATTGGAAGTGGGCCGCTCATTTGACCGGTACATGGAGCAGGCCTTTGCTGACAAGCTGCTCAAATATCAGCCCCTCATATTACGCCTGAACAGCCTCTGTTATCTGTGCAAGCTTGTGATACTGATATTCAGGAGTCTTAGCTATGTTCAATGGTTGACAGTACGTGACCTTCAGATTGCAGGCCTACATATAGGCAGCTAGCAAGATACTACTCTCTTTCAGCTGTCATTGACAGCCTCACTGTATGTTCTATGTGATCTATGGTTCCATAGATGTCCAGGTATCTTTGTCCTTACATACTTGATTTCTTTATGTAATTCATAGTCAAATAATTCAAGTCAAATAATGTTTAAAGCTGTATTGACAATAACTGTGGCAATTATATTCGACGACTAAACAACCATCCTACTTTTTTCCATTTCAATAATTTACTTGTTTGAGACCACATAATCTAATAAATAGTGCTGCCTATTATTTTAATGGTCTTATCTTGAAAATGCTTTCGATTAAAGATTACATTTATTTATTAGATTTGCATTCTAGAAAAGCCTATGTTTATTAGGTATTTTACTCACATGGTATTGGTTGTACAGCATTCTGATGGGATTGTGTTATATTCTTTTCTTTTTAATTGCTGCACTGAACTTATTCAAAAGATTCCAAGATACACCACTACTTTCTAGTACAGTGAATTGATGTCCAAATTATATTTAAATGTAGAAAGTATGGCCCAACCAAATGTGTTTTTGTCTGAGGTCAAGCTACTATAACTTGCATAAAAAACACCAACATATAGAAGACTACTTCTGTGTTCCAATATAGTAAATTATCAACATGAAGATTATAACATATCTATGGGATTGCCCCACTATATTATTACAACAGAGTTTGTTATTACATTGTGACACCATGGAATTTACGACCATAATAATTCCAAAAGTTCTTCTCACCTCAATATTTTCATTAATTCTAAACTGAACTGATCACTGACCTGTCACAGTGAGGTCATTCATTTTCATCTAATCTTAAAATTGTTAGTCAGCATCACATGGATTTTGAATAATAAGCATTAGGACAAAATGCCCCATTGACAACCTGCTGTAGATGGCCTGTGGCATCTTAATGGAGGATGTCAGGCTCATAGTAATGGCTGTAAAGGGATGGTTTTCATGTTTGATGCCTTTCCAGGTATTATTATAGGTCCACCTCTATAACAACCTAACCTGGTCTTCCCTGTTTTATACCAGGTAATGATAAATACATTTTGAATATAATTGTTTCAACACAATGGCATAAGTCACTTCTGAATGCATTTCTGACAGTAGAGGTATACCTCCCTATAGTATCCCTCTCTCTCTCTCTCTCTCCCTCTCTTTCTGTTTCTTTCAGTCTCGATCTTTGGGCCTGGTGGTTGTGGACTGTACTGGGCATGCCCAGAGTGGGATGGTGAGGTGGTACGCAGGCAGGCAGCTCATCTCCGTCTGCATCATTAGGGAGTCAGCTCACTGTCACGGACACACAGAGGGCATCGCTGCCATGCCATGTGTGGTACAGGAAGTGTGTGTGGCGAGGATGACATAAGCAGGACGCTGCGCCTTTCCCTGGCACCGTCCTTTTGCTACACCTGCATATGGGAGGGGGGTCAAGGGCGAAACAAACACATGGGCATGCTCATACAAGTACGCATGTACGCACAAACCCCCTTTATCTCCTGTGTGTGTCTCTGTGTGTATGTCGTGCCCGTATGAGCTTACTGATGTGTTTCATTTTAAATCAGTGCAATTTGTTTTCATACCAATACAGTCTGATATACTACGGCGATCAGCCAATCAGTATTCAATGCATGCGTGCAGTACTATTGAAAGCAGTAACAAATGTACGCGTATGTATATGTTTGTGTCTATATATAAGTTCAGTAGTGGGTCTGTGCTTGTTTTGTATGGATGGTAGCCTGTGTGTATAATGTCTGTGTCCGCACACTCTTGGCAGCAGTACACACTCACTGTGAGGGCTGTAAATAGGCAGTGTGTGTATGTCGTGTGTCTCCGCTGTGTTGGGGCCTATTTTAGAACTCACAGGATACCAAGCCACTCTGACAGCCATGCACCCTGCCAGCCTGTACCGAACAACACAACACAGCTCCGGAAGCTTCTGTCTCACACATCCCGAAACACACCTGAACGACACAAAAAATATACAACAGCTATACAAGCGAAGACGAAACACACGTGCGCATGCACGCACATACACATTTTTACACTGTACCATTGCTTCTCCACATCATTCTACCATTCACTTTATCTGATATTCAATCGTAAAATGTCCCTTCTGCCTGCTAGTAATCCTGCTACTCTGATCCGTGTGGAACCATTTCCAAGAAGGACCTGCTGAGCCTCTGTCCTTTGCCTCTCCCCTTAGGAATGCTATACACTTCACGCAAGCTATGCATAAATGTGTTTTCACACCAAGCTCGACATACTTTTGTGCGGGCCAAATTTTGTAACGGAACTGTTATGGCGTTCCGATGCCCTAAGTGATGTCTGTAGCAACAATTATCAGCCTTTTATACTGTACATACTTGAGTCCCTGCTGCTGCCTCTGAGCCTGAACATTTATTAAACGTTTACAGCCATACTATCCAGTGTGCTTTATTCTGTGGCTTTCACGACCGGTCTACCAGGCTCTACGCTCACTAAACCACAGTAAATTTGACTGCACCTCTAAGTTTACCCTTTACTCTGGGTATAACATTTCTGCACGCCATTTTTGAAAATGCAGCTTTTGTTTATTTACAGTAAAGTCTTGAAATCAAGATGAATCATGTCAGACCTTCTACAGTAAGATAATTTTTTTTTTTATTTCAGCCAAATGTATTAAAAAGAAAACTGTCAATGACATAATTGTGTTCACATTCCAAATAATGTATAAGGGGACTGTGTGAGTACCTGAAATCAACTGAAGTGGTTCCTTGAAGGTTTCTTGGCTGCAGACTGCAGAGAGCCTTGGTCCACAAAGAAGTAACAAAATATTTACAACATTTGATTGTTTAATGCATTACCTGTATAATGGAACAGCGTGAAGATCATTGTTAAGAAGTGGAGGCGAGACGGCACCACCAAGACATCACCAGGGAACTCATTACCAATAATCTGATCTCAGCCTGATTGGGACCTAAATTAAATGTCAAAATAATTCACATCCTAAAGTCGATCACAATGTCTCGGGTAGTGTTAGCAGGATGTCCAAAAGTCAAGTTTTCAGTTGCCAGGCCTTTATATTTTGGCCAGGAGACAAATTCTAATAATAATAGAGGGAAATGATCTGGGGGAAATGGAGCCCAATTAGTTGTAGCACTTTGCCGGCATACTTATGTGAAAACATTGTAACTGTGACACTTAACGGGACATTTTCCGCTGTTAAATATATGTAATATATCAAGTACTTAGGTTAAACAACCTTTATAACGTCAGCACATGAAGCAGCTTGAGTTATATTTCTGTCGTTCTTCCTTTCTCTTCCAGTCTTTCTTTCGGCATGACTTCAGTATCAGTGGAAGGCGTTATAATAGGACAGCACCCTGGTGAATTAACTGAAAGGAGCACATTGCCGCATGAACCTTTTAGGCAATAGAAATATGTAAGTGTATATTAGCTGGAGTCAAGCACGTTGTTTACTCTTTCATGATAACAGAGGTCTATTAAAGGTAACAGGACCTTTTTAGGGATCAATGACAAGCTCACGCCACATTTAGTGCCTATTGTGGGCTTGTAACACAATGACGAGTCAGCGCTTTGAAAGAAAAGCTCATTTTGTATCGGGCCTCATTAGGGGACAGTGAGGGACCTGCCCAGGGACATGCTTTTTATCACACTCCATGCTCATCCCATTCCGAAATACTTAATGATTCTCTCATGTATGTGTGACATATTTATTCTGCGTGTCACATGCAATAATATCTTTTTTATTTATTCTATGTGATTAATTAATATTAGTGGCCTTAGACAAAATCTCTCTTGACATTAGTATTTGGAAGGGTACGTCAAACCCATTTCCAGCCTTTGCCCAAGCTGAAAAGTTGGATGGAGGGAATTGCTCATAAATAGTTGGTGCATTTTGCTGTGACTCAAATCACTCACTGTCTGTCTAGATCCGCTGACTAAGAAAAAGATGGAGAAGTCATGTTCAGTCGGTGCATCCTTTGCGACTGAACTTTTGTTTGAGGTCAAGGACATCTCCCAAGTGGAATCCCCAGTGTGACCACATGAGTTAGAACCATCGGCACTGGCTGCGGCCCAACTTGACGCTGATGCCTGAGCAACTCCAGGAAAATGGAGGTTGGAGAGAGGATGGGAGATACTATACTGATGGTACCTCATTTTGCTCATTTGTCTGTCATGATAGTGCAGTTTTGGGGCTATTGTCACCCAAGCACTTGGTTTCCCAATAATGTAAACCTTTCAAAATAAAATGTTAAGTTGTTCGGTTGCAGTCATCGGTCAGCCATGTCAGGAGATCTTAGAGGAAAGTGCTTTTGCAACAAGGAAATATGCAGACAGGAAATTTGAATTTGCTTTTCAACATTAATAAATGTACATT
The DNA here is from genome assembly GCF_011004845.1 of Esox lucius. NCBI lineage: Eukaryota > Metazoa > Chordata > Actinopteri > Esociformes > Esocidae > Esox > Esox lucius. The sequence continues at coordinate 19,776,070 of NC_047570.1, read as the reverse complement.
TAAAATATAACTAACAGGCAATGAATGAATGGACAATAAAAATAATTTTTCAATATTACTTAGCTAGACTACCTAACCACCATAATGTAGCTATTCTCAGACATACACAGCCAGATTTGCACATTACACTTTTATAATGAGACTTGAAACAGTGTAACCCATCACATCTAGAGGGAGGATGCTTTATACATGTCTTCTCCTTTTAGAAGATACTAAAGCACTTTTGCAAGGAGCATCTAGGTCCCACATATCAGTAACAGAGTTGAACTGTCAAGGGCAAATCATAGCATGATTTACTACTTTAAAATCCCAATATATTGCGTTTTCTACAAACTATCAAAATAATAGAAATAATTTACTGTATCACTATAACTAATAATAAAACATCTGGTTCCCCTGAAAAGTTACTTTCAATATTATTTACTATTTTATGGGTTGCTTGCAGTATCTCTCTATATATACCGTGCTTATGTGCATTATTATGGCAGGAGACATACACATTATGGCCAAACGTATGTGGACACCCCTACTAATTATTGAGTTCAGGTGTTTCAGTTACACCTATTGCTCACTGGTGTATAAACTCCAGCACATAGTCATTAAATCTCCATAGACAAACATTGATTGTACAATGAGTTGTACTGAAGAGCTCAGTGTCTTTAAACATGACAATGACATAGGATGCCACCTTTGTCACCAGTCAGTTTAATGAATGCGTAAATACATTGCTTAAGACTTGCAACATACTATATATCTATATAATGGGTTTTTATACTAGATTATATTGTCGAGACTAAGGATTTGTTAATAAATGAATGAATATTTTTCTGAAAAATGTATTTAACGGTTATTGGGACTTTTAGTATTGTGTGCAATACACTCTTTTCTCCAAGATAATGGCACTGAGACTTGTTTCATAATATTTCTTGAAGTGGGAGAACACATAGATCTGAGACCACTGATTCATGAAGAATCTCAACATATTCTCCAAATTATTCAGAGTCCATGGTCCTCGCATCGCACTCCACATGTTTTCAGTTGGTTTAGGTACAGGCAAATATAAAAGATTAATTCTTGCTTCTAATTCTTGACATATAGTGAGGAAAAAAAGTATTTGATCCCCTGCTGATTTAGTACGTTTGCCCGCTGTCAAAGAAATGATCAGTCAATAATTTTAATGGTAGGTTTATCTGAACAGTGGGAGACAGAATAACAACAAAATAATCCAGAAAAAAGCATGTCATAAAATTGTATAAATTGATTTGCATTTTAATGAGTGAAATAAATATTTGATCCCCTCTCAATCAGAAAGATTTCTGGCTCTCAGGTGTCTTCTATACAGGTAATGAGCTGAGATTAGGAGCAGACTCTTAAAAGCAATGATCCTAATCTCAGCTTGTTACCTGTATAAAAGATACAGGTCTGTCCACAGAAGCAATCAATCAGATTCCAAAACTCTCCACTATGGCCAAGACCAAAGAGCTGTCCAAGGATGTCAGGGACATGATTGTAGACCTATACAAGGCTGGAATGGGCTACTAGACCATCGCCAAGCAGCTTGGTGACAATAGTTGGTGCGATTATTTGCAAATGGAAGAAACACAAAAGAAATGTCAATCTCCCTCGGTCTGGGGCTCCATAAAAGATCTCACCTTGTGGAATTGCATTGATCATGAGAACGGTGAGGAATCAGCCCAGAACTACATGGGAGGATCTTGTCAATGATCTCAAGGCAGCTTTGACCATAGTCACTAGAAAAAACAATTGGTAACACAGTACGCCGTGAAGGACTGAATTCCTGCAGCACCCACAAGTCTCCCTGTTCAAGAAAGCACATGTACAGACCCGTCTGAAGTTTTCCAATGAACATCTGAATGATTCAGAGGAGAACTGGGAAAAAGTGTTGTGGTCAGATGAGACCAAAATCAAGCTCTTTGGCATTAACTCAACTCGCCGTGTGTGGAGGAGGAGGAATGCTGCCAAGAACACCATCCCCACCGTCAAACATGGAGATGGAAACATTATGCTTTGGGGACGTTTTTCTGCTAAGGGGCTGGACAACTTGACCACATCAAAGGGACGATGGACGGGCCATGTACCGTCAAATCTTGGGTGAGAACCTCCTTCCCTCAGCCAGGGCATTGAAAATGGATTGTGGATGGGTATTCCAGCATGACAATGACCCAAAACACACGGCCAAGGTAAGAAAGGAGTGGCTAAAGAAGAAGCACATTAAGGTCCTGGAGTGGCCTAGCCATCTCCAGGCCTTAATCCCATTGAAAATCTGTGGAGGGAGTTGAAGGTTCGAGTTGCCAAACGTCAGCCTCGAAACCTTAATGACTTGGAGAGAATCTGCAAAGAGGAATGGGAGAAAATCCCTCCTGAGATGTGTGCAAACCTGGTGGCCAACTACAAGAAACGTCTGACCTCTGTGATTGCCAACAAGGGTTTTGCCACCAAGTAATAAGTCATGTTTTGCAGAGGGGTCGAATAATTATTTCACTCATTAAAATGCTAATTAATTAATACATTTTTTGTCATGTGTTTTTCTGGCTTTTATGTTGTTATTCTGTCTCTCACTGTTCAAATAAACCTACCATTAAAATTATAGATTGATAATTTCTTTGTCAGTGGGCAAAATCAGCAGGGTATCAAATACTTTTTTTCCCTATAGTCCACAATATCATGTATCTTAACATAGTTCCCAGGGCCCACAGCATCACATCCACCACCATATATGAAAGTTTGAGTTTTTTTCTTCTTTAAACTGCCATGTTATGTATGTAGGGACCCATGAAATCCGTTTATTTGCTCAATTATGTTTATTTTTCAAATTCTGTGATGCCTACTTTTTTTTTTGTAATTCTCTAATCACACTTCCATGTAAACGCTCCAGGTCAGCGTTTTTTTCCACACTATTCCTAATAATCTGTCCCCAACTGCTATATGGATGAAGTGACCCGAAACCTGCAAATATAGACAATGCTACTGTAACATACAGTTTGCGCAGCATTTTTTCAATCAAATGTTTCAAACTGTTTGAGTGACAGAGGCTGGCTGGTGATATGTAGCTTACTTTGAGAGGCATATTGCGAAAACATTCAAACCGCTCACAACCCACTATCATCCACTTTTGTAAAAATGTGCTGTTTGGCACAATTCACAGACTAAAGAAAGTGAAATAAGTATAAAGAAAGTGGAATCACGATTCATGACATGAATGTCTACCCTCCATTAGTATTTAGAAAAAGCTTCTGGTACTGCATTCCGGACACCTCCGGCCCAAGTCAAACACTGTGGATGGTTTGGAGGCTCAACAAAATACATATATGTAAACTATAACCAAAACAATGTATGACATAAAACAGTTGAAGTAAGACATTAACTTTACAGAATTTGTATATGTATATAGATGGGAAGAATTTGTATGGGTTCAAATAATACATACGTGACCTTGAAAGTCATGATGTGACCTGAGTGGCCCTCCGTAGCCCAGGCTTTTTTCTCTTTCAGTGCTTGTATGCATTTGTTTACTCTTCTCACATTTTACCATCTTCATAAGGTGGGTCATTTTGATGTGCTTGACAGCACAAGGCAGCTAATTGGACAGTTTGTGTACCAATGTGTTAGGGACCAATGTGGGCCCATTCCGGTGAGGGGAGTGTTGGGGTGTCAGCCGGAACGTGTGCTTGGCAGGCGTGGCTATGCTATTAGCGAGCGCTAACAGTTTTATTATTAGAAAATAAACGGTGCACTGCAAAACTCTGAATGTTATTAGCACTCTGCCATCTGGGTCTGACAGCTGTGTTCAGTCACCACTACACCACCATGGCTGTGGCGCTGCTAACGGTGTAGTCACAAATCTCAGTCTGAAATCCTTCTTTTTATCAGCCGCACTTCCTCTCTGAGTACAATTTTCGTCTCTCTACTCTCTCTGTTTCCACACACACACACACACACACACACACACAGTTGACAGGGACCCTTAGAGCATACACTTAATAGGATCACAGGACTATTGGTCTGGTGCAGGGATTTCTCCGCCTGTGAGAGAAAAGAAAAAATGCAATAGGCTCTCTTTAAAAGTCTCATCACTCATGTTTTTACAGGCGGGCTGTGAAATTAGAGCGCTGCAATGTTTTGTGTTGTTTAACTGTGTACTGTTTATGTCTTTAAAACCCTACTCAAAGCTCTAATTCTGCCATTTGAAAAAAAAAGAATAACTGCAGAAGCAAAACCACAATAAATGATTAGGGCTGTTCCCACTGAAAGCCCCATCTGCTGTTTGTTACAGTTACCAGTGTATTGCTGTCAATAAAACACATTTACACAGACAACAAACACAACCAAACACGACATCGCCAAGATGTGAGAAAAACAATGCTATTCCTCTTTTTATCTCTGTTTCTTTTGCAAGTGTGAATTATTTACATTAAGGTAATAAACAAGATGTTGTGTTTCTTGATATGACAAATGAGTATGACAAATTATGACCCAAGCGGTTGAATGTCCAGGCATACCAGATACATGTTCTGGTCCAGTTCTCCCCTGTCTGGTTCACAACCTTTGCATGTTTACATCACATTACTTTTTCTGAGACTTATTGGTATATATTGATATTGGTAGCTCGAGGCGCCAACGTCCGTGATGCTGTGCACCACATTTTCGGACGAGTACCCCTGGAGTATTGCAAGTTTGAAGACAATACTGTCAGAACTCTATCCATTTTCTGTGCAGTGCGCATGCATATCGCTCGGTTTTCCCTCGATTGACGGCCTCAAACATGTCTCCAACATGCTGGTGTCAATTGAAACGGTATGGAAATGATTATGCAAACCCAGATAATTCTGTCTAGCTTTTAATTCTCTCGCTCATAATGTAAACAAGCCCTAAGTTTCCATGTGCGTTCAAATTGCAGATAAGTGTGTGTGTGTGTGTTATACACACCGAGTTATATAGTAGTTAGATACACCTACTAGACAAACAATGGACAAGCCCATCTGGCATTTGCCACGAATGTCCAGTACTCTGCTGAATTTCCCCTATCCCCCTATCCCAAAGCATATCAGAGATTTATTTAATCAGATAACCTGCTACCACTAGCCTGCAGCAAACCCCATGATTCTCCTGGCTCCTCATGTTGCCCCCCGGTCCTCCATAGAAACCCCAGCTGACGGAGACGCCTCCAGAAACACTCATTCTTACTGCAAACGCTGCACAATACACTCCCCCACCAGCTATTCCTCTCTTCCTCTCCTCAAGTCGAAAAAGAACAAGTTTTCTTTTTCTCTGGCAACTCCCCGTACAGGTGTCATTCTTTGTTTAATCTACATGCATAGCTACTTACTTTGCTCCTATTTGGAACGTCACGTCCACGTAGCGTGAAGGACTCTGCACCATAGGAATCCATTTCACATGCAGATGCACAGGGGTAGAGCACAATGAACAGTGGGGATAAGACATGAGGGGAACAGTGTATTTTCAATTTCAAGGCGCCTCTTTCCTATTCTACTGTTGTTATTGTCTGTCTAATTCTATTTGTTTGATCGTTTCGTCTCTGTCTGGTAGTTTTTTGGTAATGGTAAATCCATTGTGGATTTGTAACAGATTGAAAGTTGAAAATGAGGTGTATAGGTCCCATGATGACTTTTGTGTCTATGTGTTCGTCCTTCTTTGCCACTACATGTAGTGTGTCAGTGAGTTCTGGGTGGAAATATAGATATTGCCTCTGAATGCAGAAACTGCTTTGGATTTTAAAGTTAATTGCCCTGGTTATTTCCCGTTGCCTGTTTGTAGTTAAAAATAAAGAAATTCACACTCTTTCAGTTGGTGTGTGTTTTCTAGCTTTTTTGGGTGCTTGAATTTCCACTGTGTGTTTGCACACTACACCAGTAAGGGGTTAATTCCCCTCAAAGAGGTTTATGTGATCACGCTTCTACTGCACTGACCCAGAGCCCTAGTCTCTCCCAGGCCTAGTTTGGAGCACTGGCCAGGGGGAGCCAGCCCTGGCATGGTGCTGGAGAACAGGGCAATGGGCCAGAGGTTATGGAGGTCGAAGGTGTGTGGGTAGAGTTGGAGCGGGTGGTATGTGTGTGTGTGTGTGTGCTTGTGTGTGTGTGTGTGTTTGTGTGTAGAGCCCTATATCAAGAAGTATTGTAAAGACGCAGGCAAGGATGCAAGCCAGAGAGGGGAATATTCACAGGTTTGTCTTACCCAGAACTCACACAAAATGAGTCACTCTGGCAGCAGACAAAGAGAACGCGGTACGTCACATTATAATGGTTGGTATTGGTAATTCCCCGACACAAAATTATGGCAGGCAGAAATACCTTTTCTGCTTTTGTTTACGTGTCTTATCTATCAGTTGCAATCAGTGCAGTACCTTCATTGTGAAATATATTAATAAAACAAGTGACAACAAGAATAAGCCAAGCCTCTATATTAATTTGTCATTGTCCGGTTTAACAAACATCACAAACCTTTGTTTGTGTGTGCGTGTGTTTGTATGTGTTTGTCTGTGTGAACTATACCTCGCTGCGTTTGTGTGTGTGTGTGTGGTTAATGTTTTCGACTTCACTCAGACCACAAATCAAAGTGAAGGCTGGTGAATACCACATAAGAGAGGAGATACAAAGCAGATATGTGTTGATATCAAACAGTCCCTAGGCAGCCAAAGTAGCCACGGTCCTCCAGCACAGAAATGACAACTATATTTCACAAAACCACAGCCGTTGATGTAGGCAATGCAGAGGTTATATACTTTTTATTTTTTACGTCACATTATTAACAAGATGAGTTCAGCTGAAGCTAATTAACCAATTAATAATTTAAAATGTATCCATCTGGATGCACCCAATGTACTATTATTGCACTTTTACCCTTGTTGGTTAATTAATGTCGTATTTTATTATTTGTGTATTGAATTTAAGTTGAATGTTCTGCAGCTCGCCCATATCGTGGCTTACACTCATCAATACGCCAACCCTTGTGATAGTTTATCGTGGAGTTGTTGTAATTCAATTGACTTCAGATCAGAACCTAGTGCTTGAGAGCAGTCCTGGATTGAGGGACAGATCGAGAAACACGGGCATGAGAAATAGCCTGGATGGGAAGTGTGTGTCTCTGTCGTGGTACAGGGCCACTGAATAATGTGGACCGTGAGGTGTAACGCTCTGACAGAGCTGTCCCTTGGATGATCCCCACCTGACAGGATGAACAACAGTCCTTCTATGTGCCTGTCTACTTGCTCCTCCACCGTTCCGTCTTCTGTTCTCTAGAAGGTGGGCAGGCCATGTTTGTGTAGGACAGATGATCTTCCCACCCTGTAGCCGTAGTGAATGAGTTTACTGGGTTTATTACAACGCGCTGTTTAATCACCCTCTCTATTCCCTTTAGTCTTTTTGCGTGCCAACCTGTGACCGAAATGCCAACAGAAGTCAACTAGGCACCTGTATGCTGTGCCTGACAAACGCCGCTGACTGATGAATACCTCATCTTCTTTCAGTTCTCTTGCCTCCTCCCATTCCTCTCTTCCCGTGACTCGTCCCGTTTTCTACCCTGAGACCGATCCTACAGAACCAACCCCTTCCACCCATTCGTTCTCTCTCTCTCTCCCACCCACTGATTTGTCCTTTCTCGCTCTTTCTCTGTCCCTTGTTTCCCTCCCAGCCTGAGTCCCCTCTCTGTCCCACGGTCTGTCCCTCGCTCCGTCCCTCCCTAACTCTCTCTCTTCATCTGTGGGCCATACTTCTTCCTGTAGCTGCTGTGCTGCTGTGTGTGACAGTCTATTAATGACAGGGGGGCAGCTCCCTAGACAGCTTTATAACAGTAATTCCACTCTCTCTCCACTACTGCCAAATTGTTCTGGGGGAGAAATAGGAACTAATCTTGTCCACTGTCATCGCAGTACAAACTTAGCCACACAAAGCCATGAATCCAATCCTACCTTTTACACTTGAAATAACTGTGCAATATATTGTATTAATCTCTGTGCACTTTTCTATCGTCGGTGTAATACTTAAGACAAGGCTCTTTTTTTCAGTTGGGTTTTTTTTCATGGGAGATTTATTTACCATTTGATTAGATGGCAAAAATAGAGAGAAAAGATTTTGACAATATTGCATAAAGAAAATGTTATTACATAAATGGACTGTGCAATACAAAGACATGCATATGATCATAATTAAAAGTGAAATGGACCATATGGTGCGGGAGAGGAGCTGCACACAAACAATCACAGTGAAAGCCTTTAAGTGAACAGTGAAAAGCAGGAAATGTTCATTTTTCAAACCGGGATAGAAGGAAGCACTGATGGGGCTGTTGACTGCCGGAGCGCAGGGAGTGGCTAAATAACTTACACTTCCCTGTAACCTTCTCCTCTCTTCCCCACACCTCCTTCATCTTCTGATTTACACTCAGCCTCTCGTCTCTTCTCTCCTCCCCCTCCATCCCTCTCTGTGCCCTGGCCCCTGGGTTATGTGAATATCCAGGAATAGCTGTCACGTGGGCCCCGCAGCACTGGGATCTGTTCCCTAGGCAGGAAGCTGTTATATGGTTACAGTTATTTCTGTTGTCTGTCTGGGGATAGTTTTTACTGTGCTCCGGACGATCAATAATTGTCATATGCCTGCGTCACCCGGTGCCCTCTGCAAGCAGCGCTGTGTGTAGGTTAGGATGCTGTACGTATGGGGTGTTGTGTGTGCACAGGTTAGGATGCTGTACGTATGGGGTGTTGTGTGTGCACAGGTTAGGATGCTGTACGTATGGGGTGTTGTGTGTGCACAGGTTAGGATGCTGTACGTATGGGGTGTTGTGTGTGCACAGGTTAGGATGCTGTACGTATGGGGTGTTGTGTGTGCACAGGTTAGGATGCTGTACGTATGGGGTGTTGTGTGTGCACAGGTTAGGATGCTGTACGTATGGGGTGTTGTGTGTGCACAGGTTAGGATCCTGTACGTATGGGGTGTTGTGTGTGTGCACAGGTTAGGATGCTGTACGTATGGGGTGTTGTGTGTGCACAGGTTAGGATCCTGTACGTATGGGGTGTTGTGTGTGTGCACAGGTTAGGATGCTGTACGTATGGGGTGTTGTGTGTGCACAGGTTAGGATGCTGTACGTATGGGGTGTTGTGTGTGCACAGGATAGGATGCTGTACGTATGGGGTGTTGTGTGTGCACAGGTTAGGATGCTGTACGTATGGGGTGTTGTGTGTGCACAGGTTAGGATGCTGTACGTATGGGGTGTTGTGTGTGCACAGGTTAGGATGCTGTACGTATGGGGTGTTGTGTGTGCACAGGTTAGGATGCTGTACGTATGGGGTGTTGTGTGTGCACAGGTTAGGATAATTTTTTGGTTGAGAAAACACTTTGTGTTCCCTTAACCAGCTTCCTGAGGTAGTCACCTGGAATGCATTTCAATTGACAAGTCTGTAGGCCCCTAGATGTTCTACGTTGAATTTAATTTTTTTTTCAGTATATGCAGTTGTACTGTTAAAAAGTAAATGTCAATTTCTGCAAACTGTAGTAGAGTATTGAGAACCTTCTCATCAAGTATGTTGAGATCAAAATAATGACTAAACTTATTCCTACTTATAATATTCCTACTCATCATGTTTTCCAGACACAGCAATTGTTCCTGAAATATTTTAACAGAATGTGCAACCAATGAAGAAACTGTCAATGCTGTAGGCTGTCTCTTTATGTATGTAACCATCAGCCCCACAGAGGAGGTCCTGTAACATATCACATGGCATGGTGGGGAGCGGAAGCAAATCCACAGCTAATTGCTTCCTGTGTTATTGGCATCCCGAGCCGCCGTTGTCACTTTCAGCGCATCTCTCTCCCTCTCTTTCTCTCTGGCAGATACACTGCATACGCCCACCAAGGGTTTGACACCCCTTCAGCAAGACACACCTGAGCTAGTGTGTAGCCCACATTTCTGCACCTATATGGGATGACAGTGAATGGTTGAATGATATTTTTTTGTGAAGTAGATGCGACAATAATGCCCAATTCATGAACATGCAGGCTACATGCAATAAAATCCCCCTCAGGCAGGGAACTGTATTTTACTTCATGTTTCTGTGCTCACCTCCCCTACCAAGCATTCTGTCACACACACACACACACACACATACACACACACACACACACACACACACACACACATACACACACACACACACACACACACACACACACATACACACACACACACACATACACATACACACACTCTATCCCGGCCCCAGCCCTGAGTGGAGGATATGAAGGTCAATGTGTAGCACTCTCAGCAACCCCCCCAACCTGACACGGTTCCTAATGACAGGGAATGCAGGCCTTAGTCCTGATAATCACAACCCCTGTGCCTGTGTGTATTGTAAAGCGGACAGAGTGAAAAGGAGTCACCCCCCCGCCCTTCTTTTTGTGCAGTGGAGTTCTTAGGCAGAGTGATCGGAGTGTGCTCTTGTGGTGTTCTGAGAAAGGAGAGGGACAAAGGGAGGTCTCTGGTCTCAACCCACTGCTCTGATCATAGGCTTCATGTCAGGACTGTCAGAAGCAGCATGTGTGTGGTTATCTTGGTAGGAGACCTTCTATGTAGAGGCAAAAACTGTATTTACTCACTTGCAGTAGGGGGACAGAGAGAAAGACAATTACCTCTAACTCGACCAAAACATAGACACCACAGGTAACTTAAACAGTGCTGTGAATGACCTGAAAGACATGGCAAGAAGGGTCTTCTAGGCAATCAAAAAGCACATACAGCTTGACCCCCAATCAATATCTGGCTTAAAATACTCCAATCAGTTATATAACCCATAGGCCGGTAAATGGAATAAACACCAAAATTATTAATAATTCATGCAGAGCTGTAAAAAGTCCCAAACACCTAAACATTGCCCTCATCTACAGACAGATTAACACAGAGAATAATCTTTAGCCTAGTGATCTTGGGGCAAACACAGACAGCACCAAGCTCCAGGAGAACTAAATTACATCTGTTATCACACTGGAAAGTATCACCTGAAAACCAGAACAAATTGGAGAACAGAGTGGCAGTGTCCCTGACCACTAAGATTGAACCAAAAATAAAGAACAAAATGTACAATGTATAGACTCAGTGAGCAAGTCTTTGCTATAAAAAGAGACTGCCATTCGCAAAATAGAAGCTACAGTATGTACACACTGTGCAGAAAATGTAGTGAGAATAAAGCTACACTTCCTTTCCTCCTGCCAAATATATGACCACATTAGGGACATATACTGTATTTACCTGAAAATATTCAGACCTATAACATTTTTCAAAACATTGATAAACTCATGTATCGTTTGGGCAAAATACAACAGTATTAAGTAATATCAGCAAGACTGGTGTTCGGTTCCTTTGAAAAGGGTCAGCAGTGGAGTAAAAAACAGATCCAAATGTTATACATACCTAATAATATAATGTTTCATTTATGAAATGCATTTATGCTTTTAAATTGTCTTGCGTTTAAAGTTTTTGTTTTATTTTCTTATTTATTTTTCTTATTTTCCGTTGGCGTTGGCAATGTAAGCAAATGTTTCCTAAAGCGAATCAGACTTCAAAGGGAAATTGAATTGAGGAGAGAGAGAGAGAGAGAAAAAAGCCTCAGTGTGCCATGCATCTTGTCAACTGATCCCCACAAGTGGTGTGAGAGAGGACTAGAGGATGTTACCGATAAGTTCTACCCAACAGTGTTTCGTGGTGGCAAGTGAGCAATGTTTACAAGTAAATACAACTTTGTTATGTATGTAACAGGAACTAAGCAGAGAGATTACATTTGTCCAATATATATATATTTGTATATATTATATTACTTACACATTTTTTTGTTTACTTTTTCTGTAATTGGTTTCAATCGTTTTAAGAATGTTTTTGTTGTGTCACTTCCTGTATTATTAAGATCAGTCCCTACTGGCTGGTGAGGTGAACCCGCCAAACCTTTTCCCTCCAGTCCCCGGTCTCCTGTCCCGCTGTATGCAGGATGTCCTGCCAGACAGCTCTGACTCCCCCCTCCTCCCCTGTCATCCTCACTCTCCCCAGCCACCTCCTCAACCTTGATGGTTCTAGTGTTGACCCCCTCTTCCAAGGACCTTTGCTGCTCCCAACACGTTAATCATTCATGGTGAAAGATTGAAGGCGATAACCAGGCTCTGATATGACCTAAAGCTTGCAACTTTCCTTACCTTCAGTAAGTCGGATCTGCTTTATCCAAGGCCTGAATGTTGTCTGCAGTCATTCAGAAAGAAAATCTACTCAGATCAAGTGGAGGTTGATTAGTAGCTACTTGCTGCATTGATGTGATTTCCTGAAACTGTGTGTCAGCGTGCCCTTGAGTGCCTATGCATGAGCCCTGCCGCAGCACACGGCTATGTGAGAGGATGTGGTGGGAGGTAGGAGACGACAAGTTGCGTGTCTTTAATTATTGGTTACCTCTCCCAAACACTTAGAGATAAGGGGTATGTAAGAGCAACAGCGCCCTGTCTCACATAAAAGGTATCTGTAGTGCAAATCAATGCAACCCTTCCTGCTCTTCCCCCCTCTGTCTTACATGCAAACACACACACACACATGCACATACACCCACACACACACGCACGCACACACACACACACACACACACACACATACAGGCATATACACTACCATCGACAGATGAGACTCATTCAACATAGCTAATTAATGCCACTTTCTGTTTTCACTAAAAGCACGATATGCAGGGACTCTATAGCTTCATTAGATGTTTCATATTGCTTGGTTGTTGCTTGCAGAACAACAAACATGTTACTTCCCTTTTATTAATTGAAATGGATGAAAAATACAATCGTAGTAATTTCAGAGGCAGTTGACACTCCTGTTGAGAGAGGTTTAAGCAAAACCGTATCTGCTGAGAGTACAATGGAGTAATAATCAGGTATGCTCAAGGGAGGAAAAATGTTGGCCGGGGTGGTTGGGCAGATTTAGCAGAGTATGCACATTGGTGTAATGTCCTGGCACGACAGGCCTGTCTCTACTTAAGTTACTTTTTTCTTCGTGTGTCTTACGGGTCTTTGGTTATGCCATATGTAACATTGTTTCTGTTTTGTCTTGCTATGTCGTTTTTTGTTTTGTCATGTCTTAGTTCATTCATTAAACATCCTCCGTTTTCACATCCTTCATCTTTGCAGTTGCCTGTTATAGCATGAATAGAAAGAGAATTGAAAAACTTCAACTATTCCAAGAGAAACCTGACGTCTCTAGGAATTTGGGGGAAATGAGTGGCATGCATCTTGATTGGGGTTTTCTACAAGAATAGGATATTTTTTTTGCAAAACAGGGATGTGGAGTGAAGTCCTGTTTGCAAGGAGCACTGAGCAGGGGTGACAGTGACCTTAAAAACACTGGGTCATGATGTGGCTGCACTTTGTACAGGATACTATTAAATAATCACTCAGTGACAGAAGGACTCGATGCCAAAGAGGTAAAAAGAAAAGTTTCCTGCGTGAAATTGGGATAGTTATTGCATTGCAAAAGTACATATCCACAGCACTCTTTAAACTGGTAATGTTGCTAATGTACTGAACTACAATAATGACAAACGTCAAGCACTGTCTGATAGTGTGCCGCTGACCACGGCCCCTCGGTTTGACTCCACAGGAATGGTATAACCAGATTCCCCGGGGACATGTCATTTCACCCATGAAGAGGCAGAACGTGTGCTGACATCCCTAGCTAACAAGTGGATCAGATGTTGTCACTCTCGGAAACTTGCTGCCTCTATTATCACAGCCCTTATTGCCTGCCTTTTCAGCCTCTCAGGACACACTTCTGAAATCCCTCCTGAATTGGAAAGCTGCAACTGTCATTCAACTATTTAAAGGGGGTCAATAAGCTACACCCAAAGTGTAATAGGCCTTCCTGCCCAGTATATCGGGTTTTTTCTTTAAACTGTCTGTGAAAGAAACCGTTAAACCAGCCAAGACCCACTTGTTCTCTCCCGCTGCAGACCTGAGGGAACAAGCAACGCTGAAGGTCATAAATCACATAATATTTGCTATAGAGAACAAGTGACACATTTTACACAAGTACTGTAGTCATCTGCAGTCTCAGTACTGCTTAGCCAGTGCCCACCTGCTACTAGTTTTATGGTCAAGAGAAAGACATGGTCATTGGAAAACTAAACACTCGTGGCCCGGGCTCCGAGTCTAGCTGGACCGTCTGGACTGAAGAGGAACATTGCTGGAGCTCAGTTTGGGCCAGTGCCAACCTCTGATGTAGCTGCGGCAGACCCTGTGGGGTGTGGAGCATCTCATCCTTGGGCAGAGTTAGCTACAGCAGCGCTGGATTGACCTCCAGCTGCAGGGGAAACTCAATGCTCTGGAATGTGGTGGTGACCACTCCGTCTCCCATTCCATGTCTCAGAAGGATACCACTGGCGGGGACATTCTCATATTTACCGTTAAGGCGAGGTTTTAGGTTCTACAAACAACAGAATGCCTTGGTACCCTGTACCTATTTTATGTTCTACATGGAAACATAAAGGAGCCTGTTGACATTGTTCTGGTTGTTTGTTGAACATGGACATTGTAAACCTTCTGGACTTGTTGACCTGACTAGTAGTTTCAAAAGCAGCGCACATCCACATAAAATATTTGTGGAAGATGGTTTAACGTTGATGTGTTCTCTGAATACTCCTAATGTTGTTTTTAACATTTGAGTTATTCTGCAGACAGTCTTATTTCAGTTAGCAATTAGGTTTAAGTTGCTTGCTCATGTGTAAAACAACAACAATTTCAACTTGTCGGCTCAGGAATTACAACCAGCAACTTTTGGTGGCTGGTTAATTGTTTTAATCACTAGGCCATCTACTGCCTTGTGGATCTTGGAATGCTATAAGGAGCCGAGATTTGCTGGCATACTGCTAATGTATCAGCACCTCATGTCTGAACTGCCTCATTTCAGTGCATCTCTTGTTCTTTGAGACTGAGGGCCATGTGATAGGCCAAAAGTACACTGCTTTCAAATGGCAGATCAAGTCAAGTGCACAGTATCTAGCTAGCTACTGCTCCCTGTCAGCTATCATTTTATTATTATTCTATCATTATTATTCTAATTATTTTTTCCTTATATTACAAAGTAAGTTGACTGCGAACAAATTATAATTTACTTCAACGACCTGGGAGCAATTAGGGTTAACTGCCATGCTCAGGAAAAGACAGACAGGTTTTTCACCTTGCCAGCTCAATGATTTGTCTAAGCGGCTCATGTTTTAACTTTGCCACCCCTAGAAGGAGCCATACTTACATTGTCAAGTAGGTGATATATATACCTTCGAATACAGGAAAAAAGTTTTTGTGGGCTCAAGTATTTCAAATGTGTTTATGTGTTTGATAGTGAAAAAGAGAAAGTGTGTGTGCGTGCATGCATGTGTGAGAAAGAGTGGGCCATTAGAGTGTCTGCACCTTCTCTGTGTGTATGACTTCTATTGTTTACATGTAGCTGGAACAAGCTTGTGTTAATCAGGATCATGGCTGATTATGTGGCCGTAGGGCATTGTGGGTCTCTGACTAGGACTGGACTGGCAGTGTCATGTTGGCTGAGTTGGTCCTGGGAGTGTCTGCTGGCATTGGCCAGGCTCCCTCTGTCGACCCTGCCAATGGCCAGCCACAACACCTTCTTACGGCTCAGAACTATCTGGAAATATCTAAGCGTGCTGTAGTGGAAATTAAATGCCAGTAAATATGAGGACAGCAGCAGTTTGCTCACTGTTTGCGGACAAATGCATTGAGAGTCCCCATGCCTCTGTGCTTCAAACATGTTCCTCAGGGTTAATTTGAGAAAAAAACATAAAAAGCCCTTATAATGACAGAAACGCAAATATGTCAGTAATCATTGAATTAAATTAAATACTGAAGTCGCCTTCAATAAATGTATTATATTAACCTGCCAAATAAATCTTTGCATTGTATATTTCATTTAGCAGACTCAAAAGCATTACTAGTTAAACTCCACTTAGTCTTTCAAGAAATGCTCAAATCTGTTTTGCCCGTAGCGATTTGGGTGGAAATCACATGAGAATATAATCTAATCACAGTGCCTTATGATCACACCTCAGAGCAACAGAAAATGCCAGGCAGAATAAATAAGAAGGACTAAATAAATGATCAGTGATTGTTTGGCTCTAAGTGCAGTTAGCTCAGCTTCCTGATTTTGTCGAAGCCTTCAGCCATCCCTCACTGGAGGCCTGGTCTTAGCGGAAGAGAATCGGCTAAAAAGCCCCATTCTTCTTCATACCTTCAATATTCAATGAGAGTGCTAATTGCACTGCGCTGAAAGAAAAGGAGGGAGGAGGGGAGGAATAAAGGGAGGGAGGGAAGAGAGAAGGGAGGGATATGCTGGCTAATGGTCTGTAGGCGGGAAAAGGAGAGAGAAACAAGAAAGAAAAGGGGATTTATTTTACAAAGTTAGAGCATATCCTCGGGAGGTTCCTTCCTCCTCCTCTGTGTGTTTTTCTTTTACCTGTACTGTATGTGTCTCTTAGCGCTAATGCTAATGCTCATTAGCCAGTCTGTGTGATGGTAGCTCAGGATCACTGGTCTCGTTAGCTAGCAACCGTCACCGCGAGCACTCTTGCCAAGACAAGAGGCTTCCAATGGTTACTGTATGCACCACTACCCTCTTGTCAGCCGGAATCAAGTGCACTCCTTAATGAAGTCTTTGTTATTGGTGTAGGATTTGACTTCAAAAGTTTATGTTAGAATGAAGTCGCTCTAGGTGAACCCTTTTTCCTTTTCAAGAGAAATTTGGGGAATGCATTAGCATTAGAATAGTCTTTGAGTGGAGAAAGTGCCAGCACAGCACTTCACTTTTCCTCCTCCTCATCCTTCCACCTCCTCTCACTTCTTTCTCTTTAATTTTCGGGGCTTAATCCTGATATCTCACTCCCTAGAGAATAACATTATCTCCTCGTCCTCAGTAATCTGGAGACAGTGAATGAGATAAAGCTTGCCTAACCCTGTCCAAACTAAACATGGGCCTCAGGCCAAGCACTTAGCTCATGTCTAGTGTGCTTCCACACAAACCCCTACAATCAACCCCTCACTATCCTGGTGTACAGCAGGTGAAATACAACTGGTCATAAGTTATCTTCATAAATCATGTGTAGTACAGACTAAAGCTGTAAAGATGGATGTCCTTAATGAGGACTGAGGGTACGGTGTTGCTTGAGTTTAAGAAAGTCATTTTTCCTAAGTGGCAGCACTCATGCATGTTTGGCTATTTTGTAATTGACAAATGCATTCAATAAAAGCATTCATTATCATGCAGTAGGAGCTAACAATTAAATAAACACATTGCTTTTTGATATACGCTCTGTGTGTGTGTGTGTGTGTGTGTGTGTGTGTGCATGTGCTTCTGCGTGTGTTTGTGTTGGTTGTAAGTTTGCTCCCTGGTTCTCCGGTTTTGTCTTTGGGGATCATTTACAACTCTCAACATTTTTATAGCAGCCCATTTGATGCTATTTATATTGATTACACTGGCTGCCAAACACTGGCTCTAAATACTGGGTTTCCATGAATCCCACCTTTTCTCTCTCCTTGGTCCCGCTGTGTGATGTTGTTACTTTTCGCACTCTCCTTTTTCTCTTTCACTATCTTTCGCTCCCTATCTCTTTTCCATTCGGTCTTATTCCCTCCTTCTCGGCCTGTGGCTCTATATATCACTCAGCCCTGTATAATGTTCAGTGGGTGCTGTACATCTGTGCCTTAGTTTTCATGTGCCCATTTGATTTGCTTCCTCTCACTCGCTCTTGTGCTCTCTCTTTGTCTCCCATACCGATTTGCACTCTTCTGTTTCGCTCTCGTTCACTCTCTCTTACAATCGGCATATGTTAAACGTTCCATATCCATGTCCCTGCTGACATTCAAATTGATTCTGAGTGTGGATACGATTTATAACATCAGAAGCAATATTTTTATAGTCCTTTATTTAATGATATATGTTCACGCTGTTGATTGAGTCCCACTCAGATTTTACCGCAGCCATGTAAATGGAAGATAAATATGTCTTTATTTATCCGGATGTCATACGAGAAGTGATCATTTCAATGGCGTGATTGTGTTATGATGTCAGTACCAGTCAGGACATACCTGTGTAATACTCCTTTCCCCTCACTAATTGGAGAGAAAGATAATACTGGTCTCTATTAATAGGGCGATCTGCTCAGCTGTGGATCAGTGTCCCTGTGATGGAGAAACAACATTTCTTCCATAAGCCTGACCCTGGCACAATGGTTAGTGACCAGATTCTACATTCTTTACTTTGGTCCTTGAACAGCATCTTGTGTGCTATCAGAGGTATTGTGTGTGTGTGTGTGTGTGTGTGCGCGTGTGTGTGCGCCTGTGTGTGTGTGAGTGGGGGTGTTTGTGAGTCTGTGTGTGTGTGTCCAGCTGTCAGCTCTGCTGTAACATAACCTCGTGTATAGGGATCTGCTTTGGTCAGGCCTCTTGGCTCACTAAGGTCCTGATGGCCTTCGCGCCTCCTCCACTTGTCCCAAACAGGAACGTGTGAGAAGTTTGAAGTGCCTGAAGCGGCTTACTTAGAGCTCCCTCCCTGTTGTGGGGACATCAAGTAGGCTCTCAATGCTCCTGTTTTTCCCAGTGGAGTTATAAAAAGGGGTTGGGCAGCAAAAAAAAGGCAGGGCAAGTCATGAGTAGCACTGGTGGAGGGTGTGTGGTCAGAAATTAGGGCTGAGGGGTAATAGGTGACAGAGTAGAGGAAGAGAACCAACTGGGTTTGGCAACATCCTAAATTCTTAGAGGCAGGCCAGAACATCTATATTTCCTTGTTTTTGGTCTTGGCCATAGTCTTCTTCTTTACTACTTTCATTTCCTTGTTTTGTTGTCTCTCTTTACTACATTTCATGGCTTTTCCTTTCTCTTTTTTTCTGTCCTTCTTTCTGAAGAAAACAGGATGATTTAGGGTGAATTACTTCCTCTGACCTGAGAGCATGGTGAAGGATGGGTGGGGACGAGGAAAAGCCTCTCTTCTCTGGTTATCTCTTGTAACAGCACAGTGCAGTTAGAGGGGCATCAGAGACCAAGCCCCTTGACTTGAACTATGTCCGTCTCTGAAGTGGCGTGGGTTGGCACACGCTTGCATTGTGAGAGCCCCGCATCCTGTCCTGTCAGAGCTTTATGAGCCCAGGGGGACTGTAAAAAGACAGAAACTCTTGGCCTTGGTCTGGTCAGTGGGTCAAGGAAGGCAGGGGAGGGATGGGTTAGTGATGACCAAACAGTTCTGTATTGTCTGAGGCAATATCTCCTCTCACTCGGCAGCATAGCACCCGACGTCCCACTGCTGGTTTGCGTCTGATGCTAAGCCGGGTTGTCGATCCATAGTTGAGAGACCAGATGCTGCTAGAAGTGGTGGTGGATTGTGGGTTCATTTGGTGTTAAGATTATTGCCCATTGCCCCAGGGCAGTGAAGGGGACATTGCTCTGTGTAGGGTGTATCCTTCATATTTAAAATGGATGTCCTGACTGCAATCACACACACACATCAAATGTCTCTCTGATCCGACACACCATAATCTTCACAACTAATGTTAAGGAATACAGTATATGAAAACACCCATTCTCATGGATGGATAACAGGTGTTTCCTTTGTTCATTGCAAATTTCAGTAAATATGTTATTAGTGTAATTGAACCTTATCGGTGTTACAATCTTTTGGTGGTAAAGATTATCTTAAATTAAATGTTTTCTTGACTATAAGGACAATCTGTAGGTCGGTTGACGACCTTTTTACGAAGAATATATTTTTCTCCTCCTTTTGTGTGTATATTTTCATCTGTGTATTTCAGTCATTGTGTAATTTACAGCTAATCTATATTAGAGACCTTGGTCTCAGTAAGGCTCCGTTTTATAATAAATAGGAAATATTTTAATCTTGAGGCATTTAAGGATGACCATGTTGAGGTTCCCATGACGTGAGATTACATGCACACACAGACAGACCTCAATGCAAAGGATTTGGATTTTGACCCGTTTTAGATGAATTGCAAACAGTCAATGAATTAGTGTAACAAATGTATTTAATATATAGAGAATTACAGTACAACTATCAAAGATCAAAGCTCTCCAAACATTTGAGAGCAAAGATGCATGCACAAGTGAAGAAAATGAGAGATCTTTCCCAAACATCACTCTGGTTTATATCCCCAATTGAAGTTGTGGGGGTTGGTTAGCTAACATAAAGATACCAAGACTAGTCCTGCAGAATAGACCCCTTATCAATTAGGGACACTTTCTGATCTGTTCCTGGGGCCATCTCATATGACCAAGTGATTTTATCTTGTGGATCATGCAAGCTAGGCAATTAAAAGCAAACCTTTTGGTCCTTTTGTCCCTGCATTCACACCTTACAGAAACATCTGATAACCATTAACATTAAAACGATAGCCTACTGGGACAGAAATTAAGTACACAGGTATCAATGTCTATACTAAATAATGAAGAATCATTTAATATGTAAATAAACATAGAATCTGCATTTTTCAGTTCCTTCAATACACCTGTATCCAGGTGCCTGTTGGTCTGTTTTGCCCACTAGGTATTTTGGGTAGTTTCCACAAAGATTCTGGCATTTGCCAATGTTTTCATATTTGGGATTTGTTCATTGGTAAGAACAGAATCTACGCACAATTAGACTGCTGACATGTTTGTGCCAAATAGTTAATTAATGTGTTTTCTTCAATTCTACAGTTTAAAATATTCAGTAAAAATTAAGAGACCACTGCACCTTTTTCTTCCCTTTCCAAAAAAGTCAAAAAGGAAGGTTTTGAGAGAGGAACTGAAGCATTCAATTTCCTGGGGTCTCTTAATTTTAACCCTTCTGTTCCTCACTCAAAACCTTCCTTAATAACTTAATTTGGTAAGGAAAGAAAAAGGTTTAGTGGTCTCTTAATTTTTTTCCAGAGCTGTATATGAAATGATCATTCATAATATTTTTTTTAATAATAATAAAAACATTTTTTTGGGGCCTCAGATTTGAAATATATATTTTTTTGTAACTTCCTTCTCCAGTTTCAGCGTTCACATCCCATGCATCTTTTTTGTTGTTATTTTATTTGCACTACTGAATATGCCCGCTGGTTTGCTCTTCACTTCCTGCAGCAATACCTCCACTTCAGGTTTTTTTTTTTTTCATTTGGAATCCGGACGTATTTCGATTTTTGTTTTGGCATAACTGACCACTCTTTCAACTTTTCTTTTGAATTTCTGTGTGCAATTTCTGGGGCACACAGCCATGCAGTCTCATGCCCTATTATCAAGTTCAACTTTATTGTCGTGTGTATTAAAATACATTGAAATATTTGCGCTCTGGCTCTCTCTGACTTACATATAGGACACAGGTCCACAGAAACACAATGTTTAGGGACACTGCATTCAATATAATAAATCATTGAGGTAGTCTTTTCTTTTATGGGGATTAGCTGAGTGTTTACCTGTGCTAATTATAAAAACTGGCACACACTTTTAATTTAGGAGCACAATCATTAAAGGAACGTAGGTTCTGCGTTTTAAAACCATTTCATGAATCCGACATAGATTATTTTTTTTAAATCTCTCAAGAACTTAGGAAGATATTGGTGACTAAAGCCCACTGTTCTAGTGGGGAAGACAAATCGATGTTGCAAGAAATGAAAATGAACATGCATGTTTTTTATTAGCGCTGCATTGGAAGGGCAGGTAATTTTTCTGATCTTGGTTTTTCGCACACACATATATACACATTCCTTACATCGCCATAAACATTTCATCTGAATTATAAATGGCCGACTTACCTAGCAGGGTATGTGTAGTTGCACAATACTCTCCCAGGTAAGGCGCTAATAAGAGCAGGGTGATGGTGACATTGGGTACAGTGAGACGTAAAGATCCCACAGACTGCTTTAGACACAATGGGAACATTCAGAGACGGGCCTGGTTGCCTGGGCATCTTCTTCCATAGGGAACCCACTGACTGAAAACACACATTTAACCATCTGCAGCTCAACGACGCATGGAGCAGGGGAAGAAAGAAGAAGGGAGGAGCACTGCTTTATGCGTGGTTGTGTGCATGTGTGTGTGTGCGCGCGCAGTTGCATATCAGTTTGTATATGAGTGCATGCCTTTGTTTGAAAGTGGTAGGGTTTAGTCTTTTTTTCAATGCATTTGTAGTTTGCTATGCATGAGCTGCAACTAGGTACGAAAGACGCAGTGTAGAAAACCGGCCTGTGTGTCCTGTGATGGTCCAGTGCCTCCGCTACTTTTGCTGTGGCACGTGTGCCGTTTGGCCTACTGCTATTTTGGGCACACCGTACCTCTCTTTCTATCCTTCTCTTTTCTGTGGATGAATTCCTAAAAATGCCACAAAAAAAGTGTATTTAGATATAACACAATTGCATGGAATTGTCATGATGGAATGAAATGGACCCTACTGAAACATTGTAGTTGTGACTCAGTGGCCCTGTGTTGAGTGGTTTTGGTCACGTTGTTTCTAGATTATGAGCTAGCTTTCCTATAAAAGCCTCTGACAGTAAGCTGTGATTCATCCGTCATTTCGTCAGAATACCACGCCCACCTCGGCACCTCAGGACGGGGCTGTAACCATTCCAACACCCTGTATTCTAGTAACCCGTGGGCCTGCTAAAACCTCAGTCCCCTTTCTCCATGACAGGATATTGTGCTTCCGTAGAGTGCGGTGTGCATACAAACTCCCTCACACTGCAAAAGGAAACATCAGTTCTCCTGCTTGTATTGATACAATCGTCAGTTGTTACCTTAATTGTACGAAGTGGTCATTTTTCTTCCTCTGCTTGTTACCTTAATGAAGGGCAACTCAACCCATCTCCCACATTCACCTCTGAAGCCCTTAGATAAACAGGGCAGAGGGGTTTCAAGGCAGGTCTGTGGTGAAGGTGGTCACACAGAAGCTCAGAAGTGTGTGTATGCGTGTGTGTGTGTTTGTGTGTCTGCTGCCATGCATACATCATCTCAACCCACATCAAAAGTAAACAACACCTGAAACTGCTCTAACTGCCACTGTACAGCCTACGTCAACGCACACAGACAAAAACAAACAGACCCACACACTCGAATTCACCCATCGCCTGTGCTACAGTTGGCCGAGGTGGCAGCTTGTATGTATGTAGAATCTCCAAACGGGGAAGAGGGGTCGCAGTTGTGTAGAGAGACTGTGTCACACGAACACGAAAACATACAAACACACGCGTATACACCTTTTGATACTATGCAGCATCAAAAACTGCAAAACGTAATAGATTTTCGTTTGTCTGTTAGTCTGCAGATGTCAAGTTTGATTTGGAGATATTTGCTGTCTTAATATGCATATGGCTGTTTTAACTTCAGTCACATCAATGCAGTGATGCACATCAGAAATGCACCCGCAGTTTAATGTGTGTGTGTGTGTGTGTGTTGGTGTGTGTGTGTGTGTGTTTGTGTGTGTGTGTGTACTTTTGCATGTGCTTGTGCACTAGGCGGAATATAACTTTCACTCCCATGGGTGTGCGTCATAGCCTGCCCCCCCCAACCTCGGCTTAAGGTCATGCTATCTCGACAGTACTTGATTCATCACATCAAAAATGCAAGCAGAGAATGTTGCTTTCTAATACCAATTGCATGTTTTGTTTACCTTGATGAACGGAAGCCTGTTACTAAACTGCTTCCGTGTGTCCCGCAGTGACAAGGCCTTGTAGCCAGGTGCTGCTGGACCTGTCTCATCCTCGTCTCATCCCCATCTCATCCCTGTCTCATGCCCGTCTTCTCTCCTCTTCTTACTGACGCTGCCATGCTGCTGTCACTGTCTGCAGACCTTCTAACGTCAGTCCTAGAATTGTTCTCGCTCTCCTGTTCCCTTTTGAGCGCCAGGCATATGCAAAGGAAAAGTGAAAAAAATGTTAGGTTACTTTAGGTGAGCTTGGTGTCTTCCAGCTCAGATTCTTAGCTGACTAACCCACTGGATCTGACATTACACACCTGCAGTCACAGATTGGTGTTGAGAAATCATGAAGCAAATACAGTTAGTGATATATATATATATATATATATATATATATATATATATATATATCACTAACTACATTAATACCAAAATACCTGTTTTCTAAATACAATCTATTATAAATCATGCACCCATCGCAACTGTGCCTAGTGTAATGGTGGCTATGCAGACTACAGTGGATATAAAAAGTCTACACACCCCTGTTAAAATGTCAGGTTTCATGTCAGAACTTATTCCACTTTTAATGTGACATATAATGTGAACAATTCAATTGAAAAATAAAATGAAATCTTCAAGCGGTAAAAATGAAAAACAAAAACCTTACAATATCCTGGTTGCATAGGGATGTGGCTTTGTTCTGAATGAACCAATCACATTCAAATGTCATTAAATAGAAGTCATTACACACCTGCCATCATTTAAAGTGACTGATTAATCACAAATACATTTCAGCTGTTCTTGTAGGATTTTCCTGACATTTTCTTAGTTGCATCTCAGAGCAAAAGCCATGGTCCGCAGAGTGCTTCCAAAGCATCAGAGGGATCTCATTGTTGAAAGATATCAGTCAGGAGAAGGGTACAAAAGAATTTCCAAAGCATTAGATATTCCATGGAACACAGTGAAGACAGTCATCATCAAGTGGAGAAAATATGGCCCAACAGAGACATTACCAAGAACTGGACGTCCCTCCAAATTTGATGAAAAGACAAGAAGAAAACTGGTCAGAGAGGCTTCCAAGAAGCCTATAGTAACATTAAAGGAACTGTAGGAATTTCTGGCAAGTACTCGGTGTGTTCTACATGTGACAACAATCTCCTGTATTCTTCAAATGAATGGGCTATGGGGTAGGGTGGCAAGACGGAAGCCATTTCTTACAAAGAAAAACACCCAAGCCTGACTGAAGTTTGCAAAAACTAACATGAAGTCTCCCATAATCACATGGGAAAATGCGTTATGGTCTGATGAAACCAAGGTTGAACTTTTTGGCCATAATTCCAAAAGGTATGTTTGGCGCAAAAACAACGCTACACATCACCCAAAGAACAACACACCCACAGTGAAGCATGGTGGTGGCAGGATCATGCTTTGGGGCTGTTTTTCTTCACCTGGAACCGGGTCCTTAGTCAGGGTGGAGGGAATTATGAACAGTTCCAAATACCAGGCAATTTTGGGCACAAAACCTTCAGGTGTCAGTTAGAAAGCTGAAGATGAAGAGGAAGATCACCTTTCAGCACGACAACAACCCAAAGCACACATCCAAATCCTCAAAAGCATGGCTTCACCAGAAGCAGATTAACGTTTTGGAATGGCCCAGCCAGAGCCCAGACCTGAATCCAATTGAACATCTGTGGGGTAATCTGAAGAGGGCTGTGCACAGGAGATGTCCTCGCAATCTGACAGATTTGGAGCACTTTTTCAAAGAAGAGTTGGCAAATATTGCCACGTCAAGATGTGCCATGCTCATAGACTCCTACCCAAAAAGACTGAGTGCTGTAATAAAATCAAAAGGTACTTCAACAAAGTATTAGGTTAAGGGTGTGCACAATTATGCAACCAGTTTCATTTTCAATTGAATTGTTCATGTTTTAGGTCACTTTAAAGGTGAAAAAAGTTCTGACATGATTTATTTTTGTCTCATTCGTTTACATCACAAGATCCTGGCATTTTAACAGAGGTGTGTAGACTTTTTATATCCACTGTATGTGTTTTACTAATGTATTTCAATCAATGATTTCATTGCATCAATTCCTGTGTGACTGACCTGGAGATGTGAATCCTAAACGAGCAGCTTATTCCCGTCAATGCTAATGAAAATGCCTCTGTGTTTTCTGACTTTCTTTCCTGCCGTGCTAGTGTACACGGATTGCCCCCTGACCCCTGATCAGGGCTGTCTCAATAGCCCAAGGAGACATGACTCTCACACAATTCTTCCTGTGTGGTTTCAGCACCTTGCCAACCCCATAGCAGTGTATGTGTTGCTGAGTCGTGTTTGACCTTTGAAACAGCCTGAGAAGCCCCCCTGGGTCAAGACAATGATGTGCTACCGCCGTGGTCACAGCCTGCTGTAACGACGTGGTTAGTGTTGCTGTGAAATTGGCAGCCTGGAAATAAATGAAAATAAACGGTTCTCATGTCTCGAGAACATGACTGAGAGAGAGCGAGAGCGAGAGCGAGAGCGAGAGCGAGAGAGAGCGAGAGCGAGAGAGAGAGAGAGAGAGAGAGAGAGAGAGGGAGGGAAAGAGATTGTGTTGTGTGTGAGTGCATGTGAGAGAGACTTTTTGTTTGAGTAGAGTCAAGAATTTGAAAACAGGAGATTGAGAACAAACAAATGTCGGATTTGAAATCGACCACCATGTTGCAGGACGATAATTGTCCAATGCAGGATTTTTTTTAACCAAAAATACATATATATATATATTCTTTACCCAAAAGAGAGTTCACCAAAGACAATTTTAAACATAATAAAAAAATCTAATAATAATTTAAGTATAATCGTACACACACACACATACTCACACAGACAAATGTCCATCAGATATTAAAACATTTCCACAGATTGTGATTCACATTTCTTTCGCTGCAGGATTGCTGTAGAAATTTGTCTCAAATTAAGATCCTACTTCTGTGTATGCATCATATTATATTTGTCATGTTCTTGGGCATAGTTTTGCCTGCATGCAAAGTTTTGTTTAAGGATTGCATTGTGTATAGTCATTACTAGTTTATTCTGTACTAGATATTTAGTATTCATCCTATCTGTCCATGTGTCACATCACTTCTACATTACATTGGATACTACTACCACTCACACACACAAAAAGCCTCATGACTTTTTTTGCAGTTCTGTAGTTCATCTGTTGTGTCACCAATCTTGTATCCTACTCTCATTTCCCTTTACAGGTTTTCTGTTTGACTGTCTGTCCTATGTCATCCTTCCTCCCTCAGTGCTGTACTTTTATTCACCAAACACCCACACAGAGTGAACACTACTGTTGAGCAGCTCAACAGTCCACCTTAACCTATATGCGGGGTGCTGCTACGACCAAGTACTTTTGAAACTTAAATCCAACATTCTTTTGTAATAATTTGTTATTCATTTAAGTACTTGATGTATTGTATTTTGTGTGTACACTCTGACTTTAATATGGGCACTTGTATAGGCACTTTCCCTGAAGGTCCAGGTTGCAAGGTGCTTGTTATAACCACTCAAGTGGAAGAGAGGGTCTCCCCAAATGACTGTGACTTGAAAACCCAAGCCATTTGAAACAAAGATACTGCTTTAGGGTTCATAAACACACATTAGGCTTAATATAGTCATAGTTGATCAGCATTTAAGTACAAGCAACTCAAGTTGGACCTGTAAATGTAAGCAACAACTGTCTCTTTCCATTTGTCACATAGAGTATGCACAGGACACCGTTTGGAAAATGGGACTTTTTTGGGAAGGGACTTCAGAAGTTATAATTTGACAAATACGGGAACATATTATGACTGGTTGTCTTCATATAAGACTAAAAGTAATTAATTAAGAAATAGAAATGAAAAGTTTTGATTACGCCCAGAGAGATCATACATATCTTTACATACCTATATGTTGTTTTCTAATTGTACCTATAGAATACAGTTTGTTGGTTCTGTTTCAGATTGAACATATCACACGCTCAATTTCCACTACTGCAACAACTCATGATAACACCAACCACTGTTGGTGAGACAGAAAGACAGAGATAAACAAAGAGAGAGAGAGAGAGAGAGAGAGAGAGAGAAAGAGCAAGTGAAAATAAGATTCAGATGGAATGATAGAGAGAGAGAGAGAAAGAGAGAGAGAGAGAGAAAGAGCAAGTGAAAAAAAGATTCAGATGGAATGATAGAGACAGAGAGAGACATGCTTTCATGTGTACTTTTCGGTGTCAGATGCATAGAAAAAGCAAAAAACTGAGTTGAACTATGGGGAGTGTCTATGGGGATGAGTCTGTAGAGTGGAGGCTGTGTGTCTATGGGGATGAGTCTGTAGAGTGGAGCCTGTGTGTCTATGGGAATGAGTTTGTAGAGTGGAGGCTGTGTGATATGGGAATGAGTTTGTAGAATGGAGGCTGTGTGTCTATGGGAATGAGACTGTAGAGTGGAGCCTGTGTGTCTATGGGAATGAGACTGTAGAGTGGAGGCTGTGTGATATGGGAATGAGTTTGTAGAATGGAGGCTGTGTGTCTATGGGGATGAGACTGTAGAGTGGAGCCTGTGTGTCTATGGGAATGAGTCTGTAGAGTGGAGGCTGTTTGATATGGGAATGAGTTTGTAGAATGGAGGCTGTGTGTCTATGGGAATGAGACAGTAGAGTGGAGGCTGTGTGTCTATGGGAATGAGACTATGGGGAGTGTAATGCAGTCTTACTAAAGCCTGGGTTTGCAAATAAATCATCTAAAAGCGCCTGTTCAAAGCATTAGCCTATCAAATCTAATCTAACATGCTATCCCCTCCCTTACTGCTACACTCGCTCCCCTCCCTTGGCAGACAAAACAGTTTGCTGCCTCAGGCAAGGGCTGGAAACACAGGCGCAAAGTCACAGAGCGGTAGGCTCCAGTGCTGTATTTCAAGTCTGTAGAATCCCATGGACGACTTTAAGATCTGAACGTGTGAAATGACTAATATGGGGTCACCAAGCAAAGCTTTGGAAGCCAATTGCAATATACTGCCCTGCAAAATTAAATTGTTTGTTTTCTTGTTCCCAACTGCCTCTACGAGATGAGGTGCATTACAAAATAGATTAGGAATCCTGCCAGTGTTAATCTTCCATACAATTAACAATATAGCTAAGAACAAGAAAGTAGTGGCAGTTTTTGAGTGACTGCTGGTATACAGAGCATGTCTCAGGAATGTATTTTGCATGTCTTCTTTGTGTCTGTCATTCATTGCGGTTTCCACCACAAGACACATACCCTGTTCCTGTGGGGACTGTAAGGGCAGACGCCATGACAGCACAGCTAAGCGACAAACAGGCCAGCAGACACTGAACAGAAACCTAGGGTTAGTTTGGAGGTTTCTGTACTCAGCTGGCTTTTACGCAGTGACGGCTCTAGGCTTTTGGGGGCCCTAAACAAAATGTAATTTGGGTCCCCCTCTCCCCCATAGGTCGTGGGCTCCCTAACAGTCGGAGGCCCCCAAGGGGTCAGGAGGCCTAAGCAACCGCTTATGTCGCTTAAGCCTGGAGCCGGCCCTGCTTTGGTGTATATGACGTTGATCTTAAAACAGTGTTTTGAATTTAGATTCTCGTAGGATTTTTTTTCTTTCTCAAGCATTCAAACCCCTTTTAATTAAAATGAGAAAGTATTCGTCCTGAAGCAAAAACAGAGAGAAAGGAGAACATATAGTTTTACTGAATTTAAGTGAATTTAATATTTACACATTGATCGTGGTAAGATAAAAGGCTCATATATTCTTTCTGACTCTAGCTATACATTTGAAACATGCACAATGTGTGCACCACAGAGGCTGTTACATGATCTGCAGGTGTAGTAGACACACATCTACATGCATTTATTGATGTGTTTGTACACGCATGACCACATGTAATCGTAGTTTTTCTGTGCATGAATTATCCCCCACGATAATTAGTTTTAATTAGTTGGTCAGTCAGTTTGCTAGGAGCACTACCCCTTGACAACAGATTCTCCTTCCCCATTCTGCTGCACCCCTGAACCTGATGTGGAAATGAATGGGGTGTTGATGTGACTGGGTTCATCATTACTAATCCAAGTCTAGTAGCTCTATTAGATTGAGTATGCCATTGTATACCAATGATTGATTCATTTGAATCTAAATATGGTATTTTAGTGGGTCAGTCTGTAATATTTTAGAGCCATGCTTCGGCCAATGGGTTTTCTTACCTATTTATGAATGAATGAAATGAAACACTTTATTAATCCCCAAGGGGAAATTAGTTTAGTCTTTTAAATAAAACAAAGAAGTCGCCTTTCTCTCTGTGACAAGGCTGTGTTATGTGAGAACTGTCTCACAAGACGTTTGCACTTCCGTTCTCACTTAAGGACAAGCCCCATTGATCCACTGGAGAAGTGGGTTAGAAGCTGTGTTTTTCAATGGCTCCCTCCAGTGCTGAGGCCTGCAGACTGCTGCTCCCTGGGTGGGTGTTTGGCTGCAGCCGGGTGTGAGACGGCCCAGCCCAGGGTGACTGACAGGCCTGGAACGGGGATAATGTGTCTGGCCTCAGTGCCATCGCAGCACAGCACAGCTCCAAGTGATAAACACTGGCAACCTGATCCAGAGACAAGAGACGCCTTTCCACTGCTTCTCCTGACACGACGCAACCGTAATGCATCTCCGTAATGTCTCACTCAGATCTGACCAGACCTGCTTACAGGGATCCACCCTGATCTAGCCCAGCGCCGGTTAGTTCAACTCAGTCCAGCAGTGCTCAGTTTGGCCCAGTCCAGCCCAGCCTTATTTGATTCTGGCTAATTCCACCCCTCTCAGAGGCAGCCATCCGATTTTTACCGCCAGCTGCCTGCTGTCTCCTCTTGTCTCCTGCTGTGTCTCCTTCTTCACAATTGGGCACTGCCAGTATCCTTACAGTCCTCCATATTGAATATTCCCATTCCGAGGACAGGACCTTTGGATTCTATCCCTACCAGAATATTTATGGGAAATGTGTTTTATTTTATCTGCTTTTTTATTGCTCCTCTTGTGCAAATAGGCCTCCTCAGAGTGTCTGGGCCCCTGCCCTTGCCGTAATGGCAATGTAAACATGGGAAAGTAATTTGAATTCTAACAAAGTGGAGATTAGCTGGTGACAGTTTGTGGCATAGGTGATTATTTATAAAATAATCCTGTTTTGATATGCATCGGCGTCCCGGCAGGAATTTTCAATTTGTTTTCCCAATGCTGCATGTAAACAAGCTCCCAGTGTCTCCTTATCACTGAGACGCACAAACGGGGAATGAACGTGGGTCTGTCCCCCCGTACTCCTCCGCTATACGGCTCGGCATCTGGTTTGAGTCGCTAAGAAGCAGACTCGCTTGTCTGGGTTTCAACAAGTCCCTTTATCATGCGCAGGTAGAGGGGTTTTATGTATGTACCTGCAAGTCATTTGCAAACATGAAGTCCTCAGAAATGCGCCTCCTGAATATGTTCTGCTTGAAGAGTTTCTGCCCATTTCCCCATGTGAATAGGCAAATGTGCTGCATGGCAAAATGGCCCCCTGTAACCCAAAAGAAACAGGAGTAGCCACAAGCCTGGTGCATGTGATAAATGTTTAGAGAGTTGATTGTCAATCACAAGTTAGGAGGAGAATTGATCATTTATGTGAATAACTCTCCCTGAAAAAGAAACAACTTTAAATTAAAGTTTTAAACTTACCGTGACAATAGAAAAAAATATGTTGAAAAATATGTAACTGCACTATTCGTGGTTCTTTGTTGCCAGTAATATCACCCCATTGGCTCACCCTCATACCCACCAACTAGGACGTGTTGACTCATTTCATAACCTGCAGTTTACCTAACTGCAGTGCAAAACTTCCAACCACAATATGGATAGCAACAGAGAGAGAGAGAGAGCAGCTGTGGCACACAAGAGCTGTTTACTTTAATCTGCCTTTATGTGGCAGGAATGCCAAAGGGGCCATTTCACTCAGTAATTGATTGCTCTTGCCTGAATCTGCATGTTGCTTGTCATGTCTCAAAGTTTATCAGGATTATGCAAGGATAAACATTGTAATCCTGAGCGTGGTCGAGGACTTCCAATTACCCACGCTCCTGCACATAGAAATCAAGTCACCATTGATTTAACCTATTAATGCAACATAAGCCCTGTAGAATCCCTCTTCTGCTAATATCACCAAAGTTAGTAACTCAATAGAACTGCTTACATTCAACAGCCACCCATGTTTCAAGCCGTGGGCCTGGGAGGTGAGCCTCTCCCCACCCCTGCTTCATAGGTTGTGGGCGTTAAATTAGAAGTGACCAGGCAGTTAAGCCTGCGGTCGCTGCTGTTATCCAGCCTGGCCGCTGTAGCGTTAGCGATAGCACAGTTGGAATGGGCTTCAGGCCTGCGCTGAAAGTCGGGATCAATGGGGAATATCACTTTCTCCCCGTTCAATCTGGAGGACCCTGCCCCCTCCCCAGCTCAGTCGAAGGCATGGCGGTCAAACAGGGAGGAAGCAGAGGTGTACTCCTGGGGATGACATGACTGACTGAGGGACACACAGGGGGTGGCAGAGCTGACTGATGTGTACCGCGATCCGGCCAGACTGTCTACTGCGTCTTAATGTTCTAAATATGTCGCAGAGCAGTTTTACACCACAATCGTTTTCGGTGGATGAACAGGAATTTCTTTTCTTTTTTCTTTCTATGGTTATCTGTGAAAATGCCAATTCTCTAATTTCACCTTTCAAGGTAATGTGGGAAACTTTTCCAACAGATACTCCCTGTGGCTACTGAAGTCTAAAGATGATGTATTTGTATTTGAAATACAAAAACGTATTTGTCATTAGGAAGCAACATCTCACGCTGGCACCTTAAACAATTCACTGTCAGCAGGAGCAGCACTAGGTTAGAGCCTATTTATACCTCAATTGTTGTGAAAACAATGTAAATAACATGAAAATAATATGTAAATCCTATTTTTATTCCAAACTAGCAAGGGAAGAAACTTACTGCGCCATGAGGTGCACCACGTACACGGGCAACGTTTTGGCCTGACCTCTGACCTGGAAAGACGATCAACTCACTGACCACGCTGTTCACCTAGTAACTAACATGGCGCTCTCTGTCTGACATCCCGTTGATGATGATAGCAGACTTGCAGAACCACACTTCCTAAGTCACCACTCATTCCACTCCAACAAACATTGAGCGACACATCATAACTAGTCCTCAATATCTGTCAAAAAAGTGTCAACCAGTCACATTAAGGTTGTCATGCTGCATCACATGGTTGATCACAAAATCCCACCAAGCAATGTTTTCCAATGTGGTCTCCACAAAAAAAACACAAAAAAAAAAAGAAATCCTTTGCTTTCCAACCTATTGTGTCTTTTCCACCTGATGCTTGCATTGCCAGCCAGTAATTCCTCCCACTTTGTAACTCTTTGTTATGTATTCTAACCTGTCAATAACAATGAACAGTGTCTCTTTATAAAAGCTAATTTGTTGTTTCCTTACAACATGGCTTTACCATACAATCACATGCGAGGGTGCTTTTTCTCTCATGATGGCTCAGTTTCACACAGCCTTCAAAGAAAGTGAAAAGAGCTCCGATCTGAGGCTGTCTAAAGTAACCCATGTTTTGGTACTTAGTTAATAAACCTGCTGTGTGAGCCTAACAAAACACAGGAACCAAGTCTGATGTAGTAGCCTCCAAGTAAATACACCACATCAGTATTAGAGTGCACAAATAACCTTAAGAATGACATGTCATGAAAAATCACAAAACGCAAAAATAAAACGGGTGAATTTTTCCACAAGGCAGTTCTCAGTAAAATTCATGAAAACATATAAAATCCATGACTACGTTTTGTATGTTTGAATGCTAATTGATTGTATGTGAATGTTTACAGTGTCGTTTTTATCTGATATCTGTCTGTTTTCTAAATATTCCCATCCTCGCTGCTCTGTGCATAAATACATTTAGTGTGATAAGAAAAAAATAAGATTATCTCAAATCTAATTAAATTAAACACACTATCTTTCTAGTTGAAATATGATAGAGCTTCCTGGCCTTGTACCTAAGTAAGGGCTACAAAGCAGACTGACTCAGAGTATTAGCCTTCTCTGTATCTTCCCCTCATTAATCTAATCTAATACATTCAAAGCCAAGCAGTGCTTTCATAGGCAAGAGCAAGCACGCCTTAAATTACAATACAAAGGAGTGGGAATCATTACTACCTTTAATGTTCCCAATCTAATTGAGGCATTCATTTAAGCAGAGAACTCCGCTGAGGATAATTCATAACTGCTTTTTAATTTAGACGGACCATAAGCAGGAATAAGGCATTGGAAATGCCAGTTTACTATTCCTGTTTATTTTTAAGTCATTTTTTATTTGTGTTTAATCTTAAAGCACACTGATGTTTGCAAGAATGGAGAAGGGAATTGCAAAGCAGGAGAGAGATCCCCTGTCTCCCTAACAATGGACAAACACACGTGACAAAGACCACCGTAAATGACCACTCACACACTTTACACATCCCTAACCATTCCCTATCCTTAACCCTTACACATCCCTAACCATTCCCTATCCTTAACCCTTACATATCCCTAACCATTCCCTATCCCTAACCCTTACACATCCCTAGCCATTCCCTATCCATAACCCTTACACATCCCTAACCATTCCCTGTCCATAACCCTTACACATCCCTAACCATTCCCTATCCATAACCCTTACACATCCCTAACCATTCCCTATCCTTAACCCTTACACATCCCTAACCATTCCCTATCCCTAACCCTTACACATCCCTAGCCATTCCCTATCCATAACCCATACACATCCCTAACCATTCCCTATCCATAACCCTTACACATCCCTAACCATTCCCTATCCTTAACCCTTACATATCCCTAACCATTCCCTATCCCTAACCCTTACACATCCCTAGCCATTCCCTATCCATAACCCTTACACATCCCTAACCATTCCCTGTCCATAACCCTTACACATCCCTAACCATTCCCTATCCATAACCCTTACACATCCCTAACCATTCCCTATCCTTAACCCTTACACATCCCTAACCATTCCCTATCCCTAACCCTTACACATCCCTAGCCATTCCCTATCCATAACCCTTACACATCCCTAACCATTCCCATCCCTAACCCTTACACGTCCCTAACCATTCCCTATTGAAAATCCTTACCAATCCCTAACCATTCCTTATCCATAACCCTTACACATCCCTAACAATTCATTATCCATATCCCTTACCCATCCCTAACCATTCCTTATCCATAACCCTTACCCATCCCTAAACATTCCTTATCCATAACCCTTACCCATCCCTAACCATTCCCATCCCTAACCCTTACACGTCCCTAACCATTCCCTATTGAAAATCCTTACCAATCCCTAACCATTCCTTATCCATAACCCTTACACATCCCTAACCATTCATTATCCATATCCCTTACCCATCCCTAACCATTCCTTATCCATAACCCTTACCCATCCCTAAACATTCCTTATCCATAACCCTTACCCATCCCTAAATATACCTTATCCATAACCCTTACCCATCCCTAACCATTCCCTATCTATAACCCTTACTCATCCCTAACCATTCCCTATCCATAACCCTTACTCATCCCTAACCATTCCCATCCCTAACCCTAACCCTTACCCATCCCTAACCCTTACCCATCCCTAACCCTTCCCTATCTATAACCAAACAATAATCAAACCTTCATGCCTTATATTAACCCGGCCCTAACATGTACATTTGTAATGCCTAAACCTGAAAGTAACCTAAAATCTGTTTTAAGTAACCTTTTTTTTCTACTGTCATCCCCATGCGTAAAGCTGTGTTAAAGCTGTGTCACACACACACAGACACACATGCACACACACACGCGTTGCACAAACCCACATGCTTAAATAAATAACAAAAAGTCATGTAGCCTTTGTATGTGTGATCCACTGCTGTTTGTACACGATTGTAAAACCACACAATATGTCCACACAATGTTTTTTGGCAGCCCCATACCTGGGTAAACTAGATTTTTGGCCTAGGAGTGAGGTTTTGGGAAAACATAGAATCAGGCATGTTACTAGAATTGGGGTCACTTTTAGATTTAGGCATTACTTGTGAGGTTAGGGTTAGTGTTAGTATTGTGGTTAGGGTTAGAGTATAAAAGAACATGGATTTATAGTTCCCTGATCCCAACAAGGATAGATAATCACTTGGTGTATGTGGATGTGTGTATATTTACTTGTGAGCTGATGGCGTGCCTCAACTCGTCTCCATCACCTTATCTGTCCCAAACCGTAAAAAGACATGCTTCTATAAAGTTAAATCAAGCGTTCAGATATGTCTCAATTACTACACAATCATCGCACTTTCAGGGCAATATGCTTGTGCAGGCGGAGTGAAACTGACTTGAGCTTGATGATCTTGACAGAGTGGCAGTCATTGTGTATCTGTATGTGACTCAGAGCTGATTACCCATGATGCCTGGCTCTAGTATCTGAGTCCTGGTAATGAGCAAAATTCTTCTCTTTCTCTTCTCTGATGCTGTTCTGATGATTCCATTCACACAGCGTAAAGGGCACTCAACTGCTTTCTTTGGCTGGATGGATGTGGAAAAAAGGAACACTTTCTTTTCAGAACTGTTTAGGTGCTTGTAATCATTTTAAATGAATCAAGAAGAAACAAAATATTTGTGTCCATTAAAATACAACATTGATCAGAAATACAGTGTAGACATATTTGCAACTCTGTGAAGGGAGCAGTACACAAAGTTGTACGAAATCTTCAGTTTCCAGGCAATTTCTCTCATGGAATAGTCTTCACTTCTCAGAACAAGAATAGACTGACAAGTTGCACAAGTTTGTTCTTTGTTTCTGGTGATTTTGAGCCTGTAATCGAACCCA
This sequence comes from Esox lucius, assembly GCF_011004845.1. NCBI lineage: Eukaryota > Metazoa > Chordata > Actinopteri > Esociformes > Esocidae > Esox > Esox lucius. The sequence goes on along the minus strand of NC_047570.1, from coordinate 19,739,401 downwards.
CAATTGCTTCAGATATATATATAAACTTGTCTAAATAAGGCCAGTTTTATTGCTTATGTAATCGGCTTAACAGTTTTCAGTGGTTCTAACATAATTGCAAAAGGGTTTTGAAATGATCACATAGCCTTTTAAAGTTATAAACTTAGATTAGCAAACACAAAGTACCATTGGAACACAGGATTGATGGTTGCTGATAATGGGCCTCTGTACGCCTATGTAGATACTCCATAAAAAATCCACCAAATCCAGCTATAATAGTCATTTGCAACAATGTCTACATTCTATTTCTGATCAATTTCATGTTATTTTAATGGCAAGAAAATGTCCCTTTCTTTCGAAAACAAGTAAATGTCTATGTGACCCCAAACCTTTGAACGGTAGGGGATTTCATTTTTCTTATGGACAGCCCTGCAATCTTTTGTATCAGTGTTATCCCTCATACATGGACCAGTTATCCCAGACAGAAAGAAACATAAGGGAACCTGTCTAATACACACACAGAACCAAAGCATGCACACACAGTACACACACACACACACACACACAGACCGCTAGGGACTTTGTCACGCTGATAGCGTCACTGCTCCCCTGTGGCATTAGTGTCACGCATAGCATGCCATCTGGAGTGGGAAGAAGAGTTTGTTCAAAGACTGTTTGAGCTGAGTGGTACATGCTTCGACCGTGCGGCTGACCATCTGGGCTGGCATGGTGTGTATCACTAACTTTGAGCGGCCTGTCCTGTAGAGGGGGGGTGGGGGGGGTGGGGGGGGGGGGGCAATAGAGGGGGATATAGCTGCAGGGTTAAGAGCAGTCAGGAGCTTAGTGTCCCTTATCGATGGATGTATTAGATACCATAGCATTCTCTTAACTCCCTACTGGGGAATTTTTCCATCTCTAAGAAGTAGGGTAGATGAATCGTTTATGCTCTCTAATATGAGACATAGAATGACTATATACAGTATATCTCTCTCCAACACCTGTTGATTCTGCAACCAAAGTATAAGTAAAACAAATGTTGTTGTGAGAAAAAAACACTGCAAAGTTTAACTGGGTTTTATCATTATTATTTGACATCAACAATACACTTACATTTAAATCAAACACTCTTAGCATGTAGGCAGAATAAAGTATTTAACAAGCTTAAAACAGTTAAATGGAAAATATATATATTATGTACTTTATATTTAGACAAAAGTGAGAGATTATCAAAAGTAGGCCCTTGTCATTATTAAGCCTTAATCACTGAGGGTTGATGGGTGTATTAACAGTAATGGGATCGGGGGTAGGTGCTGAAGATGGCAGCAGGGGAGGGTTAAAACAGAACCAAAGATTGACCTCTCTCCAGGACCTTTACCTACACTCTGTGGATTAGTGGCTGTCAGCTCTGTGACTTCCCTGCTTATTCAACAGCGAGAGAGGGGAAAGAGAAAGAAAACGTCTCACACACATTATGGCTGGTCTATGGGTGGCCAGACCCTTGGCCAGCCGCATTACTTAAGGATGTATCCACTTCCCTTTAATATTTTATAGTTTCCTTCTAAGGGGTGCTACTGCCTTTACCGAACCCTGCTCTCTGCTCCCATGTCTGGGCTGGGCTTGGCACTGATTGTCCAGACTTCTCGCCTGTATCCTGCATGGGGATAGCGTTACCAGCTCTTCTACCTCTTCCTCTCTCTTCTATCCTCCTACTCTCTCCTTCCTTTGCTATCGCCTCTGTCTCCCCTGGCCATCGATCGCCATACAGTCACTCTCACCATGCCCCCCCTGGCTAGGGGGTATCCTGGAGACCTTTAGCTGGGTCAGCCGTAGGGGGGAGTTTGCAGAGTGGGTCGAAAAAGGGAAAAAAAGAATGAAAGATGGCGAAGGGCTTTTTGTGCTTGGATACAGCTACTCAGATCAGTATTCCTGGCATCAGAAAGCGGGTTATTTCCTACGTTGTTGAAACCCCAAGAGTCAAGTTTGCTGGCATTAACATACAGTATGAAGGCATTCCGGCTTTTCCCAACATATGGACGGATTAGAACAGAAAACTATATATATATATATATACTGTATAGAGAGGGATGTGTGTGTATATATACACAGCTCTGGAAAAAATTAAGAGACCACTGCACCTTTTTCTTTCCTTTCCCAAAAAAATGGAAAAAGAAGGTTTTGAGTGAGGAACAGAAGGGTTAACATTAAGATATATATATATATATATATATATATATATATATATATATATATATATATAATATATATATATAATCAGCATATGTATATATACTGATAATTCCTGACAAGCAAATTGATGCATGTTTTTCAGGAAGGAGAAATCTTTTCCAGGAGAAATCTTGTTGGACATCAAAGACTGGGATTGGTGTAAAGTTCCCAAACACTTTATGAATATTGCAGTATTCCAAAGTCACTCCTCCTGTTCTGAAAGAGAAACTTCTGAGGATCAGGCCCCCCTTCTTTACAGTAGCAGAAGAATGGCCAGTCCATTAACTATTTAAATGCACACAGAGATGTGAAGAAGCAGTGGCCAACATGCTAATGAAAAGCAGAGACTGGACAAGATGTATTGAGAAGCCTTCTGTTACTGATTACCTTCTACTCTCCAGTGCTACTCTCAGGCAGTCTGGCATTTTGTTTGGACATAGTAATACATACTTTACATTAGTTGTCTTCATGTATAGAAACTCTGCTGGACTATTTGCAGAATGGGAGTTCACTCAGCTTATATTTCTGTGTGCATATTTTGGCAAATATTCTTGCATTTGTGAGTGTATATGTTTATAGACATGCTATTGTGCCTCCCTGCATGTGTGTATAAGTGTATAATCATAATATTACTGATATAGCTGTTTACAACAAAAGTTTTCTGAAAGTCGAAAACAAGTTACAAAGGGACTTAGTGGCTCTAGGAGTTGGCCAAAGCCACAGTGTTATCAATCCCCCTTTCATGTCCCCAGTGGGAGTCCTCTACCCGTCCACACTTGGCTGTCCTGTCTTAGGCACGGTGCTAATGAGAAACAAGCCATTTATTAAACACTGTGAGGCCTGGTGGAAGGATCTGGAACAGGGCTGAAAGAGCAGCTCCCATGGCCCTGTAGGCCTATGTCAATCCAGTGCCTAGGAATTCTATTTGTTGCCTTCACCATTCAGTTAAAGGCGTTTTTTGCATTGGATGTTATTGGGTGTGAGGATTAGGGTGGATACGCATGTTACACTATAAATATAGAGATAATATAATTTTGGAACTGGGACGGAAAGCTTCCAGTAAATGGTCAAATGCAAACAAACAAACAAAAGATAGCGAACAGAATAGGTTGTTCTGTGTTGGTCTAAAAAAGTTTTACATTAGAACCGCCAGGCCTTTTTGACCTCCAGTAACCGCCAGGTTATATAACTTGCTTCTTATTTCAGGTTCTGGTCTAATGCTCAACCATACGGTTAGATGCCGTGGTTAGAGCATAAGACAAGAGTAAAGACCATAATGTACACAGGTACACTGAACTTAAGTTCACAAATCCAGATCTTTTCTCAAGAGCTGTTTTTGTGATTCAAAGCCCTGTCTTAACCATATAGCTCTGCAATCTCAGTTTCGAGGCCTCTAGCCTGGAGACTGAGAACGGGCCCCTGAGACAGTGTAACAGACCTTTGCTATTCGAAGGGCAGAGGGCTAAGTGGTTGTTAGGATGTGGAAAGGGCCTGGATAGAAGACTAAAGACAGGCCTTTGCAGAGCCGTCTTCTATGCAATGCTCCTATTCTTTTCTTCTCTTCAGATCAGTGCTCATTCATTTGTTTGCTCCAGCAGAGTCAATAAGGTGTTGTTTTAAGTGTCTATCTGGCTTTTATCCTCTCTCTTGTGCCCTCTCTTTAGCCCGTTTACGTTTACTCTTCCAGTGGTCTTGCTATCTCTCTCTGTTTCTCTTTCTCTCAATCTGTCTCTTTCTGTTCCTCTCTCTCTCTGTCTCTCTCTGTCTTTAACTCAGAAGCCGTGCACAGTCTCATGCTGCAGCGTAGCGCTACAGGAAGCCGTTTACTCTTCCAATCCTCACCATTGTTCCAGCCTGTTCCTCTCAGAGACAGCTTTTATTCATTCAACTGAGTTGTCTGCCAGGGGACAAAATAGATGTGTCGATTGTTTGGCTGCCACCGTTGAAGATTGCACCCAGGAGGATTGCACTTTAAAATCATAGAATGTGTAATAAAGATGCAGATGTGGCGAGATGGATGGGAGGACGTGTGAGTGAGTGATGGGGACAGGGGGCAAAGCATCTTCCTCCTCCCTGTTGTTCTGTTATCTCAGGGTTCCTTCTTTCTTTCCTGTCATTCTCTCTCCATCTATCTGTCATCCCCTCTGTCTTTCATCTCCTCCCTCTCTTTTTGGAGTTCTCATGGAGGAGTATGTAGCACATTGGCAAATAAGTTCCCCCTCTTAGACTACTTGTCTCACTTCAAGACTGCATTTCAATACAGTATTTTGGGAGTGACATTTTCATTCGTCATCCTTGTTAAGAGATAAGGATTAGATGTACAGTATACCACTCCAGTTCAAATAAATCAAATGGTACAGTCCAAGCACCCTGATCTTGTCTAGAAACCCCGCTCCTTAGGAAGATTCTGCCTCCTCAGCCAGCAATGTGAACCATGTTTTGGCCCAGTTGTCATTGTAAATGAGAATTGGTTGTCAATCTGCTTACCTTGTTCAATAAAGGTGAAATAAAAACATTAAATAGAAATGTTGCATAAGAGATTTACAGTTGGCCATAGATGCCATGTAAGGTGCTATAAATGGAAGGGCACATTGATTGCTACACTAAAATGTCTAAAATGCAACCTGAAATGCAATTGCAAAATAATCTCAAAACAAAATGTGCCCCTGTGATGAAATTATGCCATGACTTCACATATTAGTAACATCGTGGGTTATATACATATGTATACGAACCGGCTCATCCCTAATGTTTCATACATATAAATATATATTATATATACAGTGGATATAAAAAGTATACATACCCCTGTTAAAATGCCAGATTCTTGTGAGAATGAGGCAAATATAAATCATGTCAGAACTTTTTCCACCTTTAATGTGACCTATAAAGTGAACAATTCAATTGAAAAACAAACTGAAATATATATATATATATTGTTAAATACTTTAAATATATATATATATATATATATATATATATATATATATATATATAAAAAAAAAACACAATAACCTGGTTGCATAAGTGTGCACACCCTTAAACTAATACTTTGTTGAAGCACCTTTTGATTTTATTACAGCACTCAGTCTTTTTGGGTAGGAGTCTATTAGTATAGCACATCTTGATGTGGCAATATTTGCCCACTCTTCTTTGCAAAAGCACTCCAAATCTGTCAGATTGCGAGGACATCTCCTGTGCACAGCCCTCTTCAGATTACCCCACAGATGTTCAATTGGATTCAGGTCTGTGCTCTGGCTGGGCCATTCCATAACGTTAATCTTCTTCTGGTGGAGCCATGCTTTTGTGGATTTGAATGTGTGCTTTGGGTCATTGTCGTGCTGAAAGGTGAACTTCCTCTTCATCTTCAGCTTTCTAACGGATGCCTGAAGGTTTTGTGCCCAAAATTGCCTGGTATTTGGAACTGTTCATAATTCCCTCCACCCTGACTAAGGACCCGGGTTCCAGCTGAAGAAAAACAGCCCCAAAGCATGATCCTGCCACCACCATGCTTCACTGTGGGTATGGTATTCTTTGGGTGATGTGTAGCGTTGTTTTTGCGCCAAACATCTTTTGGAATTATGGCCAAAAAGTTAAACCTTGGTTTCATCAGACCATTTGGATGTTTTTCTTAGTAAGAAAAGGCTTCCGTATTGCCACTCAGCCCCATAGTCCATTCAAATGAAGAATACGGGAGATTGTTTTCACATGTAGCACACAGCGAGTACTTGCCAGAAATTCCTGCAGTTCCTTTAATGGTGCTGTAGGCCTCTTGGAAGCCTCTCTGACCAGTTTTCTTCTCATCTTTAATCAATTTTGTAGGGACGTCCAGTTCTTGGTAATGTCTCTGTTGTGCCATATTTTCTCCACTTGATGATGACTGTCTTCACTGTGTTCCATGGTATATCTATATGCTTTGGAAATTCTTTTGTACCCTTCTCCTGACTGAAATCTTTCAACAATGAGATCCCTCTGATGCTTTGGAAGCTCTCTGCGGACCATGACTTTTGCTCAGAGATTCAACTAAGATGTTGCATCTGGTGTGTAATGACTTCTGTTCAACATGATTTTTTTGATTGGTTAATTCTGAACACAGCCACATCCCCAGTTATAAAAGGGTGTGCACACTTAAGGTTATTGTAATGTTTGTATTTTTCATTTTTCCTCCTCAAAGATTTCAGTTTGTTTTTCAATTGAATTGTTCACATTATAGGCCACATTAAAAGTGAAAAAAGTTCTGACATGATTTATCTTTGTCTCATTCTTTTACATCACAAAAACCTGGAATTTTTTATATCCACTGTATACACTACTGTTCAAATGTTTAGGGTCACTTAGCAATGTTCTGGTTTTTGAAAGAAAAACAAATGTTTTGTCCATTGTTAGTGTTGTAAATGATATGATGTTGTTGCTGGAAACGGCTGATTTTCGATGGAATGTCAACATAGGTGTACAGAGGCCCATTATCCGCAACCACTCCTGGAAATCAATCCTGTGTTTCAAAGTTGTGTTTGCTAACTGGAGTCAGAAATGTCCTTATTTTCCATGAAAACATATGTGAAATTAGTTTTAATAGGACATATAGCAAACTAGATGGGAAATATAGTAATTGAGAACGGTTTGAAAGGTTAGAAATAATGATTTTAATCCAAATAATTATTGTGTCCATTATATACACCATTTACAGCGGTTGCCAACCTTTGGCATTCAAGTTGTCAATTTCTTGAGGTTATCTGAAAATATTTCACCCTTTGCTCCCCGAAGCACCTCCCACAAGTTGGATTGGCTTGATGGGCACCTCTTCCTTACTGTATGGTTAAGCTGCTTCCACAACAGCTCAATAGGGTTGAGATCTGATGACTGCGCTGGCCACTCCATTATAGAGAGAATTCCAGCTATTTGCTGCTTCTTCCCTAAATAGTTATTGCATAGATTGGAGTTGTACTCTAGGTCATTGTCCTGTTGTTGGGGGCAGTTTGCGAAATTTTTGTGGTTATTTTTTAATGAAGCAGCCAATTGTGGAGCTGTATGGCTTTTGTTTTTCAAACTAGACACTAATGTATTTGTCCTCTGGCTCAGTTGTGTACCGGGGCCTCCCATTCCTCTGGAAATTTTGAGCCTGCAATCGAACCCACTGTTGATGCTCCAGATCGACAAAAAAGGCTTCTTTAATCAGCATAAAAGTTTTCAACTCTGCTAACATAATTACAAAAGAGTTTGCTTATAAAAGGGTATTATTATAATATATATATATATATATTATAATAATAATTAATTTTGAAATATTCACAAGGCCCCTGATACTTTGAAGCCTGAGGCAGTTTCATCTTCTGCCTTATGGTAAGTCTGCCCCTGAGCATGTCCCTCAGTCCATCACAACATCTGCCCACATGGTTTTACAGCTCTATACTTCCCAACTGGAGCCGTCTCTCTTCACCTGCCAACATCCGGCATTGCTGTGGCCTAATGGACGCACAGTAAAGACTGAGCCCATTAGATCCCATTATAGAGCCATGGGAGGGACGCTACGGAGGAAGTTGCATATGGCTTCAATTTGGCAAATGGCTGGATTATCCTCAACGATTATCTTTCTTTAACAGGGGAAATGTTTGAGTCACACCTTTCATCACCCTGCTATCTCCCTTCTGTATGATGTAGTTACATAGCTGTAGAGAGTGACAGCAATTTGTATGGAAGGATGGTACTGCAGCTAAAGAGACTGAGACATGCGACTATATACAGTAGACACAAATTAAATTTACTGTTTGTTTTTATTTCCTACTTTCGCTATCCCTTTACCCTAAACCTAACTATAATATAAACCCTAATGTTAACCTCAGTAACCTCAGTTTACCATTATACCGAAACTTAATCTAACCTTAAAATCCAACCCCTAATGCCGTAACCTAAAACAAAACCCAATTTGAAACCCCATAAGCCAAAAAGAACACTTTTTCTTCTACGGGACTCTATAAAAAACCTTGTGAGCATTGTGTGTGTATGGGTTTGTGTGTGTGTGTGTGTGTGTGTGGTGTGTGTGAAACCTTGTGTTTGTGAGATGGACGTCTGTGTAATGGTAAAATCTGACAACTCAGTCCCCACAAGGTTTTTTAGCAAACACACACACACACACACAAACATACAATGATGTTTGAATTTCTATCAATGTGAGGACCTGAGACTTGAGCCAGAAATCTATGTACCTTAATTTCTGACCCTAACTTTTACCCTCACCCTAAACCTAATCATTATCTCAATAATTTAGAACAAACCTTGCCCTAAGGCTTCACCCTAAGCCTAACTGGTTATTACTAACACTTAAAGCAACCCCAATTCAAACAATATGCCCATTTGTTTTTTCCCAAAACCCAGCCTCTTAGCCAGAAATCACATGTTCCCTTTTTGGGACCTGCCAAAAATATTTTTTCAGGTTTGACAATTTTTGTAGGTACCACACAACACATACACACAGATGTGGAGGACATAGACACAATTGTTATTCTATCCTGGTGGAGACCTGCAACATTCCCCTTATATAGAAATGTTCCCTATCCCTTATCCATAAATGTGACCCTAACATTATCCTCAGTAATGGAACATTTATCCTTAAACTCAGCCTTGCCCTAATGCCTATTTCAACAAGTGGAAAGCATGTGGGTAAACTTTTCCCAGGATCAACCTCTCTTCTGCCCACTCTAGTTCATACTGGGGGTTCCATGACCCTTTCCAAAATAAATTGCTTTTGGATAATCAATTGCCACACATTAAAAGTTATCTCCATGTCACTGTGCCATGGACACCAGTTATTCACCATTTTAGATTAAAAGAGACTTTTACGGTCTTCTTTCTGGACATTTAAAAGAAAGACCGGACAATAGTAACAGTTGCAGATTAACAACAGCTAGGCTAGAAGTTAATTTGGCTAAATTGCTTTCAAATATGCAACCTGCAATTACATGCAGAGGCTCATTTACAATGGTGGGGTCAGGTTAAGATCTTGAGGCAAAGTTTAGAGCTGAGGGGCTTTAGGGCTTTGGCAGTGAATGTGCATGTTTTGTTCATGTTTAGAAAAGGCTAGGTTTAGGCCTTCTTCGAGTTCTACAATGTGAAATACCCTTTAGATGGAGCTACACGCCCAGATGATTAGCACTCTAATAAAACCCATATAGCAGCAACAGAGAGCATGACTTATGCTATCATTTGAGGTTAGAAACATGGCCCCATAATCAGGATACAATGCTGCACTAACATACCGAGTCGCTGTTTGCAGAACGGTTCACTATAACCTTCATGTAAATAATTGAACTGCTATTGTGAATTATTCATCAAAGTGGCTGTAAAACGAAGGTAGCAGCTCTCCATAGGGCCATATTTTGTTTTGCTTTAATGTTCTTTACAGTAGTGACTACATGTATTTATTATAAAGGCTATTAAGGCATTGATTTATACTGTTTATTGTTGTTAGTCTTAACATATATTGTTTGTTCAACGAACATGTTTGGGTCATTTACATAATTATAAAAGACATTACTGTGCCTTTAGAGTTCATGAAGACATTAGAAGGTAAAGGTAGCCACCATTCAGTACTGTAGTAGCAGGTGAATTTCCAAGGTTTTGGTAATAATTGTTCATGTATGGAGGTAAAACATCAAAGCATTTATATGAACAAGGAGAGTGAGCTTCTGTGAAATCTCTCAAAACTAATAGTTGTGAACTGTAGTAATTTCCATCTCATTGTAATATTCTGTGCTACATAGCTTCGATATTTCTGTGTCGCTGTAAAAGTTACTCTGTCCACAAGGATGTATGCTGCCTGCCTGCGTGTGTGCGTGTTTTTTTAGGTTTAGGTGGTTTTTTAGGTTATTAAGACATTTGCACTTTTTTTATTAAGCGCCCATGTAGCCTTTGGCTCGGATTACTTCAGGTCAGAGAAATACAAAGTGATCGGTACAGATGGAAAGAGAAACTGAGTGTGTAGAGAGAGAGAGAGAGAGAGTCAGGGGGAGAGAGAGTGAAAGAGGTGACAGTGATGAAGAACCAGATAGTGTAGAGGCCCCACAGGATATGAACCAATCCACTTCCTCTTCAACCAAACCTCCGTTGTCAAGCTTTTTAACATCCATAATAAAGCCACTACCTGCTTTTCTCTCCTTTTCTCTCTCAATTAAAATTTAATGTATAGGATTTATTGGCATGGGAGTCATTTCTTTACATTGCCAATGCCTGTGGAAACGAGCAAGACAAAATAACTATGAAAATAATGGGCATATGTGGAAATTCTTGGCATTCGCCAGGCCCACTTGCAACTCTTTCAGGCTTTTGTCACTGTCACCATTTGTCTTCGCTGTGACTTATGTCCCCCACAGGTGTCCTGGGACTCCATTACCTCTGCATGCATTGAGGGAATGTCAGGACCTCCCTGTGTGGAGCACTTGCTGTCGTTGGCGCGCTTTCTCAGATTGATAGGCGGAGGTGCAACGGTGACCCGACTGACTTTCACGCTAAGCAGGGACTCAAGGTGACAGATTTACATGGTAGACATAATGGAGGGCTTCTGTGGTACAGGCTAGCCGGGGCTAGCAGGTGCTAGTAATGCTATCAGGCACCAAGTCCCAGGGTACACAGAGAGGAATGACTTGTCCAGAGGCTTGCTGTCAGGGGAGGAGAGTTTTTCATATTGTAATATTGTATAGAAAGGACTTCTGCCCATTTAATCAGCAGGTAGGGTTGAACACCGCATGAAACTTGGCATCATTGATATCTGATATATTACGTATTGGCTAAATTGGTTAAATGTTGCAAGAAATCATCAAGTGTTTTAGGCAAATCTTGGGTTCCGGTTGTTGTGCTCATCAGCGACAATGGAGACAGATGACTGAATAATGCAACAGGGAAAAACTACTTCAATGATGTTTAATAAATTATATAAAAATTTGTATACAATAATATTACTGGTAGTATTTGCTCCAAATATTAATTTAGAACTAATAACGTGAAATGTTACAGATTCGGGCTGATTTTTTCTCCCTACAGTCCAGTGGACAGCATGAGATATTTGCATATCAGGTGCAGAGTCTACTATATTTCGGTTCATTGTCTTTATCAGAGTGGAAAACTTCACTTTCTGAACTGTGTTCGGAGAAGTAGCTGTGTATAGACAGAGCGTACATGATTAAATACAACCAGACATTGTATTACTGTTAAACATATTAGCTATTTGGGGAGGCCTGGGCCTAAGCAGTAGGTTCAAAAAAGCCTGTTTTAACTTTCATGTCTGCAACTCCATTCCAGACTTAATTCAAGCGCTGAAGTCTTTTGCTAGATGTAAAACTGCATGACTAAGTATGTATATTTTAAGTATTTAAAAAGCTTACCATTTCCAAGTGAGGCATTTTTTTTTACACTTACCAGATCACAGTTGTTCATTGAGTGTGTAGAAATATGTTTCACCAGGATCTGGAGGGAGCCCTAAGTGGTTCTAGCTCCAACCCTGTAATCAGGGCCTTGCCTCTGTCTGTGTTTGTGTGATTATTAGACATGACAGCCTCTCCACAGGGAAGGAGCTTTGAACCAAGGCGCTCCAAGATTCTCTTTTCTCCCCCCTGCACGGCCCCCTTTCCACCCCCTCTCCAAGGTTCCCTCCTCAGCCCCCACCTCTAACCTGTCCTCTGTCACCGCCTGCTAATCGTACCATAGGAAACCTGGACGGGCCAAAAAACGAGATTTTCCCCCAGGAAAGACTGGGAGAGGGTTGGCCGCTAATGAAGTGGGTCAAAGGCTTTTTTTTACAGCTGGGTCTTTATGGAGATGAATGCCAGAGATGGACAAATAGCAGGACATTAGCTGTCAGCATGCCGGGCAGGAGCCAGAGGCTGACCGCCCGTTAATACCCTGTTTGTTAGTGGGGAGGAAGAGACTCATAAAAGTGGAGTCTCTTATCTGATGAGGGCCCTGTGTGTTTATGTGTGTGTGTCACAGACTCAAAGTTACATATGCTGAACTCCTTTTGTTTCTGGATCTTAGTATCTTCAAGACACAGTACATTCGAAAATTATTCAGACCCCTTCACTCTTTACACATTCTGTTATTTTCCAGACGTATTAGAAAATGTATTTAGTAATTTTTCATCAATAATTTTTCATCTTTCATCAATCTACACACAATACCACATAATGACAATAAGCAGATTATCACATTTACATAAGTATTCAGATGCCTTTACTCAGTACTTTGTTAAAGCATTTTTGGCAGCCTTGAGTTTTCTTAGGTATGATCCTACAAGCTTGGCATACCTGTATTTGAGAAGTTTCTTTTTTCTCTGCAGCTCCCCTCAAGCTCTGTTAGGCTGACTAGGCCACTCAAGGACATTCACACACTTGTCTCACAGCCACTAATGTGTTGTATTGGCTCTGGGTTTGGGGTCGTGATCCGGGTGGAGTTGTGCCCTTGCCCAAATCTGAGGTCCTGAGTGCTCTGGTGCATGTTTTCATCAAGGATCTGTCTGTTCTTTTCTCAATTCATCTTTCCCTCTACCCTACATAGTCTCCCAATGCCTGCCATTAAAAAACATCCCCAAAGCAATATGCTGCCACCACAATACTTTACCGTGGTTTCCAGGCGTGGCTATTGGCATCTGGCAACTATAGTCATTGTGGCTGCAGTTCATTAGATCATCAGCTTCTACTCTTGGCACATTTCTTGCTGGAAATCAGAAATGTAACCATGCCTGAAAAAGTTTAAACTTGAGATTGTGCTATGCCAATCTGATCCTAGATCTCTTCAGATGATTTGTCAACACACTGAAGAAATCTTCACTGGGGGCGGTTGAGTGATATGTGCCGCTGTGACCTGTTAATCAGCTCATCCAGTCATGTTTTATGTCCTGACAATGATGCCTTTCTCTTTTTGCCTGAGAAGCGCTGTTGGCCATGTTAGCTTGGTCCCTGTGCTCACACCTTTAACGACTTCTGAAATGTCACTGAATGTCATGAGGAGGGATAAAACCAGTGTGCATGTGTGTGCCTGTGTGTGTATTAATGGTAAGGTGCAGCTTGCCAGTGATCCTGGGTGGGTTTTCAGTGCACGTCAGCGAGGTGATACTGTTGTGTAGGGGGAGTTTTGTGTGGTCCACATTTGACCACACAAGCTGTTTGGTTGGTGGCATGGCAGAAAACACCTGCTACTTAGGAATACACTGAGGGAGAAAATATGTTCATTATATAACAGTAAGTAAATAAAGCTTGCTTTTTAACCAAAGACTTAGCTGGCTATAGTTTTTTTTTACCAGTTTTTTTAGAGATAACTACTGGGTACCAGATAAGCATGCAGATATTTTCTAACCATATCACCTAAACCAATGTCCAAACAAGCATGCTGCTGCTATTGTGCGTGTGATATTTTAGGAGCTCTTTCTGTCTGTGTTGTGAGCCCTACAGCTGTGTGAGCTCAGGCTGTGCCCAGATGGCAGAAACTCAGTTCAGCCCAGCAGCGTGAGTCTGTATCAGTTACGTTGTAGCAGAGATACGGACCCAGCAGGCAGCCACCTGGCTCAGGCCCAGCGTCCGTGCGTACGGTCAGCTACCATTCAGTGTCTCCTCTCCTTCGGTTCCCTGACCTAATAAGGCAGTGCATAGGCTGGGTACCTTTCAGCCTACACCTCACCGAAACCAGAAGAAAGGGACAGGCTGGAGAACGAGAGGATGGTAAATAGAAAGGGGGGAGTGATGGGGATAGATGATGACGGTCAGGTAAAAGAAGGGAATGATTGATAAAGGAAAAGAGAAGAGATGGAAAGAGAAGAGAAGAGAGAATTGCAGTGGCTTCAGTGACGAAGGTCATGGCCTAATGACTATCTAACCGCATACCTTTGGCTGTAAAACTGAGAGGCCCGTTGCTCCTCAGATACACCACACACATATGGATCTGTCTCAGACCAGAGCCTGGTGCTAAAGAAGTATAGATGTTCTTTAAGCCGTATAGCTCTCAACTCTCCATCTCAATCCAATGAATATGTGGCTGGCTATACAGTCAATACTGCACCACTGTGCAAACGAACGCCTTTGAATCCAGAGTGTGTGTCTATGTTTGGTGTGTGTAAATGAGTGAGAGGTTTTCTTAAGAAAACACTGTCATGCATAATACAGTATGTGTGTTGCCTTGGTGAGGCCCTTGGTTTGAGGCACTGGCTGGCTTATCAACCAGACAGAAGGGCAGAGTAAGGTATGTTAATGAGATAGGGTAAATGGCAGGGTCTGAAGCACTACTTCCTATTGTAATTTCACACTTGTCAGCTCTTGTGAGGAAACTTCACCTTACAGGGGCGAGCAGACCTGAGCAGACCAGAGCAGACCCTTCGATGGAGAACACACAGACATTCTGTCTGGTGTAGGTGCGGTCTTGGTTTTTATGTCATTGCAGCGGATTTCTTAGGTTACATTTCAAGGTAACCATTTCAGTGGCCAGGTATGTTTGTCTTGACATTGGCTTATGCAAGTATATTGTAGATTGAGAGGCAGGTAATATGATTTAATACATGTACTGGGGTCCATTATGCTACTTTCCGTGTAATGTAGTTTACACGGCAGTAATGTAGTTTATCGCCACAGTGATCTTCAGTGGTTAACTGTTCAGTCCTTTCATGTAAAATAGTTTTTTCTATAGCATATGTGTATCATTTACATCATGATACTGTTAGGTCACAGTCGGGCATTTTTAGGATGGTTTGTACTTAACTGTAAAATATCCATACATTTGTATACGGGTGTATATGAGAGAGTGTTTGAGAGAGGGACAACTCGTGGGCGCAGTGGGTTTTATGGTTTTTGCTAATAGAACAGACTAACAGGCCAAAATGTACACACGTGTCATTCAGAGCTTTTGCTTATTGTGTTGCCATTATTATCATTATGGTAATATCGTGGTCTGAAAGTTAGAAGTTCAATACTTTGTCCGGGATTTTCATAGGCTGCGGGTAAAACATGAGTCCATTATAATAATTAAATCAAAATGTCTAAAAAATGATATACTTTATATTATTCAAAATTATTTCACATTACCTCATCTTTTTGTGTCTCCATTCATGAAACCTTTTGTTCACAGTGCAGTGTTTCAATGTACACATTTTGTGAGCGGACAACATTTTTGTGTTTGCAGGGTAGATAACAGGAGTGTCTGCTAGGCCCACAAAGATCCTACTAAATCAATATGGATTCTGTATGTAATGATATGATGAGACATTAAAGAAAACAATGAACAAAGCATACATTCCCCCGTTATGTTTCTTTAATATCCTCTTTACATGCTCACTTGTTATAACAGCGTTGTTATACAGTTTGTATAAATACAGCATATATATATATACAATATCTATTTTTGTTTGGGTGGGGGTTGTCTGTGTCATTTGGTCATTTCGCCGACACTCTTATCTACGTAATCTTACAGTTCAATTATGGTTAACTTTCTTGCTCAGGGACAGAATGACGAATTGTTCATCTTGCCAGCTCGAGGATTTTAAATATAGCAACTTTTCCGTAACTGGTCTGATGCTCTGACCGCTAGGCTAAACAGCCGTCCCCACCCACATATGAATGTGACATATTATATTTTGACTGTCATGCGATTACACCCATCTGTAATGGTCAATCAAGCAGAGCCATGATGTGTTTTGTTAAAAAAAAAAAGCATGGGAGGTGAGGCACATTTACCAAATAGAGAATGTTTTTTTTTCAGTCTGAAGAAATTGGGGCAGAGCAATTACCAAACTTGTAAGAAACTGCTTCATAACTGTAATTAGATGGCAGCACCCCAGACAGTACAACACACAGTCAAGTGCATCGTCTCCGTGCTCTTTGGTCTGACAGGGAGGAGAGAGGCCCAGTGCAGCAGTGCAGTGCAGCAGTCCAGTGCAGCAGTCCAGTGCAGCAGTCACATCAAAAGTTCCAGCAAACATCAAACAAACAAACTGTGGTACAAACAAGTAGAAAGATAGTTTTCAAGTGAAAGAGAAAAAGTGTCCAGGGGAACACAATGGTCATTGTCATGTTAAGCTATAACATGTACAGTCAGAGATAGACACTAATTATTTGAGGCATCAGCTATTTTGTTGAACATGTATTTTATGTCTTGCTGTTTAGCAAAGAAATGTATTTGATGCGCAATAACAGAAAATACGAACTGTATTTCCCTGTAATCAATAATGTTCTGTAAATAGTCAGTAAATAAATATTATTTTCAAGAACAATCTTCCCATTGAAGAATATGTTTTTGAACTTCTGAGTTAGGAACACTTCAGGGATCTGTTCATCTCCAACCGCATCAAAAATTGTGATACATGTTTTTGAGAAGATTACAATTTCTTCATTAAAGTACATTACAGAAAATATTTTTCTGGAGTTGTCTGTAATATAATTGTATTAATTGTATTATTTATTTGGGTCAGTACATAGGTGCCAAAACTCGATATCAAAATGGTTAGTGATACTTGGTATCTTCATTTTAAAACAATGGTTACTTAGTGCAGATCACAATAAAAGAAAAAGAAAAACTGAAGGTAAAAGAAATGGAATTAATATGTTTTCATCCGGCATGTCTTGGTCTTGCTCTGTTTACAGGGAATATGTAAATGATTGCAGATCATCAGATATTCTTTATGTTTACGTTTCTCAACCATCCCTTACAGACTGGCACATTATGCAGTCAGTACAATTAAGTACTACATTTAAAGAAAATGGCTTACTAATAAACCAAACACACATAATATATATTGTCAGAGAACTGATCTTGTTTACAAAACACACACACACACGCACACACACACATGCTCACACTGAATCCTGAGGCCTACTCTCGCTCTGGTGTCTAACATAAACACACATTCTGATGGGTGTATTCTAATTGTTTCTAGGGGTGGAGGTGTGAGGAATACACAGTCTAAAACTGTATGCTTATTGTGCCGATACTTGAATTCATAATGCCATGATGTGGACAACATTTGATTTACTAATGTAAATTAGTACTGTAAACTCAAGTGCCTGTAATATGTGTTTTACTGTGTTTGAATGGTCCCTCTACCAGTTCTGAAGTCATTCAGTCACAGCTATGAAGTTTTTAACCCATTTTGCTTCAGTCCTTTTCATAGCATGCCGGACCACTTTTCTAGCAACATGCACTGTCTAACATGTTCACAGTAGGGGGCTTACTGGAGCTGTTATTTGTGACTGAGACTTATAAAAACCAACTTAAAACTATGTGCCTTTAGGATTACAAACAATCCTTTTCATGTGTACCTTTTAAATTAGGACTATATGCAGCCACAACCATACTAGACTGAATGACTCTTGACAGAACACTTGACTGCCGCAAGCGTGATTAGCAAAAATGTCTAATGTTTTGCTGCATCCCCCTGAAACGATTGGTTCTCCAGGTTTAGTGTTCAGTGGAGGCTGGCTGTGTGAAGCTGTGTGCATCAATAACATTCGATAATCAAAAGCTGACTGTCTTGCAGCAGCGGCGGCGTTCCATCATATTTTCTTATGCATAGCTCAATGCGTGTTGGTGGCAGAAACAGCATTCCTTTCCTTTTTACTTTGTCCGTCTGACTCTTGTGAATGCACATATGAGACACTAATGTATTTCATTGCATATACCTTTATTGCGTGTATAATTGCACTTTTTTATTTCAGTAGTCATAAAAACGGAGTCATTTTTCAATTCCTTTCAGCTACTAAAAGTTTACATCATTAATAAATAGCTTTTTTTAGGTTGTTCATTTTAATAGGCCAAAATTGGTTTCTTCTACAGAAACAAATCATGTCTGTCATCTGAGCGTTGAAATAAAGCCACTGTTATGTCGCCAGTAGACTACGGTGATGTGCAATATCTGCGTGCCTCAGCATTCACACTGAAACCTCTGGTTACAGTCTATCATGCAGCCTTGCATTTTATCTCTGGTGCAAATGTTCCCTCACATCATTGTCTTTTACATACTTCAGTTGGCTGGGGCTCCTTGACCTCTGGGAGAGCCAGACATTGGTTGATAACACAAGGCAAGTAGCTTTTTTTTTCCGGAATGAGCAGCAGGTCGGATTCAACCCTATGCTACAGCAGTATGCCGATTGCAGCTTAGACCGATGGACTGCCCTAGGGCAGAAGATTACACGAAAAGCCGGAGGAACACATTTTCTAACCGTCTACTGAATCAAGAGTTACTCTCCAGAAAGCAATTATATGAAAAAGAAAACGATTGTAATTTCTAAAACCTTTTATCTAGTTGTAGATGTTTTTGTAGTGTCCTGCAGTGGCCTATGGTGTGCTTATTTCACATGTTTCATGAGCTGTAATAAAAGATCTCAGACATGTTCCATTTGTAAAAAATACAAAATAAAATTGAAATTGTGGGCACAGGTGTGGCATGTTAAGAAGCTGATTAAACTGCATGATTCTAACTGTGCACCTTGTGCTGGGGACAAGAAAAGGCTACTCTAAATTGCTCTAAAATTTTGTCAGCTATCACAATGCAACAGATGTCTAAAGTTTTTAGGCAGTGTGCAATTGATATGCTGACTGCAGAAATGTCCACCAAAACTGCATTCGCTGCCTCCTACTTTCGTTTTAAAGCATTTTTCAGTATGTCTCTCTGGCCTCAGAACCACAGACATTTAATCAAATCTGCCTAGGACCTCCACATCCGGCTTCTTCACCGGCGGGATCGGCTGAGACCAGCCACACTGGACACTGTGGATTTGCTTAGCTGAAATGTTTTCACAAGAACTGTTAGAAAATGTATCAGGGAAGCCCAACTGCGTGCTTGTCGTCCTCGCCAGGGTCTTCACCTGACTGCAGTCTGGCGTCATAAACGATGTGAGTGTGCAAACGCTCCCCTTCCAATGGCCAGGGGCATGCTGGATAGGTGCCATGCCATTCATCTGCCACCATCACCTCGTGTTTCAGCACAATAATGCCGGCCCCGATGTGGCAGGGATCTGTACACATTTCCTGGGATCTGAGAATGTCCCAGTCCGTCCATGGCCAACTCACCAGAAGTGTCACCCAGTGAGCAGGTTGGGAATGCGCTGGATCAGCGCGTGCAGTGTGTTTCCGGTTTCCGCAAACATCCAGCAACTTCACGCGGCCATTGAATGGTATAACATTTGACAGGCCACAATCAACAGCTGATCAGGTCTTATAGACATTTTCCCCACGTGGATAAACGTCTAATAAAGATGTTGATCCAGAGTGAAAAGGGCTTGTGAAAGTGAGAAACAGAGAGAGAAGTACAGCCAGGAAGAAACAGAGAAAGAGAGGGAGCGAGAGGGAAAGGATATGAGAGCCTTCTCAGGGGACGTTAAACAAACTGACTAAAGTGGGCCTGTTTTTTGATCAGGCACTCTAAACAGCCACTGAGGAATTACCCAGTTACTGTTGGTGGAACTCCAAGTGCTTCAGGGACTGTGGAGTGTCCTCAACTAACTAACCCCATGCTCACAGACAGACAGAGTTGCTAAATGATGTACACACACACACACACACATTAGTATGCACATTATTTGACTGATACACATGATAGACATGGCTAAATAGAACACAGAGGTACATGAACACATGTACACCCACACAAACACAGAACACAGAGAGTAAACTAGGTAGAAAACAAATATAGCTTCACTCAACGCACTCAGCAGACTTGAAAGAAACATAAAGCAATGACCTTATTCTATCTACTGTTTTATATTTATTTTTTTCTTTTCTTTGCTTACTGTAACCAGGTTTACCTGAAATAAAGATGAACTCAAAGTTAGGCCCCATGATGTTGCACACAAATACACCAAGAAGGATCACCTTAATTAGGTATTTCCCTCCCAAGTAAAGTTCATTTCAATTAGTCCCACCTCAGCCCTTGTTCCAGATCCCAGTTATTCGTCATTGCCTCAACTTGTATTTAGTGCATGTGTGGCGATCACAGTGGTATACACTGTGTTTGTGTATATGTGTGTGTGTGTGTGCATCTGTGTGACCTGGAGAGAAGGAACTCCTTTGCCCTTGACATTTGGTTCTTGTACTTGTGATAAATTGCAGGGGTTGTTTACTGCTACTTGAGAGTGAGAACCTCAACCCTTATTTGTTCCCAAAACACACAAAGGAAGCACAGTGGTAATGCTTACCAAACACTCTGCTCTGGAACTGTCGCAGCCAAACGCACGGTGGAATTCTTCCTCTGCTCACACTCACATTTGTTATAATATTGTGAATAGTAGCAACATTATATAATTCCTAGTTTTTTAAAATTTGAATTCAGATGAGAACAGACAATGCATCTGATGTAGCTCAGTTTAGAGATCATGGTGCTTATAATGCCAGAGTTATGGGTGTGAATTCCATGGAGGCTCTCTATGAAAAGGTTTGATAATGTATGCACTCACTACTGTAAGACGTTCCAGATAAGAGCATCTGCTTAATGACTTAAATGTATATTAATGAAATGCACATGAATGATATAGGATTATTTTTCTGTTCAGAACAGTCAACCATTCTGTCTTCACTCCAAACACTCTGAAGGTGCTGTTGTGTGTGACCTGTTAAATTGTCAGAAATCTTGTTGCCCCTGAGGGTGTGCAGAGGGTGTATTGTGTCCGTACTGTTCGTTTTGTGACACCCTCACATGGGCCGATCAATCTGCTGAAAGGAAACCCATCAGGTCACCTTTGGAATTTATCATTTTTGTGCGCGTAAAATGAAACGGCCCATGATCGGAGACAAGCTAAATTTAGATTACCTATATGCTAACATATCTCTGTCCTAAAAAAAGGTTTAATGGATTATGCTGAGAGGCCTTTCCATGTCAGGTCATTTCAAAGACCTCAACTATACTTGGAAGCTTGAGGGGATTTTATGCCGTGTAACAGAAAAAGGATATGCAATTAGTGTCTCTCTCTTAACATTATGCTTCCATAATTGTAATCATTGTAAAATGTACATACATGGAAATGCAAGTCAAACCATATATTCAATTTAAAAAGAAATCAAGACGTAAGGAAGAAACAAACCGGCGTGAAGTAGCCAATGAGCAACCACTTGAGTTTGACTTTGTATACAACTTCTGTTCTTGTGTGTGTTAGTGAAATAGGGATAAAACTGTGGTTTCAGAGAATTATTACGTCTTGTTTGCATATGTGTGCGTGAGAGAAAGAGTCGCTCCTGGAGGTTTGAGATGCTTAGCGTCTCTTGTTTGCACACAAGCCTCCTGTGATTATTGTGCGCTCTAGGCAGTGCATACGTTGCTGCCTCTGCTCACAAACCAGCTTAATTTGCATAGCTATCGCTGTGAAAGCCTCGAGTCTTAAGTGTCACATTTGTGTTGAAGACGTGAGATCGTAACGACAGATCATCTTCATTTGTGTTGAAGACGGAAGGCCATATCAAAGTATGCAGGCGCAGGATAAAGGAAAATAGCTCAACTCAAACGTACAGCGCAGTATCATCAAACTGTTTTGAATATGACCCCTATGGTTGAGCATTTAAAGGAGTTAGGTGAGTTTTATAGTATAGCAGTCATGGGTTCGGGCCCGTTAGCCTCTACTCATTGACCCCTGCCATCAAGGTCCTGCAGTAGGATTTTGCTGGTATTTTCCTGCAGATGGGACACAAAATGTGCCTTATCTGAGCATTTGCTAAGGCAACAAAATTAGCCATTTCTTATGTGTTTGTGGATGTGTTTCTTTTTTCAGTTTTTTGTGTTGTCGCTTTTTCTTCCTGTTTTTTTTTTTGCTGAACGCAGCTTCTCAGACCCCTCCATGCAGAAAGGTCCAATATGGCTCTGTCTGTAAACGGGAGTCCGGGGGCCCAAAACAGAACACACGGGAGAACCACCCGGCAAGATTTAGCACACGATAGCTCCCAGCGGGCAACATTTGGGGACTACAGCTTAGCATTTTTCTTCCTCCTAATTTCTTTTGCTTTATCCCCCACTTTTTCCCCTTCAACAGTGAGCAGGTTGGAGAGCTCAACTCCGGCAGCGGTGCTGACACAACCACTCAGGGACGGCTGTAACAGCTCTCTCCCTCCCTTCCACCTGCTATTGAGCAGTCAGAGAGATAGGGAGAGAGAGCAAGAGAGAGGTAGTGAGGAAGGGGTGGGAGGGGGCCAGACAGGGGAGGGAAACTCACTTGTAATCTCAATACTGTCACGGTGCTGAACTCTGGTATTTCAGCCGCGGCATCGGGGAGCACGCCAGACTACCACATGACCCTGATGTTACACCGGGCTACCGACATGGAGATGTTAACAAGACTACCTTTACAGAGATGTTCCAAATTGTGTTTTCAAATTATACTACTTTTTTTTTTTTTTATGTCAGCCGTGCAGTACCGTTGCCTTACGACTGTAACCAACTGGACTCGGAAGGTTCCAGCCCCAAGCTATAAGACTGCTAATAAAAACAGATGATAAAATGGTTACCCGCATCTGTCCGCCTCCACAGTTTCTGACATTCCACAAACATACACTCATTCATACAAAACATGAACACATGTATTCTGACGCTGGACACCTACCCACAGTTTACACTCATCCACCCCTGGACATGTGTTAAACACTGACATGAGACTGGGAATACATTGTTTTAACTCCCCTGAGTAGTATGTGCTCTTGTAGGGGAGACTTGCGCAAGACTATTTACTTTGCTCTCACTAAATGTTTTATAACGATTGCCTACAGTATCTAGCTAAGACGCTTTCAGAAAATAACAGCTGTAGAGTAAGAAGGGTCATTAATGTAAAACGGATGCCTTAAAGCTGTTGTCCTCGCAGTGTCCAGTATGTACTCACAGTCAGCACTATGAGACGGACCGCCCAATATCACTGGGATAGGTTCACTTTGTAATGAAGACAATGGAAAATACTGAAGTAACTGTTTTAATTTCCATAGCCAATGATCTGAAATAGGCACACACACACACACACACACACACAAATTCCAACAAAGAACGCAGCTGTCCATTCAACCAACACCACGATGTCCCACTGCGGAGCAATCAAAATGGATAAAACCCACTGCTCCCTCCATAATCAGATACGCCTGCAATAGGTGATTGCGATGATCAATACGTAATAAAATAACCAAGCATAAATCTGATACTGTTGTTCCAACACTTTTAATGACATATATTTGTATATTGTTTTGTGCGTTGGAGTGATTCATTGGTTAAAAAGTGCTATCAGGCTTATATACTGTACACGGCCAGAGTCCTGGTGGCGCGCCAATAATGCAATTAACTGCATTGTTCAGACTCATTATGTGATGAGGAACACAATAATAATCGCAGGACTACAAATGCATCGTTTCTCCCATTGAGCTAATCACTTCTACTGGCTGTTATTAATCTCTCCCCGCTCCCCCTTCCCGTCCCTCACTCGTAAATCTTGGAGTGTCTGCTGTATAAATCCCATGGTGGTGAATTAGTATTGTAATTTCTGGGTTTCCCTGCATGCTTTGCCAGAGCAGACCTGGGAGTTATTAATCTGAGGGGACAGGTGCCATGGAAACAATATGCTGAGCGGCCACTCGCATGGCTGGGAGGTGAGTACTGGACTAACTCTGCCCGTGCCAAAGTCCTCAGTGCATTCAACTGGAATTACAAGGCATGGACGTGCGCCTAGTCTCAGTGAATATACACTTGCTATAGATCAAACTGCCGTCCATGTTTAGAGAAAATTGCGGAACATTTTAGATGAGGATCTGATTACTTTGGCTGTAGGAAAGTAAAAAATAGTTACTGTATATTGCAAAATGGGCCTCTGTAACACACACACACGCACAGATCCCGGTAAAACACAGACTCTCTCTCACTCAGGAATATATCTAAACGTGTCCCACTCGGTAGGCTACTCCCAAACATTAGCGAAGGTCCTACTTGGTTGCAAGCTTCAAACATTAGCTGGGCATTAGCAGTGCATTTGTGTGCCTTTGTTGATGCCACCAAGTGCTATTTGAGCTCTGTTGTTTTTTGGACGTCCACAATATGTGATATGGAGTGGATACTTCACTTTTTACTTCCTCTCTGATAGCACAGCTGTTAGACTGCACATATGGCCCACTGACAAACATGACAGATGAAACACTTTGTCTGTTTGCTTTTGTTTAAGCGGCGGCTCCACTCCTAATACAGGCCTTTTAAGTGATCAAAAAGGCCCGGTGATATTTGATGTTGACTGCGGAGACAGCATGGAGGAGGGAGAGAGGGAGGGAGCGGGAAAGAGAGAGAGAGACTGGAAGTGTCATCCAGTGATATACCAGTCTTCTGTCAGACAGCGTAATGTCTGCTGGGAGATTATCTGACAGTGTACGCTCCAAACATCTCTGTGACGTGATAGAGGGAAGGAGAAAGGGAGGTAGATGAAGAAGGGAGAGTGATGGTAAGGGAGGGAACAGAAAGGTAATGATCAATGGGGACAAAGGAAAGCAGAGGAAAAAAAAAGTGCGCTAGAGAGCTGAAGAAACGAAGGAGAGAATAGAGGAGGAGACCAGGTGAAGAGAGCAGAGTCTGAATCATTCAGATGGCCTGCCTGACCTGTCAACAGCTGTCAGAATAGATTTAGAAGTCAGGCTTTGGAGAGAGGCCTTCCACAGCCCCTGTCTGCTCAGTGGCCTGAGTGACCACGCTCACCGAGGTCTTACTGACACATCAGCAGACAATTTAACCCACTTGAAACCCAATCACTGGGAATTACAAAGCAACAGACTGCCATGTCATTGTTTCTCATCTGCTTGATCTTATTAAGCAGTAAGTGATCTAACCTTTAACAAAGTTGAAATTATTCAAAGAAACACATTCTTAATCAAGAAATAAATTCTTAATCATCAAATAAAAAACATGTCACAGTTATTGACGTGGCTGCATTTAATTCATTGTGCACCCTCCCTTTGCCAAGATAACAGCACTGAGTCTCTCTCTCCTTCTAGTGTGGCTGTAAGTTGCCCACAAGCCATGCTATCCACAAACAAAACGAAGGAGTCTGTAGAAAATCACCCTCATCGGGTGCACCTACAAATACATTCCTTAAAAATGACCAGTTGGAGCTAAAAAGTAATAGAAAAATATATTGTACATTCAGTAAAGACTCCATAACCAGGAGGTGATTTTGGTTGATCTACAACGGTAAGGGTAAGCACAGTAAGCTGTGGGAAAAATGACAATGAGGGTAAAAAAAGTTTACTAGATAGAATCCTGAAGCTAACAAGGTGAACATCTGTTCTTCTCTGCCTGTGCAAGGCAGTTTGCCCTACTTGTTCTCCAGGTTTCTGCTGTCAGTCAGAACGTGTTGTCAGTCAACTTACAAGGTAAAATAAGGGTAAACGTTATTTCAGAACTAGCCAGAAGACCACTCATTTTGCCGTTCAACTACTTTGCTGCACTTTTGCTTCTTCAAACGCCCACTAAAGATATGAGCTGACCAGGCATTACCATAGGAGAGTGGCAGGAATCCGGGCCCAGAGCAACACCCTTCAGCACCTGATGGCGCGGTGTCAGGCTGCCTGCCTGTACAAGCAGATGAATGGAGAACAGAGAGCATGGTGCTTGAGAGATAGAGTGCATATGGACAGGGCCATTAAGAGAGAGACAGGGAGAGAAAAAAGAGCGTGCTACAAGGAAAGGAGGGAGAACAGGAAAAATAAGGAGGGAGGGATGGAATAACTCGAGTCATTAGGCATGTGTTTGTGGGAGACTGGCACCGATATGACATAGCAGGGTGGCAGGATGAAGCTAGCTTCTGTTCCTTTTCCCAGTAAAAAGACAAACAGATTGGCTCGTTTGCATTTCACTCCTCTGGGTGCCCCCTCGCCAGGGTTCTGGGGAACACTTGAGGACTTTCTCTCAGCCACTCACGCTCAGGGTAGGGTATGTCTGTGTGTTGTAGGGAGAGTTTTAGATTGAGGATCCCGTGACGGTGTATGTCATTGACCAGCAGAGAAATGGGGGAAACATTTCTGACACATGAGTTCACAAACGTACCCTTTTCTGACATGTCTGCCAATACTTCAGTAAATAGCATGCAACCATTTTCTTTTCCACAAACCCAATATTTGTCATCATCCCCTTCAGAAGTCAAAATACTTAGTCTTTATTTGGATTTTAACTCACAACCTTGATGGGAGCTTATCATAACCAATTGTCCACGCGCCAACCATTTCCACAATGCTCCAGTAAGCTGTCTGCTGTGATCCTCCTTAGTATCAAACACATACATACATACATACCTACATACATACATGTATAATGTACCTACCCCTACATACACTCACACACCCTACCCTGAGTTAAGGTGAGAAAGACATTGATGGTCCTGGGTGTCCCTGTACCACACCCAACACATATTTTCTTACAGCAAATTTATTGTTTATTTTATTAGCAGAGGTTTTTTTTTTTTAAATATATTTAAAACAAATATATTTATAGCAAAAATAGTGAACCATTGTGCTTTACACTTTTAACACAGATAACATCTTGTTTCTGTTGAATTTCAAGCTCAATCTTGAATTACAGTCATTAAAAAATATTATCGCTGGGCCTTGACACAGCTATTTAGGAACTGAATAATAATGGAGGGCATAATTAAGTGCTAAGAGCCGTATCTGCCAGCTGGGTGGAACACAGTCACCTCTGTTTTCCAGGAGGTATTGCTGGTCAAAGGGAGTGTGCTACACACTGTACGTAATATGGTGCCATTTTAGACACAGAGATTTTGTATTGACTAAGAACAGGGAAAATCAGTTAAGAACATTATCATGAACAGACTAACACCAACTGTAACACCTACTACAGCATTTTTGTTCCCTTTTTCACTTGAAATCCGACTTTTGTAATGATTTCAGTTTGTTCACACAATCACATCAATTCTTCTCTCTTTCATGTCATATTTCTCTCCCCTCAATAATATGCTCATTATCTATCTGTATCCATCATTTTTCTATCTATCGTCTTTCATGCTATACTGTGTGCGTGTGTGTATGTTGGGGGTGGCACTGGCTGTTGGACGGTGAGTGATGGTGCCCATCAATGTAGTGCGTGTGTTGTAAAACAGTCACCCACTGACAGATTGACTGAGATGGTCGACCCCTCAATCACCGAGCTCACATAGGAACGGGAGGAGTGAGAGGAACATTTGGAAAAAAAGATGAGAGGAAAAAGGGTGACAAAAAGTAATGTGTAGAAATCAGATAATGTTCTAATTGCCCCCCCCCCCCCCCCCAAAAAAAAAAAGTAAAAAAAAAAAAGAGCTTGAGGCTCCAACCACAGTTAAAAGTACATGAAGAAAGAACTAACGTGAAAAAAGATTTAAAGATTGAATGGTATTGAAAAAACTGTGGTTCTGTGTCATTTCAACAGCTGTTGATTCAAAGAGTAAAACTTTATTGGGTCCAGATGGTCCCAGTCAGTGGCGGAATGAGAGAGCTGACTGTTGGCTTCAGCCATGTGTCTCTCCTCCTGATGAAAATGAAAATGGTTGTTCGTTTGTCACTGCTCACTACACAGCTTAAAATGTAGTTCTGAAACATTACTTAGTGATAATGCACCATAATTACTCAAAGGCCTGTTCTTTATTGCAGTTGGAAGACACATGGAGCACTTCCTTTTAGATTTAAATCACAGAGTTCACCCAACTTGAAGTAAAAGCATACATATAGTTTCTGAGGCAGCAAAAGCATTGTTTCCTCATAATCCCTTTTTGATCTTTGCCACTTTAATGAGTGTCTGCTCCTGATTAAAAACAATAGACAGGAAGAGTGGATACTGTATAGTGTACAGTAGCATGCGTAAAGATGTGATTCATGTATTTCTTTAAGCCCTCTGATGGCTATGGTGATGCTCACAACATCACTTCTTAACAGGACTCAGTCAGAGTTGAACTCATAACACATCAGACACACACACACACGCACAAAACACAGAGACAAGGTGATGAACACCCTGTCTGGAAACATGTCATCGGTGTCAGAAACAACACATACGAACACATGAAATCCAAAACACAAACTCACAGTGACCTGTGTTCGTGTCACATCTCTGGCCCTCGTGGATACCACGGCAACCTCCAACTCCTGGTAGAACCACGGTAACTGTGTCCTTGACGGCAGTGGCGTCAGTGAACGTAGCGCTGCACAGCTGAGCATGCTGAAACAGATTATGAATGATTCATTACGACTGCCCTTACCCTGGACTTCACTTCCAAGGAGTTATTCAAAACATTCCCATGACTCTCACTCTCTTCTTTGCTCTCCTAGTCTTGTACTTCAAATTCTGCTCTCTTTTACCTTTTCCCTGCCTCTTCTTCAGCAGGATGCTGGATCACTCATCAAAAAGAAGGATCTCATGTCTGTGTGAGTCTTTCATTTTTCCTCTGTGTTCATGATCCGATTGTTTTGTCCTTTTTTTGTTTTGCTTTTACATAATAGAAAATGAGCATGGGATTTTTTTTAAACAATCAAATATGAACAGAAACATTTTAGTTTCATGAGAAAAACAATTATTCTGAGATCAGAGACTATATTATATCCATCTCGTATTACAGTCACTAAGAATGTCTGAGCCACTTATTATTATTTTTTTGAGTCTTTTAAAGAGACCACAACATACTTGGAGAATCCTCAGTAGGACTTGAAACCACCAGCCCAGATTTGAATGCAGAGGGAAACAAGACTCTGTTTAATAGGGTAATGTTTGATTCCTCGACTGAGACTGACTGTTTATTTCCTTGACTGTGACTGACTGTTTATTTCCTTGATTGTGACTGACTGTTTATTTCCTTGATTGTGAGGTTTGGATGTTTAAGGGGACCAATAAACAATAAGTCAATACAATTGTCATTATGTAAAGAGGGCGAGCGGCCATGCTAACAGCACATGAGAAATGCTTATGTTATATACAGTTTAAATACATTTACATTTCCACCAGGTTCAGTTCAGATGCCCAGTCACAGCCTCACAGTAGTGACAAGGCATCAGTAATGGAAATGTAAGAATGTAAATATATATCAGAGATTTTCTATTATTTCCATCCATAAACTCAGATCTTATATCTTGTACCGCACAGCCTGATTATGGTCCAGATGTTGACTGAATACACTGTTTTCATTTTGACATATTGTTAGG
Source organism: Esox lucius (assembly GCF_011004845.1). Taxonomy (NCBI): domain Eukaryota; kingdom Metazoa; phylum Chordata; class Actinopteri; order Esociformes; family Esocidae; genus Esox; species Esox lucius. The sequence continues at coordinate 19,710,055 of NC_047570.1, read as the reverse complement.
TGAAATATTCCACACTGCACTTAAAGCTATTAATAAGATAATAATAATAATAATAATAATATGATTCACCCAAACCTTTTTTAAATAATAATAATGATGAAATGTGCACATAGGAAATGCAGCCTTTTTTGTTATTAATTTTGACAGCAATTTTTTAGTTTAACACAATTCCTGCTATTACAAATGTCTAAATTGAGTCACTGGGGAGTAAAATGTTTGGAGATGTCATCTATAATGGGCGTATGATCAGTATGATCAGCTATCCATTAGTTGATCTGAACATGTATGCATGTATATGTGTCTTCATCAGTAGAATGCACACAGTCGATCAACTGCAGACTAAAAAACACCAAATGGGCATATTACACTGTATGGTCTGTTACGGAGGTCTCTGTGGCCTGGTCCATAAATACAAGATCTGACTGGGTAATGTGTGTCTCTGCTCACTGTGGTCTCACTGTGGGCCCAGCCGGCAGAAGCTGACTCCTCCGGAGTGTTCTACTCTAAATACGTTCCACGACATGGGAAGACTTCAAATACAGGCTCTGTAAATAATCTGTAAAGGCTGTCCTTGAATTTTTAGATGTATAATATAAAACAGTTTTCTACACAACCCAAACACACAATAAAATACAGCAGATTTATTTTGCTATGGTTTAATCTATACGAGTCTATTTTAATTTGGCCATGTCATTATGTGTGGCCTGATTCCATTATGTTTGTGCTAGCTGCTTATGGTAAATGTATTACCAGAATTCCTTATTTGCAGAGGTGGGGTGCCCTGATGAGACAGACCTCACTAAGACGTCTGAAAGTATATAACAGTTTGTGACACATCAACCAAAAGGGGAGAGCCAGGGTAAGATGCTGGTCATCACAATGTTTTTCTCAGACACACACAGCCTTAGAAACAGCTGAATCTGTCCGGAGTTGTCAGTGTCCGGAGTTGACAGGCTCTGCCAAATATTACTGTACATTTTTGGCAGAGACTCCTTTTTCTGCAATAACAGCATTAAGTCTTGGTTGCAGATTCTCAGTGGCAGATTTGCTCCAGGTTTTTCAGATTGGTTGAACAAAGCTTGTGGGTTTTAAATTTTCAAATAGTGTCACAGATTTTCTGTGGGATTGAGCTCAATATTTAGACTGGGCCACTCTGGAACATTCACCTCTTTGTTTTTTCAGCTACTCCAGTGTTGCTTTGGCCTTTTGCTTGTGATGATTGTCTTAATGAAACATGAATTGTTTTGTGGACTGAAGCAGACTCTCTTGCAGCATTTGCCTTCCTTCATTTGAACAAGCTGCCCAGTCCCTGCTTATTAGAAACCTCCCCAGCATGACGCTGTCACCACTACACTTCTCTGTCGAGAATGGTGCGTGTTGAGGCCTGGTCAGTGTTAGGTTTGTGCCACACACAGCACTTTGAGTTTTGACCAAGTTAGTTAGTTAGTTAGTCTCATCTGACCAGACAATCTTTTTCCACATTGCAGCTGTGTCTCTCTTTTGCTTTCAAATTTCAGACAACATATTAACTAATGGCTTCTTTCTTGCCACCCTCCAGTACAGGACAGTTTTGATATGGTTGACCGGTGTACTGTTGCTGCTCTAACAGCCAATGAACTCTAGCTCCTTCAAAATAATCGGTGGCCTTTCTGTGGCTTCTCTCACAAGTGCTTAGTTTGCAGGCAGTTCCAAAGTGTTAATAATACACTATTAACATACTGAAACCAGTATAACATTAAGTGGACGTTCCCCTTTGTATTTATACTGGCACTGTGTCCAGCTACTCTAATATGTTTGAATGTGCATAAAAATCCTCCAAAGTCTGTGTTGCTGTAATAGTATATATCCACATGTTGCTATGATGGTGTCTGTAAGTGCTTTTAGACGAACACTACTTTAAACATGTAAGCGCGTCAATAGTTTCTAAATGTGGACATACTTTCTTAATGGAGAATGTGATTTTGCTCACTGACAACACTTGGCATGTCTCTTATCAGTGATTATATAACTTGCCTGTACCAGTGTGAATGCTATGTACACGATATCATCTGAAATGGATGCCATGCAATTACGTAGAAGAATGTGGATTGCAAACAGGTTCTACATATACTGCAATGATGATATAAGCCGACAATTAGTATTTCGTTTACAAAGTCTATTTAACAAATTATGCTATAACTATCATGGAATGGGATCTGAAAATAACTTTTATTTTAAAAAGTTTTAAATGTTTATTTAGCCATAGAGCAATATTACATTTTGGGAGGTGTCAGGCCTTAACAAAATTGCTAATTATTAATGAATCAGAACTAAGCCATTTTTGCCACCGGCACCATATAACTGATGCACCCTAAAGCGTATTATCCTATTGCCAGCCCTAAGATTTACCACTGCATGCTTTATTTCCTGCAAGGATTTTAGATGGGTGCCCTATATGGTTTAATGCCTTTTGTTTATTCCCCATTAAGCATATTTTTACATGTGTAAGAAATAACACTCGCCTACTGCTATGACTGCCTAATGCTATTTGTCATATCATTGCCTGAGTTAAAGAGTATTGCTTTTAACAGATTGCCTGTCGTCCACCATTCTATTGGCTGTTTATTTTTGAAATGTTGTTTTTTTCAAATAGTTTTTGTTTTATTTTGTCTGTTTAAAATCAGATGTTCAGAGAGGATGCAGAGATGTGGGTTACCTTATCAGAGCAATCAGAGGAAGGAATTCAGCTGCAAACAAGTAAGAAAACCTGAGGATATGAGCTACCACTAGCCATCAACACTGAATTAAAACTAAATACATGTCCAGTATGGGCAGAGGCTTTTTGTCCTTTAGTGAAAGAGTCACTTATTATGTGATGGTCAGAGAAAACACAAATACTTCTGAAAACTCTTTATTGTAATCCCCGTTATCTGATTCCATGCGTCCAACACTGAACATGACATCACAGGCAAACAACTATAGCGTTTTTATGATAACATTACATGCTTAATCCAGAGTTGGCTGTTTGAACCACGTGTGTCCATTAGCCCTGTTCACAATGCATTTGCAAGCCTACTAGCTGGGAATAGATGTTCTTGTTTGGGTCATGTGTTGAGAGATGAGGTGACTGAAGACGAGAGTGATAGATGACTAACAAGGCAAACACAGGTCTGCCATCCTCCTCCTATAGTTCAAACACATGAGTCACTCAGCCAGTTAGGGCCTGCTTCACTGCTCTCTGACCCCAGATCAGTGCCGTGGAGGGACAGTCCTCTTAACTGTAACAGAGCAGACAGAGGAAAAAGCTGTTAGGCTAGGGACATGTTTATATGATGTGGTATGTGTCCAGAAGGTGCTTCCGCTTTCGCTCTTCATCATTCTAAAAATAACCAACATTCTACTTGAACGTAAATTTCACTATTTAAAAAAAAAATTGAGAGGTTTAGCCATGGGTCAAAAACCATGCCCTTCTATCTTTGGTTGTGTGCAGTTGCCTATTTTATTAAATGAGCTATGATATTTGACTAAGGCAGCTCTTATCTCCCTGGGTTTAGGCGTTCCTAAGTCTCTGGGTCACCAAACTCCCCAACACCTAAACCAAGCACCATGAACCCAGCCACTGAACAGAAGCAAAGCAAAGGAGAGAGGGAAAATAAGACTCAGATAAGCGGAAGGTCATCAGGAATTTTCCACAAGTTGAATCCTCTATTCCATTAACCTTGTAGGGTGGAAAAGAGCACAGTGTTCTCATTGCAGCCATTCACAGGCCACCCTCTATTTCTTTTTTACTGTCTTATCTTTCAATGTGTTTTGTTTCTGACTTCGAATGTCACATTACACAAGCACACTCCACAAGCCTCTGTATCAGGGACACGAACAATGACCAAAACAGGATAAATAATTTAATTTTGCGATTTTTTTAAAGTGTGAACGAATACATTAACATGTTTTGTGTAGAAGAAAATCATCAGTATTATATCAATTAAAAGGCAATTAAAATGAAATGTGTAGTTCAGGCAGAAAACCCAGCGTATTAGTTAAAACATTTATTGGAGAATAAAGCACAGCGATGTGCATACAATGACCTGGCATTAGGTACTGCTCATTTGAGGTAACTCACTGCCATCAGAGTATATGAGACTATAAACAATAACATCACAGTGGTATTATTAAGAACCATCCCCATAGGCAGTGTGCAGGGTATGCAGTACTGATCCACCCATAAAGGAAACAGAACCTAACAGTTGGAGGCCGGGGTGGGTGGGTGGATTTACACCCTCATGCTGGTACAACCATCAGCATATCAGACTGGCTACGTCACCTGACTATTAAATAGACAGGTATAAAATCTGATTTTCTGATCGTCAGCTGATGCATCGCTGGCCAATTACCACTCTCCTGGTTTCCTGGCTGGACTGGCTGTGCTAATTTATAGGTGGTTGGAATGTCGCTTTAACCGCGTCACTACAGTTGTTGAACCATGTTTTACTTTGTTTTCACTTTGTGAAGAAACTTTCCTGCTTGTCAAATGTGTGGTTTCTCTTACATCAATGTGTTCATTTTCGGCGTGTTGTTGTCTCTCTCTCTCGCTCTCTCTCTCGCTCTCTCTCTTGCTCTCTCTCTTGCTCTCTCTCTCAGTCTCTCTCTCTCTCTGTCTATATCTCAGTGTATATGTGTGTGTATACATGTATGTGTGTGTGTGTGTGCGTGTGTATGTACGCATGCCTGTGCACATACGTGCCTGCAATCTTGTATAAAGAGAGACAAAGAAAGAGACAGAAAGAGACAGATCCAGATTATATGTACTTGCTGGCTATCTGCAGTTAAACCACAGGCATTTGCATTGCAGGAAGCTTGACATCCGTGCATATAAAAGGGGCAGTCCCCAGGGCAAGCCAACAACTCAAACAACCCTTTATTCATATACATACCAATGGTGTGGAGACAAAACACTGTCACACATTACCCATCTGGTATTAGGTTTTTGTGACATAAGGTGGTGAGATGCAGGGAAGGCAAACATTAGTGTGTCTCGATATTTAGCTCTAAATATGGTGAATAGGAGCTAATGGAGACATTAATAACTCATCCAGTTACATCCACCGACTATGAAGAATCAGTCCCAAACATCCAGTGTTTTATTCTAGACTACCTGACAACTTAAACTGAAATCTGCGTTAGACAAAAAAAAGAACATCCATGATTGAGAAATTTGGCTCGGTAGGCAAATCATGCGTCCCTCCAATATCTACGTGTTCCTCTCTAATCTCAGCTTATTGGGGATTTCACCCGTCACTTGCCACCTTCCACAGATCAAGACTTTATGGACCTTTTTAGATGAAAATTTATCAATACAGGAAGAAACATCAGCAGAAACACAGTGACACATTGGCAACACCAAGCTGTTCTCTATGCCAGCATCAATAATTTACCCCGAGGGCTAATAACTTTATTTTTTTAATGCATAATTGAATCCAACCAATGTTTTCTTCAGATGATAAAATGTAGAGCAATTTTTTGTTAACAGTAAAAGGATCGCTCCATTACATTTTTATCGGCTTCTCTTCCTGCTTTTGCATAGTGTACACTAGATACAGTATATTGTTCAATACAGTGGCCGCTCCTGCTGTAATTTGTGCATCAGCCTTCAGCGCTAAAATAGGCTGCTTTGATATAAAACAGTTCTCTGTTCTCCATTCCCTGAACAAGCTGTAGGTATATCACTCTAAATAACAACACCTTCTGAGGAAAGTGTGGTGAGAGAGTGAGTGTCAACTAACTGTACTTAAATTAGGAAGAGGGGCTTGCTTAGAGGAGGTACGTGCACCTCAATCTGTGTGTCTGTGTTTGCGAGTTTGTGTGCCCATGTGTTTATTTTTATTCATGTGTGCACCCGCATATCAGTGTGTGAATATGCCTTTGTGTGTTCCTGCATGTGCCTGAAATAGGAAGGTGGTGGCGTTACAGTATTATTTTAAACTCATAAGTCCTGGGTTTGCGTGACGATGGCCAAAGGTGGGGCATCGTTGAACTGAGATAGCAGAGGTTTTGGTTAGAGTGGAGGAGGCAGGGGAGGTTTGGCTGACCTCACCCCTGCCTTACTGTATCCTGCCTCACTGTATCCTGCCTTACTGTATCCTGCCTTACTGTACAGACAGACAGACAGACAGACAGACAGACAGACAGACAGATGGTGTAGCAGCAAGCATCCAGTGCTGCTGAGAGGGTTTTATGCATAGTGAAGTGTAACGTGAGCAGAGTTATTCTCAGCTGCTCTGTTTACAGAAAAACTACAAGAGCTGAAGGACGGGAAAGAGAGAGAGAGAGAATGAGAGAGAGAGAGAGAGAGAGATAGAGGGAGGGAGAGAGAGAGAGGGAGAGAGAGAGAATGCTCACCTTCATGAGTTCACCATGCTTCATACAGATGCATGCACACACATTATTATAATAAAGCAAGTGATTCAGAGAAAGGTAATAGATGCACTTGTGGTAATAGTGCAAGCTTCTTCTTGTTCATGAGAGGGAGGGTGGGAGGAGGTCATTGTCCTCTTGGCCCAGACAAGTAGTGCTTAATAAATATTGATTCACTTTTTTTAATTACATGCTAATCTCAAAACACATAGGTGCTAGCTTTAAGACTCTGAAGTCATACAGAAAAAAATCCAGTTTGCAACTATTTATTGGTATGGTGTCCGGAGAGGGCTATAAAAGTGAATGGTGATCATTAAACAAACAGTAGCTATTGACAATATCAAGACAAGTGTCAATATCAGCCACACCAGTGGATAGGCCAACCAATCAATATAATGGCACTCCCCCTTTAAAAGAGCTATGTAAATCAAGAAAAGAGATAAAACTGCTTAGAAAATTTTACTAAGAAATATTATGTTTAACAGTGACTTTGCTCTATAGGTATGACAGGTTGGCAACACTTAATTAGAATATGATTTTAAGTGATTTTAGTTGAGAAAGGGAAGGGTGTCTTGTATTAGTTTAGTTCAAATATAATGCAAGATTGAATATGAAATATTTTGTATATCAATATAACAAATTTGAAGTGTGAAATAACATTTTATGTAAAAAAAAAGAATGTATTTGTTTGCTATTTTTCTTCTCTCTCCTTTCTTCCTCTCTACTTCATTTTTTCTGTCTTTCTTTTAACCTTCCATCAGTGAGATGTATTGAAACTGAGACTGCATTAAGGTGATTAGAAAGCTGAAATATTCAGGGGAAAGCTTGTCTTTTTCAAAGGGAAAAAGTAATGAGTAAATATGAGTAAACAACTTAGTATTCATCCACTATTCATTTGCCCTAAACAAAATGGACATCAGGCACAGTATTGTATACCATATTTGTTTATTTTTTTGTATTATACATAATGAGTATGTTTGCATTTGTGATTATGTATTTGTGTGTATGTTTGTGAGTTTGAGTGTGCGATGTGCATTATTGTGTGTGTGTTTGTGTGTGTGTGGGCACATTCTTATGCATATGTGAGTGTTTGTGAATATTCTATGTGTTGTGCAAGGTTTGCATGTTTTTTTTTTTTTTCTGATCAAGGTTGCTGGTTTTATTGAGCCTGGACTGAACACCGAGCAGAAAGAACAGAGAGAGGGGCATTGATTAGCTATGAAATGCTTCCAATATGGCCACTCGATCACACTTTATAAGGAGCTCCTTCAGGGTCAAAAAGAGATTCCTGCCTAAAACAAAAAAAAACCTTGATAGGGTATTGATGTCATATTTGTTTGTTTTTATATGGTTGAGCGATGTCATATTTGTTTGTTTTTATATGGTTAAGTGATGTCATATTTGTTTGTTTTTATATTATTGAGTGATGTCATATTTGTTAGTTTTTATATGGTTGAGTGATGTCATATTTGTTTGTTTTTATATGGTTGAGTGATGTCATATTTGTAATTTTTTGTATGGTTGAGTGATGTCAGGTCCTTAAAGACTCCCCCACGCCAGGATTGCCACAGAAATCTGCAGCAGTAAATACTACCAATAACTATCTGCCCAAGTGACTGGTTCATGTTATTCTGTTCGTGAAGAGGCCTGTATAACACAGTGACAACACTTTATTCTTTGATGTAGCTCATTTCTACAGGAGCTTCAGTAGCCCATACATATCATCTGTCTGAGTGTTGACCAGGATCAATCTGTGTATCTGGGACAGGAACCAGTCCTGCTTAGCATGGTGTCAGAGGATCGGTGTAAAGGGGAATTCACACTTCCTTTTGGAAGTGGTTGCATGGTCAACATTTGTGCTTGGAAATGTTATTTTGCGGGGGGGGGGGGGGGCGGTATACTTCAGTGGGGGGGATTTTGCCAAATCCTTTCGCACACATGATTAGTTTTTTTGGGCTGTCGTTTGTTTCGTTTGCATACTGTGATTGATCAGAGGTTCGCACACCTCCCTTGGTCCTGGAGAAATATTACCAGTCTCCCCCCCTTCTCCTCTCTTTTTTCAAGGCAAAAAATTAGAAGTATGTGAGCAAACCACGTCGGACTGCCGCGAGACAAATGGTTCAATGCGCCATGCGACCGAGGTCTACCCCTGCCTTAACTGTCTAACTGTTTCAACTAATTGCCTCATAAATGATTCACCAGTGTGAGCCTGCTCTAGCACTTCGCTGTGGAGAGCAAATTGTTCTGATTGGTTTGCCTCTGTCAATTATTGATGAGGCAAGCAAGCTCAAGTGCTAACACCTGGCTTTGGTGCTGCTGAGTGGTTCACGGTTCCCATCGCTGGCTAGCAGCATTGTTCACACTGCCAACACATTGTATTGCCGCGGAATGAAGCTTAATTCACGGCCAGAGATTATTCACAACTGTGTTCTTTCCGAGAGTGGATGATTGTTGACCTGTGACAGTGACCGCTAGTTTAGCGGGTACTCTGATCATAAGCTCCTCACAGAATGGAGCACAGTGAGTGAACTGGATGAAGACTGTACTGTACTGGGACAAAACAGTGGCTTCTTGTTGTTTTAGCTGAATGAGATGCAGTGTAAGCCATTCACCACTGTATCCTCACCGATGGGGGCACAGCTGCATGGGAGCTATATGCTTTACCCCAGATGTGTGTGTTTGTGTGTGTGTGTGTGTGCAGCAGGAAAGGAGACAGGACTTAGGCCTCCCTTGACGCCCTTCAACCTGCGTTATGTTGGGCCTCAGTCTGAGAAACAGAAGCTTTGTTTGTAAACAAGTGACTCACCCAGGACATACTGACATGGCAGTACACAAGGAAGCCCCACTCGGTTCTGGTTTTATGTAGTAAATGGGAGCTATCTGTTTAGAGCGCACAGCAGTGGCTGGTTTAAAGGGAATGGGTCAGAGGCTGTGTTTTAACTACTAATGGAAATCCGTATAGCCACACTATAGTCGCTCGTTTGTAGACATGTCAGGAAGATTTTGCAGCATTTCTGGAAGTCTTGAATGTAGTGTGGTCAAATGAAGATAGCACCGGTTATTAAACGGATTCAACACTTCAAGAAATGCTGCAAAATCCTCTTGGCACGGACATGAGTCGTCAACTGTAGGCAATGCGAGCATGGCTGTCCGGGATTTTTGTTTGTAATCTAAATGCAGGGTTAGGTAGTGATAAATATTTCCACTATGCACATGCTATAAAGACTCATATCATAACAGGTTATTCTGATGAATGCAGTTATTTTTGATTCAAGGATTTTAGCTAAGAGGCTTGTTTTGAATAGGTGTGTGTGTGTGTGTGTGTGTGTGTGTGTGTGTGTGTGTGTGTGTGTGTGTGTGTGTGTGTGTGTGTGTGTGTGTGTGAATGGGTGTGTGGGTGTGTGTGTTTGTGTGCATGCAAGAAGAATGTGTGGGAAAGCGAGAAAATCATCTATGAAGAATCCACTCTGCATTTTTTTAGGGTGTGACAGGAAGCATTTTCTTCAAATCAAGACGTGACATTAACAGCTCTCTTATGCCTGCCCAACTGATGGGACACTATGTTTGACTAACCGGAAACCACTGTTAAGCATATTGTGCCAATTCTTTTGGTGGCCAGACATTTTGTGAAATAAGGGGAAAATGTATTCAAACTATTGTTATTTCTTAAAACCGATGTGGAAATATGCAAAAATAAAAGGCATAAATGATTCTTGAACCTTACTAGTAATTGTTTCAATACTTCAACCTCATTGGTTTGATTTGATGTCCAAATATTTGGAGTATAGGACAGAGATGGTGTATGAGTGTTAAGCTGCTGACTTTGACTCCAAGGTTGTGAGAATTCATTTATGGAGAAAGACATTTAGTAGAGATGCTGTGAAGACTTCAGTATGGGTTATTCAATCAGTCTTACCAATACAGTAGCATATGTGTTCTGTTTTCTTTTTTTTTTTTTTTGGGAGGGGGATTACAAATTTGCCACAAGAACCATTCTGAATAAATATTTAAACTTAATAACAAACCCTATCCATCTCCATTATTCTAAACATGCTTTCACTTCACCTGTAGAAATATTTCCGTTTTCAATTTACCTATAAAATTTGCTCCAACTGAAAAAATAGATCATAGCTAACATCCCAGTATTATTGTCAGTTTCTAGGGGTTGGAAAACTAAGTTCAAAGTGTAAATGCACTGGAAATCAATGGTACCTTTTGCTATTAAATATACCCTTTCAGCTAGCCCACCACCATTTTTCTATACATTTCTGGAGGTCTTTTTTGGACATTTTAAAAGGGTCATGTATGAATATTTTTTTTTTACGAATCATCAAATTCCACTTGCGCCACCGACCAGACATCATGTAACATCAATAATACCAACTTTTTTTCTTAACCGGAAGGCATAAAAGGTAGCTACAACTTCCTAGTAGGCACTTCAGAGAAGACCATGATGTAATTTGTAAGACAAATAATAATGAATTATAATATAATTCAGCAAAATAGTAAGATGGCTGATAATTGGAGATGGTGGCCGCTAATAAGGTGTCGTCTTTTTTTTAGCTACGTTGCTAACCAACTGGCTGAAAATATTTAGATTTCCACTGATATTTCATGAATGATAATTAATGACATGCTAGCTAACATTTTTATGTCATTAATTATCAGAAAACATTGACGACTTGATCAAGTGATTACTCAGAACAAGAAGGTTTATAAAAAAAAATGCTTTTTGGATATGCTCATAATAGGAGGTTCTACGGCTAATGTGGCCTTCCATTTCATTACCTTTGTTTACAATGCAATATTGGCAAGTAGGCTACAACTTCCCAGTCCACATTGGGTAGATCTTCCCTTACAGATGTTGTCTGTTAACTTTTGTGTGCTTCCTTTCAAGTATGTCTAACCATTCCATCTGTTTTGCCAGGGTAGCTGGTGGCGTATAAAATGGCTGGAAAACACAAAATGACAAAGTCCAGGTTTACAAGTCAGCCCATGTCTCATGTTCTGACGTACCTCAGCTTGAACTTGTTTGTGTGTCAATTGTCACTTTACGGCGCAATATTTTTGGTGTTTTATTCGCTCGACTTGGGTCACGTTCACAATGTCCTTATTTAAGTGCAAGCACTTGTTGTATTTTAGCTTTCCTGGAAAACACTTTGTTAAACGATGACGTTCGTTGTCTATTGCTCTCATCTATACCTGGCTTCCAAGTTGCAGCATGCAGCAATAGATTGGGAATGGATGTTGAACTGACATCAGGGCAGCCACAGAGCCTTGTGGAGTTGGCGTGTGACTGCCCTGCCAATAATGCTCCATTTATAGATTTGTGCTCCGGAGCGGAGCACCTTTTTGTGGAGTTGCCTTTCCCAAGGCGGATGGACGTCCCTATCCTGAGATGCTGGTGAATTTCGTGGTATGGGCAGTTTAATTCAGTGCATGTCTAGTGGTTCAGTCGGGGGCATGTGGTTAAATCTTTTGTCCATGCTGGTACAGGATAGACAGATACTCTGATGAGCCTGTTAAGGGCTTGTTCAGTGCCATAATGGATTCCATAAAAGTTTGGCTCAAGGAGAAATTGAAGCCGTACAATGCACGCTTTCCTTTCTTTTTGCTATTCAGTGGGGTTGTGGCATTTCAGGAGCCACTGGCAAGGGCTGGATGGCATTGGAGTTCCCCATGTATCTGTTTCATCTGTCTTTCTGCTAGGGCACTTGGTCTTGGACAGCTTGGTCAGCAGCAGAAACATGGGTGAAGGAAACCCTCCTAGGGGCAAGCGGATGAGACAGGATTGCTTCGAGAATCCCCCTGGCTTCTCCCCGTTGAAAGCTGATAATGGCTCAGCCAAGTAGGGTGCTCCAAGACAAGTTCTCACCCACGGCCCCAGAGTTGGGACAAAGTGGACGTGTTCATGTCCAACAATGTCCATTCCAGAGACCCATCAGGGATGTAAGTGTGTTACAGCAGGGGCTTTTCCAGCAGGGACTTTTAACTATTAACTTACAAGGTGAGAGCTTAGGGCCAGCATCCACACCTAGTTTTGCCCTGGTTCTCGATGCTCACTGTGCACCTCCATTCAACCCAGCAGCGTACGGTGGGAGGAGACTCTCTCATAAAACTGCCCTGCTTGTCGATCTGCCTTCAGCTGAATGTATGGATGATGTCCATGTGGTGTCTGTACACCCCTTCTTCTTGGAATTCAGCTATCATGCCAAAAGTTCCCTTTGTCATACTTTGTCTTTTATGCACTCCTTTTCCACCCCCTCTGTGAAAACAAGATGTATGTGAACAGGACCTGTGGGGTCTGTCGGTGTGACCAGCTCTTTGTCTGTTCAGCCAATCCAGCTGGCGTAAAGCACTTTCAGAGAAGGCACTTTTCTTAACAGGCACTTTCAAAGCAGTCTCTATTGCATTTTACAGCAAGGCCCAGGTGTTGCCTAGTGGGACTTGTGCCCGCTCAACTGGAGGGTTAGCGGTGTCTTGGGCACTGTTCACTGAGTTGACTGTGGCAAAGATTTGTGCTGTGGTGAGCTGGGAATTTCCCTTATACCGTTGTTTAATTGCCTGGATGTCAGGGCTGCCAACCTTTCAGATCACATGCTTACAGCTGTAGGGGGCAAATAAATGTTGACTCTGAGTTACTGTATGGGTCTCTTCTCTGCCTCTTTCCTGGGCCTCTGGCAACCTGGTCTGGTGCTGGTCAGGCCAGTACTGATTGTATATCCCATATACTGTTGTACCAAGTGACTGACTAAAGGGACATTTCAGCTAGGTATGTGACTTGAGGTAGAGAATTAACTCCTACACCTGCTTAGCCCACGACAGTTGTGTGATGCGCGGTTCTGGAACAGAGTTAGGAAGCTTGCACTGGTATTTATAGCTTCTGGAAGGAGTATCTCCTTTCCTCCCTCAGGGAGCTAAGTTTCTAACTGATTAAAAAATATATACATATATTCTAGAAACAAACCTGGAGACAGGGGATTTTGTCTGAGGGGTTCTTTTTAATCCAGAGGGACACCAGCACAGGGCAAACTCATCCATGCTGTTAGTGAGCAGTTTCTGTAGCCATCTCTGTCTCTCTGGCCTTAATTCAAGCTGATTCAGAAGTCACCTCCCATGAGGCTGTCGCTGTCGCTCTACATCTCAGCGAATACGTGGCAAGACCGTGCAACACAACAGGGTGGTCACCGGTCATTTGTTTCTACATGGACACCTGGGAGGGCAACACTGCCCCAAATAACAGTGAGTCAGTCTCTGTCATGGCTGTGACGTGGTAGGAGAACGTTCGCCTCTCACTCTTTCTCTAATAGTGTGTGTGTGTGTGTGTGTGTGTGTGTGTGATGGGGAGGTGAACTCAAAAGGGCCCCACAAATGGGTGGTCTGACTCAAACACATTTAATGACCCCTTTCTCTCTCTCTCTCTCTCTCTCCCTCTATCTCTCTCTCTCTCTCTCTCTCTCTCTCTCTCTCTCTGTCTCTTTGTGTCTCTCCCTGTCTGCAGATTACTTGAGAGTGGCTGACCAATGGCACAAAGGATCCCGACAAAGCACAACACCATTTAGAGATGACTTCACATGGAAAAGAAGATATGACAAAAGATAGCCCCAAATTCTCTTTAAAATCCATGCAGAGAAATTCTCCAGTGCTTCTTCCTACGCCCACTTTCATCAATTTTACCTCCAGCTTTTTTTTTAAGAAAACAAAAACAAAAAACAAACAGAACTCAAATGATGAATCAAGAAAAGTGACAAAAGTATTATGGGACAAACCATGTCCTCCTCAGGGGGGGAAATGAAATGTTGATGCATGTTACTGTAAGTACTTCATATTACCCTCCCCCAACCCCCAAGTGGGATGTCTTTACTAAGAAGACTATTCTCAGTTCGTCTTTCCTGATTGTGGATGAAATATCTCTGAAATATCTCACCTCCCTCTGAAATCCATAACTCTTTATCAGAGGTCATTGTAATTATCATTGACTATACGTTCCTCGTTTTAGAGAACTTATACTTATCTGTATATTTTTTGTTAGTTTGACTATAAGACATACATTAGTGTGTACTCTTTGCATAATGAACCAGTCTTCCTCTCCAATGTACCATTCCATGTGTACATGAGTGATGTACCATAGCATGGAGCTGACTTTAGTGTATACCTCCGTACCCTTGTAGATCACAAAACCCATAATTGTGGATAGTATAACGATTACATCTTTTTATTCCTAGATTCCTAGGCAGTATTAGCTTACTGTATACCATTTAGGCAAGTTCATTCACCTGTGTATTTGACTATAAGCATATAAAGTTATCGCTCATTTTATTATGTGAATACCTGCCGACATGTTAAGGAGTTTTTTTTTTTTTATAACGCTAATGGGACTGCAATGAGCCATACAATGTTAAAGACAGAATCCAGAGTAAAAATCCAATAGAGAACACATCCTCAGCCAGGAGTACCACTGCATTCACATGATATATGAACCTGAGGTCCGCGGGCGGCCGCTCTTGTGTTTTTTTAAAAATTGTTTTTATTTTATTTTTGAAAACCTGTAGCAATGGCCCCACTCTGGGTTCTGTAATGTGGTCCCTCCTGGATGAGGAACAAACTGGTGACATGGGCCATAGGGCAACGCACTGTGTCTTCAGCTGAGGCAGGGGTCGCTCTCTCTTCCTCATCACCTGCTGTGGTTTTCCAAGGTGCTCCTCTGTTAGACAGCAAGAAAAATGGATCACGTAGGATTGTTTTAAAGTTGCCGAAACCATAAAATGTTCTTTGCTGAAGATTTCAGAACTTCAAACCAAACAAACAGCCAGACTAAGTTCAGTTCAGAGGATACTGTGCATGGACCACAATGCACGCAAGAAAACCTGAAAGCATATTCATCCTCTTGCATCCTCTACCTCTCTGCGCATCAAGGACAAACCAGAACCCTAAACGGCCCCTACTCCCACAATCCTCTATGTTCCTTCTTTTGCCTATCCCAGAGCCCCATGAGGAGAGTGCCATTTACTCTGTTTTAGACAATATGGATGGACCCTCATGATGAAGGAGGAAAGCAATCCAACAAATAAGTTCACAGACATGTGGGGACAAGTGGAATACAGTCATGTATATATGTATATTCTGTGTGTATAGAACCCTACGCTGTAAGTATTCTGCATGTTGACATGTAGAGGAAAATATGGATTGTGATTTTAATACCTACTGTAGACAGGATGGTGCCCACTGGATCAAACAGAGGAAGAGACCGTCTCTGTGAGTTGACGGAAGAACTCTGTCCTTCATGTGCTTACTATGGGGTACATATTCGACTCTGTTTCCCTAATAATTACAGACGTAATGCATTTAATAACATGTTATGGAAATACTGTTGCTTTTACCCATTCCTATCCTATTTAAAAATTACCTGAGTAAAACAGCAGATCTGAATAGGTTTTATGCTCTTTGACGGGATGCATAACCTCCCCTTTGATGTCAAACTGAACAGAACCTGACCAGACAGAAGAGCGGGAGCAGGCTGTGGGAGGGCGGTGGGTGTTTTGGGCTGCAAGGTGAAGGAGGGAGGGTGAACTAGGGCGCTCCAATTAAGTGGCAGCACACAAAGTGTTGCGGGGCGCCCTGCCAGGAACTGTCCATTCATCCTGCGTGAAAGGGATTTACACATCTCAATGAGTCAACAGCATGACCAGGGCCTAGCAACATGGGAAAGAATGGAGCAAAAACAGAGAGGAGAAAAGGGGGATGAGCGGAGAGGGAAAGAAGAGGAGAGAAAGGGAGGGAGCAAAGCAAAGGGAAGAATGTGTGCAGAGGACAGGGGAGGGAAGTACAGAAAGTGATAGGAAGGAGAGACAAGGGGACCAATTCATTCAAACCTGCATTGCAGTATTCATGCAGTAAATGGTTTTCCAATGTTCCGAAAACCCAAAGACGTTTCTTAAGAACTATACAAAAACGAACAAGTATAATCAGGTTGGCCTGACAGGTATTCTTTAATCTTTTCAGAATTAGAAGTGTGTGGGCACCAAATGAAAATAAAGTCACTGCTTCAACATTGCATGGCTGGTTTGAATGAAATCAAGCCAGGTTTAAGTAAATGAGTTGCCACGTTGAAGACTTCAGGCCAAACTGCCGCTATCCTCTCGGCTAGCCCTGACCTGACTGCCCTGCTCTCCATTCACCTGCACAATACACCACTGACCCCTCAGCCACTTTCCATAGTCACTGGCTTCACCACTTCAGCTTGTGCCACTGCCCCACAGCCCTGTGACCTCACATCCTGCCTGAGGCTGACACTTTGTTAATGAGCGTTAGCCCTAAGCTCAACCAGATGTTCAGGCTAAATGTTAAATACCTGTTGCCCTTCCACACCAGTGACCCCTTTATCCTCCTCGGTGCATCTGCTCTCTCCATGGGCCAGGATCCATGTGCATTAGTCACTCTGTGCAGGGAGCCTCGACGCAGCCTGACTCTACTCTAATCTGCTCTCCTCATCCAACAATAACAGTGTTCACTGACTGGTAATAATCACGTGACTAATCATAGCGTTAAATGGGATTGATGTGGATTCAGGGGAGAATTGAGTTCTAGGCTTTGGGTGATGACAGAGTTGTTGATTGTGTGACATGAGATTCGTGCAGGCGTCATAATCAACACATCAATTCAAGGGGAATCCTGAACAGTCGTTCGCCGCTGTAAAGCTTTCCCAAACCCGGCACAGTGTGTGTTGGTCTATACAAGAACAATGCTACGGCAGAGAAAGAGAGGTCTAGACTGTGGGTGATGGAAGAGTTGGCCACCCAGGGGAAGCGAATAGTGATGGAAACTAGTTTGGGCATACCACCGTCCTCACTCCTGCCACCTGTGTGGAGCAGCAGTTGTAGGGAGCATTGGATGCGTGAATTATCTCCCATCCCTTACGATAAGTGAATATACAAACACGACATCAAACGGAGGAAAGGAGCGCAGCTTCTTCCTGGCTCCGCGGTGATAAGTTAATGCAGATCCGTTAGGCAGAAAAATATTAAAGGATGAAGATGTCAGTCACACACACACGGCAGGAGACAACACCTTAAGCTGCTGTTGATCTTTTCTCTGAGTTTGAAGTTCTCTGATAACACTGAAATGAAACAAAAACACTTTTGTGAGAAGACAAGAATGGTGAAAGTGATAGATGTTTACCCCTAACCTGTTTGAAGAACAAGGCCAGTACGTTTTTGGGTGAAATAAACTAGCAGACCCTTCAGTGTGTGACCCTGACCCTCACATTTCCCACAGCCTCAGTTGTATTCCCATGGACTGCAGACGCTCACACAGTTCCACAAACACACATACAAGTGCACACACTCTTATTCTCAACAAAGCACACTCACTCTCTTTCAATCACTCCAACATGTAGCACCCCCCCCCCCCCCAAACACACACACACACACTCACACACACATGCACTGCACACACCCACACTCAGACTAATCTAAACAACAGGGCTGTATGTAAACAGATCGGTGCCATAATGGGATTGTTCAGTGTGCAAACAATAAGCTGTTAGCGTAATCACAGGTCAAAGATATATTACCCAGAAGGCCACGCCAAAGGTATATTAACATGATGGATATGTGGGGAGGAGAGGAGCAGGGGATAGAGTGCTGTCCTGATTCAGATGTACCACTTATTGAGTGCCCCTCCTTTTCTCTCTTCTCTTTACTTCTCTCACTCATGTACATAGATCCTCTGTTTAATCAGGCTCATCCCTTCTTCTCACCAACACTCGTTCTTTTCCTCTCCCTCTCCTCACTGCTCAGTCCCTTCTTTTCCTTGCGTTCTGTGTGTGGATTTTCATTCTTTTATCGTTCCCTTCAATTTTCCTTCTCCACAGCTTTCTCCTTTTCTTTCCCACTTATCGTCTACATTTTCTACTCTTCTTTCTTCCCTTTCACCCCATCTAGGCAGAGGCAAGCTACTGAAGCAGAGCACAGAGAGGAAGAGAGATGCAAAACAAAGAGTTGCGGTGACATAGACTCTGAATGTTGTTTCTTGATTAACTAAAGAGGGGTGTGGATAATAACGACTAACAGGCCGCAGAGCAAAGCGTTTCTCACCCCTCTGCAATGGCAAAGTAATTCACCACTGTCAGTAAACGGAGGAGATGAGAAACTAGTGGTAGAGAGACATATTTGGGCCCATTGGAAGCATATGCATCCGCTACTCCGTGTTCTTCAGTAAGTACCTTTCATAGCTTATTCATGTGTCAAGTCACAAGCAAACCATCAGTCCAGACTTAAAATAGATATACTTTGTACCCCTATTGCTTTAGCCTTATGGCTTATCAACTTAGCTGTACTGCATTTGTTTCATCGCCTATCTGCTCTTGCCTAGTTAATAAGTGCATGCCTCTCTGGCTGTACAGTTCATTAGTGAGATGGTGAGCTGGCTAATGTGTGTCTAGGGTAGTCCTGACCCATTGGAGCAGGTGCACATTGGGACAGTAGCAGAGCAAATATTGGGGAAGTGCCGAGAAGAGAAAAACAGCTTATATGAGAGACAATGTGTACATTTAGCAAATGCCAGTGATGAAATAGTGAATCTGGCGACTTGTGTCATTTTGTAGAGTTTAGGGGCTTAAATGTTTCATAAAGACTTAGACATTGGTCCCTTAGTGACGTAACTGATATTCCAACGCCAGGTATGTATCTTTGTATTTGGCTGTAATATTTGATACGGACCCACGGCCGGAGGCCACAGAAGGTTTTAGGGCTGAGGTCAGAGTTCATAGGATTACTGAACCTCTTTAGTGCAAGACTCCATTGTGCCTCCGCGGCCGCCCTGAGTTAAAACAATCACATAATGCTGCACCAAAGTTGCTCTAATGAAATTACAGAGTGGCCAAGCCTGGCTCAGCTTCACGTCAACCCTCCTTAACCCCTCACAAGCTGAGATTGGCACCCAGGAAGATTTGGGGCTTTAGAAAGAATCAGATTAGCCAAATGGTCCTGGTTGAAGTAACAGCAGAAGGACACATTTCTCTGTTACATCATCAGCATAACAATATTGAATCTCCAGCCTAGGATTTGGCTACTAATGAGGATGTGGCTTCTAGTTTCCCACAGTTCAGAATAAGATTAAGCTGAGGTGATACACAGATAGTGAGATCCAACACTACTGAGAACGATAAGGGAAAAAGGACAGCATATGTATTACAAATACTGAGTAGTTGTGTATGGTAATAATAGTAATGAACAAGGATCTAAAATGATTTTCCACTGAATGGTCTCAGGCTGTATTAACAAGGGAGAACAATTCACATCATTTTTTCTTTACTTTTGATGGGGGGAAAAAGTGTACTTGAATGCATGTACCAGAAATTGTCATGTGAACCAGTAATCCCGTACCCGTTAAAGAGTCCCACTCAGCAAACAAATAATTGAGTTAGAAGACAAAGAAACACTTACAATTTATTCAATCCTATTGATGCAGAGAGAGCAGAGTTTATTCATTTTATCAAATATGCAAATGATACTGTATTTCATATCATACACACAGTCATAACGTCATGCATTTATTAGTAAGCGAAACTCAAAACAGGCATTGGTTGTTGTAGGGTTGGGAAAAAACTGCTCCAAAAATAAATAAATGGTGAAAAAATTAATCGCCCATAGACAATGGACAGGTGGCATTTCAGGCTGTGCCGTTTAGTCGTGCAGTCTGCCTTCTGACAGCTTGATTTAGGCTCCTGCAGCTGAGCCAGAAAAATAGAGAAACTAAGGGAGAAACTGAGACAGATATGGTGAATTGGAGAGACAGAGGGAGAAAAGAGAACCAAGGCAGACAAATCTTTCTTTGGTATCACATTTTAGGCATGAATCATGCTATTTCAGAGGATGCCATCCTATCATTTCAATATTTGCATACAGATCAATTTGATGTGTCAAAATAAGGATCTGTGGACACTGTAGGTCACAGTGGGTTGTGCTACCCATCTGACTCAGGCCAGGTACATAGAGAGGTCATAGCAGAGAAGGGAGTCACCCCTGCACTGTCACAGCCACCTGTGCCTGGCCAGGCTGGAGACATGTATGGCTCATTGGGAGTGGATGAGGGTTCAGGAGTTACAAAGGCATTTTGTAGCAACAAGGAAGGAGGTTACGTGGGAGTTGACGTGCTTTTGTGTGTGTGTGTGTGTGTGTGTGTGTGTGTGTAATCATTTCCTATTAGAGCAGTGAAATGTCAGGCTTAAGACCATTCTACTAGGGTCCTTCTCACTATACCTCAAAAAAAAGAATCCTAGAGGATTGAGAGAGACAACGTTTGAACGACTGGAGACACCACACGTGTTCACACCCAGCACGTTCCAAATAAAGAGCGCCCACTAAATGAACCAAGTATCATGTAATCCACACTATTACATTCTTGCAGTTTGCTACACACAGTGCTATCCCATACATTAAGTCTACAATAAAATTTTATTTTTTTTAGATTTTGCTCTGGTCAGTGACAATTCAGCTTGAGCGTAATGATGCTGTTATGTCCTACTCCAAAAGTATAATTATATAATAACGTATTATTCATTTTTTACCTGATCTGTCTTTCCCACCGAAGGACAATGAAACATTGTCATGATTTAAATCTGGTTAAATGTCATGATTTAAATCTGGTTAAATGTCATGATTTAAAGCTGGTTTAAACCCTGTTTTTATAAGCCCCGACTGCTCTCACCGACCCAGGCTAATTTGCACTTCCCTCTCATTTCTATGTCACTGTATTAAACGTCTTCCTGATTTCGTATACAGGCTTCCGTGATGTGGTTTTGATTGTTCAACGGGGTGGGGTTCAGTTGACTGTGGTGGAATCATCAAAGAGGTCGTCAAAGCCTCGTAGATGGCTACCAGGGGCCTTATTGCCGCAGCGATCAGCCCCCTGCTACTTGGCCTGGGTGACCCCAGTCAGAGATAAGCTTTATAGGATAGCACATTAACATGCTGGGCAGGCCACCTCCCTCGTTTATCAAAGGCACTGCTGTGAAATCAACTGTTTATGGACCTCTAGTGAGAGGGTAGCACCGCTGATTGCCTATACTAGGGCCTAGGTTGTAAATGAGGTGCCCATGGACAAAGAAACTTCAGTAGACTAGAGATACATATAATTATGCTGGTGTTATTCTCACTGAGCAATGTATGTAATGACTACTGCCGTACCCCTGAGTGGTTGGGCATGTCAACCCAGAAACCTGAACACCTCAGGGAATGGTGTTTATCCCCTTCTTCTATGTACAATACAAACTCACAGAATAGTACAACCAATGGACATGTAGATTACAATAAACTTAGTGATGTTTCATATTATGTCTATGTATGGGTGTGTACAGTGGGGAGAACAAGTATTAGATACACTGCCGATTTTGCAGGTTTTCCTACTTACAAAGCATGTAGAGGTCTGTATCATATCATAGGTACACTTCAACTGTGGGAGACGGAATCTAAAACAAAAATCCCAAAAAATCACATTGTATGATTATTAAATAATTAATTTGCATTTTATTGCATGACATAAGTATTTGATCACATACCAACCAGTAAGAATTCCGGTTCACACAGACCTGTTAGTTTTTCTTTTAGAAGCCCTCCTGTTCTCCACTCATTACCTGTATTAACTGCACCTGTTTGAACTTGTTACCTGTATAAAAGACACCTGCCCACACACTCAATCAAACAGACTCCAACCTCTCCACAATGGCCAAGACCAGAGAGCTGTGTAAGTACATCAGGGATAAAATTGTAGACCTGCACAAGGCTGGGATTGGCTACAGGACAATAGGCAAGCAGCTTGGTGAGAAGGCAACAACTGTTGGCGCAATTATTAGAAAATGGAAGAAGTTCAAGATGACAGTCAATCTCCCTCGGTCTGGGGCTCCATGCAAGATCTCACCTCGTGGGGCATCAATGATCTTGAGGAAAGTGAGGGATCAGCCCAGTACTACACGCCAGGACCTGGTCAATGACCTGAAGAGAGCTGGGACCACAGTCTCAAAGAAAATCATTAGTAACACACTACGCCGTCATGGATTAAAATCCTGCATCGCACGCAAGGTCCCCCTGCTCAAGCCAGCACATGTCCTGGCCCATCTGAAGTTTGCCAATGGCCGTCTGGATGATCCAGAGGAGGAATGGAAGAAGGTCATGTGGTCTGATGAGACAAAAATAGAGCTTTTTGGTCTAAACTCCACTTGCCTTGTTTGGAGGAAGAAGAAGGATGAGTACAACCCCAAGAACACCATCCCAACCATGAAGCATGGAGGTGGAAACATCGTTCTTTGGGGATGCTTTTCTGCAAAGGGGACAGGACGACTGCACCATATTGAGGGGAGAATGGATGGGGCCATGCATCGTGAGATCTTGGCCAACAACCTCCTTCCCTCAGTAAGAGCATTGAAGATGGGTCGTGGCTGGATCTTCCAGCATGACAACGACCCGAAACACACAGCCAGGGCAACTAAGGAGTGGCTCCGTAAGAAGCATCTCAAGGTCCTGGAGTGGCCTAGCCAGTCTCCAGACCTGAACCCAATGGAAAATCTTTGGAGGGAACTGAAAGTCCGTATTGCCCAGCGACAGCCCCGAAACCTGAAGGATCTGGAGAAGGTCTGTATGGAGGAGTGAGCCAAAATCTCTGCTGCAGTGTGTGTAAACCTGGTCAAGAACTACAGGAAACATATGATCTCTGTAATTGCAAACAAAGGTTTCTTTACCAAATATTAAGTTCTGCTTTTCTGATGTATCAAATACTTATGTCATGCAATAAAATGCAAATTAATTATAAAAAAATCATACAATGTGATTTTCTGGATTTTTGTTTTAGATTCCGTCTCTCACAGTTGAAGTGTACCTACGATAAAAATTACAGACCTCTACATGCTTTGTAAGTAGGAAAACCTGCAAAATCGACAGTGTATCAAATACTTGCTCTCCCCACTGTACATGTCTACTTTAATGATGCTGTCTCTAGATTACTCAGTGGTCTTCCTCTTTTACTTCCTTCCAACCCTGTCAAAACTTCCTGTGGTGAGATGGTCAGTCAGGATTTTATGTTGTCTTGTCATCTGTTTTGTGGTCATGGACATTTTAGCCACATTAGGCTCAGAGTGCCGTAGCCTCTTGCTAGGGTGGCTATGCACTGTGGATCGCGTAAAACTTGATCCCTGGTAAAGGCCTTGTCAGTATGTCTTCCATTGTAGATAGTGACGGGTCAGTGTACACAGCTACGGGTGGGACCTGGTTGTTTGTTGACTGAAAGAGAAGGTGGAGGGAGAGAGACTGGCTGCCTAATGTCCTTCACCAGGGCTGTGCATGTTCTCACAACTTTGTTCTAATTTCTGTTCATGGCATGGTTAACACCAGATCTTAACCTTTCCAACCCCTTTGTTCTCAGAGGCCGATGCACAACACAAGGGAAAGTAGACATAGAGAGGGAGAGAAAACGAGAGAGAGAGGGAGAGAGAGAGAGAGATGACATGCACCAGGGAAGTGCTACAATTTACCTTTATCCCTCTTTCAATTATTAAATAGAAAAACAACACTTTGTTCAGTGAAGCAAACGTTTCTTTTATGTGCATGTCCTGTGTACTCGGCATTCCGTCCGTATCAAGCTGCTTTCTGTTCACCATTTGAGATTCTAAATGAACCCATAAAAGAAAAATCCCTCCTCTGTGTAGTCCATGTCTGTAAATAGAATGTAAATACCAAACAGCTATGCATGCTGATATACTAGCAATACGTTCAGGTACTTTTGTAATCCAAGATTCTCATATGGCATGTACTGAAGAAAAAAATTCAACAAAAAATTGAATAAAAAAAAAAAAACGATAAAAATGGATATGGTTTGTTAAACAGCTTTGAAACTGGGAAATATATGTCTTTGCTGTTAATGTTTTCTTACTGATATTACAATATGTAGCCTGCCATTATTAGCAGTGCTCTGCTCATGTTACTTGTTACCTGTTATGTTTGTTAAGAAAATATTGAGGCAAAATAGACCATGAACATGTCATACTGTGGGTTTGTGGTTCAGCTAGGTTGAGGTGTGATTAGGGAGAGGGGAGGGTTGGAAAACATCTCAAAAGACTCATACGCATCATGGATTGTAGATTATTTTAATGGCATTGCATGTTCATATGCATATTCTAAAATGAATTATTACATACTCTTAGTCGATAATTTAGCCAATTAAATTGTACGGCAAAACGGTTTTGTGTGAAAGCTGGTAGTTGACACAACACGATCTGTCAGAGAGAGAGCCAGATTGAGCCGCTTGTTTGATTTATTTAACCAAAAAGAAAATTCACCAGCTTCAAAGTGTGCCACTTTTTAAAAGGTACAAATATGTTTCTAATACAACAAGACAAAATAATACAAGAACAAAGCTAAGAGAACAACTTTGAAATGTTGATTGAATTTATTTCTAAACTGAGGATGTCATTAATTCATTATTAATTACTTGCCAGGAGAATGAGTCATTTAAAAGTTGGACTGGACAGTTTTTATGTCGCTGCAACAATTTTTATTCTTCCAGTATGGTAATTGCAATGCGTGGGCATGTTGAGAAACAAACAATGATTATGAAATTCCAATTTGCCTCTGCCCTAGCAATTGAAATGTTATATGCTCTGAGACAATGGGAAAGAAGGTAGACAGGATTGGATGAGAAATAAGGGGTTTTGTTTTCTAAGAGTGTTTATTTTCCACCATGTTAGAATCTAAAACCCATGGCGCTCATGGTAGATGGAAGTGTCTAATTTTTAACCTGTGCTAAAGATATTTTAAATTTAATAAATAATCGTTGTAACAAGACAGCCGCTCCATGTGTTACAGTGTGTCATATATTTCTACAACTTGAGTTACTGCTGGGCAGTACATAAACAAGACAGCTGACCCCTTGCCAGTACAGTAAATGACAATAACGTGTGTGTGCTGGTGCGCACGTGAGCGGGAGCATGTTTGTGTGCATTTGCATATGTGTGTGTGTATTTTTTTTAAACACACACACATATGTGAATTTGTTAACATCTTGCTCGGCGCATGCGTGAGTGCATGAGTGAATGTTTGCATGTGTGTGCCTGAGTAGGTGCCATGGCAACGGGCCATCCAGACTAGATAAACAGCTCAGACGTCAGGCTCTTTCAAGCTTTCCTCTATTGAAGCAAGCCGCTCAACCAGACAGGAGGCTATTTGGCACATAAAGATCCACGAAGGGGCCCTCAACTCTTTCGCCGGGGATCTGAGAAACCAGGGAGCTTGGGGACCTCGTACTGGAATCAATGCGTCGTCTCGATCCTCTCTTTTTCGTTCTTTCTTCAGGTAGCAGGAGACAATATTGAGACATGTTTTAGTGTTGGTTATTTTTCAACGGATCGGTCCTCCTAAGTGCATATGGCCCCTGAGAGAATCAAACCTACAGTACAACTTTACTGTTAAAAGATCCATTCTTTACCCCAGCCATAAAATCACAACTACAACTGTTTGTTGGTCATGTGATATCACTTCTGCACTTAACACGCATATCATCAGCTCAAGATGGATGGGAATGTTTGAACTTCGTAGCATTTTGCAGCTAATCAATGAGATTACCCCCCCCCCCCCCCCTCCACACACACACACACACACACATTCATACATACACAGACATACACAGCTCCGCTCCTCTGTACTAATGCTTGTGTGAAGGTTATCAGAGTCTGTCTTCATTAATTAAAAGCCACTCACAGCTGGGTAGAGGGAGGAGGGGGGCGGTGGTTGGGTGTGTTTGTAAGTTTAAATAAATCGCTTACGAGAGGACACATTCAATTAGTTATTTCATTATACCCCTAGGTGTAATCAATCGGCAAACCGATAACAAAGCCACATCAATTTGCTGGACTGCTCCGGCAGCCATTTCTCCAAATGATTGAAGAGCACCTCTGTTGTGTGATGCTCCCATGAGTTTCTTCTGCTCTGCCTAGAAGTGGAGATGGAAGTTTAACAGGATCATGAGTGAAAACAGCTTGGTTGTTAATGTGCAAGGATTTAAGGTAAACATTTAAACATGAGATTGAGAATTGCACAGTGGGTGTTAACATAGTTTATTTCCTTGAGCACAACTCAGTGATTAAAAGTCAAATAATGGCATCCTGAACACGTTTTATTCCTGCAATTCCAAACATTTAATATCAATTTAAAATGCAATATGTAAAACCCCACCCTGTTCCTGGAGATCTACTGTCCTGT
The DNA here is from genome assembly GCF_011004845.1 of Esox lucius. Lineage (NCBI taxonomy): Eukaryota > Metazoa > Chordata > Actinopteri > Esociformes > Esocidae > Esox > Esox lucius. The sequence goes on along the minus strand of NC_047570.1, from coordinate 19,683,419 downwards.
AGGTTTTCTCTTCCACCCTATTTGTGACTAACCCGGTTAAGCTTTTCATCCAGGCAATTATTAGAATCAGGTCTGCAAAATTAGAGTTGGAGAGAGAACCTACAGGACAGTAGATCTCCAGGTACAGGGTTGGGTAGCCCTGATTTAAAATGTGCCACACTGTTCTGCTATTCAGTTACATGCAGATATCTACCTGTGCCCTCTTGTGAAATAATGGATTTCTCAAGGCTATTTCCCATTCCACTGTGGGAAAGATCTTTCTTTTCAGGTCTCTTCAACTTGCTCACTCTCATCCTAACCCACTGAGTATGCTAGTCTTTCTTTTCTTTCTTTTTCTTTTTCTTTTTCTTTTTCTTTTTCTCTTTCTGTTTTTCCTTTCTTTCTCTTGTCCCCCACTCTTTCTCCTTCTGCACACTGCAGCATAGATAAACAACGTGCGAGTGACAGTCTCTCATCACTCAGGAGGCTGAATCTCCGGCCCTGGCCTGATAACATCAAGTGTGAGTGTCACCTGTCAAGTGCCTTCTGTCACACCTCGATGGTAACCCAGCAGCCAGTGTTTGTGTGTGTGTGGGTGTGTGTTTGTGTGTTTGGGTACGGGAGTTTATGTGCCATGTTGCCAAGCGAGCACAGACCTTTGTAGGCTTGAGTGAGAGTGAACGCGGCGATGGGGGGATGGGTGGTGGAGGTATGCCAGGAAACAGAATAAGGTGGGTGGGGGAGGAGGTGTAACGACCCAAATGAGAAGGACTTGTGCAGGCACTGTGAAACTATCTCATTTTGTAAGCTCTGCTACTCTCATGTTCAGAATGGACATGGTGATCCGGGAACGCAATTATTTTCACCTATAAAAGGCAACATATGCCAAGATCATAAAAGTTCTTATTAGACAGTAATTTATTAAAGCAAGTCATAGAAATGGAGAGAGGTAGGGCATATAGCTTCAATATAAAGGTGCTTTTCTGCTTCTCATTACGGGCCTAAACGGCAGGAGAATTCAATAGCATACAGTCTGGATGTAGAGTACAGGGGATGAGCAGAACAGGAGATGTATTTTCTTCACAGGGATCATGATTTCAATGGGATAGCTAGGTATCCATAAAATGGCCTATGGCTGGTCGTAACAGACAGACAGACAGACAATGTGTTCACTGTCCACACTGTGTGTAAGAAAGTGTACACATTTGGATGTCAGTGTGTTTGTTTGTGGGTACATCTGTGCATGTGTGTCTATGTGTGTTATCGTTTCCTCTAATTACTGGTAAGCAGCCACCACAGCCACCAAATCATCTAAGCATGTGTGTGTGATTAAGGTGTGTGTGTGTGTTTAAGGTGTGTATATGTGTGTGTGTTTGTACTTGTGTTTCTCTGTGGTGCATCTGTTGTGCATGTTTAAATCAGAATAGAGCTTCAGTTCACTTGTGAATGAGCAGTTATATAGCACCATTATGCTCTACACAACAGGGAACGATGCAGATTAGCCAATAGGGAGCAGATTGTATTGAGGAGCTTATCAGCATCTTCTCATTATCTAATACAGGAAGTGGAGGGGAGCTAATTGTGTCAGTGTGTGGTTTGACACAGAACAATCGTGTCCCTGTGTACGATGGTTCATCTGCTAAAGAGAAATCAGCGACAAAGGATACACGCCATTGTCTGGGCGGATTGGAACAAAAATACAGTTTTTGTTCATGTAAATGATTGTAAATGACTCTGGTTATATAAAAGAAGGGTTTTACATCATTAAGGGCCATAAACACCGAACACAAATGATAGAGAACAAACAATTGAGTTTGGCTGGCTAGAGTGGAGTGTGTGTGAATGCTTGAGGATGTGGGGCTTGTGTGTTATGTCATTCATACTTGCTAGAGAACAAAACTAGGAAAACAGACAGGTGGGACAATGTTGGCGTGCACAGAAATGACCTCTGACTCTTAAAAAGAATGACATTAAGCCATGTACACTCATTCTGTTGACACGTCTCCCTTGGACAATCCCCTTGAAACATGGCCTCCATCTCTTTCTCTCCTTATCTCTCTCCCTTTCTTTCGTTTATTTCCCAGTTAAGGAGGAACAATGTGCAGGACCGCTGAGAAGATGATGATGATGATAATGATAGTTCTTTACAGGGCTGTGTCATTTAGCCTATGAGTGGGAATCAGAGCTATCTGAAGACAGTCTGAAGGGACCTGATTACCTTGACCTTGTCTGACACCGGAACTGCACATTCAGATGAAGAGCCATTCCAGAAAATGGTAAGCCATAAGACGCGATCTTATGAAATAAAAAGAAACTAAAAAGCATCCGATCTCATGGAAATCAAATGCTGGTAAAAAGCACTTATTCTGATCCCACCCCAGTACTCATGTCTCTTTGGATGGTGTGTACTGAGTTCATCATATTCCTTATCATAAAGAGAGGCAGAGCAGTCCCCCGCGCATTTCCTGCCTGCCCAACATCACTCCATTAAACAATCCCAACCACTGGCTGATAGAATGGATAATCCAAAGACGGCAGCTGAGTTTAAGAAAAGGCAGCAGGGTTCTGTGAACACTCTCTAACACATCATAGCCAAGTAGCTATCGAACAATCAAGGCCGTATTCAAATATTTGGTTTCTGATGTGTTCAGCATCACTTTTTTCCCCTCATAACATCCTGGTAGTGTGATATCACATATTGACATACACATTGTCAAAGGTGTTGTTAGGCTAGTCAGGCCATGTATCTACATGTGTCCAGGAAATCTGTTCTCATAGGCACACAGTCCAAACCATAGAACAGTAGAGCTGTAATCCCTTATTTGCACTGGAATCAATGTCATTTTGATCCTAGAGTAATTATTTAATTGTATTATTATATATGCCAGATTCAATTGATTTCCAAATGGCCTCCTTTATAAACTCTAGACTCTTAAAAGCAAATGAACATCAAACATACAGTCTCAGGACTTTTTAGGGACATCACACGTTGGGAATCTTTTCTGGTGACAGCCTATTAGATGATTGGAGACTTGACATATTGGTGGAGTGGCCTATGAGGAGTTATTCAGCTTATTAATCACTGTTACATCATTCCTGTTCATCATTTTCCTTGAATACATATCCTAATATAACATTTATGACACTCATTTTGCTAATTATATATAGTAATAAAGAGGTAAGTGCAGTATTTTAATATAAGTTATTTGGTTTGGCTCTTCACCTCTGCAAGCCTCAAAATACCCAAAATATGTGATGAATAACAATCTAGTAGAAAAGATCAACAAAAATCGGAAAGCCTCCCACTTCCAGGGTTCCTCCAGGGACAATTTGCTTCATCAAAACATGAACAGTTCCTCCAAGAACCTTTCAACTTATCGAATGTGACAGTAGTTGTTCCATAAGAAACTACAGGGCTACCTAAGAATGTTGACTGATCCTCAGCCCTAATTATTTGACTGTCTTCTCTATTGCATTATACATATAAATTATATTTATTCTGAAAAGAGCGGATGAAGGATAAATGATTTGAGGTCCAGCAATGAACTTCATTAGTCACAGGCATTGTCACGGTTGTGGGATGAAGAGGACACAGGCGCAGAGTAGAGGTAGGTAAGGTAATCCATTTAATACAAAATAAAGAATGCAGGACTCCAACAAAACAAAAAGCAGCAACCAGTGACGTGGGTATTCCTTACACAGGATAAACAAAACCAAAATGAACCACGCCTTGGGGCCTACAAACTAAACTTAAATAGGGTCCCCAATTGGAGGCAATGACTAACACCTGCCTCCAATTGGGGAAACCAAAAAAAGGAGTAGAGGTGGCTAAAGGCCACCTCCTGTCCTGTCCTGGCTATGCCCCGAGCCCAGCGCAGAGATGGCTAGGGGCACAGCCAGGACGTGACAGTACCCCCCCCCAAAGGCGCGGGCTCCCGACCGCAAGACCGGGACGACCACACCCGGACCGGCGGAGGCTCAGCGCCCGGAGCCGCCGGCACAGGCCGGGGAGGCGGAGCCGCAGGGACAGGCCAGGGAGGCAGAGGGTCAGGAGACGGGAGAGCCGGCGGAGGGACAGGAACCGGCAGGAGAGCCGGCGGCGGGTCGACAGCCGGCGGAGAAGCAGGAGCCGGGGGAACCGGCGGAGGGTCGACAGCCGGCGGAGGAGCAGGAGCCGGGAGAGCCGGCGGAGGAGCAGGAGATGGGGAAACCGGCGGAGGGTCAGGAGCCGGCGGAAGAGCCGGCGGAGGAGTAGGAGCCGGCGGAGGCGGCGGAGGGTCCGGAGCCGGCGGGAGAGCCGGCGGAGGAGTAGGAGACGGGGGAGCCGGCGGGGGAATAGGAGCCGGCGGAGGAGCAGGAGCCGGGGGAGGCGGCGGAGGGTCCAGAGCCGGCGGAAGAGCCGGCGGAGGAGCAGGAGATGGGGAAACCGGCGGAGGGTCAGGAGCCGGCGGAAGAGCCGGCGGAGGAGTAGGAGCCGGCGGAGGAGCAGGAGACGGGGGAGCCGGCGGGGGAATAGGAGCCGGTGGAGGAGCAGGAGCCGGGGGAGCCGGCGGAGGGTCCGGAGCCGGCGGAAGAGCCGGCGGAGGAGTAGGAGCCGGGGGAGCCGGCGGAGGAATAGGAGACGGGGAAACCGGTGGAGGGTCAGGAGCCGGCGGAAGAGCCGGCGGAGGAGTAGGAGCCGGCGGAGGAGCAGGAGCCGGTGGAGGAGCAGGAGCCGGTGGAGGAGCAGGAGCCGGGGGAGCCGGCGGAGGGTCCGGAACCGGCGGAAGGGCCGGCGGTGGGTCCGGAGCCGGCGGAAGAGTCGGCGGAAGAGCCGGCGGAGGGTCCGGAGCCGGCGGAAGAGCCGGCAGAGGAGTAGGAGCCGGGGGAGCCGGCGGAGGCATAGGAGACAGGGGAGCCGGCGGAGGAATAGGAGCCGGCACCAGGTCGGCAGCCGGCGGAGGAGCAGGAGCCGGGGGAGCCGGCGGAGGGTTGACGGCCGGCGGGGGAGCAGGAGCCGGCGGAGGAGCAGGAGACGGGGGGAGCCGGCGGGGGAATAGGAGCCGGTGGAGGAGCAGGAGCCGGGGGAGCCGGCGGAGGGTCAGAACCCTGTGGGAGAGCCGGCGAAGGAGCCGGAGACAGGGAAGCCGGCGGAGGTTCAGGGAGAGCCGGGACAGGCGAGGGCGCCGCTGAGGCCGGGACAGGCGAGGGCGCCGCTGAGGCCGGGACAGGCGAGGGCGCCGTAGGACGATGCGGGGGCTCCTGGGCAGGTGAAGGCGCTGCGGGACAAGGCGGCCAGTCCACCGCGGGCTCGGGCGGCGGCCAGTCATCCGCGGCCTCGTGCGGCGGCGGCCAGTCATTCGCGGCCTCGGGCGGCCAGTCAACCGCTGGCTCGGGCGGCGGCGGCCAGTCATCCACGGCCCCGGGCGGCGGCGACCAGTCATCCGCTGGCTCGGGCGGCGGCGGCCAGTCATCCGCGGGCCCGGGCGGCGGCGGCCAGTCATCCGCGGGCCCGGGCGGCGGCGGCCAGTCATCCGCGGGCCCGGGCGGCGGCGGCCAGTCATCCGCGGCCTCGTGCGGCGGCGGCCAGTCATTCGCGGCCTCGGGCGGCCAGTCAACCGCTGGCTCGGGCGGCGGCGGCCAGTCATCCACGGCCCCGGGCGGCGGCGACCAGTCATCCGCTGGCTCGGGCGGCGGCGGCCAGTCATCCGCGGGCCCGGGCGGCGGCGGCCAGTCATCCGCGGGCCCGGGCGGCGGCGGCCAGTCATCCGCGGGCCCGGGCGGCGGCGGCCAGTCATCCGCGGGCCCGGGCGGCGGCGGCCAGTCATCCGCGGGCCCGGGCGGCGGCGGCCAGTCATCCGCGGGCCCGGGCGGCGGCCAGTTCACGGCGGGTCCTGGCGGCGGCGAAAACAGGGCAGCGGGAGGAGCTGGCGGCTGAGGCCACTGGGCAGCGGGTGGAGCTGGCGGCTGAGGCCACTGGGCAGCGGGTGGAGCTGGCGGCTGAGGCCACTGGGCAGCGGGAGGAGCTGGCGGCTGAGGCCACTGGGCAGCGGGAGGAGCTGGCGGCTGAGGCCACTGGGCAGCGGGAGGAGCTGGCGGCTGAGGCCACTGGGCAGCGGGTGGAGCTGGCGGCTGAGGCCACTGGGCAGCGGGTGGAGCTGGCGGCTGAGGCCACTGGGCAGCGGGAGGAGCTGGCGGCTGAGGCCACTGGGCAGCGGGAGGAGCTGGCGGCTGAGGCCACTGGGCAGCGGGTGGAGCTGGCGGCTGAGGCCACTGGGCAGCGGGTGGAGCTGGCGGCTGAGGCCACTGGGCAGCGGGAGGAGCTGGCGGCGGAGGCCACTGGGCAGCGGGAGGAGCTGGCGGCTGCGGCCACTGGGCAGCGGGAGGAGCTGGCGGCTGCGGCCACTGGGCAGCGGGAGGAGCTGGCGGCTGAGGCCACTGGGCAGCGGGAGGAGCTGGCAGCGCTGACTGCGTCTCCCAGGCAGCGGGGAATGCTGGCTGCGGCTCCCAAGCAGCGGGGGGCGCTGGCTGCGGCTCCCAAGCAGCGGGGGACGCTGGCTGCGGCTCCCAAGCAGCGGGGGGCGCTGGCTGCGGCACCCAAGCAGCGGGGGACGCTGGCTGCGGCTCCCAGGCAGCGGGGGACGCTGGCTGCGGCTCCCAGGCAGCGGGGGACGCTGGCTGCGGCTCCCGGGCAGCAGGGGGCGCTGGCGGCGCTGGCTGCGGCTCCCAGGCAGCGGGGGGCGCTGGCTGCGGCTCCCGGGCAGCAGGGGGCGCTGGCGGCACTGGCTGCGGCTCCCAGGCAGCGGGGGACGCTGGCTGCAGCTCCCAAGCAGCGGGGGGCGCTGGCTGCGACTCCCAAGCAGCAGGGGTTGCTGGCGGCGCTGGCTGCGGCTCCCAGGGAGCGGGGAGCGCTGGCTGCGGCTCCCGGGCAGCAGGGGGCGCTGGCTGCGGCTCCCAGGCAGCGGGGGGCGCTGGCTGCGGCTCCCAGGCAGCGGGGGGCGCTGGCGGCGCTGGCTGCGGCTCCCAGGGAGCGGGGAGCGCTGGCTGCGGCTCCCGGGCAGCGGGGGGCGCAGGCTGCGGCTTCCGGGCAGCGGGGGGCGCAGGCTGCGGCTCCCGGGCAGCGGGGGGCGCAGGCTGCGGCTCCCGGGCAGCGGGGGGCGCTGGCTGCGGCTCCCGGGCAGCGGGGGGCGCTGGCTGCGGCTCCCGGGCAGTGTGGGGCGCTGGCGGCGCCGGCTGCGGCTCCCGGGCAGCAGGGGGCGCTGGCTGCGAGAACCGGTACGGCGGGTCCCGATAGCCCCACCAGTCCTCACATCTCCCAACATCAGGGAAAGCCCTCATAGGCCCCCCCGGCGTTGTTGCCCGACGCCTAGGAGCTGGCACCGGGCAGGGCTGGGGCACCTGGACTACCCCACACGTGAGCACGGGTGGCACGGCCGCGTCCTTCCATTCCGCCTGCCCCCACAGCACCCCGCCAAGAAATTCTTGGGGCGGACACACGGAGGTTTGCTTACGTCGCCTCCGTCGACGTCTCCTCCGGGGTGGATGCTGTGGAGGCCCGGTGTGCCGCAGAGGACAGTAGGGGTTCTCCTCCTCCTCGGTGTCGCTGTCCGGCCAACCGAGGAGTTCCCCTACCGTCCATTTCTGCTGTGTCTCTTGGTGGTGGTTCATTTTGTCACGGTTGTGGGATGAAGAGGACACAGGCGCAGAGTAGAGGTAGGTAAGGTAATCCATTTAATACAAAATAAAGAATGCAGGACTCCAACAAAACAAAAAGCAGCAACCAGTGACGTGGGTATTCCTTACACAGGATAAACAAAACCAAAATGAACCACGCCTTGGGGCCTACAAACTAAACTTAAATAGGGTCCCCAATTGGAGGCAATGACTAACACCTGCCTCCAATTGGGGAAACCAAAAAAAGGAGTAGAGGTGGCTAAAGGCCACCTCCTGTCCTGTCCTGGCTATGCCCCGAGCCCAGCGCAGAGATGGCTAGGGGCACAGCCAGGACGTGACAGGCATGCACACATGAACACAGTATACAACGACACATGTGCACATGTCATCACACACACACACACACACACAGGTGCACACATACACGCACACACACACACACACACACATCCCTTGGACATGTCTCATTAAATTCAGGTGAGCAGATTAATTAAAATGATATTTAAATCCCTCAGGACTGTAATCTGCACCACCGGCGTGTCTGTCACACACACACACACACACCCAAACCCATACACACACATACCCACACACACATACACACACACACACCCATACACACATACACACAAACCTCACTGAATGGTTACGGGTAAGCAGAAACATCGGTGTGACCTGTATACAAAAGGACACAGATGGGACAGCCACCACAACACTGGAATGCAGAAATACAGTAGATACACCTCCACATTCCACGTGGGCAGAGGGCAGTCTATACCCCAACATCCGTCTTCTCCAACACCACAATAATAATAATAAATACAGTAGATACACCTCCACATCCCACGTGGGCAGAGGGCAGTCTATACCCCAACATCCGTCTTCTCCAACACCACAATAATAATAATAATACAAAATAAATAAAAACAGTTTCATTGCATTTAAAAATGTTCAAAGCTCCAGCTACTCTGTCCCAGAGTTGACCTTGTGTGTCCCTACCCCCTTCTCCTCCCCTCTCTCTTACCCCCACCTCCCCCTGCTTTCCCCAGCTACTGCGCTCCTGCACCGCCACAGCCCTGACCTTCAGTGGGCCTGTAATTGGTGTGCCAGGGGTACGCTTTGTTAGCCTTGTGTAATTTCTGCAATAACTTTACTGATTGCCTGACACTGTCCCACACTGTGAGCTGCTCCGCCATGCTACACTGAGGATAAATCAGAGGGGAACTTAGCAAGAGCTTAGCGAGGGAGAGGGGAGGAGAGCAGAGGTCACATACCATGTAGCTATCTAACCACTCCATGGGATTTTGCCACATTCATTTCATTTAAATGTAATCTTGGTTTTCATTTGATAAAAGCTAAGTAGATTGGGTCAATGTCGTGTTTGGCATTGCTTTTTTGTTTTATTTACATGACCTTTTTCATCTCCTTATTCATCAACATCAAATGCATGTTTTCTTCCAGTTGTTTTGGAAGGTGAAACAAACCTCTGAAAAACAAGGAATCTGTAGCTAAGATGTCTGTCAATGGCCACGGTCAGCATCTGGTAAAAAACTCCCACACATGCACAAACCCAGGTTATTCCTATGTTGGTGTGTAAGTCAGCATGTTATAACCTAGCGATGTTAGTTCATAATTTATTTTTACATTATACTTACTCCATTCTCACTTACAGTTGAATAGTATTAGAATAATACACAGATTTGTCCATGTTTTGGATGATCACTCTGTCTGCAGCCATAACATAACATAACGTATCCTGGTATACATGGCCTTTAATGGTATTTCCTATACAATAAGATTTCAGAAATCATTTCTAAATGGCAAACTCAATATTTTAAATATCATAAAACATATCTGACTGGTATCATCAAATAATTATTAAGTATACAGTTTTCTAGACGCACTTTTAACCATTATTAACTCCCATACTGGATTACAAAATAGTGGATAGCATTACTATTTTTAGTGAAGTAATTCACCTTTATATAGCTCCTCTAAAGCTTGTATTCATTTAACACATCTGTGTTCCTAAACATCCACTGAGTGTAAATGTTAGTTATTAGTTTTTAGCCCAATCAGTTAAGTTGTCAGTGTCGGTTTTGTAAGAAAACAAATTCCTGTGATGGAAACTGATCACACAAAGCGAGTGACAGTTACAGATTACAACAACTGCAATGCCATCTTGTAGCCTAAACTCCCTGCTTTCTTACACTTTGTCAGGTTTGTTTCTAGCTCATGGGGTTTTACAAGCAATGTAGTGAAGATTGTCTTCTGGAACTTCTGACTTGAATGAAACGCTGCGATTCATGGAACACTTCAATGCAGTTCGTAAATGCTTTAGTCTGGCGGGTTCTTTAGTGTGACAATCACTGTGAACAAAACAGCAAGTGTCTATCATCAACACAGACATAGCTATGTATTACAGAAGTGATGTCAAACAACTCTGATGTTAGATTGTGTTAAAACAACCGGATTACATTAGTCAGCTAATTATGTTCTACTTGGAAAATGTATGTTTTGTATGTAATGGCTTGATTGATTATTTATTGTACATGGTAGAATGCTGGAATGGAAGCAGGTGACACTACAAAAGGAGACCCTTTATCAGTTCAATTGGGGTTATTTTTCCATTATGCTCTAATGGGGCAACACTAGCTTGCTGGCCCAATAATTTATGCAAATTTACAGTATCTGCAATACGTATTTTTTGGGGGGATTCACTATTTAATTAAACACCCTGGCATATAATATGGGACTCCACTGTTGTTTATCCTATAAGTTTTTTACGTTCAGCATAGCCACAGGGGGCCTACTTGACAAAATCTAACTGTAACAAATAAAGACTACATGTATTTAGTTTCTACAGTAATTATTTCTTAATTTTCTGAGAGGGTGAGTACCACGTCACACTTAATTCTGGGAATTTTAAAGGTGTCAACATTGACAAAGCTAGTGCCGTCCGTAGGAATCACATTCCTCTTGGGACTCAATTCAATTGTCATTATCAAAGAAGCTCAGTGTTACAGTGTAATAAAATGTAAAGGCACATTTAGCAATGTTATGTAGTAAAATCACAAAGAAAGGCAGAAAGAGAGTTGATGAGCAATGCTACAAGCAGGAGATGACTGATTTGAACTCACACTCACGTGGTATGGGTGTTCCGGAGGGAGCATACACCACCTTAGACTAAACGTCTCCCTTTTTAGGTTCTGTACATTTCTATTGCGCAATATGTAACATGTTTCATACTGAAACAATGAAAAAGAAATTGAAGCGTGAGGTTTGGTTTCTCACGAGATTACTATCAGTGGAAAATGAGAGAGAGAGTGAGAAAGGTATTCACATTTGACATTAGTCTTCATTTTTGAGTTCTGTTTTTTTCTCTTTTTTTTACTGGTATTAGACATCACACTGTGGAATTTGACCAAATTAAAATCTTAATTTCAACTAGGCAAGAGTTTACGGTTTGCTTCTTTTCTCAGTTCTGTCATCACATTGTGTGATTTGCGTGCGATGCTACATCATCTGAGTTCAACATAACATTAGCTAACCACCTGTAATGAAACTAAATATCCACAGCGGCTAACAAACAGTAAATGTTTCTTTATTTATTGATGATGAACTCTTCTAGCTAAATATAATATATTGGATTAAAGGCTAAGTAAAAATAATCCTCACCTTATTATTTGAAATAAAAGGGATTATGATATCAAAAACACATTAAATGAAGCATGTTCTCAGCCCACCAACATAGCACAGAGAACACACTGAACAGGATACGAGAAAAAAAGAAGGCGATAAAAAGAAAGAATGAGAAAATGAGAGAAAAAAAAATGAGGGGAAAACATGCTGCTTGCTGCGAGGCCCGCTTCTGACCTTCACCTGGGTACAGAGGCAAATTGCATTAGAGAATGACATGTCATTCATCTGGTCCACACTTGGAGGATCATTTAGCTAATTTAATGATTAATAAGTTTAACACCTCTTAATAATTTAATATGGCCCCACGTGACTTGAAATGGCAGTGAGTGAGCTGTGAGCGCGAAGCACGGCAGAAGACGGAGGACATGAGCATGGCTGTCTGTCTGGATGTTGGACAAAAGGAGGGAGCGAGAGAGAAGGAACTCCCAAAGGACGGTAGATCAGTCTATTACCACCCTGACCTTTTCCTTCCTCTAGATCCACCATTAGAGGGGAAATGTGAAAGTAAAGCATTCATTAACACAGTTATCCAGCCTGGTAGATGAAAGAAAAAGGGAAAATATGTTCGTTCATTCGGAAAATGCCCTACATTATTAATGTAGGGATTTATTTTAAGTGGAGAGTCATGGTATCCTCTGTTTTATATGGGATATTATAGAGGACTCAGTATAGGGGGGATTCAAATAGATGGGATTTACTGTAATATTTACTTGTAGGAAACAGGCTGTCAAAACCATCAGAAGATTAGAAAAATCTCTTGACCTGATTCCAGCAGTGGAAAGTGATGACCTTATGTGCTACGTGACAATGTGGTGGGCTCTCACATTCTATGAACTCTGCATTATTGCAACATGTCTCTCAGCACTTTCAAAATCCTTAATTTAAATGTGTGAAGTTGCTTTTTTTTTTTTTACATTCTTGTATTTACTGTTAGCCAAATGATTAAAAAACGATCAGGACCTTCTATGTTCAACTTCTATGTTCAACGTGAGATTGTCAGTGCTTCAAATTTACTTGCTAAGATTTTGCACTGTGACATCTGTTGGAAAAACTCACCACATTATTGTGTAAGATCACCTAAATAGGCCATGGTGCTGGTAAAGAACATGAAGTCCTTTTATAACATGGGTAACAGGGTCATCCACTGAAACTCATGACAAACAGTTTGTTCGTGGAGTAACTACGAACTCATCGTGGTTGCGGAGAAAACATCGAAACGACTTAAGTCTAAAACAGACTGACACTCTGAGCGAGCTGACCACAGCGCACGGATTGATACCTCGTAGGAGGAGAGGAGAACACTGGGCTCAGAGCTGAGATGGTGGTGGTAGTGACACACACTCCTCCGTTTGGTGACACATGCGCCCGGTTGCAGTTATGGTTACCAGTTTGGCTCAGCACTCGTGTCTTTCTCAGATCTTTTACTCTCGGTTCCCAGGGGTTACCGACAGGGCTCTATTTTTGTGCATTACTCTTCAACACGTAGAACCCTTCCACTCATCCAGCGTTGACATTTCATTTTTTTTATATTTTCTTTAAATAAATAAATAGCGTTGATCTGTTCTTTGCAATGCAAACGCTAAGTAATCAAGACAGCCAGAATGTGTTTGGCTAAAAAGTTTGCTTGGATATACATCATACTCACCAAGCCTGTAATAAAGTCATGTTTGGGAACAGCAAAATATTATTTATCTACTAACGTTTTACCATTGCCTACATGGCTACATGGCTTACATTATTTTACATTATTCACACAGCTTGTTATGAACATACGTCAACCCAACTCCATGTTGTACAATAGGCTGCATGAGTTCTTATGTTGATTACGAGTAATACATGCAGGTGAAGCTACTAAAAGTTATTTTCCTGTAACCATTGCCTGAGGCTATCCTTATCTTACCCTTGTTGTAATAAATGCTGGTTCAACAGCAATGCATTGAACGTTTTTTATTCTTAGGATTTATGATATTATTTCTTAAACCAAACATACTTTATTGTTATTGTTGTTTTTTGTTTACGTATCAGGATGATTAAGCGTCCTTGTTTTATTGTCAACGTCTGTGGCACGTCTGCAATTAAATTTGCAGAGAAGTATGAATGTGGTCTTTACGATGGTTCAAATGTGTTTATAAAACATTACATCTGGGAGCATTAAAATGGTGAGCTTCTCTCTGGATCATTGTCCAGCTACTGTAAAAAGGCGCCTAGAATAGTTACTTTCAGAATGTTAAAAATATGTCAGTTTATTACAAGTTTGAACTGCACAATAAAGTGCAGTTTAATTCAGTACATTAAAGACCAGTACAGCAAGGTACATTACTTTATGCTTCAGTCCAGATCTGTTTGTTAAAATTTTTAGCCATAGGACTGACTAGGACAACAATTGGGACATACACTGATAAGTCATAACATTATGACCACTTGCTTAATATTATGTAGGTCCCCCTTTTGCTGCCCAAACAGCCCTGATCCATTGAGGGATGGACTCCACTAGACCTCTGAAGGTGTGCTGTGGTATCTAGCACCAAAACGTTATCAGCAGATCCTTTCAGTCCTGTAAGTTGTGAGGTGGGGCCTCCATGGATCAGACTGGTTTGTCCAGCACATCCCACAGATGCTCGATTGGACTGAGATCTGGGGAATTTGGAGGCCAATTCAAAACCTTGAACTCGTTGTTGTGTTCCTCAAACAATTTGTGCTTTGTGGCTGGGCGCATTATCCTGCTAAAAGAGGCCAATGCCATCAGGGAATACCGTTGCCATGAAAGGGTGCACATGGTCTGCAACAATGCTTAGATAGGTGGTTCTTGTCAAAGTAACATTCACATGAATGGCAGGACCCAAGGTTACCCAGCAGAACATTGCCCAAAGCATCACACTGACTCCACCAGCTTGCCTACTTCCCATAGTGCATCCTGGTGCCATGTGTTCTCCAGATAAGTGACGCACATGCACCCAGACATCCACGTGATGTAAAGGAAAACGTGATTCATCAGACCAGGCCACCTTCCATTGCTCTGTGATCCAGTTCTGATTCTCACTTACCCATAGTAGGCCCTTTCAGCAGTGGACAGGGGTCAGCATGGGCGCCCTGACTGGTCTTCGGCTACGCAGCCCCATACGCAACAAACTGCGCTGCACTATGTGTTCTGACACCTTTCTATCAGTACCAGCAATAATGTTATTAGCAATGTTATTAGCAATTTGAGATACAGTAGGTCGTCAGTTGGATCGGACCACACAGGCCAGCCTTCACTCCCCACCCTGTTACCGGTTCACCGCTTTTTCTTCCTTGGATCACTTTTGATACAGTAGGTACTGACCACTGCAGACCAGGAACACCCCACAAGTCTGTAGTTTTCATCTAGCCATCACAATTTGGCCCTTGTCAAAGTCGCTTAGATTCTTACGCTTGCCCATTTTTCCTGCTTCTAATACATCAACTTTGTGTACAGAATGTTCACTTGGTGACTAATATATCCCACCCACTCACAGTTGCCATGATAACAAGAGTATCAGTTTTATTCATTTTACCTGTCTGAGGTCATAATGTTATGGCTGATTGGTGTAGCTAAAGACTGCACACACTACAATGCCTGGGATTACCTTGGTGCTTCTACATCCCTGTTGGATATTCAGCAAACCAAAATTCTAACTTATGGATTGTCATATAATAAGAATATAGTAAATACATGGATCAATTCATTTAAACTCCTTTCACTCTGTCATCCACAGACACACTCAAACAGACACACCTACTCCGGTTTTTAAAAGCTTTCCTTATTTCAGGTTTGCCAATGTAGTTTTATGTCCTTATTTTATGAACATTTTAAATATTCAGCAACATTTTATTTACAGGAATCACATTTTTTATTTTTTTATTTACCAGTATTATGACGATTTCTGTGAAGTCATATGTGAAGGGGAACAATACTATGCATACATTTACATTTAAGACAGAGGTATTTAACCCTCTCTAAGGGACACCCAACCTTTCTATGCATGACTCACTGAAACCTGATATTGTAAAATGGCTGGATAGTGCTGTTGAAGTCAAGTTTTAATTTTGTGTGCTGTTGAACTCATGTTTTATGTGTGTTGGACACACATCAATTGTTTTTAGATTATTCCAAAATCTATCTTATACATTGACTAGGTTTTCAATAGTTATACGTAATGATGATTATTTGATTGATGTTCATTTTCTGGCTATGATGTTACATGGGGACATTATTATAAATACCACTAAACTGGCCTACACCGTTAGTGCCAAAAACTTCTGTAGCCCTGATGTATAGGATATACACTGAATATGGTAGCACCAAAAATGGTAGAGATGCTTTTTTAGGATGATTGTATTGATACTAATAGCAGCATGGCACCCCAGTTTTGAAGAAGATACCATATGGTTAACACCTCTACTCCTAAGATATATGCCATGGACTTATTATTGACGAAAGAGTCAGATGACTACTATAACACTCCTATCCTAAAGACAGCACCATACAAGGTGAGACCAGATAAAATGACGCCTCCTTCTTGCTCTCCAAAACCTCTTGCACCATCTGGTCTCCCATTCAGGTAGCAATCAAAACAGACTGTGCTCAGCTTCAGATGCCTGCTGGCTGAACTGTAGTGTACATTTAAATGGTTTGATACATAGAAAGCAAACAGTATCTTAAATTTCATTTCTATAACATTGTTACTGAATTTGAAAAACTTGGTATAATCTTTGTCTGTGTACATAAAACTACAGATTTTGGTCTGTGCAAGATTTATATCCACAAGACATCAAAGATGTATCAGCTAACATTACAAAAATCACCCCAGATGTAGCCTATAAGTCCTGAAGAAACATAATGAATGATCAAATCATTTATGCCTCTTCTCCAAGGCCATACATAAAATAATGAGCTGGTATAAGTTACAAGGAGAACTATTAGCCTAACAGGGTAACCCACTACCATGTATAGATGGATTTACCTGTGCCGGTAGATACAGATAGACAACCAGTGTGCAACACAATCTCAAGTCCATTTATTACCCCCACCAATGAGAAACAAATCACGTTCCTAATACTATATCATAAATATTTCCAGGCAATAATTGATTCTCAGAATATGACAAGGAAATGTTTAAAAAAAGTCTGAAAACCCCTGGCAAAATGTTAGTTCATACTCCTCATTGTACACTTTTTAAAATTGCTGCTAGTTTACATTATGCATATTATTGCTATATTTTTGCTTTATATATTTCTTAATTCTTACTATGTAGATGTCGCGTCCCATGTCACAAGAATTTCATTGTTCAGAAAGACGCTGTGTTATTCGGTGCATTTGATGAATAAACTTTGAACTTGAAACAAGAATAACTGTTTTGCTCAGTAAGAATTAGACTATGTAGCTTGTTTAAAAAAAAATCTGTCTTGTTACAGTCAAATTAAGTTACTTATTTTTTTAGGAAGCATTTTGCACAGTAATCTTTACTTTTAATGGCATTATACAGTTTCATTGTCATCCGCATCTTTTTGTTATGAAGTAGTTTTTTGCCAAAATGACAAATGTCAGGACCTGTTTTAGCTACAAACAAATAAAAAAAAATAGATACACTCAGTAGTTAGTCTGGAAAAGAACTTTTACCGCTTGTTTCAGGAACTCCAAGCTGGCTCAGGAGAGAATGGGCTATTTGTCCTCCAATGCACATTCCCCCATGCCATTTTGTTTCTAATAATACTGCACACTCAATCAGGAAGCATGTGAATTATATGTGCTTTGAGGAGTATGTATATTTGGCAAAGGACCACAGTTTAGCTTGTAGGCTCCCTACCCGCCACAAGATGTAGCTGGAGTACGATGTGGTCAAGTCCACCACCTGGGTCATGATGCAAAAAATTGCTCACAGGACTCCAAGGAACTGTTGGTGTACCACAACCATGACACCACACATTTTGGCAGAAAGCATGGTCTGACTGGACAGTTAGGGATCAAGCATTAAAATCACCTACAACCTATTAGAGATGATGTTGGGACTAAACTGTCACAAATGCCATTGTTTTCCATTTAAAAATGTCAATAGAGACGGTAACTAGTTTGTTTTTATCTCTATCTTGAAAAGGATTGGAGTATATTTGTAACATAAGAGGACAGAGATTGCGTTTGTGTAAAAAGGCTCAACTGTATTTGAAAAGATAAATCCTTTATTTTTACAGATAATGCACAAATAAGTACATTAAGTCAGATCTCTGATGATGATAAACGTACAATGGCTTCATGAATGGAAATTGTATCTAATATCTTATATCAGAATCACCAGCAAATAAAAATTTAAATGGGACCTTGCTTCTCACATCTCCTTAACAGCTCAGTAGCCAATTAGCTTTTGTTCCCATCCACTCACCACACACAAATGCTCACGCACAGAGGCTAACACACTTACATAGACTGTTCTCTTCATTGACAGGTCCCTCCATACCTCGTCTTGCAATCTCAGTCTTAGTGACCTCAAACACAAGGTCAAAATAGACCCACCTACGTTCATCTTATTCTTTTTGCAGAGACCAGGAGTTAGGTGTTGGTTGGGTTAACACATAGGGCTGCCAGAACAGTGTAGGACCTCCAGACAACCTTGGGGGTCCCAGCTCCAATCTACCCATCAAGAAGGTGATACTTATCTCCAGTGTAGCTTGGAATAGATCTCCAATTGTGTGGACACTATATTGTCATGAAGGACAAAGAGAGTCTATTAAGTTCATGATTTAAGGGTTTGCAGAGATGAAATGATGAGATGCTGTGTGACTAAACAAACCAAGCCCCAGCTGGCACGTGTGTGTGTGAGGGTATGTGCACACATGCTTACATTTCACGCTGTCAAGGCATCAAATATCCCTTTCACCATAAACATCTGTTTGCAGCAATGTATTCTTCTCTCTCTCATTCACTCTCTCATTTCCTTTCTCTCTTTCTATCTCTCTCTCTCTCTCTCTCACTCTCACACACACAAACACACACAATGTTATGACGCAAACAACACAACATCCTAATTAAATGGGTTCAATACTGACATCTCAATGGCTTTTGGTGGTGTCTTGCAAAGCATGGGAAACAAACACTTTAAAGCCTCAAACTTTATGAAGAATCTAGTTTTTATTGGAGCACTTAAAACATCCAAGCTATTTATTTCCAATGAATGTGCACTGGGTCCCACAGAAATTCAGCATGTAGACCTCCGACTGGCCTTCTTCAATACAACCTGCCGTGTCTATGCTAGCGCCAGCAGAGGAAGACATGCAATAGAGGGAAAAGGGCTGGCAACTCTTTTGTGGTTTTCATGGGAGGAGACACTTGTGGGGGTTGTGTGTACATTTAAAACGTATCTTTGAAACTTGAACCTGTGCAAACAGTTAAAAACACTGATGATATTCAAAATAAATGTTAGTGCGGAATACAGAAGAGGAACCGCCGTCTTGGCTTTGGTGACTACCTGGGGAGAAAAAATGTTTATTTTTTACAATGGAGGTTTCATGGAAGGTTTGGGGAACTCAGGGGACACTCAGCTTCAGGGTCTAGGACATCAAAGAGTTTGTCAGGCCTGTTTATTAAGGCAGGTTACCAAGACCACAGGTCCTAGCCAAAGACCCTTTAGACGGACAGACCAAAGCCCTTAACTCAACAGGGTGCACCTGGAGGACATTGAGTCCTGTGTTTGGCTCAGACAAATCTGTAGACTTGCTTCCTAAACCCCCTCTCGCCCTGCAGTGTACAGACAAGCAGGGGCTTGAGAACATGTCAGGGTTATGTTCAACAGAGTGAAGGCTACACTGTTAGGGTATGGTTTTGGATATTGGATGTGAAATATAAAACAATTTCCAAATACTTTATTTGTAGGCATTTTTAATGTATTTGAAAAACATTTATACAAGAAATAGATTATATGGCAAATTGTTTATTTTCCAGATTTATTTTAAATTTCTCACATAAATCATGAAAACATGCATAAACTCCTTGTTGATTAGTACTTGATGTTTAGGTGAGATAATGATTGCTTCCATTGAAGTGAGTGCTCTTGAACTGGGGTTAACTGTGTTAATAACATAACAATTTAGCTCTTCTTTTCTAGTGGCAGTGTGAAGTGATTTCACAACTGTTTCTGGGTCTACACTGTATATACAGGTGTGTAGCCAGCTGCAGCTTGGGGCAGTATTAAGTTACTAATTTCAGTTTTAATTGCACAATCTTTTCCATCTATACAGGGAGTCGAAGTTGGAGAGGTTTCTTCCCTCTCACTGATGAACACAGCGGGCTTTGAGATGCCAGCCGGTCTCTATAACGGGCCAGTGACAGCTTCCTCCTGTCACAACTCTGACTTCCTGTACAAACAGAGCCTCATTAAATTTACCACCCCGGTCTGTGGGCGGGCCTCCTGGTCCTCCCCTCCAATTAAGCGCAGTCAGGGCTGTCGCCGTGACGACTCCCCCCTTTGAGTTAAAAAGCTGGCACTCTGGGGGCTAACACCATGAGTCAAAACATAATTATGATCTCACCCAATACCCTTGTCCAAAACTAGATGGAGGGGGGGGGGGAAGAGAGAGTCAGAGAGAAAAAGAGAGAGAGAGAGCAGAGAGAGGGCAAGCCTGACTGGTGGCTGGAAGCAGTGAAGGGGATAATGGGTAGATTAGACCAAGAAAAGGCATGTGGTCTCTCCAACCCTTCCTCCTCTGTGTGTGCAAATTAACTGTATTATTTATTCTGTGTAAATCTGGCCAGGGCAAAGGTGTGTTTTTCACATATCTGTTGATGCTTTCCATCTCCGCTTACCAGAGGACTGACTATCAGTGGGGGTTAGGGTCAGAGATGAAAAAGTCACAGGCTGGAGATGACAGCCTACACACACGTATTCACCTTTGCGCTCAAACACACACACACGCCTACACAGGCAGATACTATACTCTAGTGTGTACGCTTGATATGCCAACCCAAGTCAAACTGAGCAAGGGAGGAGGACGAGAGCGAGGACAGGAAGCGGGTGAAGGGTCACAGATTATGCTGGCATTAAGCCCCCCCCCCCCCCCCTTCTGTCTGCATCACATAGTAGCACAGCATGGTCTCACTGAGGTCCAGTGACCTACCCGTGGCTCACTGTGAGATAACCACTGCAACTGGCACTCAGTCTTCCTCCTGGTTGTCAAGGATAGAGGCCTATAATGGGTTTCTATGATCAGTATCTGTACAACAATGGAAAGTGAGAATCTGTTTTTTCTCAGTAATGTTGATTGCAATGTGGGGGTCCTGTTCCCAACAGTTGTTGAGAATACTGAAATATTTTCTTTCGGCATTTTCTAATATTTAGGTTTATACTGATATCTGTCACTGAACAGACCACAAGTCTGTCTCGAGGTTTGGTTTCAGCCAGAAACGAGGACGCTGCCCCATTGTTCCTTCTTCCCATTTTGTGCTCTCCCTCTCTTACCTTCCTCTCCTTGGCGTTTGGTTGGAGCGGTGATGGTGGTACTGGTTTTGGACAGGAACAGACAGGTGTTCAGGTGTGTGATGTTTGACAAGTTCACACAGTGTGTGTTCATCACGGGGAGGAGACATGTTTGACAGGCCAGACTCCCAGGCCATGATTACATTATCTCTGTGTGTGAATGTGAAGGTCAGGGGAGAGAGCAGGCAAACACTGACATTAGGCTGGGGGAGGGTGGAAGGAACACAGTGATGAACATAAAGCATTTCAGCAAAAATCATCTTGGTGTTTTTTAAAAGTTGTGTATAGCTTTAAGTTCGGGTGAGGATGGGCTCACTCTTGATTGGTTGTTGTTTTGAAATGGAGGTACAAAAGGAGGCAGTGCAAATAAACCAATCAAAAACAATTTTGCCCATGTTAACTGTAAGGTTTTTAGCCCTCACTCAAGATACTGGTAAAGTGTTTGCCTCCAAAGACGATGACATAAGACAATTACACTGACCTAACACACTATACTGACATAACACACTATACTGCCATAACACACTATACTGACATAACACACTACACTGACCTAACACACTAAACTGACATAACACACTACACTGACCTAATACACTACACTGACATAACACACTATACTGACATAACACACTACACTGACCTAACACACTACACTGACCTAACACACTACACTGACATAACCCACTACACTGACCTAATACACTACACTGACCTAACACACTACACTGACCTAACACACTACACTGACATAACACACTACAATGACCTAATACACTACACTGACCTAATACACTACACTGACCTAACAGACTACACTGACCTAACACCCTACACTGACATAACACACTACACTGACTTAATACACTACATTGACATAACACACTATACTGACATAACACACTACACTGACCTAACACACTACACTGACCTAACACACTACACTGACATAACCCACTACACTGACCTAATACACTACACTGACCTAACACACTACACTGACCTAACACACTACACTGACATAACACACTACAATGACCTAATACACTACACTGACCTAATACACTACACTGACCTAACAGACTACACTGACCTAACACACTACACTGACATAACACACTACACTGACTTAATACACTACATTGACATAACACACTATACTGACATAACACACTACACTGACATGACACACTATACTGACATAACCCACTACACTGACCTAATACACTACACTGACCTAACACACTACACTGACCTAGCACACTACACTGACATAACACACTACAATGACCTAATACACTACACTGACCTAACACACTACACTGACCTAACAGACTACACTGACCTAACACACTATACTGACCTAACACACTATACTGACCTAACAGACTACACTGACCTAACAGACTACACTGACCTAACACACTACACTGACCTAACACACTACACTGACCTAACAGACTACACTGACCTAACACACTACACTGACCTAACACACTACACTGACCTAATACACTACACTGACCTAACAGACTACACTGACCTAACAAACTACACTGACCTAACAGACTACACTGACCTAACACACTACACTGACCTAATACACTACACTGACCTAATACACTACACTAACCTAACACACTCCACTGACCTAACACACTACACTGACATAACAGACTACACTGACCTAATACACTACACTGACCTAACACACTACACTGACCTAACAGACTCCACTGACCTAACAGACTACACTGACCTAATACACTACACTGACCTAACACACTCCACTGACCTAACACACTCCAGTGACCTAACACACTCCAGTGACCTAACACACTACACTGACCTAATACACTATACTGACCTAACAGACTACACTGACCTAACACACTACACTGACCTAACACACTACACTGACATAACACACTACACTGACATAACACACTACACTGACCTAATACACTACACTGACCTAACAGACTATACTGACCTAATACACTACACTGACCTAATACACTACACTGACCTAATACACTATACTGACCTAACAGACTACACTGACCTAACACACTACACTGACCTAACACAATACACTGACATAACACACTACACTGACATAACACACTACACTGACCTAATACACTACACTGACCTAACACACTCCACTGACCTAACACACTCCAGTGACCTAACACACTCCAGTGACCTAACACACTACACTGACCTAATACACTATACTGACCTAACAGACTACACTGACCTAACACACTACACTGACCTAACACACTACACTGACATAACACACTACACTGACATAACACACTACACTGACCTAATACACTACACTGACCTAACAGACTATACTGACCTAACACACTACACTGACCTAATACACTACACTGACCTAATACACTATACTGACCTAACAGACTACACTGACCTAACACACTACACTGACCTAACACAATACACTGACATAACACACTACACTGACATAACACACTACACTGACCTAATACACTACACTGACCTAACAGACTACACTGACCTAACACACTCCACTGACCTAACAGACTACATTGACCTAACAGGCTACACTGACCTAACACACTACACTGACCTAATACACTATACTGACCTAACAGACTACACTAACCTAACACACTCCACTGAACTAACAGACTACACTGACCTAACAGACTACACTGACCTAACACACTACACTGACCTAACACACTCCACTGACCTAACAGACTACACTGACCTAACACACTATACTGACCTAACAGATTACACTGACCTAATACACTATACTGACCTAACAGACTACACTGACCTAATACACTACACTGAACTAACACACTTCTACATAAAGGGGATTGAATCAAGGCTCCCAGGTCTGGAGAGTTTATAGAGCATTCCCTGTAGCCCCTCTCCACCTCTTCCTCTCCTCCACCTCTATCTTCTTCTCTCTTCTTTTCCTGTGAATGACCGGGGCACTCCTCCGCCACTGCAGTGACATTAAATGTGACAAGGTTATCACTTCATACACTCACACCGAGCATATGATTTATGAGTGGGACTGTGTGTGTGCGCGCGTCTGTGTGTGGATATGTGCGTCCGAGGCCTCATCCTCCTTTAACAAAGCGTGCTCTCTGAATATGATTACTGTACTCCGTCTCCCTGCAGATCCTCCCCTTCTCTGTGGCTGGCGATATAGTAACTATACAGGGGATGAAGGCAGAAGCAGAGTATTATCTCTATATGACTGAACCAGCAAATACTAAAGTTCACATCGTAGGGATGAAAGGATCTCCACTTAAGATTAGGAGACCGGATCTTGTCAACTTTGAATGATAATACATTTACAGCATCTGACAAAAGTGAGTACACCCCTCATATTTTTGCTAATATTTGATTATAACACTGAAGAAATGACACTTTGCTACAGTTTAAAGTATTAAATGCAAAGCTTGTATAACAGTGTAAAATTGCTGTCCTCTCAAAATAACTCAACAAACAGCCATTTATGTCTAAACCACTGGCAACAAAAGTGAGTACACCCCTAAGTGAAAATGTCCAAATTGGGCCCAATTAGCCATATTCCCTCCCCGGTGTCATGTGACTCGTTAGTGTTACAAGGTCTCAGGTGTGAGTGGGTGTGTTAAATTAAGTGTTATCGCTCTCACACTCCCTCATACTGGTCACTGGAAGTTCAACGTGGCACCTCATGGCAAAGAATTGTTGCTTTACATAAAGATGGCTTAGACTATAAGAAGATTGCCAAGACCCTGAAACTGAGCTGCAGCACGGTGGCCAAGACCATACAGCAGTTTAACAGGACAGGTTCCACTTAGAACAGGCCTCGCCATGTTCGACTAAAGAAGTTGAGTGCACATGCTCAGCGTCATATCCAGAGGTTGTCTTTGGGAAATAGACGTATGAGTGCTGCCAGCATTGCTGCAGAGGTTGAAGGGGTTGGGGGTCAGTCTGTCAGTGCTCAGACCATACGCCGCACAATGCACCAAATTGGTCTGCATGACTGTCATACCAGAAGGAAGCCTCTTCTAAAGATGATGCACAAGAACAGTTTGCTGAAGACAAGCAGACTAATGACATGGATTACTGGAACCATTTCCTGTGGTCAGATAAGACAAAGATAAACGTATTTGGTTCAGATGGTGTCAAACGTGTGTGGTGGCAACCGGGTGAGGAGTACAAAGACAAGTGTGTCTTGCCTACAGTCAAGCATGGTGGTGGGAGTGTCATGGTCTGGGGCTGCATGAGTGCTGCCGGCACTGGGGAGCTACAGATCATTGAGGAAACCATGAATGCCAATGTGTACTGTGACATACTGAAGCAGAGCATGATCCCTTCCCTTCGTAGACTGGGCCGTAGGGCCGTACTCCAACATGATAACGACCCCAAACACACTTCCAAGACGACCACTGCCTTGCTAAAGAAGCTGAGGGTAAAGGTGATGGCCAAGCATGTCTCTAGACCTAAACCCTATTGAACTTCTGTGGGGCATCCTCAAACGGAAGGTGGAGGAGCGCATGGTCTTAAACATTCACCAGCTCCGTGATGTCGTGGAAGAGGACTCCAGTGGCAACCTGTGAAGCTCTGGTAAACTCCATGCCCAAGAGGGTTTAGGCAGTGCTGGAAAATAATGGTGGCCACACAAAATATTGACATTTTGGGCCCAATTTGGACATTTTCACTTAGGGGTGTACTGACTTTTGTTGCGGTTTAGACCAGTGTTTTTCAACCCTGCTCCTCAAGGCACACTGGCCTGCATGTTTTAGTTCTCTCCCTGCTCTATCACACCTGATTCAAATGATCAGCTCATTATCCAGGAGCCATGTTGAAAAACACTGGTTTAGACATTAATGGCTGTGTGTTGTGTTATTTTGAGGAGACAGCAAATTTACGCTGTTATACAAGCTGTACACTCACTACTTTACATTGTAGCAAAGTGTCATTTCTTCAGAGTTGTCACATGAAAAGATATAATCAAATATTTAAATGTGAGGGGTGTACTCACTTTTGTAAGATACTGTATACTTGATTTTTTCACCTTTCAAGTACATGTGACTCCGTGTTGCTGCCTGCCTTACACTGTCCCCACGCCACTGGGCCAGTGTGAAAAACCTTCAGAAGAATTTTCTAGACTCTAACTGCCCAGTGTCCCACTGAACCCTGTGAACTCAGCTGGTTCCCAGCTGAACCCAGCTGGAAACTACTACATTTATATTTTCCTGGGACCTATGCACCACAGGCTCTTGTTATGAATAAATAAAAGGAACACTATTTGACTTATTTTGGGGTGTTTTACATCTGCTATACTTGGCAGAAAAGTTACGATAAAGTCTGCTTAGTAACAACAGTATTTATGTATTTTCGGTTAACTTTTTCCTTGAGACCTACAATACCGTTGCGGGAACTGAAATGAGAGGATCTATGTTTTTTTTTCACTATCTTCTAGCCCTGCTAATCTGGCCCCCTTGAGCTTCAACAACAGGGGGTGTGTTAAATGTTGGCCAGAAAATCTCTATTTGAATAGCAACAAACAATCCGTGCTAAAACGGCTCACATTAAGTCAATGGAGATGTCAGTCGTTTGAGCAAAGCCATCCTGAGTTCCTCCCTCGGGGCTGCTGTTGGACTGAGAAGGGATTGAAAGGGGGACAGGGAAGCATAGGCCCAGTGTGTGTAATGGAGAGGAGTGTGGCTGCAGGCCAGGCCTTTGAGTTAGCGGGCCTGGAGAGGAGTCTCGCGCACACTGCCAACTGGGTCTGCCATGCAGAGAATGACACGGGAGTCCTCTGTGTGTGTGTGTTCCGTGTGTGTGCGTCTGTGTGTGATTAAGGGAGTTCTTGTGAAGCATGCTCTAACCAAGCCCTCTTCCCTGATGTAGGTTCACAAAGGGGATGCTGCTCTGGACAGTTCTGAACATTGCCAGCATAATCTCCAGGGTAGTCATGGAGATTGCCTGTTTAATTGCCATAGCAATAGTTGTTACGTCTGTTGAGAGGATCCTCTTTGGCAGACTATGAAGTATAATCCGATATATTTTCACCCCTTTCATGGACAATGAAAATATGATATTGGAACTCACACAGATGGTCACAGAGCATGTAAATCTACACACATACTGTAGACGCATACACACACACACACACACACACTAATTACTGTAAGTGAGTGAGTGTTTAGAGCGGGTGGACAGGTCTGGCTGAGTGGACGGTTTCACGCGTTCATGCACTGCTGCTCCTGCAGCATAATGAGGTGTGACGCATCAGACTAAGTGGCTAATGGGGTGTGAAGTCATTAGAACAGTGCATCTATCCCTCCCTCTCTCTCTGCCTCTATCCCTGTCTCTATCCAACTCTCATTTAACTAACTCTATTCCTCTTTTTCTCCTCCTCCACCTTTTTACTGACATTCTGTCCTCCCTCTTTCATTGCCTTTTTTCACACTCCATTTTCCGGGCTCAAGTGTCTAACATTGGCTTTCCCACACGAAGTCCCCTATTTTCTCCCTTACACTTTTCCTTCTTTCTCTATTGTCTGTCTCAGGGTATGAGTGGTGTGTCAGGTTCCTTTGGGTGGTCTAACATAGAGTACATTTTATAAGGTCTAATAAATAGTACCCCAGCTCTACAGTGGTGTGGAGGATGTATCTACTGAAAGCACTCAGTGACACTCGTTGGTGGTCCATCATGCCAAATATTTTCAGTAGATTCCTACTGTTGTGTGAGTAATGGGTGTCAATGTTCTTGACTCACCATGCACATGAGCAAACCCGCCCCCCCCACACACACACATTTTTACACATGCATACAAACGTCTCTCTTGGGGTATCAGACACACTTGTAAACAGCTTGAAGCATATAGAGCAAATTTCAAAGGATGTGAAAACGTAACTTCTTCTATTGCTTCTTTCTTCTTTCTTTTCATCCTCTGTACTACAGTAGGACCCTCGTCATCACTATAGGTTCTTTGCACCAAAATAAGTTAAAACAAATGGCAACAGGTGACCTAAAAACTGTCAATAATTAAAGTGTCTTGTTATTGTGCAGCTGGGAAGCCCTTCTGCCACTGGAAGGGTTGTGGGCAGGAAGGCTTTGTCAAACCTTGATGACCATCCTAGAAGGGCAACCATTTCACAAACCTTTTGTCATTTTGATGTCATCAAGTAGATATTAGATGCAGTACAGCAGTTCTAGTTCAATGAATATGATATTAGAAATGTACCTCAGTGCCAGTCAGACGTTTGGACACACTTATCAATTGTCTAAACGTTCATTTATGGCCATGGGTCATTGCAACAGCTCTCCAGTTGGTTTGGGAGAGTTAAAGATGTCCTCCAAATGCTCATCTCGTCAAGCCATTCTGGCACTTATTAGGGGTTCACCAGCACAAATAGGAAGGGAGAGCGGAGTCCCTGACCAGCAATCAAGATCGAGCTTGCATGCGCTGAGCCAATATGAACTGCTTAGGCACTGTTGCTATGCCACAACCAAGAGAAAATTCCGGGGGAAAATGTTGCAGTTTGTAATTCAATTTTATACATTTAAAAAATAAATTGCATTTATGCTTTATTAAACTGGCTGCATTGTTTTATGAGCCAAGCATTTTGCTACACGCAACAACATCTGCCATAATGTGTATATACGACTAATAAAGCTTCTGCTTTACTGTGCACTGCATGTCAAGTGGGAGCAAAAAACACTGTCCGTGGATGTGCTTCTGGCATGCTCCACTCTTGATTAACGTTATTAGACAGTATCACAGTGTAACCAAACATTTACCAAAAGTAATTTTTTGTGTGTACGCTGCGATATCCAGATGGTTCAACATCATCAGTTATTTATCGCTGGCGAATCTAAGAAAAGATAACCTTATCTTACAATTGTTAGTGCCCGGCTGTTATTGCCAGTGAGCTAGAGGGGCTAATAGGCTGTATAATTTCTAGGCATGACGAATCTTATACACCCTATGAATTTAACAATCCAAAAACCATCCACTTGAATATAATATAATGACAAGGATGTTGGCTTGTCTATAACATTTCTTTATGCCCAAAGACTAGTTGTTGTAAGTGCAACAGCTAATGGTGATAATAATAAACTAAACTCAGAGAAAGTGAAATCATAGGAATTGTAGGAACTGAAGGGTAGGTGGCTACATAAACAATCAGACAATTTGGAAATGTTGTTTTTGGTAAATGTGGATTACTTCATTTAATGAACAAAAGTCTGTCTACAGAATTAAACAAAAACGATGTCCCGAGCTCTTAGGAGATGTTCTGACCAGAAGATAGCCAATGTTTCTTTAACAGCTGTGTGAGTACAGGATGGGTTGGGTGAAGAGGGATTAACACTCAATGATGGCACACACACACACACACACACACACACACATACACAGGCCCTGTCAGCATCTCGACATAGACCCCTGTTAAAGCTCACAGACAGCTGTGCAACCCCCAGAGCAGGGGGGAATAGTGGGGGGCCTTGGAGACAGGTCAGGAGCCAACTGAACTGAGGGAAAAGAAATAAAGAGATCACTCACAGGTGGTTCAGGTACCATGACATATGACCCAACGGTCAATCTGTCCACAGAGAGGTGGAAAGAGCGTGGTCATAATGTTGGTTCTGGTTACACCTGGCATGTTTACTCGGTTCTAACATGTGTCTGTTGTCCTGATCATGTCTACATTTTGATTGTGCCTACATACTGTATTTTAACAAGTGTACACATTTAAATGATGAGTTGTGGATTGATTGCAAATAAATCTTCTCCTGATGTTCTTCAGAACATATATTTTATGGACATCCTTGAACTGTAAACCAAAAAGGCGTGTACATTTGCCCAAAGTCTCACTCGCTACCCACAGACAGGCCACCAATTAAAGGCTACCTTCAATTTCTCTAGAAGTTAATTCACAGTCTTTATCAGAACTCAAGTGACTAATGGCATTTTGGTTGAATGACACAATTCAAACAAAATTTAGTCATTTAAATTCTGCAGAAGTAAAAAAAAAAATCTCCAGAATCAAGGAAAAAGGTGCTCATGTTCCATTGTCAAATTTTGTTAATGATAACAGAAAGGTAAATATTTAAAGCCTGGCCTTCAGGCTAGATATCTGTAAAAGCACTTTGTGTGTGACAACTGATGATGTAAAAAGGGCTTTATAAATTAAATGTGATTGATTAATTAAATGGTCTTGTACTCATAATCTCCACACAGTATTACTTGATTAGGACAGACCACCTCTCAGAGCCCCTGGTTGCTTCTGAGATTTCAACTTTTTGTGGCGGGGTTCGTAACCACTGTGCTGATACATCTCGTTGCTTGCTTGATTGCCATAAAAACAACAATTAGGCAAATTTAACCATGGCATGTTCACCCAATATGAACTTGCCCATTTTATAGCATTAATACCTGGATTATCTTTAGATGGCTTTTAAAGCGTGTGTGAAATACTGGGCAAAATGCTACACACATGCATTTTCCTGAAAGACCACTGATTGAAAACGTCATATGTATGTATATCGTTGTAGCTTACACTGTTCAGTATGAACAGTCAGTATCATGAAAAAACAACCTTCAAAATAAAATACACTGTTATCCCTGATTGAATCCCAAGCCCTACAGCCCCACAAAAATAAACTGAATCCAGATCAGCTGCACAGTCGGATCAGCAGAATCCAGATGAGCTGAAAAATCTGGTGGACAAGAACAGGGATGACCAGGTGGACCGAGGGCAGTGGAGGTGAGAAAAAGAACAGTAAAAAGACACATTTTGTTCTTGAGACTCTGAAATATGGAAGTTACTTGGGCTCAAATGTTCTTTTTTGTCTTGTGTCTTTCACATGTATTTTGTATGTGACTGACTTACACAAGTGCATTTTACAGAATCTGACAAAAAAGCTGACTAACATAGAAAGTCATAGACATAGAAACCCACACAAAGACATTAAATGGAACGTGATGATGTTGCGTGCTATTCTGAGGGCGAGACAGTTGTCAGAGTCAAATTAAGCAGAGCTTTTTGGTGTCTCATCGGAACCACAGCACGTTAGATTATGTTTGTATACAGGGACGTAACCAGACAACCTGACCGTAAAACGGACGCCTTGAAAAAACAACAACATTGCATTACCATGTGAAGACACAGCAACTCTCGATGAGATAGTGATTGGATTCTCTTGATCGACTGACGACAACCATACGAGTGTAAACGCAGCGTCTGTATGTGAAGCCTGCAGGCTGCCACTGTGGCGCGGTACACGACATACCCCCCGTGTCATTTCATTAACCTTTAGACAGCTATGTGTGCATGTTCAGATCGTCCCAGTGGACCCTAATCAGCAGAGTCCTGCCACACATCTGCTGAAGGTGGCAGCCCTGTGACGTTTAAATGTTTACTTGCAACGTTTGGGTGTTTGTGTGAGTACGTGCGTGGTGTGCATGAGTGTGGGCATCTCTGAGTGTGCAGGAATGAGGTCGGTGGAGAAGAAAGAGAGAGAGACAAGATGTTGTGACAAGTGTGCACGTTTTTTGGGGGGTGGGGAGTTGAGGTAAATTAGAATAGATTAAGAGGTTTTCATTAGAGCAATGGGACAAAGCATGATGATATGTCCACCATCGTGAGACTTTCCGTCTGTGTGCATCACCTCACTTGACTTTATTGGCCTTGGGAACCCTCCCTATCAGTGTATCTCACAGTGAAGTGTGTGTGTGTGTGTGTGTGTGTGTGAGAGGAGTGAGGCTGGGAACACCGTATCCCCCTGGTAGATGCCCATGCTGCCCCAAGGCCCTGATCAAGGTTTACTTTCCCATTCTATCATATAACAGTGAGGTCAGCCAGTGTGATAAGAAAATCTGATCCTGAACCAGTGCATAGTGATAGCCTCCCCCTGGAGCCTCTCTCGTACCCTCCGAGACATGAAGATAGCGCTGACAGGCTGGGAGTTGGAGCACTTGGAGATTGGCGGGTCTTGTTGGAGCTATCGACATTTTAATGCTGCCGACTACTCTTAAGATCTCCCCGCTGACCTCCAGAGGTCCCTGGGTGGTTGCTTTTTTCATATTATAGCATACCCCATAGACATCCCCTCTCACCCACTATGATTAATCCACAATAGCAAGTAGCGGTCGGACATGAGAATATAAACTTGCATTGCCTTTCCACAGTATGCGTATTGATTAGCAGCAGGCAAATCCCTAATCATGTGTCAACGGGCCTTAAATATTCCTCTTAGAAGTACTGTATAGGTCTAAGAAAATCTATATCTTAAAATCCCAAAAAGTTGTGTGTCCTATATTAAAGGGGCTGTCTGCAGAATGTGTTTTCCGACTGGAAGGTTGGTGAATTGCAGCATCAACAGTTTGCATTCAAACCAACTCTCCCCAACACAGCAAGGAAAGTAAGTTTAATAAAATACATTTGTGGATATTTACTTTCTCTGTACGTTTAAGTAAAATATGTTAACAGACAAGGAATATAAAAAAATAAATATTTTCAAACTAACTTGCACTCACGCGACTAGATTTACTTTTGGTCGACTAAATTACAAAACTTTAAAAACTATGTATTTTTATATTTTAAAGGTATGTCAAAGCAATTTAGGTAATGATTCCATTCAGTGTGTGTTTAGTCACTTGAACATACAACATATGGGCAACTTTACTAATTATTAAGTTCAGGTGTTGCAACCACACTCATTGCTCACAGGTACATAAAATCCAGCACATAGCCATGAAATCTCCATAGACAATCATTGGCAGTACAATGAGTCATCCTGAAGAGGTCAGTGATTCTAAACGTGGTATTGTCATAGGATGCCACCTTTGCCACAAGTCAGTTTGTGAAATGTCTTCCCTACTAGATCTGCCCCGGACAACTATAAGTGCTATAATTGTGAAGTGGAAGCATCTAGGATCAACAACAACCAGCCACAGAGTGGTAGACCCCACAAACTCACAGAGTGAGGCTGCCGAGTGCTGAAGCACGTAGCATGTATCATTTGTTGTATCACTCACCACAGAATTCCATACTGCCTATGGAAGCAACATCAGCACAAAAACTGTGCTTAGGGAGCTTCATGAAATGGGTTTCCATGGCCGAGTAGCTGTACACAAGCCTCACATCAACATGCGCATTACTAAGCATCGGCTGGAGTGGTATAAAGCATGCCGCCAATGACCTCTGGAGCAGTAGAAACATACTCTGTTATGTGATGAATCACGCTTCACTATCTGGTAATCGGATGGATCTGGGTGTGGCGGATGCCAGAATGCATAGTGCCTGCTGTAAAGTTTGGTGTAGGAGGGATAATGGTCTGGGTCTATGTTTTAGGGTTTGGGCTAGGCCCATTCCAGTGTTCCAGTGAAGGCTCTTCTTAAAGCTACAGGATACAAAGACATTTTAGACAATTGGGTGCTTCTCACCTTAGTGGCAACAAAGGGGAATGCTTTTCCTGTTCCAGCATGACTGTGCCCCTGTGCACAAAACATGGTCCATAAAGACAAGGTTGATGTGGAGGAACTTGAGTGGCGTGCACAGAGCCCTGATCTCAACCCAGCTGAACACCTTTGGGATTAATTGGAATGGCGAGACCTTCTCGTCCATTTTCTGTTATAGATGAAAGGGGGTGGCACAACTCCATATTAATGCCCATGGTTTTGGAATGGGATGCCCAACAAGCTCATATAGGTGTGATGGTCGTGTGTTCACACACTTTTGGCTGTATAGTGTATGTGTGAAATATGCAACATTTTTGAAAAAAAATTGTCTCCCAAAACGTGGGTTAGCTGAAATTACATCAGCAGAATCCAGAAATTACATTACAATAAGCATAACTTATTGTTAAGTTATTTTTTACATATGAGGTTACATCTGCCATTGTTTGTCAATCGGAAGTGAACAGAGGAGTTAAGATACATCTTTTCTATTTGACATCAGAAGCCTGTTGGACAACATACATTCTGCATTATAGGATGTGTACCCAACATCCTTTTTGACATAAAATGTACCCCACATTTGGAGGGTATTGGATCTCTAAAAAATATTATAATTTAAATTTTATTCCAATGGATGAGAATATCATTATCTGGAATACAACACCATATTTGGCCTTTCTATCTTTGGAAACTAATCAAAACAGTAGATCACTTAAAACTAAAGAAAACATAAAAAGGGAATTCACCTCTGAGCAAGATATTCACCGCATTTAAGTCACGGACAAACCTACACCTCACCCATATTTGAGTATGTCATTTTCATCGCAATCAGCGCCATCTATGACATTTGTAAATGACACATTCTTCTTAATAATCAACACCCTGGATTTCCATGTGTTGACCCAATACCTCTCCCTTCTCTCTCTTGCTCACAACCTCCAAACCCCACTCTACTTTTATGTTCTAGCTACTCCCCAAAAAGCAAAAGAAGTGTGGGAGGTTAAAAGCTACACAAAGTTAAAAGAAACTCATAGCAGGAAACCAATATCAGGTCATCTTTAACAAAGTTACAAAACAGAATTTTCCTTGAGATACTGTAATCTCATACTAGATCTGTACATGAGGTTTTCAGCCTTCTTGTAGAGAGCTGGAATTTGCTAGAAATGTATTGAACCATGTTGCAATATTTGACTTGATATGATATCTAATTCCCCATTCAGACAAACAGCTGTGGTATTCCTATAACCCAACCCCATATGTGTTCAGGAAACCTGACATAAGCATAAACTTTAATTTGCTAAACAAAACAAACAAGCATTTCCAGCTCAGTGCACTGAAGCCCAGTGGGTACACGAATCCTGCACATTTGGCAGTAAATTTTATGTTCTACTTTTTATAAACTTGTTGAGTGACAAAGCATGGCTAAAATGTGGTTGTAAACATCAGACCATTTCACGTTGTCTGTTTTGTGTCCTTGAGTACCTCCAAATTTCAATATATATAAAAAAAAAAAAATTAACAGACCACAGTTTTGAGTGAGGAACAGAAGGGTTAAAATTAAGAGACCACTGCAAATTGAACGCTTCTGTTCCTCACTCAAATCCTTCCTTTTCGACTATTTTGTAAAGGAAAGAGAAAGTTGCAGTGGTCTCTTAATTTTATCCAGAGCTATATATATATTAATGTATTTATGAATAAAATACTTTTATATAATTTTATATAAATAGTTAGGGCACTGACACAACATTCATAATATGGCTCTGTACGCCACCACAATGAACTGAAATGAAACAATCGAGATGCAATTGAAGTGCAGACTTTCAGCTTTAATTCAAGGTGTTGAACAAAAATACGGTATGGAATGTTTAGGAATTGCAACCATTTTCCTACACAGTTCCCTTATTTCAGGAGCTCGAATGTAATTGGAAAGATCCATCCATCCATCTTCTTCCGCTTATCCAGGGCCGGGTCGCGGGGGCAGCAGTCTAAGCAGGGATGCCCAGACTTCCCTCTCCCCAGACACTTCCTCTAGCTCTTCCGGGGGGACACCGAGGCGTTCCCAGGCCAGCCAGGAGACATAGTCCCTCCAGCGTGTCCTAGGTCTTCCCCGGGGTCTCCTCCCGGTGGGACGGGACCGGAACACCTTCTCAGGAAGGCGTTCCGGAGGCATCCGAAAAAGATGCCCAAGCCACCTCAGCTGACCCCTCTCGATGTGGAGGAGCAGCGGCTCTACTCTGAGCTCCACCCTATCTCTAAGGGATCGCCCGGCCACCCTGCGGAGAAAGCTCATTTCGGCCGCCTGTATCCGGGATCTTGTCCTTTCGGTCATGACCCAAAGCTCATGACCATAGGTGAGAGTAGGAACGTAGATTGACTGGTAAATCAAGAGCTTCGCCTTGCGGCTCAGCTCTTTCTTCACCACGACAGACCGATACATCGACTGCAGAAGCTGCACCGATCCGTCTGTCAATCTCCCGTTCCATCCTTCCCTCACTCGTGAACAAGACCCTTAGATACTTAAACTCCTCCACTTGAGGCAGGCACTCTCCACCAACCTGAAGTGGGCAAGCCATCCGACTGAGGACCATGACCTTGGATTTGGAGGTACTGATTTTCATCCCCACCGCTTCACACTCGGCTGCAAACCGTCCCAGTGCATGCTGAAGGTCCTGGTTAGAAGGGGCCAACACGACAACATCATCAGCTAAGAGCAGAGACGAAATTGTGTGGTCCCCAAACCTGACACCCTCCGGCCCCTGGCTGCGCCTAGAAATTCTGTCCATAAAAATTACAAACAGAACCGGTGACAAAGGGCAGCCCTGCCGGAGTCCAACATGCACTGGGAACAAGTCTGACTTACTGCCGGCAATGCGGACCAAGCTCCTGCTTCGGTTGTACAGGGACCTGACAGCCCTTAGCAAAGGACCCAGGACCCCATATTCCCCAAGCACCCTCCACAAGATGCCGCGAGGGATACAGTCGAATGCCTTCTCCAAATCCACAAAACACATGTGGATTGGTTGGGCAAACTCCCATGAACCCTCCAACACCCTGTAGAGGGTATAGAGCTGGTCCAGTGTTCCACGGCCTGGACGAAAACCACACTGTTCCTCCTGAATCCGAGGTTCTACTATCGGCCGTATTCTCCTCTCCAGAACCCTGGGATAGACTTTCCCGGGGAGGCTGAGAAGTGTGATCCCCCTATAGTTGGAACACACCCTCCGGTCCTCCTTCTTAAAAAGAGGGACCACCACCCCAGTCTGCCATCCCAGGGGCACTGTCCCCGACCGCCACGCGATGTTGCACAGGCGTGTCAACCAAGACAGCCCCACAACATCCAGAGACTTGAGGTACTCAGGGCGGATCTCATCCACCCCCGGTGCCTTGCCACCGAGGAGTTTCTTGACCACCTCTGTGACTTCAGCCCGGGTGATGGACGAGTCCACCTCTGAGTCCTCATCCTCTGCTTCCTCAATGGAAGACGTGACAGCAGGATTGAGGAGATCCTCGAAGTACTCCTTCCACCGCCCGACGACATCCTCAGTTGAGGTCAACAGCTGCCCACCTCTACTGTAAACAGCGTTGGTAGGGCACTGTTTCCCTCTCCTGAGGCGCCGGATGGTTTGCCAGAATCTCTTCGAGGCCAGCCGATAGTCCTTCTCCATGGCCTCACCGAACTCCTCCCATTGGAAAGATCAATCCAATTTTTATTTTTAACACTTAGTCAAGAATCCTTTCGGCAATGACTACTTGAAGTCTGGAACGCATATACATCACCAAACCCTGGGTTCCCTCCTTTGTGATGCTTTGCAGGCCTTTACTGCAGCTGTCTTCAGTTGTTGTTTATCTCTAAGTTTTGTCTTCAGAAAGTAAAATGCATGCTCGTTTGGGTTGAGATCAGGTGATTGACTCGGCCATTGCTTAACATTCTACTTCTTTGCCTTCAAAAACTCCTGGGTTGCTTTCGTCATATGCTTTGGGTCATTGTCTATCTGTAAAGTGAAGCGCCATTTAATCAAATTTGGCTGAATCTGAACAGACAATATATCTCTATACACTTCAGAATTCATCCAGTTGGTTCTATCTTCTGTCACATCATCAATAAACACTAGTGACTCAGTGCCATTGGAAGACATGCATGACCAAGCCATATATATATATATATATATGTATATTAAGATCATTGCACAGTACCGTACATACATGTATGTGAAAATGTATCTGGATCTTTGGACCCTTAATCCTCTCCAGGGATAGTGTCCCATTGGTTAGTAGTCATACTGATATAGAGCTTTCATTTCTGGATTGTCATGCAAGCACTGAGTCACACTACGGGAAGGATGTCAGAGATTGACGTGTTTCTCCCTAACCACTGACTCAACCTAACCTCTAACCCTTCTGGCCAGAGCACTTGACATCTCATGGATGGCGAAATGATTAAGGACAATGTATAATAAATTACAATGACAGACAGTGCTACTTCATCTATGCTGCAATTATTTCCGTCTACTTTGCTGTTAATTCTTTGAAACGGTTTGCTGTGTTTGTTCTCTTGAAAACATAAATATTGACATGCAGAACAGGGACAATATCCTATTGATTATGTATGCATCAAAAAGAGAGTGAAAAAAAAAGGAGTACAATTTTAATGGAATTCTTCATCACTTCAAGTGGATTCCAAGTATTTCCCACAGCTTCTAACAGCATCCGGGAAAATGGAATACACATTTAATTTGCAGTCGGTACAAGAGTGATCCATGTGTAATTAGATCAATATTCACATTTGACTATTTAGCTTTTAATATGAAAAGATTAGAGGTGCCCCCAGAAGGATTAGGCGTTCTTTTAAGGACCGGTGGCGTGCGGCCACTATCCCTGAAAGGATTAAAGGAACTAATCAAGCACATTTTGCATCTTGAGCTAATTGGGTGTACATACTTAGAGAGGGAAGGATCCCTCGCAAGGTTCAAGGGTTTTCTCTCCAGTCAGATGTACCCCTCGCTACTAGCACTCTGACAGAACTTAAGGGGAGCTATTTGCATATTATGGTTGTAATTTCCGAGAGAGATGCTTTCTATTAGAATGGCAAATGGAATCCAGTGGAGAGAAAGAGCGAATTGGATAGAGAAAATACAAGTAAGGGTAGAAGAATGACTAAGAGAAAAGTGAAGAGGACACAGTGTTTTAGAGACTACAGGAGAAACAGAAATAAAGTAAACTCAAGGTAAGTTGAAGAGAGGTGAGCAGTGTAGAAAATGAGACCACTGGAATATGCGATCAGTAGAGAACCCTGTTGGGAGTGTCTGGTCATCTGTAAACCGACACTGCTGTGGGCCAGGTGTGTGACCATATGTATAACACAGCTGTGTTGCACCCAGTGACGAGGATACTGGACTGTGGCCATGCCAAGGCCAGGCCAGCTACATAAGAACAACACCGCGCTGGGGCCAAAAAAGCAGAAAAGTTAACGATGCACATACATAAAATATCGACCTGTTAGATTTTGTCCAGAAATGTCTGCAATGTTTCTATCCTGCACTGGAATGTTCATCTCGGACACATAGCAGCTGCTACATGGGGTGTTTGGAAACTTGTCTTGGTGCCTGTTTGTTGTTCTGTCTGCCTGTCGCCTTCCCTCTCTTCAGTCATACATCTCACACCTCTAACTAACACACAGTAGTAAGGATAGTGAATGACCCACTCCAGTATTAACCATTAGACCAATGGTTCCCCATTCTATTACATGCCATTCCAATGACGTTCATGGTCATAACAGCTTCAGTGAAATTCACCTGCCATGACAGTCTAATGGCAGCACATATGTCAGGAGGGGGAAGCTCCATGCTCCACGATCCGTGGGAGTGCAGGGATGGGGTCAATTTCTCAACCTCTAATGGATCTCTTTGGGTCACGTGAATGGGTAGTATTCTGGAACACTCGTTACCACAGATAGACCCAGGAAATGATTATCAGGAGGTCAATTTATGCAAGGGTGGGTTGGGATGACAGAGTGAGGGGTCAAAGCCTTCGTCTATATCTCTAGGCATTAAAGATTGACATGCAGTGATCGGAAAAAGGCCCACAAAGTCTGTCATCGACACACACACATGCTCACACGCACACACTCACAGACACACACTTCCACATTTAAATATCTGACAGACGATGAAAGTGCAGCCATTAAAATGTCCGCCGTGCGTTTCAAGAATGAAATGGGGGAGATAAAAGAATTCCCTGGGGTAATCAATGGGCCTATGAATTAGCCCCAGGTTTAAGATGGGCAGAGGGGGGAGGGGAGAAGAGAGCAAGAGGGGGGTAATGTTTAACGTTTTTCATCGTTCACACTGAAAACATCCGCTTAAAGAGGAAGCCAGAGTAGATGGTTTATATCCTCCATCTTATGCTTCAGCTGCCCTTAAGAGTGTTTAAAAAACATGTAAACTGTGTTTTAGAGAAGCAAGAAGACATTTTGTTTATGTGGTCTAGTCAACCACATAAACAAATGTGGTTGACTAGACCAGAAAAGCACCTCCACCCACGTCTGTGTATTTCTCAGCTCAGAGGTTAAACCACTGGTGGGCCACCCATCTGGATGGTAAGGGTGATGCTGCACCTGAGACAATCATTTTTCTATTTTGGTTTTTATATTATTAATTAACTTGAAAATTCTCAAAAGTGAGGTATGTGCATTTCCATTTTACTGTTTAAAATAATATATTGTTTAAAACAAGCTTTTCAATGACCTACTACATTTTCAGCAGCACCTTTGAGCAGTTGGCTGGACACATAGAGCTTGGATTGCTTAACAATTGCTTGCTTATGGGGGAGGACTGCAGCAACGAGATGCAGGGTATTTCATCACATTATTGTTACAGCACAGTGTAAGTGGACCACTTTCAGACGTTAAAAAGAACCTCCGGGTCCCTATGTATTCCTTAACATCGTTTTTCTAAATGATATGTTGCCTAGATGGCACCAAAGAGCAAGCAATATAGTCTGTCACATTCATCGTGGCGATGCCACACAGCTAGGAAAACAGAAATCGGACAGTAAATATCACACTGGCTTCAAACAAACTGCAGCATCAAATGACATAGGACAGAGGAAAGTTATACTCATAACTTGGAAAAACATACATGTTACTGAAATAGAAGGGAAAGCATGGCTATGTGGCTGCACTCCTTGGGGATACTTTGCAAATCTAAACTTTTAGCAAAGGTAAGCTAATTATTACCAAAGTGGTTAGCCAAAGCTAACACTGGATGCAGCAGATTGAGGAAGAGTCAAATTGAGGAAGAGGAATCAAATGAAA
Source organism: Esox lucius (assembly GCF_011004845.1). NCBI lineage: Eukaryota > Metazoa > Chordata > Actinopteri > Esociformes > Esocidae > Esox > Esox lucius. Next base: position 19,642,816 of record NC_047570.1, on the reverse strand, counting down.
CTATTATTAGAAATAATATTATAGTATATGTTTTATTAATTTGAGCAATAATTGATTGCTTGAACGGACAACAATATATTATGTCTCTCAGTCCAAAAATTCTGTCACCATTTAACACCAACCCTACTACAGAGCCAATCAAGAGGCTCCAGTGAGTTGAGCTACAAGGTGTTCGATCCTATTCTCACAATAGGTTTGTCACACAAACAAAGCTAAGCTACTCAGACGGGAGATGCTAGTCACTCAGGGAGAAAAAGGGGAACAAAGAAAGGGGAGCATGAGACAAAACCTAATACTGAAACAGACAGTGACTGAAATGATCCTCTACATTGAAGTATAAATGCAACGCACGAAAGGGGCCTCCTGTACAGCATTGTCAGTTGTAGGTCAAAGATGCTGGTACAAAGCTAGGTTTGACCTGCCATTCTAGGGACATAAAGCTCTCACTTGAGATTCAGAGTGCCGGCCTGATGCTATCACCCAGATTCATTATCTCAATGTCAAGGTCAGGCTAACAGAAGAGGAAGCTATCTACCTCACCTGATTTTAGCAGGCTCGAATACCTCTAAATGACCCTTTCACAATACAACCTAATTTAAAGGACTTGACCACAGAAGTGTCAGTCACTGACTGTGTTTCTTGTTCTAAATGTGTTAGCATTTTAGCATTGGTGGGGTGTTTGATATCAATCAAACAGTAATTCTGGGAAAACACTCAGGGCACTATATCTGATTACTATCCAGGGCTGTTGGAAGAGTGTTAATCTCATGTAACATTCAATTATGTAAAAGCAAACAAAGAATAGTACAGTGATTCTATTTCAAGACTTCTTATATGGAACCAAACAGGTTTTCCAAGAACTGCTGATGTAAATAAGGTCTGATGAGTCCCCTATGACTAATCAGACCTTTCAGCGTTAATCAGTCAAGTTTATGAAAAAAGCATATTTTTTTTTACATCTGCAGCTGTCACAATGTGCTTATAGAGATACCTAGCCTAGCAACTCCAAAAACAAGCAACAACAAGAAATGTATGAACAGTGGCTAGGAAAAGCTCCCTAGTAGGGTTTATACCTAAGAAGAAACCTAAAGGTGAGTCCTCGTCTGGCTGTGCATGGTGAGATTATAAGAGTACATGACCTTTTTGAGCCACATCAATGTTTTACTATGTTCAGATGACCAGCGGGTCAATGAAAACAGGTTGGCTGAACCCAGATCAGCCGCAAAACCGTGTGGACAAGGACGACCAGGAGGACTGTGGGCAGTGACGGTGACTTTGGGCAGCGTCAGCTCGATGCTGTCAGGACAGGTAGTCCTAACTAAGAAATGGTCCAAGGTCTCTGCACTTAGTGTAAAGGGATACAGACACACACAAAATCCAGTACTGTGCAAAAGTCTTAGGCACCTGAAAGTTAAACAAATATATTTCATTTGGAGAGAAAGTGATTATTTGTAAGATATGTATATATCTTACCTCAAAGCTAATTTGAATAAAAAATTACTATTCAGCATGACAAAAGACTTGAAAAGAAAAGCTTTGAATGAGGAAAAGAAGGGTTAAATTCTGGCTTTCCTGGCAGAGGGATACAATGAGCGTCAGGTTGCTTCCATCCTGAAAATTTTAAACACGGCGGTTCATGAGAACAAAGTCAAGCAACAGACACTGGGGACAACAAAGCTACAGACTGGCAGAGGGCGAAAACGACTGTCCACTGACCGAGATGACCGTCAACTCATTCGAATGTCACTCAAAAACCAAAGGATGACATCAAGTGACCTACAAAAAGAATGACAAACAGCAGTTGGGATGAATTGCACAGCAAGGATGGTTTGAAACAGGCTCCTAGGGGCAGGGCTGAAGTCATGCAAACCTAGAAAAAAGCCCTTCATCAATGAGAAGCAAAGAAGAGCCAGACTGAAGATTGCAAAAGGCCACAAGGATTGGACCGTAGAGGAATGGAGTAAGGTCATCTTCTCTGACAAGTCAAACTTTCAGCTTTGCCCAACAACCTAATGGTTATACCTGGAGAGGCCTACAAGCCACAGTGTCTCACACCCACTGTGAAATTTGGTGGAGGATCAGTGATGATCTGGGGACGCTTCTGCAAGGCTGGAATCAAGCAGATTTTACGTTGTGAAGGAGGCATTAATTAAGCCAATCACAAGGTTATCCTAGAAGAACACCTGCTTCCTTCTGCTCTGACAATGTTTCCCAACTCTGAGAATTGTTTTTTCCAGTAGGATACTGCCCCATTGAACACAGCCAAGTCAATCAAGGTGTGGATAGAGGACCACCAGATCAAGACCCTGTCATGGCCAGCCAAATCCCCAGATCTGAAGCCCATTGAAAACATCTGGAATTTGATAAAGCCATGAAAACAAAGCCGAGCTACTTATATTAGGAGTGGCATAAAGTCACCCAACAGCAATGTGACAGACTGGTGGAGAGCATGCCAGGAAGCATGAACGCTGTGATAAAAAATCAGGGTTATTCCACTAAATATAGATTTTTGACCTTTTCCTAAGTTAATATATTAGTATTTTGTTTTCTGTGCGTAACTTGAAGTCTGAAATTTTTTTTTTTTTAAATACTCTAAATGACAATATTATTTGGGGGGAATTTGGAAGTAATGTTGTCAGTAATTCATAGAATAAAACAAAACTATACATTTTACTTAAACACATACCTATAAATAGTAAAACCAGAGAAACTGATAATTTTGCAGCGGCCTCTTAATTTTTTCCAGAGCTGTTCATAAAGACTGGAGCGCAAAAAAAAGGAGACCACGGCAGCCTTTTCTTTTCATTCCAAAAGAAGTTGAAAAGGAAGGTTTTGAGTGAGGAACAGGAGCAATCAATTTGCAGTGGTCTCTTAATTTTAACCCTTCGGTTGCTCACTCAAATCATTTCAACTTTTTTGGGAAGGAAAGAAAAAGGTGCATTGGTCTCATAATGTTTTCCGGAGCTGTTTATATATATATATATATATATATATATATATATATATATATATATATATATATATATATATAGTGGGGAGAACAAGTATTTGATACACTGCAGATTTTGCAGGTTTTCCTACTTACAAAGCATGTAGAGGTCTGTAATTTTTTAGGTACACTTCAACTGTGGGTGACAGAATCGAAAACAAAAATCCAGAAAATCCCATTGTATGATTTTTAAATAAAACATTTGCATTTTATTGCATGACATAAGTATTTGATCACCTACCAACCAATAAGAATTCTGGCTCTCACAGTCCTGTTAGTTTTTCTTTAAAAAAAAACCTGCACAAGGCTGGGATGGGTTAAAGGACAATAGGCAAGCAGCTTGGTGAGAAGGCAACAACTGTTGGCGCAATTATTAGAAAATGGAAGAAGTTCAAGATGACGGTCAATCTCCCTCGGTCTGGGGCTCCATGCAAGATCTCACCTCGTGGGGCATCAATGATCATGAGGAAGGTGAGGGATCAGCCCAGAACTACACGCCAGGACCTGGTCAATGACCTGAAGAGAGCTGGGACCACAGTCTCAAAGAAAACCATTAGTAACACACTATCCCGTCATGGATTAGAATCCTGCAGCGCACGCAAGGTCCCCCTGCTCAAGCCAGCGCATGTCCAGGTCCATCTGAAGTTTGCCAATGACCATCTGGATGATCCAGAGGAGGAATGGGAGAAGGTCATGTGATCTGATGAGACAAAAATAGAGCTTTTTGGTCAAAACTCCACTCGCAGTGTTTGGAGGAAGAAGAAGGATGATTACAACCCCAAGAACACCATCCCAACCGTGAAGCATGGAGGATGCTTTTCTGCAACGGGGACAGGACGACTGCACCGTATTGAGGGGAGGATGGATGGGGACATGTATCATGAGATCTAGGCCAACAACCTCCTTCCCTCAGTAAGAGCATTGAAGATGGGTCGTGGCTGGATCTTCCAGCATGACAACGACCCGAAACACACAGCCAGGGCAACTAAGGAGTGGCTCCGTAAGAAGCATCTCAAGGTCCTGGAGTGGCCTAGGCAGTCTCCAGACCTGAACACAATAGAAAATCTTTGGAGGGAGCTGAAAGTCCATATTGCCCAGCGACAGCCCCGAAACCTAATGGATCTGAAGATGGTCTGTATTGAGGAGTGGGCCAAAAGCCCTACTGCAGTGTGTGCAAACCTGGTCAAGAACTACAGGAAACGTATGATCTCTGTAATTGCAAAGGTTTCTGTACCAAATATTAAGTTCTGCTTTTCTGACTTCTACATGCTTTGTAAGTGGGAAAACCTGCAGAATCGGCAGTGTATCAAATACTTGTTCTCCCCACTGTATATATATATATATATATATATATATATATATATATAAATAAATAAATATTAATGTATTTATGAATAAAATACTTTTATATGCCTTACATATTTGCACAGTAGTGTACATCTGCCATTACTAATACACTGTATGTTTAAGTTTTTTTCAGCCACTATGGCTGCCATTTGCACAAAACAACTACACACCATACATTTATTAAGTGCTAATTCGTAAGCACTTCCTCAGCCTGTTCTTACTGTGTAAAGTATGTGTGGGTGTTTATCACTTGGGGAAACCAAAACGTTTTAACAAATGTAGCAAAGCAGTTTTTGCATTTGTTAATTTCATAGATTATGAATGACCATACATTGTTCTGGAGGATTCTATCTTTACAGAAGTCCCCTGGTAGATGTTAATATCTTATATGATGAGACATGGTATGAAGAGTGGAAAACCTTTTTGGAATGGAGGAACTATGAGTACTGTATGAGATTTGAAGGAGTGGAAGTCCCTGCTGCATAACTTATAATTGAGAATTCACTTGTGATGGCAGTTGGGGCGGGGAGTGAAAGATTGGGGGTGGACCGGGTGGTGTGCATCATACTTTAAATATTTACGATATAGTAAGGATAGTTTCCCTTACAGTCTCATTGCATGTATTATCTGTACACATCCTCTTAAACTTAGACATGCTTCCAGCAGATAACACTGGCTGCAATGTTCCATTCAAACTAGGCCTGATATCACACCCACGACAGGATGAGTACATACATTGTCATCAGTTACAGCAGACCCTTTATGGCCAGTCAATATGGGTAGATATGCTTAAATTAAATTTGTATTCAAAATGGCTGCCTCAAAGTAGGAAGCAAAGAAAATGGCTTAAATGTTTACTCTTTAGATACAGTTATTGGGTGTTCATGCTGACAACCTGCTGAAAGGGAAATATAGTTTGGTAATTCAGAAAAACTTGGTTTAAATATGCGGCACTGTACTTACCATTAAAAGGCAAGTTAGAGCAGAAAGGTGCATGAGCTGAATTGAATTCTGTTTGAAAGATATGGCTTATTTTTCTACCCATAACAGTTCTCTAAATCTCCTAAGAGACTCAAGATTTAATTTACCAAAGTGAATGAAAATGAATGCTATTCCACACAGTAATTGCCAGAGATTCATGATAGCCAACGTGCAGAAAATATAGGTCACTTCTAAGCAACAGCTACATGCACCATAGATTACACTTTATATATTTGCTGGGAAAATAAGCTTTTTAAAAGGCCAATAAACATGTTAGTGATGCTTCGTTGAAGGTACTTATGCCACAGAGGGAGGTCTTACTATCTATCAGAATTAAGCTCACTAGCGTGGAGGGAAACAGTAACTACACTGTGCTCCCACAGGGAAACACACGCACACACATCTAACATACACACACACATCTAACATTCACACATCCCACACACGCAAATACACACCTGCTATGCCTTTACCCTTCTTCAATTGCGTTCAAGTGCCATCAATATAGTGCATTTTCACATGCTTGGCCTGTCCAAAATATGCATATCATACCCTCCCTTGTATTTCCCAGGTCCTGTACTGTCATGCCTGAGACTTTGAGGGTAACACCAGTGGGTGTCACTAAGCTCCTGACCCACATACAGTAGGACATATATTTACCAACAATAGACAGTTACACCCCAGACACCCCACCACTGCCACACACACTCAACGTGCCTCAGGGTGTGTGTCGACCAAAGTAATTAATCTGTGGTGCTCGTAGTCTGCTAAGTGTATTACAACAGATAGTTAGTATACATGGGATTTACCATATCGATATCAAAACCTACTGGCATTTTGGAATACAGAACGTGATCATACCCTCAAAATTAGTGCGGCCCGAAGTGGGACAAATCATCTAAATAACAGTGGCCAACATACCCATGCTTCTGTATTCCCCCCCTACGTCCCTCAGCAGTAGCCCAGGAAAGAGCCTGTCATGGGGTGGGGCCAGAGCCAGTAGATCCAAGGGTCTGTCTAAACCACAGTACATGCAGGGTTACATCCAGAGCTCCTCTCTGGGGTGGGCTTTACTAAGGCTGGGCGGCGGAGGAGTCAGGGGATGTGTGTGTGTGTGTGTGCGTGTGTGTGGGGTGGTAGAGGTGAGGGGGTTAGGAGAGAGGCACTGTGCTCTACAAGGCCCTCTGTCCCAGGTTAGGCTGGGAGCCTCAGCCCCTCTGCTGATAAGACTGTAATAGTCCTCCTTAGAGGACCCAGGGCTCGGCTCCCCTTATTAGTCATTTATCACACCTGGCAGCCTCACTGAACCATAATTACTCTTCCCTTATCCCCTCGCACTGTCATGTCCAGAAGAGAGGGAGGGAGGAAGGGAGGGAGGGAGAAGGTGTGGGCAGAGAAGAGGGAGAGAGGAATGGGAGAAAGTGGAAGCCTGGACTGAGAGCGGGACAGAGGAGGTAGAGGAGGGAGAGATTTAACAAAAGGAGAAAGACGATAACTACACATATAAGGAGGAAGAGGAAGAGCAAACAGGGCCCACCTGTATGAAAACACGGAGGGGATGAAAGGTGAAAGTTCATGTTGCTGTACAATCTTGTGCCAGACAATCAGAGGGAAATCTGATAGTTTTCTGATATTCAGTAGAAGAACGTGAGAGAGAGTGAGAGTGAGAGAGAGAGAGAGAGAGAGAGAGAGAGGGAGAGAGAGAGAGAGAAATGAGATGGGGATGGAAGAAACTGAAAGGCTTAGCCACTTGCCTAATTTGTCTCAAATGTAACTCAATGTAACAGCATGTTAGGATTTAAAGGAATGGAATCTACACACTGCCATTTGTGCCTCAAGTAGGAAATCAGTGCAAATATTCTGGCCAAAGCCATCCTGAAAGATCATTTTGAAGATAGGGGAAGGTCTATCTTTACCAGTACTGTCATTTTAATACTGACCACTAAGTATTCAATACAATAGATGGTAAGGGAAGAAAAATATAAAAGCAGTACTAAATCGCTCCATAATTGCGTATATTATTTGTTACTGTATTATTATCCATACATTTATTCTACTGGCCTCACTCAACACCCACTAAAATGACTGAACTCAACACCCACTAAAATGAGTGAACTCAACATCCGCTAAAATGACTGAACTCAACACCCACTAAAATGACTGAACTCCAAACCCACTAAAATGACTGAACTCAACACCCACTAAAATGACTGAACTCCAAACCCACTAAAATGACTGAAATCAACACCCACTAAAATGACTGAACTCCAAACCCACTAAAATGACTGAACTCCAAACCCACTAAAATGACTGAACTCAACACCCACTAAAATGACTGAACTCAACACCCACTAAAATGACTGAACTCAACACCCACTAAAATGACTGAACTCAACACCCACTAAAATGACTGAACTCCACACCCTCTACTCTGTTCTAACTCCATACCCTCTACTCTGGCCTAACTCCACACCTTCTACTCTGGCCTAACTCAACACCCACTACTCTAGCCTTACTCCACACCCTCTACTCTGGCCAAACACCACACCCTCTAATCTGATCTAATTGCCACATTTGACTGATGTTGTATTACATTTCAGTGCTGGTTGTTATGATTGTTTTATACAATGTCTTCAGGGCATTCTGGGGCATTTTTATAAACGATTTTATTATTACTGCTAAGTGGAGGTCTGTTACTACAGTGCCCTGCTCAGCCTGGCAAGCACACCGATGTGGGAGACATGGTTTTAATTTCATGTCCAGGTTAAGTGTACTTAATTACAGACATCACTAACCCCTATCAGTCAAAACCAAGTCTGACAGACAGATGATTGACATGGTACATGGACAGGGCGTTCACCTCATGACAACTCAGCTATCCCAGCTTAGAGGGGAAGCTGTTCTGTCATTGTAAACCTCAAAAAAGGGAAGAGTTTTCACTAGTCAGAGCGTGAACTGGTCTCCCAGATGTTGCTGAAAGAAGAGCTTCAGTAAGTATGTTGGATTTATAAGCAGCTTCACTGACTACTTATTAGGCTAGCAGCTTGGTTTTTAGTGGATGTGGATGTGAGCTTCAACTGGATCCCAGTGTAGTGAGTTAGGAGGACATAGAATGGTTGAACAGGATGGTGGACTACTACATTCTGAATTGCCAGATTGGGGATGACAAGTGCATCCACTTCCTGGATAAGTACTCTAGGAATGTGGTAGAACTGGCAGGAGTATGTTGCCACATTCATTATAGCGTATGGTCAAAACAAGACACAGTGGAGTTGTAAAAGCATAAAGGGGAGGTCTTCATGCAAAGAGGCCTTCCCTCTGAGGAAGAGCAGCTATGTCTAGTCGAGGATGAACTTGAGCATGGACCGACATCTGAGCAGAGATTGTGTTGTGGTGTGTATGAAGCATCGGTTATCTTTTGTTCTGACAGCGCCAGCACATACTGGTATCATCCTGACAGAATAGGTCAGGAGGGCCAGCTCTGCTCCTACCCCGCCCCCTCCTTTCCTGGGCCTCTGTAGGATCCATGCCTGTCCTGGAGCTGCTGGGGGGTGGGGTGGGGGGGCTGTGTTCTGTGTTGTTCCCTCACAGATGGGGACAATACCAGGTCCCAGTGAATCAGCTCCAGATGTGTAAAGAGAGGGAGGAGGGATGAGAGGGGAGAGGGAGGAGGGATGAGAGGGGAGAGGGAGGAGGGTGGGAGGGGGGTTCTGCGTGAAGAAATGGGGGCGCATTAATTTTGCTGTCATTAACAAACTCGACAGATGTGTAAGCCCCACAGGAAAGAACAGCTGGCTTTCTAAAAGTGTCTGAAACATTGCTCCCTCTCTCTTCCCCTCCTATCTCTCTTCCCCTCAACTGGCACGTTAGGTGGGTGTGGAGGAGAGGAGGCTCTTGGCTCTTTAAAGGCTGTATTGCTGCGTTCTTCCATTTTAACAGGGGTTTTATGGAGCAGCTTCCTTAATAGCCACTCACTTATAAAACAAACCTGTAATGACATGCAAATGAGTCACATGGAAACACTGTAAAGAGGATGTGATGTATTGGCCGTCTGTACACTGGGCCTAGAAGTACCTGCAGTACACGCTCTCTCTCTCTTACCAACGGTTGCTTTCTCAAACACACAAAGGTGCATGCGCACACGCACACAAAATGTTGATGCTAAATCTGAAACCAAGCTTGGAAACTGAGAGCACCGTTAAAACCAGAGTCTGAGAGAACAATTATCCCGCCCACGCTCACACACCAGCCTGTGAGTCTCCCTACACACACACCCGCCTGTGAGTCTCCCTACACACACACCCGCCTGTGAGTCTCCCTACACACACACACCAGCCTATGAGTCTCCCTACACACACCCCAGCCTGTGAGTCTCCCTACACACACACACCAGCCAGTGAGTCTCCCTACACACACACCAGCCTGTGAGTCTCCCTACACACACACACCAGCCTGTGAGTCTCCCTACACACAAACACACCAGCCTGTGAGTCTCCTTACACATACACACCAGCCTGTGAGTCTCCCTACCCACACACACCAGCCTGTGAGTCTCCCTACCCACGCACACCAGCCTGTGAGTCTCGCTACACACACACACCAGCCTGTGAGTCTCCCTACACACAAACACACCAGTCTGTGAGTCTCCCTACACACACACCAGCCTGAGTCTCTCTGCACATACACACACACCAGCCTGTGAGTCTTCCTACACACACACACACACTAGCCTGAATCTCCCTGCACACACACCTACACACCAGCTTGTGAATCTCCCTACACACATACCAGCCTGAGTCTCCCTGCGCAAACACACACACCAGCTTCGAGTCTCCCTACACACACACCAGCCTGAGTCTCGCTACACACCAGCCTGAGTGTCCTTACACACACACGAGTCTGAGTGTCCCTACACATTCACCTGCCTGAGCATCTTTTCCAAGACAAAACATCTCAGTTTTACTAACAATAGATATGTCATTAAGTTCTGCCAGGTACTGCCAGTAGTCTTCCCCTCAACAAAATACACATAATCACATACACACACAAAAAGGACACACACTCTCTCTTCAGTTGGGCTCTGCACTCCTCACATTCTCAATCTCTTTCTTTTATTCTAGTTCTCTCTCTTTCACTCTTCATTTCTTTCTCTCTTTCTAAGTCCCTCGCTCTACTCATTGTCTCTAATTCTTTCCTCCAATATTGCTCTCTCCCTGACTGTTCCTCCCCTTCATGCTGCTCAACAGATAAACCCATGAATGCTGTGAGAGGAAATTGAAAACCCAAGCAAACAAAGGCATTAATGACAATAACAAAAACACGGGCTTGTAATGCCATGTTTTCCAAAATAACAGCCTTTTCTCTTAGTGTCTTAGGAAGAAACAATGAATGGCCTATGAGAAGTGTGGTCTGTTTGTATTGTCATAAACCACCCTCTATGATTAGCCATGTAAGTGGTTGTACTGGGAAAAGCATGAGTCAACACGTGTTAAATGGATACCCAGATTAAAAGGATTCCATTTGTATTTCTCTGACTGCAGAATGCCAGAAGCTAGATGTATCAAAGTATCAATACGTTAATCTAATTCAGGATGAATAAATACAAAGGTGCCCTTAATAGCACTGAATGTCTATTTTCTACCATGCAAACATATAGAATTGTATTAAGATGGTCATACAATTGATCACATAGTCCCCCCATTTTAAGGTGCCATTAGTATTTGGACAGATTTACCTGATGTGGTGTACAGTTTTTCATGTTTAGTTATATCCAATGATTGCATTAGGTTAGTGACCCATAAACATGACCAGATGCAGGGTCTCTTACCTGTTGATGCTCTGCCAGACTATCTTCAGTTTCTACATGTCTCTGTGCCTTTTTATCTTTGTCCTGGTATGTGAAAGGCACACTCAGATGGAATTAGATTGGTTGACTGACTCATTGTTGGTATGGTGGTCTGTTTGCGTTAATTGTCCTGAAGCCAGATGAAGCACTTTCTAAAGAGTTTATAGGCATTTGGTTGTATCTAAAAACACAAGCTTGACTCTGTACACTTCTGAACACAAATGTCATCCCGCTTCAAATCCCCCCAAAAATATCAATGTCCGTACTTTTGGAGTTTGCAGTGCATCAAAATCTAACAGCGACATTTGCCGTTGCTGCTTTATTCAGCTGTTTTTTTGCATGACATTTTAATATTGTCCTTTTCCTGGTAAGAAAAAGTGACTGTGAAATGCTACCTTTCTTTCCTTTAAGCTGTAATACAGTGGATTGATGACAATGACATAAATATTTATTAGGGTTGACATCCATGCATCATACTTTTAGCTCAACAGAGTGTGAAATGTGCTAGAGATCAATGAAAAGATTCACAATCTGTTTACCATGGTATCTTCTCCCAAGTTACCAGGAAATGTTCATTGTTTGAGAGGAGTTTCATTAACCTCCACTTTCAGCAAGATTTAAGCTACAGATGCTCTGAATGCTAAGCTACATTTGGATGGTGATATTCTGTCCCGGCCATAGGATTCCTGAAAGCAATCTGGTACATAACAGTATTACCTTTGCACAGCCATTATTTCCATCGACATCAAAATTGTCCTTAAGGACTACCATGGATGGACCAGTACTAACAACGGTCAGTCCAGCCACACCACTTACTTACAGAGTAAAACAGCTAAACAGCTAAACAATAAGCATGGAAGGTTGGTGCCTTTGTGGCTAACGGCTAATATCCTTTTAAATGTTAGTGAAGAACAAAGTGGGTTGGATGATAGGGAGCGTGGATAATGGCTTTATAGGGCACAGTGGAGCAGTAGCCCCTCTCTTCATTATGATAAGGAGGTTATCTGATGGCAGGCTCCATTGCTCTGTTTCTATCTAGTTGTTTGGTTGCTCCGGGCCCCGACAGGCTGAGTGGTAGAGGAAAGCATGGAGAGACAGGTTATTCAATGTAGGGCCTAATCAACCTTTAATTAAGAACCTTACCGCTACATTGTTGCTTCAAATTGGCAAAAAATTGCCTTTGTTTCATGCAAGTGACTGCCGTTCGCATCTTTCGGGAAAAAAATACTCTAATGTAGCAACAGAAGTTGGGATACTTTCTAATTAAATTGCTTTATGTTAACATTAATGCTTTATCATCATAAGTTGAAAACACTGTGTATATAATCACCATTCTATTATTGTGATAATCTAAGTTGTATCAATTTTCAAATGGAGGCTTTAAGAATCCCATCCTCTCCCCGTTTCCTGTGTTGGCTCAGTCCCAGTGGAGGTGTGCTGTGTCTGCCTGTCTCAAGCTGCCCAAGCATCTGCATCATGACTCCAATTAGGGGAACCAACCACGGGGAGGAGTACCGACCACTAACAGGTCAACGGTCACCTGACAGGAAATGGGGACAAAAGGGAAGGAGACAGGCAGCAGATACAGATGCAGCAACAACCTCTTCTTCGCCTTGCCAGATACTGACTGGAATAACAACTTTCTTTCCTTATTTTTTCCATTTGTCCCTGCTTCTCTGCTCCCTGGTCGGTTTCCTCTTAATAATTATGAATTGTTTTGAGTCTGATGTATGGTCCATTAATATAGCCTGAAAATCATCACTTGTGAATTAAAGTAGACAGGAGATAGGTGAACCATACGATACAGAAGACCATCGCAACACAAAAAATAGAATCGCATGACAACCTATGAAAATGATAAGCCAAGGAAACTCGAGATGATTACACCAGTGTGAAATGTTATTTGGAAGGATATTTGTGACTTTAGAGTCCTTCGAACAAAACACTTAAATGATTCCTAAGAAGAAGATAGAGACCAAGCTTAGTCCACATATCAAATGTCATTAGACATTTTCCAATCTATTTCTAGTCATCAATTTGCAGGTTTACAGGGGTCTGGATGATGGAATTATTTAAGTGATGAAACATGCACATGTAGCCAATAAGTGCACCTAATGAAGTGATAGGCATTAAGATGCTATCATCATGACTACATGTGTTACATTAGGATAAATGTTTAGGCTACTACACTGATGGAAATAATCAGGCTCCAAAGTGAACCCCCTTAATCGATCCTACCTGAAACATTGAGTTTAACATTGGTTTAATGGGAGAGAAAGATTTTGGCACAAGTTCTCTGACTATCATAACCTCTTTTCAATATCTATATAATTGGGTATTTTTACAGATACATTTACACAGGCATCCTCATTCGGATCTAGTAATTTTGAGCAAACACAGGCACCCCAATTATGATCTGGTGATTTTGACCACTCAGATCAGCTATTTGGCCCAACATCCAAATTAGCTGTAAAGGCAGCCAGCCTACAGTCGTGCTCAGAATTTTGCATACCCTGGCAGGTCAGGTAGACCAAGAAAGATTTCAGCCAAAACTGCCAGAAGAATTGTTTGGGAAAAGAATCCCACAGGAAAAATACAGGCTGCTCTGGAAAAAGACGGTGTGGTTGTTTCAAGGAGCACAATACGACGATAATTGAAAAAAAATTAGCTGCATGGTCGAGTTGCCAGAAAGAAGCCTTTACTGCGCCAATGCCACAAAAAAGGCTGGTTACAATATGCCCGACAGCACCTTAACACGCCTCACAGCTTCTGGCACATTGTACAGTAGCATGTTATCAGAAAATACTGGCAGACAATTTGCATTCTTCTGCACAAAAGCTGCGCATGGGACGCTCTTAGACTTTCCAGCACAACAATGACCCTAAGCACAAGGCCAAGTTGACCCTCCAGTGGTTACAGCAGAAAAAGGTGAAGGTTCTGGAATGGCTATCACAGTCTCCTGATCTTAATATTGAGCCACTCTGGGGAGATCTCAAACGTGCGGTTCATGCAAGACGACCAAAGACTTTGCATGACCTAGAGGCATTTTGCCAAGACGAATGGGCAGCTATACCACCTGCAAGAATTTGGGGCCACAACTATTACAAAAGACTGCACGGAGTCATTGATGCTAAAGGGGGCAATACACAGTATTAACTAAGGGTATGCAGACTTTTGAACAGGGGTCTGTTCATTTTTGTCTTTGTTGCCATGTTTTGTTTTATGATTGTGCCATGCTGTTATAACCACAGTTGAATGTGAATCCCATAAGAAATAAAAGTGTCTGTTTCGCCTACTCATATTTTCTTTACAAAAGGTACATACTGTTGTGCTTTTCTTAAAAGGTGTTCTTAAAAAATATTCTGCTAATATGTCAGGACATAAACTTTTATGAAATGCTTTTATGTATTTGTATGTATGTTTTCTTTCAGGAAAATATATCTCCAGTAGTGTCATTCAAGAAATATTTCACCATAGGCTGCTTCTCAAATGGACTTCCTTCTCTCCCTTCCTTGGCAGCTCTGAAAAAAAGGAGATCTCCTAGTCAATAGTGAAGTATATTGTAGTCCATTCACACTTCAACACCATCTGGGTTGGGGCTTACGCATCATTACTGAGAAACCTGCATTATGTGTGCTACCTAGAACTCTTTCATTCTTGAAAGGTTTGAAATAGAAATGTCTTTTGATGGGTTCACCAAGACCTCTTTTATCTGAAAATGGTAGTTACAAAAAAAAAAAACTTTTAAGGTTTTATTCAAGAACTCTTTCATTTATTGATGTCTGTCATTCTATATAGTGTAATACCGAAAAGCATAAATGTAAAAATGTTAAGATGTAGCATAACAAGCTTTGTTTCTTGGTGTATAACATAATGTGATTTTGAGGTGCGTTATCATGCTGATCATCATGGTGATTCAATTTAATTGTGGGTTATATCAACCCGTTCCATTCAAGCTATATCAATGAAGAGTGAGCAGATTTTGTGAATTTGACAGGGACATAAAATGACAGTCAAACTGTATTTGGTTCAAATTTGGTTTCCCTAAGAAAAGTGATGAGAAATTAGGGGTTAAAACAGCCTGGATTTTAGACAGGAATGTTTGTTCTACATAGCATATGTGATATTTATATGTTTCAAAAGATGTTATCCAGTTGAAAAAACGGCATATAAGGGGTTCGCATACTTTCAAGCAGCACAGTATGTTAACACCATGGGAGTGCTCTTACATTTAGGAACATACTAGTCCTGATCCAATAACCATGACATGAAATCCATGAAATCCAGGCTTTCTCTCACTTGCTTGTGTACACCAAAAACACAAGAACATCAGCTAACCAGAGCAAGGTCAATTAAAAATCAAGATGGAACCATTTGGAAAACATTTGAGGTTAAAATTGTACTTGTAATTCTGTGGCCTGTCTGCTAACACATGCTTCTGCCCCAACCAACATATTAACTGGAGTCCCAATCACGCACTGGAATGAAGTGCCTGAGACAATTGTGCCAACAAAGAAACATAGCACTTTGGTTCACCTGATCCAGTCCTAGGTATTCTCAAGAAAAAAAATAAGAAAATAAAGAAAATGATAGAAAAGAGACGGATATTTCATAGATTTTACACTGAGTGTAGCTAAAATGGTTAGAGGAGTGGCAGTAACTCCGGAGCGAGGGGGAGGGAGCTCTGTATGTGTGTGTCTGATCAGGCCTCTCTCTGAGGAAAGCTCCACCCCCCTCCTCTGAAGTGTGCGTCCATCAGGCCTCATTACTCTAATGCTAGTGGCAGTGATTAACGCTTCCTGGATGCAGACTCCTTTGTTTATTCACTTGTAACTTCCCATCCGTAAAATGCCCGGTCCTCAGGATGCCAGTGCCCAGCTCACCCCACCCCGCCTCCCCCCGGGCTGCGGTGCTAGCAGGTCCCCCCTGAACCTTCAGATTGTTGGGGGGAGGGCTGGGGGGGAAGGTTATCACAGAAGGAGAAGGGAAAGCCAGGAACCGTCGGGGTCCTGCACACACACTGATAATATGGGCAGGCAGTGGGTAATTAGTGGTAACAATGCACTATTTTCCTCTGAGTGTGTGCATACAGAAGTAGTCGCTACAGAAATACACGTGCACACTCAAATACACGACACACACGGACACTACTTTTCTCTATTTCCCATTCCCCTAACCCATATTCTCTGTCTATCAACAATGCAAAATGAAGGAGAGGAAAAATGTTACCTCTGTCAAAGTCCTGTTTTAAGCATTACGAAAGCAAAGTCAAACGTTCAGTGACATGAGTTACTATGTCCGGGATTCTTCAGTTACACTTTGATTCACTCCTATCCCTCCTTCATTCATAATGGATGGAACTCTAAGTCAATGAGCAAAGAGCTAATTGTGGAGTTCAATCACAGAATTGTTTCATTATTAAGAAGTGCTGCTGTCAAAGTTAAAACAACAAATTAATTAAAACAAAACAAAATATCATAAAGAAATAAATTAAAATACTATTTTTAAAGTATGTGCATTAATAAGCAAAATTCACATCAGGAGGTATGCCATTTTTTTTGCTTGGATGTCATTTTCTACATTTTCAAAATGTGCCAGAGTAACTGTCACAGGAGACCAACTAAAGCAATGTCTAAACAAAACAAAGAGAAAACAAACACAATGGGTAAACAAAATGTAATGTGTAAACAAAGAGCGGTGCGTGTTGCTCACATGTCTGGGTGAGAGCACAGCAGAGCGGTGGAGCTGCTGTCTGTGGGCTGAGCTGTTCTGTCAGAAGGCCTCACCAGGACCTGGAGGTCCCCATGGTGGAGGGCTGGGAGTGTCTGGCTGTCACATCTGGACAACACAGGAGGCAGAACTCTCAATAGGGGCTGCATCTATCACTGTTCTCGCTGCTCTCTCTTCCATTTCGGGGTCTACAGGCAACAGTCACAGGGGAAGAGATGATGAACAGCTCCAACAAAGCCAGCTGACTCTTTATCAGTGGGACTGTCCCTTCCCTTCTCTCCCTCCTCATCTTCTACACCTCTCCATTCCTCCCTTCCACTCTGCCTCACTCCCACGTAGTCGTGGTGGCACACAAAAAGGGCTCCAGGATGTGGAAAACACACAGTGGAAGTAGGGGTTAGGCCTTTCTCTGTGTGCATCATTTGTGGCATTCAAGTGTGTGTGTGTGTGTATGTTTGTATGTATATGTCGGTGTGAGACTTCTGTGAAGCTCTTCATGGCTTTAATAATTGCTGTGTGAGTTGGAGGGTGCTAACATAACGTTAGGAAATACACACTGTAATCAGCTTGTCAGATGATATTACCAAGCCTAATTTATTGTGATATAGCATAATATCCTGACTAAAAATCATTTTATCGTAGTATAAATACATATCCTACTTTTATCAGATCTAGTCACAGTTTAATGTTATGTATTGTTTCGCACCCAAGGCACACATATGGATACATGGGCATACTGAGTGTAGCATCAGCATTAGTGGTTAAACAGGCAATCCACTCCCAGATGCACAATGTAGACAACACGACACATTTAACTCAAACGCACTGGTTGAAAGGCAATAGGTCCATCAATGGGTAAAATGACTGTGGTTATGACTACAAAAACTTTTACATTTCCAGGAAAAAACTAACTGCCATGATCTTCTGTTATCAATGTACAGTCCCTTCTTTCTTTTTTGTCGTCCTTCGTTTAACAAAGGTGCACAGTGTGACTAACAGCCACCAAGGTCAGAAAGAGAAGAGAGGGTATTCGGGAAAAGGGAGATGGGGGATGGGACGATCTTCTGGTGGAAAGGAAAAACAAGAGTATGTCATGTCTTTTAGATGAAGAAGAAAAACCTCATCAAAATCTCTCTCCTGCTTTCTAATAAACTGAGTGCATTCAAATTGGATGAATGAGATATCTCAGGTGCAAAATCATAATTACAAACCCTTATTCCCCACAGCACTGGAGGATGACTTCATCAGGCAGACACTGGTCTGTGATGGTGGTGTTGGCTATGGGAGGATCCTTTCCTAGACCTTATGATATCTGTAATTTTGTATTCAGATGAGGCACATTGAACTTGGGCAGAAAAGAGAATTTAACCAAACTAATTATTATGCCTTAATTAATATCATGGGGAATCCTCAGTGAGTTACCTGAAGTCTTCCTTTATATCCTGCACAACCATGGAACAAGTGCTAATGGGCTGTATTTCTGATGATGCACCAAAGTGTGTATCACGAGGAAGACATTTGCGAAATAGTTTTTTTTTTTATCTCCCCGCCGAACGATTGCATATATACTTACCAGTACAATAGAGAGAGAAAGCCATGTCATAATAGTAAAAGCTAGGAACCATTAAGGAATGGTGTAGCTCAAGTATGATCCAGTGGCAGTGCCATAACAGCAGATGTGGTGTATCTGTGGCACAAAGTTGTTCAAACTGGGCTCCCAGATGTTAGGAAACAGAATGAGGGGGAAAAAAAAAACACTGAAAACACCTGAATGGAAAATGGCATATAGGTAAAAAAAAACATTATGGTGTGTTATTTGCCATATAATTGGACTCAATTATTGTTCTTTTGACAAAGTAATATTTTATTGACCAGTCTCACTGTTAGCTACAGTAAATGCATATTCATAGTAAATAAAGAGCACATTTCACAAGCAACATACTTTTAGTAATCTGTCCCAATTCAAGACTGGTATTGACAAAGTGGCTAATATATTCACTGTTTTGGAGTAATTTCTAAAAAAAAAAACTTGATTCTAGCCCTTACCATTCAAAAGGCTTACATTTTTCAGCAATATTTTTTTGTCATCATATCATGCATCAGTGGAATACATTTTACAAATCACAAAGGTAGTTATAAAACTAGGATATAGCCTATTTGTACACCTGAGCATTTACTGTTAACATCCAGTACAACTATAGTACAACCCAGTTTCCAAAAATGTTGGGACACTATGTAAAATGTAAAGAAAAACAGAATGCAATGATGTGCAAATAATTTAAACCCTATATTCAATAGAAAAGAATACAAAAACAATGTATCAATAACTGAGAAAAGTTATTGTTTATATCCCCACTTTGAATTTGATGCCAACAACATGTTTCAACAAAGCTGGGACTGGGGCAACAAAAGACAAATAAAATATGTTGCGTGGAAGATCTCACAACTAATTAGGTTAATTGGCAACAAGTCAGTAACATGATTGGTTATAAAAAGAGCATCCCTGAGAGGATGAGTCAGAAGTAGAGATGGGGAGGGGTTCATCACTCTGTGAAAGAGAGTGCAGGCAAATAATGCAACAATGTAAGAATAACGTTTCTCAACATAAAATTGCAAAGAGCTTGGGAATCTTGTCATCTATGGCACATAATATCATTAAAAGATTCAGAGAATATAGATAAATCTCTGTTTGCAAGGGACAAAGCCGAAAACCAATATTGGATGGCTGTAATCTTCAGGACATCAGGCAGCATTGCATTAAAATCAGACACAATTCTGTAGTGAAAATCACTGCATGGAAGGCTCAGGAAGGGTTCCAAAAACATTGTCTGTGAACACAGCACATCGCTGCATCCAAAAATAGAGGTTACAACTCTGCCATGCAAAGAAGAAGCCATATATAAGCAAGAGCCAGAACTGCTGTTGCCTTCTCTGTGACCGAGCTCATTTAAGATGGAGTGAGGCAAAGTGGAAAACTGTCCTGTGGTCTGACAATTCAAAATGTGAAATAATTTTTGGGAATCACGGACACTATGTCCTCTGGACTAAAGTGGAGAGGGACCATCCAGCTTCTAATCAGCGCACGGTTCAAAATCCAGTGTCCGTGATGGTATGGGGGTGCATTAGTGCACATGGAATGGGTGATTTGCACATATGTGAAGGCAACTATTAGTGCTGAATAATATATACAGGTTTTGGAGCGACATATACTGCCATACAGAAAACATATTTTTCAGGGAAGGCCTTGCTTATTTCAGCAAGACAATTGGGAACGTGGTTCTATACGGATGTTTAGTTGCTAAATATTTTCTTCAAATGTTGAGGTTTTTATCAAATTTCAGTACCCCAGGTAACTTTTTTTTATATGGTAATTTATTCCTGACAGTTTACCTTGAATGTTATTCACTGCACGATTGTGATCTGTGCTTTTAATAGGCAATCTGTGAACATTGTGCAATCTCGTTAAATCATAGTCTTGAATATGTTGCGTATAAACAACATATATAGTTGAGGAGATAAAATGTTCGACCAAAAGTATACATTTGATCATGCTTGAAAATAGGGAACTACAGTATTAGACAGATTACTAGCAATATTACTTGTGTAATTTGCACTTTATTAACTATGAGTATTTGTTTATTTGAGCTAGAATAAGCTTATTAAGCATTTTTCAGTAACATGATTTACAATGTTTGAATAAGAAAATACTTAAGTCTTAATATATGGCTTTTATAAGGTTTTTAATAACCGTTTTCTAGGACTAAATTAAGTAATTTCTTACTTAAAATTGTGGCTTATATGTAGATCTTAAAATAACGTTTTACCAAACAAAGCACTTTTGTGGCACAACTGGTCACAGATTCTATACTGCATTGAGGAGGCTCCCACAGTCTCAAGCTGTAAGTGGGAGATAGCATTTATAGAAGCCAAAAACATTTTAACTCTAGAGAAATAGGACATTTGTTGGCCTATTAGGCAATAATAGACTTGCTGTCTGTTGTCTGTTGCCCTATACCACAAGCATACCTTTCCATTCAACAAAATGGGTTAGCAAGGCGCAGAAGAGACCTGGAAAATGGCAAGTGTACACTTTCTAACCACTACGGTCTTCTAACTCTCTAACCACTACGGTCTTCCTTTAGACCTGACAAAAGCATTATCAGTAAGAAATACAGGGTGCATAAATCTTTCCGTAATGTTATAGAGGTCATGAAGTATTATGTTGACATAATCAACCTTCTCAATCATGCCCTAACAATCTCATAAATTAATTATAATAAGCGTACTCAAAAATTACTAGCCGACAAAAGTGGACAATTTGGCATTTTATAGTGCTGTGGTTTTAAAGCTCATTCTTTTAAAGTAAAATGAATCTTCAAATGATGACTGATATCGAACGGATACTGTAAAACAGTTATTTGCAAAACAGATAGCTGTGTGGTTATAAATATAGAACATCACTACAGATCCATTTTCACATCACAAGTAAGATTAGTGAGTAGATGGTGTAAAGAGAGCAGTGGAACACTTGGTCCTGTGATGTTGTCCGTGGTGCAGATACTGTACATTTGCTGCATAACATTGCAGTTCTTTACGTTTTGAGGAATTGACTGTTACATGCTAACTCCTGTCTGTTTCTAGCAGCTGGTAGCCTAGCTACCTTTCATTTTTTACCTACAAATTCATTTGATTTCTTACAATGACATGATAAAATGGGAATTACATCCATAAATGCATTACTCTCAGATGTATGCCTTGAATAAAATAAAAAATATAAACCAAATACATATTTTGTTGCCGGGCATTTGGAAATTTGGGATCTTTCCCCCAGTGACTTTCCACCACACATTTCTATGGCATTTTATTGTCTTGGTTGAGTTCCAATTGAAAATTGAATTTACCGCATCTGTGGAAACTCTTCACTCAATGGCATCCGCCTATCTTCAATGAAACTGATGACGTAGCTGATACAAACGACTATTTTTCCTAAACGGAGAGTACAGCCAAACCACACGTATGTGACAGGAGAAAGGTAACAATTCTCAGGTCTAAAAGGCTGCAGAAGCATTAAGGATTTGTGTGTTTTAAGTATTCGACCTGGTCTATTATTTCAGCACTGAGGCTGTCTGTGAGAGTGTGTGCGTGTGTATGGGGGAGGGGGGTTCTAGGTGTATGGGCTGAAAGGGTGTGTGATAATAGATTAGAAGAAGGAAAATTTCACTTTCTTCAGTTTGATGTTAGATGGTTCTTCAGTCAGAATTAAATCTATGGGCGAGGAGAAACTGTAATTCATGATTCAGTTCACTTAAAACAGCCATTACAAACTTTGGCTAACTTTATCCACGGCTAACTAAAAATCTATGTAAGTAATCAGGGCGTGTGAACATGTACAAAATACTTGATGTAACTTAAAGGTGATTTGTCCATTAAAAAACAAGCATGCTGACATTCCCTGATTACTTCCATTGATTTTTAACTGGCGGTGGCAAGAAGTTTGCATTATTTTTAGTTAAAGTAAACTAAACAATGGATTATGTGTGATTTTCTCCCAAAGACGTAGTATTGGGTAACATCAAGTTTAACACTAGAATGTCTAAGAGAGTCACTTTAAATCAAATTGTTTAGAGTAACATAATTTTTTTTTTGTTCTTTTAAAGGAGAAATTGTTAAGTTCCTCTAGAGTCTACAAGAGGAAGAGCACAAAAAATGTACTAACAACTCAATAAAGCCCCAGCACCAAACTATATAACAGCTGTCTAGCAACAGCATTTGAAAGCCTTGACTATAGGTACGCTGTCTGCTCAACTTTATTCCAGTTTCTTCTGGACTGGCAACGCAAAAATACCAGACAGAAATAAACAAGGGAATATCTTAGGGTAGACGCCAACTCGATGAGAATGGATGTGCTGATAATAACTAACTATTTGTTTTGTTTTTATAATTTGTAGTCTGTATGTTGTAAATCTTATAAAAAGGTCATAAATTATACTTTTTTTTTATATCTAATGACACCGAATACCAAAATGACTCATCTTGGCTGGAAGGATGGGGCAAATGCACTGGGAGCCAATGCCCTGCCTTAGCTAGTGTTTAAAAGGGGAGATTCTACTCTAATGTCACTACTGGGGGCCCAGACAGATTACTATTAGGGATTAGGGGTACCTGAGAGAACCTGAAACCTCAGATGCAATTCTGTGTATGCATGTCTGTTTCAGTCCTTTGCATTTTCATGTGGGTGTCTGAAACAAACCTTAGCTCTATTTCTTCTTTCATTTTGACAAGTCTTTATTTCCTAGAAATCACATGACACCTCATTCTTGCACAATCAAGTTAATGAAAGACAAAAGCATTCAGTTATAAATATGTTCTAATATTATTGGTATCTCTTATGTCCCATGACATTCCCCAGTCCAAGCATTGCCTTACCATGGGTTTAACTGTCCTACCTTGAAGTAAGTGTCTCTTTCCTGGGCAGCAAAATGGATGTCCAGAAGATGTGGATGATCCATCATATGCTGAAAGCAGAGGTCATCAGAGAGATGATCACAAGTATGTGGGGGCTTTGAAGAAGAGATGAAGTGTGTTTTAGTGTGTGTGTGTGTGTGTGTGTGTGTGCGCGCGTGTGCAGTTCCAGTTCCGGAAGATAATCCAAAACAATGGTGTCCTCTATTTCCTGATATGAAAAAATTCTGTATGAATACACTCCCCCACAAAAAACAAACTTAACCAATATGGAGGTCAGTTTCAAAATATTACCATGAACTGTCTTATAGCTAGCAGATAAGCATTCTATTGAAATTGCTGTGCGCAATGTCTTTGGAAATGTGGATTTCCTAACCGTAACCCTAACCTAAGGTGTATAGTTTGTATTGTCAATGTTTTGATGAAGTCTGCTTTAGAGAAAAAAATATTCTTAAAACTATAACCGCCAAAAGCCTACGCCAATTGGAGTTTGAGTTTGTAATTAAAATAAAACTGCCATTTTGAAAGCTACACTCTCCTCCTTCCATGACTTCCCCTAAATAGGCGTATATTACATTGTTCCGTTGTCGCAATTCTAAACTGACGAAGAGAAAATACCTAGAGACTATTTACCTGTTTTTTTGTACCCTATTTTCCGACTTAATCCGCCAATAGCCCACACCACTTAGCGTTGGTACCCAAATGGTACCCAGGTGCTAATCACTGCTAAATGAATGCATGACGTCAATGGATGACTGTGCGATACTCCCAGATGAATGAAAACTTAATTAGGATTATCATTGAAACATAATACAAATGATATAGGCTACTTATCACATGGGTTACCGTTTTTTCAAAAGGAGATTCATCTTATTGTGCAGGCTAATTCATCAAATGTAAATTGGAAATTTAGCAGGGAAAGAGAAACTAAATCTCACACACATCCTATGGTCTCTCGGAATTTTCTCTGCTTATTTTACTGAAGATTAATATTCTACAAATGTATTAGGCTAAATAATTATTCACAAAACGAAATTCCTATGATATCTCTTCTTTTTCTAATAACTCCTCTCGGTTTTTCAATAACTAATTAATGTCACCTATAGAAAGATACATACATCTTCTTCCGCTTCATCCGGGGCCGGGTCGCGGGGGCAGCAGTCTAAGCAGGGATGCCAAGACTTCCCTCTCCCCAGACACTTCCTCCAGCTCTTCCGGGGGGACACCAAGGCGTTCCCAGGCCAGCCGGGAGACATAGTCCCTCCAGCGTGTCCTAGGTCTTCCCCGGGGTCTCCTCCCGGTGGGACGGGACCGGAACACCTTCCCAGGAAGGCGTTCCGGAGGCATCCGAAACAGATGCCCAAGCCACCTCAGCTGACCCCTCTCGATGTGGAGGAGCAGCGGCTCTACTCTGAGCTCCTCCCGGGTGACCGAGCTTCTCACCCTACCTCTAAGGGAACGCCCAGCCACCCTGCGGAGAAAGCTCATTTCGGCCGCCTGTATCCGGGATCTTGTCCTTTCGGTCATGACCCAAAGCTCATGACCATAGGTGAGAGTAGGAACGTAGATTGACCGGTAAATCGAGAGCTTCGCCTTGCGGCTCAGCTCTTTCTTCACCACGACAGACCGATACATCGACCGCATTACTGCAGAAGCTGCACCGATCCGTCTGTCAATCTCCCGTTCCATCCTTCCCTCACTCGTGAACAAGACCCCTAGATACTTAAACTCCTCCACTTGAGGCAGGCACTCTCCACCAACCTGAAGTGAGCAGGCCACCCTTTTCCGACTGAGGACCATGGCCTCGGATTTGGAGGTACTGATTCTCATCCCCACCGCTTCACACTCGGCTGCAAACCGTCCCAGCGCATGCTGAAGGTCCTGGTTTGAAGAAGCCAACACGACAACATCATCCGCAAAGAGCAGAGACGAAATCGTGTGGTCCCCGAACCTGACACCCTCCGGCCCCTGGCTGCGCCTAGAAATTCTATAGAAAGATATGCCAATAATATTATATGCCAATAATCTAGGAGAGAGCTATGCACTGGCGTTGAAATTAACTCAATAGCCCCAATACAACCCACGGGAGAGACCTGTAAAGACACACCATTCACAGCCTATTCATTTCAGACCTCGTCTTTTTCTATGTATTCTTTTTTCAGTAGTTTTTTTTGTATGATGAGACCTTCAATACCAACACATTATTGTATTTTTCAAATCCATTAACCATTTAAAACCAACAGATTCTGTAATTCATTATTGGTAAGACTTATCTACAAAAGTTGATGACGATCCAGTAGAAAAACATATGCTCTGGCTGGATGGTGATGCTGCAGAGGAGAATGTCCATGCAAATAGGTACGATTCGTAGGCTAATGATGCCAAACAGCGTTTGGCTCTGGCGGTTACTGGGGGTCAAAAAGGCCAGGCGGTTCTAATGTTAAACCTCTGGATGGATGTTGGCAGAATATATATATATACTCTTCAACTGTGAGTGACGGAATCTAAAACAAAAATCTAGAAAATCACATTGCATGACTTTTCAGTAATTAATTTGCATTTTATTGCATGACATATGTATTTGATACATCAGAAAAGCAGAACTTAATATTTGGTACAGAAACCTTTGTTTGCAATTACAGAGATCATACGTTTCCTGTAGTTCTTGACCAGGTTTGCACACACTGCAGCAGGGATTTTGGCCCACTCCTCCATACAGACCTTCTCCAGATCCTTCAGGTTTCGGGGCTGTCGCTGGGCAATACAGACTTTCAACTCCCTCCAAAGATTTTCTATTGGGTTCAGGTCTGGAGACTGGCTAGGCCACTCCAGGGATCTTGAGATGCTTCTTATGGAGCCACTCCTGTGTTTCGGGTTGTTGTCATGCTGGAAGACCCAGCCACGACCCATCTTCAATGCTCTTTCAGATTGTTGGCCAAGATCTCGCGATACAGGGCCCCATCCATCCTCCCCTCAATACGGTGCAGTCGTCCTGTCCCCTTTGCAGAAAAGCATCTCCAAAGAATGAGGTTTCCACCTCCATACTTTACAGTTGGGATGGTGTTCTTGGGGTTTTACTCATCCTTCTTCCTTCAAACACAGCGAGTGGAGTTTAGACCAAAAAGCTCTATTTCTGTCTCATCAGACCACAAGACCTTCTCCCATTCCTCCTCTGGATCATCCCGATGGTCATTGGCTAACTTCAGATGGGCATGGACATGCGCTGGCTTGAGCAGGGGGACCTTGCGTGCGCTGCAGGATTTTAATCCATGACGGCGTAGTGTGTTATTAATGGTTTTCTTTGAGACTGTGGTCCCAGCTCTCTTCAGGTCATTGACCAGGTCCTGCTGTGTAGTTCTGGGCTGATCCCTCACCTTCCTCATGATCATTGATGCCCCACGAGGTGAGATCTTGCATGGAGCCCCAGACCGAGGGAGATTGACCGTCATCTTGAACTTCTTTCATTTTCTAATAATTGCGCCAACAGTTGTTGCTTTCTCACCAAGCTGCTTGCCTATTGTCCTGTAGCCCATCCCAGCCTTGTGCAGGTCTACAATTTTATCCCTGATGTCCTTACACAGCTCTCTGGTCTTTGCCATTGTTGAGAGGTTGGAGTCTGTTTGATGGAATGTGTGGACAGGTGTCTTTCATACAGGTAACAAGTTCAAACAGGTGCAGTTAATACAGGTAATGAGTGGAGAACAGTTGGGCTTCTTAAAGAAAAACTAACACGTCCGTGAGAGACGGAATTCTTACTGGTTGGTAGGTGATCAAATACTTATGTCATGCAAAATAATGCAAATTAATTATTTAAAAATCATACAATGTGATTTTCGGGATTTCAGTTTTAGATACCTCTACATGTATATATATATATATATATATATTTATGGGTTACATTTCTTTTCATGATTTTAGCTTAAACATAAGAAGAAGAAAAAATTGTAATAGGGATTTTCTAAATATTTTGAATATTATACTTTTTGGCTTTACCTGGAAAAGCACTTGTTATAAGAAAAAGAGAAGTGCAAAATATATAAAAGAACTCAGATTAAAATGTTATTGTATTAAAAATGATACTTTGCTAATGTTGTTCTGTTTGATATTTAAAAACACTGCCACTTGAAATCATCTGTAGCAGGTTTTGGTACAACTACTGAGTGGGGCATGTTTATTAAAACCTGTAAGAAAAGATTATTTAAAGTCAAACCAGGTTTCTTCAAACGAGAGGTTTATGTCATTCATGTAATTTTAAACCTGTGCACAGATGTCAGATCATGTAAGGAATTCTCAATGCAGTGTTTTAACTAATGTTTGAAACTGATAATAGGTGATAGGTGTTTAACAGAGGTACCAGTGCAGACACAGACAATACCGTAGTGATCAATTAAATCTTGGCAAAAGACTGCAGGAGTGCATTTACCCAGCATATTAGTGTTAATGATATCTTTGAGAGCTGCATTGTCCAAAGACTTGGTTTGGAATCGGATAGGGGCCTGAGGAATTAGGAAGGTGTAATGCATTAAATTGGAGCTGCACAGGTTTTGGTTGGTTGAACATTGAACATTCCAATTGAGGGCACCTAAAATCACAAACTCTGAGGAGCGATGCATTTAATTATTTTATGGCAATAAGAGCAGAGGATATCTATAGCAAAGACGTGACTTGTTGATTTTTACAAGCAACAGCTCAAACCTTTTTCGACGTTAGACAGCTTTGCAGATTCTTCCTTCAAAGATAGCCACACCTGCTTCTTTGTTGGACCTATTTTGAAGAGCTACATTATAACCAGGAATGAGAGACCTGACCCCACTATTCCAGCACCATTTTAATACAAATCATTCTCATAACCTACAGTAAATCAGTGACAACTTAATATACATGCCAAAAATGGCAATGTCACTACACCGATCAGCCATAACATTATGACCACCTGCCTAATATTGTTTAGGTCCCACTTTTGCAGCCAAAACAGTCCTGACCGTCAAGGCATCAACTCAACTAGTCCTCTGAAGGTGTGCTTTGGTATCTGTTAACATCTGTTGCAGTAACCTTTTCAGCAGTTTGAGTTACAGTAGCTCGTCTGTTGGGTCGGTCCACACGGGCCAGCCTTCGCTCCCCATGTGCATCAATGAGCCTTGGCCGCTCATGACCCTGTCGCCGGTTCACTGCTTTTCCTTCCTTGGACCACTTTTGATGGGTACTGACCACTGCAGACCGAGAACACCACACAAGAGCTGCAGTTATGGAGATGCTCTGACCCAGTCGTCTAGCCATCAAAATGTGGCCCTTGTCAAAGTCGCTCAGATCCTTACGCTTGCCCATTCATCTAGCTTCTAACACATCAACTTTGAGGACAGAATGTTCACTTGCTGCCTAATATATTCCGCCCACTGACGGGTGCCATGACAACGGGATTATCAGTGTTATTCACCTGTCAGTGGTCATAATGTTATAGCTGATAGGTGTATTACAAGTACAACGGTGTGTGGAATGCTATTTGTGTGTGTGGTGAGGAATTAGAAACACCTTTTGGACTCACTCTCCTGTTGGAAGCTATTCTCCTCTTCATGTTACCAACTTGCTAAAACTGCTTGACTTTTTAAAACAGACATGTTTAGTTTTTGTTGTCCTAGCTAATAGCTATATTTCGCAAAAGATCACTTGGCTTAACTCTGTTGCTTATCTAACTTCATGCCAATGACTAGCTAGTTAACATTTAGCAGAGTTGAATTTGAACTCCTATCTTCTCAGACCCAAGGCACAATAGCATATCATTATAGGATATCAATATATAATCACCATTACGAAGAATTATCTAAAGCCACAAGTCCAAAGCCACCCATGGCTATTTAGGAAAGGGCAACTTTTAGATAGAAACCAACACTAACGTTTTTTTTCCTGTCAATTAGATTTTCAATTTAATGTGATTTGATTGGTTTGAAGCCAGATCCTAGCTGGCTTCCCTTTGTAGGTGTTTTCTTATGCAAGGAATACCCACAGTTGAGCTCTGCTCAGGGCTGATTGGCCAATTATTTTCTATTTCTTTAGATCAAGGGAGGTGACTTCATGTCAATTAATCAAATTGCATGTTGGTTGTACTCTTTCAGTCAGTATGGAATACATAAAACACACATACTCAGGCAGAGAGGAGCGGATTAGTTCTCTTTTCCAGTAGAGATTCAGTCACTTGCAAAGCTGAAGAAAAATCAAGAAAATAAATTTATGATACATTCTTCATTATGTTTTTTTTATTAGTGACATTTTTGGGGACAAGCCTGGCTTCCCTTGGCGTCCTTGAATACATACCACTGGTTTCAGATCTTTATGTTTTTCTGCATTGAACTGAAATTCTGCCACAAAGATTCTAGGTCAGTATGTAATTCGACCCTCCCTCACTGAGTTATTTTGTTTTCTTTGAAACTATATCCAAATGAATATGGTTATAAGGTTGTAAGACCAAAAATTGGCATGGTGCAGTCAACATAAAGTACAATTATGTTCAAATGTGACATTGCAGAAGGTTCTTTAAATATCTATAAACTGAGATTTCCATTGCAAACAGTATTTCAGTACA
Source organism: Esox lucius (assembly GCF_011004845.1). NCBI lineage: Eukaryota > Metazoa > Chordata > Actinopteri > Esociformes > Esocidae > Esox > Esox lucius. The sequence continues at coordinate 19,612,885 of NC_047570.1, read as the reverse complement.
TCTAATGTATTTCCTCTGCCTCCCTATTTAATATTGTCTGATGTTGACTTTAGAAGCCTCCAAGGTTGGCAAACAATCAATTTCAAACAATCCCCATCACATTTTATTTAGTTGCGCCTTCCAAGAGTGTGAGAATGAGTCCAAAACCAAGAACTGACTGAATATACAGGGTCTAATTCTTCTAATCTTTTACAATATTACTGCCTTAGTCTCTGACTATTTAAACAAGGAAGTTGCTGGGTACAATGTGGTTAAACTTTGCTACACATAGTGTATGCCTGCACTGCAGCAAACCTACAGAAACAGTCCAATTCCCAATAACCTTAAGAATATTCCTTTTCTTTAGTGGATTTCCATGTATCGAATATTGACAGTAGGTAAGGGAGTCTAGGTAGACGATGTAGTGGGAGAAGGGCAGGTAGAAAAGTACACAATAGGAATGAACAGAGCAGAATGGAAGAGACGGTTGCGGCAGCTAGGTGTGGATTGAGTAATCAGGCAGTTGGCAGGCGGACAGAAGCCCTCCCGTTGAGCTGAACTGCTTAAGGAGCCCTATCTGCTGTTGTTCCCCTCCGCGCTGGCGGCTTATCACCCAGACAGATTTCAGAGGCCTTGAACCATGCAGGAGTCTGTCCACGTGTGAGAAACCCAGGTGCTCTCGCTCATTCTCTCTCTCTCTCTCTCCCCCCACCCCCCTCTCTCTCTCCCCCTCTCTATCTCTCTCTCTCGCTCTCACTCTCTGAGAAGCCTACCCCTGCCATAGAGAAACAAAGATAACTCCTCACAGTCCCCGTCAACATGAGCAAGTGAGAAAAAAGTGTTTTCTCTTCCTGTTTCCAATAAAGGGAGGAAGGCAAGCGCTGCTCATACCAAAAACATACAGGGTGCGTCTTCAGCCCGGGGCTACAGGAGATGATCCACCACGGGAAGAATCAAGATGGCACAGAGACTGATTCCATGTCAATAGTCTTGAACATACACACACACACACACTGTACACCCTCCTAACACCTGCCCTCTGAAGGTGCTCTCTGATTAATCCCAACATTAATTATTGACTCTGAGTTTAATTTGAAAGGCAGGCGCACCGTAAGCCAGGGGACCCTGCTTTAAATAATGTATACGGCCCATTCAGAGGTAATTATATTGTCATTGATTAATATACATTGGTGCAGCCAAGCATACCTGATGCGTGTGGGAGCTAGGTTTGAGCTAGGCTGGAGATGGGTATGATAGAGCTCGAAGCAACAATCTGCGGTGTCAAGCAGAGGAGCATCTCCAGGGTCCTGTCCTCCTTGTCTGATGTTTCAATCACAGCTTAGAGCAGGCAATGCTTGGAGACACTCCACTGCTATCATTTTACTGGATAACATGAGGAGCTCCATGATAATCACCATAACCAGACAGTAGAGGGGCAGGGAGTGGGGCAGGGTGGGAGCATAAGGGATGGAGACAAAGGAGGGAGAGACAGAAAGATGAGAGACGCGGATGGTAACGAGAAGGAGCGGGAAAGATGAGGGAATGAGTTTGGGGATACTTGAAGGAGGAACGTGATTGTAAGAGAGCAAAGGTTGAGAGAACGAGTGCAAAGAAATATTAGGGGGACCAGTAAGAGACAGAAATGCAACAGGACCAAATCCATCCCATTAAAAATGAGTATATCCTGCCCGAAAGACTTGCCCCTTGAAAATGTTATTTGTTTCACGCTATTTTTATCTATTCCTCGAAGGACCGGAACCTTTTCAGTAGCAGGAAAGAACAATAGTTCACAAAAGCGCTAAGTAAAAGCCCAGTTGGTTTCATATGGGAGTATTGTGAGGTAGTGTGTAGTAAGCAAAGTATCCCTGGCTGACAGACTGAGGGATCAATTTGTTAATATATTCCACTGCTCCGGCACACCCTGCACTCCTCTTGACGCCCAAACGCAGATGTCATGTCACCTAAGTTTAGTTTAGACACACTGAGGTGGAGAGGAGAGAAAGGAGTCAGCAGCTGAGGCTGTGCTGCTCAATGAAAAATTCATCCATTTCTCGTTAGGGAGACGCCAGTCAAAGTTTACAGGGAGTTTAGGACATGAAGCAATTATAGACCAAAAACTCAACTGTCTGGACACAGAGCACAATGATATTCTGACAGACATAAACATACACACACAGTGCCACAAACTCACACACACTCAATCAAGCAGACAAACAAAACCCACCCCAGTGCCCCCACCCCTGTTGAAAATGTTTTGGTTTTGTTAATACTCAAAGATTAGGAAGACGTGAGCTCTGAGAAGTGTGGGGTAGACAGGCATGCTGAATGTGAGACCCCCCCAGCCTATCTTAAACCAAAATAGATTCTACCTGACAGTGCGGGTTATGTTGTATACTTGACAGTGGAGTAAGAACAGCATACAGTGGATTCACAAAATGGCAGAGGAACAGATTTACATTATTTCCCAATATGAGTGCACTAGACAAGTTGAGCAACATGTCATGAGCCTGGCAATGGCTATCAGTCACTCCCAGTGAAGATAAGCCTTTTTGTGCTAAATATCTATAAGTCAGATATATAGTGCGAACCACTAAAAAAGTTGTATCACTTTCTTCTGGTAAAAAATAACCCACTTTCTCCACATTGTGTTGTGTTATACACTGAATTTATAATAAATCATGTATAAAATCTACCCACCATATTCCATATTGACAAAGCAAAATGACTTGGCAGAAGAAGGGCTGTACACTCATCAAGTCAAGACATATGGGTTCTGTAGAATCCAGTTCCAATCAACTCCCGCGACTGACATCTGTATCATGAGTAGAGGCATTCTTCTGGTAATATGTTTAAACAGCTTGTTGGTGTTGAGATGATGTATGTATTGTAGTTCTGGGAACTTAGTAACCATAACTTTTAACCAATTCATTTCAATTCTCCAATTGTTATCTTTTGGAGGTTTTATACATCTCGAACCATCCTTCTCACTGTGCATGTGGGAAAAATATGCTTGGATCTTGTTCTAGACAGGGTTATCCCCACTTAAGATTTAAGCTTCTTAGTTATTGCCCTAAGAGTGGAGATTTAGGCGGGTACTTTTTATTGTCTAATTCATTTAGGTCAGTACATCTTGTCTAATTTAAGTTGTGTGTCTTCTAACATTTCCCGTGCTGATAGATGAAGAAGAGAGTCGGGCATGTGCATTACCTCATATTTTTACCCCAGTGAAATAGTCATGGATTGCTACTTAAGAGTTCATAATGACTCTCAGTGTAAGATCAAGTTAATAACAACAATTAAAAAAAAATTTTAAGGGTTGTCTCCCTCTTTCCTCCTCCTTTTTTAAAATCTATTTTTTTGACCTCGACAATCTACTTCTACATGTCTTGGGGGCACTAGTCGGTCCCTGGAGGAAGGGAAGGTTTATTTCATCCAAAGTGGGGAAAAGAGAAAAGTGAGTGAAAGGCTAAACCATATAAAAAGCACATGAAGACATTCTGTAGCAACAATGGGCCTGCTATAACTGCCACCTCCGTCTCCCACCTGAGTCACAAAGGCAAATCTTAGCCAATCCCAGGGTTCAAAGCAGCTTTGCGGTGGACTAAAGTGCAACCGACGTAATCTAATTGTCATTGTATTGCCTTCTGATGTAAAAGGCTGCTCTTTTCAGGGTCTCTGAAAAGGTTGGGAGTGTGGATGAATTGGTCTCAGGCAACTGCCAGAGATCTTAACCTGATAAAGTTAAAAGGAGTCTCGTATGGTATTAAGCTGCACTTTGGAGTGACTCTGTTATTCAGACTTCACAATGGGGCTCTGTTTGAGTTTTGGTGCAGTATATTTATTGTCATAGTCTTCGAACTATACACATCTAATCTCAGAGGTGTCCCAAGCCAAACAAGCACAGAAACAAGTGCCCACACACATGCACAGACACACACACACACACACACACACACACACACACACACACACACACAGACACTTCTCTACTAAGACCGATTCTAATAATACTCAAGTCATGAATCGAGGGCATGGCGAGAGGGATGTGTATTTCCTCACTCCCTCCTGTCCCTCAACCTCCCCATCTACCCCATGCCATCTCAGAAGTCCTATAGTGCTATGGTGATGTGTGTTGACAGCGACGAGTAACCTCTGTCTTCTATTAAGGATGGTTTGTTTTAAACATCCACTCCCATCAAATAAAAAGATAATTCACTAAGCTAATTTCAACACTATGGACTGTTAGACATTAAGATTAATTAATTATTTTATGTGATGTTAATCACCCCATTGTAGGTCAAACCTGAATTACTGATAATATGGCTGCATCTATTCCTGGCATTGGACAAATGATCTAATAAGAAGGATTATAATGTTTCTAATCATTGTAATCATTATTGATTATATCTAACAATGTAATACAATTGCATAAGCTTTTCAATAAATCCCATCTATAAGGACCTTCAACATTGCGTCCTCCGTTAAGGGATCCATCCACGCACCCACCCATCCACCAACCCACCCATTCACTAACCCACCCATACAACCTTCCACCAACCCACCCATTCACTAACCCACCCATACAACCTTTCACTAACCCACCCATACAACCTTCCACCAACCCACCCATTCACTAACCCACCCATACAACCTTCCACCAACCCACCCATTCACTAACCCACCCATACAACCTTCCACCAACCCACCCATTCACTAACCCACCCATACAACCTTCCACCAACCCACCCATTCACTAACCCACCCATACAACCTTCCACCAACCCACCCATTCACTAACCCACCCATACAACCTTCCACCAACCCACCCATTCACTAACCCACCCATACAACCTTCCACCAACCCACCCATTCACTAACCCACCCATACAACCTTTCACTAACCCACCCATACAACCTTCCACCAACCCACCCATTCACTAACCCACCCATACAACCTTCCACCAACCCACCCATTCACTAACCCACCCATACAACCTTCCACCAACCCTCCCATTCACTAACCCACCCATACAACCTTCCACCAACCCACCCATTCACTAACCCACCCATACAACCTTCCACCAACCCACCCATTCACTAACCCACCCATACAACCTTCCACCAACCCACCCATTCACTAACCCACCCATACAACCTTTCACTAACCCACCCATACAACCTTCCACCAACCCACCCATACAACCTTCCACCAACCCACCCATTCACTAACCCACCCATACAACCTTCAACCAACCCACCCATTCACTAACCCACCCATACAACCTTTCACTAACCCACCCATACAACCTTCCACCAACCCACCCATTCACTAACCCACCCATACAACCTTCCACCAACCCACCCATTCACTAACCCACCCATACAACCTTTCACTAACCCACCCATACAACCTTCCACCAACCCACCCATCCAAACCATGGATTTATTTACAATCCATTGAACAGCAATCATTCCTCCAAGGGTGGACTTAGCAAGTGTCAACCTGCTGTTATTGCTTGTGAGAAAATACACCTGCATTTATGACTCCACAATACAGTGGCCTGCAGTTAGGCACTTAGCTGTAGCCTCCTCCTTCATTAGCCAATGGCATCTTTAGCTTGTAGCCGCGGCTGCAGCAATGTCTATAGCATAATGAAATTTATGAAGAAGAGCCACTTGGTATGCTAGCTATGCGGCATCTAGGTCCCCATGCTCAAAGAAACCCACATGCTCTCTTTTATAGATTGCATAATGGCTTGCATGAAAATGGATTCACACTAACATAAATCAAATGTCAAAATGCAACCGGAACAAGACAATTCCCATGGCATGCAAACACACACACACACACACGCATACACACACACATACACACACACCACACACAAATACAGACACTTGCACAAACCCATCACACAAAACCCCCCACCACACACACACATACACACACACACACACACAAAAGACCCAGCCATCCAGAGAGCTCACATCCCCTGCTTATGCAGATCCATGTAGTGCTTAATAGCATACATAATAATTTATTAAGAAATGTTAAATATTCATCAATATTAAATTAATCATTTATAGCAGATCTTTAAATGAAAGGGTGCCCTTGAAGTTTCAGATGTGATGACTGTCTTCTGTGGGAATCCCCTGTGGACATTTATATCTCTGATGTACAACAGTTGGACTGCTATTGTTTAATGAGTATCCCACTTTCATACATCCAACCCTCTAACGAAAAGGAGAGGGAACACACACTCACAGAACAAATGTCACTGAAAAAGTCATTAATTTCTAGTACAGTAATTAACATGATCACACTGTGAAATGTTAGGGGAAAACACATTGTTTTAAAGATTCAGAATATATGGGTCTGAAATCAGTAAAAATAAAGAAAGGAAGAGGAGGGCACAAACCTTTAGATGCTATGGCACACATCATGCACTCTACTCTTGATCTTTCGTCTCTTTCTTCCCCCTCTCTTATTCTTCCACCCACCTATCTCTCAACATGTCTCACTATTTCTATTTCCCTAGCTCTCAATCTCTCTCTTCATTTTATTTTCTCTCTCTCAAGGTCACTGCTGATTCATCTGGCATGTCTTAAAATAGAGCTTACCAGGGTTGGGAAGGAACAAAGAACATGCCATCTATTACATGTACCAGATTACTATGAAATGACTCATTTTAGCTTTCTAACATAGGCCCACAGTATTGCAGCAGTTGATTGTCTTAACAATCATCACTGGAACTCAAAAGTGGGTTAAGTTCATGAACAAGAATGCAGATGCTTCCATAGAAGTGTACTGAATGATACAATTAAGCAATTAACATCCTATCACACTCTGTGGCATGTATAAAAATGCTGAGCAGGCCAAACCCCAATGTTGGATCATGGTGGCAAGAGGGAAGGATCCAAGTGAGTTCATTAGTGGGGCACCGATGGCAGGAGCTTCAGTCAAAAAGACTTGTGTTTCAAAAAGATCAGTAAATAAAGTTACATCTGCATATAGATCTATGGGAAAGACATCAGTATATAGGTTCAGAAATTGTGGTCTAATGTACACATTTGATGACTGGGATGCTCATGCTTTACTGGAATACGTAAAGGAAAACCTTTCCCAGGTGATTGAGAATGTCAATGACGGACATGATCAGACACCTATGGGACATTTTGGACCAACGTGTTATATAGCGTTCTTCTCCTCCATCATCAAAAGACCAAATGAGGGTATGTCTTTTGGAATAGTTATCCATCTCTCCGGTAGACTTCTATAGACATGTAGAATCTGTATGCCAAGACGGGTTCAGCTATGGACATCACTGACTTTCATTAATATCTCCAATAATGTGAATCACACCAATGCTTTCTCAATTATCTCAATTATTTGTTGTACTCATTATATGTTGTTAATGGCTTACGGATGTCTACATTTAACCCAAAAACGGTTGATTTGGAGAAAGATATTTTAATTTATGGACCACAGCCCATATGGAATACAAGTCTGAGGTAATTGCCTAGCATCTAAACAATTCAGATGTGTATAGATTGAAAAACTAGTTTAATTTCAGAAGACCACAAGTGAGACATTTAATGATCTAATCTGTGCTGATACAATATTAACAAACATATCATGTACAAACTTTCACTTTCAGGAGACTTTGACGGTGGAAATTATTGATTACATTTGGTCTCCCACCACATGTAATTAACAGAAACTTAAACAATAGACCTGTGTTTAATTCATGCCCATTAATCTGATAATTCCATAGTAAAGTAAACCTACAATCGAATCGCTACATTAACGGCCCTGGAATGGCGCAGCGGCAATATTCCTGCCTCATAGTTAACGGTGTCATTGCAGGACCAGGGTTCAAATCCCACTTGTCAGTGGTCTCCAGAGGGTGAGAGAGTTGGAAAGCATCCTCCGGTTTGGTGGTTTGTTATCTAATATGGTTCCTCTAGTGATGTCATGAGGCTGCTCAGTCAAGGGGGAAGACCGGACAGTGTGTTTATTCTGGGGTGTAACTATTGTGTTCTAGACTTCCTGGTTGAGTAAGCAGTGTGTTAAGGACCAAAATGGGATCGGATGTCCTTTGGATAACTATGTTAACTTCAGCTCTGCAGTAAACTGCACCTTGTTGAATTGGAAATATTCCTTTTTGTCTTCTTTTTATGTCTATATAGGAGAGTACTCTAAATGTAATCAGAAGACGTTACAGAATATGAAAAATCAAAAATGACTGGCATTGGTTTATGTTACATGCCGGGGATCTTCACTCTTCGGCAGGGGTCCAGGAGGGCATGGCATCATAAAAGTAAAATAAAAATACTACTGTTGTTTTTAAAGCATTTTAAAAGTCAAAATGTAACTAATAATTTAGTTAACCTTTTCACTCCTTAACTTTCAAATAGCGTATTTCAAATTCGTATTGGATGTGATGTCAATATGCACCGACTGTTCCAGAATTGGATTTTGAAGCAACAGGGTCTGGTTACCCGAAAATGGAGCACTTACGAAGGGTAAACGATGCACGCAGCCTTAAGATGGACTTTGTTACGACGGACCTCCCAAACCACCAAGCACGTCGCTCTTTATAAAGTGCATCGTAAGCACACCGTTATGGAAGTTTGGAATGGAATTAGAATATGTTTGGGGTTTGGAATGGAATAAGGGCCATGAATACATTTAAAAAATATAGCCTCTTGCATTTCGCTAGAGCTTGATTACTTATCAGAAGTATATATATCGCTGGCAATGTGTTCTACTACTCTAGACCATGTGTATCCTTTCATGGCAACGGTATTCCCTAATGCCATTGGTCTCTTCCAGCAGGATAATACGCCCTGCCACAAAGCAAAAAGGGTTCAGGAATGGTTTGAGGAATGCAACGAGATCAAGGTGTTGACTTGACCTCCAAATTCACCAGATCTCAATCCAGTGGAGCATCTGTCGGATGTGCTGGACAAACAAATCCAATCCATAGAGGCGCCACCTTGTAACATAAAGGACGTAAAGGATCTGCAGCTAACGTCTTGGTGCCAGATGCCACAGCACAAAACTCTAGTGTAGTCCATGCCTCGACGGGTCAGAGCTGTTTTGGCGGCAAAAGAGGGACCAACACAAGTGGTCATAATGTTATGGCTGATGGTGTATGTTACTTAAATCGCATAGCAATCAATACATGACTGGTTAACTGGGAATATAAAGCATTGTTGGAAAAATCCATTGTAATTGTTTGAAATGAAAATGGAACGCAAGAGAAAACAAGCATTCAGAGCTGAAGAAATCAATGTTCTTCATGACGAGGTAGAGGCACCAGCACCTATCCATCAAAGACAGATGCTTACCAGTAGCCTACAATGCAGGGTTTCCGACCCTTGAATGTTAATTTTGAACACCTTTTCTTAATTATTTCTTGTTTTATCTATGTTTTTCTTCACCCTCAGTTGACAAATTCAATTACATTAACATCCACTCACTCACTTATTATAGAACTTGTTTAAAGAAATATGTCTAAATTAAAACTGTTTTGATATTTGTTTTATTGCCTTAATATTAACTGTTTGCAATCACTCCTCGCATGTTGAGAGTGACGCTGTTTCACAAAAAACGTGCCTGTTACGATGAACTAATGAGTGGTCCGGAGCACTCGATAAGGATCGAGCAAGGTTACGTGTCACTTAAGCAACAATGCACTTGGGAAACACACTGATAATATACTTACGTCCATCTTACAATAATGTCAGTGCTTTGGGAAACCGGGCCCAGAACAATTTATCTGCGCCTACCCAGAAACATTACATTTCTAGCAAATGTACTGTTCAAAATTGTTCTTGTAAATTACTTCCTAACGACAATGATATGTATAAGATGTACTGAAGCCTTTGGAATAACTGACAAGGCATATGTGATTGTCTAAATAATGGTGTGAAAGGTAATATCAAACATGATATCAAACATCACTACAACATAGGCTAATTATTAGTCGATGAGTTTGGTGGAAATCATTTAGTTATTTACTCTATTATTCACACTTCAGAAGCTTATGACAAATTGTACATTTGATTGTTGCATACTTGGTAATGTACAGTACAGATTTGATGAAACTTTTTTGAAGGTTATGCACATCAGGTGGATATGTTGAGCGACTTACTGGCTATTCAGGTGAACATGTTTATTTACATTGCAATGCAGTCTGGAAGTCATAAGGGCTTATATTAAAAGATATGACTCATGAACTTGTCCAGAAGTTGACCAAATGTAAATGACTGGTAGTGACCATCAGGTTTCTTATTGTGACCTATCTTGTCACCACTGTCTTTATGGTGTATGAAAAAGAATGTCAGCACACAAAAAATATCCATGTAAATTTTATGCCATAATACATTTCAGGACAAATCAACGAATAAGTATATTTTTTTGTTGATCCCAAACTTGTTCATCATAAGTAAAGAAACCAGCACATTTTTGTGGCATGCAAAAAATACTTATTATAGCACCACCTATAGACCATTCAGTAATTGTCTTTCAGGATAAAATAAAAATTACAAGACCATCAGTTATGGCATGCTAATATGTGAATTAAACATGTTGCTTATATTCTTTGAGTTATTAGGGCATTCTAAAGGAAACAATCTGTAGCCAAGATTGATCTACTGCTCTCGCTAATTGTACACCAATCAATTAATGGTTTCTTATGATTCGAGTGGAATCTGCCACACCAAGAGAAACCTTACCTCCAAGAAAAATCTAATTTGTCCGCATGTCATGGCCACTGCATTCGACTGCAACACAGCCCAAACATGCAGGACTGTAACTCTTTGAAGATGCATTCTGTGATTTCTTTTGGCCATTGATTGCAAGAGTGCTGCTGTCTACCCTAGAAGAAATTGTTAATAACGTACGGATAAATACATTACATGATTTGGATAGCAACGTGAGTGTGATATTTCTTATGTAGGTGCAATTTTAGATGGAACGGTTAGAAGCCACAGATGTGGGCTACTTATGAAACCCAAGCCGCACATAGTGTACTGGTAGTCACTTCTATAATGGACATCGCACTCTGTTAGGGCAACCAGCAGCACAGTATCATTAAATACCTGTTTTCCCACACTAACCGCAACCTTCCACGCACCGTGGTGCATGAGACCCCTCTCACTGGACCAGTCCCTAACCTCACCCCCCAGACCGCCCCACACAAAGGTGTCCACGGACCCGCTCAACAGGCATAAGAATGTGGGAACTTGCAGACAAGCGCTAATGTAGGCACGCGTGCAGCCATGCGTGGTAGACATGTAAGGATGTCTTAGTATGAGTTTTTATTCTATCCTTCAGTACTGCATACACACTGAGATATTCCCTGCATTAGCTGTCGTATTCCCAGTTTTTTGTGTTCAACCTCGATGCCTCAGGGTGAGAAGGTTTAAATAAGTGGGCCTTTTGTCTTAGTTTTGGGGTTAAAATAGTGAGAGGTTCGGCGTGAGGTTAGGCAAAAAGGAAGCTTATAAAAGATTATGCCTCCATGATAGCAACTCATCAGGAGATAATTCATTGTGCAGGCCTCTCGCACCACTCCCTAAGCCTGCTTATTAGAGGGCTTACATTTACAGCAGGGCTTGTCTTTTTTCTCTCATTTACACAGAATTAAAGTAGAGGAAGATGGTGTACCCATGTTTGATTCCGCCCACTGACATTGCTCTTATTCATTGTGGTTGAGATGGAGTGAAATAGGCACACAGTACTAAACCCCTGGCCTAAGGGATTGAGAACTTTTTGTGAAATGTGATACTTCAGTCGGAATGATTCCATGTAGTTAAATCTTTTTCCTTAATTGATGCCAGCCAAAAAGAGGCAGGGCATTAGATAAATGAGATCGTATGAGACACATATATGTCAAATTGGTTTCCCTGTTCATATAACATCAAACAATTGTGTATTGCATTAAAATCAATACACAACCTTTTAACAGTATTCTTTATCACTTTTGTACTATTTTCAGAAGTATAATGTGTTTGTTTTTTTACTCCAAACATAGCACAGGAAAAACACGTGCTTTGGCAAATCCACGCCTCTGATGTCATGAGGCCCCTTATCCATTGTTTGTAGGAGTTAGACTTGCTAATGGGAATGGCACTTGTATACCTTCCAGCATGCAGAGAAATATTCCTGGATGGGATTAAAGAAAAGAAAGAACTGGGATTGGCACAAAACCATTCCTGTACCAGCTGTGCATGGTGCAAGCTACCGTTGTCCAACACAACGACTTAGGTGACCACTTAAAATTGACAGACACGCTAAATTTTAGGACCCAAGTATTTCCCCGTCTTCAGATGTACCGAGAATATATTTGAGGGATACTTGCTGTAATGATAATTATTTGCTCTGTATTTCAGCATTTAGGATTTGAAAGGTTACAATGAATATGAGTTTATAGTGCAGAGTCTCTGTGGCTTTACTGTACTGCAGCTTAACTGTAATGTTAGGTTATTTTTATATAAGATGAACCATTTATTAACCAAGTATTTGGACAGACTATCATTATGTACAGCAAAGCAGTTGTATTTTGTACTTGCACTGCACATTGAAGTCTGAGATCCATTGACCTCACCAGACACTGTTCATCTTCCCTTCATCTTTAGTTGCTTGTTTTCAGGGCCTTTTGACTTGTGTTCTGTCTTCAGCATGTGAAAGCGATGCTCATTTGAATTCAGATCGGGTAAAGTACTTGGCCAGTCAAGTATGTTTTACCCCACTGGCGCAGTAAATCTCCTTGGCAGCTATGGCAGTGTGTTTAGGGAAATTGTCCGGCTGCATTGGGGGCCATCCAATGAGTTTAGAGGCATTTGGTTGTATTTGAGCAGACTAGATGCAATTAATCCTGCTGCTGCAATAAACAGTTAGACCATCAATGAAGACAAGTGAGCCAGTTCCAGTGGCTCCCTTGTCTGTGTATACAAGCAGTCGTACATGCAGAAAACACACAGTAACATACGCTCCACCTCCTTTTCACAGACTGTTAAATCTGAATGCCACTTGGTTTTTACTCCCACCTCTTTCCTTGTACCCTGTTCATCTTTTTATCATTTCAAATCTGAAGAGCCGGAATGCAGAACCAAAAAATAAAAAGTTAACTGTCCAAATATGAATGGAGGTCTCCGTAGCTGCACACAAAGAGATGTTCATCCAGATATTTGGAATGTTGCTTGTGAGAGTAATGAGAGTAAACGCATGAGTAAAAAAAAATTGACAAGATTTTCTGATGGTCTGTTGTATTGTAAATAAATGGACAATAATTGTGAAAATAGTACCAAAGATTTATATATATATATATATATATATATATATATATATATATATATATATATATATATACAGGTGCTGATCATAAAATGTGAATATCATCAAAAAGTTGATTCATTTCAGTAATTCCATTCATTAAGTGAAACTTGTATATTATATTAATTCATTACACACAGACTGATATATATCACATGTTTATTTCTTTTAATTGTGATGATTATAACGGACAACTAATTAAAATCCCAAATTCAGTATCTCCGAAAATTTGAATATTACTTAAGACCAATACAAACATTTTTTTTTTTTTAAATGTTGTCCAACTGAAAAGTATGAACATGAAAAGTATGAGCATGTACAGCACTCAATACTTAGTGGGGGCTCCTTTTGCCTGAATTACTGCAGCAATGTGGCGTGGCATGGAGTCGATCAGTCTGTGGCACAGTTGTTATGAGAGCCCAGGTTGCTCTGATAGTAGCCTTCAACTCTTCTGCATTGTTGGGTCTTGCGTATCGCATCTTCCTCTTCACAATGCCCCATAGATTTTCTATAGGGTTAAGGTCAGGCGAGGCCAATTAAGAACAGGGATACCATGGTCCTTAAACCAGGTACTGGTAGCTTTGGCACTGTGTGCAGGTGCCAAGTCCTGTTGGAAAATGAAATCTGCATCTCCATAAAGTTGGTTAGCAGCAGGAAGCATGAAGTGCTCTAAAACTTCCTGGTAGACGGCAGCGTTGACCTTGGACCTCAGAAAACACAGTGGACCAACACCAGCAGATGACATTGCACCCCAAACCATCCCTGACTGTGGAAACTTCACACTGGACTTCAAGCAATGTGGATTCTGTGCCTCTCCTCTCTTCCTCCAGACTCTGGGACCATGATTCCCAAAGGAAATGCAACATTTACTTTCATCAGAGAACATAACTCAGCAGCAGTCCAGTCCTTTTTGTCTTTAGCCCAGGCGAGACGCTTCTGACGCTGTGTCTTGTTCAAGAGTGGCTTGACACAAGGAATGCGACAGCTGAAACCCATGTCTTGCATACTTCTGTGCGTGGTGGTACTTGAAGCACTGACTCCAGCTGCAGTCCACTCTTTGTGAATCTCCCCCACATTTTTGAATGGGTTTTATTTCACAATCCTCTCCAGGGTGAGGTTATCCCTATTGCTTGTACACTTTTTTCTACCACATCTTTTACTTCCCTTCGCCTCTCTATTAATGTGCTTGGACACAGCTCTGTGAACAGCCAGCCTCTTTAGCTATGACCTTTTGTGTCTTGCCCTCCTTGTGCATGGTGTCAACGGTCGTCTTTTGGACAGCTGTCAAGTCAGCAGTCTTCCCCATGATTGTGTTGCCTACAGAACTAGACTGAGAGACCATTTAAAGGCCTTTGCAGGTGTTTTGGGTTAATTAGCTGATTAGAGTATGGCACCAGGTGTCTTCAATATTGAACCTTTTCACAATATAAAAATTTTCTGAAATACTGAATTTGGGGTTTTCATTGGTTGTCAGTTATAATCATCAAAATTGAAAGAAATAAACACTTGAAATATATAAGTCGGTGTGGAATGAATGTATACATTATACAAGTTTCACTTTTTGAATGGAATTACTGAAATAAATAAACTTTTTGATGATATAAAATGTTTATGACCAGCACCTGTATATACTGTAATTTGACTTTTTGCTAAACAGAATGCAGGCTTGTCTTCTCACCAAACCTTTCAAAATTTTTGATATGACAAGACTGAGACTGACATGTTTAAACTGCGGCCATATCATACATAGTAAGGTTCTACTTCACACAAAATAAATGAGTCCAAAATCCCTAAAAAAGAGGGACATAGTAGCCTACATCCAACAACTAAAATAGCAGCCCCCATGGCCAACTCTGATTGAATGTTTTATCACAGACAATCCTGTGCGCTGGGATTTTCTTTAAACTAATTCATTCATTCCTATTCAAGTAAAAGCACTGTAACAACCATGTAATTCTACACAGATTTTCCCTTTCATACTACTTTGATTTGTCAAGTTATTTCTGTTTCTCCCATCCCTCTTTCCTCTCTCCCTTTTTCCTTCCCTCGTTCGCAGTGTGCTGCACATCAGCATGTGTAATTCAGCTTTTATCTCTCCACTCTCTCATTCACTTATTGAGTATCCTGCCTGTGTGGTGTCGTGGCAGGGAGGCGGGAGTTATTGGGCGCTTTGCTGTGGTAAAAGGATACAATAAGTACGTGTCGGGGGCAACTTAGGAAGGGCACTGAGATCCATCAGTGTGGCGTGTATGATGAATCGAGCCAGCGTCCAGGATGAATAGACACGCAACACAAAACACACGCAGGCCAAAATGGGGAAGAATATACATTACATCCATTTAATCATCTACACGTTTGTTACTGTAGCAAGGCAGGCGCCCGGCCACGCTCTCGCTCTCCTTTCACTTTCTTTCCATCTCTTTTGCTTTCCCCACTCTCTTTCTCTCTAACTCTCCCTCCCTCTCTTTACTGCCGCCTTCAAAAGCTTCAGCCAGATTGATTATGTACAGAAGAGCAACGAGCAGAGCTGCAAAACACCTGTCAAGGAGAGGATGCTGCATGCTTTCTCACCATGCTACAAAAAAAAAAAAAAAAAACACTGTAAGAGGACAGTGAAAAAGAGACAGTGACATTTTCGAAGCCCCTGGTTTCATAACACAAATTAGATTGTTGTGACTCCAAAAATTTATAATTATCATGTGTGTTTGTTTATTTCAGTTTGTTTGTGAATTTGAGGTATACAGTATGTTGATAAATGCACTGCTCCACTCTGTAGGTGTGAAGAAAACTATTTAATCAGATGTAAAAGGTATGGTGGGTTTTCACACAAAAAACATTTGTTTCAGCACTTTTGATGTATAAAAAATTTAAAATAAGAAATAGTCATCCTGCAGCTTTTTTTAGATACATAATAAGACATACTGTATATATATAAAATGTGTCTGCCTACTTTTCTGTGGCATGAGGTGTTTTCCATATAGGGTGAGCCATTTTTACAGTATTAACAGTAATCACTGTGGGATCCCCCTTCCAGCGGCCCTGCTAAGTATAACTCATGTATTTATTCATTTCTCTCTCAAACCATTAGGTCCCGACGTTCACACAAACTTCAGGAAAAAAAAGGTTAGTGACCCTGAATTAATATTTATGTAACGGCGGCTGTGACAGTTTGAGCATAAAACCATTCAATCCACAAAAATCAGTGGTCAGTAGACTGTAGTTTCTGTGTATGTAACTATATACGTTTTTATGACTTTTGTCTTTAGCAAAACCTTTTTACGTCAAACTGTCTAAAGAAACTTTCATTAAGGGCTCCTTATGGCCTTTCACGAAGCTTCTCTTAAAGCAGGGTTATTAAAGTTTGATCCGGGGCAGCAGAAACACTTTTGGTTTCCATCCTTCCATTCCGGACATGGGATCACGAACACTAGGTTTGTGTCATTTATTAAATACCAGGTAAACCCTAAAAACGGAAGTGCTTTGACCCACCAAGGCTGGAGTTTAATAGCCCTGACTAGATGTTTAATTTTAACCTTTACATTTTTTAGAGTTAGGACAAAGGTGTCAATCTCATTTCATGGAGCACCCAGAGTCTGTAGGTTTTCACTCATTCAATGTACTTGATTTATAAATAAGGGCCACTGATTAGTTTGCAACTCCTCTTAGATGGTTATCTGGGAAAATACTGAATCCAAGACACAAAGCTCCTGTTGAATGGGTTTGACAACCCAGGTGTGGATGTACTCACATGGCAGTATGACAAATGAGAAGTGTCAGTGTGTTGACAGGTCGGATGACCAGAGAGCTGAGAGAGGTGAGAGTTCAGTGGGGAATTGAGGTGAAATGTCAAAGTATATCGAAGTTTACACAGCTGCAGGGCAGTTCCCTAAATCCCTCACTACTGTCAAGGACAAGGGGAAAAAGGGGAAGGGGACTGTTAGGAAGGAATACCAAAATATGGAAAAGAGATAAGGTGCTAGGTGATTTGGAGGTCTCATCACCATCTCCCACACGTAATTCTCTTCACGCCCAAGGCCTGGTTTAACCTCCAAGTTCAAACATTCAACGCTTCTTAGACTGAAGGATAAAATGGCACCATTAAAATCAACCTGAATAATTGTCTTAATGCGCTTACATTAGCATGAACAGGATAGAAGTTTGACAATTAAAAGAATCAAACAATGAACTGGTTGATGTTTCTGTTTTGATTATAGGTGCACTTGAATCATTGATTAGGTTTCTCAAGAAAAAGTCTGTTGCGTGTCATTTTACATTGTTGTCATTGTGAATGTTGTATTTGCAGTGTTGGGATTAGTGACTTAAAATGTAACAGACAATGCCTTTGGGTCCAGCATAGGGCAGAGCAAATTGGCACAGCGCTGGACAGGTGGGTAGTCAGACAGGAATACATTGTCACATCGGGCTCTAGGGACTCGTTGTGTTAAGGTCGGGCCCCTGCAAACACAGTTGTGGTTGTAAAGCTGAGGAACGAGTCGGCTCAACTGTGTGTACCAGCAAAAACATTCCATGTTGAGCGATCGGTATGATCAGAATCAGACTGGCTGGGCGAGTTGTGCTTGGAGGCGTGTCTCGATCCTCAACTACCTGCTGCTGAGTGGCCACAACGAGCCAAGGTCATATTGGGAATTGGAGATCACAAAAGAATTGGGAGAAAAAAAGCATTTCCAATTTGGGAGTGTATGCTATAAATAATATGGTATACCAGGAGAATTTCAGATTTCTAATGTCTATGAATTATCTTCCCCTCCAGCCAGATATATTTACATAAGTCATTCACAGAACCCTAAAAGTGACCCTCTTGTACAACCATATCATATTTTGCTTAGGCCTACTTTACGGACAAGACACATAGTCTTACTCTCTAGACACCTAAAATATGTCAAGAAATGTGCAAGTCTATTTGTCGTTTCCTTAACTGCTTTGTGGCCGAAACATGACCGAGATAAACAACAACACCAGCCAGGCATGTACTGGCTTAGCTCACGGCACGAATGAAAAATAGACAGACCAAAGAATATACAATCCAAAAAAGCTACTTAGATGTCTATATGTCTACGTAGTCTAACAGAACAACCAAAACAATATCAAAAAATATGTTTAGAGGCTAGAGAAAGAGTTAGCTATACATTGAGATATGTCTGTGATAGCCTACTTTAATGTATGCTTGTTTGATGTTAAGTCAATGTCTATATGAAGTTATATTCCGGGATTTCTTAAAATTTTGCTTTCCCTTTGTTGTTCTATAAGGCCCATGGAATCAAGTTTCACAACAAGCCATTATTCACCTCTGTCCCAGTCTGGAATAAGCATTATTAGCATTGACCAAATTCATGACTAGTTTGGACCCCCTTTTCATTGCATTTTTAACTCCTCTGTAGATTTGCAACTAACCTGTCCATGTCCTCTTGCCTTGAGCACACCTTTTTAAAATAGAGTAGGCAATGCGCCGAGAGCAAAACGATGCCAGACATTGCTCTCTAGTTTCCCTCTTGGACTGTTCTGCTTCAGACTGTTATCTTAATACCACTGTCAACTATTGTAAAGCTACTGGACTGTTGAGGCAGTGGAAAGGTGGAGTACCCATCAGCAGGGGTGGGCAATAGCATATCGTGATTCTGATAAGCTAAGACAGACTGCATGGGCATATCACAATTCAGTGAGGGCATTTGTCTGATGTGCTGGGGAGTTCATCAGTGTAAGACGTTGCATGTTCCTTCTATGGATTTGGCGGTTACACTACTATTTTATTTTGATTAACAAGACCTGCGGCCAGGTTTGAGTATGGGTTCTGGGTAGTAGAATTTACTAAATATCTTTTGACTGGAGTGCCTCTTTGCAGGGGGTCTTCTGGGTAGCTTTACTTTTGAGACCATGACTATTTCTTATTGGCTACATTAAAATATAGCATGCAAACACAGAAGATATTTACCAAAATGTAAGATTCTAATAGCTCAAACAACCCAAGTTAACATATAAAAATTGTAGAACAATGTGCTCTTTATGTGTAATCATAATTGCTAGTAGTAGAGTAAGAATATTACAAATGGACCTTTAAGTAATCTCAAATGGGTGCTCACTGAAGATAAATGTACTTTCTATTCATAATTATGATGACACATTGTTATTTTTCTCAGTAGTGTGGTACTAAATATGAAGAGAAGAAGCAAAATGAAGGAGTACAACCATTTCATCAATCATTAATGATCAATCACCTAAATACACACTCATCACTGGCAGATTAGCTGCCAGTGTATTCAAAACATTGGGGTTATACATTTGCAGTATTTTTTTTTCAGTCAATATACCTGTTTGAATTGAGGATAATTAACTATTCTGTTGGGGGACCTTTATAATGAAATAATCCACAAATCTCCCAAAATGTTATTGTATTTTGTAAGAGTTCCAAGTATGGCAATTGGAGCTCTTACAGATTATGCATTGAGTTACATAGTGGTAGATTTCCAGAACCTCCTGAAAAATGATGAATGTGAGCAATGCTCAGCGTACGTTAATAATGTACTTTATGTTAACAAATCCAATGACATATCAACAGGAAACAGGAATTTGAAGAATGGAAAAACCTACATAGATTTCTGCCTAACTAGACTAATGTTTGCCTGGGAGAACTACCAGCTAGGTGACATTAGATCAAAGTTGTTTTCCACCCCGGTAGTTATAATAACTACAGTAGCTACTAGCTAGCTAACTGGTTCAACAATTTTGAATGCTAGATGGCTAATCTTAGTTTTCAATATTGTGCCAGATGGAAAACAACAGACAAAACTATGATGAGACAAGATACATTTTGTATATATTTAAATACATATACTGGTATAAAACAGTATGTGTGTGTGTGTATACACACACATACAGTACATATACTGTATATATATATATATATACACACAGCTCCGGAAAACGTTAAGAGACCACTGCACCTATTTCTTTCGTTTCCAGAAAAGTTGAAAAGGAACGTTTTGAGTGAGGAACGGAAGTGTTCAATTTGCAGTGGTCTCTTAATTTTAACCCTTCTGTTCCTCACTCAAAATCTTCTTTTTTGACTATTTTGGAAAGGAAAGAAAAAGGTGCAGTGGTCTCTTAACGTTTTCCGGAGCTGTATAAATATACACTGTTTTATGACAGTACTTTGGAAGACTAGATGCGCCCTATTGTTGAAACCGTAGAGCCATTACACAAATGATGCTGCTGCCCCCTGAAGGTATACTGTACATAAGCTGTACATTTGAATGATTTCACATTCTCAAGATAACCTGGGTCATTACATAATAATTATTTGGGGCATTTTAAATATTTAAGAAAATATATTTACCCTGCGTCTGACGAATGTATATCTGAGTCTGACAATGTTTTGATATTTACAGGTCCAAGGCACTATATACAAAAGATATGGTTAAAATATAAGGAGATAGAATTGTAAACCATGATTCACATACTGTATACACAGCATTAAACTCACAACTGTGCGCGTATATTGATCAAGTCTTGTGAATTGATGGGTTTACATTTGTGCATAGAATTTTGGCAGTTACGTTGCGGGTTCAGGTCACAGGTCAAAAATCCACAAATGTGAGTGAGGCCGCTAGTTGACTGTTGTAAAAGTTACCCCCAACTCTGGTTATATGCTGACGGTATTCATTGTTTGTCTGATCTAGCATATGTCCTAATATGAACACTGTACAGCTCCTATGCATTCAGAACTAACAAGGTAAATATCTCCCTCATGCCAGACTTTGATGAGAGCTGTCCTACATGTCAAGGCTGACACCAAAGTACAGCCCGTCCTGCCCCTCCTGAGACCAACAAAACATTGATGGTTTCGAATCACTCTGTTCACTGTTTAAAGGTATGATTTTGAAGGACTCCTGCCTAACTCATGATGAAGGGGGAAACAGCAGATTGAGGAAAAAGAGGAGGATGAGACGTGAGCAAGACTGTACAACATGAAAAGACACTTTCAATAAAGAAGAGCAAAGACACTTTTATGTTTCTTTAATGAGAGGATGAAAACTTAGGGCCATACTCATATTTCTAACATACACGGCAAGGTTGGGATATTTTCTCTTACAGATTCAATATCCCTCACTACTCATAAATATACATGACATATGCTAATCTTATTTTGGCTGTTTGATGTGCATGTTACATTTAGCCATGTGTGATTGTTATGTAAATTGTATTTCTATAGTACCTACAATGATAAAGAGGCCTGTAAGCTCCATAGTATTTGAGGTTGTGGTGGGTTAACTGTCTTTTGACTCAAGGTATGCCTCTCTCCCAGCTGGACCCACGGATTTCCCCCTCACCTCTGGCTCATCAGGGAAATCTCTGGGGCCTGGCCAGATCGAAGATACTGCAGGAGGGAGAGAGAGGCTGAATGAAAAACGAGGATGTCACAACATTGTTGCAAGGTTAGCACTGACGTTAATGGAGATGTGCTAGGGCAGAACACCCAGAGGATTGACCCCACCAAGGGGGCATGTACAAGCCTAAGATAAACTACTGTTGGGGGCATGGCACTGCCACAACCCCCATCACTGCCTGCTAAGGACTTACACACACACACACACACACAACATGGATACCTCTCTCACATTTAGCTGACCATCACATGCTGCTTAACACAACCATTTTCACTTTATTTTAATGCTCATATGGCTTTCACAGGTTTAAGGGTAAAAGTGGAGGCCTACCATGGGATCGTTTTGATTTCCTGTTTTACCCTGACACATATTCTCACTTTCAAACTATTGTAGTCAGATGAAAGAGGTTCATCTGTGTGAAGACCAGAGACAAGTCGGTCGACAGCTAGGCCTCAACAGGCTGACTGTGGGGATAATCACTAGTCAGGGGCACTAGAGGATTTGTCACTTTCAAAAGGCAGGACACACCTTGGAGATCTCAGGACAAGAACCCCTCACCCACTCATGACACTCATAGAAGAGTCTAATTTAACATTGATTTAATGAAATCAATATTTTTGTATAGACGAAACATTGTGTTTTTCTTCTATTTCTCATTTCTAGTATGTTTTATTGGTTAATTGACAAAGTGAAACAATGAAACTCACTATCAGTTTAGTGAAAACGTATGTTCTCTAAATGGGGAAAATATTTTTAAATGAACTTTTATTGAAGTTCCTTTAGTAGTCTGTATGCGAAATCTGAAAATTGTGTAGTAATGATTCATAGCTATATATTAGTGTAGATTTTTTAATACATAACGGTGACACAAAACAATGCAGAAAGTCTATTTGTTTGTGAATTGAATTTGTTGCCTCGTCAGATATATTTATGGTGGTCAGGACATAATACAAAGGAGTGAGACTATTTTACTTTGTTTATTTTATAATATTTCTTTACAATTACAGTTTAATCAAATCAAGTAAAGGTTTAACCATAACAATTCCAAGTAATACACCAACGTTTTATGATATCGTTTTTATTACAGTCACAATTCGATCCATCCATAAGAAAAAATTAAATGTGCACTTGTACTGTACTGTAATAGCAGAAGACCTGTCATATAAAGCTGCCGTAATTCATTTAAAGAGTGGATCCGGAGTGATCTATCTAACATTTCAGGAAATGAATGCCAAAATATGGGGGGATGAAAGTGACCCACACTGGACCTTAACATTCACCCTGTCACATCAGACTCATTCTGGGCACACAGTCCTGCTTTGGCAAGGCCGCAACAACATTAATGACCAGTGTACAGTACCATTATTTGTCTATGCACCGTTTCTAAAAAGCAAGACTCTAATCAAGTGCCATTTTATTGAGCTATACCAACAAATACTAGTCTATACCTTTGCATTATATCCTGATACATTTGGGAAAAATACAAACATCAGTGGAAATAGGAATTCATGCATTCTCAACTTTACATTGAATCTGTCTGTTCTATGAAGTACGCCATTGTTTCTCATAATAAATGTTCAGAAAGTATTTTGAATACCAACAAAATAACTACATTCACATCTGGAAGTTTTGTACACAAAAATTTGTAGTGTTTATAATCCTGTAATAAGCTGTGAAAAACTAACTCCACGCAGTTGTCAATGATTATTTGGATAATCATTTTGATGTCTTATTAATCCTCATTTGACATGTGTCTGAATATAATACGTCATGAATATAAATGTTTGGTTTGTTTTTTGTTTTGAAAGCATTCTTCTAGTTAATGCGGTTTTAAACTCAAAACAGCCAAGGACAATAGTTTTTAGGAGGACAAAAGTAGCTTGTCTCCTCCAATACCCGAAGGCTACTAACGTTAGGTTACTTTTTGTATGTTAATTTCTTGTCATATAATATAAACAATACAACTTCACTACAACAAAGATAGAAAAACTCCAGCACCGAAAAATTAACTGAGCCACTGAAACCGTTTCAGAACTATGAGTAAGCTGGAATCATTATCAGCAATATTACCACGTCAACACACAATTCCATCACGCCATGGGCCACCAGATTTCAGTTTTTAATTATGCCCAAACCGCTCTCCTCATCCATGGCCCCTCTCCGCCCCATTCGTTAGACTGAAACCTCAGATGATCAGTCCTGGCTGGAAAAAGAGCCTGAGGTTTTGTGGGATTCCCTCCCGAGCCGTGACATCACTGACACTGTCTCTGCTCCTAATCTCTCCCACGTCTCACTACCCGTTCTGCCTGGCCTATAGGAGATAATGCCTGATGGAGAGAGTGACTAAAATGGAGACAAAGAGAGAGGGGTAGGGGTTGTGTGTGTAAGAGTGTTTGTGTCTGTGTGTCCTTACCTCTTCAGGACAGAAAATCACCATGTCCTTGCATCACATTAAAACAAAAACATGGTAAAGGACACTTCTGTAGGGTTATGGGCTTGGTTTAGGGGGTTTGGGGTTAAGTTTAAGGTTAAAGTTAAAGCTATGTTTAGCACTTAAGTTTAGGGTTAGGCATAAAATATAATTGAGATTGATGTTAGGTGAAGGTTAGGGTTTAGTTAATGTTAGGTTTTTGGTTAGATGCTTGGGCAAATATGCGCAATTTTTCTTTTGTCATGAGCAGTCATGTAAACATGGTTTGTGTGTGGGTGTGTGTGTGTGTGTGTGTGTGTGTGTGCGCGAGTGTGTGTTTGTGCGTGCATGCATTGGGGGGACTGACAGAGACTGGGGCCCTTACACAACCCCCATTGAAACCCCTCTGTCCCAACAGATTCAACCAAAGCCTCTGCCACAGACCTAACAAAGCCCCTCTTATTCAGGGCAGCAGACTGAATCCTACCGGGAGAAAACCTCAAAGACTTTAACATCACCTCCAACGCCAGCCATCAAGACAGCTTGTTTCTTTCATTATTCAGCTCAAACAGGGGGCTCTGTGGGTGCCAGTGTCGGCATGCCCGTATTAAGAGAGAAAATAATCTGCTGCCCACACACTATCGACTCGCATGGCACCGGCACCCACACGCCTTATTGCCTTGGAACTTTCCACTACCAGCATCACATATCATCACCACCCAGCCTAATATGTTTCCATGTGTGGTAGCAATTAAAGGAGCCCAGCACAGAGGTGCAATAGGAGCCATGCTGGCAGTCTGTGTATAGCGCACAGACCACAACGGCTCAGACGTCCCTGTAAAACCACAGGGCTACACTGCGGCTACTGTGCATGGGGCCTCGGTAGAACTCATACTGGCTCATAACCCATGGCGCTTGAAACACATACATGTCCAGGGCATTCGTTTTCTTGCAGTTTCCGTTAGTGCAAAGTTAACAAGCATTGGGTGAGGGTTGAGTGGACTCAGCTGGGCACAGGAATTACCTCCGTTCTGACGTCACACTCCCTTCCCCGTAGCCTGGGAGACTGAAACATAGAGAAGACAAGAGGATATACAAACACGCCAGCGCACAAGACAGAAACTCATTCATTTTTAAGTAATTTAGTGCACATAATGGTGATTTCCACCTAATCAAGGTGATTTCCTTCGGACTCCTTAGCTTACCTTTTGTTTGATAGCACCAGCTGTGAACACTCAGTGATAACCAGTCACCTGGGGTTGCTGTCAGTGTCATGACTATGGAGGCCACTCTAATAAAGAGCATAGGGTATTCACAGTAACTCACTTAAGTTGTATTCATCTAACTTATGTTTCTCTGAATTGTGTTTTGGCCTAAAT
Organism: Esox lucius; assembly: GCF_011004845.1. NCBI lineage: Eukaryota > Metazoa > Chordata > Actinopteri > Esociformes > Esocidae > Esox > Esox lucius. Next base: position 19,587,370 of record NC_047570.1, on the reverse strand, counting down.
CTAATGGCAAAGTTGCATTTGGAAGCTGTATGAAATTAATGATATGTTAATTATTATAAACGCATTCTGTGGTAGCATTCCTGACATAGAGACTTTTGACCCTGGTTCAATTCCCTCCTCCAACTTACCGTTTGTATCTCTCAGTTATCTTTATTCACTTTGTCCTTTAATAGCTGTCGCCGAACTACATGAATCCACTCTGTCCTACCATGAATGCAGGATTATATTTAAGAGTGTAATTCTATGATGTAACCCCTTTTGATATGCATGGATGTACAAGTGTGGTAACATGTTGCTTGCATAACTATTCATCAGACATAGATTCCTATTTAGAAGACCCAACTTTGCACACAGTATCGGACAAGAATTTAGACCAGAGACATCATGAGAGCGTACCATCGTAGCACTGTCAACGTGGTTTTATGATAACTATTTGGTAATGACAAGGAAGTTATTGTTATGCAAAGGTTTAAAGTTATTTTCCATTAGAAAGGTCACAGTAGAAAAACATTTATAGCCATTCTTAAACTGCTTTGCTTCACCATAGCTCTAGATGACTAGATGAAACAAAGCTGATGTCCACTAGCAACATGTTGATGTCAACAATAAGGATTCATTCTATTGATTCATGACAATATTCAGATGACCAAGGAAACATTTAGTTTCCACTGTGTCCACAGCAACCATATTACAGCTACAACTGCATAAACCATGATTGGGTTAAATACAATTAACTTTCAGCACTGATTTCATTTAAGAATTTTTCTAAGTAGTTTTATGGTTATTGAACATTTTGGTGAATTTATATTAGATTAGAAAATCTGCAACAACTTGTGTTGATGAAAAAAATAGAATGAAAGTGTGAAGTTATGCAGCATCAAGCGAGCCTCGCTTTTCATGACACTGTGCTTTTCCTTGTGGTGAAGCATGTCTCAATTGATCACCGTGAGTTCTGAAATGGCTACTCAAGTTTCGGAGTCGTTTTGGAGATGTAGCATTGACTAGTGTGGACTAGTTCAGCTGTCAGAGTAATTGTGGCTCTTTCTTCTTTGCAGAATTGATCCAGATTATTCACATTATCTGAACAACTTTCTGGGACCATTATTTTCAAACAGTGCAACAGATTTTAAATTTGATTTATATCAGGCCTTTTCCTTGACTGTCTGGCCCTGACGGAGACATGGTTGACCCAAGAAAATAGTACTACTCTTTGTCTGACTTCTACGAAATGGATATTCCCTGTCATCTTGCTTACCATCTTTCTCTATTTTCTCTCTTGAATTCCATGCTTTCAGTGTGACCTGTCAAACCTAACACTGATGTAATTTGTTGTTCATTAATTAGTTCACCCTCCACCAGATGCTCTTGGTCCAGTCAACCCTTACTTACAAGGAAGGCAATGTGCTTGACCTCATTTTGATGCAGTCTGTCGATTAATCATAATGTTACAACTTCCAGGGCTGTGATCACTACTTTTTCTCCATCTTTCTTTTCCTCTCCTCCACATTGGTCATATGTTGGAAAACACAGATTTTATAAGAGAAATACAAAAATGGAAATATCTTGCTTTTATGTGGATTCAACCTGTTCTGTGGAATCTCCCAGTTCATTAATATGAAATAAATTGCCCTAACAGGACACAGTTCCAACTATGAACACATTGTCTGGATAAATACAACACAGCACAGTTGAAGGATCATTGTTCTGATCATATACAATACAAATGTCCTCAGGATCTCAAAGTTGCCAGACCCCAAACACTGACAATGATTTTGTTCTTGTAATCCAAAAATACTAAAATTATACGTTCCCTAGCTTGGCTCTTGTCCTCCTGACAATTCATTTTATTGTGGTTCTGGCATTGGAAAAAAGTAACCATCAACAGGCCTCAGGATAAGCTGCTGATAGGAATATGTTTATTTAATAATTTTCTCATTTGCTCCTGCATCTTGTTTTATTCCTTTCAGTTACTTTGTTAAAGTCCTAATTTCTACCTACGCTGGCATCCTGTCTGGCTCCTTTGGACGTGACAGGGTTGACACACTTATGGGCATCACAGTTCGCCATAAGGACAAAAGTAACTCTAATCCCAGGTGGTTTACTCATTTTTGGTTGGTTTGGTTTTTCTGTCTCTATGATCTCAATGGTAGACTGTAACCACAGAAATACCCCTATTTATTAAAATAAGAGGCTGTGGTTTTTTTATGTAACTGATGCAAGAACAACACCCACTGAACCACAACAGAACCTACTCAACCGTCACCGTCTCCAAGTCGCGCTCTTCCGATAACTTGCACCTACATACAGAAACATCATCTTCCATCCACCCCCATTAACACAAAGATAGCGCACTATGAGCAATGAGCCTTACCAATACCGAAAGTGGCCAGGGATCTATCAATGGCCACCAGAACTGAGAGGCTACACTCCGTGAAAAAAATGTATTCAGAAGAAGCAACATTGGTCACCTGTCAATCAATTCTCAGGTCACTCTATTACCTTTTGACCCTCATTACACTGATAGGGAGGTGCTTAATCATATTTCGAAGAGAAAGACAGAGGGATGGGCAGAGGATAAGGAGAAAGGAAATGGAAAGGTGTGGAGAGGAAATCACAAGCACACACACACTGCCTTGTTAGAAGTGAAAAGTGGTGCTGGGCATATTGAAAGTCTGGATGGGAAGACATTTTTCTGTATACTTTAGGACAGATGGGGAGAAAGTGAAGTGAGTAGAGAGCTGGAGCTTGGCGAGAGGCTGATTGGTGTTATGGTATTGAGGGGCATGGGGAGAGTGCTTTGGGGACCGCAGGGTTAATAGTCCAGGGAAGACAGACCTGGCACCAGCATGTTATAATAATCCACTTGGCCGGCCGAGGGGTGTCAACTCCCCTCATTCCTCCCTGGAGAGGGAAGGACACAGTCTAATCTGTATTCAGTCCTGACATTGTCCACATCTGATATGGAACATTAGCCCCTAACTCCCACTATAGACTAGTGTCCTTCAGTTTATATTACTTTATGTTAATAGAGAGAGAAAAGTTGGCGCGTCGTCATTTGTCATTGTTAGCGAGGGTGCTCACTGCGCCTGCTTTAAATGCATGTGTTTACCAGATAGAGAGAGGGATAGAGGGAAGTAAACCTGACGGGGCAATGAACCTTCTTGTTTTTCCCGTCTTTATTGATCTTTGATCCAGCAAAAGAACAACCCCCTCTACCTTCATCAGATTTGGCTATCTAGAGCAACTCAAAGGAGAAATTATGGTATACTGTCTTGCTCAGGACAGAATGACATTTTTTTAATTTGCAGGCTTGGGGATTTGAACTAATAACCTTTTTTTTTTGTTTCTGTTCAGAGGCTGACTACAGGTCAAATGATCTTACCGCTAAGCTATCTTCTCTTCTTACACCAAGCATGAGCGTTGCTCACTGACAGTGGTCTGTTTGTTGAATACATGCAAAACATGAATTTTCAAGTTGATTTTCAATCTCAATGTTTTGGTTTCCATTTGTTCCTCCTGTCTATTTACTCAGGAAAGTACTATTAATATACGTCTCCAAACTGATGCTTAAGTTCGGATGAAAACTAGTGTTAACAGTATACTTTGGACCCAGGGCTTTGACATATCATTTTGAACATACAAATAGGTTAAACAGTTTAATACAGTAAAAGATATTTGGGATCTCAACAAAATGTTACAGAAGATAAAGATATGATAGAACTGTAGAGACTTGAAAATGGTTAGCCACTAGGGGAGAAACGCCAGACACAGTTTATTGAATCTGATATAGGGACACAGCATCTGATATACTCCTTATGATATGCATCATGTTTCAAAACATTATTAACCTAGGGTGGTGATAGCACAAAACATAGGCCTACACTAGGAATACTGGTGCTTTGGATTGTGTTACTACCCAACCACCCAGGGTACCTCCCAAGTTTACTTACAAATGTGCAATATGCCAACAAATTATTCTACATCACTCTTGTGTTTTTCAAACCCATCCACCTCTACAGACCTTTCTAATCCTTGTATAACTTTGTTTTGTTGTTTTGAGTACTTCAGAACAACAATGGTCTGGTTAAACAGAATATGTTATTAGCAATACAAATGAAAAGCACAACAGCAAAACTAATGATGATTCCACTCCAGTCAGTTGCAAAACAGAACCCAAGCAGTGCTACAATTATAACCCTGCTTAACACAATGCACATCGTCTCATTTGAATGAAATAAAATGAAAGTGAGTGTCTGATGAAGTCGGTCGAGGGAATATTGTTTAAATCCAACTCTATTCTCTGACTTCAGTTGGAATTAATGCGGCTAATTGTCTTCAGCCAATTAGGAGTCTATTCCCTGTTGCCGTCTGGTGAAACACTGGCAGTTAATTGGATTAAATCTTTATCATTTCCTGTGAAACTGGGAGAGAAAGGGGAAAATGAAAGAACGCTATCGCATTTTAATTAAAATCCCAACCTAATGAATGTGTTTTTATTAACATCCAACCCTCTTTTCATGTGTCTCTTTGCCATAAATAGGAGTGGAAAATCAACCAACAAGACAATGCTGGGATTCTTAGGCTGCATTACCAATTTGACAATGTTGAAACACTTACTGAGGGCATTAAAAGGATAGGCCACTCCCTTAAGCTAATTTCTATCGCTCTGAAATCCTTTGTTCCAATGTCCATACTAGCTAAAATACATGTCCAATGTTTCACTTGGTGATAAAGTTGTTATTGGAATTAAATTCAAGCAGTCTAATTCTGATGTTTTGCTAATAATAGTTTTTTTGGACTAATCAGATATTTTGCCAATAATTTGTCAGCATATCAGAATTGGGCTGCCTGTATGAATGCATCCCGATTTTCCAATAAATTAAGTTACAACTCAGTGCATTGGTGTTGTAATTTCTACAGCTGTTCCAAATCACTCGTAACCCAATTTCCATGAAGATTTGAAGCACATAAAATATGTAGTTTTGCTTTTGACAATGTATGCTCTTCTGTTACTCCTAACAGCTGTCAGAGATCTCCCATCATCCCTTCTGATGGAGCAGAGAAGAGAATGATACAGATCATCACACCCTTCAGCTTTGTTTCCTCCATACTACCCCCCTCCATCTGGTCATAGAGGGGGAAAAGACTCCGGAAATAATGGATTACTTCCCTTACAATGACACTTTCATCTTCAACTTTTTTCTATTTATCCAATCTGCACTAACCTACAGTATGTCCCTTCCTTTTCATCTCTACCTCATTCTCTCTTGTTCTCTTCTTATTTATCCTTTCCCTATCTATATGCCTGTCTTTTAGACTGTCATTTCTCTGTCATCAATCTATCGGTTTCTTTCTATATCATCTCTCTCTCTCTTTCTGTCTAAGTTCCATAATAAACCTGTTAGCGTAGTGTGCAGTAAAACCCTGTCCCTGTCCCCCCAGGGGCCCTGTTCATGCTCTTAAATGACAATCATAATTAATGGTATTAGAGGGAGAAGGGATACTTCTGAGCCTCTTAAACTTGGCTGCATTATTGGCATGTAGATTGGCAAGGCGGGGCCAGGTCCTCGAAGAATAAACTGAGAGGTAATGTATACTGGCATTCATATAAACAGAAACAATAGAAAGAATAGGTATATATAACATGCAGGCACATTCTAATGCTAAAATCACTGGAGGCAGCCTATAGGTAATACATACAAAGGTACACTTCAGATTACAACATATCGGGTGTATTTTATGAATTGGCACAGACATAAGAAATGTCACCAGTTAAGGAAAGCCTGATAGACCATTTAAAACAAACTGAGCAAAGCTGAATGGCTAGGCTGTTTTATTGGCCCATTACCTGATTGGTTGTTATTAAGGTGTGAGGGGATATTTTTGTACAGCACTTAAAAGCCATGATGTACTTTCTTCCCAGCAGCAAAACTGACACTGTTGCTTACCAGTACTTCAATCCTGTCCACGGTGACATCATTTTCATTTCTTTCATGGCCCATGGCTCTGTCCAACCCTCTAGTGTGGACATCGGTTCTCTATTAGCACGCTGCTGTCAACAAAGAGGCAAGCTACTTATTGCAGGCTCAGTCTGTGGAGTGACTACTGTTTACGTTTCTGGTAATTATGTGTTTACTGGAGCTGTCCAGGGAATCACAGCAAGTGACAAATCCCTCCTTACGGATAAACTACTTATTCGGAATTAAAGAGAGCTCTTCAAAAACAAGAAAGAAAAAAAGAAAAGTATTTCTTTGTGTGCGAGGGTGTGTTTGTGTGTGTGTTAGTAAATTAAAGTGCCTTAACGATATCTCTTAGCTCAAGGCTGAGCACAGATTTTGGATAAGGGTTGCATCGGAAAACAATAACATTTGTGAGCAAAGACAGAGCAACAAGACAGACAGACATGCCACTTAGCTGATGGCTAGTGGTTAGAGTGACAGCAGTGACAGCCAGCTAACTTGAAAGATGGCAGGCAGCTTGGCTCTAAGCAGCACTTGTGTGATATGGGGATGAGCTGCTTAGTCTTTACCGTGATGATCCAGTGGAGAACAAAGCTCAAAAGCTGGATTTTGAAGAAACATCAATACACTTTTAAGTAAGAAAGTACTTGTCTATTATGATCCAAAAGATGCTTGGTATGTCATAACCGGTTCAACCATCTGGTGGAATGATTTGAGACTACAATATGACCCCAAACATCAGACTTGCCAGGGTTAGAATGATTGCATGTGTAGGTAACATGTCACTCATTCCCTCAATAAACACAGTACCTCAATAACATAGCTACTACTCCAAACACTACAAACCATTCCCCTGACAATTCAGTTCCCCGTCTCCACAATGGCTTTCCACCCTATTGATTCAGAGAGCTCCCTCCTTTCCCTTCCTTAGAGGGGAGCAGAGTAATGCAGCCAGCACAGCTATGCTCCTCTGCTCCGCTCCAAATGTTGTTTCCCTGCCTGTGCAGAGGGAAAGACCAGGGTTGAGGCAAAGCATCTGGAAAAACAAACAGGAAGCTTGTTGAGAGGAATCTTGGTATGAAATACATCTGAGAGGGACGACTGCTCTCTGCCATAATACAGGGAGTTGGCGCGTGAGAGGGTTTGGGGAACCAAGTGGGGGGTATAGAAGCTTTGTTCCCATTTGTACTGCATGTCTCATGAAAATATAATGAACAGGAGGTAGTGACCCTGCAGACACACACAAACACACACAAGCACAGTACAGTCCATCACAGTACAGTCCAGCTCAAACACGCTTTAGGCTGCCAAAATATTTGATAGCTGTGGTCATACTGTAGTGAGAATTGTTGTTAAATCATTCCTGAGTCAATATCGTCAGGAAAACAAAATGATGTAATATAGTCACTTAGTTCAAGAGCATGGGACAGTCTTGTGTGATGTCATTTCAGTGGGACATGAAATATCTAAACCATGTTATTTCATGCCTGTCCACACAACAAGTTCATCATGGAAATGCCTCACATTGACATTTCAAACAGAATTTCAAGAAACTGCTTATCAGCTGAGAGAGTGGCTTAGTTTCATCAAAATGGACCGGAGAGGAAAATGTATGTTTGCATGTTAGTGGGAAACATGTCACAGTGCAGAACATGGACCAAGGTCGGTATGATCAATGCCGATCATAACAAAATGTAATAATGTCCTCTTTTGTCATTATGAGCAAATGTGCATTATAGTGGAGGCTATGCATACGTGCTTTGAAACACACAGTGTTTATCTTTGCCAAATAAACTTGGATGAACGCATGGAAAACAACACAAATGAATACGCTCTGTGGACCTTCTCACCCTGTATGTTCCCATGAACACACACACACACTTACTGTACATGCAATCCCTTAGCACACATCAGAGAAACCTGAGTGATGTTCTGTCACACTTCAACATCTGGATCTGCTAAGGAAATTAACGGCCTGGCGACTTCATTGTCATTTAGTCTGCAAGCAATTGACCCACGTGTTGAAAAGTTTTCTTGTATACTTGAAGAGGCCTACTCTTGATACAGCTCTCTGTGCCATAAATCTTTGTGCTGCCTCCCACTGCTGGGTAGCCTGCGTCTGGTTGTAATTTTCTGGTTTCTTTTGGGAATATTTGCGATAATGCACAGATTACCGCCACAACATTTCAAATTCACGGCAGACACTCTGCTCTGAAAGCTCTAACATACATCCTTGTGAGGGGAGTTGTGTATGATTATACACAGCCAAAGGAAATGAATTAGCCAAATGTGGAATCAATATGAAATTATTTTAGCTTCTGACATTTGGTTTGTTTCTATGGTAAATTGATTATTACTGGGTGTTTGATAGAAATCCAGAGATAATGCAGTGATGATGGGGCAGTATGAGGAGTTGTTGTTATTTGCAACAGATACTGTTTATATTTGTAGTAATGTTCAGGTGCAGCCTAAACAGCACATAATTCTGCTGAAGCATTATTCTGTGCGCAGGCATCTTTGCGTGGTCATTTGAGCAAGGTAGGAAGAAAATAAACAAAATATGTAGATTTAATTGCTATTAAACTAAATATGGATAAAGACTATGAAGGAACAGATCAAGAGCATATTGCAGAACTCTTCTTTCTCTGAACTGCAACTGGCCATGAAAGTCAATTTTCTACACTATATCCTACAAAATCAAAGATCAAAACACCTGGTTCCCTGCCCTGTCTTTGGACATGCAGCATGAAGTGGTAAATAATTTAACCAAACAAGGCAGGAGTAAGTAAAAGAGCTGAGGCGTCCAGTAACTCAATCAGAATCTCACCTCTAAAGCTCCACCCTTGCCCCCAGCACAAAGACACGGCAGTAGCATGCAGCATTTCTGAGGTCATAGGCTGTTTGTTGACCACAAACCACATGAAATTGGCTGCCTTGTTGCAGCAGCCGGCAGAAGACCACAGAACGGTCAGAACAAGAAGCTGACTTTAAGTATGAACACTTTCTAGAGAAATTTAACAGCACATACCTGAGAAAATAAAATGAAGTAATTTATTTGAGCAGTAGGCCTTTCTTTTTTTGACAAAACACCATATAGCATTGAAGTAGCGACAAATAAACATTAATACAATAAAACATAAAAAATTAAATTAAATTATAGTGTTGTAAAAAAAATTATATGCTACCATTCAAAGGTTTGGGTTCACTTAGAAATGTCCTTGTTTTCCATGGATTTTCCAGAATTGCTGATGCTTTAGATACTCAAATAGTCTAAAGAAGGCCAGGTTTTTTGCTTCTTGAATCAGCACAACTGTTTTCAGCTGCGCTAACATAATTACAAAAGGGTTTGCAAAGAACAATTAGCCTTTTAAAATGATAAACTTGGATTTGCAAACAATTGGAACACTGGACTGATTGCTGATAATGGGCTTCGGTATGCCCATGTAGATATTCCCCCAAAAAATCATCCGTTTCCAGTCACAATAGTAATTAACAACATTCAGGGTTGGGTAAGTTACAAGTTACCTGTCCACATTTGTAATCAGTAACATAACTTTATGATTACTCAAACTCAGTAAAGTAATCTAATTAGATTACTTTCATATAATCAATGTTAGAGTTTACACAGCTAGCCAAAAACTGAATTCGCATTTTACCTTATGGGTTGTGTAGGCTACAGTGCTTTTGGAAATGGGTATCAAGCTCAGCTTAAAGTAAATTATGTCAGAAGCCAATGATAACCAATTAACACAATTTTCAGAGATGGAAAGCAAGCAGAATCACACAATAAGGTGTATCTGCAGACCGCAAGTCGGCAGTGTTACTTAATATGGGGGTTCCTGAATATTAAGTTACGCCCACTGAATATTAAGTTATGCCCACTAAGGTTCGCCATTGTTCCGTTTAAATGGGGGTGCCTGAATATTAAGTTAAGCCCACTGATGTTTGCCATTGTTTAGTTTAAATGGGGGTGCCTGAATATTAAGTTAAGCCCACTGATGTTCGCCATTGGTCAGTTTGGGGACATCCTGTTTTGACACACATTTCGACGCTAGGTTTTATGTATGGGTATGATGTCATTACGTTGAGTGTGCTAATGGAAGAAGAAACGTTACAACTTTATCTCAGAGTCCATGATTTCATTCAATCTCTTTTGTCAAGATATAACACTAGGTTCAAGCGGTTCAAGCATTGATATAGAAAACAAAAGTGTATTTGCTTTGACTACATGTTGAAAAAGCGCTTTAGTCTGATTATGCTTGTACCAATTATGTTAAATTAATTGGCATTTTCCAATACAATTTAATTGTATTTTGTTTCAGGAATAAAATTGTTTGATAACATACAACTGAAACACATTATTTTGAAGACTGAAGTTCCTCTAAAAATAGTTTTAAATGTTTTGGTTACAGTTAAGAATGAGACACTGGTGGTTTCGAAAGCTGCTGAGTGTAGTTATAATACAGACATATGCATACATACACATGCACAGTCATACTCACTATGTCTGCCATGGTCAGTTTTTGTTTGAGTAGCCATTGCTTGGTTGTATGTGATACAGTAGAGGGCCATCATTAGGAGGTTGATGGTTGAGAATGCTACTTATTGCAGTTACAATATAGTTGATCTGAGCTCAACATGTTAAAAAGTGTAACAGGCCTCCCTTTTGCACAAGTTTATACAGGATTACCAATTATGCATTTTCCATAGATTCAACATATTACACAAATCTGAACATGCTGTGTAAGGTACATAGAGCGGTGGACCTGTGAGCAACAATTTCAGTGTCAGCTATACTGTTTTGAAGGTCATTTGCTGTGACCTGTGGGTCCTGCTGTATAGATCTGACCAGTTTTCCTACAAATCATTTTAATGGTTTCTCCTTCCTTAGATTTGCACTGTTCAATTTAACAGCAATGTTCTAGAAAGTTGAAATTGGTAACTGGAAGTGTTGAATATTCTATAGCCTGTTGCAGAAAGGTGGCAAGTTTCAATTTGCATCATGTAGAGGTCAGGTCAACATCTGTTTAAAGAAATGTAAATTTTCCCGGGGGTGCCTGGAACAAGCATTTTTTTTTATTCTAGAGTAATGACGTGGTTATGGACTTAAAACATTGTTGGGAGGAATATAAGTGTTCCATTCAATTATCTGAGGAATAATTTAACCCTTATCCTAAAAGTTGATTCAATAACATAAATTACAAGTAGAACAGGTCCAAAAGAGCACAAAAGACATTACTGAAAGTCAATTAATGTAGTCCAAAAGCATGAAGTTAATGGCATAAAACTTTATATGATCAATTAAGGTTATGAACTCTATTTAGGTAATTTAATTCATCATTAGCATATTCCCAAAACTGGTTAACACAGCCAAATGATTCTACTTTTTACACCACTGCATAGAAGATGGCCATGGCAAATTGTTATATTGTTTACATTTCTAAATATCCACAATGTAGTGTAAATGAAGCTTAAAAATAAATGGATCTTGCCTGCTTGCATATAGTGACAGGTGTAGGGTGCATGTTTAGTTAGTTAGAACGCAACCTAACTGACTAGAGCTACCTCCTTGCGTAGCTAGCTATCTTTAAACCTAGCTATAAGGGTTGTCGTGTTTTCTGTTTTCAAGCAATTCAAAACTTGGGTACAAAAAATTTAGTAGATAAGCGATTTTAGTGATTTTAACGATTTTAGTGTCATATGGAACTTACCGAAATCTTTGATCCTGTAATTCTTCCTTCATAAACGCATGTACTAAATCAAAAACACCACGCCAATAGAAACAGTCAATGGGCGTAACTTAATATTAAAGAACCCCCATATTAAGTTATGTCCCCGACTTGCGGTCTGCAGATATACCCTCATCGAAACACATGGCCTACCTGTATGGACCGAGTGGATGTGGCCGCGTCAAATGCAAATAATCAACCTTTGGCAGAGTGTTTCCCAACACACATGTTCTCCTCAAATGTCGTGGTGAATTCCATATGTTTTGTTTTGAAGGCAGTGCCATAATACAGCTATCTAACAAATAGTTGCCTAATCTATTAACAAATTCCTGTAAAGGTTCTTCGGTGTAACTAGTACTGTGTTGTTCGGTGCATTTAATGAATAAACCTTGAAACTTGAAAATAATATAACATTGTTATAATGCCTATCATTGTTCTGAGAATTATGCGTCAAATGGATAACTAAATAACATGTTACATGACTCGGCTAATATTATTGAAGATATACTCTGTTTTTACCAGCCATCCAACCAACCAAAACCGGAGAAATGTAAACTAGCGCTTCCTCCGTCACTAAAAGTTATGCACGTCCACCCTTGCGCGCATGATGATCACACACAACTGAGACGCGCAATTCATATTTTGGTTCAAATAACGATGTTATAACATTAAATAATAAACTCAAACATACAACGTGTCATAATTATTTCGTGCACCTATTCTTTTTCAATGGAAGTAATCCATCATATTTTTTTCCAAAATTATCTGTAATCCGATTACAGTATTTTTGTTGGTAACGTAAAGGATTACAGTTAGTTTTTTTGTAATCCCTTACTCCTCAACTCTAACAACATTAACAATGTCTACACTCTATTTCTGATCAATTTGATGTTATTTTAATGGACATTTGCATTATTTATTTTTTCAAAAACAAAACCCAGCAACTCTTTTGACTATTTGGTTTAAAGTGATCCCACATAGTTTGATTATGTTGAGATTGGGGCACTGCGGTGGCCAGTTCAATTGTTCAATTTTATTTTTTCAAATTATATATTGTGTTTTCATGACCAAATAAACACTTACTGCCCACTGTAGCTTTAAACAATTCAGTTTTAACGGAACATGCAACAACAAGCAACTGCACATTTTCTCACTTATTCCTAAAAATAAAATACTTTGGGTGGTTAACTGGCCTGTCTGCAGTCTGGATGTGTCCCCTATTGACAACATTTGGCACATTATGAAATAAATACAGCAAGCTTCAAGTTTCAATGTTTATTTGTCAAATGCACTGAACAACACAGTGTCATCCTGCACAATGAAATTATTTTGATATGGCACCAACTACATAGTGAGAATTGAGAAGAATTTAGCATAATAAAACATTAAGCAGTAATGTACATAAAAGTGCACACTAACAGCAGTTTAAAAAGTTTAATATAAACTAGCAGCAATCTGGGTAGTAGTAATGAACATTATAGATATGGCTTATGAATAGTGGCATAGCACATTACAACTATGTAGTGAAAATTAAGAAGAAAAAATAAATAAAAATAAAAAAAAATAATAATAATAATATATATATAGGAGTGGTCTCCTATTTTTTTCTTAAATCAGCATCTCTACATGTATTGCAGCCATTCCATTCCAGTGTCTGTTAAATTCCAACATGAGGTACTGATTAGGTGATTACCTGAACCAACTCAAATTTAACAAGGAAAGGTACAAAAATCATTCCCGTGGTCATCACTATCCTCTCACAAATGGACCAGCTGGATGGCAAAAACAGTGCAAGTAGTACCTCAAAGGTAATTTGAATAAGAAAATAACTATTCAGCATGACAAAAGAGTTGAAAAGAAAAGCTTTGAGTGAGGAAAAGAAGGGTTCAATTCTGACTTTACAGGCAGAGGGATCTTGAGAGCATCAGGTTGCTTCCATCCTGAACATTTCAAAGATGGTGGTTCATAAGAACAAGGTCAAGCAACAGCCATTGGGGTACAACGAAGCTACAGACTGGCAGAGGGCGAAAACGACTGTCCACTGACTGAGATGACCGTCAACTCATTCGAATGTCACTCAGCAACCGTAGGATGACATCAAGTGACCTACAAAAAGAATGGCAAACAGCCATTCTTTCGAAATAGGCTCCTAGGGGTAGGACCCTTCATCAATGACAAGGATAGAAGAGCCAGGCTGAAGTTTGCAAAAGACCACAAGGATTGGACCGTAGAGGAATGGAGTCAGATTTTCAGCTTTATCCAACACCTGGTTGTCTAATGGTTGGACAGCGACCTGGAGAGGCCTACAAGTCACAGTGTCTGGCACCCGAGGATCGGTGATGATCTGTCTTGCAAATTTGTCTTTGTGAAGGACACATAAATCAAACCAAGTACAAGGTTATCCTGGAAGAACACCTGCTTACTTCTGCTCTGACAATATTTCCCAACTCTGAGAATAGTTTTTTCAGCAAGATAATGTTCCATGCCACACAGCCAGGTTAATCAAGGTGTGGATGGAGGACCACCAGATCAAGACCCTGTCATGGCCAGCCCAATCTGCAGACCTGAAACCCATTGAAAACCTCTGGAATTTGATCAAGAGGATGATGGATGGTCACAAGCCATCAAACAAAGCAGAGTTACTTGAATTTCTGTGCCAGGAGTGGCATAAAGTCACCCAACAGCAATGTGACAGACTGTTGGAGAGCATTCCAAGATGCATGAAAGCTGTGATTAACAAGAAACCAGGCAAGCCTAGTTCAGCCAGCCCTCAATAGAGAGTGTGGCCATCTTGAGATACAAACCCAGGTCCCCCCACGTGAAAGGCTGTGTCATTAACCACTTCACCACAGAGCCGTGTATTAGCCAGTAATACGTTTTACTGGTATCTACTTACTTACTGGAATAGTCATAAGAATTTAGCAATTGCTAGTGTTACCCATGTTAAAATATGACATAAGTATGAATAAATAGTTTAAAAGCTGCATAAATAAGTTTGAAGGTAAAAGTGATTCATTTAATGTAAGTTAATAAAAAAAATTTACAACAATAATTTAATGTTTAAGATTAAAAGTATGCCGACGCTAGACGTAGCACCTGAGTGACGCTGCAGTTGAGACCTGAGGGATAGAGCGGGAGGAAAATCGGAGAGAAGTGGTGGCTAATAAGCACGGAAAAGAGTAGAAAAGTGATTTTGCAGTTGAAAAACATAACTGGTCGGGAACTGACAGGGATTTTATGAGAACTAAGCCACACCGGTTTTAGTCAGTTTTTTTGGTGTTGAAGCTCGGTCGGAGCGAGGATTGGTCTGCAGCGTGCAGGCATGCACGTGCATAGACGGGATTGAAGATGGCGAGCCAGGCCCAGATCTTCAATTCATCTTCTCCATCGCACCAGTGAGGAAATCTCCTGCGTATGGTGACTCGCTGCCAGAGTGGTAGGAGTGTCAGGAATTGTTTTTGAACTGAACTGGGAACTGATTTAATTATTATTTTTGGACTGAAGCGATCTGAAACATTTAATTGAACTGAATAATTGAACTCACATTTGGATTTGAACTTGAATTTAAGGTGTTATACTTTTATACATATTTTTGAATGTGATCCGAAATTATTGTGGTCCACTTTGATTTGATTGGGTAATTGAAGGTGTTCTTTTACCTTTAAAAGAAAGGAAAAAAAGAATTAACTCAGGAAGAAAAATAGGAATTCAAAATTAGGTGCAACCTAGGAAAAAGAGACTTAGATTAGTTCGACTAAAATAACTTTGAACAAAAAAAGAGTGAAATACCCTTTCATTTATTATACATACCTCAATATTAAGAACCTGCAGGGTATTTTTGTTTTGTGTACTGTATTTAATAAGTGTGTTTTGTGTTCAGTAAATTGCTGGCCTTTTGAATTTAAAGCAACGGTCTCTGGTGTAATTATTTTCTGCTCCCCACTCCTTAGAACCTAGAACTGGTCCAGTGGCGCAGTAAGTGGTGCGATACCGGTGCTACCCTAGCAAGTCTGCCAAAGCTATTTCATTTCATGGCATAAGCATATCTTTTTTTCTTTCATGGCAAAACAACTGAATTTTTTCTTTCATTCATGTATGGCAGTTATATAGTAACTATCAATAAAGATGACGAAAATTAACTTTTTCATCAAGTGAAAAGACGAGAGAATCATGGAGTCTACCAGAAATAATCAATAAATGTCATTTCTCGATACATTAGAACTTAGATCTTCCACATGAGAGGCACTATCTGTAACCACTGCGCCACGGCATTACATGTTTCAGCAGTTGCTACAATCCATTGAGGATTATGTTAAACTGACTAATGTTTCTTATTAAGTTTACCTCCACCATAGCGTCTATGAACTGCATTGCTTTTGCCACTGGCCATTTTAACAGCTTATTAGCCAGTAATAGGCTTACTAGTATCTACTTTATTCTTAGGAATAATCTTAAGAATTGAGCAATTGCCAGCAAGACTAAGATTAACTTTTCCATGCCAGAAACAGTCCCAATATAACCGTATACGGTTTCAGTTTAGGCTTACTATAACGTAACTGTTGTATGTTAAGCCAGCAAATGTGTTTGTCTATCCTGTGATGCATACTTTGAAAATCCACCAGAAACAGTCGCAATATAACCGTAAACTATTTTATTTCAGGCTTACTATAATAGAGATACTAACGGTTTTAGCCATCAAAGTTTTCGCCTATATGGAACAATTCACAATGCATACATAACTCACCTGCGAGGAGATACAAACTCTGGACAAGTCCACTTCTCTAAGTCAGTCATTTACTCAGTAAGAGATATTCGCAATTCTTAGCTGGCTCCACTTACGCGGCCCAGCGGAAATCTGGGTTATTCCGCCAAATATTGATTTCTGAAAGTATTTTGTTGTAAAAATCTATATTAATTTGTTTTCTTTGCATTACTTGAGGTCTGAAAACAATGCAACTTTTTTGGGTTATTTTGACCAGTTATTCTACAGTTATACTCTAAATTACAATATCTTTATTTGGAATTTGGGAGTAATGTTGTCAGTAGTTTATAGAATAAAACAAAACTGTTAATTTTATTCAAACACATACTTTTGAATAGTAAAACCAGAGAAACTGATAATTTTGCTGTGGTCTCTTAATTCTTTCCAGAGCTGTATATATAGCAAATATTGCAAACAAAATAAAGCTATAATATACATAACACTACACTGGCAGCAGTTTAAAAGGAATACAGTTAACTAAAAGCAATATTGGTAGTGGTATTGCATATTATAGATGCACAGTGTAATATGCTTATGAATGGTACATGCAAAGGAATATTCTAATGCCCATTAAACATACTGTACCTGAAAGGTCATCAGAGCTTCTGGAATGTTCGTGTATGCCCAGCATTATCATGGATCAGTGTTGCTGGTTGAGGGGCCTTATGGCCTGAGGGGAAAAAACTGTTTGTAAGTCTGGAAGTGCATGCCCCGATGCTCCGGTAGTGTCTACCAGACGGCAGCAATGTGAAGAGACCATAGCCTGGGTGGCTGTGAGCAAAGGAAATCCTAAACAGTTGAGAAACTACAGCAATTGGTCTCCTCAATTACCAAACACTTACAGAGTGTTGTTAAAACAAGAGGTGATGCAAAACATTGGTAAACATGTTGCTGTCCCAACTTTTTAAAAACGTGTTGCTGGCATTCAGTTTAAAATGGGCATGTATTTTTCCAAAAACAATAACATTTCCAAATTTCATTTGATGTGTTGTCTTTGTACTATTTTCAATTTAATATAGGGATAAATGATTCGCACATCATTGCATTCTGTTTTACGCAGCATCCCAAATCTTTTGGAAACGGGGTTGTATTACTCACTGGGAAAAGTAATTTGTTACACACCCCAAAATATCAAATTCCCTGCAATATCACATAGTCATTACAACTCTTAATAGTTTATTTAGCATTAAAATGTAGTGATGCTGTACATTTCTTTACTGTTTTAATTGTGATTAATAATCAGAGTTTTGCAGAGGTTTTTTATCTCACAAAGATACTGTGTAAATAAAGCCATAAAATTCAGCTTTTATGTGGTTTCATTTCAGGCTTTAAAGCAACAGAAAGTGAACATCTTGAAAGAGGGTGGTGACTTTCTATTTCCACTGTATGTTAATTTACCCTAAAACAGTTTCTTTTAAATGGTTCAAGCTAGAGAGATACGAAACCAACTTTGTTTCACATGTTTAGGCTATCCCAAAATAAAATATTTAATTAGCAAAGGACTATGATGACTTTAAATAGCCTAATTTGCCTTTTCTAGGGTGAAGTAAGGTTCATTGCAGGTGAAGAGACCAAACTATCCCAACGTATCCTTTTCAGACTTATACCAGCTATGACAATATTAATCAATGTGCATAATTAGTACTATTTAACCCTGAAACAGTATCTCTCAAACATTTCCAAATCAACTTTGTTCACATGTCTCGGCTATCCCAATGTGAAATTTGTATACATTTATTGACTATGATTATACAAATTTTTGCATAGTTCGCATTAATTAACACAAAAGCCATTTTCTTTGAACTGACCAAGTTAGGGTGACCAAACCTACATTCACATGGCTTGACTATCTCAACCTCCAAAGGTTTTTAATATAAACAAGCTGGCAAGCTCACCACATTTTAGTCTGGATTACGTTTGGGGTTTATTATTTTATTTTATTGATTTTATTGATGTACTTAAACTCCAAAAACATGTGTCTGTATTTATGGCTTCAAATATGACAACTAAAAACAATCAGTGCTTTCCCCTTCCATTTTCCTTTCACATTTCAACGTTTGTAGCTCAAACAGTAGAACAATTACATATATTGTTTTTTTACTTCCACGTTGCAAGGCTACACATAAGTTGGCAGAGTCTAACAGACACACATAACACAATGCTTTTAGCAGAAAATACACAGCGAACCATGAGTGAAACAATGTGATGATGTCATGCCCACCTTTCTTGCGAGCCACTGACTTGAAAGAGTATGTACAGGTGCTGGTCATATAATTAGAATATCATCAAAAAGTTGATTTATTTCAGTAATTCCATTCAAAAAGGGAAAATTTTATAATATATACATTCATTCCACACAGACTGATATATTTCGAGTGTTTATTTCTTTTAATTTTGATGATTATATCTGACAATTCAAAACACCTGCAAAGGCTTTTAAATGGTCTCTCTGTCTAGTTCTGTTGGCTACACAATCATGGGGAAGACTGCTGACTTGACAGCTGTCCAAAAGACGACCATTGACACCTTGCACAAGGAGGGCAAGACACAAAAGGTTATTGCTAAAGAGGCTGGCTGTTCACAGAGCTCTGTGTCCAAGCACATTAATAGAGAGGCGAAGGGAAGTAAAAGATGTTGTAGAAAAAAGTGTACAAGCAATAGGGATAACCTCACCCTGGAGAGGATTGTGAAACAAAACCCATTCAAAAATGTGGGGGAGATTCACAAAGAGTGGACTGCAGCTGGAGTCAGTGCTTCAAGAACCACCACGCACAGAAGTATGCAAGACATGGGTTTCAGCTGTCGCATTCCTTGTGTCAAGCCACTCTTGAACAAGACACAGCGTCAGAAGCGTCTTGCCTGGGCTAAAGACAAAAAGGACTGGACTGCTGCTGAGTGGTCCAAAGTTATGTTCTCTGATAAAAGTAAATTTTGCATTTCCTTTGGAAATCAAGGTCCCAGAGTCTGGAGGAAGAGAGGAGAGGCACAGAATCCACGTTGCTTGAAGTCCAGTGTAAAGTTTCCACAGTCAGTGATGGTTTGGGGTGCCATGTCATCTGCTGGTGTTGGTCCACTGTGTTTTATGAGGTCCAAGGTCAATGCAGCTGATAGAGGCCCTATATTTCAAATGATTTTAATTAGGAATACTGAGGGTAACAAATAAGATTTTTTATTGAACTACCTGGAAGAGGACACAAGTGAATGATACCTTGTTAGGACAGATAACATCATGAGCTCTGTCTAGTAACAGGAGATATCAGAGTAAAATAAGGCTGCCTGTAGGAGGCTGAAACTGGGTCAGCGTTTCGTCTTCCATAAGCAAAATGAGTCCCCAGATCCCAACAAAAATGTTGGTCTCTGGACCTAAACCCCATTGAAAACATTTGGAGTGAGCTAAAGAGGAGAGTTCACAAGCAAGGACAATGGACTGTGAAGGATCTAAAGAGATTCTGAATGGATTAATTGTCTCAGATCCCTTGTTATGTCCTCTCCCACCTCATGAAACATTAAAGTTCTGAAACCTACAGTTCTGTAATCTCTGGAAAGGGAGATTGCACAAAGTATTAAATGCAGAGGTGCGACTTACTGTGGTACAAGTTATTAATGAGGACTTTTTTGTATTAAGTAGTAGTTTTTGTTGATGCATACCTTCATTAAAGTTTCTTTCTCAAACACATAAAGTAAAAGTAAGAATGAAGCAGCAAAATTTTAAGCTGCCGTACACAAAGTTTATATATCAAAACAATACTATTAAGAGAAGGAAACATAGAATGTTTCTTTATTAACTGAAGCTAAATATTTGTAAATGTTTAGCTAACTAGGAATATTATTTAAGGTGTGATCCAAATGAATGCAAAAGTTGCATGAAACTGGTGGGGCTCTGGTGGGCCTCGGCATTAAGCCATCCTTTGACACAATAAACATCCATCCACTTTTTACAGTTCAGAGGTTAATGAGACCATATAAACAATGGAAATGTCATTAATGATACCATACATGCACGTATCACATGCTATTGGGAATAAACTGTTCTTCATAGCAGCTAAACAGAAATACAACCTTCTTTGCTGCCTCATGATTACACAGCCCAGAATTTCATTGGCCAAGTTATGTAATGATCAAGGGTGTTTTATAATGGGCTAGCACCAAAGTGCTCCCTATCCACACAACACAGGAATGGCCAACAAAAGACCCAAGGCTAGTGAATTATCCTGCTCACTGCATTAACGTGGAGAAGCCCCTCTCAAGGAAAATGCGTGTTGAGAATTAATTCATCTTCATGTAATATTCATTGAATTATAATAAAACTGTCCCATACCACTCCTTTCAGCAGTGCAGCCCCACGGAATGACCAAGAGCTTCTCCACAGCAATATAAAGTGCAGCCTAATTGTGTTTTATTGCAGTTTGGGCTCTGAAATATAGACTAAATTAGATGGTGTAATGTGGCCTACACGACACAGTGCCCCTACTGCTTTGGCTGACTGCTCTGCAGTTTTCCCTAGGAAATGTGGTGCAAGGTTTAGGATAAACTTTGACCCATACACAATGACTCTAGTTACACACGGCAACCGGCAATATCTCTCTGGCTAACAATGGACAGATCCAGATAAATTGTTCTGTGGGATATCTTGCAAGCCACTTCTCCATAGTTTTCCTGCATGCACAATCCACATTTCTTTTCAGAACCGGATGATCTGCATTTGTACTAAACATGCCACTGACATTTTGCTGCATAGTTGTAAGATTAAATGAGTGATGAGGAGAGAAAGTGACAGTGAGAGAAAGAGCACTCTATCTTGGCTAGACCCAGAAATGGACTACAATCAATTAGTCTTGCTCTACAATAGCAGGAAAACTCATATTGGGGTCATGTAGCCCTTATCTGACTGTGGATTTTCACATGCTAGATAATACTCTAATGAGTAATGGTGGTGAATGAACAATGGTGTTGAAAGGAGTGGTATTTTTTGCCACAGGGCGTTTGGTAACACACACTTGTAACGGACATAAAGTGAGGATCACATACTAGTTTCTCAAATCCACCCACACAAGTGGGGTAGATAAAGATCAAATTAATTATGACAAAAGGAGTCTTTATAATTACTTTTTCACCACAGATGGAGACGCTGGATTCAGATATGGAAATAGTTCAGAGTCAAATGTAAAATTTTAATTTCAACCAAATAAAGCAATGATAAAAGCTTCAACAAAAGGGAAAAATAAATGCATTGGTCAAAAGGAGTCTCTTCCAATTCACCCAATTACTTGTCCAGGTTTATTTCATTGTAGGTCACAAAGAGGCCTCTTTAGACTATCACCTTTGGCCTTTCTCTTTCTCCAACATCTTCTCTCCTCCTCTGCTATCCAGACAGGTGTTGTGTGGGTAAACTGGCACCGGTGGACACGCCACTCTAATTCCACTGACAGCTTTATGACCTTTTATGTGTCCCAGCTGCCGTGTTTATGGCCGGCTGACTGTGCGTTCATGTTCAACAACATTAAACATGCATAACCTAGGCTCTGCAGCCCATCACACAGCGCTATACACACGCCCTCCAAGCCCCATGCTTCAAAGCTTGACACTAACATGTCTACACAGTGAAACATTGAGGCCATTAATGCCATATAACCCAAGCGGAAATTGAAATATTGGAAGTTGGTACCCATATTGAAGATGAATATACATGTTGGCTTATGTCATGAAACACAATATAACTGTGAACCACACTTTTGGTAGAAACACAATATGATGCAATGAACTGCTTGTTGGTTGAGTGTGTCCATGTGAGATTGAGAAAACCGCGGGTGTTTTAGTCGATAGAGACTTGCTCCTGTGCTAAGACATGGCTTTCGTGGGACCTCCTAGCTCGTCCATAGCAAGTCTGATTTATTTCTTCTGTCCATGAACTGAGACAAGGTCAGAAGGGGCAGAGGTGTACAGACCAGTGGTCCCAGGAATGCCGACCCTGAGGTTTGATAAGTAATTAATTATGCCTCTGGGAAAAGCTTCCAAAAAACTTCCCTTGTTCCTGGAATACAGTAACATACCCATCAGATAAGAGGACTACAGTAGATGTGTGTGTGTGTGCGTGAGTGTGTCAAGGAATCGGAGAGGACACAGCCAATGATTTATGAACTATTGTTGTTTGGAGGGTATTTGGCCGGAGCCACAGTTCTTATCAAGTATGTAGGCCTGGGACCTCAGTGGAGTTCTACCTGACCCCTCACCTTATATTCTCAACGGCCCCTCAACGGCCAGATAAGGCTGTCTGGACCTTTTCACCTGTACCATGGGACCTCCAAGGAACAAAGTTCAACTCACACTCCTGATAAATCTTACGTGTTTTTCACTTCCTAGATTCAGTTTTGAAATGAGAACCCTGACACTGTAAAGCTGTTAGAAAAATCTATAATAAGACAGAAAATAGTCCTTTATCCCTATCTATGTCCGTGCCTGTGATGGCTGCACTGGAAATCTGAATGGGGTGGTAGGAAGCCATATGGAACCTGTTGAGTCCTAAAATAAAGCAGTTGGAGTATCAGTGGGCCACAACAATTAAATCTGGGCAGCTTCCTTGCTCCTTACACAAGCAGTCCTGGTTGGTCAGTGAAGAGAAAGAAAGAGAGAGAATGGGGGACAGAGACAGAGGAGGGACAAGGGCCCATGAAACTCAGTTGGTAGAGCATGTCATGTACAGTATCTCACAAAAGTAAGTACACCCCTCACAGTCTTGTAAATGTTTGATTATATCTTTTCATGTGACAACACTGAAGAAATTACACTTTGCTACAATGTAAAGTAGTGAGTGTACAGCTTGTATAACAGTGTAAATTTGCTGTCCCCTCAAAAAAACTCAACACACAGCCATTCATGCCTAAACTGCTGGCAACAAAAGTGAGTACACCCCTAAGTGAAAATGTCCAAATTGGGCATAATTAGCCATTTTCCCTCCCCGGTGTCATGTGACTCATTAGTGTTACATGGTCTCAGGTGTGAATGGGGAGAAGGTGTGTTAAATTTGGTTTTATCGCTCTCACACTCCCTCATATTAGTCACTGGAAGTTCAACATGGCACCTCATGACAAAGAACTCTCTTAGGATCTGAAAAAAAGAATTGTTGCTTTACATAAAGATGGCCTACGCTATAAGAAGATTGCCAAGACCCTGACACTGAACTGCAGCACGGTGGCCAAGACCATACAGCGGTTTAACAGGACAGGTTCCATTCAGAACAGGCCTCGCCATGGTCGACCAAAGAAGTTGAGTCCACATGCTCAGCGTCATATCCAGAGGTTGTCTTTGGGAAATAGACGTATGAGTGCTGCCAGCATTGCTGCAGAGGTTAAAGTGGTGGGGGGTCAGTCTGTCAGTTCTCAGACCACACGTCGCACACTGCATCAAATTGGTCTGCATGGCTGTCGTCCCAGAAGGAAGCCTCTTCTAAAGATGATGCACAAGAAAGCCCACAAACAGTTTGCTGAAGACAAGCAGAATAACGACATGGATTACTGGAACCATGTCATGTGGTCTGATGAGACCAAGATGAACTCATTTGGTTCAGATGGTGTCAAGCATGTGTGGCGGCAACCAAGTGAGGAGTACAAAGACAAGTGTGTCTTGTCTACAGTCAAGCATGGTGAGGGATTATCATGGTCTGGGGCTGCATGAGTGCTGCCGGCACTGGGGAGCTACAGTTCATTAAGGAAACCTAGAATGCCAATATGTACTGTGACATACTGAAGCAGAGCATTAGCCCCTCCCTTCGGAGACTGGGCCACAGGGCAGTATTCCAACATGATAACGACCCCAAACACACCTCCAAGATGACCACTGCCTTGATAAAGAAGCTGAGGGTGAAGGTGATGGACTGGCCAAGCATTTCTCCAGACCTAAACCCTATGGAGCATCTGTGGGGCATCCTCAACTGGAGGAGCGGAATCTCTCTAACATCCTCCAGCTCTGTGATGTCGTCATGGAGGAGTGGAAGAGGAACTCCATACCCAAGAGGGTTAAGGCAGTGCGGGAAAATAATGGTGGCCAAACAAAATATTGACACTTTGGGGACAATTTGGACATTTTCACTTAGGGGTGTACTCACTTTTGTTGCCAGCAGTTTAGACATTAACGGCTGTATGTTGAGTTATTTTGAGGGGACAGCAAATTTACACTGTTATACAAGCTGTACACTCACTACTTTACATTGTAGCAAAGTGTCATTTCTTCAGTGTTGTCACATGAAAAGATGTAATCAAATATTTACAAGACTGTGAGGGGTGTACTCACTTTTGTAAGATACTGTATGTGTGTCTGTGTGTGTGTGTGTGTGTGTGTGTGTTTGGGGTGGTGTACGAAAAGGTATGAAAATGTATGCACCCACAACTGCAAGTCGCTATGGAAAGAACAGGGCGAAAAGGGACTATAAAAAAGAATTGTGATTTGTCAGCAAACTGCACTGAGAGGCGAGGAGCACTCACTATTGCGGGGCATAACAAAACATGTCAGGATCATTATCGGCCTAAAGATATGATTAGTACCACTCTGTGCCCTGCCCCTCTCACTCCTCCAAATAAGTAAGCTTTTCTCCTCTGGTCCCAGTTTTTTTTTTTTTTTAAATGGAGGTTATAATTTGGTTGTCTGGAGTCGAGCCAGGAAATACACAGTTCAGTGCCCATGCCTTGGAACAACTGCCAACACAACAATCTGTTTAACACTGCAACCATCCACTGTGTGTAGTGGTGATAGCGGTGGTAATGGTGGCAATGGTGGTGGAGGTCGCAATAGTGGTGGTGGTAGTAGTGGTAGTGATGATGTTGATGATGCAAGTACTGGTGTTAGTGGTGGTTGTGGTAGTCAAGGTGGTGGTAGTAGTGGTGGGGATTGTTATGGTAGTACTGGTTAGGGTAGTAGTAGTAGATGTAGTGGTGGGGATAGTTAGGGTAGTACTGGTTCAAGTAGTAGTATTAGTAGTAGTGGTGGGGATAGTTAAGGTAGTACATGTTAGGGTAGTAGTAGTAGTGGTGGGGATAGTTATGGTAGTACTGGTTAGGGTAGTAGTAGTAGTAGTGGCGGGGAAAGTTACGGTATTACTGGTTAGGGTAGTAGTAGTAGTGGGGATAGTTACGGTAGTACTGGTTAGGGTAGTAGTGGTGGGGATATTTACAGTAGTACAGGTTAGGGTAGTAGTAATAGTAGTGGTGGGGATACTTACAGTAGTACTGGTTCAAGTAGTAGTATTAGTAGTAGTGGCTGGGAAAGTTACGGTAGTACTGGTTAGGGTAGTAGTAGTTTTGGTGGGGATAGTTACGGTAGTACTGGTCAGGGTGGTAGTAGTAGTGGTGGGGATAGTTACGGTAGTACTGGTTAGGGTAGTAGTAGTAGTTTTGGTGGGGATAGTTACGGTAGTACTGGTCAGGGTAGTAGAAGTAGTGGTGGAGATAGTTACGGTAGTACTGGTTAGGGTAGTAGTAGTAGTTTTGGTGGGGATAGTTAGGGTAGTACTGGTCAGGGTAGTAGTAGTAGTGGTGGGGATAGTTACGGCAGTACTGGTTAGGGCAGTAGTAGTAGTTTTGGTGGGGATAGTTGCGGTAGTACTGGTCAGGGTAGTAGTGGTGGGGATAGTTACGGTAGTACTGGTCAGGGTAGTAGTGGTGGGGATAGTTACGGTAGTACTGGTTAGGGTAGTAGTAGTAGTAGTGGTGGGGATAGTAACGGTAGTACTGGTCAGGGTAGTAGTAGTAGTAGTGGTGGGGGCAGCATTAGCAGTGGAAGTTGGGGAGACGGTAGTGGTGATAGTGATGGTGGTGTTCATAGTAGTGGTTGAAGCAGGGGCGTAAATCTGATATCAACTTTAGAGTGGACAATTACATGATATTTTTTTAAGAGCAATTCTTGAGGGGGATACCAAATGTAGTGGTGTAATACTTAGTTTGCACCATCGGTTTGCGCCTACCGTAGCTCTGCAAATTCAGCTATTGTGTGTGAACCCTACCAACATAAAACAAACTTACTGGATTAACCTCACGTTAGCTACATGCACTGAGTGTCTTTCAGACGGTAGACATGAACTATGTCACCTTGCCAGTTAATGAAGGAACACTACATACATTTTATTGCTAGCTCTCATTGACTCAAATTCAAACAGCTGCAAACACTGGTTGCTGTTACTATAGTTTGCTAACAAACGTCAGCTAATCGCTAGCTAACATAAAGTGTGACCTGTAATTCAATGCAGTGAAAATGAAGGCTGGTGACGGTAAGAAATGTGTTCTATTGATTGGTTGAAGTGAAATTTCTGACATATCCATTGTTTGAACTACTTACTGGAAGTCAGCCACAAACGACAGACGACAGATTCCCACACATGCACTGTACCTGCAGGATGTGCCACTGCTGAGGGGGGCAGTAGATTAAACCATCGGGAAGCAAAGTGGTAGCGATGATGTTGATGATGCAAGTACTGGTGTTAGTGGTGGTTGTGGTAGTCAAGGTGGTGGTAGTAGTAGTGGGGATTGTTATGGTAGTACTGGTTAGGATAGTAGTAGTAGATGTAGTGGTGGGGATAGTTAGGGTTTAAACCATCGGGAAGCAAAGGGCGGGGGGCGCAATCTTTTAAAATGTAAACATTTGTTGTTAAGTGTTTATAATCAGCACAAGTGCTTTCATTGCATCTTATTACTATTATTGAAATAACATTGTTGTTTACTGTGATATATTGGGAAGGACAAATCATACATTTCCCTAGGATGCGGGGATCATCTGTCCCCCACGCCCCCCTGGGATTTCCGTCTAAGGGTGGAGGTAGTAGCAGTGGTAGTAGTAGCGGTGGTGGTGGTAGTAGTGGTGGTGTTCATAGTATTGGTGGAAGTAGTAGCAGTGGTAGTAAAAGATGTGGTGATGGTAGTAGTTATAGTGATGGTGGTAGTAGTAATGTTGGGAGTGGTAGTAATATTTATAGTGGTAGTTATAGGGTAGGGTTGATAGTAGAGGTGGTGGTATTGGTAGTAAAGGTGGTGGTTGTAGTAGTGGTGGTTGTAGGGGTAATGGTACTGCTACTGGTTCTTTAGGATAGCTACCATATCAGGGACATCAGACCATATTCAAATTCAGAAAATAAATTGTTATAAAAACATAGCCTAACCC
The DNA here is from genome assembly GCF_011004845.1 of Esox lucius. NCBI lineage: Eukaryota > Metazoa > Chordata > Actinopteri > Esociformes > Esocidae > Esox > Esox lucius. Next base: position 19,559,777 of record NC_047570.1, on the reverse strand, counting down.
CTAAACCTTCATCTTAACACCAATTATCACTTTCACCCTAAACCAAATACAAAACTATGCCTTTTTCAAAACAGCCCTGGTTCAATTGCTGCTTGGACCCCATTTTTATAGTAAAACCTGTACATGCAAACACACACACACACACACACACACACACACACACAGGCCTCTATCATGGGTCAAAGACGCAAACCTTCCATTTTTTGTTGGATGTGTAATATGTTTATATATACATACTGTGCTCTGTAAGTTGAATCACTGTCATACCTCAGTTAATCATGAAATTGATTGAAAGTTGGAAAGCGAGGGGATTTGTTGACATCGGGCACAGATTGTCACACAACTGTCATAGTATAAAATGTTTGATAAGCTTTTTTGGCTCAACAGCGGCACTTTTACAACCAGTGGGCCAAATATTGCAGACTGCTTCTTTAATTGCTTTATTCTAAACACAACTGAAAAGGCAGAAAAAGAGATAGCTGTAGAGAGGTCAGACATGAAACTGTTACCTTTTTCATTTGAGATGTGTGAAGCCCAGAAGGGTCTTGTTAACCATTGCGGACACATAGTAAATGACAGTGAAAGCCAATCATGACAGTTTTTCATGACTGCTACAATACTTTTAATATTCCTGGGGTCCAGTTAATCTCGATTATACCCTAATGAGCATAGCAGTAATATTTTGCTTTTACACACAAAACACAAAAGAGTACACACAACTCTCTGCAAAGATGTAAATCGTAGTTGAATAAATCTTCTCAAACAAAATTAAAACATTTGGTCACTGCTGTTACAAACTAGTGTGAATTTCTAAATTGATAATATTGAAGTGATAATATGTTTACTTGTCTTATATGGTACATTTGTTGTTTTGGCCAACAGTTTTTATTTTTTAACTTCTGAAAAAGGGAGTTCCAGTTTCACAACTGTACTCAAGCAATAGTATGTTGTTCCAGTGAGAACCATTTGAAGGAAACAGATAAATTGTAACATTGTTCACCTTTGGTTCATAGACTGGGGTCTTATGACGCATGCGTGTGTACACACACACACACACACACACACACACACCATTCATTTAGGGTGGAGGTGCTGCTATCATGTCTGATCAGTGTCATCTCTAACATATGAGTGGTCCTTACAGTGTGTGGCGGAGGCTGGGCCCTGTGGTTCTGGGTCATGACAAGGATAGTGTATAACATTACAGTGTCCCAAGTCCTCTACCATCTCAATCCTTTTCTTTACCTCAAAATGACTCACGTGCACTGTTTCTAACAACATGATTAAAACGGAAGACATGGCCCATGCATTACATTTGATGGATCCAACCTACACATCTACCTTCCCCTCCCCCCATACCTCCACACACAAAACACACACCCAGTTTTCATTCTGACCCTGCCAGCCTCCACCCCTCTGTGGCCTCCAGTGCTCCCCATACAGGCCTCAAACCCAACACAGGTAATGGGCTTTGACAATAATAGAGTATTTGGTTAAGACGGCGCATGCACAGTATGCAGGTGTAATGAGCTCTGACACCTACAGTCTTGGCACTGGAAGACATGGATGTTGTGTTGGTGTGTGTTTAATGTTGATGGTGATATTGTCCCCAGTGTTCCAAATAAGCTGAATGTTGTTGTTGTTGGAGGAGGCCACTGCGAATGTATGTCAGTATTTATGTCAAGGGTATGTATGTCAGTACTGTATGTATGTGAAGGGTATCTATGTCATTATGTATGATAGGGAGATAGCAAGTTACTGCTCCATGTTAACTGTCATTTGCAGCTCTATGTTGTACAGAAGTGGGTCATTTCTACCCCTCATTGACCTTGCATACAGAGACCTTATGTTTTTACAAAGAACCTTATGAATAGTACATTTGATTTGTAGACTCAAAGTATTTAAAATGTGTATATGTATGAGTATGTGTATGTGAGTGACCACATCATCTTCTGCTCTGACCTCAGGAAGGTTCCAAAACAAAGGGAATATAGAGGGGCTCTCTAGACGGGTTACTCTTATTCAACATGGAGTGTTTTCTTTCAAATACATTTTCTGACTAAAGAAAACAGAGGAGCAGCAGCAAAATCACAATTGCAGATTGCACAACTGCACAGCCGTTCCACCAATCATCTAAAAGGGCATAAAATCAATGCTTTTATCATACAGTACCCTTCATTGTACTTCTATGAGAGGGAAACACAATGTTTTACTAAGGTGTCTTACCTTTGATTGCTTCCATTAAAATATTAAATTCTGTCCCTACATGGTTAATGTTAAAACAATAGGTGGTGTACATAATCAGTTTTGGGCAGGAGTAACATCATTTAGTATACACTAAGAACTCCTTATGATGTTCTTTAGGTCACCTTTAATATACTATGAATACTGTATGGATTTGTCAATTCAAACACCTCAGCATATGAAAGACAACCCAATGATAACTGTCATTCATTCCCAGTAATGCAGTGTGCATCCTCCCAAAGTCAACAATGAGAAAACAAGATGGCTGCGACATGATATTGTGTCAACGCCAATGACTACAAAAGCAGCGGAACATGTTGCATTTTAATAACCACACAGTCATAAACGGAGGCTGTCTCGAGCATTTTTATGATTACATTTCAACTGCTTAATCGCTTCAGGCCCGGTACTCATAACTCAGCCCAGTCGCCACATCTGTGATGCTTTGCCACTTTCTGTTTTAAGGGGAGGAAAGCAGAGGCACAGTCGTTGTAATAGGGGTAGGCAGTGAGGTACAACATAATTGAAACATGGTGGCGCAGCTCTGATATATTGGTGTCAATGGTATACTCTAACTATAGAATGTTTACTAAGGATCTGAACAGGTCCAACGGGGACATTTCTTCAGATTCAGGAGGAGACAGCGGAGTAGAAAGAAGGAAGGTAACAGGCTATGAAGAGAGGCAATAGAAGGTGAGCAGGAGAAAGAAGAGACATAAGAAGAGAGATACAGTAGACAAGCAAGAGGGTGGACAAGAAGGAAGGTTGAGGTACAGGAAAACGAAGACAGAGTGCCTTGGAATATAGAGCTGGAGGAGGAGAAAAAGAGCAAGAGGGAGGAGAGATGCTTTAGTCTGATTTATATCGGACCATAATAAAATGGGCATCTCCCTCCATGGCTGTTTAATATGCGAATATGCAGAGCAGCCCGGTCCTGACAGCTCACCATTAATAAAAGGGGGGCAGAGAGCGCAGGTAACCATAGCTCATCTGTATGAAAATACATGATGATGGTTTTACACAAAGTCATCTTTTAGATCCGGCACCATGTGCCAGGATGTTGCAGATACCCAGAAGTGCACACAGTCATAATTCTAAACAGCTAGTAACTCCAGATTTCTGCATCAAAGCAACATGCAGAACGTCATAGCAGAGGGAATTGGATCGAAGGCTGAAAATGCAGCGTTTGTTTGCACAGGTATAATGAGTTAGCATGTGCGAGATTTGAATCGGGCTTTCTCATTTGTAGCACGACAGGTTTCATGCTCATATTCAGGACGGAATCATGAACATTATTGATACAGTATGGCTGAATTGATCAATTATAGAACAGTCCTTAGCACCAACTATGTCAATATCTCACTACACTGACCTAGTTTGAACATTTTATTCCACACCATGTAGAAGAGCACTATGCCACTGGCCTTTAATTTGATGAAACAATGCATTGGTTTATTAGACAAACTTTACTCTTTAATGACAGGAATGTCTAATCAGCCACACCAATCAATTGAAGAGATATGATGCACTTACGTTTCATATGAAAAGCATTCATCATACAACATTAGTGAGATATGTATTTTAGTCCCAGCAATCCTTTATCTCCTCTCCAGATCCACCCCTGTGTAATGTAAGTCTCTTATCAGCCGTCAAGACCACTGATCTCAGGTGAAGATACATTTACACATTACAAATCCCCTTAGCTGTGTAAGAGACTTACATTACACATTACACTTCCCCGCTACCTCATCATAAAGGCTTCACAGTAAGACTCACAGAGGACCAAAGGGGAGAAAAGAGAGGAACTACCCATGTGTCTTGCCCCCAGAGGGCTGCTAATGCCCACTCTGGCTCCTTGTATTTTACATGAACAATCCTCAGAGAGCATAAGAGGATAAAAACTGTCCACTATTTAAATACAGAATTTGAGACATGAAAGCCAAGACTATATTGGAATAAGAGAAATAATTGGGGGTGCAGAGGGAGGCAGAAATAGACACATTTCCATAAGATTGTAATTAGTCCCAGGGCCAGATAGGTCAGGAGAGACATTGTTTTAAGATAGAAGTGCATGTGTGTGTTTGTGTGTGAATGTGTGTTTGTGTGATCCAAGTCTATGTCTACACGTTGGGACATGAAATCCCCACAAAGTAAATAAAACCTGACAAATCAATACCCAGAATGTTTTTTTTTTCTTCGGATGGCAACCAAAAAGTGATTTCTGTCTGAAGGGTGGGGTTTAGGATAAAACTTACAATTGGGCAGAAAACTGTGACTGGAAGCTCCCAGTTTAAACAGATTCAAGAAATTGCCCTAATAGGGACAGCATTATCTTACCATTGGCCTCTGTAAATCATAGAAGTAGCTGCCACATTTTCTGGATAAAAAAAACACTGTTAAAAGATCATTGGTTAGGCTGGGAATCTGAAGGAAAATTAAGACCGAATAACACTCCCCAAACGTTACATATGAAGTTAAACAAATGCATTGATTAGGAAAAAGGCTACAAAATAATGGTCTTTACTAAATTAAAGTGTTTTGCTATCCTAGTGAGAACAGTAGGATTAATTATCAGAAACAGGAATCTGCATCACCCATGCCAGGCACTGCCAAGAAAATGCTTGAGAGATACCACAGAGAGGCCAAAAATTCAGTTCAGTGGCTGGGAGTGGAGTAATTTTGCACCAAATAATCATTTCAAGACAACATCAGAGATTGAGGCAGAGGAAGAGGAAGAGGAAGAATGAGAGGACGTGGAAAATGGAAAGGAACCGGAAGAAAAACAATGATGTCTAATGAGATTTGTGACATTGTACTTGGCCATGTTGTTTTATATGGTATGGCAGTGAGGGAAGGTGGCTGAGAGTGAAGACAAACATGAGAAACTTCACTGTTGCATCAATTCGCCAGATTTTAACAAATAACAATCGGTAACTTTCTGTAAAGTTATGTGATTACTGTGCCAACTAACCTGTTTTCTGTACTCTGAATTTGTATACATTAACACAAGCCAATACAGAACAAAAATTTTACTTGAATTCCAATTTAGAGTTATATAGTAGCAAAACAAGTTTCATTTGAGAGACAACAAGTTAATGGCCCTAGAACTAGCCATTGTGAACATGGTTTTCTAAAACAACTTTCTGTGGCTTGAAATAATCCAGTCACAGATAATTTTAGACAATGGCAATTTTCAAGGTGTAGAGACAGTCACAAATACAGCCTGGGATGTAAATGAAAATCTCTTGCCTGACCCAGGTCAAAGACAGAATGCCGAGGCTGAGACAGAATAAACATTCATTTTCATGACTTATATCTACTGTATGTGAATAGGCCCTTACATTTGTCCTTGTCTTCTTGGGCTATTTTGGCTAAATGTACTGTAAAGTATTGGTTATTTACTGTGCAAATGCCCCAAAATATTGTTTTGTATAATTTAGATGTTTGTATTGTCTGTACACTTCAGTCTACACTTTGACATAATTGAAAGCCTATATTTATCACGCCAAATGCACAATTCGTAGAATTATTTTCTGCTTATATTTGTAATTTAACACAATAACAAGGGGGATACTTTTTTAGAGCCCCGTATGCTAATTATCCTTAACATAAAGACAACACATCATACGCCCAGGTTGTGGCCTGAGACGCCATTAAGAGGAATGGTAGCACAGGGGAGCACAGGCAGCACAGGGGAGCACAGGCAGCACAGGGGAGCACAGGCAGCTCAGGGGGTTTGGTTAGTGGTTTGCGCTCTGGGCTCAGAGAGAGGAGAAAAGCAGAGAATGAACACTGGTGAATTTCTTTTGAAGAAATGTCTGCCCTCTTATTTCTTCTCTTCTTCTGTAGCATGTCATAAATAGGGATTAGCTGAAGACCAGCGCATGGCTGACTGGCTTTCTGGCTGACTGGCTGTCTTAGCGAAAGCTGGTTTGACTGCCTGATGACTGTCATCATCATCTCAACAGTGATGGATGGGTGGATAGAAGACTGTTAAAGGGCTGCTTTCTGCTCCTCCTTCGACCAGCCCTTCATGAGCCCCACCCCTTCATTGCTCATAACCACGGTAACCTTGTGTGATCTGCACATGATCAGTTGAGTCTGCGTTAAAGTGAGGTTTCGCCACGTGGGTCTGTATTGAGCCGGGAGACAATGATTGATGGACAGACTAAATTTGAAGATGCGATGCTGGGGAGAGACAAGGTCCATTGGAGTCAAGTTCATTGCGAGGCACTGGAATTCGGAACATGAATAAGATATTCAATTTAAAATGGATATGGAAATCTAGTTACATTTCACACAGAAATTATTTTAGCCAATACCAAAAGCATAGTAGCATAACAGAAGCACCGTGTCCAAAATGATCAAACAAGGTAATGGCCTAAATTACCTATCATCATCTCATGCAATCCCTTCTGAAGATCAAGCACACAGGAAATACCCGTTGTAAGAAACATGAAGAAACCAAACAACTAATTAACCAACTAAACTGCATGACTCCATGTAGGAATTTGAAATATTTTTTATGCCAAAAAAAATCTATTCAGATCAAATAAATAGGGTCTAAGCTTTGGGGCCTGCATGTGTCTCCATGGCTCCTGTGTCTTTACAGGGCCCGTGCCTCTATGGTCCCCATAGAGTCACAATATTTATCAATCTCCCTCTAACCTTTCTGAATAGATCTATTGGCATCTCACCATTTTCCACCTAGAATCATGGGAGACAGTGTCCCCTGGTGTCTACTATAACATATTCTCCTCTATCCCTCATCTCCAGTTGAAGCTCTAATCAAAACACTAATAATCTGGCCCTTCATCCTCGGCTCATAAACATATCATTATCTAAGAGCCATTTCATTCCCAGCGTCTGCCAGTCGGTCATCTCTAACTCCCCTCTCTATCAGAGCTGCTGCCAGAGTTTTGTACAGAAATGTTGAATGGGGCCTGTTTCTCCAGTCCAAACATACTGGAGCAATTAGAGATTTCAGTCAAAGTTCTGCTGGAGCAGAAAGATTGGTGGGCCCTTCTTTTTGGCAAGAGGCGCCGCTTTCAGCACCAAAACCTATTATAGCAGGGAGAGGAGGCTATTAACATCCGTCATACAGGAAAAGAGGAGGAGGAATAGGGGGAATATTCTCTGATCTCCTCAAACTGAGGACTTAAAAAGAGTTGTTTAATACAAAGGGACATAAGAGAGACGTTACAGTATGGCATAAGGCACAGAATTACACCACGGCAAGGATGTCCCAGCATTGAGTGCAACAGCTACTGGGTTGGATGGTTTTGATAGTTACGTCATATTTCAGCTCAGGTTTTCAGTTGGCATATACAGCCCCAGTGAAAATATGGAACATGGTTCTACAGTGAAGCAATGCAGTAATTTAAATGTGGCTGATCCAGAGTTTGCTGTGCAAAACTATTGTAAGTAAACTGATGTTTACTACAGTAGCTTGATACCTTGAGACTAGTAGATTGTTACATGTTGGTAAAAAAAGAATTGTTACTCACATAAAGTTCATTTTTAGGAGGCCCTTCAGTATCATATTGGGTCATGAAAGAAAAAAAAAATACTTAAAAACATTTCAGAGGTCTGGGATGTGACATGTTTGATGCTCAATGTGTCAGAACAATGCTTTGCCCAGATACAGCATTTTAATTCCAAGGTCTCAATTTCACTGTTCACTGATCCTCACTACAGCTACACACCTGCTGCTGAACAGATGCCCGGTGGACAGTAGGACAGATATCCCCACCAGGCCAGTGGGCTTTCTGGTCCTTTGTGGAACCAATAGTGGGCCCTAGCCCTGGACACATCGCCATCAGACTGCTGACTGGACATGATATTTGTTGCTACTGGACCCTATCTTTGATGCTAGTGACATCACCTCACACACTGTGACTGTATGGGATCTGGGTTAGGGCTCAGGGCTATTGTGTTCTCAGAGCCAACAGAGCCAAGGCACATGTCCCGGATCACCCTACCACCGCATTCGCCTATTGTCCTCATGTCTGGCTCCTCTGTACTTGCATTCTCTTAGAATGAGGCAGTGTGAGAAAAAACAAATCCGACAATTGTGTCATTGAGGTTATTGGAGCAAGGGGATAACCGCTCCACCTGGCTGCTAAAGGGCCAGGGGTTGGTGTTAGGTGGTAGAGTCACAGAATTAAGGACATTGCAGCCTAATTCTGAATGCCCTGTCACTCAAGTGGAAACATATGGAAGCAGGCACATGCAATTATTTTGGTTACAAACATCTATGACATTATGTTCAATCTCCATCCATTCAGCAGAGTAATATTTCTCAAGCCACTAAAGATTTTGGCTTAGTGAAGTTCTGATTAGAGTAGAGAGTGCTCAGGGCCCGGTTTGAAAAACCACTAAGATGATCGTAAGACCTAAGTGCCTCGTTATTTTATCAGTGTGTTTCCCGAAAGCATCGTTACTTAAGTGGCACGTAACATCGCTCATTAATTAACGAGCGCACCGGACCACACGTTAGCCTAACCGATCTTAACTAGAAGGCCCTGACTGCAGGGAGCAGTTCCAGGCTGGGCTCAATATGGGCGGAGTCAAACGCGTTTAACCCAACCCCTTCTCCTCTCCTTAAAGGTCACTCAAGCTGAGGTTCACCAAGGTATCAACATCAACGAAAGCGAATCTTAATCGAACCTATCCTACTTAGATATACATACAAATATAAACCTTGTTGCTTAAGCTTTCATGACGTTTACTCAATAATGTAATAAAGAAGTTGATGAAACCCACTGGTGCAAAATAAATGTAACTTACCGAAATGAGGAGAACCAAGGACTTGCAGGAGAGGGTGTGGTGAAGTAGTAACTAATGAATCATTATGGAAAACGTGCATGCTAACAGAAAGGAACAAAGTGGTATAGCTACATTGTAGTCAATGATTAAAATGTTTAGTTAATTTTAGTTATATTTGTCTACTTATATTTTAATTGGGTATTTTTGTTTCTTGCCCGAAGGTACCAGTCCAACTAGCTATAATATTATTGCAAAACTACACTATAAGAGAATATTTCCACTCGTTACACCCGGTACTTTTAATATGTTTAAGAATCTTGTCCCAGCTGCTGTCTTGGATCGTAGATTTAAAGCCAAGTGGGTAATAAGGGATGATCTGGTGCGTAACCAGTTTAGAGATAAACGCGACCGCTAGTACTTTACACAGCTGCAACGGTCCTTTGCTGGACACAAAAGGAGCGGTGGTCGCAGTGGTAGAGAAGTACAGTAATGATAAGAAATGCATCATCCACCATTACATCATCTGGAAGCCACAGACTCTGGCCAAACTCGTCTCTCTATAAGTGTTTCCCAAGTTACTATAGAGAAATATTTAGCAAAATGTTGTTTTTAATTTCAAGTCCATTTTGGATTTTCGTTTGTACAGCCTATATAGGCAATGTATACGCTAGATAAATGCTGAGCACTTAATATTTGAAAGCATGCGATTTGCAATTTCATCGCCAGTGGATAGAATATTTTCTGTTTCTTTTTGGCTGTTTGCTGTTAGCCTTCGGCCTATTTTCGTCACAATTTAATTGAATTCAAAGCAAATAAATGTAATAAAATATTTGATACATTCTAGGCAAAATATTGTTTACATACAGAGCATCTGATTTTCATGGCAGCTGATAGTGTATCAAAAATGCTTTAACATTTTGTTGTCCTATAAGATTAATAATAAACAAATAATATAGTGCTACTTAAGGTTCATACTGTTCGGCTAAAAGACTGATAGACAGATCTGTAGACTATTTAAAATTATTATTAATTATACTGTATCCTTTCATGTTGTTAAATGTTATTTTTTTTAAATACTGTATGGCTTTGTTATATAAGTAAACGAATACTTGACATACATAATCACTAAATGGACAGATTTGACTAATCAAAAAATGAATGGAGCAAATTTGTAGTGGCAATTATTTTTCAATGGGAGCGAATAGCGGTTCTGAGCAGAGAGAAAGACGCGTGAAGCGGTGGAGCAGAGCCTAACCTTCGCTCGAGAGTGATGAGCGGGATATCTATCAGCTCTCCGCTCACATACTCTGGCAGGTATCACTTAATATAACATTTCTTACGATCTTCAAAAAGGAAGTACATTTTGTCTTTAACATGTTCCTTGCACAATCGTGTGTGTTTGTATTCAGTGTGAGATTGTTAAACCTTTGATGGACAAGAAAACGGTGGGCGGGATCACATGTGGGCGGAGTCAAACGTTTGACTCCACCCACATTGATCCTCGCCCTGAATTGCACACTGCGGTCAGGGGTACTTGATCTTAACAGGCATTTTACTGGTTTTGTGAAACAGCGCCCCCCTCAAAATGGTTAATATCAAGGCAATAGAACGAACAAAATGTACAAAAAGTTTTGATTTGGACACATTTATTTAGACAAGTTTGATAATAAGTGCGTGACTAGATGTGAATGTAATTGAATGCAATTGGTCAACTGAGGATAAAGAAAAACACATGTTAAACAAGAAATAGGCTAATTAAGAAAATGATTCAAAAGTATCCGTTCACGAGTCTGAAACCCCGCATCGTACTGATTCTATATTTGATGGATAGGGGCTGGTGCCTCTACCTCGTCAAGAAGAACATTGATTTCTTCAGCTCAGAATGCATGTTTTGTCATGCGTTCAGTTTGTATTCCAAACAATTAGAATAGATTTTTCCAACAATGCTTTATATTCCCAGTTAACCAATCATGTGTTGATTGCTATGTGATTTAAGTAACATATATTCTATATGGCTACCGGAGGAACTCATAATTGGATGTCACGTGATTTCCATTGATATGATTTTGATTGGCTAAAGTCCTCCCCATTGGTTGCAAGTAACAGTTTCATCCACCTTTAATTTCACTACTTCTTTGAGGTTTACATTTTATTATTGATGTCTAGTAGTAGTTGAATACATCGCCAGCAATATTATATGGTTCTGATAAGTAAGCAAGCTCTATCGAAATGCAATAGGCCATATTTCAAAACGTATTCATGGCATATTCCATTCCAAGCCCCAACAATGGCCTAATTCCATTCCAAACGGCCGTAACGTGGGATGCACTTTATAAAGAGCCACCTAGGTGGTGGTTTGGGTAACAGACGTAGGTCCGTCTTAACAAAGTCCATTGTAAGGTTACTTGTATCGTTAAACCATCGTACGTGCTACGTTCTCGTGAAATCGGGCCCTGAGCTGTTATGTTCAGGGGTAGAATGTGTACCCACGGAGTACACGTCTTGCTTTTTGCTGCCCTTCCTCAAACCTCACATCCCGGTATCTTATTGCTATCTCAGGAGAGAAGTGTTACTGTGAATGTTGTAGCCTGCCTGATGTGCGACCATCCCAAGTTCTCCCATGTCACCCTGCTCCTACTGTTGACAGTTGAAGCGTGCATCAACCGCAAATCAACGTTGTTAGCCTCCAGAGGACAATAGGGAACTGCCCCTCGTCCTACTTTCAGGCTATAAACCCTACATCCTGACCCACGCTCTTCTTTCTGCCACATCTGGTGTCATGGCTGTTCCAGCTTCATGCCCAATGAGTCCCTGCCCGTTTTCCAAAAATGACTCACTATAGGCCAAAATATGTCCACAGCCCCATGCCAAACCATTGCCTTTCATGAACATGTACGTGCATTTTAATTATTACTTTTCAAAAATTATTTATATACATATATATATAGAAATACAGCAAATATTTTGCAGATAAGTACTTTTCTGTGTAAAACATACGTGCCTTTACTCTGTTTTATGGTCTTAAAATGAATGCATGGCACGCCTGGTAAATAACTTAAATGTAATTGTATTATTTTTTATAAAAAAAATAAACTCCCATTAGGTCAATGACGCAGAAAACAGTGACCACATTCAGAGCAGTCAATTAGTGGTGGGCAGGAATTTAATAACCCAGCAACGGAGTAGAACTGATCCAGGTTTCGCTCTCTGATGCAACCCTCAGCTGTCCAGGCGCAACAAGCAGTCTACCCTCCGAGGAAGGAAAATGAGCCTGTCTCAATCCTGCAGACAGATTTGAAAAGCCACTCCTGACAATAATCTTTTCCACATGGATGTCCTATCGGCATCCTCTTTTCCTGAACCTGTTATTTCCATAATTTTGAGGTTTTCCCATTGCCCGGGGTTAATAGATGGACCAGGGTATGTGGAATGGCAGGCCTTTGTAGGCCCTAACGAACAGTGTGCGGTCTGATGAATGGCGTTTGGCCTGCGACCACGTCACTTGTTCCATTAGCAAAGCGTCTCCCCCAACTCTGCCGTATTGAACCAGGATATTCAGCTATTAGGCTGATGCATGACACAGTCAATTCCAGTTACGCTTTAATAAGTGAATATTTATCTTTGCCCCCTGTTTCAAAGAAAAGGGGAACGTGGGAAGGAGACAGAAGAGGAATCAGAATCTTTCTCTGAAGACGTGTGTGTGCGTCCGTGTGTTATGCGCCCCTGGTTAATCTCCTTTGTCAGCGAGTGTCTGCAAGGTTGGGCTTATAGTATGATTTATCTACAGTAGCCTATCCCAGCAGGCCGTGTGCCTGTTTCACGTCAAACATACAGCAAAGAGCTACTGGACCCCTCCACAACACATCCTTATGTCTGGAAGCAGTGATTCAGGGGTTCAGCTCCAAACAGCAATCGTCCCTTACTCGACTAATTGGATTACAACTGAGCTAATTGACAAAATATATCAGTAATTGGCAAGATTCCACCGATGTCTCGCAGGTCTACAGAGAAATCTGTAGAGCAAAAGTGTGGAACATTCAGGGATAGGGTTTCCTACTGCTTCTGTGAGGATGTAATGAGTCCTATCACTGTGTACACCTCAATTACATGTTCTCTCAGCCCAGCCCAATGAGGAAAGATCTTTTTCTTCATCTCTCTATACTCTGCAAACTAATACAACAGTGAATGCAGTGCTAATGAACAGGACTCATAGTCGTTAAGAGGAGTGATGTTGGCGAGTGAGAAAAAAAGAAATAAATGTGAGAGACACACTGAGTAAAAAAGGAAAGGAACAGAGAGCATGCATGTGTGTGTGTGTGTGTGTGTGTGTGTGTGTGTGAGTGTGCGCGTGAGCATTTTGCCTCGTCTGTATAAAGAAGTTGATCTTTTTGACCAAGTGTTGGATGCCACTCTGTCAGGCTATTAGTCATAAGACTTAAACCACTCACCTCCGATCGCTATAGTAATCCACACAGCAGAATATGCCCAAAACATGCCTCTACATAATAACACACTCACACACATTAACATAAGAACAGACAAGCGCTACACTAGTACTCACACATGAATGTGCACATGCACAAACACACACACAAGAAACAAATTACTCTTCGAGGTTAATCAAGGTTGACAGGTAAAATTAGTGACGGATTAAATCAGTCAATACATCAATCAATCACTGGCTTTTAGTGTGTGACATTGGAGTGCACAAGCCCTGTCCCTCTCACCTGTCCATTCTACATCCCCAACACAACTGTCAGACACACCCTGCCTTCACCTGTCACTCAGTCTAAATTTATTCACAGTTAAGGCCGTTTTTTTTTTCTTCATTGGGCTCGGCTCCTTGACCCATTGATAGCACAAACGTTTGTCAGTGCGAGTGTTGGTACTTCTGGATGTTAAGTGACCATGTGCTGTTTCTCTAGCCTGTTTGAGTTAATCATGTCAGGTAAACCAAACAGATTCCCCAACACATCTGTCAGGACCCTAAGAAGAACTGCATATTGTTTTGTTCAAACTTTGAGGTCAACAAGGTCCATTCTATGCAATGGCCTAAATAAGCCTCCAATAGCAAAACCTTGGCCATGAAATTTGCTACTCTGTTTTTTGTGTGAATCAGGCTTATTTAACTGGAATATACTGTATCCTTTTTCTCTAACCACAACCAGCCAGAAGACTATAGCAGATTGTATGTACAGTAGATTATCAAATGCAATGCATTAGTTAGTTGGCTTTCAGTGAAAACATACAAGATTGTATTATGACGAGCAGACATAATGCCCATATTACCCAGTTCTCAAAGTTCCAATGATGTTTAACAAACTCCAGCTTATGTCTTGATGAGAGTATACTTTTTTCTGGCATGAAATTATATTTATCTAATATAGTCAACTCATATTAATCAACTCATATATGGATGAGCACTTACGTTTTCCTAATGACTTAGATTATTATTAATATATAAATTGATTATTTCTATCTTACATTCGGTTCATAAGAATTTATAGAGGTGCCAAAATCATGGAACACCTATTTGAGAAAATAAATACATATTTATTTCTTGACTAAGAATGTTTGTTTCTTTGAAATATTTTACCTAAATGTAAAGTTAGATGACTCTCCTATGCTGAGTATTAGATGGAGCTATAAAAACAAAAACCCATCTTTACCAAGGGGGCCAAAATTTCTGGTGCGCCAAGTACATGACATATTAATTAATTAATTGGCCTCAGCAGAGAAGATGGTATTTAACAAAAGCTAAATAAATATATATATTTTATGAAACTCAACAAAGATTATAGGCCAGCATCAAATTAAGATACCACATACTTTCTTCTATGCAATGAAATCAAAATAAATTGGATTAATTAAGTATTGTTTTGTCGTTTAACATGAAATCCCAACTGCTGTATTTCCAAGTAGCAGTGCCAAAGTAAAAGTCATTTAGTTAATTCAAGTATTCAATTAAAAGAGAAAATAGTAAGTGTTGGGTAGAGTGGGATTAGAATGTCATGGAATACATTCTGAGAGTTGCTAAGAAACTGAGAACCAATCGTCTTCCCTTTCATTGAGCCACAGGGGAATAGTTTGTAGTTAATTGAGGCAAATCCAATTTTTTTATTAAAATGAACATCATGACGATCTGACTTGATTGTGTTTTTTTCTTACCCCCCTCTCTATCTCCACTCTGTAGGACAGCTTGAAAGAGTCCTGTTGTTTTATTTTAATTGGGCCAGTGATGTAATTGGCCTACTCAAGCTAGTCTCTTCAATTCAGCCATGCCGTGTGTTTGTATGGTGTGTGAGTGTATAAGAGACAGACAAAGGAAAATGAGGGACGTAAACAGAGATAAGGTCATATTTACATTGTTTTATGCATGATATTCTATGTCTGTGGTTTCTTATAACATAGACAAAATCTTTTGAATAAACTAACTACAAAATATTTCCTGACAGCCCGGAGTTCCTGTCAATGTACAGGAGGGAGAAACCTTAACAAAGAATTGCAGAGGGAGAAAACTGGTGAGGAGGGAGGAAAGCAGATACTGAGGGAGATGGTAAAGTATGAAAAGTGGTATATGTTGATTCTGGAGCAGTTTAAAGCAGGATTTCCCATCCGTTTTAACATTTAAAAATTTTCACCTGGTCTTGAGAACGCCTAGATTATACAGCAAAGTAAATTTTACTATTTTCTACTACACTAGTACTATTACCACTACTACTAATACAACTACTACTGATTCGTGGTGCGTGCTTGCACCCCACGTATCAGCGTCGCACTAACGCCCCCAACCGAAAATGCTGTTAGCTTCCAGAAGAATATGAAAACTACCAGCTGGGCCAGCCAGTCCCCTACACCGGCCAGTAGCAGAACAGAAAATAAACCAGAGAAGCCTGCAAGATGAAGGAGGGTGTCAGATCAGCTGCAGAAGTTGCCACCACCTGCACCCATTCCTCCCAAATCCCCAACGGGAGACCATTCAAAAGTTGACGTCACCTCCACTTCAAATGGGTTCGACTGTTACTTTTGATTTCTCCCTCACATCCTTCCCTCACCCTCGTCTTTGTGTTAATTAAACATCCACCAGGACCCTTAACGCACCCTCAATGTCCGTTCCCAGTGTCTCTCCCTGTTATACCTCAGTGTTAGCCAATATTACTTCTCTAGCCAAGTCACATTTCTGACTCCTTGTCTTTAGGTCATGGCTCAGCTTGTGAATGTCAGAGACAAATTAATATTTGGCGTAATAGGTGTACTTGATGCTCTAAGCTTCACCCCAGTTAGTCTACATGGTCCTGCTTAGTCCACATGGTCCTGCTTAGGTCTTCCTGGATGCTCTCTGCGCGTGCCTCACCCAAAGCTTATTTCCATGCAAATCCATAGACTGGGAATAATGTGGATAGGGAGAGACAAGGAGATGAAGGAGGAAAATAAAAACTTGAGTGGAAAATGAAATCTAAAACACATTGCAAAAAATCGATTCCTCATGCATTGGCTGGGGTGGTGTACTTTGCAAGGTGGCAAATTAATAATTATTCATAGTGTGTGTTGTTTTTTACGTTTCCAAATAACTGTGTTTCAAACCAATGGTCAAGACAGAAGGGAAGACGGTGTATTGGACCAACATCTAAATCCGCACCTACTCAGTAATGGACATGTATAGAGTGTGTGAATGTGTGTGTTTGTGGTGTTTGTTGTATATGTGTGTGTTTGTGGTGTTTGTGTGTATGTGTGTGAGGAAGAGGGGTTAGTGAAAAAGAGACATGTGACAAAGGATTATGTTTACATTAACAATAATACTCCTATACATTAAACTGATTATGACTGCACCTTTACACTCCATATCCAAAGCAAAACTTGAATATGATAAAAACTATCAAAAACATTAAGTAGCATAGAGTCAGTAATAAGTGGAGGAAATGGTACACATTCACAGAAGGTGGGTACAGTAGGTGATCACCATGATGTGGTACATACAGTATAATTTCAAATGGTAAAGGTGCAATGTTGCTTACTATTTGAGGTGACATTTTTCATCATTAATTTACATTAATGCATCTAAATAATTGTTACATTTGAATGCATCATTGCTGTGCCCAGATTTGCAAAGCTGTTATTGAGACTTCCATCCAAATAGACTCATGGCTATAACTGCTGGCAACAGTGGCTCTACCAAATATCTACTAAAGGGGGTGAACACTTATGGAATCACTTATTTGTAATTAATTCATTTAGTGTTGATCAGTGGCACAACTCAACTTAAAACCATTTTGATTTCATGTTGTAACAATAGAATGTGAAAAAGTCCAAAGGGGTGAACTCTTTTGAGAGCCAATGCATGTAATTTCCAAACGATTATACATTTCTGGCATATATAACACATGTGCATATTGATTTTTTAAGTAAAGATCATTATAAGGGATATTGCAAAGTATGTTAACATTTAAATCAAATTGCAATAGAAATTTGACTATTTACAAATAATATATGGAGTATGGATATGGAGTGTAAAGGTGTAGTCGTAATTTCCAAACGCTTATAAATTTCTGGCATATATAACACATGTGCATATTGATTTTTTAAGTAAAGATCATTATAAGAGAAATTGCAAAGTATGTTAACACTTAAATCAAATTGCAATAGAAATCTGACTATTTACAATAATTACAGTTTGTGTGCATGTCAATGAGTGAAGAACACATGCTAGAAGAAATGAGAAACGACACTGAAAAAGGAGGAGGAAAACGACAGTAACGTTAGTGACAATGTGACATTTACAGGACCACCTTTTCAGTGGAACTGGCCCGGTTTGCTAATTCGGTGCAGGCATGGATATTGCACAGGCGCTTTGAGTCCCCCACCGCTAATAATATCACTGTAATTAGCATATGCTTTGATTATAAAGGTCACTAGCTTAGCCTCATGGAACATCATGTGAAGTGTGCCAGGGGAAGCTCGTTTAACACACTATTTCCATCTCTTTTAATCTTTATTCAACAATTTAACATGCCATATCGCTTTATGTGGGGCCAACGACTGTATAACTGTAAACCCAGGGGAGAAGTCATTATAGCCTCAGTCCCCTGTAATCATTCATCACTATATCCTTATTTTTGATGTATCTAGGTGTAATCTTCATGTGTACTTCCACTGAATTTGAGCCATCTCCTTTTGGTTGGGTAAGAATACAGTGGGGAGGAACACAGGAACATGGGTTAATTACCTAAATTAATTCATTGAAAGTGACACAATTAAAATGAGTTCATGTAACAATTTGCTGTTCTGACCTGTGAAATACGTGTTTGTGCATTCGTGAGTGTGTATCCCAGCAATCTAAAAGGCCAAGCCATAGATATTCAGCATGTGTCCATGGATTCTTTTTTGCCTGAGCTGGTTACTAGTGGTGGGCTATTTTAATTTTCCTTTTGCAAAGAACAGCAGTGAGGGTGGGACCCCTAGGGAAGGCATTGTAAACATGCGGCATTGTTGCAAGATCCCACTTATTCTTCTTGTGCATTATAAAATCTGCGCCTTTCATCTGAGACAAACAAGTGGATAAAGAAATGACTGCACGCACACCCCAAACTTTAATTACCAAATTCATTTACCATGTTTAATCTGCGTGCAAACTCCAAATACAACAAACAAACAAACGGAAAAGCAGAATTGTTCAATGTTTTTGTTTGTATGCTTTCAGAATTTAGTAGTGCATTGAAATCAGACGGTAAATGGGTCTAGAAAAACAATGTCAACTCTACAGAAGATATTTCTGTCTTAATGATCTAGGTTACTTAAAATAATGTTATTAAAATTATCTGGATTGTTTGCAGCACTGTGAAATTAGAAAGACGAAAGAAAGAAGTTGTAAGATCTTCTGATTTTGGGTCATACGAGGGATGAAATTCCAATATTGCTCAGTGCTTTACAATTAGTTGCTTAAAGTCCTATCTCATAGAGTGCCCAATGCTGCCCGTCATATCAGATTCTCTGCTGGGTGCACAGTTTTAAGTGGGCTTATATTTAGTGTGGTCTCAATCAAATGATTCATATCCTACTATATATATATACTGCTGGCATCCATACCCTTGTTTCAAGGTATAAGGTGTTCATGCTTAGAGAAACTGTAAGAAAAGTGTTTGCCCTTCTGGGACAAAGAAATCTAGGCTACACTACATAACACACTGCAGTGGATATGCCAATCACCTGCCCCAGCCTGTCCTGCTGAAGATATAAACTTGTTAGTGCTGCCTAAACTAAGGCTATGTTGGATATGGTGGCAGATAACTCAACATCTTCTGAGAAAAATAATCTTCTGATTTAGGTGTTAGAGTTATTTTGCTAATGTCCTGTTTGAGAGAGAGCGCAAAGGTGGACTGTGATATTTGTTTTGATTATATATATATATATACACACACAGCTCCGGAAAAAATTAAGAGACCACTGCACCAAAAAAGTTGAAAAGGAAAGTTTTGAGTGGGGAACGGAAACGTTAAATTTGCAGTGGTCTCTTAATTTTAACCCTTCTGTTCCTCACTCAAAATCTTTCTTCTCGACTTTTTTGGAAAGGAAAGAAAAAGGTGCAGTGGTCTCTTAATTTTTTCCAGATCTGTATATTGTTAAACAATCCCATGAGGAAGCAATGTATTGAACTCACAATGAGCAAGATTCAAGTAATTATACACTGAAGCGGCATCTGTAGCATAATCAATCAGAGATGAACGTTGCATTGTTGCTTCTACTTAAAGATACAGTCTGGGACTTTTATGAGTAAAAACATTGTTTTTGGGCTGGATTTTTAATAGGTTGTTTATACAGTATTTGCATAATATGTAAGCATAATAACATTTCAGCTAGCCATAAAATTCTATGTTTGAAAGCAAGTAGTTTTGAAGACAAGATAAAGGCACATACATGATATATGGCATTACACAGATTTTGGGCACCCGTTCTGGCTTGACAGTGGCACTTTTACAACCAATGGTAAATAAAATCCTGGAATGCATTGTTAGGTAGGTTAATTTGAGAAGGTCCAGGCAAAATTTTCTTACTTTTATTTTAAATGTACCAACAACCAAAGGGCTTAGTTTTTTAGATAAGAGTTATGCCTCCTGAATGGTGCGGTAGGCTAAAGTACTGTATAGCAGTGCAGGCCCCTCTACACTACTATACCATACATGATGTTAATACAATTTGACTTGAACCATTTATCACATAAGTGGTTAATTTTTCTATGTTGATCATAGAGACTTCCTGTTAATTTTTTGTATTTTTTGTGGGGGGGGGGGGGGGGGGGGGTTTACAGGGACCATCCCACTGTGCCTGTATTAAGTATTAACACATTCCATTGAACAAGGCTGTGAGAGGCTTTGCTTTATCAGAGTGGGAAGTCATGGAAAGCAATATTATAATTTTTTTGTAGAATGCCAACTATGTAAACTACAAACAAATGTTTGGAAGGCTAGGCTACAACAGGATGTTGTTGTTTTCACCTGTGATTTATCACAAGAATTTACTAAAACGGTCATGACCTGAAACATTTTGGCTACAAACTATTACTACTTCAAGTAACACTTAATTGATTTTAGGAATATTGATTGACTCACAGTGTTTTGAAGTCCTCTACTTTTGAAACATTGTATTTTTGATCTTGGAGATGATATAATTGTGAAATAAATCTATAATCAAAATCAGAACAGAACAGACACGATATCTTCACAAAATGTAAAACAGTGTCCATGCATAACAACTGTTCCCCTCTTAACTGCCTACCCATCTATCTTGTGGTCCCTTTGCTTAGTAAACAAAGCAACTAAAATATCTCCCAAAAATATTGTATGATAATAAAAGTATTTATATTCAGAATTAATTGATATTTAACATGTTTATGTTTAATACATTTGTATATTTATATATGTCTGTACACCGACATCACCATCCAACCTGACAGAGCTTGAGAGAATATGCAGAGGAGAATGGGTGAAACTCCCCAAACACAGGTGTGAAGTGTGTAGCATCATACTCAAGAAGACTCAAGGTACTGATTAAAATCATCTGAATACTTACAGTAATTGTAATTGTGAGATAGCTATTTTTTATGTACGTATGTATTTGCAAAAAATGTAAAACCTGTTTTTGTTTGGTTGTTGTGGTATATTGTGTTTGGATTGATGGGGAAAAATCTATGTAATCCCTTTTAGAATAATGTAACAAAATGTGTAAAAAGTGAAAGGCTATGAATGCATTCAGAAGGTACTGAAAATCTCTTCTGTGATATACAGTATCTCACAAAAGTGAGTACACCCCTCACATTCTTGTAAATATTTGATTATATCTTTTCATGTGACAACACTGAAGAAATGCCACTTTGCTACAATGTAAAGAAGTGAGTGTACAGGTTGTATAACAGCGTACATTTGCTGTCCCCTCAAAATAACTCAACACACAGCCATTAATGTCTAAACTGCTGGGAGCAAAAGTGAGTACACCCCTTAGTGAAAATGTCCAAATTGTCAGTATTTTGTGTGGCCACCATCATTGTCCAGCACTACCTTAACCCTCTTGGGCATGGAGTTCACCAGAGCTTCACAGATTGCCACTGGAGTCCTCTTGCCAGCGGTTTAGACATTAATGGCTGTGTGTTGTGTTATTTTGAGGGGACAGCACATTTACATGGTTATACAAGCTGTACACTCACTACTTTACATTGTAGCAAGTGTAATTTCTTCAGTGTTGTCACATGAAAAGATATACTCAAATATTTACAAGAATGTGAGGGCTGTACATGTCTTTTGGCATTTAGGCATAGTGTCATTTTGGAATCACCATCAGCTAATTTTGTACAGGATAGATTCACTGACAATGTGTGAAGGTACTGTATTTGGACCCATTTTAGATTAATTCCAAATAGTCAATTAATTAGTGTAAGAAATTAATTTAATATAGAAAGAGAGGATTACAATTAAAGTGCAATTATCAAAGATAAAATTTCTGTGGAGATTCCAATGATTGCTTACTAGGACAGAAAATAAGTACATAGGTATACTGTACATGTCTATACTAAATAATGAAGAATCATTGAATATGTAAATAAACATAGAATTGACAATGTTCGGTTCCTTCATGTATGAACAGCATGCTAAAACAAAGCTAGAGCTACAGGCAGGATGATATATAAGCGCGTTTCTTACAATCTGTAAATTTCAATGGTTCAAAGGGACATAAAATTACCAAAGCCAGCGTAGTAGACACTGAACCAACTGGCCCATAGCAGCACATCACCAGAGAACCAACTTGCTCTAGGCCTTGTAGACCCCAAGGGTGATGAAGAATATGCAGGCAAATGTTTCACCCTATCCTCTACCAGCCAACAGCACACTATGAGCTAGCCCAGAAGCCATGATACACACAAAATAAATAGAATGTGTCAGGTTTGCAGAATCCCAAAGACCCACCAGTCAGCCATTTAAAATAAAGGACTTCCATGTGAGGCAATGTGCTTAACACAGTAACGTTGTGTAGCAAATCAAAGACTAGAAGTGGTGAAAGTAGTAAAATGTATTTAGTCACCTAATGTAACAAAGAAATTTCATACAAAATGGAGTGTCCCAGATTTATGTATACTACTAGATTCCGTCTCTCACAGTTGTACCTATGATAAAAATTACAGACCTCTACATGCTTTGTAAGTAGGAAAACCTGCAAAATTGGCAGTGTATCAAATACTTGTTCTCCCCACTGTATATACACACAGCTATAATATTAACATAAATCTGGGACAGTTTCAGTTTCACTTACTCCATATTTTGGAAAGAAAATGTGGGGCACATTTTGACAATATTGCTTGTTATTGCTTTTGTACTTTTTTTTTTGTTTTTTTATGAATATTAATTTTAGTCATTTTGAGATTCTTTAGTTTTAGTCCACATTTAGTAAAAAAAAAATACAATATAAAGTATAGTCAAATTTTCGTCTGTGTATGTATGTTCCATTCTATAGTACAGTTATATAAAAAAAACTTTATTTTCTGTTCATGTGACGGTGAGGTGATGGACAGTTCCGTCATCTCCCGCTCTTCTCGGATTCCCGTTGTACATGAACTCACCCCGGACTCCTTCACTTGTCTTGTCTCCAATTGTCGCTCACACCAGGTCCCAATCAAGTCATTAGTAAGTGTTTAAATGTTTCACCTCTGCTCCCCTCACTTGTCTGTCATTGTGCCTGTCTCTGTTGGTAATGTATGTGGTGAGTGTTTTCGTTTTGGTGTATACCTTTTGTTGTGTTTAAGTGTTATTGGTGCTCGGTGTTCTTTTCTATTAAAACGATGACATGGACTGCCACTCTGCCTGCGCCTGGTTCCTTTCCTCTCCACCACTATGCATTCCGTGACAGTTCAAGCCTGGGAACTCCCTGTTTCATATTTAATTTTTCTCTTATTTTCAGTTAACCTAAACTAACTCATTGGACTACAACAAGTATCGGAAATTCTAGAAAACTGCTTGGTTATGTTGGTACATTGTAACTTCATTTAAAAATAAAGACTGGCTGTGGCAACTATCAAAAAAAAACTGTTACTCAATGAAGACAATGAAAACAAGCCTTTAGAGCTAAACCAAACCTAACACATACAGTTTCAGTGTAGCATGCATTGAGATCCCTCCTAAGGTGTAGTTGAAATTTTGTCCTCCAGCATTGATATTTTGGCATTGTGGGTTGGGTCAATATACAGTGCAGTCCATAAATATTTGGTCATTGACAAAAGTTGTTGTTTACCTTTGTAGCATTGTAGAACACTTTAAATTTGAAATGATACAAATAGAAGGGACTGACTGCCAGCTTTAATTTGTGATTTTTCATCAAAATGGGACAAAATACCCTGTTTCCAGAAAAGTTGAGATGTTGCATAAAATGGAAATAAAAACATAATGAAAGTCAGGCAACCTGCAAATGGCTAGCTAACATCCATTGCCTGGCTAGCTAGCTATTTACCTGTGTGGTTAGATAGCATAGAATACTATTCATATGTCTGAATGTTTTTGCAAATGTTATCCTGAAAAGTCCTGTACAGTACCTACGAAAGTAATTGTGTGGTTAAAATCCCCCATTTAGCATATATAGGCAGATGATGGTAGATTTCAGGACAGAAACCAGTTGGTAATGGGTCCCTATCATTTGGCAGCTCATTCCGGTTGAAATAAAAATGTTGTTCCATAAATGGAACAAGCAATGTCCTAAACCCAGTGGCTGCCCCACCAACCACTAACAAGGGAGATGTGAAGACAGATACAGAGAATAAGTGTCCCGCTTCTCTGAGTCCCATGGTAATTATGGTTCTGTAGCAATTCATAGTCCACTTTTAAAACATAGTAAGGGGCCCTTGTGTTGTGTAACAGAGTAATGGTTTGGCCCCACAGACCAGAGTGCTTCTTGTGTCTAACAGAGTCTGTCTCTGTCTCTGTGCGGCCTGTCCACAAAATCATGTCTATTATGAAAGAGGGAATAGAGAGAAGGGACTGTTGATGTTCATGTTTTTAGCTGAGACTGCTTTGCACCACATCAAGCAGTATCTGTCTTTCTCAACTTTTATTTTTATTTTTTTCAAAACTGAGAATGGTAACAATGAATATCTATAAGAAGGACATTTTAAAAATGAGTGACGCCAGTGAGTACAAAGATATACACGCGAGTGAAAAAATGAAAGGGCCGCCATATCCTGAGCGGTCCAGTGTACCTTTACAATAACTACACTTTTTTTTTTTTTGGTGAGTGTCGGAGTGACGTAAAAATGACCTTTATTTTGTAGGTAATTTTTGCAAACCCCGTGCAAATGTCTGATTGTGATCTCTCTTTTCCTCTCTCTCCGTCTCTCTTTCTTTCGCTCTCCCTCTGCAGAGATTTGCTGGTTCAGCAAGGTTTCCCCCAGCACCTCAACACAGCAAGGTCTTCTCTTCCCTTCCGTCCCAAGGTGTCCTCTGGGCTGCGGCCCTTTCCTTTGAAGGCTCCCTCTTATAATGGAATCACTTTGTACACTTCCCAAACGGAGCTAGCAAAGCACCCACCGCTAATTCCAACCTGATAAAGACCCCTCTCTCATTTCATGTCTTCCAGCAGATATGAAGCTCCTACTAGATTAGATATGTCACTCCTCCCCCTCCCCTCTTCCTCTCACACAAAAGTCTTCACTCGCTCACACGACCCAGGCGGTAGGAAGAGAGAGAATCAATTTAATTATTACTCAAGTATGGGGGAAAAGAAAAAGGAAATGGCTGGCATACTCTACATGGAGTGGAGGATGTTTGTTCCTTTTCTTTTTTCCTTAACAACTACAAAAGAATGAATCTTTCTTTAGAGAGCTGAACTGTAGCAAAATTCAAGAGGAAGGAAGCCATGCTGTACATACAGATAGTGGAAGGTCATCTCATCTCTAATATCTCTTAGTGTTGGGTTTAGCTGTCAGATGTGTAGGAGACCCAGGCTCTAGGGGGTTAACAAACACAGGGGGCTATTTAGTGTAACGGAACTACATGTGTTTTTGTGTGCCTATTTGAGGGTCTTACAGGAGTGCCATGAAGAGGTTAGAGTAGACAATGGTGTTGGAGTACTGCTAAATGAAATATATATATATATATATATATTTGTTTTTATTTCAGACAAGAAATGTTATCTAATATCACAGTTCATTGGTAATCTAACACTGTAAAAAAAAACATCTCTTAATTCAAAGCTGATTTAGTAGTTTATTATTATTTATTTTTTTACTGTTGACTTAACCATGACTGTCTCTGTAACTGAGAGGCGGTAGCCTCATGCCATTCTCGTTGAAGTGTTGTGTCATATGTGTCTGATGTCCTCTCTCCATCTCTGTTCCTCCTTCCTGGTTCTTTGTGCTGTGGGCAGGGGGCTTCCCCCAGATGTGAAGGCTGGTGTTTCTAAACCTTCTAGTTCTTTCACAATATCCATCTCATCCCCTAACAAGTCTTTTGATCAAAGCAGAAACAGATGATAATAACCCCTGTGTCCGTGGCCCTGTCAATGTGACAGGAAACATACCCAACATGTCCTCATTTTAGATGATATTTTTATCCTTATGTTTCTATTTTTGATAAGTTATTAACTTGACATGCTATACCTCAGGAAATATGGCTATACAGTACACTAATACTTGTCCTAACTATCCCACAAACCCCACTTTTTTTCTGTTTACATGTTTGGTTCTGTTAATAGAATGCAGAAAGTGATAAAAGATTTTCTTTATTGAGAAACGGGATGAAAAATAAATAAATGACACAATGCAGAGGTCTCCTTTTCTCTGTGTTATTTTGTAAAATTCAATTATCTCCATTGAAGTCACTGCTTCAAATGTCTCATTGTGAGGAGGGGAATATTTCCATAGCATCTAGGTTATTTCAGTAGCATGTACCTGATACGCCTGAAGCCTCCCTCTCTGAATTCCTCTGTTGCCTTTTATTGTGGTACTATTTAATTTCATTTGAAATCCCACATATCCCATTGCCCTACCTGTCTTCTCTCACAATGGACATGCAAATGACAGCAATCCTGCCGTGAAATTCAAAGTACCTTGGTGTACACAAATGCTGTTAAACACATCCTTTTTGGGGAGAAAATACACTTCCCTTCTCAACTGAACAGCTTTGAATAATTGAATGATTGAATTTCAACTAATTTCTTTAAATAATTTTGTATGCAGTGAATGTATTTTTGGTGGGAGGGGTTCAACATTTGATTGGGAAATTACAAATTATACATTTCTTAGTGTTGAATAAATGTATATATACATTACCGTTCAAAAGTTTTGGGTCACTTAGAAATGTCCTTGTTTTCGATTTTGTCCAATAACATAACATCAAATTGAACAGAAATAAAGTGTAGACATTGTTAATTTTGTAAATGACTACTGTAGCTGGAAACTGCACATTTTTATGGAATATCTACAAAGGCATATAGAGACCCATTATCATCAACCATCACTCCAGTATTCCAATGGCACATTGTGTTTGCTAATCCAAATAATCATTTTAAAAGCTAATGATCATTAGAAAACCCTTTTGCAGTTATGTTAGCACAGCTGAAAACTGATTAACTGATTTAGACTAGTTGAGTATCTGGATCATCAGCAATTGTGGGTTTGTTTGAAGGCTCAAAATGGCCAGAAACAAATAACATTCTTCTGAAACTCTTTAGTCTATTTTTGTTATGAGAAATGAAGACTATTCCATATGAGAAATTGCCAAGAAACTGATTTTGCAAACTGTCTCTAACCAGAATAGAAAGTGGAGTGGGAGGCCCCGGTGCACAACTGAGCAAGAGGACAAATAAATTAGAGCGTCAAGTTTGAAAATCATACAACTCACATATCCTCAACTGGCAGCTTCATTACATAGTACCTGCAAAACACCCACCTTAAAATCAACAGTGACTCTGGGATGCTGGCCTTCTATGCAGAGTTGCAAAGAAAAAGCCATAACTTAGACTGGCCAATTAAAATATATGATTAAGATGGGCAGAAGAACACATGGACACTGGACAGAGGAAGACTGGAAAAAAGTGTTATGGACAGACAAATCAACATTTGAGGTGTTTGGATCACAAAGAAGAACATTCGGGAAAAGATGAAGTGAGGAGTGCTTTAGATGAAAAGATGCTGGAGAAGTACTTGACATATGGTACATAAGAAGTACCCAGCAAGCCAATCCAACTTGTGGAAGGTCCTCCAGAAAGCATGGGGTGAAATCTCTTCAGAGTACCTCAACAAATTGACAACTTGGATGCCAAAGGTCTACAAGCCTGTAATTGCTTCAAATGGAGGATTATTTGACGAAAGTGAAGTTTGAAGGACCAAATTATGATTTCAATAAGAAGTCATTATTTCCAAACTTGTCAATGACTATGTTTTTATTCATGTTGTGTTTTTATCCTATTCAAAGTCTGTTTTAATGGAAAAATAAGGAAATTTCTAAGTGACCCCAAACTTTTGACCGGTAGTGTATGGATATATATTGACAGTCAACACCTTGAGTTACCTCAACCATCGCAAATGCATGGCGATCCATAACGTCTGGCAGGTGTAAGGTTCATGTGGTGATGCGTAGGGGTAATTTTGATGGGGTTTTTTTTGTTTTTTTTGCTCGGTCACCGATAATTTTGAAACTTCAGCTACTTTGTCTGCACTGGACACTGGAGCTGGCCAAGCATCACATTTCCCTCCAGGTTCAAATTTGCTGCGTGCTTTGATAATAAATGAACAGATCTCAGGTGACCAGACTCTGCAGGAACACACAGGTAATGGAGACGTGATACAATGATACTTAAACATCCAATCACATATCCTGACTTTTTGGGTAGGGATGTGTTACCAAATTTGTTGTATTAATTATATAACCGTGCAGTGTCACAGTTAATGTTCTCTTTATCGACAAGGACAAAAGGAGACTTTTCTAGGGTTATTTTTATATGGTTCCTCATTCTGGGAACATTTGTTAAATTGGTTGTGAAGCATCATTTGGTGACTGGTTCATATGTCTCTGGTGGACAGAAAGCTGCTAACATGCCACCTAGCATGGCAAGGCAAACAAGTATGTGATTTCTAGCCCTTCCATACCAAACAAGGAATTGATAGATTTTCGACAGACCCGCTGGAGGATGTATATTGTGCCGAACGGTTGGCAGCTCAGACAGCCTAACGTATTATTAATCGGATGTTTGCTCGATCAAATCCCAGTGCTGGCAATGTGAAAAATCGGTTGTTTTGTCCCCAAGTAAGGCAATTAATCCTAATGCCCCTTGGGAATTCATCACTGCGACCCCCCGAGAGCTCTCCCATTCAGAGGTTTTGGGTCAAATGCAGGAGGCAAATCTCAGAACTTGCAAACCCGATCATTTCTTTCCGGATCCTAGGACGTCAACATCTTCCTGTCTGCCAAGTCTGTGCTCCTCCACAGTGCAGGATGAACAATGGGTTTCTTCCAAGGAAGTGGGAAACCTGTTTCTTCCTGCAGAGCACAGGCCCCAAATCAAATGTACCTGAAAAGACCAGCCCCTCTTTGTTTCACTTCCCGAATTCTCAGTTACTCTGCCAAGTGGGTTCGGCGAAGTAGGTGTCACTTTTCCGAAGTTCAAGCACTTTTTCCCCCAGTTCAAGGTCATGATTACTGACAGTGTTAAACAAACGTGTGAACACAGTAACAAAATGTGTTGAGGCTGGAGATGGCAGTCCACCTGCGCATGATCTGCCACTTTGTGCTCCAAATCATCAAAACTGTGACGGAACAGAAGGAGATTCCTCGACGTTATCACAGAAATAAATATGTGGCTGCGTGTGTGGTATCCAATCTAATTGGTTGGACTCACCACATTTTGGCTGAGACAGCTTCAGAATATCAAACAATGTTCTTCCTACTTCACCTGTAAGCACCAATGCTGACAGAGATGATTTTCAACTACTAGGAGTGCGGGCTGGAATGGCACAAACTAGGACAGCAGAAGCTTCTTAACAAAGCATGATTGTAAGTTCAGGTGTGGACGTAGTGAGAGGGCACACCCCTTAATGTGTTGAATGGAAATTACGGAAGGGAACCAACCTATTAATGGCTGCAGCTTTGGTCTCTCCATGCTATATGGGTGAAACCCTTCTTTACTGAATTGTCCGTTGTCAATTCCAGTAATGCTTGACCTGAGCACAGCCTTTGTAGATTTTTTGGAGGTGTGACTATACGAGGCTAGCAATGTGCACATTTTCTAAATTAATTCAGAGACCTGGACAAATCAGGAAGTAAACACAGTTTGACTGATTCAAGTATTTTTGCAATGACATCTTTATAGATGTATAGACAGTCTAACAAATAGCAATACATTGTTTACGCTGATCTTTGATCCATTTTCCCCAAAAATAGGTGTTCCACACAAGCATCTGCAGACCTGATGCCTTGGTGATCATGAAAAGGGATTCAGCGTCTGTAAATAACATGGGCCTTCACTTTATCTTCCGAAATCATCATATCCCAAAGACACAAGTGTACAGTGTAAACTTTAGCTATACATTCAGCAACAACATCATCATCACAGAATTAGCAGACTCTCCCAGCCTAACGAGTCCAGTTTCATCTGTTATTAAATAACTGACTTCATGACAAAAAGGACACACATGAAGACACACACAATCACAGATACAGCAGGGAGAACAAGGATTTGATACACTGCCGATTTTGCAGGTTTTCCCACTTACAAAGCATGTAGAAGTCTGTAATTTTTATCATAGATACACTTCCACTGTGAGTGACAGAAAATCACATTGTATGATTTCTAAGTAATTAATTTGCATTTTATTGCATGACATAAGTATTTGATACATCAGAAAAGCAGAACTTAATATTTGGTACAGAAACCTTTGTTTGCAATTACAGAGATCATACGTTTCCTGTAGTTCTTGACCAGGTTTGCACACACTGCAGCAGGGATTTTGGCCCACTCCTCCATACAGACCTTCTCCAGATCCTTCAGGTTTCGGGGCTGTCGCTGGGCAATATGGACTTTCAGCTCCCCCCAAAGATTATCTATTGGGTTCAGGTCTGGAGACTGGCTAGGTCATTCCAGGACCTTGAGATGCTTCTTACGGAGCCACTCCTTAGTTGCCCTGGCTGTGTGCTTCGGGTTGTTGTCATGCTTGATGACTCAGCCACGACCCATCTTCAATGCTCTTACTGAGGGAAGGAGGTTGTTGGCCAAGATCTCGCGATACATGACCCCATCCATCCTCCCCTCAATACAGTGCAGTCGTCCTGTCCCCTTTGCAGAAAAGCATCCCTAAAGAATGATGTTTCCACCTTCATGCCTCATATGCTCACCACCCATTGTATGTCATTGTCATAAATGTCAGCTTTGTGTAGATTTGGTTTATTTTGTCCCCATGTGTTGTCGGCAACATGTAGTGCCAGTATGCCAAGTGCATATATGAGAATGTGTACATTTACTAAAAACACAGGTGATTCTAATTCTTATTTTGATCTCTTAGCTTCTCAGATTATTTTCCATCCCACTCTTTCACTCGACATACAAGATAAAAACTAAGCTCTGATTTCGACGACATTATCAATTTATAAGCACAGATAGGACTGTCTGGTAGATCTTTTCTGGTAGATCGTAAGCTGTTGGCAGGGTTTGGTCAAGATATGATGTGTGTGGCTGGGAGTTTGTGCAAGTGTATGGCCTTCTTGACAAGACCATCAGTGGTCAGATGAATAAGCCTGCAGTATCAGAACCTCAGAGTACTCCTACAAATAACTTTCACAAGTCATAGCAATCAAGCCTCAGACTAGGAGGTCTATTAAAGAAGAATCTACCAGGGTTCTACAGTTACTAAAGCATGGCATTGTGGTTTGAATGATCCAGCACTGCGGAAATGTAGAATTCACTCACAGCAGTAATTGTATCTCACAGCCCAAGAGGCAGAGAGAGAGAGAGTGTGTGAAAGTGGGATAGGGAAAGTTGATAGAGCACTGGCTGTGTGCTACATGTGACAACAATCTGATGTATGCTTCATATGAATGGGTTATAGGATAGGGTGGCAAGACGGAAGCCTTTTCTTAAAAAAAAACACATCCAAGCCTGGCTGAAGTTTGCAAAAACAAACATCAAGTCTCCCAAAAACATGTGGGAAAATGTGTTATCGTCTGATGAAACCAAGGTCGAACTTTTGGCCATAATTCCAAAAGGTATGTTTGCCGCAAAAACAACACTGCACATCACCATACCCACATTGAAAGAACACCATACCCACATTGAAGCATTGTGGTGGGAGCATCCTTCTTTGGGGCTGTTTTTCTTCAGCTGGAATCTGGGCCTTAGTCAGGGTGAAGGGAATTATGAACAGTTCCAAATACAAGGAAAATTCGGCACAAAACCTTCAGGCGTCCGTTAGAAAGATGAAGAGGAAGTTCACCTTTCAGCAAGAAAACGACCCAAAGCACACATCCAAATCCACAAAAGCATGGCTTCACCAGAAGAAGATTAATGTTTTGAAATGGCACAACTAGAGCCCAGACCTGGATCCAATTGAACATCTATGGGGTAATCTGAAGAGGGCTGTGCACAGGAGATGTCCCTGCAATCTGACAGATTTGGAGCGCTTTTGCAAGGAAGAGTGTGCAAATAATGTCATGTCAAGATGTTGTCAAGCCATGTCACGCCATGTAATTAATAACTTAAAAATCATACAAAGTGATTTTCTGGATTTTTTTTCTGGATTGTTGGAATAAAAATTACGGACTTCTACATGCTTTGTAAGTGGGAAAACCTGCAAAATTGGCAGTGTATCAAATACTTGTTCTCCCCACTGTAGATAGGTCCGTAAATATTTGGACACAAACAATTTGCATAATTTCGTCTCTGTACGTCCCCACAATGGATTTGAAATGAAACAACTGAGATGCAATTGAAGTGCAGACTTTCAGCTTTAAAAAAATTATGTATGAAACCTTTAGGAACTGCAACAATTTTAATACTCAGTCCCCTAATTTCAAAGGCTCAAATGAAGTTGGAGAAATTAACAGAATCATAAATAACATTTTAATTTTTAATACTTTGTTGAGAATCCTTTGCAGGCAATGATTGTTTGATGTCTGAAACACGTGGACATCACCAAATGCTGGGTTTCCTCCTTTGTGATGCTTTGCCAGGCCTTTACTGCAGCTGTCTTCTGTTGTTGTTTGTTCGTGGATCTTTCTGCCTTAAGTTTTGTCATTAAGTGAAATGCATGTTCAACCGGGTTGAGATCAGATGATTTACTTGGCCATTGCAGAATATTCCACTTCTTAGCCTTAAAAAACTCCTGGGTTGCTTTCGCAGTATGTTTTGGGTCATTGTCCATCTCTAAAGTGAAGCGTGTCCAATCAACTTTGCTGAATTTGGCTGAATCTGAGAAGACAATACTGTATATCCCTATCCACTTCAGAATTCATCCGGCTGCTTCTGTCTTCTGTCACATCATCAGTAAACACTAGTGACCCAGTGCCATTAGTGACACACTGCCTCCACTGTGTTTTAAAGATGATGTGGTATGCTTCGGATCCTGAGTCGTTCCAAGCCTTCTCCATACTTTTTTCTTTTTTCTTCCCATCATTCTGTCCAAAGAAAGCTGTTCCAGAACTGGGCTGGCTTTTTCAGGGTTTTTTGGTAAAAGTCTAATCTGGCCTTCTTGTGGCTTGTGAACGGTTTGCACCTTGTGGTGAATCCTCTGTATTTGCTCTCGTGAAGTCTAAGGAGCCTAAGGATGGCCTGTTTCACTTGCATCGAGAGCTCCTTTGACAGCTTTTGAGCTGTTTCATGGAGACCTTTTTTGTCCAATTACTTTCGGTCCCTTGAAAAAGAGGGGACTACATATTAAAGAGCAGTAATCCCTAAACCCTTCCTCCAATTTCCTCTGGACCTAACTGTTTTTGTGTGTATATAAATATATATATATATATATATATATGCAGCTCTGGAAAAAAATTAAGAGACCACTGCACCTTTTTCTTTCCTTTCCAAAAAAGTCGAAAAGGAAGGTTTTGAGTGATGAACAGAAGGGTTAAAATTAAGAGACCACTGCAAATTGAACACTTCTGTTCCTCACTCAAAACCTTTCTTTTTTGGAAAGGAAAGAAATTGTTGCAGTGGTATCCATTTTTTTTCCAGAGCTGTATATACACTCACCTAAAGGATTATTAGGAACACCTGTTCAATTTCTCATTAATGCAGTTATCTAATCAACCGATCACATGGCAGTTGCTTCAATGCATTTAGGGGTGTGGTCCTGGTCAAGACAATCTCCTGAACTCCAAACTGAATGTCAGAATGGGAAAGAAAGGTGATTTAAGCAATTTTGAGTGTGGCATGGTTGTTTGTGCCAGACGGGCCGGTCTGAGTATTTCACAATCTGCTCAGTTACTGGGATTTTCATGCACAACCATTTCTAGGGTTTACAAAGAATGGTGTGAAAAGGGAAAAACATCCAGTATGCGGCAGTCCTGTGGGCGAAAATGCCTTGTTGATGCTAGAGGTCAGAGGAGAATGGTGATAGAAGCTGATAGAAGAGCAACTTTGACTGAAATAACCACTCGTTACAACCGAGGTATGCAGCAAAGCATTTGTGAAGCCACAACACGCACAACCTTGAGGCGGATGGGCTACAACAGCAGAAGACCCCACCAGGTACCACTCATCTCCACTACAAATAGGAAAAAGAGGCTACAATTTGCACGAGCTCACCAAAATTAAACAGTTGAAGACTGGAAGAATGTTGCCTGGTCTGATGAGTCTCGATTTCTGTTGAGACATTCAGATGGTAGAGTCAGAATTTGACGTAAACAGAATGAGAACATGGATCCATCATGCCTTGTTACCACTGTGCAGGCTGGTGGTGGTGGTGTAATGGTGTGGGGAGGTTTTCTTGGCAGACTTTAGGCCCCTTAGTGCCAATTGGGCATCGTTTAAATGCCACAGCCTACCTGAGCATTGTTTCTGACCATGTCCATCCCTTTATGACCACCATGTACCCATCCTCTTATGGCTACTTCCAGCAGGATAATGCACCATGTCACAAAGCTCGAATCATTTCAAATTGAACATGACAATGAGTTCACTGTACTGAAATGGCCCCCACAGTCACCAGATCTCAACCCAATAGAGCATCTTTGGGATGTGGTGGAACGGGAACTTCGTGCCCTGGATGTGCATCCCACAAATCTCCATCAACTGCAAGATGCTATCCTATCAATATGGGCCAACATTTCTAAAGAATGCTTTCAGCACCTTGTTGAATCAATGCCACGTAGAATTAATGCAGTTCTGAAGGTGAAAGGGGGTCCTAATAATCCTTTAGGTGAGTGTATATGAAATACAATGAAGAAAATTCAAATGTAACATTTTACATTCAATCGATTTAAAGGAAAATGGTAAATCGTACTTATCACGCCTAACATATATACATATATCAAATGTCACTGGTACACACTGTACCAATACAAACGAAGCAAGCAGTAGTGTCAGAGATAGACTTTATTCCATTCTTATTATCATGGTCTTTTAATACATAAGTCCTTAAATATGGTCTTTTAGTACATAAGTACTAGCTGTAAAATAAAAATAAATGTTTATCCATTTTAATCATCCTCTGCCATAAGATAGTCCACTAAGTTTCAGTCTTATAACTCACTCACCCGACAGTGGGCTAACTCATTCAGCACCCAGAAAAAAACAAGTCCACCATCACTGCTTTGGGAGGAAAATATGCATTTTTATATTATTTTTTTTCAAAGAAGAAAAAAGATATAGAAAAAATATCAAAGCATAAACATCTCGTCCATCTCTGGCAATGACCTTAGTGTTTGGAGATGTAAAACCCTCCTAATGAGAGATTTGTTTCCTCTTCTATCCGGGCAATGCCCCAGAGTGCCTGTAAACAGGCCTGTATTCAACTTTGCATGGAGCTCGGAGAGATGAGCGGACTGCGGCCCCTCATGCCTAATTCATGGAGGGGAGTCTGAGAGAGAGGGAGGCAGGGGACGTAGAGACGGTAGCAACTCGCATCACCGGGCAGTTTGGACTAGTGGTCTGAGCAGCACCCGCTTTCATATTCTAATCAGCCCAGTGCAGAGCAGAAAATCTCAGCTCTACAGATCCACTGTGTTAACAGGGCACAACACACCCGCAAACATAACTTACAGAGAGACAGCGATAAAGAGGAAAACATTTAAAAAGTAAAGTATTCGTGAAAAAACTTGGTTTTGATCATGATAAAAGTTTGCTGACGACAGCAATAAAACAAGCAACAGCCTAACCGTGAAGAGGAAATACGTATATAGAAATCATCGAAGTAATTTTGCTCTATTAGCTCCTTGACTCAAATACCAGACTGCTTCGGTAAAAAGTCCAGAATACATATTGTCTTAAAGTAGAAACAATCATGGCCTTTAAAATGAAAGGAGACTAAGGGGTCCCCTACCTTTATGGCTATGAGAGCTAAATATTTTTGTATTACTGGCTGTGAGTTCCAGTTTTGCTTTGAATTAGGCACATTCTTCTTAAGAGATAGGTGTACATGCTTTCTTTAAATGCAGCTGTTAAGCTGAGGGATGATCAACAATTCTTAGAGTGGCCCTATGAAATGTACTCGATTTTCCTTTTCCCTTTGAATCTTTCCAAAATTCTGTTGCTGTAACATAACTTTTGGAGTGTATTTTGATAGGATTCACATGTCCAAACATCATACAAAGTGCATGCAATAATTTTAACTGCTTGAAACATTTAGTGTGATTCCCACTAGCAACCACAAATACATGGACAGTTTTGACTGTTTGTCCAAAGTAAAATCATGATATGCAGTATTCATCCTCAGAGAACCTGGCATGTTTAGTCAACACAATCAATGCATTAGCCTCTACCTCGTGAAAATGTCATACTAAATTTGTTTGGCCTGCAAAGTACAGACATCTAGCCAGGTCAATCCACTCACCCATATTGGACCGGAGTTAATTGAAATGATTAAAAAGATTGACTAATAGCCTTCTGCTGCTCCATGCACATTCTGCTTACATTTGAGGTGCAGCAAGTACAATTTTGTAGGTAAGGTTCATAGATTGCACACTCACAATGCCATTGTAGCATCTGCTGATGATAAAATGTGTTCCACAGACAGACTACATGATGGAAATAAATAAATAAATAGTGTTAGTTTAATGTTTTAAGCCAATGGTGGTTTAAAACAATAAAAAAAGTGTGGCAGTGTCAGTGTTTTGTTTATAAGTCAGTAGTTGGTAGACAGGTGTCTAATACTTGTTTCAAACAGTTGGCATGGAACATATTTAAAACTGCACGTTTGCTTGACAAGCTACTTATAGATGGGCTGCCAGTAGCTCCCACTTGATGGTTTAGATTTTGAGTTAAACAGCTTGTGAAAAAGAAGAATCATTACTGCTAACATTACGAGACTTATTTGGAAGGATAACATCTTTGACATTTTTTTTACATGTTTGGTGATGTTTTTTGATCATTAATTAGCCACACCAGCGTGACCTTCAAAAACGACATATTATACTTTTTTTTGTTTCTTGATTTGGTCAAACACAAAGAATGAATCATTCGTCCTAACATCCAACACTATAATTTAGCAAATTGCGTGTGTGGCTGTGTGTGTGAGCCACACTCTCTCTTATTCACACCTCTTTCCCAAAGAGGGATTAAGTGTGACAACAGCCTCCAGTTGGGGTGGGAAACAGGTATGCAGCTACTGCCCTACAAAATGAGAATTTTCTAAATGAAGGATCAAAAGAGGAAGAATGATAGAGCAATCCAAGCGAGTTAGGATGCTGAGATCACAGTGAATTTTAACACACCTGTAATATGCCTTTTACAAACTTGAATTCACAAGCTCCCTCTCAATCCAATATATGCTAAAGACACAATATCCATTTGGTTTACTGGCATTATAGCAGACAATATAAATCATTTATAGCATATCAAGTTGTCTTGTCCCCCTACATGGACACAGATCTGTCCCCAGATTAATGTCAAACACATGGGATAGGAAATAAGGTACAGGAAACCAAAATTACAAGCCCGTTTCCCAAGAAGTTGGGATGCTGCACAAAATGCAATGACGTGCAAATAATTTGACCCTATATTTAATTGAAAATGGTACAAAGACAACAAATCAAAGGTAGAACTTGAGACATTTTATTGTTTTTGGAAAAATACAGCAACACGTTAAGGTTAGGGTTAGTTGGGACAGGGGCATGTTTGCCACTGTGTTGTATCACCTCTTCTTTTAACAATACTCAGTAAGCATTTGGGAACTGAGGAGACCAATTGCTGTAGTTTTGAACCCTGAAAATGTAATATATTCCCATTTTTGCTTGATATTTGCTTGATATAGGATTTCAGCTGCTCAACTGTTTGGGGTCTCCTTTGTCATATTTTTGTTTTTATAATTGCGCCAAATGTTTTAAATTGGGGGGGGTCCAGTTTAGCACCTGTGCTCTTTTATTATGGAGCCATGCTGTACAGAATGTAGTTCTGCATTGTCTTGCTGAAATAAGCAAGGCCTTCCCTGAAAATTATGTTGTCTGGATGGCAACATATGTTGCTCCAAACCTGTATATATTGTTCAGCATTAATGGTGCCTTATTATGTGCGAGTCACCCATGCCATGTGCACTAATGCACCCCCATACCATCACGGATGCTAGCTTTTGAACTGTGCGCTGACAACAAGCTCTTTAGCCTGGATGATGCGGTGTCCATGATTCCCAAAAATAATTAAACATTTTGATTCATCAGACCACAGGAGAGTTTTCCACTTTGCCCCAGTCCATCTTAAATGACCATGGGCCCAGAGTAAGTGGCAGCGTTTCTGGATCTTGTTTATAAATGGTTTCTTCTTTGCATTGTAGACATTTTAAGGTTTTACTGTTAACCTATAAATCAATACATGGACTTGCTCCTACTTACCTTGCTGAAATGATCCAGCCATACATATCTACACATAACCTACGATCGCAAGATGCAGGCCTTTTAATTGTACCTAGAATTAATAAACAAACAGCTGGATGGCAGGAACTTTTCTCATAGAGCTCCACTACTGTGGAATGATCTGCCAAATAAGGTTAGAAATGCAAACTCAGTGCAAACTTTCAAGTGTCTACTAAAAACTCATCTCTACAGCACGGTATATAATTAGGTGTAGCCTGGCCCGGGGGCGTGAAGGTGACCAGTAGGCTTGATACTGTCCACCCTTGCTGTCTTGCCAGGTGGGTTCTCGTCGCCACTGGGATGCCCTCCCTCCAATGCCTTTCGGGGGAAGAGTCACTGGCTTGTTGTTGTCTCTCTGTTGTGCACTTGTGCAATTGGGCTGCACTCTGCTGGCAATACTCTGCCCTCATTCAGGGTGGTTGCGGTTGGTAGGTGTACCTTTGGTTGATGCCTGGCAATGTGGTTGAATTGATTTCCTGCTTGTTGGGCCCCATCCGGGGCCTCCCCTGGGTAGGGCCACAGTGTCGCCGGACCCCCCCGTCTCAGTTCCAAGGTCTTACGCTGCTATACTATTGTGCTGGGGGATTGGGTCAGTTCTCCTTCCCCACTAAGTTCTCCTTCTCCACTCTAAATCGTTGTTGATATGAGAAATGCATTTTCTGAATTTTCCCAGTCTCCTTTCGTTTTAATCTTCAGGAGGACATGAGGTCCTGGTCCACACTTGCGGAGTACCTGGTTTGGGGGGCCCGTTGCTGTCCCTGTCCTTGTCCATCTGGTCATACTTCTTACCTAGTCTAAATTTAAATAGACTCTGGATTTAGCCCACATGCATTTATTAATTATTCCAATTAGACTCTTAATATCTCACCCGGCATAGCCAGAAGAGGACTGGTCACCCCTCTGAGCCTGGGTCCTTTCTAGGTTTCCTCCTAAAATTTCGGCCTTCTTAGGGAGTTTTTTCTAGCCATTGAAATTCAACACTACTGTTGTTTACTCCTTGGGGTTTAAGGCCGGGTGTCTCTGTAAAAGCACTTTGTGACAACTGCTGTTGTAAAAAGAGCTTTATAAATAAATGTGATTCATTGATTGATTTAACTTGCATTTGTGGATGCAGCGACATACAGTGTTCAAAGACATTAGTTTTTGGAAGTGTTCCTGAGCCCATGCAATGATTTCCACTACAGATTCATGTCTGTTTTTAATGCAGTGCCGCCTGAGGGCCCGAAGATCACAGCCATCCAATAATGGTTTTTGGCCTTGTCTCTTGTGTACAGAGATTTCTCTGGATTCTCTGAATCTCTTAGTGTTAATATTCACCGTAGATGATGAGATCCTCAAACTGCAATTTCACACTGAGAAGCGTTACTCTTAAATTGTTGCACTATTTGCCTGCACTGTCTTTCACAGAGTGATGAACGCCTCCCCATCTTTACTTCTGAAAGACTCATCCTCTCTGGGATGTTCTTTTTATACTCAATCATGTTACTAGCCTGTTGCCAATTAACCTAATTAGTTGTGAGATGTTCCATCTGGGTTTTTTGGCATTACATTACTTTTCCGGTTTTTTGTTACCCCTGTCCCAGCTTTTTTGAAACATGTTGCTGGCATCATTTCAAAGTGGGCATAAATATTTCAATAAATAATCAAATGTCTCAGTTTCATCATTTGATATGTTGTCTTTGTACAGTTTTCTATTGAATATAGGGAGTGCATGATTTGCACATAATTTCATTCTGTTTTTCTTTACATTTTACACAGCATCCCAACTTTTTTGGAAATGGCGCTGTACATGAAAACGTTGTTTTTTGAATACTTTAATGAAAGGTTTTTAAAACTAATATTTTGATAAACTATTATGTATAAGTCTGACCATTGGGTGTCTAATCACAATAGATTAACCAAAAACCTTCTGACTTCAAGTAATAAAAAACCTATTCTCGTAATAAGCAAATTAGCAGATATTTTAGGACATTTAGCCTCATTTACATATTTTAATAGTTAAATAAATAAAACATATAATACAATTTAATCTTGTATTTCTGAATAACTGCAACTGATAAAGTTTCAGTCTAATTAAAGGTAAACATATATATATTAGAGTCTGGTGCCTGGCCTATGAACAATATGTTCATTTCTTGGTTTGCATAAATAAAAAGTGTAAAGACATTGATCTTCATATAGTTCTCATGAAGTCTTTGTTGAATTACTCTAAGAATGTTCAATCACCTTGTCTGTTTATTTGATGAAGAATTTCCACTATAGATTGCTTTTCTTTTACCACTTATTTCCCTATGCTTCCTTTTGCCTCAGAAACTCTCAGTCTGGGCATGTGGGCATTAGGAAACACATATAAAGATATTTATCTATACAGACCCAAATGGCTGATAGAATGATCTTTACCCGGATGAATAGTAATTGGTCTATTTTCTCTTAGTGTCATGACATCAGAAGCCTGGAAACATTAACAAAAATGTTAATGGTTTTAGAACAATTTTAGAATGTGATTTATTGACATGTGCTGCAGCACACTGGCTCTCACATTATTTCTCTTTTCCTTTTCAGTCAGATCCTTTTTGTAACACTAGAGCTATGCGTTCATGCACTCTCACCCATAGTGTTGCACTCGTTTCCTCCCGCAGGAAAAAAGGTTACATTCATATCCCAGAGTTATTTCAAGATGAGTTAAAGCTAGAGCAATAGGGAGGAAACGGAATACAATGCTGGCAAAATAAATACATTTTTGACTTTTCTGGAGAGTGAATTATGCCTGTGTGCAGGTTACCATACGGGATAAAAGAAAAGTGAGCTGACCCAGTCTACCTCTGTATTGCTTGTTAACTACAGTTAGCTATTTTTTATTTCCTTAACGATTGTAAAGCCACATTTTTCACAAAGATAGCTGTGTTAGCCCTGTCTAAGGGTTTGTATGGCTGATGTACTAAGAGTGTCTATCAAATCAGATTATATAGACAGAAATGGAAATACCTTCCCTTTCTTATTTCAGGATTGAGAATTGTTAATAAACAACATTGACAGTAGTTTATTCTGAGTACTAGTTTTAGCAAATAAAACAAGTTTAAACAGTTGAATTAACAAATAATCAACACGTGTTCAAACATGTACCAAAAATGAAATTAATGAGGTGTCTATATAGTGAGTATAAAGAGGCATCTCAAACAAGTGTCTTCATCTATATTTTATACACAATCGGACTATTCTTTTTTAGTGGAACAAACATTTGAGGTGGAGGGTCAATGTACCCCCGCCTTCTTCAACTTTGAGGAAGCAAAACTGGTGTGAAGACAGATCAACAAGGTTCATAGTAAAATTAACGTGTAAATTCAATTTCTAATTCTTCAGTGAAGAGATTATTTCTCCAATATGTTTCAATATACTGTATTATATGTAGCCTTCTGCAGAAAATGTCCCCTGGATAGAAGACTAATGAAAGTGAACCAGAACAAATGTTTTGGCTCTGATATGTGTTTGTTGTATTCACGTAAATATGTAAGTGACACTCCTTTGTCTTTTATTGTTCAGGGGAAGTGATCCTAGGGGTGTTTTGGAAAGATCTTTTGAATGTGTTTGATTTATAGTAAAGTGAAACGTAATCTCCAAGCACAGTTTTGAACTATAGCTCTGTGTTATTGTACTGTGCAGAATTTAGATGATTGAGGATACAAGGACGTTTATCAGTATCTAATATGCAGTGAATTGTGTCATGATTGCTTAATTGTAATAAATCAGTTTAGTTTGAATGATAAAAGATTTAAATTAAATTGTAAATAAAACAGGAATTTAGTCCGCTGCTGAACGGTTTTCTGATAGTCTGATAGAGTCTGTTGGCTGAGACACGGTAGACAATGTGTTCCGATACGGCATTGGAATTCTTGCCCAGGGCCCCCAATTCCTTGTGCATATGATCTGCTAGCAAAGTTGGTATCTCTGCCAGGGCCTGTAGCTGATACACTTCAGTTTTCACAAACCACCAGGGCATTATGTGTACTTTTTCTCCAGTAAAGGTTTCTCCTGGTTTTCTTTTTTTGTTTAAATACAAAAAAAACAATGTTTTAGCCTAATGCTAGGCTACCTGAATTTTCCATCCAAATAATAGGATACACAAGTATCCTACAAATGCATCCGGGGGTGCCCTGCCCACGTTAAGTGAGTGCTACTCAGAGCGGTACTGGAGCGATATTGAGTGACAGCCTTCTGGCACGCAAATTAGGCCCTCTCCAGCCCTCGCTCCGTTCCGCTCCCACTCTACTCTGGTCAAAATGATTTTGGGATGCTTTGTGATGTTTGATTTTCCCAGCGTATCAGGCCAAAAAGGGCGTTCTAAACATTTTCAGAATGTCTTGCATTTTATTTAGCCTTATAGTGTGGAAATATTATTTCTAAACATAAGCTGTTACCTGCAGAATTGGAACGTCCTGCTGTATTTTTTCAGAGCGTGGGTTAGATTTTGCACCTCTTATTCCTTATCATCCAGACATCACAGTTCTATCAACACTGTACTGTCATGCATAGAGATTAGTCTTAGCCTTAAGTCAAGCACCATCATAGCAATAGAACTATATGTGAGCTATATTAATGAAAACCCCTTGAAAGAGAAAAATAGCAGAGGGGAAAAAAGAAGGGAATAAAAAGGGATACATTCCAGAGATCAGGCCAAAAAGCAGCTTTTAACTAAATCAATACCAAAGATTTCTGTAAGACTCATGTATCATTGAAAAGTAACCGTGATTTTATTACCATTTTACTGTAAGGAATAACTTTGATACAGATTCACTTTAGATTTTTTGATGAACAGTCATTATTATGGCTGATACGATTTCTTCGGACACCTGAACACAAAACAAAGGAATCTGACGCTGTTTCAGCACTGTCTGAGTTCAGAAAGAAAACAGGATTACAGTATATTAACCTTTAAACCAGCCATCATGGCTACTGTCAGACAATATGAAACTCATTTAAGGTGCATGTAAGTTTTTTGAAACAATGGGCACATTTTCTTGTATTATTTCACAGCCCAAAGTCTCTAACTTTACTACATTTTGATTCAGGGAACAACAAACCTGATGCCTCCCTTTAGATTAAATAATATTGGAGACGAACAACATTGGCTGCAATGACAGAGAGAAGTGTGAGAGAGGAAATTACTGGAGGGAGAAAAGAAGAGAGTGGAGGAATGGAGGAGAATAGTTAAGAGCAGGGATAAAGGTTTGAGAAATAGTGAAGAGCGATGGGTAAGAGAGGTGAGGGAGAAAATATTTAGAGGGGCAGAAGTGAGTAAGAGAATGAAAGGAGAGATTGGAGGAGGAAAGCGAGGGAACGATTGAAGGAAGATGGTGTAGGGATATGATTTGCAGAGTGCCACAACAGGACGAAGGAGTGTGTTATCGATGGAGCGAGTTAAGTCTCTATCCTCTCAGAGGCCTCCAACGTTCTTCATTGCAGACTGAAGACGTGTTACCGGAACTGGTCTGCATTCAGAGTAATACATATACACATATGCACAGGCCTTAAGTGTGTGCCCATGTTCACACACACACTCTGATAGAGAATGTAATACACAGAAACAGACATACACAATTTCCATATTTACTGCTGGGTGAGAAAAGTGGTGGGGTGGGGGTAGGGGGTAAGACGACTCATAAATAAATGACAATGCAAGCTTGCCCTGGAAATAGAAGCATAATTTTGTGTTAGTATTATATTCAGCCGGGTAAAATGTAATCTCCCTTTCAATACCCTATATTGTATAAACAGGAAGGAGGTTGCTGGAATATAAACATTAAGAATGTAACCTTATGAAAATCGATTTGGCATTGGATAATATTATCTCTGCTTGTTTCCTACTTTATTTACTTTTTAATGTTCAAAGTCAGTAATGTAATCTTTTACT
The DNA here is from genome assembly GCF_011004845.1 of Esox lucius. Classification (NCBI taxonomy): domain Eukaryota; kingdom Metazoa; phylum Chordata; class Actinopteri; order Esociformes; family Esocidae; genus Esox; species Esox lucius. Next base: position 19,515,341 of record NC_047570.1, on the reverse strand, counting down.
TTTACATGACTTTTCTATTAAGAGGAAGAGGACTTATCTATTAAATAATCTACTGATGTATCAAGCAATATTACAGACATGGTTGCATTTCGCTTTATGGGTTTGATATGTTTGTAATCCAAAGTTTTTACTTCAATACAAATAATACAGTCTTTACAAGTGTTTATATATAGTGTTTTATTATTATTATTATATTTTTCACTTGATTATAATCCAAAATCCAAGAAATAATTAGCCTACTCATTCAATAATTCTGAAAAAGCTATGATCCATGCATAGAATGGCATGCCTTAAATATTACCATAAATGGCTACATGCAGGTAGCAAATGATTGCTATGGGCTGCATTTGTTATGGGCCTATTGTTAATGTTTTTGTTGCTGACACTTTGATATCTCAATCATTTCAGCTGTTGAAATCTATAAAACATCTTCACGTTTTAGGATGATGTTTCCCTTTTTTTTTAAAGAATGGAATCAGTTCAAATGCCATTGAGCAATAAAAATATTTTTGACACAATTTCAAGTGCAAAACATTTTAAATGTCTTTTGTTTAGAACATGCTCTTATTCAGAGCAAGAAAAAAAGAGAAACAGTTCCTGAAAGGCAGCAGAGGAGGTTCAGGGGCTGATGAGTTATTTCAAATATTATTTAAAAGTTAGGGCTTCATATTTTTTTTTACTGGCTGGGACTGACAGTGCTGACTTGGAGCTGCCCTCCCATGGGGATCCACCAATAATTTAGGTTGATCAAAGAAATACAGTGCATTTGTAAAGTATTCAATTGTTCCAAATTTCATTGTGTTACAGCCTTTTTTCAAAATCATTAAATACATTTTTCAGCATCAATCTGCAAACCATACCCCATAATGACAAGGCAAAAACAGGGTTTTAGACATTTTGAAAATGTATTAAAACATAAAAAAGAGAAATATTACTTTGACATGAGTATTTAAACACTTTGCTATGACACTCAAAATTTAGCTCAGGTGCATGTACGAAAGTTTCTATTGATCATCCTTGAGATGTTTTTGAGTCCACCTGGTAATTTAAATTGATTGGACACACATACAAATTCAACATCTCAAGGATGTTGAATTTGTATGTACACATTTTCAAATTTAAACGTTCATAATGTCTCTCAAGGTCAAATTAGTTAGGCTCATGGTTTTCCATTGTCTTCCATGTGTGGATAAAAATCAAAATCCTCTGACTTTTATTGTTTCTCATTGACTGTAGTTTATTGTTCTCTATTAAATACAAATATAAAACAGAAAATAATTGATTGCATACAGTGGAGAGAACAAGTATTTGATACACTGCCGATTTTGCAGGTTTTCCTACTTACAAAGCATGTAGAGGTCAGTCATTTTTATCATAGGTACACATCAATTGTGAGAGACGGAATCTAAAAAAAAAATCAGGGATAGAATTGTAGACCTGCACAAGGCTGGGATGGGCTACAGGACAATAGGCAAGCAGCTTGGTGATAAGGCAACAACTGTTGGCGCAATTATTAGAAAATGGAAGAAGTTCAAGATGACAGTCAATCTCTGTCTTGGGCTCCATGCAGCATCTCACCTCATGGGGCATCAATGATCATGAGGAAGTTGAGGGATCAGCCCAGAACTACACGGCAGGACCTGGTCAATGACCTGAAGAGAGCTGGGACCGCAGTCTCAAAGAAAACCATTAGTAACACACTACGCCGTCATGGATTAAAATCCTGCAGCGCACGCAAGGTCCCACTGCTCAAGCCATGTCCAGGCCCACCTGAAGTTTGCCAATGACCATCTGGATGTTCCGGAGGAGGAATGGGGTCTGATGAGACAAAAATAGAGCTTTTTGGTCTAAACTCCACTCACCGTGTTTGGAGGAAGAAGAAAGATGAGTACAACCCCAAGAACACCATCCCAACAGTGAAGCATGGAGGTGGAAACATCATTTTTTGGGGATGCTTTTCTGCAAAGGGGACAGGACGACTACACCGTATTGAGGGGAGGATGGATGGGGCCCTGTATCGCGATATCTTGGCCAACAATCTGTAAGAGCATTGAAGATGGGTTGTGGCTGGGTCTTCCAGCATGACAACGACATGACAATGTATTCAAACACAGGAGTGGCTCCATAAGAAGCATCTCAAGGTCCTGGAGTGGCCTAGCCAGTCTCCAGACCTGAACCCAATAGAAAATCTTTGGAGGGAGTTGAAAGTTCTGCTTTTCTGATGTATCAAAAACTTGTCATGCAATAAAATGAAAATGAATTACAAAAAAATCATACAATGTGATTTTCTGGATTTTTGTTTTAGATTCCGTCACTCACAGTGGAAAGTACCTATGAAGAAAACTATAGACTTCTACATGCTTTGTAAATGGGAAAACCTGCAAAATCGGCAGTGTATCAAATACTTGTTCTCCCCACTGTACATATCCATCCCCTTTACTATGAAACACCTAAATGAGCTGCTGTGCTACCAATTGACTTTAAACGTCACATAAACGTAATTGAATAGAGTCCACCTGTGTGCAATCAAGCTGTTCTACATTATTTCACGTAAGACACACCTATCTCAAGGATGTTCCATGGTATGTTATTACAATTCAAAAAGGGCCCTAGTTAGGGAGACCACCAACTATAAAGGGGCCCTATTTAGGGAGACCACCAACTATAAAAGGGCCCTAGTCAGGGAGGCCACCAACTATAAAGGGGCCCTATTTAGGGAGACCACCAACTCTAAAAGGGCCCTAGTCAGGGAGGCCACCAACTATAAAGGGGCCCTAGACAGGGAGACCACCAACTATAAAAGGGCCCTAGTCAGGGTGGCCACCAACTCTAAAAGGGCCCCAGTCAGGGAGACCACCAACTATAAATGGGCCCTAGTCAGGGTGGCCACCAACTCTAAAAGGGCCCTAGTCAGGGAGGCCACCAACTATAAATGGGCCCTAGTCAGGGTGGCCACCAACTCTAAAAGGGCCCCAGTCAGGGAGACCACCAACTATAAATGGGCCCTAGTCAGGGTGGCCACCAACTCTAAAAGGGCCCCAGTCAGGGAGACCACCAACTCTAAAAGGGCCCCAGTCAGGGAGGCCACCAACTATAAATGGGCCCTAGTCAGGGTGGCCACCAACTCTAAAAGGGCCCTAGTCAGGGTGGCCACCAACTCTAAAAAGGTCCTAGTCAGGGAGGCCACCAACTCTAAAAGGGCCCTAGTCAGGGTGGCCACCAACTCTAAAAGGGTCCTAGTCAGGGAGGCCACCAACTCTAAAAGGGCCCTAGTCAGGGTGTCCACCAACTCTAAAAGGGTCCTAGTCAGGGAGGCCACCTACTCTAACGGAATTACATTCTTCCATGGCTGAGCTGTGCATACTGCAATAGCCAGGGTGCTTTATAAAAGTGGCCTTTATGGGAGAGTCGCATTGTTCAAATCTCATCTAGAGATGGTAAGAAGGCATGTGGGGGACTTTGAGCTTTTTGGCCTCAGTGCTTTGCGCTCTGTGTTGGCAGAAGACTACTGTAACACCGCTCATCATGCTTAGGACACCATACCAACAATGAAGCATCGCAGTGGCAGCATAATGCTTTGGGAATGCTTCTGTGTGTCCAGAGAAATCCTGGATGTAAACCTGCTGAAGATTGCAGACCTGGGATTTATCTTCCAGCAGGACAAAGCAACATTGCAACATCCTGCCAAAGCATCATTGGAGCAGTTTGAAAATGGAAAGGTCAATTTCGTGAAGTAGATGAGTCGAAGTCAATATGGAAATAATGGAAAATTGCTGTTCACCAACTGTTCCCATCCAACGTACGTAAAGAAATAGTGTCATGGCTGTAATTACCACCAAAGATGCCCCTACCAAATATTGACTTGAATACGAATGCAATTAATATATTTCTGTTTTGTATTTGAACAAAGTACTGATTATATATTTCACACTGATATTATGGACTTTTCCCCCAATTCGAATCTAACATGAAACTATACATTTTCTGAGTGACATGCCTTACCGACTGAGCTACACAGTGAGTTGCACTGCTTCAAAATTGTTTAGACTGTGCTTCAAGGGACATTCAAGGCTTTGTGCAATCGCCAAGCTGCCTCACAGCTCTACAGGAGACACTGCTGCCTGCATGCGTGAGTGACAGGTGGAAGGGTTGGGATGGAAGCAAGCAGTTGCTGGACAATGGATGAAGGGGAAAGACAGATACATAGTGCACATTGGTGTGTGAGGCACGTTCATTATAGCAGCTGAAAGGTGGATTGGCAGACAGACATTTTTATTACTGGATTCTGGATGATTATTGACTTTAATTTGAACACATTTCAAATAGTATTCAATGTAGATGAACACGGACGAGGTAGAATGTGCAGATGGCACCAGTGGAAAGTCAAAGAGTTTCATAAATGCGACTGAACAGTCGCAGTCTGGAGCTTTGAGATGTGTTAGTAAAAATGAATGTTTTAACACAATCATAATTTTTTCTACACTAAAGATAAGAGTGAAGACACATTTTTAGAAGGATTTACAAGATCTACTGCATGTTTTTTTTTTTTAAGAACAGAGGTATTGAATGAAATTAAAATAGAATAAAGATAATAATGTGATTTGTTCTGTTGTGGAAACCAATAAGTTGTACCTCTGTGGACTGTTGATCTGTTGGGCTGTGTGGATGGATCCCAGCTGCTCGCTGTATTATATCATACAGTAAATGGCTGGGCCACAGAAAGGAAACAATTCTGCAGGCAGACTAGACTAATCGCTTGAGCTAGTAAGCCAATCCTCCACGGACACGCACCGCGAGTATGAAAGTGTAGCCCCGATTATTTATTCATTTTGTTTGATTCAGGAGTGATGTTCCCCCTTTGGATTACCGCGCCGGCTCCGATCTGGCAAAAGCGCTGGCACTATGCCCTCTGTTTAAGATATCAAAGATTTGTGGCGTCTCGTTGCCTCACGTTGGCTTGCCTTTGGGGAGTTTCACTAAACATGCAATGGATAAAACCACAGTGATGTGGAGAGAAAGGGGGGGGAGGGAAAGAAGGAGTGATGGAAAGGAGGGAGGGAAAGAAAACAGAAAATATGTAATAGGTTCTTCTATTTCAGAGGAAGAAGTGCTGTCGTTGCCTCCGGAAGCTAACGCCTTTCCTCCGCTCTGAGAGCCTGGTGGTCTCAGGAGAACCAGGCTGTGGGGAAACAGGCTATAAGATAACATCGGGGAGGACCATGTGGGTGACTGAGGTTTCTGCAATGTGTGAATACTAGTTACGGCAGATTAATACGTGTCTTTGTTTAGGATTCGTATCACCATGATGTGAAACATAAACAGACACTACTTTACAAACATGTCTGATTAATAATCCAACTACCAGGAGCTTTTCAATTCCAGGAACCAGCTCTGTCTTATGACATAGTAAAATGACAGGAACAGATTGCTTACAGCTTGCACTTGGTTATACTTAATGAGGAAGCCTTGTTTCCAAACCAACCTGCCTAATGACTGCAGTACTCCACAAATTCAGGAGATATGAGAACCCAGAGGAGAATCAAGAGACTAAGAACTACTTATTGCTTGAACATTAAATCAGTCACATCACATTCATTGATTTAAACCAATAATCCACAGCCCCACAGCCGGACACCATCCCTCTAACCTGGAGGAAGAGCATCCATCACTGTGGCTGTCATTCCAGCCCATGTGAAGGTGTTCTTATCACACAGCTCTCCTGATCTAAACAGCCACATCTGTATCCCATCACCTCTGCATACTGTAATAGCTTGGGATAATCACAGGAGACACAGGAGCTAATACCACACCGGGGTTCTGATTTCACCCGTAAATTGCAATAAAGCCTCCTCAAGCGGGCTCCTGACTTCAGATAGATTACCTGTCTGTGCATTAAGCACAATTTAGACCACATCTGAGACCACAGAGGAGGCCAACGCACAGGCTGCTTAAGAGGGAGCCCGTCCCATCTAGCTCCATCCTTGGCCTCTTCAAAACCACAGGGCTATTACGGCTGCCTGTTAAAAGCTTTGAGGGAGCGAGACGTCCACTCCTCACAGTCAAAGTCATAGGGGAAAAAAGGGGGAAAGTGAAGTACCCCATGCCAAGGTGACTGAACCCATTTGTCTCTCTGTCTCCATCCTGAATTCCACTTCCGATGGAACCAGTCTGAGGGACTCAGAGCTGTTTTACTCCAACTATATTAACTGCTGTGAGATGAAGAACATTTCCCATTTTCACTCAGCATTGTGGAACTGGAAAGTGGGGGGTAGACAGCACCAGCAAAGTCTGCAAGTCAAAAGTCACATTGCAGTTGATAAGAATAATCACGGGGATCGTATATTTCCTTGAGAAACTTTGCTCTCAAAATGTGACACTTCATTTTGATACCTGCAATTATAATAGATAGGATAGCATTGCAATACCAATGTATTCAGGCCGATTTGAAGGCAAGGTGGAGGATCAACACACACATTTAAGCTGACAGTTGCTAGTTTAACCTCGTCGTCATTGTATCATTTCGAATCCTGTTCCAGTACAGTGTGTTGTAGTACAGAGCCAAAACAACAAAACCTGTGTCACTGTCCAAATACTAATGGACTCCACCGTGAATACTTCTATAACCCCGAAATAACCTTTTTGTAGAATTGTGTAGGGGTAAATGAGAGAGGAACGGACAGTGATCTGATATTAAGTGAGAATGTACACAAATCAAAGAAACAGGACCCCATCCCACTCATCAATGGACCTCCTCGATTGGAAGGCGATTGATTTCACATTATAACCACCGTACTCATTATTGGCTGAGTTAGCGTCCACTTGCTAACACCCCATCTTTCCTGTTCCCGTAGAGGGGCGGAGATCAATGGTGAGAGATGCCTTCCACACACACACACACACACACACAATCATGTAAACACACACACCCTTGACACACTGTTACAAACTTTCTCAGAATCTATAAAACAATAATTTGGGTGTATCTGTGTGTTTGTTCGTGTGTGTTTGTCCGTGTGTGTGTGTACGTGTGTGAGAGAGAGTGTGTGTGTGTGGGGGAGGTAGACTGCATCAACGGGAGGGGGGTGGGTGAATGAACAGCGATATGCCCTAGCTTACATGAACAATGCCTCAATTAGATGTTCTTCTTTATGTTTTGCGATTGCTTTTCTTATGCTAATCTGTACACTTAACTAAAACGCTCCTCTGTAAGGGGCCGGCACTCTGAGGTTTCCCCCGCCATTTCATTATGTAGTCACGTGTACGCAGCCCATGCATCGACCACTGCTGTAAATCATGTTCATGGTGAAGGGAGGGATAAAAGCGGCTCACTGATACGTAAGTGGATTTTGGGGGTCGTTTTCCTCTCCTTGTATTGGTAAAAGCTCAGCTAATCAATCAAACATCTTTCCCCATAGATGGCCACCATATTGGTTTGCTGTGTGTGCGGCAGAGGAATGTGTTGTGCTACCGAGAGAGGAAGGGCGTGATATAATCTGAATCTAGGAGAATGTGGATGGGGGTCTTTCATTGTCTTGATGGGTCAACTGAAGGGCCACAGAGGGGAAAAGAACGTCTTGAATAAGCAATTCCAATCAAAGTGTTCTTGTTAGACTTTAACACAACGCGGCAATGTTACACTCAGCATTATTCCAGAATGTTTTTAGGATCACATGGACATTACTTGATCCTAATGAACATCCAAGTGGACTTCAATCGTGTCATTAAATATGAAAACGCGAGCGGTCGGTTTGGAATAATGATACACAGGATGTCAGTCACCACAGTATTTTAGTCTTGGAGTTGACATTAACAGGTACTCACATATCCGCATCAGTCCCATTTGAACCCCACTTTGCAGATTGACTAAAATTCCATTTATATAGAAAACACTTCCCCTGATGTAATGTTTAAGAACCCACAAAGAGAGAAGTCAATGATAGAGAACATAAACATGCTTTTATGTCACTAAGCGACTGCTATTATCATATGTATTCTGATGTGAAAGTTGGCCTAAACTACCCACTAAATTGATATGGCAGGTAGCATCGGTGTGGTGCGTCTGTGAGGGGGTGGTAGTGGTAGTGATGGAACTTTTGTATTTGTAAAGTGTGTGTGTGTGTGCATGTAGAGGGGTGGGTAGGTGGGTGGGGGTTAATGTGTGTTTATGGTAGCAGACGTTTTAGCTGAATGCAGAGATGTGTTCCCATTATAAAATAAGAGGCTGGGTGGAACAGGACCTTGATGTAAGTGGGGATCGCTTGCAGTAAATAAAGCACTCATCTCTTACTCTCTCAGGCAAAGGCCCAAGTACCTATTCACTCCTCTCTCTATCTTTCTCTCTTTTTCTCTAGCTCTCTCTACTCACTGTTACCTATATGCTATCTCCCTGTTCCACAGTGCCTCCTGTCTCTCGCGACTCATTCAACAGATCCTGCCACCTATCTGTCATTACTGTAATCAACACAATGGAGACTCTCTCCAGTAATACAGACCCTCCCTGGTCATCACACATCACCCCCGGAGGAAAAGAGTGGGAGAGGAGAGAGAGGCCGGATCTGCCGACCAGTGAATCATAACCACTAAGAAAAATTACATACAGAATGTTAAGAGAGAGAGAGAGAAGTTTCTCTTTCAACACAGTGGTTGAATAATGGCCCAGGCTACAGAGCTCTTGTCGGTGGTTACTCCCCTGACCACTCTCGTTTATGTCCGGACAGAATAGACCCCCTGTAATTGCCTGTTGGCTAAAGTAACTGACCCTAGGGCATAGAGCGACAATGTACTGGAATGTCCTCAAGCCGCAGTGGATGAGATTGAATCTTAAAGACGACGGCAGTAGACAGTCAGGGAGTTTTGTAAAACTACACATGCAGTATGAAACAAAGCATAAAGCTATCATACAATGCCCTTGAGAATTATTGGCATCCTTAGTAAAAATTTACAAAAAAGAGTGTGAAAATGTAATTTTTATTTACATCCCCGTTTTCAAAAAAGTTGTGTAAAATGCAAATAAAAACAAAACAATGATGTGCACATCATGTATCTCTATATTTAATTGAAAATAGTATAAAAACAACATATCAAGTGTTGAAACTGAGAAATGTTAATGTTTTTGGAAAAATATATGCCCATTTTGAATTTGATGCCAACAACATGTTTCAAAAAAGTTGGGAGACGGACATTTTGCCACTGTGTTTCATCACCTCATCTTATTAGCAATACTCTGTAAGCATTTGCGAACTGAAGGGACCAATTGTTGTAGTTTTGAAAGAGAAATGTTTTCCCATTATTGCTTGATATAAGATTGCAGCAGCTCAACTGTTCAGGGTCTCCTTAATACGGTGGCTCGGAAGTGCAAAACACAACCACATATATAATTACAAACCCCCAATAAAAAAAACTCTCCCCAATAGCGCAAAACACAACCACTAATACAATTACACCCCCCTCAATAAAAATACTTTCCCAATAGCGCAAAACACAACCACTAATACATTTAACCACTAATACGATGACACACTCCCAATAAAATACACCTTCCACAAGCATAAACGCATTCCCCCAAAATACGAAACAACATTAAATCAAAAACGTAAGGGGTAGGTACAGGACTGTCATCGCTGATTGTATGCACAGCCTTTTATTCAGGGTGAACGGGACATAGGAAGATATATTATTGCTGCCTTTTGCAATTTTATGTTGAGAAACATTATTCTTGAATTGTTGCACTATTTGCCTGCGCAGTCTTTCACAGAGTGGTGAACGCCTCCCCATCTTTACTTCTGACAGACCCATCCTCTCTGGAATGCTCTTTTAATACCAAATCAATTTACTGAACTCTTGCCAATTAACCTAATTAGTTATGAGATGTTTTTTAGGTTTTTTAGCATTACACAATTTTTCCAGTCTTTTGTTTCCCCTGTCCCAGATTTTATGAAACATGTTGCTGACATCAAATTCAAAATGAGCATATATTTTTCAAGAAACAATAACTTTTTTCTGTTTCAACATTTGATATCTTGACTGTTCTGTAAATATTCTGTAATTTTGACTGTAATTACAGAATGTGTGGGATGAGCATGCAGTATGCAGTTGTGAAATAAAAGTTTAGAATGTTTGAATTGTCCCGCAAAGAATGGATAACGGAGTATTTGCTTGAGCGAATTTTGTAAAGAATATGGCTAGCTTTGGATATTGCCTGCAACTGATCAGTACGTTGTGTGGTCTCGCTACCCTCTCTAGCCATTCTGACAAAATGTAATGCTACTTTTCCTTATAGAGTTTCCTGCTTGCTCAAAACCTTCCCCATTACTTCCTGCAAAATGGCCAACGCAGAGCAAGGGCTAAACTAAGCACACATTTAGGGCTACAGAAAAATGGACACCTCCACAGATTTATTGGCATTTATTAGAGTTGTTCTTGTTTTAAGCATAAAATCTCCTACTAAATGCATCATTGAATGGGCTGTTTCTCTGGCTCGCACAAACCATTAGCGAGAGAATTTATGTATTTAATACATTAGAATAGAAAATGAATTTAAAAAGAAAAAGCCATGAGGGAACACATTATATTTGCTGTCTGCAGTTTTCAGGTTCAATATTTGGCAGGCTTGTCAGTAAATGAAAGAATTATTTCAATTATTGTACAGCATTAAATTATAGTTTGTGGAGAAAGTGGTGACAGGTCTGCAGAGCTATAACACTTTGCCAGCCTCTGGCTCCTCTGTCAGTTTTAATGAAGAAACCTCTCCACATTACATTATAGAGGGAGGGCGAGAAAAGGAGAGAGAAAGAGACTGGAGTAACTCTTTGCACATGGTTTTGTGTCATTCCATGTTCATGTGAGATGCTGGGTGGACTTGCAGCGGACTCATGGGCCGAAACGTTGACGTGTAGAAGGAGACAGGACATTCCGTAGAACCCAATGGACGTAACCTTGCTCCAACCATATGCGTTGGCTTTGTAATGGTAAATCTGATGGCCTTGAAGCACCAGGTTCCATGCTAGATCCAATAAACGTAGGTCAGAGACGACTTACTCAAAGACAGGAAACACCAATCTAATTGATGTATACCTCGTCATTGCATTATCTGCTGATGTATTCTCAGCACAAGCAGTTCACATAGATTTTCTCCCACTCTCGCCCTACGTGTCGTGTGTGGAAATATACCACCAGTCGCTAAAGGACTATCAAGGGGTGAGTGTATCCTCCTCCTTATGTTTGTATTACCCCTCCCCCGCTGAATGCCCTGTCATGCACACAGCATAATGCACTCTATGAAAATAGGCAATGGGGGGTGGGCCTCTTTAAGCCAATGGATCCTGTCTTTTCTACCCATGTAATGCTATCCTCTCCATACAGATAGCCAAACCCCTGATCCCTGCAGCATTTAACCAAATTAAAACCCACCTTCATTAGCCAGACAACACCTAGCTAGTGGAATCATGCAAAACAGCACCAGCCCAAGGACACAGCGGTGTAAAAGGGCTGGCATGAGCTTAAAAAAAATAGCAACACCAGTAAGGCCTAGCCTTCATTTGTATTTTGCTAATGTACCAGGCCTCTCTCACTGTACGTGGTCCGCTGCTCCTACATACGCTGAGTAATTGCTAACACTCGACCTCCATACTGCACTTCATCAACATGGCAATACCAGTGGGATAAATTCACGAACAATACAGCCAGAATAATTCATTTATTGGTCAACACAACTAATGGGCAAAGCAGTGTTTAGCATCAGGGGTCACATGACTCTTTGCCAAGGTTACACTGTCTGCGAGTAATACCAAGTGGAGGAAGTGCCTTCGTCTTAGAGTTTCACCATTAACTATTTGGAGATACATCATAAGGCAGACTGAAACATACAGTGGTGTATTCCTACAGCATAAATGTGTCTAGAATCTTCTGGTTATCTCCCTCAACGTTTATAATAAAATATAGATTTCCGATTCACACCTGTCTCAAAATGAATGTCAATAAATTTGGTTTGCAATATACTGTATATCCTGGCTTGTTTTTGTGTTGTATATTTTGAGATGCATTTAGTTGTTTCCAATGGTAAAAAACATTGTTGCGATCCCTGAATTGGATGGTTGTTCCTTGGTTCAGAGCAGCCTGTTCATCACCCTGTACAGTAGCCCATTTGTCTCCATTGTCACCTTTGACCTGGAGGCAAATGGTGATAAAAGCACCCTTCATTGCGTTGGACAATAAAAACGATAGGTAGCTTCTCGAGTCAAACGGTGCGGTAAACAAACATAAATAAAAGAGAGTGAGAATCAATGTAAGAGACACTGTAAAAACAGTCAGTGCATTAAGCACAAACCAGACCTTCAGACAGAAACACATGGTATTTCTTGTAAAACATATGATAAGGATCCTAATTAAAGTACCTTCACATTGTATCATGATAATAACTTTGTTACATTACACTTCAAACTTTTTAAAGTAAAGAACTGCCAGAGTTCTGCGATAATGTTTGGGATACGTAATCAGATTCAATTCATGAGCAGTGCGGGGCAACCAAGTAACTCCTTTACTTCGTGTGTTAACAAGTAATATAACTGGGTATTCATTTTAGTAATAATATTACAGTTACTGATCAAAGATTTGACTCATTACTCTATTAAAATCTAGCCTGTCTGAAATTTCTTTCTCCGTAAACTTCTCTTCACGAACCCAGTCCTGAGTATTTTGCATAGTGAGTTGAATTGTCAGGGAACCAAACTCCAGTTCTCCAACAATACTGTTACTGACCACATGACGTGACCAAAAAACAAATGTTGCTTGTGTTTACTGTGTGCACATGCTTTTCACGCTAGCTAGCTATCTCGTTGAACAGCAAAAAAGTTTATATGAATAAAAAAATATATATTTTGATAAAATTATGACTGTTGAAATTCTGATGCCAACTTGCCATGTAAATTGTGAACTTCCCTGCAATAAAAAAAAAAAAAATAGCAATAAAACCTGCCCCCCAACTTCACCAAAGATGCAGTGGCCGATACCAGCCAGCAAACCATGACATGGTTACCGTCTTTCCCATGATACCAACCAGACAAGTTCAATCAGTGATAACAGTCATTTCTGTTTTTGTTGCAAAGATATCAAGCAGTTCAAGGAGTTTGGAGAAGTTAAACCAGAGAATATTGTTGAAAACCGTCAACAGTGGACAGAACAATACTCCTTACCTCCAGTGTTGTGTTATGACTGTTCCGTTTGTGAAGTTTAGATCTTTGGCCTGTTGATAGCATTCTAATTATCTGACTGCTTGGGTTGTATCCTCCCCAAATAGCAATCACTTTTGGATAGTAATATAATACATGAACTTTTTATTTATATTTGTCAAGCCTTGTGTGGCCGGCATGCCCAAGTATTTTTTGTTTTGGATGAGCTTAGAGATTCTTTGAGGGATTGATGGAAGGATGAACAGAGCAAATTACAGAGAGGTCCATCAAACCAAATCCAGAAATACGTAAGTGTCTAAAAAGACTCTTACCTATTTCTAGAGTCAGAAAGGAGAATAGCGGAAACATTGTGCTAATGACTTCAGAGCCTTAATGATATCTTTTTTATATATCATATTTTGCAATGTTACAGAGAAAAAAAAGCTGCTATTAAAGTTTGTTTTACAGATTCATCAAAATGGGTGGCAGGTTCACTAGTGGTTAGATCCTGTGAGTGGTGACAAAAGTTGGAGCCAGCAAGAGTAAATATTTTGTTCAGTCCCTGGGTGAGGCAGTTAACATTAATTGCTTCCAGGTCAATACAGAAAATGATTACGTGATTTAGTCATATCCATCACCTTGTAAAATAAAAAAAATGCTTGATCTTTAATTAAATGTTTCATTAAATGTGTCCACCATTGAAATGCAATACAATAAAAAGGTGCCTATTTCCAAAGCTATAGGAAGGTGCCTGATCTCAAACCTATGCATCTACAACTTTTGACAACACAACTATGCAAACAGTGTAGACCCTGGCCCTCCTCTTCCATCATCCTCCCTTTCTCCTCTCCATGCATCCTCTCCTCCCATAACGGATGAGCTGTGAGGAAGACCCATTTCCTCCCTGCGGCTGCTAAAATATTAATCAAAACACGGAGGAGCGAGCGGCACGGAGCGGCAGGCTCCCAGGATGCATGTCTTCTAATGGTAATACATGGGGAGGGCAAAGAGGGAGGAGAGCAGCTCCTAATAGCCTGGGAGGGAGGGAGGGCCAGGGGTGACAGGGGCTGTCACAAGGGACAAAGAGAACGAGCCATAGAAGGATAGAGAGATAAGAAGAAAGAGATGTTGTCTGGAGATATAAAAGAGTGGGGGCTTCATAGACTAGAGAGAGAGAGAGAGAGAGAGAGAGAGAATGAGAGAAATGTAGAGGAGAGAGTGAAAGACAGGAAGCTATGAAGAGGGAAATAAATCCTACATCTGGGAGATCAAAGAAGCATCAACACTACAGCTCGCTACTTGTTTTGTGGGCTTCTATGTTGGTTTAGTAGCCATGTCTGGAAATTGATATCATACATAATAGATAACAGACCATACAAATTGCAAAATTAGCAGAATTCGTTTTCTTCGCTCACTGGCAATTCCCAAACTGCCCCATGCCAAATGTTTGCGAACTTGACTTTGTTTTTATGTTTAGTGTGCGTGTGTGTATGCAACGTGTGCATGTGTGCTTGTGTGTTCATGCACGCCTATGTGCTTGTGTGTGCGTGCTTGTGTGTGCGTGCGTGTGTGTGTGTGTTCGCATATGTGTGCGGAGAAAGAGTGAGGGAGATGGTGAGAGTAGTAGATGCGCTCAGACATTTTACAGCTGTTTCAATTGTATTCATCTGCTCTCTTAATTTGATTGAGATCTTATACATTTTAACTACCGTGCACACCTGTTATCCGTTGGCCGGTCTCAATTAACCAAAAAGAACATCAAATGACAGATGTGGTGTATGAATGGTACTCATGTAGGACCGTTCTCTCAGTGGCTGAAATGAGCTAAGCTGTGATTCTGGCAGAGAGCCACAAACTGTACAGCTCGACGAATGGAGCCTTATTGTTAGTGCTAAGCTAATCGTTTAGCTAATCAGTGGTTAAAAGGATTATTATTTTGTCTAATTTTCCACTAGGTAGTGTTACAGGGCATCAACGTTACCGAGATAGTTATCATATGGAGAAGATGAAAAGCATGTCGGCTGACGAGATGCCTCCAAATGAAAGTGCCATCATCATATCCACATGCCTAAAATGCACACATTTTATTTAGTCTAAATTCTGGGTTACACTCATTGTACCTCAGTTATTCAAATCTGTTATTTGAAATTTGCAACTCCGCCCTCGCCGCTCAATTTTCTTTGTTTTCACGCCAAACCATCAAACAAGGACCAACACAGATGAATAAAATAAGGGGGAACAAAATGACAGCCCATCTAATCCATCGCATTCAAATGGATATTTGGACTTTAATAATAATTTAAAACCTATTTGCAGCTGTACATAATCTGATTTACCCTGATCACAGTTGGTCCTGTGTTCCAGTGTATGGGAGTTTGGAAGACGTGCCTTCCCCTGGCTGTTTTCCCAGCTAGTAGGTGGCTCCTGAAACCCCTTAACCGCTTTCACACCAGGGAGGAGTTTCACTGTTGAAATTAGACTCATCTTTCGTGCGTCAGCAATGCATGCATTGAAAGCTATGGGCTATGGAGAGTGCTACTACTGTAAAGTAGGCCGGTGACTTGCTAGGGACTTGACGATGGTGGGTGGGTGTAACACGCCGACCTTGAGTGAATGAGTTGTGTGTACACAATCTTGAGCCTTGTGCAAGTACATGGCTTCTGAGAACTGGCCCCTCACTAGTTTTCTGTTCTTGGGAAGCCTTCTTGGGAAACTCTCTGCAAAAGTGAACTGTTGGTTCCCAGTAAGCTATTGTGGCACAATTAGTTTTTCGCTTTCAGTTTTGCAGAGTTTAGGAAACTATGCATTAACTTAACCATGTCACCCACAGATGTTTGCGTCAAAAAACAAAGTGTGTCATCACTTTACCAGTAGAAGTGTGGAGAAACGTCCGAACTAGAGTTACTTTATGAGATCTTGTTGCAGGACAGGGATCACCTGCCCAGGTCAGGAGAGACTCTGCCGTTTTGTGTGTGACACATACCAGTGACCTCTGTCCACATGGCAGTGTCGATAATGAGATGCAACAGGCGCTCATTGTATTTAAATGAAGTAGCATGTGTGACACCAATGTAAAAGAGCTGCTGCTGCGAGTAAAACCATCACTCAAACAGTGTCAAAAGACTCCAGAAGTACTTTGGAAAAGCCTTTGTATTTCACATACATGGACATGAGAATAACTATGTTTACGTTCATTCTGAAACACAACAATGAACAACAAAGAGAATTGAAAAACATGTCTATACTGACAAAACCAAGAATCCCCATCCCTACATATATTCCCATCTTTCCCCAGAGAAGGATGAACAGGGGTTAACCAGGTCTGTCACAGGCATGGAGCTTTGTCTATTGTGTTGCTTTGCTTAAGGTGAACCAATAAAGCTGGCTAACCTTGTGGGCTCGATCAATTCTTATTTAAAATACCATTGATTAACAGTTCTGATTATTGATCATGTCATGCCGCTCGAGCGATGCCGATGGCTCTGATAAGAGGTTACCCTGGAGCAGATAGGCCTGTCCACCCAGAACAAGACAGGGCAGCATGGTGCCGACATTTGGAAATACACACACTAGTTCTTTAAATGGGGTGGCCCTGTATCTGGCTGCATTAAACTCTCATGTGCGAATGGCAACATACACACACACACACACACACACTAGACAAACGCACACACACACAAACACCCACACACACACACACACACACACACACACACACACATACACATACACACACAGTGTTAATGCACACTTCCATTCACACACACAATAAATGCAGGGAAAACACTGTAACTCTGTTTTGACCAGGGGTAATGTTCATTTATCTGAGAAAAAATGCACTTTTCATCTTCCCTCATGCAGCTTCTCCTTGACATGACCTTATGTGGTTTATTGGCATCACTTAAGAGGGGCGTAATTGTGTAGTTAGGCTTCTTGGGAAACCTACAGTATGTTATTCTTGGATTTAGTTTTCTTTCTTGCTTACATTTATTTTTCCAAATGAACGAGTGGCCATGAATAACATGGTAAATAAATGGCACTGATCGGCTCATAGGTTATGCAGTCTCACTTATAACTGTTACCCTGTTTGACCTAGAGATTTGACATTTGTGTGGCACTTTAAATTATATTTAGCTCAGATATTTCATAAGGACTTCTTAATACCTTCATAACCCTGCATAATTGTGTAACCAAGCATCTATAAATGTATGTGATACATTATAAAGAGATCACAAACATAACATAACTGTTGACATAATCAGTAAAAATGTAAAATGTGACATAATCCATTATGCTGGATATTATATACACTTGTTGTTTGTAAAGGGTGGCTTAAGCACTGACTTTGGAGACCATGTAAATTGAAATGTTGGTATTTATATAATTCCTTTGTGCATGCATTACGCTGGTAAAGAATGCCTGCACGACTAAGTCACTTTAAAAAAAAAGCATTGGCTAAATGCTGTATTTGTGCAATAAGGCCCAAGGCGATTTGTTATGTAGCGAATAAACAGTAGAACTGCAAAAGGCTTTTCTTATGCACAACATTTCCAGGACAGCCTGGATAAAGCCCATAGTTGTGTTCAATTGTTTGTATGTCACAACTCTCAAATGTGTATTATTGGTATCATGAAGAACTTACAAATGTTTAACAGTTGCAAATGTCTATTTGTCATAGCCATGGTATGGACATCTTAATTAACAGGCTAAGAACTGTTCGTAGTCAAGACTCATCGTGGAGTGCCTGGACACTGCTCTTAGCTGTGGTGTATTGGCAACATACCACAAACCACGAGGTGCCTTGTTGCTCTTATAAACTGGTAACCAATGCAATTAGAGCAGTAAAATGTGATGTGTCATTCCTATGATATACGGTCTCTTATAAACTGGGTTGTTCGAATCATGAATTCTGATTGGCTGATAGCTGTGGTATATGAGACAATGATTTCAAATGCAATTTCTGCACTACACTCAGGCTGTGCGTGCAATGAAGTTTATGCTTGCCTGATGCTGGATTCCTCTTCCGCCTGGTGCTGGATTACTCCCCGCAAGTCTAGTTCTCTGCTTGCAACTCATCCTCAGCTCTCTCGACAATGTATAAATCTTGCTTGCGAGTCATACGGCGTGCACGCAACATTTGGCATCAATCTGATACCATACCATTTCCACCTCCTTCATCCCTCAATGAACTCAAGGCTTTTTTTGAAGAATTGTGCAATACCGACTCAACTTCTGCTAGACTCGAGTGGTCACGGGCAAAAAGGCTCCGGTAGAAAACCTACAGAAACGAATACACCACAGGGGAACAATCGTTTTCTTGATCAAAGTATGATAAACTCATCATAATCCACTGGGCACTTTAATCTTATTACATCAATCTGTAATGGTTTTCCTGCATTCAAATTTGGCTTTGTCACTGTTTTACTAGGAATCTGTTTATTGCTGCTTGCAGCTATATTTAGCACTGGTGTACACATGTAAACTATTCAACCAATATGATTCACATGAATTTACATGACTCAAATGTTTCAATCCTGGATCAGTGTGAAGCACCATACAAAACTCAAAATAATGTGACAAGAAAGACAAAATAAGGTTAGCTTAATGACATGAATGCATTTAGAAAATTATCTTTGAAATCAAATGTCTGAAATATATTGTGTATATAACTGTATTTACCTAAGTTGTCCATTTGTCAGTGAATATCTTAGCCCTGTCTTCGAGGTAATCTTTCTCCGTCATAAAATGTGATGATAAAAGGGTTTACAACATGGCTGTTATGAAAAAGAGAATGAGTCAATTAAAACCATCAATAACCCAGCATCCAAGGATTACCATTAGCAACAGTTGCTGTCACAGAGTGGAATCATGGATTTGTTTTTACAGTGGAGGGCGCATAGATTTAAAAGCATTTTAAAATAAGAAAGTATGAATAATATATACTTTATACTCAGTACAAATTATTTGTTTAAGGACTTGGCCAGTGCAGTCAGTGCCCAGTGTGATTTACAGTGCAACTCTGATGATACAGCTGCAGTTGAGATAAGTTGTGTTTAAAACTCAGGTAATCATGGATGGTTAAGAGTGGCATGTTACCTCAACACTTGTGTTTTGCATGTTATTCACAACAACTTGAGCTTTATCTTCAGTTTGGAGTGTAGAGAACAACCTTCACCATTCCCTGCCTCAAAGTAACTTTTTGCTGGCTTTATATGCATGAACAAGTGCATGCAGCTGTGCCAAGTATAACGTTGGTCAGCCTAAGGGATAAGAGAGCCAGTGCGCTGAGCTTTGGTTTTTGGATGATGGGATGGCCCCACTGTCTTATTGTTAGGTCAGCAGTGCGAGGCTTGCCCCTGTCACCCAGCCAGTGGTGAGCTGTGCACTTTAAACAGGGAGAGGCAAGGGGGCTTTTCTCTCTTCCGTAATGGGTATCATGTGAGATATCTGAGCTAGCGCTTACTGTTCCGTCCATGGCCAAGGTCAAAGACTACCCATTCCACATCCTCAACACCATCCCCCCTGCCACCTTCCACCCCCACACCTCCACAATCCCAAACCCATCCATCACCCTTACACACACTGCCAGTTATGTTAACATTCTACCCTCTCTGCACACCCTGATATTACTTTTTGTCTGATCTCAATGTTCTATTAATTTCTTCCATTTAAATGCGCCTTATTTTCTTTATTAAATAGCGAAATGTGATGTCGACTGATGTGCAAATCTCTGGTCACCTGTAAAATGCTGTCAGTGCCATAGATATTAAAAATTGACTGAAATACTGTTGGACGCCATCAAAAGCGGTTGTTATACATGTGTATTGTCTAATAGATGAAAGTGCGCAGATGAAATTAAAACCATTTCCAAACACAGTAATGCACCAGATTCAAAGAAACTAAAAGGACATTGATCAGGTTTCACTTCACTGACCACAGCTAGAGAGGAAAATGCAAAGAGGGTCTATTCTGGTGATAGACTTGTCTAAATATGTCTATAAAACTCTGTCAAATCTAATAATTTGCGGGATAACTTAAGAAACAATATATAATGTTCCATAACATGCACATTCTGCTGTGTCAAAAGTGCAGGACGCCACGCCCCATCACACTACCTGTCCTGTCCCTACTGTAATCAGTGGACTTACTTCTTTCAGATCACATGTTGACCCCAGTGCCATATGAATAATGCAGGTCAGTGTGCTACTGACTGATATGGGCCATCAAAGATGGATATGGGCTATAAAAACAAACTGCTGATTAAAAAGAAGCGTCCATCCAGTTAGAGAAGTAGAATGGAGGAAACTGTCATTAAATTATAACATGAATTTAGGATTGAATATAGAGTTAGAGTGGACAGTTATATATATATATATATATATATATATATATATATATATATATATATATATATATATATATATATATATATATTTACAAACTTTTTACACTACCATTCAAAAGTTTGGGGTCAATAAGAAATATCTTTGTTTGTGAAAGAAAAGCAAATGTACCCATTAAAATAACATCAAATTGATCACAAATACAGTGTAGACATTATCAATGTTGTAAATGACTATTGTAGATGGAAATGGCTGATTTTTTATGGAGTATCTACATAGGCGTACAGAGGGCCATTATCATCAACCGAAGGCACATTGTGTTTGCTAATCCAGGTTTATCATTTTAAGAAGTTAAATAGTACCTGCAAAATACCAGTCTCAATGTCCACAGTGAAGAGGCGACCCCAGGATGCTGGCCTTTTAGGCAGAGTTGCATACAAAAAGCCATATCTCAGACTGGTCAATAAAAATAAAAGATTAAGATGGCCAAAAGAACACACACACTCGACACAGGAAGAACTCTGCCTAGAAGGCCAGCATCCTGGAGTCGCCTCATCACTGTTGATGTTGAGTTTGGTTGTGTTGTTACTTTGAATTCTGCTTGATGACTCTGTTCAAAGCTTGTGTGCTCTAACCAGTATTTTTTAACATGCTGGTCATTTGAATGTTTAAATATATTAAGAAGATTTCCACCCACCCCTCAGAGTCTGGCTCCTCTCTAGGTATCTTCATGGTTGGAGCCCTACTAAAGAATTTTTCCAAAAAACAACTAATTCATACTAACCTGTTTGGGATTCAACCCCAGAACCTCTGGCTTTAGAAGGAAACAGCTCTACAAACAAAGATACACAGTCAATAGCAATTATCCAAGAAAAACACATGTTCATTCAATCAAGCTCAGGGCATGGTTTCTGTCATCCACTGCTGAAAACCGTGCCCCCCGTCAATCAACATAGATTGTTCTGAAAGTGTCCAAACGTATTTTGTTATTTTATTTCCCTCTCCTTCATCAACTATACGTTTATTTCATTCTGGAGTAGATTTTCATTCAGTATAGATCAGGGCACAGTTTCTGCCAACCACCGGCATAATCCGTGGCCCCTGTCAATCAACAGCGATTTTTCCCAAAATGACTTAACTGATTTATGTCTCTCACTCAAAAATAATTCAACAGGTTAATATCTTTCTAGAGTTTACCTGAATTCAGAAAAAAGGGGATACCGTCAGGCCCTGTCAAAATCTGCACCCTTCTTTTACCTTAAACCTCTAGGTTTAAAAAGGACACTGTAAACTGTAAACGGAGCTAAGAGTCAATAGCGATTGTCTGAGAAATATATGGAGTAGATTTTCATTCAAAGATACTGGAGACATGGTTTCCGTCATCCACCGAAAAATCTGTGCCTCCGTGTCAATTGACAGGACTTTTTCCAAAAAAGTAAAACAACATTTATTCTGTTTCTATCTCACCAACACCTTCTAAGAATTATTTTAATTCTAGAGTGAAGTTTATATCAATAAAAAAGGGGACCCCATCTCTGTCAGCCCCTTGCAAAATCTGTGCCCTCCTTTCTGCTGTTATTGTGTTATTACTAATGTCTACTGTTTCTGTGCCCCCGTTTCTGTGTGCCACGGTTTCTGTGCCCCCGTCAATGATGACTTAACTTCTATTCTTGTACTATCTCTCACTCACCTACAAATTAAATAGGTTGATTTCATTCTGGAGCAGATCTTCATTTAGTAAAAAAGGCAGCAGAGTTTCTGCCAGCCACCGGCAAATGATGTGCCCCATGTCAATCGACATGTTTTGTGTCTCTCACTTACCAGCACATTCAACAGGTTATTTTCATTCCGGAGTACATTTCCAAGTTTTTCATACACCTAACAAAAGGGAACAGTCTTTACCAGCCACCGGCAGACAACATTTCTGTCATTCCCTGGCAAAATATATGCCCTCCTATTGATCAAAAGGGATTTTTCCAAAAGCCACTCCTTTATACTAACCCCTGAGGGATTTGAACCCACAACCGCTGGCTTTAGAAGAACACTGCTCTACAAACAGAGGTACACAGTAGATAGCAATAGTCCAAGAAATATATGGAGTAGATTTTCATTCAGCGAAACTAGGGCATGGTTTCTGTCATCCACCGCTGAAATCCGTGCCCCCTTTTCAATCGACAAGGAGTTTCCCCTAAAACACAATGTACTTTCTTAGATATCTGTTTTCTGCTTGCATTTTTGGTTTTTAGATTGGGTGTCTGTATAATCATCTTGTGAAAACTGCTGATTTAAAATGGGCTATTTGAAATAAATGTGATTCATTGATGCACACACAGAAAATACTGTCTGGATGGAGCTTTTAAGTTTACACTTACTTTTAAGCAAATGTGTTGTATTTGGCATGTGTAATGAATACACTTACATTAATAGATACAAAATATATATAAAGTTTATTGAACATATAAGAAAGTGTTTGTAATATATTATTTCTAGCAGGGTACATTATGTTAAAATGTTACCAAATGACGTGAAGGCCACCCCTGCAGAGAAAGCATTCACTCAACACTCCCAATACTTTATGCTTCATTGTTTATTTTTGTAAACACCATAATTAATAAACAGACAGCAGGGTGTGAAAAAAGGGCCTGTAGGAATGAGATATTTGTGTCTTGCAGACCCTCTTTTCCATTCCAGTGATGGCTTTGTTGTCTCGCTGTTGACTGGTTGGTCCAACTATAAGGCTGCAGCCAGGTAGTATGGAGTCCAGTCGGGGACAAAGCTCACAATGAACCTGAAATCAATTTAACTTCAAATTTCATGGCTGTCCCACAACTGTGGCTGCAGCATATTAATTACCCCCTGTCCCTATCCTATCCCCAAAGACAGGACATCCGAGGCTATCGACACTTAACCCTACACAATAAACTTTATTGACAACACTTGCCTTGGGCAATACTAAGCTAGAATAGTAAGAAGAAGGTGCTGGTGCATAGCACATACTGTGCAGTAAGGTTGGTGGGTAAACCCAGCTGTATTAAAAACTCCTGATTCTCCAAAGTGGACAACAATCAAATAAAAGATTATATAATAAGAATACATTTTAATTGAAAGAGAAAAAATAATAATTTAGATTCACACAAAATACAGCACTTACAAAAGTACAGTAAGCATCACATGACATTTTTATATGCACTTGAAGTCTTTACTGCTGACATTCACCCTTTTGGGGAAAATAATGGCCACAGAAGATTGAAAAGAAAAATACAGATATAGAAAGTGATGGACAAACAAATACAATGAAGGGATTTTCTGCCATTAGTGATGTATGACCAATCAACTGTCTATCTTCAGATATACACTTTTAATGACTACAGGCTGCCTTTAGATCCTTACTGATCTGACTTCAATAAATTGGCATGCATTTGATTGAATGCTCATCTATTGTGTGAAAAGGAGGCTAGTTATAATTTTATTTATTTGGCCAATGAGTTTTTTTAAAACAAAGGTTAACACTAGAATCCACAGCCTCTCAAGGAAACCATTGATTTGACATTCATCATGATGAGAAAATACATGCTAGTGCTTATAACATACTATTGAATTATCAAGTGAACACGTATCAATTATTGATCCTGGAAGAGGGTGAAACCAGAAGAAAGTTTTTTTCACCTTGAAATCAGCCACCAATCTCAATAATTTTATTATTTTTTATTATGATGGTAATGGGTGTGCCCTTTTCTCAGGTTTCTAGGTAGCATAAATGATCAATACATTTCAAGCAGTATGAATTATCTGATATCAGAAGAGGGGTGATATAGTGAAGACAGACTATAGCCTCCAAAGGGCAAAGTGACACTCTATATGAGATAATTAGCACATTTTCCTGAGCAAACCCAATTTGTCTGTGGCGGACACAAAAAAACTGGAAAGAAACTATCTTCAATATATTGTTGTAGCATCAAAGCAGCTGTGCAAATTGAGTACCAAGAGCAGAGTTAAATTGATCTGTTCTGCATTTAAATGTAATTTCATTATTTATATTTTAAGGCGGCCCTTTTGTGGGGATATCGCAGGGGGCAATGTGTAATAATGTGACATGTGTGATCTTGTTTTGCCAATGTGACTCTGGGTGGATGGCTTATCTTGTGGTTGTTATCCTGTGTGTGTGTGTGTGTGTGTGTGTGTGTGTGTGTGTGTGGGCGGGGTCTGTGTGTGTGTAGGGGGGCGGGGCCTGTTTGTGTGCCTGTGTGTTCATGTGTGCATATATGTGTATGTGTGTGTGTACATATACCGTTTTTCTGGGCTTTCAGAGATAGTGCACCCCTCCCAAGATTAATTCAGTAACAATAGCAGCTTTCAACTGCTATAGGGCAAATTCTCTCTGAGAGTAATAGCAGAAATAAGAAGCAAAATCCTATTTTATATCTTAAAAAATAACTTACAAGATGATGCACTGAATCAATTTAGTCAAACAGGTGGTGCATGGATAGAAACAGAAAGTGAGGTGTGGCGGGAGTGAGAGATGCACATTCATTGTTTGATACATAGTCAATTGCAGTTCTCATCTGTGAGAAGAGACTTCTATGACAGACCGACGGCTCTCTGGCCAAAGTCAAATCGCTCTGCCTTAGTTAGGGTAAAAACGTACAGGAAGTACCTCAGGCTAACTCAAAACATACCAGGCTTACTGACTCCTGAGCTCATCTGAACCCAGTGGTACCATGACCAGCAATCTGAGGATTCAAACTCAGATTATCTGATCTACTATCCGATTGGTACATCACTATTTAAAGAAAGGATAGAGTAAAGGAGGGAAACATAATCTTTACCCCAAATGGTGTCTAAAGCAAAAGTGTAATGTTCATTTCAGTACTCAAGGGCCCAGAGGAAGAGACACCTGGGTTTCATTATGGGGGTATGTATTAAACCCTATCTTTTTCTATTAAAGTCCCACCGCCGATGTAGTCCAATTCACTTGTGCCACACCAAATTACAATAATATAACACTGCAATAATGGTTGTGACAGAAAGAATGGAGGAGTTCGTTTTATTTACATATTTTAGCAAAATAACTCCCTGGGAATGAGAGAAATGAAAACAGGATTTCTTGAAATTCCCTTTAGAGTTAAATTGGCCG
Organism: Esox lucius; assembly: GCF_011004845.1. Lineage (NCBI taxonomy): Eukaryota > Metazoa > Chordata > Actinopteri > Esociformes > Esocidae > Esox > Esox lucius. The sequence continues at coordinate 19,489,698 of NC_047570.1, read as the reverse complement.
TGGCTTGATGAAATGTATCCTTTTAATTTGCATCTCATATAATACATAATATGCACTAATTTTAAGTGCTGCAGGAAAACAAAAGATAAAGGACTTCTCAGAGTAGTTGCACTCCCCACACAGAGTCTGGTGGAATTTAAAATTGATAGATTGATGCTCATATTAGTATGCAAGCAGAACACTCAAATGCGGACTGGTTAATAGAAAGGGAGCAAGAGAGAGAGAGAGAGAGAGAGAGAGAGAGAGAGCAAGAGAAAGAGATATACGGTGAAAGAGAGAGCAAGAGCGAGATGGAAACAAAAACAACAACATTCATGCATACCTTAACAAACAAAGAACCTGCTCTCTGGCCTGCAGTTAAACAACAATGCCCTCTATTGGTGATGAACTGCACTGTTCTTCTCAGATAGAAGCCCCCTTCTCCAGAAGCAAGCGGACTGATTTGTGTTTCAGCACAGTCAGCAGAAAAATCACATTGAAGTGCAATCACCTCAAACCTCAAAGACTGTCCTTATTAACCTACTAACTACCATGGAATATTACATTATTAATGTACAAATGTTATCCAACTATAACGATCCATGCCACCATAATCAAGTTTCTTAATATTACTTAAATATTAATTATAAAGATAATAAAAGAAACCACAGCAGGTAATCTACTGCTAACTCAGTTATAGCTGCCATGCCTGTAGCAGTGAATGCATGCAAAAGGAGACACAGCGCTGCTGGCTGTTTCATTGAGCTCTCATGGCACTATGTGAGTGTGTGTGTGTGTGTGTGTTCGTGAGTGCACGCATGTGCACGTGGACATACATTTGTGAGTTTGGGCGTTACTGTTCATATTTCTATAAGCTAACTGCTGTTCTCCTTACATGTCTGCAGGTGTCTGTTGATCTCTTCTACTCCCTGTTGATCTCTCTACTTCACTCTGCTGATCTTACTGGTACATTTCCTTGCTGATTCTCTGTGGACCTTCTTGCAGAGCTCTCTACTGATCCCTGCAGATCTCTCTGCTGAAATGTGGCGATAGAATAAAGAATAGCGGCCACCCGGTAAGACTGGTTTTAACAGCTGAATCCCTCACAACTACCCACTCCAATACACCGTAATCTAAACGCCAAATCTCCCACTAACCCAGTGCCTCCTTGTCACAGCCACCAAGATTAATTAGGTGAGAGTCAGGTTTTGTCATGAAGATCCAGGGTCCATCCTTGTAAGTATGGAGTGTAACCTGTTATAGGGTCTGTCCGTAATATATAGCATCCTGGATCAAAAAGTATTGTACAGAATATTTTTTTGCAAAGATGGACAAGGTGTACAAGAAATCCAGTTTCATATTTCATGAGTCTTCGGACCGAGCGTGCCTGATGTAGATCACACAGAGCTAACTTGTTGTAGAGTGCAGTGTTATTCCGGCCTACTGTGTCTGTGGTTTGGGCAGGGCTGTACTCAGCCAGCCTGTATAGCTGTGATGTGCTCCATTGGAGGCGAAACCCACCCCTCCCCGTGCTCCCCTTCCACTCTGACAGAACTCCTCTCTGCTCCCTGTGTAGCTAGATTCCTGGATGTCGACTACCATGCACACACACACACACACACATATACCTGGCTGGCTCCCACTGCTTCTCTGCCACCCACACCTCCCTCCCGACTACCCAGGGGCAGTGGAGCAGGAAGGGGCTTCAGCGTTCATGCTGTGGGTGAGTTAAGGAGTTGCAGTAGATGAAAGGTTAAGCAATATACTGAACAGAACGTGTATTGTTTTACAGTTTTCCCTCTTACCCTGTAAGCACAGTAGGAGTAAATACACCGGGAAACATGTGACTAAATTAACGTGCTTTATATAATCTTCCCTTGCTTTGTTTTTCTTCAAAACTGATAAGAATTGTCAAAGGATATACAAGAAAAGCAAAGTTTGAAGAGGGAAACTTTAACTTCACGCTAAAGACTTTGGTGTGTGTGTGTGTGTGTGTGTGAGAGAGAGGGAGAGAAATGAGAGAGAAGTCATGCCGTGTAGCCAAAAGAAGTTATGAGTGGAGCACATTAAACTCAAGTCCTATCCCCCTTTTTATTTCAATTAAACCTTTTTCCATGATTCAAAGGTTCTCATATCTAAAGAGGCTTTGATCTCATAACCATAGGACAGACATGAAAATAAGACGAGCTAAGGAGGGGGCAAAAAAGAAAGTTGTAATTCTCAAACACGGCAGCTTCATTACCCAGTGCTGTTTTAACAGGCGCCGGGGTACTTAAAAGAGGCTTGCGCCTGGTTTGGAAGGAAAGAGGGTGCGGTGAACAAAACAATCCGACTTTTAAAAAGAAAAACCCTACAGAACCTCAGAGGGCCAAAGAGGGCTCTCTTTCATTCCAAATCTCACCTCCCCAAACGTGATTAATCAAGTGTCTCTCCACTCCACACAGAGAGAGGGGAGAAAACACAGCTTTCATCAAACGAAAGGATGTAACAGCTACGAGCAAAGACACACCACTTCCAGCCAGGTGTAAGAAAGAACAAACTTTATTTTCCATTAGAGATACAATGTTTTTTTTTTTTTGTCATGGAACCAAGAAAATTAAAAGTTATTTAAATTGAAATAGGACAATTCAGTCTGTCCTTGATGAAATAATTCAAAGTTTACCCTGAAGTCATTTTATATTGTGTTCTAAATTTCTTTAGACAAGAATGAGGTGATAGCTTTTTGTTTTATTGTAAACCCCCGTAACGTTGTCTGATGTTGGAAATATGACCACAGGAAGAAGGGATATGGGCGCAGTCCAAACATTTGTACAAAAGTAAATCAAGTAGTTATGGTTGAGTTATGAATGTGTACAGTGGCCATACTCTATAAATATGAAAAAAATATGTGTACCTATCCTAAAAAAACTGATTGGAGTGTTTAATCTGCTGGCCATGGTCACTGTTTCATCCAGTCCACAACTCAGCAGGCCAAGCAAGAATGGTAGGGTGGAAGAATGAAAGCCATCAAATTAGGACGTCCCTTGTCCTAGCATTTTGGATATAAATGTAAAGGATTGTGGGTGTTTTCAGTATTTTCCTAAAAGGAAGACACCTCACACTGTGTCAGTATGATGGTGGCTTAGTAAAAAACAAAGGTGGCTTTCCCGGGCCCCAGAGGCAGCTTAGAATTGAGGGCCACACAGAATTGTGCAACACAGTAAGTCATCTGTTAGCAAAGGACCATTAGGAGCCAGCGACAGATCACTCAACACACCCCACAGACACAGAGAGCTAGAACCTATTGCTCAGCCATCTCTCTTTATTTGTCTATACTCCTTGAGCTTTCCCCTGGATTGTCTCCTGTTTTTCAGTTCTTGTCTATCTCTCTCACCCTCTTACCACAACTGAAAGTTCTGAATAAAAGAAGAGCAATGGTCTCCAACATTTTTTAGCATAAGAATTTAATCAATAAATAAAAACTTGCCATGAACTAAAACTTTTAGGCGAGTCCAGGGTGCTCACCTTCTGGGCAGAGGTCTTTGTTTGTTTGCCCATCTTAATTTTTCTTTTTTCTTGGCCAGTCTGAGATATGGATTTTTGCCTAGAAGGCCAGGATCCCGGAGTCACCTCGTCATCGTTGACGGTGAGACTGGTGTTTTGTGGGTAATATTTAATGAAGCTGCCAGTTGAGGACCTGTGAGGCGTCACACTAGACACTCTTTCTCAGTTGTGCACCAGGGCCTCCCACACCCCTTTCTGTTCTGGTTAGAGCCAGTTTGTGCTGTTCTGTGAAGGGAGTACCACATATCATTGTACAAGATTTTAAATATCTCGCATGGAATAGCCTTCTTTTCTCAAGTATAGGCTGATGAGTTTCAGAAGAAGGTTTTCTGTTTCTGGCCATTTTCAACTCAAACTCACAGATGCAGATGCTTCAGATGCTCAACTAGTCTAAAGGCCAGGTGTATTGCTTCTTTAATCAGAACAACAGATTTCAGCTGCGCTAACATACTTTTCTGCTGAAAAAAAGGGTTTCTAAATGTTGAAATAGGAGAAACTTTTGAACGGTGGTGTATATGTAACAGATGTAAGAACATCGGTAAATACAATTTTGCATACCTCCAAAGTTGGTTCTGTATTGCTCCTACGCATTTCATGGCAAAGTTAACAATAATAACAAATAGTAGATACAAATGATATAATGATGATATACAGTACTTTAAGGTTTTGAGAAAGTCTCGATTAAGTTGTTAGTATCATTACGTGATCATTAAAACATCAAAACACCTGCAGGCACATGTGCAGATAGACCCCAGGAGGGGCTTGAACCCCTGCCCCTTTCCCTTCAGACTCAACAAGTGGCCTTTTGGCCCATCGATGGCCACAACATTCCTGTGTGATTCACTCAGATGGTACATGTCATCCGTCTCCATGATGCGGATTATGGAAGATGACGGAAATACAGAAACCAAAAGAGACAGAGGAAAGAAATCTACCCTCATCCCTCTATATTTTTGAATGAGTATGTAAATCAACAGAGACACTCAGGCATGAACACAGCTTAATTGGGGCTAATAGCTTCTGATGGAACACATTTCCACAATTTGCCTTCATTAAGCAATTCTAATTTCTTGTATTCTGTCAGCCAACTGCAGCCAGTCCTGTGCCAGGTAGGGTTACTAACCTATTGAATCTGTCCCAAAGAGACATTTGGCTGCATGATCCTGGGAAAAGATGTCCCTACCCACAGTTTCCAGATCATGTTCAGATTTGGTCATGCTATCTCTAACCAAAAGGGGCGTAAGGAAATAGTTGTTCCTGCATCAGAGTTAACGGCGAATTATAGGTGTCTACAACAGCCATTGAGCACCATTGCTAGATGTCTATAGGTGTCTTATAGATTACACATCCAAAGTGCTCAGTGATATCACCACCAGTCAAGGCCAAAGGGACGTTGTACCACACAGCCATCTAGATCAAACAACTAGCTCTTTACTGTAGAGCCAGGGCTTTCTGCTGTAGATGAAAACAGTGTGGAATCAATGGTATTAACAAATCATTAATCCCCTACACAATTGAAAACTGATGCTCATTCAAGGCGCATCATTTTGATTTACAACATCTATTTGCACTTTGTCATAGCATCTGCAAAGACAGCGCTAAATCAATGGTGGCAGTCAGTAATACAACTATTCCTCCCATGTAGGCTCAGTCCACACTATATAGGAGGAAGGGAGAAGAAGAACGAAACAGAAATAGTGTGAAAAGAATTAGTGTGCATCATCCTTCAACAGGTCGGATGAGACCTAGGGTGACATATCCAAGACGATGTGTGTCGGAGACAGTTAAAAAGGCCCCGGTCAAGCAGGTCAGATTCAGGTTTGACCTGCACGTAGCATTTCACCACTTCCGACACACAGGACATAGAGAGTGTCAATGTAATGAAATATTTAAGAGTCTCCAGGGAAAACTGACACCATTGCCAGGGTGTTTTAGTGACAAACTTTGCAAATTGTGGAATGTCAACATTGTCACATTTCAAACCAAGCCTAGAATTCTTTATATTTAAAAGAGATGAAATCATTTTGCGACTCCAAAAATTAAGTGTGAATGTGGAGGTACACTCTATGGTTAAGAGGCTGACAGAAAGGCATAATAAGATACCAGCGTACTCCTCATGCTACGAATGCAGAGACAAAAAGGAGATTATAGTTAAAGACAATGAACGAAATTGAGCATTCTTACTGGAGCAGTGGTATTTAATGACAGGCAGACTTGACCAAGTGTTTGTGGATGTTTGTTAGGGACCAATCTGTCACTTCAATAGTTGTTCCTTTACAATTCCTGGAGCCAAAAATTGAAGACACTTGAGTTGCCTGTAAACATAGTATGCTGATTATCTCTTATCAAACACGCACATTATTAACAACAATTTACCTCAAACTCACCCATCCAGTCTCCAGAAAAAAATAAGTCTACCATGTTTCAACACTTGTTTGTATGTCAAACAGACGATTTCTTTATGCTAATGTTTGTACAGCATGCATTTTCTACCGTAGCGCTTTATACTTTTTATTACCTGAGTGCTTTGGGGGCTCAAAGGCCACATGCACTGAGCCATTTGCAGGTGGGCACGCTGAATATATAGCATCATAAAAGTCATTCTGCCATGCCTGCCCAAGTGCAATTACAAATAGTATTATGTAAACCAATTTGTGTTCTCTAGTAATAGCATTACCTTTACCTCAGCTGAGACCACTTCACACACAGCTGAAATGGACTGTTCCCTTCACCTCTAGCCTGCTCAACCAGTCGTTGGATTCCCAGTCGTTTGGTTAAATGGGTGCTTTGGCTAAAAGCATTTTGGATTTCCCTGCTGGCTTTTGAAAGGAAAAATTAACTCATTCAATCATCGTTTAGGAAGGTGTGTTCGATCGTAAAAAGAATATGACATTTACAGAATACCACAGACCTTTATACACTTACATAGACAGATACTTGGTCATGAATAACTCTGGACAAAAACACCCTAACACACACACACACACACAGAGAGGAAAAGTATGACATGAGGAATTACACCTCTCTGTGTCAATACAGTTGACATTTTGTTGACATGACTTTCTGTGCCTGTTGGGATTAACACAAATCCAAAAGACTGTCCTTACAATCCACACAGTAAAGATGACTGTCCTTACAATCCACACAGTAAAGATGACTGTCCTTACAATCCACACAGTAAAGAAGACTGTCCTTACAATCCACATAGTAAAGAAGACTGTCATTACAACCGACATAGTAAAGAAGACTGTCCTTACAATCCGCAAAGAAGAATGCCCTTAGGATCCACACTGTAAAGAAGACTGTCATTACAACCTACACTGTAAAGAAGACTATCCTTACAGCCCACACTGTAAAGATACAGAGCAAAAGACACGTAATACCATATGAAGTTGTTGGTCATACATATTGGTCATACATGATCATAGACTCACACTGATTAATTAATGATCTCTCTGTACCCACATCCTCTGTCTCTCCCCAGCTTCCTGACACCCTTTGAATCGGAGGAGGAGCATCCATATGTTTGAAATTAATTAGCGTGCTCTGTCTTATTGAGTTTATTTCAGAGTTTGGCCTGAAAACTGATGAAATATCGGGCAGAGAGGCAGCGGCTGAGGTATAAGTATGTGAAGGAGGTTAGAGGTTAATCCCCATTGATTTTCCTTAGTCTGTGTTTGAGTGCTTCAGAGGGACGTCCACCGTAGTAATAACAGTCAGAGAGATAGCCACTGACAAAGACTAGGAATCACTGACACTCCAGGAACTATTTGATCGAGGCCATAACAGTTGGGAGTGACAATATACTATATGTGCCGGCCTACACGCACACACACACATACACACACAAAGAAGCAGGCAGCCACACACATCCACAGGGACACATGGTAGGGGAAGTGTAGGACAACGTTCCTTGATTGAGGTGCGTGTCGGGGGTGTATCGATAAGGCGTGATGGAAATACCCGGGACTCTGCTGCATCTTCCTCAGACAACAGAGAATCCAATAAGAACGCTACGCGTGGCTAATGCTTTGTTCCAAACAAACAGAAGCGCTGATCAATGAGTAGCAATCAGAGGATTGATCCCTTATGATATCATTGGCCCAATCTAGGCAGATAATATCTAATCAACACTGTTCCCTCTCCTCTCCTGTCTCAGGGAGTCAACAGTCTGAGTGCTAACAGGTGGTTCTATGTCAGTCTGTGAGATGACAGGAGTATTAGATTGGATATATATATTTAAAAAAAATGCTTTACAGAAGATGCTAATCTCCTGAGGCTAAAGGACATCTCACAGAAAAACAGCAAACAGAAGTATAAACATGGATGCACACACCTAATCAAGTAAAAAACTAATGCAGTCCTCTAACCATACAAAAAACCCTTAGGAAAATGCCATAATTAACATGTTTACCTTCTACCTTCTGCTCCCGTTTCATACCCTGCTCATAAATTGTGAGTCAATAACGTTATTGGTTTCCAAACATCTGATATACAGTATCTCCAACGGGTTACGCTGTTTGTTTGAATATAAAGAATGGTCACTTTAAAAATTACTTAATACAATTACTGAGAAAAGATAATTTAGGAAATTAACTTTCAGGATATTTAACCCTCCCTCACTCCCTCCCACCCTCCCTCCCTCTTTCTATCTGTCTGTTTCTTCAGCCTTCATCCGTTCTCTATCTTTATCTCTATCCTTCTTTCTCCCCCCTCTCTCTCTCCCTCCCTCTCCCTCCCTCTCTCACCCAGCCCTGCCATGCGGCCAGTAAGTGTATGCACCATGAACACATTTAATTTTCTCTGTTAGTCGGCGGCGGGCGAGCCCAGAGGTGAGCTTTAATAAGGATCAATGGCACTTTATCTGGGACAGAGCCCACTCCGCCAAATGCAAATCACAGAGCAGACCAGGGATTCAATTAAAAAGAGAACCTCCAACCACCTCCACTGGAAATTCAATTAAAGGATTTATGCAAAGGTTCACTGTTTTTGTGTGTGTTGCTGTTTCTGTTTATGTAATGAGCTTTTCATATTAGGTATCTATTCATAATGGGGAGGGTTAAGTGTGTTGGGGGGAGGGGGTGTGCGTGGGGGTGAAGGCTGAGTGGATCAACATCTCATATCTTTGATATGGCTAAGTAAAGAGGAAGGGGAAAAGTGGCGTTCAAATGGAATATGTCATTCAAAAGAGCTCACCCCACAGCCTACTCTATACACGTCAGTCTTACACACGTCAGTTCACACCGAGTACAGGAAGAAGTACCCCTACCACTTAGCTGTCAGGACATATAAAGGACACTTTAATAATACTGTGTAATCGTGAACTGTAGCAATGCTTGCTATTGGAAAGACCTCTGAAACAGTATTGTAGCTGGTGCCCATTCCCACCAGTGTGGCCAAAGCCAGTCACATGAATATCGATTTGATGCCTCCGATGATCCAGATTAAAACCATTTACAGAGTTCCCTGTCGCAATCAGACTGGGGGCCCGGCGGCAGTCCCACCCAGCCCACAGGGGTGTGTGTTTTAGCCTAATGAAATGGCATCTCTATAGACTATAATCCTTGTAACAGGATTGAGCGGGGACACCCATGTCAATATTAGCAAATGGGATTGCTGGCATTTTGTGTGTGTATGCCTGAGTGTGTGCGTATGTTTGCGTGTGGGTGTGTGCGTGTGTGTGTATGTGCATGGATATGTGTATAATCTTGAGCTGTTAGTGCCCAGCAAATCTAACATATTTCACTTTGGTCTTTCAAGATCTCAATGCATAGTGTGTGTGTGTCTGTGTTTGTCTGTGCGTGTGATTAAACGATTCAAAAGTTTAAACGATTAAAAGTTCCTCTGATATTTGTTCATTAACAGGTTCCAGATGTGTAGGAATGTTCCAAAGTAGAGAAGTGTGTGTCCATGGGATGCTGTGTCTACATGCATCAACAGAACCTGGCCTGAATAAAATCACATCAACACAGCAACTTTATTTTATAAGATATACCTGGAGACTAGGGTTTCTTTACTAAGAGTTCAATGATAACAAAATCCAGATGACAATCAAATCTTAAAAATAATTTGCTATCAATTAGGCATATTAAAAAAACATCAATCAATTAGGCATATTATACAACTTATTATAAAGACACAGTTAATTCAAATATGAAAATGTCTCTACTGAGAATTATTTAATTGCTATAGAATTGAACAACAGAAACTATAACATCACGTTTTTATGTTTCCTACAGTTCATTCCCTGACAGTGGAGGACAGTGACTAATATCAATGTTACCCAGTTCTAAGTATACATGTGGGACCGTGAGGACCAACCCTTCTTCTGAAAATGTTTGATATTAACTGCATTCCTAGTATGGTAGTTTATGAAGAATTTCTTAATAAACATTCATTGTTAAAAAAACTTTATGCCCCAAAAACATTCACGGAGTATAGGGTTTTCAGTTGTTGAACGTAAGTTCTTTTTGTAAAATGATCGATTCATATTTTCTAAAAAACATTAGCACCCCATTGCCCCAATACTCCTTCCTTCTGCCTCTGCCTCTTTTTGTCATAATATATAACATCCAATAAGCCAGAATCTCCAAAACATGAGAGCAAATGTAAGAAAACAGTGAGGGAGGAAGGGAGGCAAAAGAGCACTACAATTACAGTCTGTATGAAAGGTGAGACTGGACAGTCTATTCACATCCTGGCTGTTAGCTATAAATAGTGACACGGTCAGCTAATGTGCCTAGATTAGTGGCAGAGGAAACAGACAGTCATCACACCCCCTTACCTCCTCTTTCACCCCCCCCCCCATCCCGGCAGACACCATCCTATCCCCACTCAAACCATTATCTGTCATGGGGCCTCCTTCCTCCCATTCATAAAACCATCTACACACAGACAGCAGACGGACCTCGTCCTCTCCATTCACAAAAAGGAATAGCTTGGTCTAGTTTCAGCATCTGATATTCAAACAGGATACTGCTTCAATTTATTTTGTATTAGACCCTTTAAAGTCAATATGTAAGACAATCTACAATTCAGGGTCATTTTTCTAATTTGATGTAGTAGACAGAAGTGTGTCAGGGTGCTGAATCTGAGTCACCTTTATCACCCCTGATCGTTTCATATAAGGCATTTGTGCATTGCATTGAAAGGGTCATTGAATTGAAGTTTCAAACTTAGTGTTTAATAATTATTTCCATTAAGAGAATCAAACCAAACTGTTTTGTAAAACCCTGACTGTGTTAGCTATGTGTGTCCATACGAAAGCAGAAGATCTATGCCACAAGACACCATTGTTTTCATGTGACTTTCACTCACTTTGTGACATCTGATTACATTAGAGAAAATGTCATTTTACATCTATTTGTCTTTTACATATTTTTTTCTAAAATCATACTCCTAATTGTATGTGAAAATTACTAGTAATTGGCATTTCAGCCTCTTGCGGTTCCGTTCCCCTAACAAAGTCAGCTGATTTGGCTCCAAAAAGCTTTTCGATAAAATGCTTAAATATAATTAAAGAACAATAAGAATAGTGTAAATCTTCAATCTAAAGTGGAAAACACAAACACAAGCCAAAATGCTTGTTCAAATAATTTCTTACAAGTCAAAATGATTGTCTAGCTATAATTTGTTCCGGATGTGTAACCCTCTGGAAATCATATGCTGAACACAAAGATTCACCCTCCCAGCTATTTATTATTTGTGCAGATCTAAAGATTTACACTTCCTCTATATGCAATGTTATGTAGAGGCAGAGCTTTGAGTACAGCATAGTGCATCTACACTGCTCCAAAAGAATTAAGGGAACACATCGGGTCTCGATGAACAAAATATATTAAATATCAAAATATGTACTGTACATTGTGTAATTTTTTGAGAACAAAATGGAAACCAAAGTCACCAATTAATTGAGGGCTGGATTCAAACACACCGAAAATCAAATTAAACAATTGAAATCACAGGCTGCTCCAACTTGCGTGAATTTCATCTCGGCCACTCATAATGGGACTCAGTAGTGTGTATGGCCCCCACCTGCCTGTATGCACTCTAGACAACGTCTGGGCATGCTCCTGATGAGTCAGCGGATGGTGTCCTGGGGGATCTCCTCCCAGACCAGGATCAGGGCATCAGTGAGCTCCTGGACAGTCTGTGGCACTACTTGGCGGTGTCAGATGCAATGATACATAACGTCCCAGAGGTTCTCTATTGGATTCAGATCTGGTGAACTTGAGGGCCAGTCAATGGCATCAATGCCTTTGTCATCCAGGAACTGCCTACACACTCTGGCCACATGAGGCCGGGTATTGTCCTGCAAAAGGAGGAACCCAGGGCCCACGGCACCAGCGTAAGGTCTGACGATGGGTCTGAGGATTTTATCCTGGTTCCTAACAGCAGTCCGGGTACTGTTGGCTTGCACGTGGAGGTCTGTGCGACCTGCTAAGGATATGTCTCCCCAGACCATCACTGACCCACTGCCAAACCGGTCATGCTGGATTATGTTGGTGGCAGCATAACGTTCACCACGGCATATTCAGAATGTAATGATGTGCTCAGTGTGAACCTGGTCCAATGGCATACCTGCCCATTCTGGTGTTCTCTGGCGAAAGCCATCTGAGCTGCACGGTACTGGGCTGTGTGTACAGGCCCCAATAGAGGTCATCAGACCCTGATGTCACCGTTATGGAGTCTGTTTCTGACCAAACTTCACACCAGGAGCCCGCTGGAGGTCATTCTGTAGGGCTCTGGCAGTGTTCCTCCTGTTCCTTCTCGCTCAAAGGAGCAGATATTGGTCCTCCTGCTGGGTTGATGCCCTTCTACGGCCCTGTCCAGATCTCCTCGTGTAGCGGCCGTCTCCTGGTATCTCCTCCATGTTCTGAGACTGTACTGGGAGACACAGCAAACATTCTTGCAACGGCATGTATGGATGTGCCATCCTGGAGGAGCTGGACTACCTGTGCAACCTGAATGGGCTGCAGGTACCGCCTCATGCTACCAGTAGTGTCAAGGACACTAGCAAAATGCAAAACTAGAGAAGAATCAGTCAGGAAGGATAAGGAGAGAGCAATTGTCTGTGGCCATCACCTACGAAACCATTCCCTTTTTGGGGGTTGTCTTGCTGTTTCCTCTCCAGTGCGCCTGTGGTCACTTTCATTTGCACCAAAACAGGTGACATTGATTCACAATCACTTATGCTTCCTAACTGGACAGATTGGTATCCCTGAAGTTTAATTGACTTGGTGTTATACTATGATCTTATGATCCTCCACTCATTCTAGCTATGAAGCAGATTTCCATTCTAGTCTGCCCAGACTAACTAAAGGCATTGCTTAATGGTATAAGTTCCAGACAGACAATGCTGGACTAGTTGAACAAAATCAACGTGTCCTGTTCTACATTGTACTCAGCATGCATGTCTTTAATATTTTTGAAATTCTGCCCAATAGCTATTCATTGTTTGGCACCATAGTGGTTTGAGACATGGACTTGCATGCTCAACTTAGATTGGCCTCCTACTTTTTTGGTACTTGCTGCTGTCTCCTGTGTACAACGTCTTGGCTTGCTGGTGCTTTGTAATTACCATTTTGCCTTTATTATACGCTGCCAACCATTTAAATTATATTGCATTGCCTTATTGACAGACTCATTGTAGCTTTGAAATAAAATCATGTTCCAGAGATGAACAGAAAGTCATGGCTAAATGGTCCCCAGTTGTTCTGGTGTGTTGTTGTTAAATGCCGAGCTAAAATCCACAAAGAGGACCCCTGCATAGGTTGCTGAATTAACAGCATGTTGTATGATAAGGTGATGGCCCATCCACATATGCTGATATCACATATACAACCTCACCCACAGGAACCATATCTTGACCCCTTCTCACAACAAAGATGACCTTGGCCCATAGCTGCTCATCAAACTCCCCACCGGCTCACCAGAGTCACTTCTACCCACGGGCCAACTGAGCTAGGCTTGGCTAGTTTTTCTTTCTTGTTTCCTGGTACTGAATGTGGGCCCTATTCTGAGGATGGATGAGTCATTCATTGCAATACAAGAATGTGAAGCATGAAACCAGTATGAAATGTAACAATTGAAGCAATAACAATCTAACTCTTGCCTCCACATGAGCAACGTTTATTCTCACATTTCACCTACCAGTTTATGACAGCAATAAAGACAATCATTTTGAATATTTATGGTATTTTCTCCCATGAACAGAAATGTATTGAACTGTGTTGAATATTAGCTTGACCCACTCTGCCATTGCTCATTTGATGAGAGATAAATGTGTCTTGACGCCAGTGAAAGAGAGCTTTCTTTCGACCAAAGCTTTCTGTTGAAGCCTTCAATTTACCTGTTCGAAATGTTGATGCTCATTTGTACACACCCGAAATATTTCCCAGGGACTAATGTTGCAAAACACTATTACTGCAGATATATTTGTTTTTTTATATTCGATTTGTATTTTTTTTACATAATGCCCATTTAATTGAACTTAATTCGGCACACATTTGGAAGCTATTACAAACGAACCTGCTGTTGACTGGTTATTTTTCCTTATCAATTTTTACTTACGTACATCATGACAAACCCTTTTTTTCTGTGCAGAAACATCAGACAAAACGTGGTACTTAAAAAGGTAATACCAGTCCAAGCAGTACAGATGTTGTGCTGTGTACAAATAGGTAGAGCCAAAGCTGATTTATTTCCGAGTGCTAGTGAATAGAGCAGCCTGCTGCTCTCCAGCAACCCAGCAGCCTGCTATGTGAGACGCTCCTTCACCTTTCCCTTTCTCCTAATCACCAATTAGGACTCCATTAGTTTGGCCTGGCAGCTCATTTGCTCTGGAGGCAGCTGAGGTCGCCTGGGGTGTGGGACCTCTGCCCGCCACGTTCTGCCCGAGTGACCACGGCGTCGCGCGGCTGTCAGAGCAGCACTGCCACATCTCCCCACCCTCTCTCTCCAACCGATAACAACGGCTGACCCCGGCAACGGCCTTGCCGGGGAAATCCACCGCCACTGTGGCAGACGGCATGCCACAGAGACTCTTCTTTAGGAGTCCTGGGAGAAGGAGGGGCACAGGAGGGGGAGTGAGGGGAAAGGGGAAAAGAGAGGAGGAGGCTGCTGGAAGGAGAGCCTGAGTCGTGAGAGAGTCTGGCAGAGCGAGTGTCAGGCACTTCATTAAACAGCCGTCCCCTCTGTGAAGCGGGTGAAGTGGGACCCTTATTAGCTGAACAGGGAGACATCCTTCAAGAGCTGTGAGATGCACCACAGTCCCACTGCCAGATGCTGGAAAAGGCAGGGAGCAGAGCAGGGAGCCGGTGGGGTGGGTAGAGGACACCAGCAGAGGGTGGAGGGAGAGGGGGTAGGCTGCGGGGGGAGGGGCTGTAGGGAGGAGGGGGCTGATGAGAGAGAGGGAGCAGGAAGCAAGTCACATTTAAGTCACTGAACAGCCCCTTAGCGACATGGTGGAATTACCCCCACCAGCACGAGACGAGGCTGGGAGCCTCCAAGGAACTTGTTAAGGCCTCTGGCTTGCTCTCTCTGTTTCTCTCCACCTCGTCCTCCTGGCTAATGTCACACCAGAGGGCCCTGGTCAAAAGTTCACCTCGTGAATATGTAAAAAGGTAGCTGAGTGCCAGAGGCAGCAGGCAGGGGGAGACGGGAACATGGGAAACAGGGATTTAGTAAACTATGGGGTACAGTGGGTAGGCGTGTGTTTGGGAGGGCCCTGAGGCATGAGGACCCTGGTCACTGGCCTGTCCATGTGTCTTTTTGGCACCATTCCTTCCCCTCCATCCAGCAAAGGATCCCAATCCACTTCTTTTTTCAACGTTGCTATGGGCACAGCCCAACAACAAAAGTGATGGATTTAACTTCCGCTCTTTGGCTTATATTATGGATGGCCACAGCTTGATATCATCTTCCCAGCCGGTGAGTCTGTCTCCTCTCATATGTTGACAGCTGGTGATCCATAGTTGTAATGCACCAGAGTGGCAATGTTGCCTATGTATTTGTTCATGTTTACATGAAACTTTAGAAGTATTTCAACTGTAATAAAACCCCTAAAGCATTTGCAATGGGTGCTCAATCAAGATATTTTCAGCCACCACTGATTGCACTGCATTTGCACTGCATTGAGACAAGGGGGACTCATTTTGATAATTTAACCAATGTGAGATCTGAGTCTTCTTAAGCTTTGTTTAGACATACCCATAGGGTAACAATATGGCTAGGAAATGTTAGCTAAGAATCATTAAAGACATTTTGAAAATATTATACGGCTTTGGGGAGAGCATAGCACCTGCAGCAAAACAAGGCCTGATTATGTTTTGTCACCTCATGTTGGCTGACTATTACATCCAGCAGTCAGGGAGTCTGCAAATTTGCTATCAAAGCCAGAAATACAGCAGTTGCTCGTAGAGTTGTGGCTGTCAGTGACCAGCAGGCAGATGCTAAAACATTTCAAAATGCAATTGCGCAAAAATCTGTTTGTCACGCTAAAACTGGCCCCCCAAAATTGCATACTATATTAAGTATGTGCCAATGTGTGCCGCATGTCATCAAAACCATTTGCTTTGAATCTTGGAATTTCATAACTTTCTGATTTAGTGTAAAAGAGTAAACATTTAAATGTAATGTATAAGTTTTAATGATGAGGACAGGGTCCATAACAATTTAGCATTGTTTTAGATCGATTAGAAGAACTTGAAGGTAGCACTGGATGTAAACATGACATATCTCTCATTATTAGAGTTTCAAGGTTTATTTGTCAAATGCATTGAACAGCACAGCGTCATCCTGCACAATGAAATGCTTGTGTGTCACGGTGCAGAGCTATAGGGAGTCATCCGTTTAATAGTTTGCTTTCTCACAATGAAAAGAAAACAACCTAAGGAGCGGCACAAACCAGAACTGAAGCGCAGCACCACAGACAGGTAACCCCAAACAATGACCAACCACCAAGGGAACAACAGGGCAACTTAAATAGGATCCCCAATCAGAGGCAATTGGGAGCAGCTGCCTCTGATTGGGGATAATTAAACAGTTGTGCACTTGGAGATGCCCAGAGGCACCTCTGCAGTCAGGACTTGACATTATGACATGGCGCCCGACAACAACATAGTGAGAGTTAAGAAGAAGAGTATGTAAGAAAAATATAGCTAGACAGAAAATAATAATAATAAAAAAAGCAACAATATACCTTACACTGTACACTAGCAGCAGTTTAAGAAAAAGTTCTGTAAACTAGCAGCAATCTGGGTAGTATTATTGATATAGCAGCAATGTGGGTAGTATTATTGATATAGCAGCAATGTGGCTAGTATTATTGATATAGCAGCAATCTGGGTAGTATTATTGATATAGCAGCAATGTGGATAGTATTATTGATATAGCAGCAATCTGGGTAGTATTATTGATATAGCAGCAATCTGGGAAGTATTATTTATATAGCAGCAATCTGGGTAGTATTATTGATATAGCAGCAATGTGGCTAGTATTATTGATATAGCAGCAATCTGGGTAGTATTATTGATATAGCAGCAATGTGGATAGTATTATTGATATAGCAGCAATCTGGGTAGTATTATTGATATAGCAGCAATCTGGGAAGTATTATTTATATAGCAGCAATCTGGGTAGTATTATTGATATAGCAGCAGTCTGGGTAGTATTATTGATATAGCAGCAATCTGGGTAGTATTATTGATATAGCAGCAATCTGGGTAGTATTATTTATATAGCAGCAATCTGGGTAGTATTATTGATATAGCAGCAATCTGGGTAGTATTATTGATATAGCAGCAATCTGGGTAGTATTATTTATATAGCAGCAATATGGGTAGTATTATTGATATAGCAGCAGTCTGGGTAGTATTATTGATATAGCAGCAATCTGGGTAGTATTATTGATATAGCAGCAATCTGGGTAGTATTATTTATATAGCAGAAATCTGGGTAGTATTATTGATATAGCAGCAATCTGGGTAGTATTATTTATATAGCAGCAATCTGGGTAGTATTATTGATATAGCAGCAGTCTGGGTAGTGTTATTGATATAGCAGCATTCTGGGTAGTGATATGACAGTCATATACATAACAGTGTGAACTACTGTACCAGCAATTGGTAGAGTTATTGGATATTATGGATACATATGATTGCAATAAGTTTATGGATGGTGGCAGAGCACACTACAACTACGTAGTGAGAATTAAGAAAAAATAAATGTACACACAGCTAAATGTATATCAAAAGGATAGAGCAATAATATACATAACACTACATAGCAGCAGTTTATAAAGAGTACTGTAAACTAGCAGCAATACTGGTAATTATATTGAATATTGTAGATATGGTAAATATGGCAGTAATTTAAACTAGTATCAATTTTGAAAGAGTAGAATGGGGAGTATGAACAGTATGGTAGAAGCATTGAGTATTATGAGTAGAATGGGGAGTATGAACAGTATGGTAGAAGCATTGAGTATTATAGATAAATATGAGTGTAATATGCTTATGTATGGTACATGCAAAGGAATATTTTAAAGCCAATTAAAAGTACCTGAAAGGACATCAAAGGACATCAAAGCAAATGGAATGTTCATGTGTGATCAGTATGATCATGTGATCAGTAGGGCATCCTGTATTGCCTCTTGGAAAAACATGCAGCCATATCCCCCTCTCAAAATCAAGGGAATCACTGTAGGAGCAGCATGTGTTATGTAGGTGATTTCTAGTGGCACTTCCATTAATTATTACAATACACTATACAGCCCCATTTATTTCCCTCAGCCATCCCTCACACAACCAACACAGATGTCAAAAACAGTAGACTGTTACTCCTTTGTGCCTTCCAAAACAGTTGACTATGCTGTCTCTAACCATCATGTTATCTCTCTAACCATCTCTCATGTTATCTCTCTTAGAACAAACTCATCCACCCTAACCAGTCAGGTTTCAAGACTGATCTCTCAAAACTCTCTGGCTTGCCCAAGCTCTCATCTGTTCTCGTCCTTCTAGATCCGCTGCCTTCAACACTGTTGACCACCCGATCTTTCCACTCAGGAGTGGGTGTATCATTCACTGGGTGACATGGAGAAGATCTGTGTCTGCCCGAGGGCTCTTTCTACTGTTGTCCCCCAAAGCTCCGTTTTTGGGCCCCTCCTCTTCTCTCTAAACACCAAGTCACTTGGCTCTGTAATATCCTTACATGGTCTCTCCTATCACTGTTATGTGGATGATGCTCAAATATTTGTTATCCTTCCCTGCTTCTAAAACTCAGGTAGCGACAAGCATGCATGCTTGGCAGACATCTCTGCTTGGACATCAGCCCACCCCCTCAAACTTCACGAGGGCTACTCTACCTCCAGGAAGGCTTGTCTGCTCCAGGACCTCTCATCACAGCTGACAACTACACTGTGCCCCCCTTCTGCAATTGCCCCTCGGCGTGACCCTAGGCAACACCCTGTTGTTCTCCACAAAGTGGTGACTCTGCAGGTTTATGCCCTACAAGATTATTAGAGTACAACCTTATGTACCTCAACTCACACCTGCACTGTTGAACCTCACTGATGGTATGGCTTCTGCCCACATGGTGTTCGACATTCCCAAGTTCTTCCAAGTCACCCTGCTCTTCCGCTCATGACAAAGGCTTCCATTTGAAGCTCTCGTCCACATCAAAACCCCAGTTGGATGGGAAAATTCGAGTATCATTTGAAAAAGGCTGAATACTCTAAGTAGAGGTTTAACCAAGGTCAGTCCCTATTAACAACCAAACCCTAACCTAACACTGACCTCAATCCTTACTCTAACCCTAATGTATTAAAATGTACATAAAATTCAGTCAGTTCAGAGTTGTTAGCTCTACTTTCCTCACCCAACATATCTACTACTGACTTTGCTGATAGCCAATTTATTAAGTTCAGTGTACCTAATTTATTGTGTTTTTGTCTCACCTAGATCCCTTAAAATGTATGAACCAACTGTATGTCACTTTTGATAATAGTCTTTGCTAAGTTGTTAAAATGTTTATGTACTGGACGATCCTTGAATACTTCAATGAGATCCAGCTTACGCCAATATGACCAAATAATCACTTTCTACAACACACCATTAAACCATGGGTGACAAACCAAAGCAGACATACGTAATGAATGCATTGTCTCTCACTCTCTCTCTCTCTCTTTAATTCTGTATAGCTTTATTCCCATCTGCATTATGCTTGCGTCTGCAGCCTGGTATAATCTCAATGGACCCCAGGAGCATGTACAAGCAATTAAAACAAAAGCATCTTTACACCCCTGCAACCAATAAACAAGCTAATGTCACCAGTGCTAGACGCTACGGCTAAGACACTTAGCGTCTAGGGCAATACTCTTAGGCTGATTTCTAAATTGCATCCTATTTCCTGTGTAGTGCACACATTTTGACCAGTACCATTGTACTTTGGTCAGTAGCAATGAACTTTCAAAGGAGTAGGGTGCCATTTAGGAGGCACTATTGGCTGGATTAAACAGAGGCCCTGTGCATTTAATACCCTTCCATAAAGAAGGTTTAAAGAAATGTAACACGCACTTTATTAAAGGGACTCTTAGGAAATAATATCCACACATAACCACAGAGACAACAAATCGCACTTAGGACATACATTTAGAAAGCTTCCCCATTTAATTTGAAGTTTATACGAATAACGATGCCACTGCTGATATTGCTTGTGTCTTGGGGGGATTTTGAGCTGTTATTGTGAAGTGCTCTTATACACTAAACTACATGGATGATGCAACGGTGTAACATAAATTGAAGGTTCTGTGAGTGGGTGATAGCCATTTACATCCTTCATATTATGACGCTACAAATTAAAAATAACGGTATTACATTAACTACTCCAATATTCTAGACCTCCCTAAGGCTGTGGCCGGGGTTATGGTAAGTGTCAGTAGCCAGGCCTCAGGCCATGACACAAGGCCGTGGCCAACAGCTTGGACCGGGTTGTGGCTGGGTGAGGCGGATGTCATACCAGGTTGTTGCAGTCAGTGACTGGTGGTGGTGACTGGGCATGGTATCTTCAGGGCACACCTCTGGAGGGGAGAGAGAACCAGGGGATCGGTAGGAAGCTGCTTCCCCACAGGTGCAGTCTGGTCCTTGTACTGGGCCCTTCTCTATACAGCAACACACCACAGGTTCATACACAAGAGGATCAACAAAGTATTTTCCATTAGTCTGCAATTTCTCTTTTCTCTTCAAACCTTGCAATGGCTTAACCAAAGAGAAGAGGCTGAAAGGGAGAGAGAGAACATTTCAGCCAAAACCTGTGGGACCGTTTCTCAGGTTCCTGCCTGGCTGCTTTGCTTGGCCTCACCCCAAAGGTTTAACAGCAGCCCGGTCCTGAAGAAAGGGCCAACCACCTTCCAGCCCCCAGCTTCCTCTTACTCTCTCTGGCAGATGTTGTCTTTGCCCTCACCCCTTTTCTCTCTCCTCTTTAGATTTCATTTGATCCTGTGTTTTATGAGAAGGTCTGAGTGGATTTTACTTCAGGTAAATATGCCATGCAGCTGAGCAAACAGCACTGTACCGACCAAAACCCAGCACTATTTCTACATGAAAACTAGGAACAAAAATGGGAGGGAAGGGAGAGAAAATGTGTGTGTGTGTGTGGGGGGTGGTGAGGGGGTTTAGACCTTACTGGGTTATGGAGGAGTAAGATGAGGGGAACATCGATCAGCTGTCGTGTCCAAGACAGTGGAGGACAATGGAGTTTTAGATGGTCTGAATGTGGCCACCACCCTGGGTCTGGCTCTGCTCATGGAGAAGAACCAACAGTCAGCCACCCATCACCACCACCCACACCCAGCGGTATAGTGGAAGACAGACCCATGCAAATTTCCAAGGCCAACAGGAGGATTGGTTACATAACCCAATGTTAAGTTATGGGGATAGCTAGCCAAATACTTTTCAAATGGCCCCTGCAGGAATGGGCAGAATGTGACCGAGATAAACAGTGAAAGATAGAGACAACTGGCGTATGTTTTCCCTCTGTAAAACTCTCCACTTTTCCCACAGAAGAGTGTAGTAAACAGTTTGTGTCTCTGTGCTTTCATCACTATCCACAACAACTGCTGCCATCTGACTCCAGATACATCACATGGTTTGTTTGTGTGTGTGTGTGTGTGTGTGTTAGTGTGTTCATAAAATGAAAGACCTGTGTGTCCTGCAGTTCCTTATTGTGGCTTGGTGTGGACAAATATCTGTCTTCCTACATGCTTTATTATAATGAAAGGATTAGGAAGATGCCAAAGTGTTTAAGAGCAAAATAAATGAACCAAGTTAAAAACTGTGGAAGAATATGAAACAAGAAATGCCATTTGTACTTGAGCTTGCCTTCCTTGCATATCTATAAATCCCACTTGAATCATACATTATACTTAATACTTGTACATTTTCTCTTGTAAATTTTGCTGAAATTAATTACTGCAAGCATTTTGGTGGCACATGCACCTTCAATTTGTTTCCATTGCACATCTATTCATCCCACTCGTAACATATATTAAACTTAATTCTTATAAATGTGCAATACTTGTAAATGTTTTTCCCTATTCTATTTGCACTTCTGGTTAGATGCTAACTGCATCTTGTTCTAATGTACTTGTACTGTTCAATGACAATAAAGCTGAATCAAACCTAAATCTTCCATTTATAGATCCACCAAGTTCTCTCCACCTCTCCGATTACACTATCTTTCCATTCTGACACTGAGAGGGTGAGCATTGTGAGAAATCCCACAATATCCAGAAAGTGTGGGGTGGTCCAAGCCTAGGACACTCCAGCTGCTCCTTGGAGGAACTCTTTCTCCAGGCACTGAGCACGG
Organism: Esox lucius; assembly: GCF_011004845.1. NCBI lineage: Eukaryota > Metazoa > Chordata > Actinopteri > Esociformes > Esocidae > Esox > Esox lucius. The sequence goes on along the minus strand of NC_047570.1, from coordinate 19,467,312 downwards.
CACGCCAGAGCACTGCATTCCACTTCCTGGCCAGGACCCGAGTTGGGAAATGAGTAACTGTATATCCTTATGGCTTCCAGCAGAGAGGAGAGTGCAGAACAACTTTTCTTGACTTCAAATGAAAAAAGAAGAGGAGGAGAGGGCAGGCAGAGAGTGGGGAAATCATAAAAGAGTGCACGGGGAATTGTCCTCACTGTTTGCTAAGAGGCCTCGATGCTGTCCAAGATTAACTGTTCCCCTCTCGTAGGCTGAGGCCTGCTTTGCCAGGAAAAATGTTATTTCTGAATGAGGAGGATGTGGTACTAGCAGGTCTCTAGATAGTACTCTATCTGCTGTATTGGATCCTCTTATGTGTTCTGTACCATAATGATATATAGCTTGACTGTTTACCTGAGGTACTGTTCCAGGTACTACACATAAAACATGCTACCCTCTACATGTCTTATATAGACTGTTTCAATCAGATCAGCAATCTGAATGGCTTTACACGATCCTTGATATGAACAAACCCCCATACCCTGTACATGTCCTATATAGACTGTTTCAATCAGATCAGCAATCTGAATGGCCTTACATGATCCTTGATATGAACAAACCCCCATACCCTGTACATGACGTATGGTTACCAATAGTTTTGGTGTATTTAGTTTTGTTAATTTTCTAGTATCAAAAGTAACATACTTCATATGTGCGGCACGCCAGCTTACAACCACTTCACAGAAGCTTCCTTGTATTTCAAACAAACAGAAAAAAAACAAGTCTCATCAGGGTATCCACAGCAGATGGTCCTGTTAAGTTACTCAGAGGCCCATACTGTATGTCTGCAGTGTCTGTCTCTCTGAGTAACATCATAATACAAGGATTAACACAAGCCTCACAGCCGCAGAGGAGGAGGATGAAGAGGAGGAGAAGGACGAAGAGGGAGTAGGAGGAGGAGAAAGCAGCCAGAGAGCCGCAGAGAGGGAGCGTGAGCGGAGTTTTGGCAGAGCGCTGCAATGTTTTCACAGCACATTATGTCTGAGTACACATCAAACACGCCACGCGCCACTCTTTGATTGTCTCTGGCGAGGCCTGATTCTGACAGGTGCTAGACAAGGTCCCAGGGTAGAGGAGCTAGCACCGAGCTAGGTAGCTACAATGATGCTGTAAATACGCACTGCACTGGCAATGACACATCACACACTTGGCTGAGGCAGAGATGACAGGGACCTCCCAGACGACCGTGTTTGTGTTCAGTTAAAGTTTGCAGAGGCAAAGCCATTGATGTGCCAGTTATATCATAATCCCGTAATTGCAGGAATATCCCGGTGTCACATTTTAACGAGCACACTTGAGTAGGGTCCCTCGAGCGGCTGTCTAGCTTTGCAAAGGCTTGAATGAAAACAACTGTGGAGCTTTACCGCCACACCGTACAGCTGGAAAATGGGAAAAGTTGTCTTGTTTAATCGTCACTCTCTCCTCGCGACTGGACTGTCGAGCGAAAGAGTAGATTCATTATTGCTCTGTGTTGTCCTTCAGGAAGACAGCATTTTGCATTAGCTCATTCTCTCCCACCAACCCTGTTCAATTCACACACAAACACATCACGCACTGCCGATCTGGCCAGATTTTTCAATAGACAGACAATGTCCGTAGCAAACCTTAGTGCTTGTGTTAATTTTCCGCTATGTATCTAACGAGAATGATTTCCAACCAACGTGATGACATGCATTACCACAAGCCTTTCCATGCCTTCATCAGCAGTGAGCGCATGGCGGTGGTAATCCTGGCCACAGCTACACTCTCCCTTAATGAACAGTATAACCACACTGTGGTAGACACATGTGTATGGTCCACGCTAACCCCCTACACACATGCACGCACGCACACACAGACACACACAACAGCCCCCCGCCCCCACCCCACCCCCACTCCTATTTCTAACCTCAGTCGGTAGTCAGTGGATGGATGCGGGGGGGGGGGGGGGGTAGACGGTGTATCACCATGTGGAGGCTCTGCTTTAATCGCATCGTCCCTTCAGCCAGAATAACTCAGAGTCGTTTTTTGGCAAAGGCGTCCAAGGCTCAGGGGTTACTTGCATGGTCGATCCCCCTGCGAGGTCTTTTCCATTCTGATTCAATCAATCTCTATTCCGTCCACCGCCAAAATCAATTGCGCTCCGCCAGAGGGGCCGGGCGGGGACGCTTGGTTAAGCCACAGGGAGAGGCCTGAGTCAGCCGGGGTCCTCCATTCTACGCCCAGGCCACGTCCCAATACTCTCTAACGGCTGCCTTACTATGGCTCCTTGCTTTGCTTATCAGAGGAATCCGCCGTATTTCTGGCCTATTGTGTTTATGGATTGATTCCATTCGGAGCAGGCGCTGTTCTGAAGAAGAGGACATCGGGAAACTACTGGCTGCATGCGCACAGACAGAGAGGGGTCATGGTGCTTCTAATATGGAGAGGGTGTATAAATGAACTGTTTGGGGAGCCCATCCATCATGTTTACCCCTACACATCTCCCTGTTGATTGATTAATAAATGCCAGGGGAGAAGCTCAGCACTACATTCACTTTTTAAGATGTTTGATTTATTTTGAGACTAGGCTAAATGTATTTCTGTTTATTCATGAAGCTGTATCGCAGATTGCGTTTAAACATTCTTCTTTCTCCCTTTTTCTGCTAATCTCGTATTCAAGAGCAAACATTAACAGTTACACATGTGGGAAAGATGTGCTTTTCTGAACTCCGTGGAACCCTGCTCCACACCCTAACTAAATTACAGAATTTAAAAGCAGTCATTCAGGCCCCTCTCTCAGGGGTCACACATAATGCCAATACCTCTTATGGGAATGAAAGCCGACAAATCTGTGGTTCAGCCCCATTCTTCAGACGCTACACTCCTCCTTCACCGTGTACTTTCCACACAGGCTAGGTGTGGACCCACTTTGGGCCAGTTCAGTTAACCTCGTGGCCCGTAGCTGGCAGCTGAACAAATATGAGACCCGGTTAATGAGTTCTTTAAGAGAGCTGGAAATGGCTGGCCTTCATGCTCTAACGCTCAAGAGTTATGGGACTACATACAGTAGGTCTCACAAGAACTCCAGCTTGCTTTTGGATGCTCAGATGAATCTTTGGATGAACAGATAATTATAGTGTACAGGTACTGCCCAGTGGTGAGGTTTGCGTTTAGGTAAATCTGAAATAGTAACAAGCCTTAAAATGTTACATCTCTGCCTGTCCTTTGCCCTGTTATCTTTCCCAGCCTGTATGCACTGCTCTCTACACATCTCTCAAAATGGCTGATTCTATGAACCGCTCTGTCTCTTCATCACAATCTCTTCATCTTGCAACACCTCACTCCTATACTTTCCTCCCTCCATCTCTCCATGAAATAAGCCCAGCCCTAACCCAGGCCCTAGGCCCAGCCGTAACCCAGACCCTAGGCCCAGCCGTAACCCAGGCCCTAGGCCCAGCCGTAACCCAGGCCCTAGGCCCAGCCGTAACCCAGGCTTTAGCCCCAGCAGTAAACCCAGGCCTTGGCCCCAGTCATAAGCCAGGCCACAGACATAACCCAGGCCGCAGCTCCAGCCCCATGGGCTGTTCAACTGTTTTTCCAACAGCTAGCCAGCCCTCCCTTGGGGAAAGGTGGGCAGATAAAGGAGGCTTGCTGGTCCTTGCCCTGGTCTCGTTCCAAAATAAACACACAGAACCTTGAATCCTCATCACCCAGCCTCACACTGCCTCAGACACAACATTGCCTCTACTGTGGCAGAAGGGAGGATAAGAGGAAGAAGGGAGGAGGGGTCGAGAGAAGGAGACTTGATTAGGAGAACCTAATGGGACTACCCTGTTATATTGCATGTGTTTCTGGGCCCCATTCCAAGCTCTGCTATACTGACACTGTTTTTAGTAACAACGAGAAGGCACCATACATTCAGGAGACTTAATGTCTTTGCAACATTTCTTATCTCACTTACGTTTTCTTTATGCAGTGAACTAGCCTCGCTCATCTTTTCAGTATGCATAGGACAAATTGATTTTTCAGTGGGGACCATGAACAAATGAACAAACCAAATGCAAGCATTGTAGAATGTTTTAGATATGTGTATGTTACTTCTTACAATAGATATGGTGCACGCCAAAATTATTGGACCCCTTATTAAAAGAACAATAAAGGCTATGAAAATGTTTATATTTTTGGTTTTCAACTTGATCTAACACTAATACTATGAGAGAAACCTAAACTCTAACTGCGGTCAAACGTTTCAAAGAAGAAAATAATTTTTAATCAAGAAATACCTACTTTCTCAAAAGCACGTGACACAATTATTGTCACCCCCACATTTAGGATGGTGCACTCTCCAAGATAACAGCACTGAGTTTTCTCCTATAATGTTTGATGAGGTGGGTCAACACACAGCAGGAAATAAGAGGCAGACAGATCTTGCCCTAAAATCTCTTTCTGTTTGCATCCTAACTAGATTTCCAGGCTTTTGAAAGCAAAACAGCCTCACAACATCACATCACATCTCATCTGACCATAGAAACCATTTCCAATACAATGTTTAGCAACCTCCAGACAATGACAGATAGCTTTTTGTCATGGTGGCAGAATCTAACTGTGTATTTCCACCTATTATATCTCAATAATTTGTAATCTGTGTTGTTCGGTGCATTTGACAAATAAACCTTGAAATTGAAAAAACATGAATCGAACCACATTCTCTTAAACTGGCATAAGACTTAAACAGGTGGGGCAGATTATAGCCCAAAGACTTGAACATAATGAAATTGCCACACGTTCAAGCAATTACAAAAATATTTCAATTGAGGAATTGTAGACGACTATTTTAGCCTGATTGATTTCCCTTTCCTGAGTCTAATTGTGGAATGCTTCCCTACACTGAGCAGTTAAAGAGAGACAGAGGAAGAGGGTGTGTGTGTGTGTGTGTGTGTGTTTCTGCCTGCCTGCCTTTCAGTGAGTAGGTGGGTGGGACTGTTAAGGTTGGTTGTCAACTGGGAGTGGTTGTGGGTGAAGTTGTGGCTTTAACATCAAAAAATCTATGCTGGTTGCTGTGCAAGGGAACATTCAATATAACCTGAGGCAAATGATCAAATTGTCAAGATAGACCTCTTGTAGGTTATACTCAGACAGGGAGTGGGAAAAAAAAAAGCTTAGATATGTCTAAAAGCCTAGATATATGTTTCATGTAATATATGAAATGACATACGGTAAAATTACTTCAAATATGGTTTGAACGTCAAGAGCAGTTAGTGTGGATGGATGGCTACATCTCCCCCTGACTGTAACCACGGCGCTGATCACCAGGGATTGTTTTTGGCGGCAAAGCGAGCGGGTTCAGTCCTAAAGCAAACGCGGAGATACAAGAAAAACAGAGTTAAATGAAAAGGGGTGAATGGACCGAAACTCTACCCAGGGTAATCGTTCATTTGTAATCCAGAGCCTGGCTCAGCCCCTGGGTGTATCTGTGCAGTGTGGTGGGGTGTACAGTGGACTGTATGGCTGGGCCCCAGTGTGGTGGGGTGTACAGTGGACTGTATGGCTGGGCCCCAGTGTGGTGGGGTGTACAGTGGACTGTATGGCTGGGCCCAAGTGTGGTGGGGTGTACAGTGGACTGTATGGCTGGGCCCCAGTGTGGTGGGGAGTACAGTGGACTGTATGGCTGGGCCCCAGTGTGGTGGGGAGTACAGTGGACTGTATGGCTGGGCCCCAGTGTGGTGGGGAGTACAGTGGACTGTATGGCTGGGCCCCAGTGTGGTGGGGTGTACAGTGGACTGTATGGCTGGGCCCCAGTGTGGTGGGGTGTACAGTGGACTGTATGGCTGGGCCCCAGTGTGGTGGGGTGTACAGTGGACTGTATGGCTGGGCCCCAGTGTGGTGGGGTGTACAGTGGACTGTATGGCTGGGCCCCAGTGTGGTGGGGAGTACAGTGGACTGTATGGCTGGGCCCCAGTGTGGTGGGGAGTACAGTGGACTGTATGGCTGGGCCCCAGTGTGGTGGGGAGTACAGTGGACTGTATGGCTGGGCCCCAGTGTGGTGGGGTGTACAGTGGACTGTATGGCTGGGCCCCAGTGTGGTGGGGAGTACAGTGGACTGTATGGCTGGGCCCCAGTGTGGTGGGGTGTACAGTGGACTGTATGGCTGGGCCCCAGTGTGGTGGGGAGTACAGTGGACTGTATGGCTGGGCCCCAGTGTGGTGGGGAGTACAGTGGACTGTATGGCTGGGCCCCTGTGTGGTGGGGTGTACAGTGGACTGTATGGCTGGGCCCCAGTGTGGTGGGGAGTACAGTGGACTGTATGGCTGGGCCCCAGTGTGGTGGGGTGTACAGTGGACTGTATGGCTGGGCCCCAGTGTGGTGGGGTGTACAGTGGACTGTATGGCTGGGCCCCAGTGTGGTGGGGTGTACAGTGGACTGTATGGCTGGGCCCCAGTGTGGTGGGGAGTACAGTGGACTGTATGGCTGGGCCCCAGTGTGGTGGGGAGTACAGTGGACTGTATGGCTGGGCCCCAGTGTGGTGGGGTGTACAGTGGACTGTATGGCTGGGCCCCAGTGTGGTGGGGAGTACAGTGGACTGTATGGCTGGGCCCCAGTGTGGTGGGGAGTACAGTGGACTGTATGGCTGGGCCCCAGTGTGGTGGGGTGTACAGTGGACTGTATGGCTGGGCCCCAGTGTGGTGGGGTGTACAGTGGACTGTATGGCTGGGCCCCAGTGTGGTGGGGTGTACAGTGGACTGTATGGCTGGGCCCCAGTGTGGTGGGGTGTACAGTGGACTGTATGGCTGGGCCCCAGTGTGGTGGGGAGTACAGTGGACTGTATGGCTGGGCCCCAGTGTGGTGGGGTGTACAGTGGACTGTATGGCTGGGCCCCAGTGTGGTGGGGAGTACAGTGGACTGTATGGCTGGGCCCCAGTGTGGTGGGGTGTACAGTGGACTGTATGGCTGGGCCCCAGTGTGGTGGGGAGTACAGTGGACTGTATGGCTGGGCCCCAGTGTGGTGGGGTGTACAGTCCACTGTATGGCTGGGCCCCAGTGTGGTGGGGAGTACAGTGGACTGTATGGCTGGGCCCCAGTGTGGTGGGGAGTACAGTGGACTGTATGGCTGGGCCCCAGTGTGGTGGGGAGTACAGTGGACTGTATGGCTGGGCCCCAGTGTGGTGGGGAGTACAGTGGACTGTATGGCTGGGCCCCAGTGTGGTGGGGTGTACAGTGGACTGTATGGCTGGGCCCCAGTGTGGTGGGGTGTACAGTGGACTGTATGGCTGGGCCCCAGTGTGGTGGGGTGTACAGTGGACTGTATGGCTGGGCCCCAGTGTGGTGGGGAGTACAGTGGACTGTATGGCTGGGCCCCAGTGTGGTGGGGAGTACAGTGGACTGTATGGCTGGGCCCCAGTGTGGTGGGGAGTACAGTGGACTGTATGGCTGGGCCCCAGTGTGGTGGGGAGTACAGTGGACTGTATGGCTGGGCCCCAGTGTGGTGGGGAGCTCCAGTCTGAGCCAGCACACTACAGCCTCCCTGACTTGGCTCCTGGGATCTTGTGCCTGATTTGATGGGTGACCTTGAAGAATACAGAACTTGCTCACTCTCTGTCCCTCTCTCTCTATCGCTCTTTCACTCTCACTCTCATTCCTTCCCTCCACACTCATACCTTCTCTAATGTTCCTCCCCTGTGCCCTTCGCCCCTCCCTGGGGTTGGGGTGCAAGAGCAGTGCCAAGTCACCGTCAACAGAAGATTCCATGACGGAAACAAACACTCATTATAATTACAGTCTGTGAATGTATCTTCTGGTTGTTTATATTTTCGCATTTCAGACTTTTTGTCTCCTACATCCAACTTGCCGAGGAATTATTGCTAGTTTGGGTAATTCAACATCCTTTAGGCATTACAAAGGTAATAAAGTATTCACAAGATAATCAAAAGTCAAGGTCTTTTTTTAATACTTCAAGTATGTCTGAACGAATGGCCCAACTCCTCCATACAGCTGTGTTGATAGGAAACTGCTCCCTCTGTGTTGATTATATAACACAGAAGGGAAGGACTGGTTTGGACCTAACACTTTTCATTCCCCCCCCACCAAAGGCAGTTAAAACAACATATTCTTGGTTCTGTCACTAGGCATCATTTGTAGTCATAATGGCTCTTGGTACCCCTACCGGTGGAGTATAAACATGCTTCTGTTTTATCAGACTCCCTCAGCTTCTATGGGATAAATCATTATTTCATCCTGGCTTTCTTCTAATTAGAGATAAGTAACTAATAAAAGGCCCTGCGAGACCACAGCTGCATAGAACAGAAAGAAAGAGAGAACAAGTGAGAGAGAGAGAGTAGATTGCATATGCAGACACCAAATATACAACAGTAAGGTCTAAATGAATAATTAATAGATCATTTACGGGACAACCCGAGATTTTGGAAAATCGATGCAAATCAAGACAACATAGTAAAGGTTTGACAAAACTGTCAAAGTATGATTAAGAGGAAATCGTGTGCCATAGCGCTTACATGTCCTCTCTCTGCCATGGACAATCCAGGGGCATAGGAGGATTTTCCATTGCTCTGAGCACCACTATTTGAGTTGAAATGAGAGTTGGGGATTTGGTTTTGGCTTTTGAATTGTACTTATGCAAAGTCCTCTAACAAACTGGGCTAATTAACAACACAAGTAACCGTAGCTAACCTCCCTTCACTCACTCAGATTCCCATAGAGCTGAGTCCTCCTCAGGAGTGAAGACCTTAACAAATGAGTTTAATAGTCCAGACTATCGTAATCATAACCTCCCCCTCTAAGCCCAGTGGGACTGTTCAGTCTGTTCAGAGCATTGACCACAGAGCAAATATGAGTCATTTGTATCCTCTTCTGCTGGGAGCCATAACAACTGCATCGGGAGGAATTACTTGATGTAATTACCGGAGATAAATATCTAAGGAAAACACACGCTGAGAGAGAGAAAGTGAGAGAAACAGGTAGAAAGAAAAAGAGCGTAGAGAAAAGAGAATTAGAAAGACATATAGAGAGAGAGGCAGGAGGAAAGGAGCGAGAGCCATAGAGTAGGAGAGAGATTAATTTGAAGTGATCTATCCCAAGCTTTGGCGGTTAGGGCCCTCAGTGGAGAGACTATGAGGCAATCACACGGCTCTCAAAATGCTCCAAGCAAATTTACTCACATGGAAAATTAACCAGAGACGGCATTCTGTCCCCCTAAAGACTTAAAGATATATGACTGCTTTTGCAATTACTATGGGTCAAGTCCTAAACTGATATTTTCGCACATACCTTATTTTTTGCCACAACTGAACGTATGTCATTTGTACTTATACAAGAGTTTAATGACAATAGATAAGTGGATTGTATGTCCATGGTCGACTGTATCTAGGTAAAAGTCAATATTCAAATGGAAGAAATTAAATGAATTCTTTAATATCAAAATGTCAGAGAGAATTGCCTGGAATGTAGCAGTATGATTTGTTTATAAAAGCTAATGCCAGTGACTTGTGGCTATGTGAGAGTGTTTTCGAGTGTGTCTGCGCATGCGTGTGTATTCACATACGTGTTCAGAAATGTGTATAGATATGTAGATGCATGTGTGCGTAGGTGCGTGCATTTGTGTGTGAGTGTGTGTACTGAGTGATATATGAGCTGTGGTGTGGTTGAGAGAGCCCCGTCGACAGCTGCTCGCTGCCATTCACACCTGAGAGGGCCCGTGTCCTGATGAGAATTAATGTACTCTGACATCCTCTGGGACTCCCCCGGCCCCCAGAGGTCCTAATGAAGAAATACAACCTTGCCACAGAGAAGGGGGGCACTGCAGAGTTGGGGGGGGCTCCCATCGTCCAAGTGAAGAGAGGGGAGAGAAGAGAAGGCAGATAGACAGGTAGAGTGGAGAGAAGAGAGGGCAGATAGACAGGTAGAGTGGAGAGAAGTGAGGGCAGATAGACAGGTAGAGTGGAGAGAAGTGAGGGCAGATAGACAGGTAGAGTGGAGAGAAGTGAGGGCAGATAGACAGGTAGAGTGGAGAGAAGTGAGGGCAGATAGACAGGTAGAGTAGAGAGAAGTGAGGGCAGATAGACAGGTAGAGTGGAGAGAAGTGAGGGCAGACAGACAGGTAGAGTGGAGAGAAGTGAGGGCAGATAGACAGGTAGAGTGGAGAGAAGTGAGGGCAGATAGACAGGTGGAGTGGAGAGAAGTGAGGGCAGATAGACAGGTAGAGTGGAGAGAAAAGAGTGTAAGCGGGGACATGATGAAGAGGGTAGGAAGAGAGGAGGAAAAACATGGCAGCAAAAGGGGACCAGCAACAGTGAGGTGTAAGGGGAGAGAAGAGAAAAAGGAGAGGGCAGGGAGAGTGAGACAGAAAAGAAGGAAGAGAGGGTATGGTATAGTGCCAGGAAATATGGGCCAGGAAACCATAGGGAGAAAATAGAACAGAATAAGGGACAGAGAAGAGACACACTGCATAATGATTCAGAAAATATACTGTACAGGTAAGGGTAGGGGTTTTCACGTAATCACTTGTTTAGCTAATTAAAAGAATAAAAAGAAAGAAGTCTTCATCACAATACAGCTTTGCTTATTGCATCTATTTACATTGACATAAATGCAATATATCCGTCCCGGAAAGCTGTTTTCATCAAGCCTCATTAAAAAACAATAATCTATCATACTGCTCAGAACACCTGAGACAGAACGGGTGACCCTAAATGTTGACAGGTGTGACACCACCTGACCCCTCTGCCGGCCAATAGTAGTGGGGGGTCAGAAGGGTGAAAAGAACGTCTGAGGGTCAGCCATGTTCTAAGGGGTCACGCGCAGCAGTCACCAGGTCTGGGTTTCAGTACCCCATGTTGGTCATTAAGTAAAAAACATATCAGTTTGGAAGTCCCAAGTGATATCTCATCTCATTCACACCACCAATTAAAATATGCCGGATGCAGGAGAGGACATCCTTTAGAATTGCAAAAAGTCACCTAAGGGACAGATGGGGAATGTAAATGGTGGTGTTTGTGCAGATGACTGTCCCCATTTCTCAATAGGCCAAAGACTGAGAGCAAGGAATAAAAAAAGAATACACTAAATCAATCTGCCGCTCTCAAACAAAGACAAGCCCATCAACTTTCCACCACCCGACCATTTTTGTCAAGAGGGGCACTTTCAGCTGTGAGGTGGAGAAAGGACCTAATCTGAAAGAGGGGAGCAGGATGAGTAATCAGTATTTGGAAAGAGGGAGGAAGAGAGAGAAAGGGAGAAATGACAAAGAAGGAGAGAGGCACTACACTGCATATATATAAGGAGTATATATACATGTTTGCTTTAGAAACTTGGGTGTAATGTGTCCTCATAATTTCAACATGTTATTGCATTGATATTTTCATTTATGATATTATTTTACCTTTCCTATTTTCCATCTTCTTTGGTAATATAAACAAAGGAGGTGTTCATAGGGAACGGAGAGAGGAGGGACAGAGGAGAGTATGGAGTAAGCAAGGTGTGGGAACTGGCTTGCTGTTTGGCTGTAGACCAAGCCAAAGGACCTGTGGTTCTGGTACGGACGTGGCCCTGCTCGGCCTGGGGGCAGCCGGAGGCTAGCAGAGCTCTGGGCCTCCCTTGGGTTCGCTAGGCTAGACGACCCGGCCAGAGGACGCGCAGGATCCCCGCCCATCCCTGCCAACAGGAACAGCCTCTGGCATTCCTTTTTCCCTCCTTTCTTTGCTGTTGTCGACCAATCATCCCTCAACCCGCAAACCACCAGGACACGGCAGCAAGCAAAGCTCTGACCAAGACTGAATTCCAGGCATGTGGCTCTGGCCATGGCCTGACGTCAGCACAACCCACAGTGTCTATCATTAGCGACATTCAGATGCCCTGCTCTAATGTCCTCCTGTCCATCTGCTCAGGGGTCCTGCGTAGCGTGTCCAAAGATAAAGCTTGTATGATACTTGATCTGTGGCTCAGCTGCTTTTTTGTCTGCCTATGTGCTATCGTACTCTGCCTGATTTTAAGTACTTTTCTGCCTCTTCTTAACAGCTGTACTAAAAGTGCAAGGCGGAATACATTTGCCAGGATGAGTTCTTCGGAGTTTGGCCCCAAAATAAATCCCTGTAAATTACAGTGTAACAGCATCTCTTTTTGGAAAGTCACGGTGGCCACTGAGACCATGTCTCAATCCACCCGCAGAGGAGAAAAATGCCAGAAAATACCCAGTGTAGAGATGATATACAAGTCTGTTGTGTTAAATACCCAATGTAAACACTCATTTAGAGATAATATACAAGTCTGTAGTTAAATACCCAGTGTAAACTTTCATTTAGAGATGATATACAAGTCGGTTGTGTAAATACCCAGTGTAAACACTCATTTAGAGATGACATACAAGTCTGTAGTTAAATACCCAGTGTAAACTTTCATTTAGAGATAATATACAAGTCTGTAGTTAAATACCCAGTGTTAACTTTCATTTAGAGATGATATACATGTCTGTTGTGTAAATACCCAGTGTAAACACTCATTTAGAGATGATATACAAGTCTGTAGTTAAATACCCAGTGTAAACTTTCATTTAGAGATGATATACAAATCCTTAGTTAAATACCCAGTGTAAACATTCATTTAGAGATTATATACAAGTCTGTAGTTAAATACCCAGTGTAAACATTCATTTAGAGATGATATACAAATCCGTAGTTAAATACCCAGTGTAAACATTCATTTAGAGATTATATACAAGTCCGTAGTTAAATACCAAGTGTAAACATTCATTTAGAGATGATATACAAGTCCGTAGTTAAATACCCAGTGTAAACATCCATTTAGAGATGCTAAAGGTGCTGCTCTCTTTCAACAATTTAAACAGGTAGAGGTTTGGGTAACAGTGAGTTCAAGTAAGATCAAGTGTTTAAACATAATGTTAAAATACTGCAAACTGGATGAATAAATTGTTTATAATTGATGAATCACGCTATAAAACTGAAAAGTAATTAGGGGTTAATGACCAACATGACTACTTGCCAACCAACTGTTTATGAAAACTATGTCACCCAATATGTTTGATTCCCACTTATCTTTCACAAATCAGTTACATTCAAGTTAAATTCCAGTGGGAAGAAGTATCATTCCAAGGAAGGGGGAGGGGGGTGAGGGCAGGACGAGAAGGAGGAGAATGCTTTACTCTCGAAGTGGAATGTTTGGACGGAACTTTCACTTTCATCTTCCATTAAAATTTCTCACACAATTCTATCCAAACAGTCCCTGTCAAACATATGTGGGCAAACATTACTTCCAGCTAAGCAAACACATCCAGACAGAACCAATCATATCTTACAGACAACCTATAACTGTATTTCTTATATAAATTTGGTCAAATCTCACATACAGCATAAATACATACAGTATACTCTATGTCACTGGGTGGAAAAGTGGCATCAACGTATCTTCACAGGAATTATGTGCACATGTAACTATTCTGCCAAACGCCATTATGTTCAGTATGAACTTATCAGCTGTGGGTGGCTGTTTCTGCAACTAGTTTTCAGCCTGGTGGTTGTGAGTTGGATTCCATCAACAGGCAACACATTTAATTGTAGGGGAATTGTTTTGTTTAGATTGGCTTTTTCTGCTTTCGCAAGTTAGATTCCAGCGAGAGGCAAGACATTTTTTGTTTAGGAATTGTGTTGTTTTTCTGTCTTTTCAAAGTTACCTGTAGCCTTCATGCTAACACTAACCCACAAACCCCCATTTTGGGGAGCCGTCGTCGACTCTTGGGCAGCCTGCTGGTGGGGATTTGGGAGGAATGGGTGCTGACGGTTGTATGATTGACGTTCTGGCTGTCTTCTGGCTGTTTCCTGGCTGTCACCTGGCTGTCTCCTAGCTGTCTCCTGGCTGTCTCCTGGCTGTCTCCTGGCTGTCTCCTGGCTGTCTCCTGGCTGTCTCCTGGCTGTCTTGCTCCACCTCCTTCTTGCAGCCAGGCCTGGTGCCGGATTGCTCGCCTGGCCTTCGTTCTAAGCTGTTCCCTGGGAGCCCTGAAATACCTCCCTTGACGAGGTCCCAAGAGGAGGCAGGTGTGTGGGGCGGAGCTGGCCCAGCTGGATGCCCCCAGAATATTCCGGAAGCTACCAGTTTTTGCTGCTGGGGGCACTGGGCCGACGCTAATTTGTGTTGGTGAGGAACGTTTGTGCCATAGGTGAAGGAAAAGGTCATAAATTGTATTTTGGCCACTGGCATCTCTGTGATAATTTTTATTCCGTATTGGGCTATAATTGGGAAGAGAGGAAATGAAAGGAAGGAGTAAAATAGTGGAATAGAATTGAGAAACCAAGAATAATCAATAGACTGCAAAAAACAGAAAAACAATAAAGATTGAGAAATATATTAGCCCTTGCATTATTTAAACACAGGCAGTGTCAATGATTACAACAAGAAACAAACAAACCTTATCCTGGGTTGCCATAGTGATTAGCGAAGTCTACTACGAAACAGTACAACAGCACATGGACACTTTCCTAATTATTAGTGAATGTGTCCCATCACTCACTCAGATGATGATGTTTCTCTGTTGAATTGAACTCTATGTTTTCCAATGTGTTGTGTGACTTTTGAAGACTCCAAATCCCATATACACAGACATGCACTGACATATAAAACTTGACTGGCTAATCAAAAGGATAGTTTTTAATTTAAGATGTATTGTCTTTACAACAGAAATTATGACTGAACGTGAAGGTCTACAGAAATTACATGAGCCTTACATGACAGCAAAGTACCTCAATCAGCCATACCTGGATGGAGACTGGATTATCACAAATGTCTGTCTTGAAAGACAGCTTCACAGAGGGGATACTGTTTGGGTGGATGGATATGTTTTGGGAAGCTGTGCATGAGAGTTATGTGTTTACCTAGTTTATGTGCTCTAGGGGTAGAAATGGAGCACTTTGTGTACATTTATCATAAACCACAAAGACTGGAATGTGAAATAGCTTCTTCCTTCAGCCTCAATGCCTGTTGTGGAGTCAACCATAAAGTTGCCCGATAAATTATGTATGACCACACCATAAAAAATATGACAGAGAGCCTCTTAGCTCTCTTGACTGTCAACCATTACATGATAAGCACCTTTTATGTTTCACTATATGTTCACAGAAAATGAGAATCAACCGTATTTTTTTAAAATTATTATTCAATATCTACTCCAATGAGTCAAAACAGATATATTATCTGGCCTTTAGTAAAAGTTTTGTGAAAAAGGCAGTGTAGAGTTGAATGGGCCTCACATCATCTAACCTGTACCCCAACAATGTAAATTCCACAGAGCCACTCCACCTGAGACAGACTGGGTGAAAGGGGAACAGGATAAAAGCTATACAGATTGTAGAGTAGACTTGATATTGGGTCATACAGCTGAGCGATGTATATTTACTGAGTCACTTTGCAATATTTGTGAGAACGGGATTCAAGGTGACCAGAATTTGATAAACGGGGTAAGGAGCTTGTGCATTTATGTCAAACCCAAGTGGAGGGGGATACTGAATCTGTATTTGTATGAGCAATATGATAACAATCACTCTCCCGCTCTCTGACGCACACATCCATGTGCATGCACGTACACACACCAAACGACTCACCTCCAAATGAAGCAGTGTCCACAATAAACCAAGAGGCACTTTGAAACGGTTTCCCTTCCATCCACCTTGCACTTATCCTCCGCTTATGGCGACATGCACCACTGTCACATCAGCAAGGAGGAGCTCAGCCATGGCAACATAACTAAACATCAGGCCATCATGACGCGTTTCCTGTGCATCACACTTAGTGTGTACTTTTCAGGTGACATAAATAAACCTGTACGGTGCATCCATCCCTCCTAAGGGGACACGAGGGAAGAAGAGGAGGCCTTCGCCGGTATACACTCCGCCAATGGCAGCATTTAGCGGATGACAAATGGCACTTCCCAGGCTGTGGGTGTTATAGACGGGGCCCAGACGGCACAGTAGACGGCTCACTCAGATGGGCTGATGAATGGAGGAGGGAGCCCCGACAGGCAGGTTTATTTTTATTACGTCTGTCATCGCTCTACCTTAGCCATGTCTCTGCCGAGAGCAGGGAGATCTATCACTCAACTCCAGGAGTGGGACTGGGAGGATGTAGAATCACAGGAACTGAGGTGGTCTGTAGCACTGAATGCGAGGTGATGTGTCACGCGCCAGACAAGGCCGGCAAGGTGGAGGATTATGAGACTACAGGAAAGGAAACAGGGGACCAGAATAAAACATGTAAAAACGATTAAAGCAATAGGGTTGGACAATTACATAGATGGCTTTCTAGTTGTGTCGGAGAGGACAAGGAGCTTAGATGGAGAATAAGGAGAGAGAAATCGGGTTAAGGAATAATGGACAGGAGAAGGGATTTATTTTTCTAGGCTGTTGAAGGGCGTTCTCTGATAACGACAGAGGGAAAGAAGAAGAGGAGACAAAATCAAAGAGCATTCCCCATTTTACTGCTGAATGAGCAGCACCAGAAACCCAGGTGACAGTGCTAACAGCTAGTGGCAAAATAGCCTACAGTATCGTTCTATCCTCTCCCACTTCTAACTAGGGAAGTGGATAATCTTTTTCTTTTTTTGAAATGATAAGAAAAAAACATTTGTTTCTTTATTTGGCTTGCATCTGAGTGTACTTTATCTATTTGACAGTGAGTAAGAAAGTCACTGAGAAGGAGGTAGAGGGGAGAAGAGGAGGAAACAGGAGGAAAGAGGAGGAAAGGGGGGATACTCTGTTTTTTATAGGAATGATTCATGGGCCAAGGGCTACATAGCTCATGAGTCAACAATGTACTGTGGGGTGTCTTTGGGGGCGCGCTCAGCGAGATAGTGTATCAATAGGTGATAAATCTCCCTGCATTCCCTGGGCGAGGGCACAACAGAGAGCAGCTAGCGTCCTCACAGGTAGCACTGGGCATCTTATCCTCACTACAATAGTACACACTCAGATAACATAACTACTTCACCAATACACTGCCTAGCATTCTATTCCAAATACCATTAACTATCAACATACTGCCTAAATACTTTACACACTTCCTTTATATACACACACACACACACACACACAGACAAAGGTAACATATTTAACACCATTATCTTACCTGTGTTACCTGCATTTTAATACAAAGGCGCTAACCCTAAGATTAAACACTAATACTAAGGTTTAATCTTAGGGTTTAGGAACATTCAGTGTTTTTTGGGTGACTGGCAGGTGGTTGACCTACATGTTGACTGCAACTTTGGCAGCAAATAAAGCCTCAAATCGTCTTGGTATGACACAATAAACATAGCACACCTGTATTTTATTTTTCATTTTTCTCTGCAGATCCTCTCAAGCTTTGCAGGTTGGATGGGGAATATTACAACACTTCAAGTGTCTTCAAGAGATGTTCGATCTGGTTCAAGTCCGGACTGAGCCACTGAAGGACAGCAACTCCTGTGTTGTCTTGGCTGTATGTGTAGAGTCATGGTCCTGTTGGAATCTTGTTTCTCATGGTCCTGTTGGAATCTTGTTTCTCATGGTCCTGTTGGAATCTTGTTTGTCATGGTCCTGTTGGAATCTTGTTTCTCATGGTCCTGTTGGAATCTTGTTTCTCATGGTCCTGTTGGAATCTTGTTTCTCATGGTCCTGTTGGAATCTTGTCTCTCATGGTCCTGTTGGAATCTTGTTTCTCATGGTCCTGTTGGAATCTTGTTTCTCATGGTCCTGTTGGAATCTTGTTTCTCATGTTCCTGTTGGAATCTTGTTTCTCATGGTCCTGTTGGAATCTTGTTTCTCATGGTCCTGTTGGAATCATGTCTCTCATGGTCCTGTTGGAATCGTGTTTCTCATGGTCCTGTTGGAATCTTGTTTCTCATGTTCCTGTTGGAATCTTGTTTCTCTTGGCCCTTTTGGAATCTTGTTTCTCATGGTCTTGTTGGAATCTGGTTTCTCATGGTCCTATTGGATTTTGTTTTCTCATGGTCCTGTTGGAATCTTGTTTCTCATGGTCCTGTTGGAATCTTGTTTCTCATGGTCCTGTTGGAATCTTGTTTGTCATGGTCCTGTTGGAATCTTGTTTCTCATGGTCCTGTTGGAATCTTGTTTCTCATGTTCCTGTTGGAATCTTGTTTCTCATGGTCCTGTTGGAATCTTGTTTCTCATGGTCCTGTTGGAATCATGTCTCTCATGGTCCTGTTGGAATCGTGTTTCTCATGGTCCTGTTGGAATCTTGTTTCTCATGTTCCTGTTGGAATCTTGTTTCTCTTGGCCCTTTTGGAATCTTGTTTCTCATGGTCTTGTTGGAATCTGGTTTCTCATGGTCCTATTGGATTTTGTTTTCTCATGGTCCTGTTGGAATCTTGTTTCTCATGGTCCTGTTGGAATCTTGTTTCTCATGGTCCTGTTGGAATCTTGTCTCTCATGGTCCTGTTGGAATCTTGTTTCTCATGGTCCTGTTGGAATCTTGTTTCTCATGGTCCTGTTGGAATCTTGTTTCTCATGGTCCTGTTGGAATCTTGTTTGTCATGGTCCTGTTGGAATCTTGTTTCTCATGGTCCTGTTGGAATCTTGTTTCTCATGGTCCTGTTGGAATCTTGTTTCTCATGGTCCTGTTGGAATCTTGTTTTTTCCTTTTGGCAAACTCCAGTCATGTACCCTTTACTCGAGGAGTGGCTTTCATCTGGCTACTCTGAAAGTCTGGTTGGAGGAATGCTTCAGAGACTATTGTCCTTCTGGGAAATCCACCCCTCTGCACACAGGAAGTCTGCAGCTCTGTCAGTGTCCATCGGGTTCTTTACCACTACCCCTACTAAGGCCCTTCTCCCATTGCTTACTTTGGCTGTGCAGCCAGCTCTAGGAAGAGTGTGGTGATTCCAAACATCCAAATGGAGGCCACCTTGGGGACCTTCTTGGGGACCTTCAATGCTTAAGAAATGTTTTGATATCCTTCCCCAGAGCTATGCTTTGACGCAATCCTGTCTTGTAGCTCAAGGGAAAATTATTTTGGCCTCATTTATTGGTTTCAGCTCTGACATGCATTGTTAACTGTGAGAGCTTATCTATAGTGAGTTCCTTTCCATATCATGTCCATCAATTGCACTTACCACAAATGGACCCCAATCTAGTTGTAGAATAATCTCAAGGATGATGGTTGGAAACAAGAAGCACCTGAGCTCAGATATTTATGGGTCATTGCAAAGGGTCTGAATACTTATGTAAATTTGATATTTCTGATTATTATATTTAAAAACATTTGGAAACATTTGTTTGTGCTTTTTCTTTATGAGGTATGGTGTGTAAAATGAGGAGGGAAAAACAATCTATTGATTCCATTTTAGAATGTGCTGTAACATCACAACATTTGGAAGTGAAGGGGTCTGAAAACTTTCTAAATGCACTGTATTTACACAAGGTGTAAAATGGCCCCTTACTGGGCCTGCAACACCACCTACAGCAGCATCTGGTCTCCCAGGGACCGACAAGCACTGACTCTGCTTAGTTTATGTGACAAACCAGCAGTAAAATGCTGGGAAGGAATAGTACTGACAAGATCAATGAAAAAGTTTGTGGGTGTAATAGAGCAAAACTCTGCAGAGACTAAAGAGTGTATTTATGTGTTTGTAGCATTAGGTCACAGTATTTCATTTTGTGATAATAATTCATCATAAAATAGCCTTATTAAGCTATGTAAGCTCTTAAGTATGTAGTTACATCTAAGGAAGGAATGTATATTAGTTGCTTGTAGCTCAAACGGTTTGACAAGAGTCAGATGGACAGAATTATGATTTGTTTTATACCTAAAGCACACATGTAGCTAAATGAATGGCAGGATGTCACACCTTCTCAACCCAAGAGACAGTCAGCTTGAGAGGGCAGCCTACCCTGTTGGTACAGAATATGTACAGAATATTTCTTCCTTTTTATGGGGCATATTATTGTTTCTGAAAAGGACTAACCTTGTACAAGTTTAAACAGCAATGTCTCAAAGATAATTATATCACATTTTAGACAAAGCATATTTATTTCAACTATATTTGTATTCCAGGCCTTCAATTTCTCCTAAAATGAAAGCTGTGAATTACATTGATTATAAAATCTGTTTGAATATTTGGGTAACCATGCCCGTATCCAACGCAATTTGGACATACACACACAGCTGGCAGAATATTCCTAATACCACACGCTCTACATACACACACAGGTAACATACGCCCAGCTCCAACATCCATATCCCACCAACACACAATATACTGTACACACACAGGTAACATACGCCCAGCTCCAACATCCATTTCCCACCAACACACAATATACTGTACACACACAGGTAACATACGCCCAGCTCCAACATCCATATCCCACCAACACACAATATACTGTACACACACAGGACATGTTCATAACACTACTTCATCACAAACACACACTGGAAAAGTCCACGCAAAGGACTGTCAGGTATGTAGACTAAAAGACTATGTAGAATATGCAATGCGTAATAAGGGGAACAGCCGATGAGAGGAAATAGGACATGATTAAGGAATGGCTATAGAGACAGACTTGATGAAAAGCCAGATAGGATTTAAAAGGCCTTAGCCTTGCTTTTACCTTGTCATATGTTGAGTTTACCACAGACCCCCATCAAATTAAGAGGAGGTGAGATGAGCCCCAGTCTTTTCCACTCAAACGATCAGGGAGATACACTGTGACCCTTTTAATGGCAATGGAATGGTCTTTAATGGCCATGGCGTAAGACAGATTTAATGTAGTGGCTTGGTGATTTAATGCTGTGGCCTCTCACCTCTCCCTCAGGCTCCAGGGAGAGCCATCGTTATGTGATGAAAATAAATAAAAAAAAGCTACCTGACCAACCAGAGGGAGACTGTTTTAGCAAGCCTACACTGGGCGTCTGGGTAGTGTAGTGTCAACTTCTTGGGCTAAGTGTAGAATGCTTTTATCTAGGTCAGAATGGGACCCAGCTACCTGTTTGTTAACTGTTAAACATCATTGAAACACCTATGTGATTTTGCATGGAGCTTTCAGCGTAACCTCAACCAGAGAATTCACTGACATCTGAACAGTAGAGAATATAATGTTGTAACTCTGAGCTTTGTTCCCATTCAGAAACAGTCCCATCTGCATAGAGAGAGGTCCTTGGCCCATTTCCCCGATGTACATGCTGAATAATGAGCCCCAGCAGATCTATCTATGCAGACATGTATGTGGACACCATACCCTTCTCCACCCAAATCCAGACCCGCTCCTTACAAATCAATTACAGCAGAGCCACATGAAAACACTCAACTCCTAGCTAAAATGGCCAACATTAAATGAGGGTCCTTTTCCGCAGCCCGGAGATCAAATGATTATAAATGGGAATCTCTCTGCCTGCAACACCTCATTCCTATCTTTTCTTTATGTTGTATCCTTTTCTATGGTTTATATTTCCTTCTTTTTTTTTTTTTTACCAGAGGGGGAATTTGGTCTCCAGTTCATATAGAGTTCAAATGGAGCATCAGGGATTGTTCACCACGTACTTTGTCTGCTTTCTGGAAGGCGACTTCTGTAAGGAGCAGCCAGGGAGGAAGCCCTTTCAATTAGACTGATTTATGAAGGACTTTATGGAGCTTATTATGCGTGGACCAAGGATAGGAACTTCCTGGGTGCTAGCTAGCTGGAAGATTCATTTATGTCTTGATCGAGTGGTAAAGAATTGGAAGCTTGATCACACCAACGTATAGCTTCAGATAGCATCATGTCTGTCATTTATCTACAATAATGTGCAGTCTACTGGTGCCGATGAAGTTCATCTTCCCCTGGTCCTTTACTCCATCTATTTCATTACTACTTGAAAACAGCAACAATTACTTCAGAAACAACAATAACAGTTGTTATGGGTCTGAATGGCCTTCATTTTCAGTGAAATTACATAAAGTAGAACTATGTTACTGTACAATTCTATCCTAATCTTTTTTTACTACTCCTTCCGGTAGGTTTGCTTATGCTGCATATTTTTCCAGCAGATCCCTGGACCACCTTCCTCCTTACACAAACCCAGCCAAATGATAGGCGTTTTAGTGCAACGTACTATGAAGTCTCCGAGCTGCAAAGTAAGCCTTTAAATCACACAATTATGTAGGGCTCATTATGCAATTCAGCAAAGAGATTTGGCTATAATGGTCCAACTTTGTCATGATAAAATATATATACATCATATATATACATAAAAACATATATGATATTTCCCTGGTCCTGCTTTAAACTCTTAAGGGAAGGGAAGACTTGTGTCATTTTAGACGTCAGCTGAAAAAGTGTCAGAAAAGTGTTCTCATGTTAGGTTCTTTTATAAATCAGCATGGGCTCTCCTTGGACCTAAGGCTTCAGAGAGATGACAGGGCTTTTCCACTTCTGGCAATGTTTGTACCACACTGAGGATGTGGGGAAGCTCTCACTGCCTTTGATACAGGGCAAGTGTATTAGTGGAAGAGATAGAATACCATACCTCTCAAACTTTTGTATCAATGGGAAGGGGAAAAGGCTTTGCACCACTACGGCTATAGAAGCTCTTTGATCCCATAATTGTTTTTCTGATGCCAAAATAACTTTGGGAAATTATAGTACTTCATATTAAGGCATTCACATAGTAGTTCAATCAAAAATATCTGTTCTGTTTTCCTTTCATTATACATTGTAATTTTTTTAAAAGCATTCTCAGAAAAGTAGTCTATTTTTGTTAAGTACATTTAATAACTCAAGAATTTTCAACACCACATGGCGTTCAAATATAAAGTGTAGCATTAGTTGACAAGAACTGATGCTACCTCTACAAAGGTGAACCTCATGTTCCTCTGTCCACTGGTTTGAAGGCTCCTTGCCAGGCACACAGTGCATACGTCACATTACACACATACTAAGAGCAGTGGAGCATAAAACTCTCTGATTGGATGCTGAAGAGGACATCCATGTGCTTTCCTCTCCTCTGTATTTAATTGAGTTGGCAGAATAGGCCTGAAATGACAACAAAGATAAAACATATGCTATTCAGACATGATCCAGAATGGGTTGAGTTTTAAGAAATGGGATCTGTAATTACCTTTTTTTTTTTTTAGGGCTCAAAACATTGGCTCATTTCCTTCTTACATGGATGAATTCCTCAATTTTACACTAATCTCTGAAGGTAATGTCATATTGTCTGGACTGCTCAGCTCTCACCATTATTTGCAAGTACACACAAACACACACACAGTGAGAGAGAGAAAGAGAGATTTAGAAATGATATTGGAATATACTCTATGCCACAGGTAATTACCCAGAGTTCTTTGCCCTGACCCTGTTGATGAGAAGTGCTCATATTTATGCACAGAGAGGAGATTATTCACAACAGTCTGACCGCTGCTGCCGCCCCACTTCCTTACTCAGTAATTAGAAACGGATTAGGCCGCCTGCTAAAATGAAAAGAAAACCTTATTTTGAAACATATCCTGCAGCGAACATTGCTGTCCATATTAATGTATGATGTACTTTTCTTGTTGCCTCTCTTTTCCTGGGAATATATTTAGTGAAGAGAACTTTTATATTTGTTCATTTATTTTCACATCCAAACAGCTCCATGTGAGTTAAAGAAAGGTCACTTTCTAGAAGACAGGACGAGAGTTTATGTAAACTGAGTTCTAGTCCAAGCTTAGAGTCAGACGGGGCTGGAGGCGAAGAGAGAATGGAGAGGTGAATTAATCAAGCTGCCAAAGAGAGAAGGTCTTTTGTTGACCCCTCCATGGTGTCCTCGATCCCCGATTACCCTCGGAGAGCACGCGCTTCGTAATGTCACTAATTAAGGAGTGCTGGTTCACACGATACGGAGGAAAGAGAGAGGTGCTAGCCACTTCATCAATCCCTTAGTAATTCCCATAACTCACTTCTGACATGGCCACGAACAAAGGTGGGAATTATAACAAGTGCCTATTAATGTCTTTGCTTTGAAGTTGTTTAAATTGTGGGACATCTGTGGATGGTGGCCGAGGATTGTGACAATGTACAATCCTACAATGCCTGTACAATATACAATGCCTCTACATCAAAATTCAGGTTTGTATTGCAAGTGATATCGTTTTCATTTTTAGTGTTTACATTTATGGGTACTTCGCTATTATTAGGCAATCACTGAGAGGGGTTAGGTAGAGTTTTGTTGTAAGCTGAATGCTTGATTACACCAAACAAAACATGTTACACTAAGCATTACAATTCTGTAATGAAATGTTGCAATTGTTAGCCTCGGGTGCAAACACATCAACACGCACGCACACACATTAATAAACACATCAACAATAGAATAGAGGACCACAATAAAAGGCCATAATCCATCTCCTGCTTACGGAACAATAAAGAGGTCAGGGGTCAGATAATAGAAGGGGCTACCATTGGGTCAGCCCCCAACAGGAAATTGATTTGTCTCACAGATCTAATACATGCAACACAATCCCATTTGTGCATTGTGTGGGTCCAACACTAAAACGACACTGGAGATGGCAGCATAGGGCCTACAGACCTGCCATAACAGATACGAAACGATGAGAAGTCTGGACAATAATATTAGCTTATCTCCACTTAACAATCAGAACCTTGTGAGTTTAATTTGGGGGATTTTACTGACACCACTATAGCAGCCTTACATTGGACAATGAGAGAAAGTGAAGCCTTAATGGCATATAAAAGAGAGACCAAAACATATTTTCCTTATTAAAGTACTGGAATAAATCCATCAAAGCATGAAATTAGCAGCACACCTACACCTCCAAACAACCTGATTTGCAAACGAATGATCCGTTCAAAGCACAAAAAATGCTGATGATAAGAATAGGCCTTTTTGCATTTCTAAGGCCATTTTATTCTTCCCACAGTGTGAAATTATGTATTTCTTTTTTTTATTAGTCCTCCTACACTGTTCTACTATTGTTCGACTGGCCCACTCTATACCTTCATGCTAATTCACTGGGGAAATACAATATGGCTCTTGTCTTCTTTATGTTACCTTTTAGCCCTTTAGCAGTGACTTACAGTTAGTGAATTCAAGACAGACAGATGGGAACCCCGCCCAACTCAGTAAGAGTGAGATGTACTTACAATTACTGGGTTGGGCAGTGGTCCCACCTGGGACCTGGGACATCTGAAATGACTCCAAAGCTACTACATTGTCTAAAATGTTTACTTAATGAGGTAGCTGCGGAATAATTTTAGATACTCTTTAAAAAGATAGGGTTTCAGTGGTTTTAGGGAAAATGGCCAAAGAGGCCAAGGTAGTGGGAGTTGTCCTGTTCAGTGGAATACAACAAGGTTTGTCCATTAAATTATTCACTTTCCATTTAGTTGTATCATTCTAACAGAAGTATATTATTAGAATGATACAACACATTTTAAAGCATTGTTACTATAATTGCAAATGTTTCTTTTGATTTACTAAATGCTGTGGCGCTTACTTCAGAACACCATAAAGCACTGAGATGTGATATTATAGCTGAGGGAGACTCCTGATGCATTAGAGAGCAGGCCTCAGTCCGGGCTACAATAAGGACGAGTCCCGACACATACAGAAACAATAACCACACTTCCTCCTCACTGGTGCACCACGCACCCAAATGTAGAAAAATGACGAGGTGATGCTCAACGCTGCATTACTTTTGAGTTACTGGGGCCATTTGCAATTCAAAGAGTGTGCAGAGTGCTGACCACACCAGTAACACCTCTATAGGCCCGCTGAGGCAAATAAGGCTGGGGGCAATTTGCAACCTCTGATGCTCCAAAACTCACTTTTAGGTCCCGTCATGTAAAAATATGATAAATACCTAAACTAATGAGGTCAAATTTGGTTTTCTGAACCCAAAATAGAGGTGTCAGGTAAGAGTTAACTTCATACACCAAGGTCCCCTTTGACTTGCTTCGAATGTGTTGGCCTTGAGCCTGCAGCCACACAAATGATGTATTTGTAAATCAATTATAATTTTTACATATCTGAAGAAATATTGGACAGCAAAATAATAATTCACACTAAAGCAAAGGGTGATCGATTAACTAATTCTATAGATCTGAGCAAAATAAATATTACAATGAAACCTAAAGGAATTCCTGTGACTTGCAAACACACCTGTGTGAGTTAAATGTGTACACGTAAAACCCAAAAGGAAAAAAAAAGAAAGCTTGAGATTGTTGAATCATGATCGGACTGGACATTATCCTGAAAACATCATCTTACCCCAAGCATTAATCAAATAGCGCGACTCCTGTGCAGCCATATGGAGGAGCAGCATGTGAAGTGGGCCCAAACTTGCTGATCCTCAGTAACTGGGCCCAATTAACTGTACCGGCTGCATCCAGCACATCAGGCTGTACTCCAGCCAGACAGGACCACAAGTACAGTATTTCTCCCAGCACCGTGCCCAGTCAGAAACAGAAGCACTCACCCAGCCTCTGATTAATGATGGAGGCAGTAGCACTACCAGAGAGGATTCAGGAAGTGATGAGAGAAGGAAGGCTGAAGCGGAATCAGACTTAACTTAGGGGTAAGTCTGATAAGCTCGGGGTTATCCAGTTATGATTGTGCTGGAAGTTATTGCCTGGAAGATAATGTGATTAATATTAGTTTGCCAAGAAGAAATGAAACTGGACACCGGTGACAATAATTAATATGCATTTGAAACTTAAGAACTGAAATGCTGGCCAATTGAATAACTCATACAATTACGTTAACTTACTGGGGTATATCCTTTCTTCCCAAAAAAAATAATTGATGGCCAGTAATAGCGACACGCTTTCAGTGGTGTTCTTATTGCTTTGTCCACAATGGTCCGCATGGGTGTGATCTCAGGGTTCACATATTTCAAAGATGTGTCTGTTAAATATAACCACTTTCTGAATAGCACACTGAGGACCATGAACATTTTAATATCAGTCATTAATACAGCTGGACCCTCCAGTAATGCACAAGACATAATGAAACACCCCGATGAACCCAGGCTATAATAAGAACTTCCCCTCGCAGTGTTTTTTATTTTATTCTAATGTGAAGGGATTGTACAATACTGGAGCAGTGAACTAACAGTGTGTTAAAAAGAAGATAAACCTGTAGTTACTAACCATTCAGAAATCTTTTAAACATTTTATGCTCACAGATTATGTTTTACGAAACACACTGAGATGTACCCAAACGAATACAACTGCGCATTGGCAGCGCTGATTCCTTCACAGTACAGCTCAATATCCCGCTCCACTTCAGAGATTGCTTCAAAGATTTCTCACCCAGATTTCATGCAGAATGAGTGGTAGGTGGTGGTTTACACGAGGTATTATTTGAATTGATCCCCTATTGCTGAACACATAACATCTGAGTTATTGACCAATAAAGCTTGTTGATTTTGTCTCTTTTTAGTCTTAACGACCAACTACAGCTTTGAAGTGCCCTCATATGGACTGTGTGGTAATCCTCAGTAGCATAGTAACTGTATTGGATTTGACTCCTAGGAAGTGCCTGTGGCTGTATCATTGATGAGATGCTATTCTTGGTCCTTTGGCTGCCTTACTGAGACAGTATGGAGCTGGGGGACTGTCGGGTCCACTCTATATCTGTTAAAGAACTATTAGAGGTCTGTAAAAAGGTTCAAGTACACCAGAGTTTAAAGGAACTGCTTGAAGAAGAGGACATTTGTAAATACGTCGGTGTAGCAATGTAAACAAAAACACTCTGCAGTAGTGTAACATCAAAAGGCCAATAAAAGACATTCTTATTAATTAGACACTATTTTGTGTTTTAAATCATTTTTAGCTGAAAACAAGCGGTGTCAAAAATGTACGTCTGGAATATATTTGATCATTTAATACATTAAACAAAAATAGGGAGTCACACTCCCAAAAGCAAAATTGAGACCAAAGTGAAGGAGCCTTTCTTGCGTGCAAGTGGTGTCTACCTGTGTAGCCAATGGATTGATTGATTGATTGACCTCTGCAATGTGAGAAGGAAGAAGCTACTTTCTCATGCAGGAGAATCAATCTGCGCTGTAAGGTGAATCTATTGGCGCTAATCAGCTAATCGCATGTCTAAAGGTGAGGTCCGTCTGCAAAGCTCTGTCTCTGATTTTAACCTTGACCAGGGTTGTATCAAAGACATGGAGCAGTTACAGGGGCATGTTGAAAACCTTAACACTGAGCTTAGTTTTTTTAAAGTCTTCGCTAGTTGTTGATACAAGCACGGACCAAGAAAAACACATCTAGAGAACAGTTTGCATTTCTGTTACAGGCTCTAGATTTAAGTAATTAAGTAGACTCTCTTATTCAGAGTGACTTACAGTAGTGTTTGCATTATTATTTATTTTTATGGAGCCCTCGTGGTAATCAAACCCACGAGCCTAGCATTGCAAGGGCCATGCTCTGCCAACTAAGGTACACGAGACTACACTAGACTTTAAAATTTGTTTTTATTGCTTGTGTTAACAATTGATTTTATCGGAATGCAGAGCACGCTCTCAGAACTGTGTGGCTTTTCCATACAATTTATAGAAATAATGATTTATTATAATTGAAACAGAATTGAGTCTGGATACTCATGAAAGAACTTTTGCAAATTGGATTGCATGTGTGTTTCTGAGAACATGCACTGTACGCTTGTGTGAGCGGGGACTGATATACATTGAGATACATTTCATGTTTTAGACATGAAAGAAAATAAATAGTTAATATTACGTTTGGCACAAAACAAACCATATATGTGTTTTGTTAAAAACTGCAACTTTTAAGGACTTGGCTACTCACAACAAGAATCTGAACCACATAACTGTGGATAATTATCACAACATCAATAACATTCAGCAACTCAGCATTTCATTACGGCCCTGCACATATTTTGTTTAAAGTCCCTTTGATTGTGTTTGACTTGAGCAATAACCAAACCCGTTGGACCTCGTTCTATCTGTGCTTGCCTGTAACTCAAACCAACACTGCTTATGTTCAATGTGGCATCTGGCTTTCACATTACATTTGAGGCTGGCTTTTTGAGGTGCCTCTGAAATGTGTTGGAATTAAATTAAAACCTGCTCCCCGCCTTGGCAAACTGGACATTTTCCAAGAGTGCATTTCACACACCATAAACACTACAGAAATGTTTAAACATATCATAACCTAAAAGGCCACAGCCGGCATTTTCATATTTGTCGGGCAGCAGCGTGCATTTAAACATCCCCCCAAAAAATAACAAGCTGTTTTGCATTTGAAAGGAAGAGGAAGGCACTAAATTCATCTGAATTTATGGTTATGGAAATCTAAAGGTTTATTTTTTTTTTCTTATTTTACGTCTTCACAATATTTCAAATTGACTTCAAGATTGCTTCAGTCGTGCCAGCTAGATAGCCCTCTGGATGCAGGTGAATACATTACCGTAAATGATGACTGCAATGATTAAAATCCACACGAATGAGAGAAAGTAGATATATTACTCATTGGAAAGTAATTGAGATGTAAATGTAGAGTAGATGTATACAGTAGTCTCACTTCCTTGCATAGGCTCCAAGACCCTGTTATTGGAGCCCTGTCATAATCCTCTGTTTCAATTAACACCAAAGCTTACGTGGTGAGCTGCACACCAACAATCTAATTACATTTCTTCAGCTTGTTTATGCTATGTACAATTCAATCAGATGAACTAAACCAGCTGGGAGAGAGAATAAGATTACTATCACAGCATCCACAAAACCGCTGTAGGTGTTCACACACAATATATTCTTGTAAAATAAAAAAATAAAAAAATAATAAAACAGTACATGCCTCCAAACCACAAAAGCACAGAATGTTTTGAGGTATATTTCTCAACAGTCTGGCATGTAAATCCTCCAGATCTATTCATAATGCCATAATATCAAATAGGGTTATCAAATTGGGGTTCACATCGGGTTTACCCTCTGGCAAAGTCCTAAAAACAAACGCTTCCTAAGCCATAGAGTCCATATCAAATAACAGCCAGCTGCACCCTAGCCGTTTACAGTAAGCTTAAGGTAAAGTGGTGTACAATATGCGACCGAAAACGATTATATAACATAACACGATAACAAATCTGTTTAAAACAAGCAGGGGGGACAGAGAGCCCATTCAGAACCCTGGCCTTGTCTTATTATTCCATACCAAATCTAATCCTGTTGGACAAAAAACAACATAAATGCTTCTAATAAGATTAAAGGCCTGTGAAAATATGTCTGGAGGGGTGGAGAGAGACTGTATGCCTCAACCACGGTTAAACACACAAAACTAAAGCATCGGAAGAAAAAAAGTGTACATCTCTGGGCAGGTGGTGTGTGTGTGCACAGTGGTTCTCTAAATAGTGGAATTTGGATAATACTTGGCTGTGTCAAGGCTACAAACTGTGGCCTGAAACATCACTTCAGAGTTTACGTGGTGGGCCCCTTGAACATTCGTCACTATTTCACTGGGTAGTAATACAAACATTAATTTGAGTTATGAAAATGTTATTCTCTCTTCAACTGACTGTATTTGGGTACATCAACCTGTTCTAAATAACTTAACGACTTCATGTGTTCTACCATTGTGGTAATATTGAGCCTTCAGCAAGGACAATTGACACCAAAGTGTTAACTATTATGCATCTGATAAATTAGGATTTTATGAAATAACCAAATAATCTACTAAAGTGGTACTTAAATGTCGCAACACGGATAAAATTTCAGTAGAATCATTGAAAGAAATGTAATTTCATAAAAAGCCTTTTTTTTCATCCTTCTGAAATTGTTAGATAATCAACCAATAATAATGTAACAGGATATGGATATGTACCTGACAATTTATATGGAGTAAAACCTATATGAAGTTACACCTGGAGTCACACCTATATGGAGTGACACCCAGTATTAGGGAGTGGAATAACAGATTACAAGTAACATGTAACAAAAAAAACTTAATCAGTTATGTTACCAACTAAAATATTGTAATCAGATTACAGATTACTTCAATTGAAAAAGATTAGATGCGCGAAATAATTATGACACTCTGCATGCTTGATTTTTTTATTTAATGTTTTAAAAACATTGTTATTTGAACCAAAATAACAATTGAGCACCTCAGTTGTTGTGTGTGACCAAGCGTGCCGCACAAGCCCTGAAAAGTGAAGCCAAAACGTCTCGATCGCCCCCTGGTGAGTGGTCCCAGTATAGGTCATAAACCCCGCCCTCCCCATGTTATTCAATGGGACGCGAGACCAACTAAGCAATTAAATTACCCCTCAAATATATTTTTTCCGAAGCTGGTTTCTGTCATTTACTGTAGTTTGTATCACGCTAATGTAAATTCAAGAGTTTGTTTTTAAAATAAGTTGGTTTTTAGTTAGTTATTTAATGCTCTAAAAACGGTGGTGTGACGTCGTGATTCACAGCTGTGATTGACAGCTATCTGAGCCGAGGAGCCACTGAATCTTCGGAGGACTGAGGAGATTGGAACTTTACATTTAATCTCTAACTTTCTATAATTGATATAATTTCACACGGACATAATGGGTTGTTCTGCAGTACATTGTGCTAACCGATCTGGCATTTCCAATCGATCTTTGAATTGTTTTCGGTAAGTTAAATTTATAAGCTATTTAATTAGTAAATAAATGTAATGGGCTAGCTAACGTTAGCTAAAAGACAACAAGCCTCGTTAATAGCCATGTTAATAGCTAGCAGGGGATTGTTAGCTAGAAGTTACTAATTCTTTTTGTATTAGGCCTATTCTAAATTAAGGTTAAACATGATGTAAGTTAGGCTATAACATATCGTCTAGGTTCAACAAGCAAAGGTTGTACTGTACTTTGACTTGCGATTGATTACGGTATGCGCATTCTGCGAGGGAGAGTGAGGGTGGGGCACAGGGGTGGGGCCGTTGATTTCGCGGCTTTACGGCTTTACTTCCTGCTCGCTACTGCGCATAACTACTGCGCAGAACTGGTCCCAAGATCGCTATCTGTGCAGACGCAAGTCCAAGATGTCAGCGCCGTATCGGGACACTGGCGGCTTCAGTTTTCACCAATGGCAAAGAGCGAAAGGGCGTCGTCCATTTTTTTTACAGTCTATGTGTGTGACCATCATGTGTGCAAATGTGGACGCCCATAACCAGTTTAGTGAGTGAGGAAGCGCTAGTTTAATTGGTAAAAACAGTGTATCTAGGATAATATTAGCCGACCCATTTAAATGTGATTTAGTTATCTACTCGATGCATCTTTCTCAGAACAATGATAGACATTAGACTCCATTTTTCAAGTTTCAAGATCTATTTGTCAAATGCACCGAACAACACAGCCAAGAGTTGCACTGAACAACTCAGACAGTAAATACTTTTGAAAATTAGGAAAATATTTGTTAAATAACTGTAACATGGCGCTGCCTTCAAGATAAAACATTATATGGAATGAATCACGATATTTAAGGAGAAAAGATGTGTTGGGAAGCATTCTGCCAAAGGATGATTATTTGCATTTGACTCAACCACCTCAACTCCGTCCATTCAGGTAGGCCATGTAATTCTGCTTGCTTTGCATCTCAGAATATGGCAGGGCATATCTAAAAGTAATCAAATTACTTTACTGAATTTGAGTAATCAAATAGTTAAGTTACTGATTACAAATGTGGACAGGTAACTTGTATCTGTAATGGATTACATTTAAAAAGTAACCTACCCAACCCCGGTAACACCTGGAGTAACACCTATATGGAGTAACACTTGGAGTAACACCTATATGGAGTAACACTTGGAGTAACACCTATAGGGAGTAACAAATCTCTCAGGGGCATTTGGGGGTAGGACAGCTAATACAAAAAAAATTAAATAATGTTCAAATGGATGAAGATTTCAGTTAATGTCTTTACAAGATATTGAGAATTAAGAGCACTTAAGATCGGTGTCAGATGTCACCGTTGCCCAAATTGTCTATATCGGCCATATCAAATCAAATCTAAAATAATAATTAATAAAGCCTATTTTATATCAGCAGTCTGAAACCCAGAAGAGCAGGCAACAACACAAATTGATGAATAGTGGTTAGGAATAACTCAGTAATAGGATAGGAACCAAGTTCAAATGACCAGCAGGTTAATAAATGCAAGAAGGATATTCGACTGAATCCAGATTAGTTGCTCAACCTGGGGGACATGGACAGGAACGACAAGGTTTTGGGCGCTGACAGCAGGAATCATTAGGCAACATCTAAAGGATTTCGGACAGGAATAGCTAGGAACTGTTTGGCCAGACAGTCCTGAGGTCCAAGTGCTCAGGTCTTAAGAGTCAACAGGACATAAGAAATAACTATCCTTTCAAAACATCACATTCCACAAAACACAATCTTCAACCCTTGAAAAACATGAAGAATTTAGAATTTCACAGGAATTGTCTATTTGTTTTGATCACCAATTTATGAATTGTTCTTTTTTTTTAATCCTTTTCTTGCTTTTAGGGATGGAAATATATTGCCTCTTTTTGTTTTCATAATGTTCCTTGTCGTTTTTGTAGACACATAGTAAAGTTTTAGAAACACCAGATTATGAATGGCGTTTAGAAACACCTGATTATGAACATTTAAATGTGGTTTATATATTTTATACACACAGTCCCCTTCCCCAATTTTTTTTTAAATTAAATTCACCTCCATTGTAGTTAACAGGTAAAGATTTACCACTTGTAACCACTTTAATATCATTGAGGAGACAGGCAGAAAAAATAGTGCGGGAGAATCTAACCTTATCTGACTCCATAATGTTTGTGAAAACATGTTATCATAAGCCACCATAAGATGTTAAAGATACACATACATATTTTTGCAGTGTGTAGGACACTTTTTCTTACAAAACACCATTAGAAATAACAACTTTAAAAAGTCATTTTAAAGAGCTTTCACGTGGTGCCAAAAACATTGGACCACTGTTACCACCACAATTCAAGCCCCTACAGTGTGGGTCATGGACATTGACTATTAAAAGCTCACGTTAATATATCTCACGTTTACCATATTTGCCTTGGCTGTGGACATGCCTCTCCATGTGAAGTCAAGACGCACCGTGGAGAGGTCTGGAAGTGATGATGGCCATGAGGGTGCAGTCATACTGTATTTACAGACATTGGCATAGGCTTTGTAAGTGAAATGACTTTTTACAGGAGGGAGCGGGAAAGAGAAAGCTGAAATTAAAAAGAGAAAGCGAACAACCATAAATCTAGCTGTCATTTGACATTAGGGCAGACTGCACGCGCACACACACACACACACACACACACACACACACACACACACACACACACACACACACACACACACACACAACTTCCCTTTCTGTAATGGATTGCAGGCCAGGGTGTGTGATCAACAGTCTCGTGCCTCCCTTCCTCAGGACCACCTACCCAGTCTGGAAAACAGGTCATGCACCTGGAAGTGGTCAGGGTGGCTAACGCTAACAAACGATGGGTGATTAAGACTGGCCATTACCCAAGACCCGGTCCAACACCACTGTTAGTGAGTGTGTGCGTGCATGCCTACATGTGTACATGCATGTCTGTGCGTCTGAGTCAGTGGAGGGTGGGGGAATATGTATATAAAATTTATATACTCACAGACCACCCTTCAGCTCTTACATACCACCTCTTAAATACACTGCCACCCACAGACTAACTAACTCTTGTTTGCTTGGGCAGGAGAAGAGGGGATATAGAGTCGGGTTTAAAACCAGAAGTGTTATTGAAAAGAATATAATACCAAAAAAGTTGACATGATTATAACACTGTAATTGAAGGAACATCCAAGTCCAATGATCAGATTCTGTTATGAATGCATCTTTGTGTTTTTCACTGTGCACGTCTCTCCTGTTTCAGTGCGCTGGAATATGACAAATCTATTATTGCATTGCATAGGGCTTGTGGAATGTGAAGTTTCATCAGACAAATACCAATCTTTTGAGCTAGAAACAAGTCAATTAGATATTCAGGAAGCACGCCAGTAGGAACATGATAATCTTTGTGATTTTTAGATATGACTTTCACAGCCTGAGACACATACGAAATGTTTGTTACGACCTTTTGTTACCCATCAGAAGAAAAGCATATAAGAAAAGCATATGTGTTTTAAATCTGAAGAATCAAGCCAGAATAACTAGCTATATTACCCATATGCAAACGTTTCAATATCTTCAAAGGTCCTGAAAATCAAATTGCAAATACCATATATACATAGTGTAGAAGAAATTCCAAATTCAGGCAAAAAAACACCCATGTGCCATGAGATTGGAACATGAAGATGTCTTCCTATCGCTTTGTATCCTGTATGGTGAAGCTGTTGAAATGCTTTGTCCTCAAATAAAATCTGTATAATTATAGTCGACATTTAGACATTCTATTTTGGCTACTAATTTTCAGCCAATTCTGATTTTTAAAGGACAATCCCAAAGCGTTTCTCCACTACTCCCCAACAACTGTGTTGGAGTCATAGTCATCCAAATTCAGTGGCTATTTCATATGTTACCGTAGGAGGCAGCTTATGTTCAGTTATCCATGAACTACATATTTTTCTTAAATAACCCTGCCTGCTAGTTGTTCAGTGGTCGGTGTGTTGCAGTCTATAACCAATAATGCAAAATCAGAAAAGGATTATATAACTCCGGAAAAAATTAAGATACTTTTTCTTTCTTTTCCAAAAAAGTAGAAAAGGAAGGTTTTAAGAGAGGAACAGAAGGGTTAAAATTAAGAGACCACAGCAATTTTAACGCTTCTGTTCCTCACTCAAAACTTTCCTTTTCAACTTTTTTGGAAACGAAAGAAAAAGTTGCAGTGGTCTCTTAATTTGTTTCCGGAGCTATTAAATGGGAAATTTTATAACCTGCTGGGTCTACCTGGAAATGGTTACATAATGATTAATCCAGTATTTGACAAAATGTTAGTTGACACTTAAATAAATTATTGTATTCAGAGACGGTTCCAAAGACACTGATTTACTACTGAGTCATTCTATTTATTCTTCTTATTGGAACAATGTATTTCAAAATTTCTGTATTTTAATCATGCATTCCTTTACTTTGGTGAATTATGTTATTTATTACAATACTGTGATTATAATTTTACATTCTTATCTTTTGGAACTCCTTCTTTTAGTTAATTCTACCCATGTTTAGTGTGGCCAAAAAAAAGTTTAATGTTGACTTTTTGGCTGCGGAATAAACCTTTTACCTTTGATCAAACTAGAGTCCTCCAAATAACCTACCACTTGGAAGCAGCTGCTACGGCTGCTCATAATCAAAAAATAATTCATTTTTACAGGATAGATCATTTCAGTTTTGTGCCATTGGAATCTAGGGAAAGTGTTAATCATCCACTCTAAAACTATTGAAATCACTGTCCCACATTTAGAATATTTGCTCTAACCTGGTTCCTCCAAAATCAAAAAAATAAAAGAAAAAAGGTCCTTCAACTGCTCATAATCACCCAATGCTGTTTGGGCCTTGACAGATTCTCCCTGGTTAATCTGTCTTTGAGACATTACTCTCTGACAGACCTATGCACTTTGACATTGATTGGGACAAAAGATTCCTTTACATCTATTGATTTTTTTCCCCCCTTGGCTAAACTTGGTAGGATGGCCTGTCTTGGATTGATTGTCACTAGTCTGGAATGTGTAGATGATCCATCAGATAGAGGAATGATTGACTTTAAATTACCTGGAAATTGTTAAATAGCCCCTCTTGGACTAATGAGCATCAACAATCATTCTTCTAAGAACCTCAGAGAGCTTTTTTGATCTTAGCATGATGTATTATGACACATCTGGGCTTTTTCAGCAGCTCACACAACATGTTTTCTTGAGCAAGCCGAACATGGTTTAGCATTATTAAAATTAAGTAGTATTTATGCTTGTTAACAACAGGTGTATACTTACAATGAAAATGTTTTTTTTTTTTTTTTCTGCTGAGTTCTGCTAGAAGCAAATCCGACCAAGTATACAGGCATCTTAAGACCCAACCAAACAAAGTTTAAAATTGACTTACCACCCTAAACCACAATGGCATATTCAAGAGCTATTCAACTCTTACCCTACCAGATGAAGCCTGTTGGTTTTCGGTTCTGCCTCATGAATTGCACCTACCTGGTGTCCCAGGTCATAACCAGTCCCTTATCAGTCAGTTGCCATGAAAATACTGAGTGGAACTGGCTTTGAGGTCCCGAGTTTAGTTTGGGGGGGGTCTACCCTTTAATAACGCGTGACTGATCCCTGAACATGCTCCACCCATGGACACATATTCTATACATCTACTGCCCTTATTCATGGCACTAAGCACATCAAAAAGAAGGGTTTGTTAACACTCTTACTTTTGTAAATCTGACACTTGCTTACAACTTATTTTATACCATCCAAGACCCTTTCTGGAATTTTCTCTGCTATAGTAGTTGTGTTCTGCACAAAAATAATAAGAAATCTAATGATGAGAGAAAGATTGAAAAAATGTTTTGGGGACGATGGACATGTTGTTTGTGTTGTACATCAGATTGTGCCTCCCTTCCATCAACCAACAGTCTACTGACACCTCCCACTGTGGCACATTCATTATAAGTTCCCTATATACCCTTGGCCATGAATAGGTAATGGCCCAAAATGAGTCATATTCAAAGAACAGTGAATAACAGGGAATAAATACAACCTATTCATCACACACAGC
The DNA here is from genome assembly GCF_011004845.1 of Esox lucius. Taxonomy (NCBI): domain Eukaryota; kingdom Metazoa; phylum Chordata; class Actinopteri; order Esociformes; family Esocidae; genus Esox; species Esox lucius. The sequence goes on along the minus strand of NC_047570.1, from coordinate 19,429,595 downwards.
CCAGTGAACAATGAGTGAGTCCAAAGAGGTTGGGAAGGGGAAGGCAGAGGGTTTCTGGGGAAACGCCTTCCCAAAAGGGGCAGGGAAATTATTACACTTTATTTTATGAAAGTGGGTGGGCGAGGGCCATCACAGTCCCATATTTACATAATCCATGGCTGAAGACAGAAGGTGACAAAACAAAAGTGACAAGGTAAAGACATTTGCAGGTATTGGATCAACATGACAAATATGATTAAAGCATGTGGCCTAATTTTCTTCCTGGAGTGGTAAGAGGAAAAGTAAAGGGTTTCGTACAGTATGTGACTAAAATCACTTCTCTTGTTAAGGCCCGTGTGTGTTTGTATGTCTGTGTGTGAGACAGGATGTTTGTGTGTATGTGTGTGTGTATGTGTGTTTGTGTGCATGCATGTGTACTGTAGACTTCTAAATATGAGGAAACATGCACTGGAACAAAAGCCACCATTAGTCACTCCTTTCCCAGTGGGTGGGCTTTGGTTTGCTGCAGGTTGAAGAATGGTCCTGCTGAAACATTCAAGATGTCTGAGTAATGACAGCTTATAAAAGCTAAGCTGTCTATAAAGTCCCCTAATCAGAAATCAAGCCACAAAATTGGCTGTTTCTGCAGTGCGAGGCTGTTAAGGTTTTAGGAAGTGGAAATGCCATAACAATGTGAAATAGGGCCTACAGGTTCAGAGGTGCCATATTTGGAAGAAAATATGTATTTTATTAATTTATCCGAGTTGCAATACTCATTCAGTCTTTTCACCGCTTTAAAATACAACCTTTCAAGGTACTTTCAGATGACTAATAGTTAAGAAACAAACAAAGATTGAAGTAAAATAGAGAAAGATTGAAGTAAAATACTAAGGAAGAAGTAAGTATGTAAATGTTTAGCACTGCTTTGTATTTTCTAACTAATTTGCACTATTAACTTATCTGGTATAAAATTCTGACAGTTTACCTATCTATGTAATATTCAGACAGTTTACCTATCTGGTGTAACATTCAGACGGTTTACTTATCTGGTGTAACATTCAGACAGTTTACCTATCTGTGTAATATTCAGACAGTTTACCTATCTGGTGTAACATTCAGACGGTTTACTTATCTGGTGTAACATTCAGACGTTTTACCTATCTGGTGTAACATTCAGACGGTTTACCTATTTGTGTAATATTCAGACAGTTTACCTATCTGGTGTAACATTCAGACGGTTTACCTATCTGGTGTAACATTCAGACGGTTTACCTATCTGGTGTAACATTCAGACGGTTTACCTATCTGTGTAATATTCAGACAGTTTACCTATCTGGTGTAACATTCAGACGGTTTACCTATCTGGTGTAACATTCAGACGGTTTACCTATCTGGTGTAACATTCAGACGGTTTACCTATCTGGTGTAACATTCAGACGGTTTACCTATCTGGTGTAACATTCAGACGGTTTTCCTATCTGGTGTAACATTCAGACGGTTTTCCTATCTGGTGTAACATTCAGACGGTTTACCTATCTGGTGTAACATTCAGATGGTTTACCTATCTGGTGTAACATTCAGACGGTTTACCTATCTGGTGTAACATTCAGACGGTTTACCTATGTTGACCTGATTGACCTCAGAAGACCTCACTTATTTAAGAATTCAGCAAATGTGGATACCCTGGGTAAACGCCAAAGCTCTAGGTGAGGTAAAAAAATCACATAGCTCCCTAATATTGAATGGATACTTCATGATCTCAATATTTAGGTAGATATTCAACACAGCTAGAGTCAGATGAACTTATGAACGCCATTTAAATGTCAATGTGTGACCATTATGAAGGCATTTTTAAAACCCTCTGAATGGGATCAGTAACATGATCAGAATATTCCTGGATGGTGCTGCCAACAATGTCCAAGGTTTGGGTGAACAGTGTAGGTTGTACCTGTACATTCCTCCAGAATTCAGAGAAGCAGAAGTTCATTTCAAATATGTTTAAGTTGCCCTATTAGAGTCAGGGATGGGGGCACGTTCCTGTGTACCAAACGGCTGTCAATCAAACCCTTACAGCTCTGTGAACTGCCTGAGCTGTAACGTAATGCATATCATGTTACTGTACGTCCCTTGGGTTCTAATTAAGGTACTTATCAATGTCGACATCTGACATTTGCAACACATACACAGAATGACAGGGGCTGGGAGTGCAAAGGTCGACAGCTGACATTACCCATCCCTCCCAACTGCAACAAACCTGCTACTCCTCTCCATCCCTCCCCAGTCTACTCACCCCGACCCCACCCCTCGGCCCTACTACACCCATCTGCATGGCCAGTACATCCCACCCATCCACCCCCCCCCCCCCCCCCCCCCAAGCCTGCATTCCCTTTCTGTTATTGCTTCTCCTGCTTCCCACATCTTCTTAAGTCAGCAAGACATTTTATGACACCTGGTTATTAAAAAACAGTTTCAATTATGTGCAAGGGGAAGTGGAAACGGCTATGCTCATACCAGGTAATTAGGGGCAAGCGGGGTAGAGGGGATATTTATGAAAGCGAGGGGAGAGCAAGGGAATTGGTGGGTAATGTCCTGCTGTCAGTAACACTTTTACCCTTAACTCTGCACACAACACAGTTAACATGGGAATGGCTTTAAATCTCATTTGCAATTCACGATTCCAATGAATCATTTCACATTCATTTTGCTCATTTGTGAGTTAAGTGAACAATGCAGCTTACGAGGCTTCCATTCATGAGAGTCGTGCTACTAATGTTTAGGGGAAACATGACCAAAATGTAATTCTGCCTGAATAAAAATGACAAATAAGAAACCCAATCACATGTAAATCGGTTAACAGCAGAAAGTAGACAATGGCCATGTTCGAAATTTTTCTCTGCCTACTATTTACTTAGTAAACATATGTGACTATTTGTGAGTGCTGATCTGATTGTATCTATGTTCCTGTCAACACCATGGGGTAGTCTGGTTCAGCACTGAATAGGTTTGAGTACCCAGCTATATTTAGAGGTTTGCCATTCCCACTTTATGGGATGGCCGAGAGGAGAAAAAGTCACTTGCTAATTCCCACTAACGTTCCTGGCTCATTGACCCGTGAGTGTTATCATCCACAACGATAACAATTTTACCTTATTGCAATTGTTATCCAATTCTTGCAGCACCGCGGGTAATTTAGTCGCCTAGGAAAGTGTTATGGAGGAGAGATGATGAATGGCCTCGACCTATGTCATTGTACGATGAACCCCGAGACTACGATTACAGCAACACAGCGGCTTTGTGCGTTGCTCAGTCCATACCAGGAATGCTAAGCTTCCGTATAGCTACTGAGTAACTGATTATTGGGGGTATTATCACAGCTTTGAATCCACTGGTGTTAAATGTGCTTCCTGCATTATTTGTGGGGAAAAAACTGTGTGGTGATGTGGCTATTGAAACATGAAGTATAACAACTAGATTAGGTGGCAGTGTGTGATGACGTGATGTTCCCAAGTCGGGCATCCTACGTACTTGGGGGCTGTGGGGAAGCTAAATAACACCTGCACGGATGGAACACCACTCTCGGCTGGAGAATCTCCAGTTTAAGATCTCTGGTGAAAAATTTACGTACTTGAGGATTCAAGGTATGAAACCGAATTCTTCCCTTCTCAAAGAGAATGTCCACACATTTCTGAAAAAAATCTAATCAAACAACAATTTCGAAAAAACCCTCCCTGTATCCATGACAGAAATCCCTAGTCCACCTGTTCCAAAATATATAAGTATACCTAAGTCCTTTTATAAATAACACACACACACACACACATCTGGGCTCTTTGTGTCTGTGTAGTCAGGGTTGTGACTTTTGGCTTTGTCTAGCTGTACTGTATCAATCTCACTGATGTTTACAAGCGTTCAACAATATCTCTGGGTTATCCCCTGTAGGACTGAAGCTCAATAAATGTTTGAAACACTGAGTGAAATGAGTGGAGGCAGGAGACACCTCAGGGAAAACAAGGGTCTGATTCTGACACCTCTGGCATGGTGGGGGGGGGGGTTACCAGGGACAGTGGATCATCACAGGTCATTGAGGGAAGTTTGTTGCTTTTAGTTTTTTTCCCCAAGCCCAGAGACAAAATGAGGCCTTAACCTCGTAATCTAGTCGACGGATCCCCTGGTAGCACTTCTGTATTTTGGGAAATTAGAACAGACCTAGACTGGGCTGAAAGAAAGACTGAAAGAGACTGAGGAAGAAACAGCGATAAAAGGAGACAGAAAGGGGAGACAGCAAGAAAGAAAGCAATACTCATGCTTATCAGTATCATTTATGAAAAGATCCGATAGATGCATCGTACACAAAGAGAAAGGCTTAAATTATTTCTTTTTCATATTTACAGAGAATCCAACTACTGTGTGGATGACACGCCATTGTAAACAAAATGCACTGGTGGGCTATGCAACAGTTAACACCATCTGCTTAAAATGTTTTCACTGTACATTATTCAAAACAACACATGGTACTTTTATCCAACAAATAACTCAAAAGGATCAAATGAATATCACCATGAATTTAGAAGATTCACTGGCACCACATGGATGTCTCACTGGTAAAACTTGAAGACTTATCATGCATGCAGGGAATTAATGCAGTCATATTTTCTCTCACAGTAACATCAGTCTGTGTTATTATTACTTGGTCATGTTAGTCCTAAGTGCAATGCTCTGATCAGAGGGTGATATGTATTCTGTTATATATGTACAATACAAAATGTTTTGAATGTTGTTTATTTCATTTTCACACTAAATGGGTTTAGAAGTGTCAGGAATGGATTTAATGTGACACCTTTCCCACTGCCACCTGTCAGGGTGTGGCTTTTTGGGGAAATATTTCAGGGCTGCACCTCTACATAAAGAGCCTCTACACTCCCCTCAGTCTCACAATCAGCCCTCTGTTCCAGGCACAGGGTGGGTCCTACTCCACCAAATACCTAGAAAAACAACCTAAGCTCACTCACACAGACACACACACCCACACACCCAAACAGACACAGAAAAACACACACTCCTCCCACGCCCCTTGACCCAATTCCAAACCCACGCCTCGCCACTGTGCGACAAGACCTACGGGGAACCTGACCCCACTCCTGCCACTTATCATTACTGCCCTAGTCTATCTGCCTCATTGGAAACACCTGTGAGTGTGTGTGTGTGTGTGTGCCTGCGTTTGACGTCAAAGTTACAATGTAAATGTGGATCTACGGACATACTTCCTCCACTGCTGGGTGTGATTGTGCATACACAGTTAATCTGCATCAAAGGGGTCAGGGCTGAGGGGGTGGACATTTCTGGCTCTTTCATTTCTGGACCCACCCCCCCCCCCCCACCTCCCCCCCCCCACCCCCCCCCCCCACACACACACACACATTTATCGCCTCCTTTTTCAGGCTTATTTACATGAACAGTAAAGTCGAACGATCTCGACCTACAAGATCTTGATCTACAGTCTGAATACGCTCGGCCCTTTTTACGACGTAAGAACGTAGGGCCATCGAGTATCCCTGCAGGAAAGAAAGCATTGTCTCTCTGTAACTACTGCCAGCCAGTCACTGTGTCTGGCCACCCCAGTGCCATCAACACTACTGCAGCTGAGCCACACACAGGGTAGACAAATCACCCAGAGACAGAATAACAACGTTCTCCATTGTCTGTGATGACACTGTGGGATCCTAATGCATAATGATGAAAACGTTCTGCTGTGGTAACATCCCTGACAAGGTACCATCTTTGCTCCTGTGTATGAGGCCCACGAGCAGACATATGGTTCGGTGTATCGCGGGCGACATTGACATATTGCGCGTGGAGCTGGAGCGGGACTCAAATGGAGAGGAGCTTGTCCAAACCGCTTACTCTATAGATCATTAGAGACAGGACCACTCTACACTCTGCTTGTAGGCTCCCCCACATTCAGGCTAGCTCTGTTACAAAGGAAAATAGAAAGGGAGAAGAGGTTGTGTAGTCTAAAATGTGTGTGTCTGTGTGTGTGTGTGTGTGTGTGTGTGTGTATATATATGTGTTATGAAACTAATCTCTACAGGGGACCCTCAGGGTGGGCCTAATAAGTCTTTTTTAAACCACACAAACACACACGTAGCCCAATACACACACACACTTAAACACACATACACACTGAAATTCACATGTACCCCGACAACACACACACACACACACACAAACACACACACACAGGTTGGCAAAGGCCAAAAAACACAAGCTTCAGTGTTGCCATATCCCCTTTCAGTGACAGAGAGAGCGCAAACAAGCCTCCACATTTTCCATGGCGAGACGAGCTTGCTAAACTCCTTCAGAAGTGACGTCTCTGATGAACTGTGTTAAGTGATACAATAAACACACTGTGCGCTAGCTTGCCATGTAGCGCTACATACTAGCTCCATGTGGCTCTGCCAGACCTACACCCTCAGGGGAGCTCAAACCAAATATACAGATATCATTTCTAAAGGCAGAGTCTGGAAATGAGGGTACTGCCAGCCAGAACCCCTCTACTCCACCTCTCCTCTCTTACGCTTAAGTGCTCTTCCTGTTAATATCCCTGCTCCACAACAGCCGTATCATTGCTATTGGAAGGGGTTGTAGTTTATGCTAGCTGCGTCAGACTAAGGTTGTCCGTCGTCCAGATTGGAACACACTGGGGCTTTGTGTCACGGCTACCAGGGAGACAGACAGGAGGGCGGGCCACTGTTATGAACACAAACACCCAGAGGGAGAGAGAGAGAGAGGGAGAGGGAGGGAGGGAGGGAGGGAGGGAGGGAGGGAGGGAGGGAGGGAGGGAGGGAGGGAGAGGGGCACGTGTGCCGGGTGCTTTGATCTTTTTCTTTTGCTGTCTCTCCACTACCATCAGTCATTATTGGCCTTCCCCAAAACTAACACCAGGGTTGGATTGAACCTATCTAAAATGTAAAGGTACCTCATTGTAAATGAAACTGTGCACGTTAAAAATGTGCGACAAAACCACAGACCCAGATTTAAGCGCTCTGTACCCCAATCTCTTTTCACTGCTCAAACACTTGAGTGGACTGACAGTATGTCAGGTAGACCAGAGATTCAAATGTGTGCATTTCCACTCCTGCAAATGACGATGGTGTCTAACTACTCAAACATTGACAAGAAAATATGAAGTACTCATCTCTCACAATATCTCTCTCCTCCTTTTCTCTTTCTTTCTCTCGCATGCCTGCTCTTCTCTATATTGGGGTCTATGATATGCCCATTTCCTCATTGGAAACAAATACATAAAAGATGTTCCTGAAGTCCTTCCTGTTTATATTAATGTTTTATTTAGTGTTTTGTATTATCATAATCAAAGTACCAATAAAAACAACAAAGTAGAATAAAATATACATATCAAGTGACAGGGTTGTTCCGTAACCTGTCCCGTGTGGAATCTTGATGTTATGTTAACAAACAAATTAGCATTTAAATGAGTCCTGCGTTTTTTTCTTCAAGGTTATGTTGTTATGGATATTAAATTAGGGAGTGTGTGCGTGTGCGTGTGTTTGTGTGGTCTAAAATCTGCCAACTGACTGGTCCCCAAGAGATGTGTTTTATTAGGGTTTGTATATGGAGGGATGAAAGAGTGGGGTCACTTATATCACTTATGAGTCACTTATTGCCCAAGAAACTTGGTCTCCTTACCTGAAGAGATGTTGATAGACCCATGTCACCAAGAGTGAAATGACAATTGAATTCTGGCCAAAAGCAACATTTATTTAACCCTATATTGGAGGGCTCTGCGCAGCACTCAAATAAAGAACCGTGTACCGTAGCTACATCCTTGTAAACCAGTGCTTGCTAATCTCTACAGACAATGGTGCACAACAGTTGGAGAATGAGGTGAGGGAGAAAAGGTGTTTCTGGTGAGGGAGAGCTATGTACTGTTCAGTACTGTGCTGCAGCCTTTGTGCATTTTTAAATCTCCCAATGATAATTTGGTGAGTTCCACATTAATCTCTAAGGCAAACTAATCTCCCTTTTAATATAGTTGATTCATGAACCTACTCAAAAACATGTTGTTTTTAATCTACCCCTCGCTGGCTTGCCAGCCATAATAAAATGTGGATTAACTTGTGAGCTTGGTGATTTGTGGAGTTTCTTTTTTTTTTACTGATTCTTATGGCATAGCGTCTCCTTCCGTCTACAGTAAATATGTATGCTAATATGCCAGCTCATAAAGTCGTTAAAAACACCTCCACTCATATTATTGAGGAAGCGAACTCAAGCGAATATACACCATTGTCAATTTGGACTCACACACACGCACGCGCACGCACACTCACGACTTTGCCCAAGGCAGCTTACGCTTATAAAGCCTTGGCATTTGAGTCCATGCTTTTGTTTGCATAAATAAATGTCCTCAATAATTGAGCTGTTTTTAAAACTTCAGATTATGTCCAATTATAGCCACGAAGGCCAGAAGGAAAAATGAATGAAATGATGGTCAGGCCAGGCACAGGCGAATGGCACAGGCGAATGGCACAGGTAAATGAACATATGTTATTCTGGACACAGTGGAGGTGGTTGAAATCCTGATTAGAGTAGCTTGACTTGGGCTACTGCAACTTAACCAGGGAGTTTAATATTATTGTTACTACACTGCTGACACTGGACCGAAGCCCTCGGGAGAGGAATCCATACTTGTTGCTCAGACAATATACTGTAATTCTACAAAGAAAACATGACGCATCTTAACTGCGCAGGCTAAGAGTGTCTTACAAAATAATTTAGTTAAAAGTTCACAGTTGGAAACACATGTACATTCTACTGTTTTATATTTATAAACATAAGCAAGAAACCACAGCGTATATCGACAGTCATACATCGATAGCATACAGTGGCATGACAGTAAATATACATATTTGACCATAATGTGAACCTAGGTTAATTCCCAGAAGCAGGTGATAGGGTTAGAGTAATGTAAAACTATATGGACATTTCGCCCTTGGACCCTCAGGTCAATGGAGGTCAGGAAACCTAATGAAACTCCTGGAATGCACCTTGATACCAATAACCCTATTTAGCAATGTGACTGCAGTCTGACCGCACCCTATAATCCTCATGTCGGGCAGTGTGTTGGACACCTACTTGCATACATTATATCACGTCCATTTGATGAAGGACATGTGTGCATGGCTGTGTGCATGGCTCGCACCAGATCCAGAACATGTTCTCTCCCCTGTTTAATAATCCCACTGAAACTGGAGATTCTGACATTCCAATGCACGGGAATACTGACCTGGACGCATGCTCATTCCCAAACATATCAATCCCAGGTTTGCATTTTCCCATCTCAACACTGTCCAGTTTCTCCCTTCCCAGGTCTCATCACATCAACTCACAATAGATTCAGGAGAGTTGAAGATTATGGAAAGCCTTCCTCATAGAAATCCCTGCCAAGCAATTATTTTTCCCCACACTGCTCAGTCTACAATGAAGTCATGTGTGTGAGGACAGGCACACTTCTCTGCTGACTTTACTTAGTTTGCATGAATCCGAGCAGCGTGATTGTGCCTCTTTGCTTCCTGGGTAATCTTGAAAGATTTGCATAGTTGAAGGGGCTTTCCAGTCACTTATCAGAGAGTGGCACAATATATTTTCAAATCGATGGTTGACCATAGACCATCTTCTAACCTAGGCTCTGGTGGTACACTGACCAATATGCCAGCAGGGAGACCCCAGGTAATGAAGAAGCCATGCGAAAAGTGAAATAACAAACCATCGCTTTAGAAAATGCAGACTTAGACAGTCATTTGTCTGTTATTTAAACATCCAGTTTGTAAACATTACTGTCTAGAATGTGCAAACAAACTGACAAAATACTTACTTTTGGTCAGGACAGGGTGGGAGTTCAAAGTTCACAACCTCTGAGGTCCGAAAGGTGAATGCCACCTGCCTGGCTTATAAAGCAAAAAGGTACTTTACTTTCTCTGTGGACTCAACGACAGAGATAAGAGGGATCACCATTTATTTTACACTAAAGAGAGCTAGCACTTTATTGGCTGGTCAGCAGTCCCTCAGACTTCTCCTTCATTAGAGAGATGCACAGGGTCTTGTCTGGCATGGACATACTCCCATATACAGGCACAAATGCACACACAAACACGCACACACACAAAAACACTAGAAAGGGGACTTAAAAGGCCTTTCCCCGGTGTTTGAACTGTGTTCCCATCATTACTAGCTTCAGCCTGGGGATCTTTTGTCTTGACAGCCTTGTTGATAGATTGTAATTGTAAAGTCTGAAGTGATCGACGGCAGTTCACTCAATGTAATATGCATTTGTTGGAGGTTACAGGTAAAACGAGGTCAGTAATGACCTACCTTCATGTCCTTTGGCAAATGACCCTGCGTGGTAGAACTCACGGACACTTTACAGTACTGAAGGTGGAGAGAGGAGCGAGACTTTAGCATTTCACTCCTCTGTGGTGATATTCTGCTTACCCAGGCAAAAGAAGGGTTCTGCTTCCCTTTTAATCAAATTTCAATTATTCTGACGGAGGAGAGGAAACGCACTGGTTTTGCTGTGGCTCTCTCTGTGTTCTTTAAAATCCACTATTTTCCCCCAGCAGGTCCAGGTAATTAATCATCCATACATGTTTTAAAACATCAGCGACTCTCCTCTCCTACTCTACTCTCCTTCTCTCTCCTCACCTCTCCTCACTTATTTCCCTCTGTTGTCCAAATGTGTGAGCGATTACCACCAACCTACATATATTACATATTCCAAAGTGTGGAAAATACACATATGGTGCAGGGTGCTTTGAAACAGCTCTTTATTTGAAGCATAAGCGGAAAAGAGACGAACAGGCTGAATGGAGTATGACTTCCAATGCACAGGTGCAGCTAACAAACTTGCAGGAAAGAAGAACGGGGTAACGTACAGTAGCAGGTCAATATGTTTTTTTCTCTCTAACAAGCCAAGTAACGGAAATGGCTCATAGTGCAGGTGTCAGGGTTTTTTTTTTTATCAGAGAAAGAGTTGTCTATCTAAGCTAAATAAAACTCATTGAAAAAATCATATTTCAAGGATTTATTGCTAAATTGTTCACTCTTTTTTCATCATTCTTTTAAAAAACAAGGAAAACAAAGTGTGTGTTTGCGCATGTGCCAATTACTAAGAAATATCAGTGTAGTTAGGTCCAACGCAAGTGTGACAATAAAAGACTTACAGGGCAGATTAAATATCAAGTTATTGAAATGATTCTGTTCAAGAATTGAGGGACGAAGGCATTTCAAAATGCATTTAATGCAACAAACAGGGTTACACCAATTAACAAAATACCCATCGAAACTCCCTAATGACAGAGATTCAGAGGCAGAATGGAAGGGGGCGAGAACTACTAACAAAAGGACAATACAGATGAAGACTGAGATACTACAGTAATCATCAGTCCAGGGGATACAGAGCACATTAAAAATGCATAAGATCATTCTGAGGAGCGCCGCTGGGATTGTGCAGTTAAAATATTTGACTCCAATCGGGGGCTTTGAGGATTGGCACGTGCAGATCAGGCTGTGCATTAAGTGGCAGTGCATCAGTCCCTGGGTGTGTTATGTAGGCCTATCATGGAGCCAGCTCCCTTTATGAACAGGCCAGATGTACGGTACACCTGTCGCTCGGCACTGACGTAGATTCAGGCGAGTAACACCAGTGACAAAGGCCACAAGGTTACCCATAACTACCTACGGTGAGGTCATGAATAAATAACCCTCACTTAACATAGTGACACAAGCCATTGACTCTGGGAGTGCCAGTTCAAAAAGACATGAATTCAATATGAATTCGGTGGCCTAAGTACGTTTGAATGGTCAATGACTGCTGTAGTTAGTGTAAGTGTTAACATAAAAGGCCCAAACAGTCGCGTTGACCCAGGAAAGACTTTGATCCTAACGGGTACAGTGTGCTCCCAAGATGTTCTGCATCCTTCAATGTAGAGCTGCAGTGCCTTTCACGGGGTCAGCCATTCAGTGACGGCATGAACCCGACACACACCCGGCCTCACTGTCCCTCGCCCTCCATGGGACTGAGGTCACAGCGGTCAGCGGAATGCTCTCGCGTCCTAAACGCTTCGGTGAGGTTACACTGGAGGTTATTACAAACCCCACGAGGGTCCACCAAATGTGCTCCCTCTTCATAACATAGAAACAGCCCTTGCAGCGTATTATATGACCGTGGACTGTGACTCATAGACACATTAATACACAGACACACACGCGCATTCATGTGCAATCTGTGTACTCAAACACACACAGACACACACACACACACGCATTCATATGCAATTTGTGTACTCAGACACACAGACACACACACACACAGACACACAGACACAGACACACACACACACACAGGCACGCATTCATATGCAATCTGTGTACTCAGACACACACACACACACACATCTAAATCCTACTGTAATTCTTTTGTTTCATGGGACAATCTGTGGAGGCAGCTGGCAGAAATAATTGTAAATATAGCACCAAAAAAACCCCTAAACGCTGGATAAGAGTCTGAGATGTTTCCTGCATCTATCTGGCAAAGACAGAGGACATAATGAGAGATCAGTTTCAGCCCCATTTACCTTTCCTCCTCCTCATCCTCACCTTTCACTCTCCCTTCTACCTTTCCGCCACGCAGACGTCCTCTATCCGGGACTATCTGGCCATACATCCGGATCATAAGAGGCCCGTCGCACGCTGCCAGAAATAGAGGAGCGCCTGAAAAATCCTGCCGCCTGCCTACGTCATCTTATAGAGAACATGGGACACTGGGGAGAGAGTAGATTACCACTAAAAATAAATATGAAATATGGCTTCTGTTCTGCAGTTCCTCTCCCTTCGCATCCGCTCGCCCTCCGCCTTTCTCTTCCCATCCCTGTCTTTCTCCTTCTCTCTCTTCCGATCCTTCTCCCTCCTTCAAGCGCTTCCTATCCATCTCTCCTTTTCGGTCTTCCGTTCCTTCTCATAATCTCTTGTCATGCCTCTCTCATTCTTCCCCCTTCCCATCCGTCTCTCTGCTTTCCCATTCCCTCTCTCTGTCTTTTCATATCTCTCTCTCTCTCTGTCTCACTCTCTCTCTACCCATCCTTCACTCAGCTGGATCTCTGTTTACACCCCCCCCCCACCAACTGCATACCTAATACCTGGACACTTATTTCAATGTGTGTCATCTGTGGATTTACATGAAGCCCACACCAAAGTACAGTCGATATCAAAAAATACACACACTCACACACCTCACAGGAGAGTCCTGAATGAATGGAACTGTCCTACCCATTGAACTCTGGTTCTGGTTTTAGCAGTCTCTGAGGACAGTGTGTATTGAGTCTTAATTGGTTCCAGAGCGAACTTTAAATCTGTGGTCTCTGCCGGCAACCACTCGAGTTCATCACTGCGCGACCGTAACGAGCATCTTGCAAACAACACAGAGAAGCTGATAAGAGACCAGGTGGGTAATTGATGTGGTTACTAAGTGGCTCATTTGCATCCTTTACGCATATCAAACTAAGCAGTGGGTGGGGGTGTGAAAGAGAGGGTTGTTTCACATGGGGGGTTGTTAAAAGGCAACATGGATGTACACTTTTTGTCAAGGGGGCAGATAAACTGTTAATTGAACTCTTTTGGGGGTTCCTCTATTTAACTCTCCATGCATCCCTTTCTTTCCCTTTTCCTTCCATTCACCCTTACATACTGCAGCATTCTGTCTCTAGGGAAACGGAGTGAAAAGATAAGCAGAGACCTTACAGGTAATCAGGGACATTAGACATGCATTCTGCCACTGTGGCATTGGTTGAAACCCAGAGGTTCTTTGATCTTAGTTTGCGATATCTACTATGTTAACATAGGAAATAGTTTTAAGATGGTCATACCATGGAACATTTAGCTACTGCATTTAGAGTTTTAGGACCGACATGGTGAGGCCAATATGTGATGTCAGGGTAATTTTCTTTCACCTTCATGTGTAGTTACAAAAAAAGTATAGATTAGGCTTCACCTACCTACAAAAAACCTCTATATGTCATTTAAAATCTCCCTGCCTTTGAGTACTTAAGACAACTTCTTTATCATTTGCAGTCATGATACATTTTCTCAAAACATGGAAACTGTAGTACAACAGCAAAAGTTTTATCAAGGGAAAAAAATTGTGATAATCAACAGTGGAGATCCACTTGACCGACATTGTTCAACAGAACCTTAGAACTTTGGTCTAAATCAATCAAAAAAAATCACATTTATTTATAAAGCCCTATCTACATCAGCAGTTATCACAAAGTGCTTTTACAAAACACCCGGCCTTAAACCTCAAGGAGCAAACAACAGTAGTGTTGAATTTCAGTGGCTAGCAAAAACTCCCTAAGAAGGCCGAAATTTAAAAAGAAACCTAGAGAGGAACCAGGCTCAGAGGGGTGACCAGTCTAAACAATGTTCTTATCAGCCACGACATTACAGAATATCAAGGCTGACACATTTTCCATGGCTTTGTAAAAACTACAGCCTGACGGGAGCCCTACTTCCTTGTCAAATGATGTTCCCTCTCTGTCACTATATGTGTGTCACTAGAGTGTGAATGTGTTGAATAATGGAAAAGGCATACCAACAACTAGCTCAGGTGACAGCTTAGCAGACCCAGTTGTTCCAGCGGCTGAATGCCCTTTTGGACATCAAAATCATGGCCTCGGCTACCCCTCATCGGGCCAGGTGGGGTGACCTTAGACAGTGAGCCTCCTTCCTGTTAACCAAACTCAACCCCCTTGACAATGAAGGGCTCTAAGCCTTTGAGTTGGTGGCTGAGAGAGAGGGCTGGGAGCAAGAGCAGTGGGCTTTTATTCTGTAACTGTTCCTGACCACAGAGACCCAGCAAGAATACTACACATTGCCTCTCCGGGAAGCCCACAACTACCCTGGGCTCAAAGCGGAGATCTGGACATGTCTCCAATTGGCGTCACACACTGGGGGTTCCGACACACTGGCAGAAATCTCATCTCGGCGGCTGGTGGAGTGATGACTCCAGCCCTACCTCTTCTCACTCACTTAAAATGTCACTTGGGGACAATGATCCTGGCCAGTGAGGAGGACAGCTACTTGGACCAGAAAGTTGGGTGGAATTTGGTACCTACTGTAACCCTGTGTGTGATCTTTCCCAACTGGAGGACAACAGGCTGAAACACTGCTGGGAACAGGTCGTAGCTCTGGAGTATCATCCACGCACTGGGGAATGGTTCCCAACCGCTCATTTCCCAGTATACAACGGCCTCCTCTACTATCTGACACAGTGGCAAGATGCCAGTCAAGAGAATCGTGATAGATGTGGTGGTAGCACTTCCCCTTTCAACCCAAGATCACCCTCAGATGGGCAACCCTTTGTATCCAGTCTGATGGGACCTCTATAGACTCCTCCAGGTGCAACATCACTGCACTTCAGTCTACAACCTGCAGAGAGACCGTTTGGTCATTTCAACGACTTCCAGGGGCTAACTGACATCTCCAAGTTCAAACATGAACCTGTAGTGTTACTAGGCGGGGCCTGGTACATTTCTACTCTGGATCTAATCATGGGGTAACGGCAGTGCCCCTGGCCCGGCCACCAGAGAAATAAAACAATAGTCATGACCCCTGCGACATTCCTGCATCTGATGGACTTCCTGCTGCATCCCCATCCTGGAGCTGTCCGAGGGGCACTAGGAAGGAGCATCCGGTCCTTTTCATCAGCAATCTGGGCCATCCATGAGCTGTGTTATCCCCTCCTGGGACCGCACTACCCCGGCGGCAGAACACATCCTGATGTGGTGGATATCCCAAGCTAAGGAAACCTTCACCTTTGCGACCTGGTGGCGTACTGCCCACAGTGGTTCAGGACCATGGACAGCGCGCACCAGGAGAAGTTAGAAAGTTTCTGCAAAGGAGAACATGCCGCGCAAGAAGTGAGGACATTCAAGAGGCAGTTGGGTCAGCTCCACCCTTCCACACTTGCCTATAATGAGAGCCAATCAGGGCAGCTATAAAGAGGGAAATAAGTTCGGCCCTGATTTTTGTCCCTACCACATGTTTTGTCTCCCAATAGCTAATGAGGAGTAACCTGCCCCACCCACAGAGCGTGTTCCATTTTCTCACAACTCTTTCAGGCGACATTTTCATCAGCTGACTTAATGTCCACTTCATTGCCTTGCAACTATACATGTATATATATACATGTATACATATATATATATATATATATATATACACACTGCTAAAAATAATTAAGGGAACACAAATCACACTTCGGGTCTCAATGAACTAAATATATGAAATACAGCTCCAGATGAAATTAATAAACCACTGCACCTTTTTCTTTCCTTTCCAAAAAAGTCGAAAAGGAAGGTTTTGAGTGAGGAACAGAAGCATTCAATTTGCAGTGGTTTCTTAATTTTAACCATTCTGTTCTTCACTCAAAACCTTCCTTTCAGCTTTTTTGGAAAGGAAAGAATAAGGTGCAGTGGTCTCTTACTTTTTTCCAGAGTTGTATATTAAATCAAAACGGTTCTTTACTGTACATTGTGTAATTCGTTGAGAACAATATTACGTTACAACAGTCAATGGAAACCAAAATCTCCAACTGATTGAGGGCTGGATTCAAACACAACGAAAAATGAGATTCAGTAGTGTGTATGGCCCCCACGTGCCTGTATGCACTCCCAACAATGTATGGGCATGCTGCTGATGAGACGGCAGATGGTGTCCTGGGGGATCCCCTTCCAGACCTGGATCAGTGGAGCAACTTGTTGGCGTCAGATGCACCTATACATAACATCCCAGAGGTTCGCAATTGGAATCAGGTCTGGGAGGGCCAGCCAATGGCATCAATGCCTTCGTCATCCAGGAACTGCCTACACACACATTTCCAAAAACTGCTGACACACTCATTGTCATTGTCCTGAACCAGGAGGAACCCAGGGCCCACTGCACCAGCATAAGGTCTGACGATGGGTCTGAGGATTTCATCCCGGTACTTAACATTAGTCAGGGTAGCACTTGGAGGTCTGTGTTACTCTCCAAGGATATGCCTCCCCAGACCATCAGTGACCGACCGCCAAACCAGTCATGCTGGATAATGTTGCAGGCAGCATAACGTTCACCACAGCGTCTCCAGACTCTTTCACGTCATCACATGTGCTCAGCGTGAAACTGCTCTCATCTGTGAACAGAAAGGGGTGCCAGTGGTGGACCTGACAATTCTGGCTTTCTCTAACGAATGCCAATCAAACTGCATGGCGCTGGGCTGTGAGAACAGGTCCCAGTAAAGGACGTCGGGCCTTCATGCCACTCTCATGGAGTCTGTTTCTGACAGTTTGGTCAGAAACTTGCACACCAGTTGCCCGCTGGAGGTCATTTTGTAGGGCTCTGGCAGTGCTCCTCCTGTTCCTCCTCGCAACAAGCAGCAAATACCGGTTGCTGCTGCTGGGTTGATGCCCTTCTACAGCCCTGTCCAGCTCTTCTGATGTAACGGCCCATCTCCTGGTATCTCCTCCATACTCTAGAGACTATACTGGGAGTCACAGCAAACCTTCTTGGGATGGCACATATGATCCTGGAGGAGCCGGACTACCTGTGCAACCTGAATGGGCTGCAGGTACCGCCTCATGCTATCAGTAGTGACAAGGACACTAGCAAAATGCTAAAGTAGAGAAGAATCAGTCAGGAAGGATAAGGAGAGAGCAGTTGCCGGTTGCCACCACCTGCAAAACCATTCCCTTTTTGATGGTTGTCTTGCTGTTGCCTCTCCTGTGCACCATTTGCACCAAAACAGGTTCACAATCGCTTTTGCTTCCTAACTGGACAGATTGATATAGATTAGTTTAGTTTAAGTTTGTTCAAGGGCACATTGGCAGATTTTGCACCTTGGTGTCTGGGGTTTTAAGCCTACAATTTGATATGAAGTTTTAGGAACAGAAATATGAAAAATTCAAGAATACACTAACATTGGCCTACTGCTATTATAACATAATAGAATTAGGGTTACAAAAGTATATTTGACCGAGTATCATTATGTACAATTAAGGAGTCATGTTTAATACTTAGATGTATTTCGCATGCAATAACATTGTGAAGTCTGTGACTCATAGAAATCATTAGACACTGCTCTGCCAGACCTGTGTCATAGCAATCGTATGTACCTGCTCGTTTCAGGGTAATACTGCCTACAATCTTGTCTTCAGCATGGGAAAGGCATGCTTTATTAAATTCTGATTGGGTGATTGGCTAGGCAAGTCAAGAATTTTCTCTCAAAAACATCTTGGTAACTATGACAATGTGTCTGAGGTTATTGTCCAGCTACATGAAGAAGCCCTGTCAAATGAGATTAGAGGCATTACAAGCAGACAATATTTTTGGGCTAGACTTCAGAATTCATCTTGCTGCTGCCATCAGCTATTACATTAGTCATTTTGAAAAGGAAGTAATTTCCAGTTTCAGGTCATATATATATATATATATATATATATATATATACATAACACCCACTCCGCCATAATTCACATATGAGGTGGTCAGTTCCTTATTTCCTCCACATTGTTTCCTTCACATCGTTTTGGTACATGCACATTTATCTCGATAAACTTTGTTTTCACTTTTTTTGAGAGTGCCAATTTCCATCTGTTGTGCTCTATAGATAATAATATTATGAAAAAACTTTCAACAAACTGTCTGCTGATAAGCAAATGCTTGCTATGGTTAGTGTTAGTGTTTGTTTTAGAAGGAGGTCTGGTAACAATTTATTTTTGAGAGTGCCAAAAGTGTTTCTGTAGATGCTCTACAGATTATTTCCTGACTATAGGAAACATATGAACAATCTACAATCCCTTACCCGAACTCTAACTTTATCTTTACCCAAAACATAATCCTTAACTACTTATTCTAAACCTAACCCTAACCTAACAAGCAGATGCATATCAAGAAATAGTTTGTGGAAATGCTGTTGTTAGTATTACTATCTATAGAACATCTACAGATGAAAATTGTGACTCAAAATATAATGTAACTGAGAATGTTGACCATGTACGTGACTGAGAGATTTGTGTTATATCAAAACACCAACAATTATCACTTCTCAAAGTCTTTAGAGTTCATTTAGATTGAATAATGAAAACACGCAGTTCCAGGCCTAAGATTGATATATGCCCACTCTAGTGGATATGTTAGTATTACACCTCTAATACTGCGCACTAAAAGCTCACAGCTGGTCCCTAATTTGAGAGGTACAACAAACTAAATGCCAGGCAAAGTGGAACCACAAGTCCCTGGGAGTATTTCCCTGAAGTCAGGGAGCTCTTCCAAGAGGTAAAACAAGAACATTCTATGCATGAAAGGAGCATAGTCTTCATCTCATTCTTCACAATCATGTGAGGAGATTTCAATCCAAATAAATAACAGCCATGTAAAAACTATGCAATACATTTTCATGTGATGGGATGGAGAAAGCAGCTGCAGTGAAATCAAACAGTGCCTGTTTGCTTTGGTGTGAGGGTGTGATGAAGTATTTTTCAGTGGGTAAGTTACAAGAGAGGAAGGATGACAGATGAAGATGAATGATTGGCTAAATATTTGCGATGTCGTCATCACTCAGTTTACTTCCTGGTGGTTCTAGTGAAGACACAGCCGTATTGGAGCCGTATAATTACTCTAATGAATGGGACAAAGTTGGCCATAGGAACATCCACTTCAAAACTCCTCAAAAACAATGTCGATGTCTTTTCTTGTTTCTGTCCACATGTCCATCCAGTTGTCTGCTCATGCATTCGGCAGTCGCTCCACCCGTCCAAAACATCTCTCTTTGAGGAATCTACACCATAGGATGTCCACCTCTGTTGGTCCTGGACCAGGTGTTGGAAGCTGGCCCTCGTCACAGTCCTCCGACTGCATAGACATGGAGACAGTCCGGTGAAGCACAAGGCATGTCCCTTTTTTATCCCTCTGGATCTGCCGTCTCTCCAGTCCCAGTCCTTTGCATGTAGTGTGTTAGCTGGCTAGCCAATGCTAGTCTCAAAGGAGCACATCTGCTGTTCTAATGCTCCACTGTGGTTTATGGAGGTCTCCGTGCTGGGCCATAAGAGCTGCACCTGCGGAACCGTCCAAACAAGAGGAACAGCGCTCGTATTGTAAAAGCCCCTCATAACATAAATTTTTCTCCTCTCTTAACTCTAAACTCACATAATGAAGCTGACAAATCTCAACCACATGTGTCTACAATGTGGTTTAGAGCGAGAGAAAGTAGGGAAAGATACAGTGACAGATGGGCAATGGAAGGAAAGTCAGGGGGAGATGAGCAGAGGAGAAGAATGTAAGAAAGTCATGGTTGACGAGAGCAAGTTAACAGGGAGAATAAGAAACGGAAAGAGAAAGAAAGAAAAATGGAAAGAAAGGGAGAGTGTAGGAGGGGAGAAAAGAGAAGGCACTAGCTTTGTCTACTTCAATCCATCAATCCATCTTCAGCAGAAAAATCACTTGGGCCAGCTGTGCCAGATGCTGGCTGGAATCATTAGGCGTGTGGCTGTAGGAGAGGTGCTTACCTAAAGAGGAGAACTGTGTACCCGGCCCACCTGCCCGGGATAAGAATCTCCCTGGGACCCTTATTAAGTTGAAAGAACAGAGTGGCTAGTCTCTCATAAGCAGATTAATCTAAATAAACCCAGGCGATTTATCAGTGTGCAGGCCACACGGCCTGTCATCCCACCACCAGCCTGTGCTCTATTCATCCAATTCATCGCCAGCACTGCAATGGACTAACACAAAGGAAATGGTATGCAGGGTATCGAGAGGGAGAACATTAAGGCTGAAGTAAGCCAAAAAATTACATCTCCAGCTGGCTGAGAGGGCAAATTAATGTACAGAGACTTGACACAGCATCAGAGTGGTCACTTAACTTTCAGTGTGCTTTGGATGAAGTTGCAGCTTGAGCTGTGTCATGACTTTGGCCTATATTTGTTATTGTGTAAGTAAGGCATTGTGGCCGAGGTGAATCGTTAGGTCAGAAGGTCAGAATCTACCACATTAAAACAACACTGCAACTGTGCTTAACCATCCATTCACACAGGGAAAGTCCCTGGGTTTTCACCATGGCATCAAATGGACCATCAAAAATGACATATCCATTCGCAAAATGTTTGCTAAACGCAGACCACAGGTGGTTCCCCTGTCCCTTGCCCCCCTTTTCTGTGCCCCTTCTCTCTGCTCCGCCGGAGCGATTTCCATGCTCGATCCATCATGTGTGGAGCTTCCAGTTAAATCCCTGTCGGAGCGCAGAGAATCGTGGAGACCGATTCCCGCTGCTCGACTGCATCTGTGAGGCTGCTCCCCAGTGGCACGGTGAGTATCCAACATACACATAAACTGGGAGACGGATTATCAACACCAAACTCCCTCTCCAGGGGGCTCTCTGTCTGTGTTAAGTCACAGGGGTAGAGGGATTGGCCCCAGCTTAAGTATTGTTGAACTCCTCGCTCTGTCGCTTCTTTGACCAAGAAATAGATTTCTCTATCGAGGCATCCTCACTTACATTTTTCATAACTTCAATGCGGATTCTTTTTCTCGAACAATCAATACTTACTTTATGTATAGGTCTATTTTTCCCACCCCATACTTCATGGAAATTAGCACAATGGGAAATATGCAGAACTTTTATTGTGATAACACTATGTAGTGTAATGCACTATTCAGGGCACTGGCCCTGAATAGTGCATGAAATTCTGGCCTCAGACTTGAAGTTGTTATATTCAACACCATTACCATTACAACATGCACTCCACAGCAAACTGCTGAAGCAGGTGAATTAAGCAAGTATAACTTCTTACTTGGCTTCCGAAATGTCCGACCTAGCCAGTGAGCTCTCTCTTCTAACGTCCACCCTTGAGTAATCCTAACGACCATCTCGAACACAACGGCTTGCTCTTAAAGTAGATGTACCTTGTAACACTGCCGCCTATAGATGTTTGTTTTTCCAGGCGTCCAATAATGGGGTCTGATATGGCCTATTATAGAGTTTCTATGGGTCTCCCAGGTTTCACTTCAGGCCTGGTAAGTGATCGTTTGGATGAAGACGTATCATTCTGAGCGGTGGCCATGTCTAATTAGAGCCATAACGCTGGATGGAATGGCTCTATCAGCTGGGCAGATGCAGCCTGCTTATCAGACCCTCAGGCCAATCACCTCAGGTTTATTTCTTAGGAAATCATTAAGTGTTTCATAATTTTCAGCTTTTAAATGCTCTGTTTTGATCACTGAGCTGCGTGATTAAGGGTGTTTTTAATGGTTACTGTCTCTCCCAGTTAGACACAATTAAAATGTTTTCGGAGCAGCTCTACAGAGTAAACGGGTTAAGTTTAGGATACCTCTCGTGGTGACCACACACATTTTGAGGACATTTCTAGAAGTTTTCTTTATGACATTAATTCTGTATGCCGGATGCAATGTTAAAATGTTTCCTCTCAAATGCATGTGTGGTCTGCCCTCTGAAGACATCTACACTACATATAAATTCTATATTCAATGGAATCATTGTTGAATACCTCCACCCCCCACCCCCCCAAAAAGAAATGTACAGTTCCAGAGCTGTCGTAGATAAACGTGGGAAATGGCTACTTTATTTTATTCCTTTATTGGTGGTGTGTTGGTCTCTGAGGAGTGCTGGCATCGATTGCTGACTTAATGAATGCGTCTGTTCCTCCTGGCTTCACTCTCGTTCTTTCTCTCATTCCTCACTCCTCCGGGTCACTCTGCTTAAAATGCCTCCGTTAATCAGATTTCTGTTAAAAGTCGTAAATAGAATCTGCGCTCCGTTGCCAAGACACACTCTCTCTCTCTTATTCTCTCTCTCTCTCTCTCTCTCTCTCAAATGTTTTTTTTCCCCTTTTACAGCTCAGTCTCTTACTCTCTCCACTCTACTACATAGGCCCAGAGCCTGGTCCAACTCCAGCACCAGGGGACAGAGGTGTTTGGGGGCAGGCAGTGAACCAAAATGTATTCTGAAGCCCCCTCTGGTTGTCTGATTTTTGGAAAGAAATCTGGTCAAGTGGCTGGGTGGCTGACATAGAGATGCCTGCCCCAGAAGACTCCCAAAGACTCCCAGTGTAGAATCTGATGACCCAAAGGTCCACAATATAATCAGCTGTTTCATTCCCATGCTTGCATAGTAGCCTAGGGTGCCAGGGTCTGTAGCTATCCTTCAACACTTTCACCCTGTTTGTCATGCCTTAAAGGAGTAATGTACCAGCTGAAGAGACTGTTGCCTAGGCTACAAACATGTACAAGAGTCTAATAACAGAGAGTATTGATCTTTTTTTTTCCTTTCTTTTTTTTACAGTTTTGTGGATTGTTGACGGACCAAATATTGTATAACCAGATGTGTGATCAGCAACAGTCACAAGTAATATAAGTCTAAAGTACAACCCCGTTTCCAAAAAAAGTTGGGACGATGCATAGAATGCAAATAAAAACAGAATGCAATGATGTGCAAATCATTTATCCCAATATTTAAGTGAAAATAGTACGAAGACAAAACATCAAATGTTGAAACTAACATGCCCATTGTGAATTCAATGCCAGCAACACATTTAAAAAAAGATGGGACAGGGGCATGTTTACCACTGTGTTGCATCACCTTTTCTTTTACCAATACTCTACGCATTTGGGAACTGAGGAGACCAATTGCTGTAGTTTTGAAAATGAAATGTATTCCCATTTTTTGCTTGATATAGGATTTTAACTTCTAAACAGTTCGGGGTCTCCTTAGTCGTATTTTTCATTTCATAATGTGCTAAATGTTTTCAGTGGGTGACAGGTCTGGACTGCAGACAGGCCAGTTTAGCACCCAGACTCGTTTACTATGAAGCCATGCAGTAATACGTGCAGAATGTGGTTTGGCATTGTTTTGCTGAAATCAGCAAGGCCTCCTCTGGAAAAGACATAATTTGGATGGCAGCATATGTTGCTCCAAACCTATATATATTGTTCAGCATTAATGGTGCCTTCACAGATGCCATTAGTACCCATGTTATGTGCATTAATGCACCCCCATACAATCGCTGATGCTGACCTTTGAACTGTGTGCTGATAATAAGCTGAATGGTCTCTCTCCTCTTTAACCTGTCCATGATTCCCAAAAATCAAAGTTGTCAGACCACAGGACAGTTTCCTACTTTGCCTTAGTCCATTTTAAATTAGCTTGGGTCCAGCGAAGGCGGGGGCATTGTCTTTGTACTATTCTCTATTTAATATAGGGTTTAAATGATTTGCACATACTTGCATTCTGTTTTTCTTTACATTTTACACAGCTTCCCAACGGGGTTGTAAACGTTGTGTAATCTTTCCCTTTTTATTATCTATTATCTACTAGTAACAGCTCCTTTACACCAAGTCAAATTGTGTGAACGTTTAATGTACGTAGGGAATAAAGGTGATTCTCATTCACATTCTGACATAACAGTGTTCCAATAGACTTTGTGCACCAGCGTAGTGACGAACTTCGGCTTTTGTCTAGAAGTCAGTATTGCAGTTTCCGGTTTACTAACTAATACTCATCCGCATTTGTAAACACCTAAACTCACAACAAGATGAGTGATGCTGTTGTACGGGAAAAAAATAAATATAATGTACGTGACTCATTTAAGTTTCAAGGTACAAGTGGGGCATAATTTTAATCAGGAGAATGTCCTCTTTTTAATAAGTTATGACTTGCGCCATTCAATGACTTCAAACGCTAGACTAGAAATAGTCAGAAAAGGCAATTTTTTATATACTTCCACGTAACGCAGGTTTAAGCGCAATTAATACCATATAGGGCCAGATGTTTACTTCCTATGCCAGTTGTTCTTTTTCAGTTTCGTTGGTTACAGTGGTAAAATAAAAGAGGAGACCTGTTTTGGTGCTTTTTTGAGGTTATGGAATTTTAAGCTTTATTCAGGTTGAAGAGGCTGAACGAATTGGTTCGTTTCAGTTCACTTGCTATGGGGACGTGCTAGCGTTCCAGCTCAGCCAGCGTTCCTTTGCCGTTTTTGAGGCTAGGGTGAATTGTTATGCGTTCTATTGTCCTGCCTAATACTACACTAAAAAGGAACGCGTCGCTAACTAGCTTAGCCGATTGCCGGCCGGCACACCACAGTAAACTACTTACCCTCCTAGTTGTGCAGATAACTCGATACGTAGAGTTTGAATCCCATGTTCCGCTTGCTTGTTGGAGCAGGGGACCAGGCATCAACAATTCGATGGACATCACTAATGCTCATTTTAAGCAGGTCTTGAAAACATCTACTAAAAACAGAAATTTTGGGTGACGCGGGTGATGGCCTTAAGTAAACCGGAAAATAATATGCCGACATCTGGCTAAAGCGGAGGTTCGTCCATACGCTGGTGCACAGAGCCTACTGCAGCTTTTTGCACACTTATGGTGTCTCACTTAATAATGTTACATTCCTTCTCAAGTCATACTAACTAAAAAAAAATGTTTTACAACCTGTTACAGGTGTTCATTTTGGCACAGCCGTCTCTGCTACGTCAGAAGCGTATAAAAGATGGCCTGTTATAAGCCCTGTACAGTATGGCCCGGTGCGTGAGAGACTCGACCTTGCCTTTACCACACATTTGGTTAGGGCCTGTTTGAACTGGAGGGACTACTGTGGAAGGAAAAAACAAACTGAGAAAATAAAAAACAACTCCCCCATATTATCCCAGCTAATAGAACTGTGGGGTCCTCAGCAGCACTGTTGATTCTTCAAATATTGACACATGAAAGGGAATACGAACAAGGATCCACGTCCAGGACCAGGCCGAGCCGGGTGGTATGGTACTGTCCAGGCCGTGTGCCTCCTCTCTGGTGGGTGTCTCTGCCTTGGCCTGGTTTAGCGTACACTGGATGGATGGAAGGATGGATGGAGAGACTGGGTCACCTTTAGCATCATCACACCAACAGAAAGTCTGTCAGAACCACAGACAAAGGCTTCCTTGCTGTACTGATTTTATTGAGTTAATACCTTTGAATGGTCATTTTTCATTGGCCAGCAAAGACTTGGAGTACAGACCCTTTCTGTGGAATATAATCCCTTGTGTAGATGTTTTTAAAAAAAAAATAAATTATATAGTGTTCAGGAAAGCAGTCTTCTATGAGGTCTAATCACCACATTGTTCCTGATGAATAGCGAGCAAAAATGATTACGCACTCGACAAAAACTATTAATTAGCAAAGCCCCCCTCTTCAATCAACTATCTAAATTATATTCAGTGATTACTGACCAAAAGAAGTAAGAATACGTTCTGCCATAAATGGAGCCATTTAATCTGTTCACTCTCGATGAGTGAATCATGTCCTGATAATTAAATTGTATGGCATATCGGGAGTGTTAACTTCACTGGGTGGACATTGGGCAGCCCTGCATTTTCAAAAGGCTTTTAAGGCAATTAAGTGATGGGCTTGGACAATCATTCCTCTTTTCCCGGTCATTGATCTTTCTTCTTTTTGGCTCCATCAGACCCATTTTTCTATTCGGCTGGAGACTTACGTTCGATGATTCCTTCCTGATTACTATAAATCAGACTTCCAAATTGAAGTGGCACAGGGTGGAGGCCAGACCTGCCCTGAGTGTCATGAATTTGTAATTCTGATTTGAAGTGGAGGGAAATAAATGTAAAGTGAAGGAAAGGTTTTGTGCTAAGGTTTGGCACTGCCAAAAGGGTTAAACTGATATTTCATAAAAAGCAGACAACTTTTACCTTTATACTGTCCCCCTCACTTTTGAAGTCAACACTGTTATTACATTCATGGTGATTCATTAATGTGCTTATTTCCCCCTTTTTGGCCATGAAGTGACTAATCTACTACCATCAAATATAATGTGTTTAATGTGTTAAATCAACCCATGATATTAAAAACAGACTGGTCAACCTGTCAACATGTGTAGGAGGGAGAACAGCACCACCTAGAGCATAAGCCAGGGCATGTTCTCATTCAGTGGAAGACAAGGTTAGTTAATCAATATCTGCTCTTTGTTTTGCAAATTCTGTGTTCAACTTAAAAACATGTGAAAAGAACTGCGACTGGGCCCAAATACCAGGGCTTACTGGTTTGGATCAGTGTTAGGATTGGATCCTCAGGCTTTTGGGACATGCATATGTTACTTTATCCTGTCATATTCTGGGACATGCTAGAAAGATTCAGGAACTGAATCAAGAGGATCCACAAGTGTGGTCTTTTGTAGTTATAAGATTTAAAGTATCATTGAAAAATATGTTTGGAATGCAGCCCAATAAATTATCATTTTTAAGGAATTTTGAGGTGTTATGGTGTTGAAAGTTGAGTTAAAGTTTTGAATGTTTGTGCTTACTGTATTGATGTGCTTATGGCCCCTTTAAGAATTTGACCATGGTCTCAAAGGTTTCCAATGAACAAAGTTAAACAAAAATGAATAAAAACAGAAGAAACCTGGGATGTCACTTCCACCATTTAAAAGCTCCATGGTGTGTTTTCTGAAAGAGATTTGTGAAAAGGCTTTAACTTGGGGCTGGTTACTGTACCGTGGCACCCATTTTGTCCATACACAACTATCGCAGGCCTGAGTGATGTTACCCACCCCACTTTAAAGAGCTTAAATGACTATAATTGCCACAGAAATATACGAACGTCTGGATTATGCCTTCTTTCCAGAGGCAGAAAGCAGAAACAAGCAGCTGTCATTGGATCTGAAATCTCATTATTTCAACCAACCCACTCCAGTCCCCATAAAGCGCCTCACAGCAACCAGAACATTTGTTAAACACACAGAGTGGCGGTGCGGGCAAATTAGTCACATCGTAGAGGGCTTTTTCTTTCAATGCTTGTTTTTTTGTCTTTATTTGACTTTAGAGAGCTAACAATTTGCTGTAATCTATTAGCATCCGGCGATTAATCAAGCGGTTGCTGTGGCAGCGGTGGGGGGAAGGGGGGTTGTTGTGATTTAAGGGCCATAACAGCATCTCTTTCCGCTCAAGCACCTGCATTTCATTTGTTTCTGTTTCGCCCAGCCATAAATCTGGGCGACCTGTCAGCGTGCCATAATATTAGGCCAATAATCAAAGTCAATTATCGTCCTTACTCCTGTCCCGTCCACCTACCTCAACTGCTCCATCCCACTTAAAGCTTTTGAAAACAACACATATTAAGGGCCTCCCTCTTACTTTCTCTTTCATTTCTGGATGTCTCAGGCTTTATCTCCATATCTCTATTTCACTTTCCATCTCAACGCTTCGTCTATCCCAAGCTGTTCCAGATCCACATTTTGAACTGTACAATACCATCCCTCACTTTCCCAAAATGTCTGGCTGATGAGAGAGAGATCTACGCTGCCTTGTGCCTTATTACTCATAAAGACAGATTACAGTCAGAGGACACCTCTCTCCTCCTCTCTCCTCTCTCCTCTCTGTCTTGTGCACATCGTCAAAAAGTGCTTCATGGAGTCAAACAGGCATATGATAGACGAGCGTATCGCCAGAGCGAGGCCAAGTTGGGTATTGTGCTGTGCCGCGAAGCCTGTTTTATAGGGTCCATGATAGATGTTGTTTAGAGCCATTTAAGCGCCCCCTTATGCTGGTGTCAGCAACTGACCCCACGGCAGTGATAAAGCTATCAGATAGAGAGTACGGAAACAGAGGAGAAATATGGAGGGAGGGTCGGGGAGGGGAAACTGGATGCTTGTCAACCTCACAGGTTTGGGAAGTGGAAAGCCAGTGTTATCTCCGTACAGTCTTAGGGGCCCACTGTAGGTCTCCCGGCTAGAAGGGCCTCACTGGAAAATCATGTATACTGTAGATATGTAGTTGGAATGCAGTACAGTACATCAGAACTAATACATATGGATTGGAGTCATACCTAAAAGACTGATGCTTGGCTGCATTTAACCAGTCTCTTTAAAGAGCAGATCATTCTGGTCCACGCTAGTTTGGCCTAGACAGACATACACCTACGTTCTTTTGCCCGGTCAGGCTGTTGGCATCCTGTCCAGAGCTCCAGAGTTCAGCTGTGTAAACAGAGGTCCGCCTCCCTCTCCCCTGCTCTCCGTGCCCTGTGCAGGATCCGTGGGCTACGGCCATGTCAGAAGCACAGCCAGTCACCGCCAGCCCTGCCAAAAGCTGTCAATCTGCCGCCCACACTCTCATGTACTGCTTACCTCTCACCAGGAAAACAGACAATATGTACAGTATGTGTGTATGTACATGCGTACTTGCCGTGTGAGCAACGTTGGGAGGTTTTGTGGTTCCTGCTGCACTCCCTGCTACTCTGGGAATTCCCCCTTCAGACCTTCAGTGGTTGTTTCCGGAGGAATTCCAGCAGACACACACCTGACCCTATACAATAGTCAAACAGGTCCATTTACACTCTATCAAAGACTCAGAGTCAGTGGTATAGTGGGGTCTACAAACACGTACATGCTGTACGTGTTTGTAGACCTGTACATTTCTCCTCATCAATCTACATACATTCCACGTAAAGATCAAGAAAAAACTTTTTTTTTCCCATGCAAAAACCAAGCCAAAAGGTTTAAGGAAAAGCAGAGCTCCAAGACAGGACTGTGATGAGGCACATTTTCTTGCTACATTGAAGGTCCAAGAACACAGTGGCCTCAATCAGTCTGAAATGGATTTAGTTTGTAACCACCAACACTTCCTAGAGCTGGCCATATAGCCAAACTAAGCAATCGGAGGAAAAGGGCCTTGGACCGGGAGGTGACCAAGAACCCAACGGCCACTCAGACAGAGGTCCAGAGTTCCTGTGTGAAGATCCTTCCAGAAAGACATCTATTTCTGCAGCTGTGCACCAATCAGGCCGTCATGCTAGAAAGCCACTCCTCAGCAAAAGGCTCAGGAAAGCCTGTCTGGAGTTTGTAAAAAGGCACCTAAAGCACTCACACATAAAAAACAACATTGTATGATCCAATGAAACCAAGATGAAACCCCTTTGCTCTAAATGAGCGGAAACTACTGTAGGTACCACTCATAACCTTGCCAATACCATCCCCTATGGGTGGCAGGGACTGACAGACTAGCCAGGATTGAGGAAAAGATGAATGGGGCAAAGGACAGATCCTTGATGAAAACTTGCTCCAGGTTTACCTTCCAACAGAAAATTGATCCTAAGCACATAGTCAAAACAATGCAGGAGTGGCTTCAGAGTCTGTGAATATCATTGAGTGGCCCAACCGTAGACTGGACTTGAACCCTATCGAAAATTTCTGGGGAGACATTTAAATGGTTGTGCAGGGAGAAACTCCCCAAATACAGGTACGTGAAAATTGTAGTGTATAACCAAAGCTGCTCCAACAAAATACTGAGTGAAGGGGTGTGAATACTTAACGAATGCACTGTATCTCTCCCATAACCTCAACTGCATGTATGATAATCATAACATTCTCATTTATATGCAGGTGAAATTGTTCTTGTTGTACTTCTGCTCTAATTTTAAAGCCCGGCAAGCCATCATCCTAAATCCATTCCAGATGCATTACTCTTTAATAACCCTACTCATGCCCCAGGAATTAGTTTTCACCCCAGACTTTTAACTATGTACACTACCGTTCAATGGTTTGGGGCCACTTAGATATTACATTGTTTTAGAAATAGCTTGTATTTTGTCTATTAAAATAAAATAAAATAGATCAGAAATACAGTGTAGATACAGTTAATGTTGTAAATAGCTGGAAACGACAGATATTTAATGGAATATCTACATAGGCATACAGAGGCCCATTATCCGCAACCATGAGTCTTGTGTTACAATGGCACGTTATGTTTGCTAATCCAAGTCTATCATTTTAAAAGGCTATTTGGTGATTTAAAAAAAACATTTGCAATTAAGTTACCACAGCTGAAAAATGTTGTGCTGTTTAGAGACGCAACCAAATTTCTTTAGACTAGTTGGGTATCAGGAGCATCAGGAGTATCAGGAGTATCAGGGGTATCAGGAGTATCAGGGGTATCTGGAGTATCTGGAGTATCAGGAGTATCTGGAGTATCAGGAGTATCAGGGGTATCAGGAGTATCAGGGGTATCAGGAGTATCAGGAGTATCTGGAGTATCAGGGGTATCAGGAGTGTCTGGAGTATCAGGGGTATCAGGAATATCAGGAGTATCAGGAGTATCTGGAGTACCTGGAGTATCAGAAGTATCTGGAGTATCAGGGGTATCAGAAGTATCTGGAGTATCTGGAGTATCTGGAGTATCAGGGGTATCAGGGGTATCAGGGGTATCAGGAGTATCAGGGGTATCAGGAATATCAGGAGTATCAGGAGTATCTGGAGTATCAGGAGTATCTGGAGTACCTGGAGTACCTGGAGTATAAGAAGTATCTGGAGTATCAGGAAAATCAGGAGTATCAGAAGTATCAGAAGTATCTGGAGTGTCAGGAGTATTACGGGTATCAGGAGTATCAGCGATTATGGGTTCGAATATTGGCTCATGTTCTGAGACATGATGGCTATTGCATGCGAGAAATTGTCAAGAAACTTAAGATCTCATACAATGCTGTATACAACTCTTTTCACAGAAGAGCGCAAACTGGCACTGATCAGAATAGAAAGAGGAGATGGAGGCCCCGGGTTAACAACTGAACAAGACATTCGTGCCTCACAGGTCCTCAACTGGCAGCTTCATTAAATAGTACCCGCAAATATACCAGTCTCAAAGTCAACAGTGAAGAGGCAACTCTTTGATACTGGCCATCTAAGCAGAGCTGCAAAGAAAATGCCATCTCAGACTGGCCAATAAAACGATTCGGATGGGCACAGACACACAGAAATGTCCCCTGAAGTGTGACCAGTGAAGAGGGCTGGTTAGCCAATGACGGGTAAGATCCCAATTGTGGTATCGGGACAACCTAAGACAGGCACAGTCATGCATCTGGTCACAATCCACAATATACGAACCCAAGGTACATGTACGTAACCCAGAAACGGGATCTGTGCTGAACAAATAGCACAAGATTAGACCAAGAAGATGTGGTGCTTTCTAGGTCCGGGGAGGTTATCACTCAGACAAATGCACTGGATTTCCAACTGCACACATTGTTAAAGTTTCATTCGAGACTGGTGCACCAACCCATGTACCAATTGTTTTTGTGGTTTTCTTGGAGCGTGGGCCCTCACATCTCACATCTCACCACTTACATATTATTGTGTTTGCCTGTCTGTATTTTGTGTCTTTTTTTGTGTGTGAATGAGTGTGAAATTACGCTTTATAAAAAGAAATAAAATGGTACTCACCATTGCCTTGGTTGACATTAAAGACTGATCTGCACCGGTAGAAGAATAAATAAAAAAATAAACAACAGACACAGGACAGATGAAGACTGGATATACATTTGAGGTGTTCGTATCATAAAAAATAATATTTGTTTCGACGCAGACTAAATTAAAAATACTGGAGGAGTGCTTGACACCATCTGTCATGCAAGGTGCAGGCATTGTGATGGACTGGGGGTGCTTTGGTGGTGGTAAAGTGGAGGATTTGTACAGAGTAAAAGGGGTTTTGAATAAGGAAGGCATTCACTTGATTGAAGCAAATTTCCTCCAACAACAGGACAATGACCAACTGCACAGCTTCAAAATAGTCAGAAACTATTTAGGGATGAAGCAGTCTATATTGTACTTTATTCTGTCTATAATGGAGTGGCCAGCACAGCCATCGGATAACACCCCTATTAAGTTTTTGTGGGAGCAGCTTGATTGTAAGGTATGCGAGAAGTTCCCATCAAGCCAATCCAACTTGTGGGAGATGCTTCAGGAAGCATGGTGTCAAATCTCTTCAGATTACCTCAACAAATTGACAGCGAGAATGCCAAAGGTCTGCAAGGCTGTAATTGCTACAAATGGAGGATTATTTGATGAAAGCACAGTTTGAAGGACAATTATTATTTCAATTAAAAAGCATAATTTCTAACCTTGTCAATTACTATATATCCTTTTCATTTTGCCATATTTCCTATTCAAACACATTTCATGTATGCTTTCATGGAAAACAAGGACATTTCTTAGTGGACCCGAACTCTCGAATGGTAGTGTATGTATAGATGATAAATATGAGCTAGCTAACAATGTACTTCACTTTATGAGTAAGATTGGGCCTAGGCAATTAGCAGTTACAACTTCACTTGCATTATTGGCTAGTTCAATTGCAAAGCTAACTTATTTTTGTATTTAGTTAGCTTTAGGGACTCGGCGTTACAGCTTGTTTTGTCTAAGCTACAGGCCTTAACATTTTATTCAGTCCATTGCTGTTATCACATTCCGACTTTGTGCTGTTCTGTACATGCAGGACCGGCTCCAGGATGAAATGACTGAGGGGAAATTTTTTATCAGTGGGGGGCATACATACATTCATATATCATTTATAGTGTTTAAGGGGGGGAAAAATGGGGGGCCACAGATTCAATCGGTGGGGGGCAATGCCCGGCTTTGCCCCCCATGGATCCGAGACTGTATACATGACCACCCTGGCATGAACTGCTATTGGTAGGAAATGTTCAGGGTGCTTATCTGATTGCCTAATCCGTGGTCAATTTAGCAAAATGGCATTGTGAAAGTGTGCAGAATTGCAGAAATTTGTTTTAAAATAATTTGTCCTGGGTGAAGAAACAAAGACCCCTGTCCAGTTGGTCCCTCCCACGATGTAAGTATGTCCTTTTTGGGATGAACTATTATTTGTTAGCAACTTTATGCAAGGGATTTATGGTAGGGATGTGAGCAAACGTTTTAAGGGGTGTTTTGCAGGAAATGCTCACACTTTTCCTGGCACCACTACAGTACTGCTTAGCTATCTGAATTACCTACTATACAAGTAATCTACACTTTCCTCTCACCAGATATAGAGCATTTTAATTGCTTTAAAAAAAAAAAATATTTATTGAAATTAACACATCCTCTAAATGTGATTATTATGCAGTCATGCAACAATATGTATTCTGTCTTACAACAAAAGCTATATGCATTTTTTCCAGCCAAATAAAGATTGTACAGTAATACTTTCATAGCAATTAAGCAGACAAATAAAAAATAAAAAAAATTAATTAACATCTTGGTACTTAATGCCATAAATTAATCATGAAGTACACCTGAATTGTTTTCTGTGGTAAAAACAAATTTTGTGCCATGCAAAATTGATAGCAAGCCATTTCATATGAGTCCATTGTGTATGATTAATTCAAATGTATTTGAGAAAATAAACCAACTGCGATCCAAATAAATAAAGTGAAACAAATGTGTTTGTTAACGACAAGTTTTATACCTAAGTCAACAGTACTATTCCTTATGCTATAGCCTAAAATGTAAACACATTTTGGTAACATTCCAGGAAAACCACATAAATGAATGCAAACATCTATACAGATGCCTATTCCTCCCTCTCTCTTTCATTGGGGTTTCTCAAATTCATTTCCTCACCTCCTGCCTCTCTGCTCCATCCTCTCTGGTTTGAGAGGAAGGGGGAACATGCATTTGTTTGGAAAGAGGCAGCCCTTTTCCCACCTTCTCATGAGTTATCATGCAAATAGCATTTACATTGGCGGATCCCAAAATAAATGTGTCAAAGTGATAAAAAATATTAACAGACATTTATAAAACAAAAAGGAACATACTGTTTAAATTTTTTTTTGTTTTTAAGGGTGTGTGGCAAATATCAAAAGTCGTCTGTGGTAGGATAGCCTATACCAGAGTATCCTTGATAAAAATTGATTTCACAATCAGATTTTTTTTAAATACATTTTATAAGCTATGTTGTTGCTACTGAATCTCAGAAGTAAATTGGACAAACAGTATAATAGATTTTTAAGCAGAGGTCTTTATTAAAATGTGCCTTGCACAGGTTTGTCTAGAAG
Source organism: Esox lucius (assembly GCF_011004845.1). Classification (NCBI taxonomy): domain Eukaryota; kingdom Metazoa; phylum Chordata; class Actinopteri; order Esociformes; family Esocidae; genus Esox; species Esox lucius. The sequence continues at coordinate 19,394,692 of NC_047570.1, read as the reverse complement.
CCAAACAAAGTCTGTATATACGTTAACGAATTGGCATCTCCTTGACACTCGGTTTCCCGATCACATTTGGGGGAGGATAGAAAAAAGAGGATTTAGGATGAACTTTTACCAAATGAGCAAACCACACTCTATCTATGAATGTCAAACACACACACCCACTCCTCCACCCGGCCTTAAACTTGCTTGTAGAGCCTACTGTTGTTGTCATGTGTTACTGAGAAAACCCAGACTGTGACATCCAGAATTGGAGGGAATCGATAAACCATCAACCTTGGAACCCACTCATAACTTGAATATATGCAACTCATATTCTACTTTTAAATAATATAACGTCTATATCATTCAAATAAACAAATCCATCTTGTTTAACACAATGTAAACCTCAGTAATTGCTTTCGGTTTATGCATGTCCACGTCTCAACATCAGACAAAAAAAATGCATGTGTCATTTAATTAGGTCTACCACTCCATTATGTTCCGTGAAATTACACAAAGTGCAAAATTACACGATTCTAGGAATTCCATGTTGCTCAGGAATTGCAGGCTTTAAAGCAGTAGTTATGATTAGCCCCCTACACCCTCTGTAAGGGGAGGGTTTGAAGAAGGGATGTTTGGAGGAGAGGGTTGGGATTGGGGAAGGCCGTGGAGAAGGGGTGGTTTGGAGAAGGGGTGGACTGGGGAATGCCGTGGAGAAGGGGTGGTTTGGAGAAGGGGTGGACTGGGGAAGGGTGGATTGGAGAAGGCCATGGAGAAGGGGTGGTTTGGAGAAGGCCAAGGAGAAGGGGTGGTTTGGAGAAGGGGTGGTTTGGAGAAGGGTGGATTGGGGAAGGCCATGGAGAAGGGGTGGTTTGGAGAAGGGGTGGACTGGGGAAGGGTGGATTGGAGAAGGCCATGGAGAAGGGGTGGTTTGGAGAAGGGGTGGTTTGGAGAAGGGGTGGTTTGGGGAAGGCCGTGGAGAAGGGGTGGTTTGGAGAAGGGGTGGACTGGGGAAGGGTGGATTGGAGAAGGCCATGGAGAAGGGGTGGTTTGGAGAAGGCCAAGGAGAAGGGGTGGTTTGGAGAAGGGGTGGTTTGGAGAAGGGGTGGTTTGGAGAAGGGTGGATTGGGGAAGGCCATGGAGAAGGGGTGGTTTGGAGAAGGGGGGATTGGGGAAGGCCATGGAGAAGGGGTGGTTTGGAGAAGGGGTGGACTGGGGAATGCCATGGAGAAGGGGTGGTTTGGAGAAGGGGTGGTTTGGAGAAGGGGTGGATTGGGGAAGGGTGGATTGGAGAAGGCCATGGAGAAGGGGTGGTTTGGAGAAGGCCAAGGAGAAGGGGTGGTTTGGAGAAGGGTGGATTGGGGAAGGCCATGGATATAGCTACTTTTTTAGACATGGCTCTTGTTGAAACTGCAACATTGGAAACTAACTGTGCTTTATAGGGATCTGTCCACCTGCATACAATTATTATGCTAGTTAGTAAACATGTAGTAGAACAAAAGATTACATTATTGATAGAACTAATTACATTTGAAAAACATACTTCTGTTATTAAACGTTTGTTAATGTTTGTGCTTTTGCCGACTTCAGCGGGATAACCGTGAAGGTATGGTCAACATGAAATGCAGAAAACATCAGTGCTTATAATACATTTGCTTCTAAATATTGTGCTTGGCAAGCAGAGAAAGAGCATGAATTCGCTTGTCAAAAGGAAATTAGCATTAGTATGTTAAAGGAGCTATGGTTCAATTCACCTTTAAAATTTAACAAGTCACATCATGGTTTGATATTGTCAATGGGTTATTTAAAAACGATATATTTTTAAGGTAATGGCACAGCCAAAAACCTATCAGAATGTAAATTGTTAGAGTAAATTTGTACATAGAAAATGTACCAGTCAAGACTTCAGTGAAAATGTTGCACAGCTGGCGAGACAGGCCTTTTAATCTCAAACATGCACCTGTGTTACAAACATCACAACTGTCTACATGCAACACTCAAATCAACACCTAGCCTTCACAGGCCCACAGAAAAGAAAGTCTCATTCAACATCCTCCTCCCCTCATTCATCCATTTAAATGACTGTGACCAATTTCATGGATGTCAAAGTATTCCTGAATCCCTCCACTTCCCTGGAGTGAGGAGAGACTTCCAGGCCATCATAAATCATATTCTATAGCCAACAGGCAACATTTCAACAACATCATTCACATTTGCTATTACAGGGATAGCATGTGCTGTTCTCTGTGTCTCCCTGTTGGGTGAAATATGAGCAAATATCTATTTGTCATGCTGGTTATGAATAGATGTGTGCTCAAAAGTATGCTCAGAACTGATCATTTATTACCACACTGCAAGAAACAATCATATGTGCATAAAACGTATGACTAATGTATGGTATATGGCTTCATTTTCCCAGATGGGTTACTCTGAACAGCTTACAGTCAGGTCCGAAATTATTGGCACTCCTGTTAAAGATAAGAAAACAAGACTGTATTATATTAATACTGGCCATGTAATCTGACCATTTCACTGGTTCTAATGTTTGCCTAAGTCATTTTAAATTAAACTCCATGTATTTGCATTGTTTGAAGGATATCAACACATAGCAAATAGCTTATTTTTTTTCAAGTCAAATGTAGCCAATGAGCTATTTGGTCTTTTTGTACTAAATGCCTCTTCTACCATTCTGTCAGAAGCATGCTCTGCCAGGACATATGCATTCAAATGCTGTGTTTCTTGAAGCCTGGTGCCAAGACAGGGAATTATCGCCTCAAAGAGCTCTGATGTGGACATCTTAATGTCCTTACAAGAGCTCCTTGAGCAGGGCAGGTAATATGTATCAATAAATGTATGCCGGTCTACTCAGCCTGTCATGTGGGAATTGATGGAGCAACCCTAGGTGGGCACCTCCAGGCTGTGCGTTTTTGGGGGCAGGAGTGGCACATGCTGGCTTAAACTGGATAAAAAACACCTGGGCTAGATCCAGACACACTCTCTATTGTTACTTTCAAACCAAAGTTCCCACTGATCATAAGATCCTGTCCGAAAAAACCACATTACTCCTGGCTCTAGCCTTTGCCGAAGGCTTAGGTTATCTCCAAGCTTTATCAGCAAAACACTTTTGTACTGAATTTGCCTCTGGCGGTGCCGGGACTTTACATCTTAATGCAGCTTCGATGCTTAAGGTCATATTCATGTCCCACAGGAACAGACTTCAAACTTTGTCTCAGACTACACAGCATAGAACATATTGTGAGACTCACAATAATGGTAAGGTTAACTGACAGACATTTGAAAACAGGCAAAGAAAAGTTGACATAGGTGTATAACAGTTTGAGTCTAGACAATCCAAAGTTAGAAGTGACTGTCAGAATCTCATGAGGTGCTGATATCTACAACAGGGGCTGCAGCCCCCGAGCATCCCTGCTTCCTACTAAACCAGGAACTGTTGGGGGCTGTGGAAAGGTTTTGAGGTTCAACTCACTAAAATTATAGTTAAATTACCAACCAACCGGAACAGCACCATCTAGTGGTCGGAACTCAATATCAGGTGGTATGATGAGCAATGAATGAAAACCTAAATTTCTCATTTCTTTAAACAGATTAAATGACATTAAATGACATGGTTTAATGGTGCATTGATACAATGTTAAGCCCTTATTACAATATTGTTGACAAAGTAAACATTTCTCAAAGATTAAATGGAAACAGAACAGTGTTTGCATGAATGCAACTAACTATAGAGACCATTTCAGAGCTGAGATGTTTGAGATGTTGGTTTAATTGCTTGTTGAAATAAAACAGAAACAACCGGTGCTTTATGTCACGTTCTCTCAGTCCGGACTTCTTGGGATTGAAGGGGTCAGATGTCAGCTGCTAAAATGCTCATAGCGTCCTTTTAAATTAATCCTTTCACACCAATCTGATACATTGTAGAATTGTGTGTTTGTTTGTATTTGATGTGAACAACTTGTGAGCCTATGTCAGAACTCAGGCATTGGCCAGAAAAGATAAAGTTTCCCGTTAAGAAAATAATCCTTCCCTCAAAAAGATGTATTGTGTTCCCTGTACCTATATTAGGCATTATGGTGTTAATTGCCACTCAAAATGAATTTGTTTTAAATAGCTGTTATGAAATAGTCCCTCTGACAGTGGCACATTTAACAGTGAGTAAAGTCTTTAGTTAAATCTAAGGCAAAAATGTCAAGAGATGTTCATGCTGTTGTAGAGTGAAGCTTACACATTTACTTGTGGAACATCACAAAAAGGAAAACAGATGTTTCAAGGTTTCTCCAGACAAATGTGACTTGCCTTGGAATAACCTTGGGCCTTAGCTTAAAAACACAGTCCAGAGTTTTCCGACAACTTATGCTACATTATACCAATTCTAAATGCCATTGCTGGTGTTAGGCTGGGTGTCTCCGTGTTGTAGCTGTAATTCTATTGGAGGCGCATTAACACTGCATGATTAGGTGTTAATGTTAGCCTGATCTCTGAGGGAGACATATTAGTGGCTTCAGCTACAGTATGGCTGACATCTGGTTTCTATTTTCACCAGTGCACAGGAGTCACACAGCCGAGCCCAGCTCCTCTCATCCACTACTTTACTGATCGAACCCACCTTGGCTTTTGTATGAAAAACAGGCCATTGACCAATGTTGTCCATTCCACTGGGGATGGACAATGTTGTTTTGACTGTAACACCAGTGAGGACAATCCTAACTTGACCCTGTGGTACCCTGTGGACTGACAGGGGACAATGAGCCTGGGTAAAGACCTACTACCTTTTGAGTCAGATACAATCAAGAGATTAGACAAGGAAGGGCTCAGTCGTGTTCCATGATGCAAGAACAAATACAGTAGCCACGGGCAGTTTGGGGAACAAACATCTGACCATAAGCAAGATGAACCGACAGTAATGGTATCAAATCACATCATAACCTTTATTGATAGAACACTGTTTTTCTATCCTCTACATCTGCTTTTAACACCGAAGGTGCCAACAGCATCCCCACGTTATGCCCATTCACAAAATACTAATGGCTGTTCCTTTATGTAACCATGACATGCAAATGTTATCACAAACCCCCTTGGAGTCAAACCCCGACAGTCATTCAAGGGGAAACACACGACCTGGAAACACACATGACCCTCTCAACCACATAAGACTCCTCCACCACTGCCACTGAAATCTGGCGCCTTGCAATGTTTTGGCTTGACCATATACGATTCTGAGTGGAGGTCTAATTTTAACATTTGGGTATTGACACCAGACAGAGGTACGGTTCTCAGTGCCGTCGAAATATAAAGACCGGTCTTCAGATCATAAAATGTGTATTGTTCAGTAAAACCATCAATGTATACAGCAGGGAGTATAGTTACAGGGGATGACAGCTAAATCCCCCGCATGTTCAAATAATGAAAACACGGATCATGAAACAAATACTGACAGTCTGAGATGTACAACACAAAAAGCACAAACAAGTCAGCCATGTAACAGTAATGCATTAAACCACACCCATGGCTGAAGTCTAACCAACTCATTGAACTTGTATCAAGAAAGCACATTACCACAATGGTTTCCCTGAATCCCTTTGGATAGTGTTAGCACACAGGGTGGCACGGTGTGTGTGTGTGTGTGGGTGCGCGTGTGTGTGTAGCTGGGGTATTCAGACCCATTCAGGACCAGCACGGCGAGACTCAGCCCACTGGCGTCTTCACGCTCTCAACCCCAGAATCTGGTTCTAGTTTCTCAGAGGGGGCCACTCTCTCTCCGCTCACACTCTATACCACATCCTGGCCCCAGCCCCTCCCACTGGGTATAAGGAGAGAATGAGACAGAGAGAGAGAGAGAGAGTGACTGTTGATGTTGGAAGCCACAAGCAGAGTTGGCGCCAATGTAAACTGCAGGGGCTGGGCTGACATGTGGGCCATCCCCCATCCCACCCTTCTCTTTTCTACTCGGTTCTTCAACCAGTCCGTTCCTCTTCTCCATTATTCCAACTCCAATCCATCCGGCTGTCCTTCTCACCCCTTCCCTCTTTTCATACATATACTATACTCTCTGCTTATATTTCACCCATTCTCTCTTCCCTTCTCCCTCCTCTCCAAATCAGTGCTCTTCTACACTCCTTTTACCTGAACATGAACGTGCACATATTTTTTCTGAATTTTTATAAAGCACAAATACAAAACCAAGAATACAACACTACATTTTCTCAAGACCTAAAAAAAAAAAAACAACTAAGAATCCTGCGTCGAGCCAGTAGTGAATCAAAAACCACAATGTCTGCTTGGCTAGGGGCTAATGAGGACATGTGGTCTGGAATTCCAAAAACAGCTATCCTGGGGCAGGGTTGCAGGTTAATGTTTAGCACTTCAGATAACATTTGGAAAATGGATTCCCAATAGTTCTTAAGGGCAGGGCACAGAGCGAACGTATGATTAAGGTCACATGGGGAGACATGACATCCATCACATTCATCATTCACATTGAGATAGATTTCCACTAGCGTCAACTTGGAAAAATTTGCCCTATGCACAACTTTAAACTGTATAGGACAAGACGACCACAAGATGTAGTGGAACGTACCCTGTCAATCGCCTCATCCCACCACTCCTGTGTGAATTCCATGCCCATCTCCCACTCCCAGGCAGATTTAGCTTTGTTAGTGGAGTGCTTGTCCAATGACAGAATAACCAAATAGATTTGAGAGGTTAATTCCTTCTGTCGATGTAGTAAAGACTATATATTATCCCAGGGTCGGCCAGGGGGCTCAACGAGAAAGCCAGAAAACTGTGATGAGACAATGCCTGACATGCAGGTAAAGGAAAGAAATTAGAGGGGGTTAGAGAGTATTTACAGACCAGCAGTAGCAGTTCTAGCTTGTATGTCACCCTGGGTGAACCCCCGTTCAGCGCCTCCCCATATAAAAATATACGAAAACAAGTCTCATAAATATCAAAAAGTAACAAAGACAAACAGGAATAACTTGTAGTATATAAAGATAAATAAAAAAGAGAATAGAATGTTTACCCTATTTCTAACAAAAAAGTATATGAACTAAATTGTACAAAGCCTAGACGGCTCCTCATCCTGTAAATACATTTGTTGCACAATTAAATATACATGACATTATGCACAATTAATCAAGCTTTCAGAATAGGAACCAAATGAACCACACAACCTTGGCTAATTCTAGGCATAAGACGTACTAAAAGAGTCAATATATCACAAAAGATACAAAAGAATCTGCATTATATAAGTGTCTTCTATGTTAGCCTAGAGCATTGGAAATCCCCCTTACTGAGCTCAGGACCTAGTCAATACAATCACAAAAAAACTTTATGATGTCACCTCAATGAAAGTTAACCAAATCAATAATGCGCTAGGTTATAATCGTTTTGCTGCAGGCTGTCAAATGATATCCAATGTCTTGTAAGCTAGTTGGACCGAAAACTGAGTATAGTCGCCTTATGTGTAATTGCATAGCAAGCAACATAGGCTAACAAAAATTGGTGTCATACTCAGTGGTTGACTTGGACCAGGACGGTACAGAAATACTTCTAATTGTAGGCAAATAGAGTTCCGGTTCCTTTTTTAGGGCATGCATTATCAACACATACATTTTCATGTACGTTGTCCAATGTGCGATTTGTCTTTTCCTGCACTCATTTTATCCCAAGTCAAGCGCTGGTTATACTAGCTTATTACATTACAGGCATAATATTAATATTCTCCACTTATTTCCTTGTTCTCCTAAACTGGGCACCTGATGGCTTAAACATTTTCTAATCCATTTGTGTTCATTTGGCACTCAAGCATCAATAAATAACCCATCCCCCAGCACTGTCAACAAAGAGTCAAGACTAAACCAATTTACCTTGGTGATGTGCAGACTGGTTTTATATTATTCTTAACAATTTCGCTCAAACCAGAAAACAATGCAACACAATGTTTGTGAAATTATATAATCACAGTACTATGAATGAATTGTGGTTTATTTGGTAGCATTTCATAGTGTGATTGATTTTATTAATTGCGTTAGTAACGTTCAAAGTTAGTGGTCTGATATTTTGATAGATTCCCCTACTCCCCCTACCTCAGATTTCCAGTGGGGAGACCTTCCCAGGCAGTAATCGGCCTAGCTCACAAACTATAATCAGGGTGCCTACTCCAGCAAGGTTAATTGACCCAAAGTCCCACACAGGGACATGATATCATTAACGTGACGTGCAAACGCACAATAGAAAAAACTCATCACGCAAATGTCACCATTACGTAAAGAACAGCAGAGCAAGCAGAAAAAGATGTAGAAATGCAGGACCGTGCCTCAAGGTGGCACCATGGGGTATCTGGAGCATGCAACCAGAATGTACATTTCTGGAAATTGGCAGCCCATTAGTACTACAAAAAGTTGGGTAGTGCCAGCCCTCCACTAAATATGCATTTCTGAATCAAAGAATGGCTGACACTGGGTACCATACCTCCCTAAAATGGCCTATAAGTTGTAGCAGTAAGCTACCCCTTCTCTGAAAGTCAGACTTCATTTACTCAAGAAGGGGAGCAAAGTTTGCAGAAAAAAGGGCAGGTAGTGAACAGGTTACTTTCACTCAGGTATGTGAAGCTAGAGCGGCTAATTTGGAAAGGCAAGTCAGTCGGCTTAAACTGCAGCACTGCTGGATTTATTGGGAAGCATTCTCTCTTCTGGAGATTCAGCTTGTAACCCGAAAAGGATCCAAAGATCCAGAATAGAGAGGATGGAAGGTAAGCAGGTTGCAGGGTTACTGAAATAGAGTAAAAATCATCAGCATACAACGACAACCTGTGTTCAACCACCTCCCGTGACACACCCTAGAAAGAGGAAGATGCATGTAGAGCTATCAAAAGAGGCTCGATAGCGAGGGCAAATAACAGAAGGGATGGGGGGCAACCCTGCCTGGTACCACGTTCAAGGGCAAAATAATCAGAACGGGTGTTAATACAGACACCGGTATGGAGAGACATATACAAAACAATAGACGGATCCATGAGCCAAATTTGTCCCCAAATCCAAACTTCTTAAGAACATCAAAACGTATTCCCATTCAATTCTGTTGAATGCCTTCCCCGCACCTAGAGAGATTACCACCTCAGGAAATATTAAAAAATGTTTTGGAATAAACTATATTGAACAATGTCCGATAAATGTGCACTTCTATTCTGCAAATCATGTTTTGTCTTTATTTTTCCTTAAAGCAATTTCTTTTTCTGACATACTCTAGTATTCCATTGTTTGGTCCTCTCCTATATTCTAGTACACGTCCTCTGCTATTGAAGGCACGAATAAGCACAAAGGGTGTCCCCTGTAGTCCTTCCTTCGTTTCTGTAACACACTCCTCTCAGTATGCATTAATTGACAGGAAAGCTGGTTCTCAGTGGGCTTATAGTTAGACTAGAATAACTTTTCACAAATGTACTCAAGACACTATATTATTTTGTAGTGTAAAGTTGTGTAAATCATTCACACGAGCCACTCTGGTGGTGCAACCTTCTGGCGCTGTATGACAATACTAGTGTTTTTTCACTTGTAAAGTTATTTCAAAGTTTAACAGGTGTTGCAGTGTTTAAGCAAAGTGGAATTAAGTTTTGTATTAGTTTTTGTATGTAATTAAACCTCACCAAATGCTTCAATGAAACAGGACCGTGCAAAGTCATTGTTAGATTTCTGAAGTGAAAACTGAGGGAAATAGATGTTTAATAGCTATTCATCATACCTAATTAAAGACTAATTTAAGCTTGTGGGCCAGTAGTCATGCAGTGCATGACGTTTTGTGGCAATGAGCTTACATCACAGATCACAGTCGGCCAGATACAGTGAGGAGAAGTATTAGATACATTGCCGATTTTGCTGGTTTTCCCACTTACAAAGTATGTAGGTCTGTTATTTATCATAGGTACTCTTCAACTGTGAGTGACGGAATCTAAAACAAAGTAATTCATTTTTATTTTATTGCATGACATAAGTATTTGATACATCAGAAAAGCAGAACTTAATATTTGGTACAGAAACCTTTGTTTGCAATTAGAGAGATCATACGTTTCCTGTAGTTCTTGGCCAGGTTTACACACACTGCAGCAAGGATTTTGGCCCACTCCTCCATACAGACTTTCTCCAGATCCGTCAGGTATCGGGGCTGTCGCTGGGCAATACAGACTTTCAGCTCCCTCCAAAGATTTTCTATTGGCTTCAGGTCTGGAGACTGGCTAGGCCACTCCAGGACCTTGAGCTGCTTCTTACGGAGCCACTACTTAGTTGCCCTGGCTGTGTGTTTCGGGTCGTTGTCATGCTGGAAGACCCAGCCACGACCCATCTTCAATGCTCTTACTGAGGGAAGGAGGTTGTTGGCCAAGGTCTCACGATACATGGCCCCATCCATCCTCCCCTCAATACGGTGCAGTCGTCCTGTCCCCTTTGCAGAAAAGCATCCCCAAAGAATGATGTTTCCACCTCCATGCTTCACAGTTGGGATGGTGTTCTTGGGGTTGTACTCATCCTTCTTCTGCCAAACAAGGCGAGTGGAGTTTAGACCAAAAAGCTCTATTTTTGTCTCATCAGACCACATTACCTTCTCCCATTCTTCCTCTGGATCATCCAGACGGTCATTGGCAAAATTCAGACGGCATGGACATGCGCTGGCTTGAGCAGGGGGACCTTGCGTGCACTGCAGGATTTTAATCCATGACAGCGTAATGTGTTACTAATGGTTTTCTTTGAGACTGTGGTCCCAGCTCTCTTCAGGTCATTGACCAGGTCCGGCCGTGTAGTTCTGGGCTGATCCCTCACCTTCCTCATGATCATTGAGGCCCCACGAGGTGAGATCTTGCATGGAGCCCCAGACCGAGGGAGATTGACCGTCATCTTGAACTTCTTCCATTTTCTAATAATTGCGCCAACAGTTGTTGCCTTCTCACCAAGCTGCTTGCCTATTGTCCTGTAGCCCATCCCAGCCTTGTGCAGGTCTACAATTTTATCCCTGATGTCCTTACACAGCTCGCTGGTCTTGGCCATTGTGGAGAGGTTGGAGTCTGTTTGATTGAGTGTGTGGACAGGTGTCTTTTATACAGGTAACGAGTTCAAACAGGTGCAGTTAATACAGGTAATGAGTGGAGGACAAGAGGGCTTCTTAAAGAAAAACTAACAGGTCTGTGAGAGCCAGAATTCTTACTGGTTGGTAGGTGATCAAATATGTATGTCATGCAATAAAATGCAAATTAATTATAGAGAAATCATACAATGTGATTTTCTGGATTTTTGTTTTAGATTCCGTCTCTCACAGTTGAAGTGTACCTATGATAAAAATTACAGACTTCTACATGCTTTGTAGAAAACCTGCGAAATTGTCAGTGTATCAAATACTGTCAGTGTATCAAGCACTGTAAATGTCAAGCTCTTATGACAGGTACTACTTCTGGTTTGAGCACAAAATTAATCATAAGCATTAATTTATTTTAGGCCAAATAATATCACATACCAAAATGTGCCATTAAAAATATAATTTCCCCTGACACAAATCTCAAATGCAACTGCACTAACATATAAAGGATAGGCTATAAAGTTTCTATGAATTGAATAGAATCTCAAATGCAATTGCATAAAAAGATTATGAAATCTCCATTCAAAGAGATGGATAATTTGCTCTTCAATTAGCCTAATACATCATGGATCAGCTTGGCCAAAGATCTGCAGGATGTAAGATATAGGAGTTTACCAAAAGTGTATACAATATTTTAGTGGCAATTCTAAATAGTTCCTATATTTTTGGTATTATGTAAAATCTCAAATGTAAAGCACAAATATATGCCATAATCAGATTGTGAAATGCTATTTCCAATGGACTGTTGCTTTTACATGAAGGGTAATTGAGGTGGTAGGACAAATGGCAAATAGACTGTTATTAGACTCTGTGTAACCAAATATATTTTATATATGTAGGATACTTAATTTAGCCCATGAAAATAAATCTGAATAGTGGAAACTGATAAGGGGATTATCAAGTTGCTGCACGTACAGATCCCTTGATGCTATTGTGAAACCTTCTCAAAGTTTAGTGATGGTACACGGTAAAGTGGAAGTGATTATAAAAACCAAGACGCCTGTAGTTCCTTTTATACTCTCTCCTGACAGTCCTTTGATTGAGGTTGTTTTGTAAAGGTTGCTTATCTGATTCTGATCCTCCAAAAAATCTGTGAGTGTATGATGAGTTGATTGTGTACTCATTTAGTGGCAGCATACTGCTAATAAAGGCACATAATAACTGATTTGGCCTACAGTACCATAACAAACATTTGTAGAAAAAGAACCAAACATGATTACAATTCTCAAAATTATTTTCATTGTCCACCTAATACTAAACACATCCGAAACTATTTTTCATATACAACAAAGGGGGGGGGGGGGCAGAAGGTAACTTGGGTCAAATACGATAAGGTCAAACATTATATTGGAGCCATATTGGAGCAGTTTACCAAGTTCTTCCATAATACTAAGAACATGTGTTTAATAAGACCACTCTCCAGGGACATGTGAATCTCAGTGAGGAAATAAAACATTATAATAAAAGATATTGATTGGACTGAGCAGAACAGGTCCAAATCTGGAGTGAAAAGAATTTAATGAGAGGGAGATGAATTGAAGTGATTAACAGTTCCACTATTATACGGTATAAAGGAAACATTGAGTGCATCGTGATATATTTTCATTCTTCCTCAAAAACAAATTCTCGACATTATGTATTTTAGGGTATTCTCAACATTATGTATTTTAGGGTATTTTCGACATTATGTATTTTAGGGTATTCTCGACATTATGTATTACCCAAGAGCCATCACATAAATCTGCAGTTACCTCAGCTAAACTGCGGTCTATGGTATTGTCATGTGAAATTGAGACCAATGGTTTCCCACTCCGATGGGTGACCTCTTGTCCCACTCTGCCTCCTCCTGTCCTGTCTATCCTCCATCTCTCCTCAGACCTTCGCCCTTTATCCACCACATCCTCTCTAACTCCTTGGCCACACACATATACTGTCAATGTTTTAACCCACTGCTCTGATGAGTGGTTACACTGCCGAGCCTGTTTCCACTTACAGCACCTTGTCTTCTCTGGCTTTATGACATTATTATATCTTTTTATCACCACCATCAATACTCATCTATTGTGTGTGTGTGCGTATATACCCATATACACATACATATATACACATACATATACACTCACCTAAAGGGATATTAGGAACACTATACTAATACTGTGTTTGACCCCTTTTCGCCTTCAGAACTGCCTTAATTCTACGTGGCATTGATTCAACAAGGGGCTGAAAGCATTCTTTAGAAATGTTGGCCCATATTGATAGGATAGCATCTAGCAGTTGATGGAGATTTGTGGGATGCACATCCAGGGCACGAAGCTCCCGTTCCACCACATCCCAAAGATGCTCTATTGGGTTGAGATCTGGTGACTGTGGGGGCCATTTCAGTACAGTGAACTCATTGTTATGTTCAAGAAACCAATTTGAAATGATTCAAGCTTTGTGACATGGTGCATTATCCTGCTGGAAGTAGCCATCAGAGGATGGGTACATGGTGGTCATAAAGGGATGGACATGGTCAGAAACAATGCTCAGGTAGGCCGTGGCATTTAAACGATGCCCAATTGGCACTAAGGGGCCTAAAGTGTGCCAAGAAAACATCCCCCACACCATTACACCACCACCACCAGCCTGCACAGTGGTAACAAGGCATGATGGATCCATGTTCTCATTCTGTTTACGCCAAATTCTGACTCTACCATCTGAATGTCTCAACAGAAATCGAGACTCATCAGACCAGGCAACATTCTTCCATTCTTCAACTGTCCAATTTTGGTGAGCTCGTGCAAATTGTAGCCTCTGTTTCCTATTTGTAGTGGAGATGAGTAGTACCCGGTGGGGTCTTCTGCTGTTGTAGCCCATCTGCCTCAAGGTTGTGCGTGTTGTGGCTTCACAAATGCTTTGCTGCATACCTCGGTTGTAACGAGTGGTTATTTCAGTCAAAGTTGCTCTTCTATCAGCTTGAATCAGACGGCCCATTCTCCTCTGACCTCTAGCATCAACAAGGCATTTTCGCCCACAGGACAGCCGCATACTGGATGTTTTTCCCTTTTCACACCATTCTTTGTAAACCCTAGAAATGGTTGTGCGTGAAAATCCCTGAGCAGATTGTGAAATACTCAGACCGGCCTGTCTGGCACCAACAACCATGCCACGCTCAAAATTGCTTAAATCACCTTTCTTTCCCATTCTGACATTCAGTTTGGAGTTCAGGAGATTGTCTTGACCAGAAACACACCCCTAAATGCATATACACATATATATATATATATGTGTGTGTGTGTATCAACAAATACCAAACACCATGCAAATCAGTTTATAGCAGATGTTTGTGTTACTTGGACAAAGCCCTACAGCGTTATATCTGATTGTGTAAATACAGCATATGTTACCATCCAGCTTGTAGTTTATGTATTATCTATTGCCCAACCTCAGCACTATGTTTTATATGGAGAAGGTAATCAGCATTGATCACTGGGTTTGGGTAAAAATGTTTGCACGTTAATACGGTTCTGTCCGCTGGGGATAATATGACTGACCAAGGATGTGAATGGTTTGTTACAGACCTGATAAACGGATCAGTCAACAGATTAAATAGATATCATCCATTTCCCAAATCGTTAACTGATGCATACAAGACAGTTACAGTAATGATGACAGGGAGTCACCACAGGAAGAGATGGAAGACCCCAAAGAATCTAGACTAAATCTTTCCAAGTCCAGCCCAAGTAAGTATCCAACCAAATAATGTTCTCTCTCTCTTAATCACTCTTGGAATAATTCATAATAAGAATATATATTCCTGGGACAAAACCCATATTAACATTTCCTGGTATCAGGCAAAGGGGAGTAGATCAGAAAAGGATTGAAGAGGGGGATGAGGGGACGGGGTGATCTGCAAAAACGCCAGTTCAGTCTTGAATACATTTAACTGGCAAAACCACTTTACGTTAGGGCTGTTACCATATGAGTCTCACAGTAAAACTCAGATTAACAGAGATGTTCACAGGCAATACTGTATATGTTAGGGCTGTAACCATAGGAGTTTCACAGTAAAACTCAGATTAACAGAGATGTTCACAGGCAATACTGTATACATTAGGGCTGAAACCATAGGAGTTTCACAATAAAACTCAGATTAACAGAGATGTTCACAGTCAATACTGTGTACATTAGGGCTGTAACCATATCAGTATCACTGTATACCTCAGATTAACAGAGATGTTCACAGGCAATAATGTATATGCTAGGACTGTAACCCAAATTTTCAAACAAATCATAAACCGAGCCAGCTATTTTAAAAACTTGTTGTATATGAAATATAACTGTTCTGTAGCTTGTAAACACAACAACGGACGACATTGCCTAAGTGACTTGCATATTTGCGACCTAAGAGTAGAGGTTATGAACATTAGGCATTCAAAAGTGCTTTAAGTATAGATTCAATATCAATATATATCGCAAATATATACTGTCAAAAGATAATGGAGGGAAAAACCCTTTAAAATTAGCATACTATATACGGTATAGGAGGGACTCCTGCAGGGACTTTGGTTGTTATCAAACCACAGGAGATAAGGCTGTGTGGTAGAGGGGGAGAGTGCAATGAATGTGTGACAGTTGGAGAAGCAGGACACAAGGGACATATAAAGAAATGACTCTTCAACGACTGACTCACATTCAATGCTTTGCTCTCAGGAACTTGTGGAAACACACAGCAACGGTGACATTAAACATTGACTGACAAGAATCACTAGGGCAGGTGGAACTTAGAGAGGGACCTATTAAGGGGTTAACGAGACACAGGGGAAAGCAATCACAATGACGAGACTAAACATAGAAACAGGAAAACTAGAACTAAAACACACAGAACATTGAACGACAACGACCAGCACGGCACAGGTCATGACCGGCCAATACAGAATGAGCTATGATTTTGGACTTCCTAGGATTCGTGAGTTTGAGCAGGTTTATCCATAAACCAATACAAAAAGAACAAACACACAGGCTTACCATGAAATGGAATAGTGAGTCACATGTATGTACACAGAGGTAATAAAGCACTGGGATACACAATGTGTTGCACTTATGAAAATGTAAATTATATGAACAAAAGGCACTACTGTTCCATTCAAATTCAGAATAAACCTAGTTTTAACCATCATGCCATCACATGATCATGTATACGATACTGCCAACAATAGCATTGCCATAATATTGTTAATAGCCATCGCCATGGACAAAGAGCACGGTACGCAGTACAGACCCCCCCACAAAGGTAACACAGAACCAAACCAAATGTGGAGGCAGGTGAGGTGGGTGGATTTACACCCTTTGGCACCTTAAAGCTCTGTCAGTTTGGATGCAGAATATCGTATTTTCAGGTCTCTCCAGGGATCGGGTTCAAGTCCAGAGCTCTGGCTGAGCCACTGAAGGACATTTACAGACTTGTCCCAAAGCCACTCCTGTGTTGTCTTGGCTCTGTACTTAAGGTCATTGTTCGGTTTGAAGGTGAACCTTTGCCCCGGACTGAGATCCTGAGTGCTCAGGAGCAGGTTTTCATCAACAATCTGTCTGTGCTTTTGCACTGTTCATCTTTCCCTTGATCATGGCCAGTCTCCCAGTCCCAGCCACTGAAAAAACCTCCTCACAACATCATGCTGCCACCACCATGCTTCACCATAGGGAAGGTATTGGCAAGGTGATATGTTTTCTCCAGACGTGATGATTGGCACTTAGGACAAAGAGTTTAAACTTGATGTCCTCAGACCAGAGAATCATTTCTCATGGTCTGTGAGTCCTTCGGGTGCTTTTTGGCAAACTCCAAGTGGGCTGTCACGTGTCTTTTACTGAGGACTGGTTCCTGTATGGCCACTATACCATGCAGGCCTAGTTGGTAAAGTACTGCAGCGATGGCTGTCCCTGTGGAAGGTTTTCCCCTCTCCTGACAGAAACTCTGTGAGGAGTTTCTGTACGGTGAGGGGAGAACCTCACAGAAACTCTGGAGCTCTGTCAAAGTGATCAACAGGTTCTTGGTCATCTAGAAAGAGTGGTGAAGGTTCCAAACTTCTTCAATTGTTGGAATTATGGAGGCCACTGAGTTCTTGGGGACCTTCAATGCTGCAGAAATCTCATGGCACACTCACTCTTATTTTTATGAACCAGTTTCTTAATAAACCAGACTTTTATTTTGAAAAGTGGTCTGAATACTTTTGGAATGCACAGTGGTCTGAATACATACATTATAATATATAGATAATGTATATCAATAAAACATGGCATTAAAAAAATATTTTTGCAGGAATTACGAAGTTCCATAGCATCATCAAAGCAATGTATCTCAGTAGCATACACTACACCAATCCTTATCATAATGAGCATTACGAGAAAAAAAAACTGAGCAGGCCCAGGCTTCCAGCTCAGTAAATAACAGTTAAACCAATGGAAGGGAATTATGGACAAAAGGACAACAGAGGCAGGTAAGTAACAGTCACTTAGACCAATGGAAGGGAATTAGGGGCGAGGAGACGACACGGGATCACTAATGGGGATGAATGGTAGACATCAGCCAGAGAGGGAGAAGGACCGGTAGAGAGAAAGAGAGAGAGGGGGCTGGATATGCCAGTAAACTGTAGAAGTGCCAGTAAATACCGCAGAAAAGACAATGCATAAAGAATAGCTTCCTTGGGTAATTCACTGTGGGATAATGTTAGTTATTCATCAAAAAATATGAAAGATCTGCTAGTTTTCTCATACATGCAGTGTTGGTGTGTGTGTGTGTGTGTGTGTGTGTGTGAGAGTGTGTGTTTGTGTAGGTATGGGTTTGTGTAATTTCTGTGTACATTGGCTTGCCTTGATTAAAAAAATGAAGAAATTAGCATGTGCAAGACATAATCACGATTTCACAATTAGGCCATTTGAATGTCAGAGGAGCACAGCACAGGTGGCAATTACAATTGACATCTTGCTAATTGTACCTGAATAAATTAATATTTAGTGTTGTGGAGTGAAGAGGCCAGGGAAGGTGAGGCAGATACAGCAGTGATGCTAGTCACTAATTGGAAAAGAAAATCATAATACAACGTTGTTGTATGTATTTTTGCTGTTCCTTATCTCAGTTCAGATTGTAGCTGATGGTTAAGGAGTTAAGAAATTATCCCAAATAAAATCAGGAGGCTGTTGTACACAGAAGATCAACAAATACAGAATGTGTTCAAATTATTCAAGTATTTCCATGCCTGAAAGTGCCCATTAACAAATTCACCAGTCATTTCATGCTAAATCCCTTCAATGGAAAGAGTCTGTGTAACGTATGGAAGCACAGGTGTAGAAATGGTGAACAATATGGCTCCAGACATTCAATTTTGAAAGGCTTGTCTGCCCTCTGCAGGATGAACAAAACCCAGTTCCTCACTCATAACCTCCTGGGATGATGGGACTATACACCTGGGGATCATACTGTACTTAAGAACATAAGAAACTGTTTAAATATAAACAGTTTTGCCAGTTCAAAATGTGTATTAGCCAATTAACAGAGTTGCTTTACTTGCACATGATAAAACAGATAATTAAAATTCTTTCCTTAGTTGAACATGAGCAAACACTTGTTAATGAAAGCCAAAGAATGGTATCTTCCTCTCTGTGAACATGTACTGAACATCCCCCTCGTACATTTACAATTATATTATCTGCAAGACTGGAGAATTCAAGCATTTGTTTTCTGGAGTTAAAAACTTAAATACAGCCAATAACTTGATGAGATTAAAAATAAGGAGATTTCTCCTTTTTTGTGGCAGATAGGCACAAGGCTATATCACTCAGGCTATACAAGTTACATTGTATAGACTATACTTAAAGGCGTAATGATGGATCCAGGCGTAATCACGCTGCAGGATCATTAATGTCTTTAAATGTAATATCCAAAGATCTAACACAAATGAAAAGGCATCTAATTTACTGTGATTTCAGAGTTTGAGTTATTTGTTGGGTTATACATTTTTTGAGTCTGGGTCTTTGCTGAAAAGGTTCCATTCACTGTAGAAAAAGTGCTTAATCATTACCTTCTGGTAAGATTAGCATAGAGGTAGTATGTGCCAGGTAATCTGATGGGACAAGCTACAATTTTCTGTATTAAGTGTGAGTAAACAGAACAGTTTCTAATGTTTTCAAAAATGACCACCTAATCTTTTGATGCAATAATATTAATAATAAATTAGGCTAGCTAAAAAAGGCAAATGGATAATAATAAAAGTAGCTGGTGAGAGGAATGACTGGATACACACATTACTTTTTGGTATAATCTCTACATTTCACATGATATGAAATAGGACATAGATCTGCCAATATTTCAAACTGCCATAATGGAGGAGAAACAATTAGCTAAAGACCATTTTATGTGAAACATGATGATGCTATCCTTTTTGGTCAACAATGGCACCTAATTTAGCAGGGCAAATGATGACCTATTCTAGGTATTGCATTACATTTTTACGCTAGAACTGGTTTTATAAGCAATAAACACAAAATGATGGCGTTAAGGCTAGATCGAAGGCTCACCTGTGTTTTGAAACAATAGTTGAAATAGAGGAAGAATAAGAGGAAGAGGAAGGAGAACAACGATCTGTAGAGATTCGTGACACGGTACCTAACAATGTTACCATCTACAGTACCATCTACGAGGTTTTTATTTTTCATGTTTCCACATTGAAGATTTCAGTTTGTTTTGTTCACATTATAGGTCACATTAAAATTGGAAAAAGACATTATTTATCTTTGTCTCATTCTTTTACATTACAAAATCCTGGTATTTATCTATCTGGTTTTCTTTACCCTGAATCAGTATGCATTAGCACAACGATGACAGTACATGAACTAATATAATTACATGAACTTAAGACCTGTATTTATGATCTATAAAAACTAAATGTATATGTTAGCCATGTGCATATTCTTAATGGTGGTAGGTCACACAAGATTTCTGAGGACCAAGAACTAGCCATTGGGAACCTATTTGTCAAAAACTGCCTTTAACATTTAAGGAAATCCAGTCAAGAAGAATATTTCAAAACAACTGCATTTTTCAATATATAGAGGCAGTTAGAATATATAGCCTGAGCAGGCCTGGCTCCAGGATTAAATGACTGAGGGGGCATTTTTTTATATATGAGGGGGCATATCTAATTCATTTACCATTTGCAGTGTTTATGGGGAAACAAAACTGGGAGGGGCACAGATTCTATCTGGGGTCAAGGCCTGGCTTTGCCCCCCTTAGAGCCAGGCCTGAGACTAAGATGTAGGTGAACATTTCTTACCCAGATCAGAGACAGGCAACTAAGGCTGATGCAGAATAAACACATTATTTTTTATAAACATATAACTCAACCAAAAAAAAAAATCAAGTGTTGGTTAATCACAGTGCAAAATCCCCCACAAATAAATTAACTACTGTGGTATGTGATTATTTTCTGTACACTTCAGCATACTCTCTAAACATAATTTATAGTCTACAATATCATGCAAAGTGCAAACACCATATGGTTATTAATTCATGAAAGCCTTTTTTTTAATAGTGTTCTAAATTCCACTCAGCCATGTCATTGTATTTTATGCTTTTGTGTGGCATTTGAGTATAATGTTAAATATTTTGTGAATATGACAAGACTTTTGGGTAGTGTGTTTTTCAGCAAAAAAACTGTAACATGTGATTAACAATGTTGGCCTGTTACTGAATTTGCCTTCTTTCCCCATTGTCCCTATAGTTACATTTGTTAAATTGCTGATTAGGTGGTTGGTTTGCTGATTCAAAATATTTGCCTGAAGCCAAGGCAACATCTACCAACAGTTTGGTGGTTTGTAGAGGTTTTTTATTAATTATTTTATGATACAACAGCGCCATCTAGTGAAAAACTGAACTTTGTTTTGGTGTCCCCATATAAGTCTGACTTCAAATAAACAAATAAACAGATCCTGTAGATTAAAATGCATCAAGACTAGAGGCTCATATACTTGAATGGGTTGTATTGTTATTTACCTTGTAATCCCCTCCTGTAGGGCCTCAGTTATTTTATTGTGTGGTGGGATGTGTATATTTGCTAAGTGTTCTACACTCACCACTTTATCAGGTACACATGTTAATGTAAAAAGTGAAGGAATAGAAAAATGGAAATTCTATAACTATTTACATGTTAAATGATTTTTTATTATTTTGTATCATCATGTGCTAGACCTGTGTCTGGTTATTCTGTATCATTGGAATGTCCATCTGTGTCACATCCCTCGAGGGTTTGGATACTGTGAGGTTTCTTGTTTTTTCCTTGTTTTTTGTTTCCCTGTTATTATTTGTAGCAGTTTGAATTTCTCTATTTTCAGTCACAGTTCTAGTATCATATCTATGCTCGGTCCTCATTTAGTCATGTCTGTCGATGTCTCAATTGGTTTCACCTGTTTTCTTCCGCACCTGTTTGTAATCAGTGTCTTTAAGTTCTGTTCATCATTCAGTTTCTTTGTGAGGTATTGTTTGTATGTGCAACTCTACTGAACCTTTTTGTCTAAGTATTTACCAGTGTACTAGACCTTTGCCTTCCAATTAGAGTTTTGACCTTGTTTCCGCCTTAGACCTTTTGTACCTTTGATCCCGTCTATTCTGACGTTCCCGTGTACCAACCTTTTGCTTGCCCTGTGTATTCTGGTCTTTGGATTTTGGATTGCGTCTTTATTAAAAAATATAGCGCTCTGAGCTTGGATCCACTTCTATTGTCTGTGTATTCATGACAGATATAGGACCCAAGGTCAGGCCTTAATTACTATAGCTTGACCAATGAGTTAGACCACTTTGTTTTAGGAAGCATAGATTGAGTGGGGAATTTATTTTCAGGTCTAGTCCTGTGATCCTTACTTCATTTTGGAAATGAGGATATAAGCCAGAGCGGTGTGTGAAAACTGAAGGGTGAGACTCGTTCAAACTCACAAAAAGGCCACAAATACTGAAATAACCACTCTATACAACAGTGGTATGCAGAAGGGCATCTCTGAACTGGGCTGGGCGATATCAACAAAAATCTGTATCGCGAGAAGTGATACCTCAATGACAATATATATCGTTATCGAGGTACATCTTAATGTTAATTACACTAATTTAGTTAGCAGAATGTATAAACTGCATTGGAATATGGCACAAAATTACTCAGCCCCTTTTAACACAAAGCTATTATGATATATGTTGTTATCGAGTTAATCGGGTCCTTATAAAGTCACAGGTGAGAGTAATTTAGAGCAAAGAAGACAAAAATACAGCCAAGAACACAAACATTTCCATAAATGTGAAAATTGTAGTTGACCTCCTAACATAAAATGTTCGTTTAAGCCCACCACCATGATGGGACATGCTTTTCACAACGTTGCCCTCTGCAAACTATTCGACACCATGCTCACTGTATGCCATCTGCCCGGCATATTTGAATCCAAGATTCCTCCATCGAGAACGCACTTCCCCAAGGTACCAGTGGCTAATGGCACATTTGCCCGCTGAAGTCGGTTACAACACCAAACTGCAATCAGGTCAAGATCCTGGAGAGGAGGATGGCCATGCTGATGAGTGTCCTTGAGACGGTTTCTGACGATTTGTGAAGAAATTCTTCACATGTACAGTACACATACCCACAGTTCAGCCAGAAAACACTACATATTAATTTAACCATTTATTGGAGAACTTATGCACAGCTGTGCATGCAATGTATGGGCATTAGGTCCTGCTCCTCTGGAGTAACTCATTGCCATCACATACCCGTGTATACGATACTACCAACAATAGCATAACCTTGATATTATTGATGCAATTCCCATGTCAATGAGCAAGGTGCACCGTGCCGATCCCCCATAAGGAACACAGAACTGAAAAGGTGGAGACGGGTGGTGAGTGGGCGTGCACCCACATGCCAGTACAAGCATCAACATCTGACTGAGTGAGTAACCTGACCATTAAACAGACAGGTATACAATCTGATGATAAAATAGGCAGGTATACAATCTGATGATTAAACAGACAGGTATACAATCTGATGATTAAATAGACAGGTATACAATTAACAAACCCCTTCCCGCCCGGGTTTTGGAAAGGCGGGATCACTTCGATTCTCCTCCCTTCCCTACAGACAATGCCTCATGGTGATAGGAGTGATCCTGCATCACCTGTTAAGTTGCTGACCAATTACCACTCAGGTTTACTGGCTGAACTGGCTATGCTCATTTTCCTTGAGAAGAGTTTCCAATTAATGAACAATGGTGCACATTTTCTGTCAGACACTTGCGAAAATCTGTGCCCCCTGGTAATTATGGACTTTTTCACTATTTACCAGAGCGCTTGTTGTGAAGAGAGGGAAATGTGCCAGTATCCTATGTAGATCTCAGACGAGATACTGCAATCAGCCGTTACCAAGGATTTTACTCACAAATGTTCAATCCCTGGAAAAAGAAATAGACAAACTACATGCTTGGATTAACTTCCAGTGGGACATTGTGAAATGCTGTGTGCTGGCATTTGTTGAGACCTGTCTCAACTGACGTGGCCATTACCCCAGCTGGTTTTTACTTCTACCAGCAGGACAGAACTTCTGAGTCAGGAAAACGTAAAGGTGGAGGGGTCTGCATTATGGTTAACTTTCGCTGGGGTTTGAATGTTACAGTACTTTCTACACACTGTTCACCAGACCTGGAGCTACTAACAGTATGGCATTTCTACCTTCTACGGGAATTCAGCTCCGCTATGATCACAGCAGTCTACATAGCCCTGGAGGTGGATAAAACACGCACGCTGGAGGACCTACACAGAGTAATTAATGGACTGGAGGACGCTCACCCTGTGGCAGCTTTTATTGTTGTTGGTGACTTCAACAGGGCAAATTTGAGGAAAGTTTTGCCGAAATACAGTACCACCAGCACATTAACTTTGCTACCTGCGGGGATCAGACCCTTGACCATTGTTATACACAAATACAGAACAGTTACAAACCCATTCCCCGCAGGGTTTTGGTAAGGCGGGATCACAACCTCGACTCTTTTCCTCCCTTCCTACAGAAAATGCCTAAAACAGGATAAACTGGTTTTTCGTGCAGTGCAACGCTGGAATGAGGAATCCATTACCAGTCTCCAGGACTGCTTTGAAACAGATGTTCTGTGATGCAGCTGATGGGGACGTTAATGAATACACAGACTGTCTCAGCATATATCTCCAAGTGCATCAGTGATGTAGTCCCAGGGGTAAATGTGTGGACTTTCCCTAACCAAAAGCCCTGGTTTCATGGTAATGAGCACGGTCCTCTGCCTATAGTTCCGGGGACCTGGAGGCTTTGAGAAGGTCCAGATATGACCTACAGAAGGCCATCAGAGATGCCAAAAGAGACTACAGGGATAATTTGGAGACTATCATACCTCTGACCCAACTATCATAGCTCTGACCCAAGATGCATGAGGTGTAGAATGAGACACATCACAAACTACAAAGGAGAAACAGCAATGATGCCCAGCCTGCCACCTCTCTACACAACGAGCTCAACCCCTTCTATGCACACTTTGAGGCGACCAACACCATCCCTTCTGAAAGGTTTGCAAAGGACCAGGATGACTGTACTCTGTCTCTTGCCACGGCTGACGTGAGGAAAGCTTTTAAAAGAGTGTACGCTCTGAAGTCACCAGGGCCAGATGTCATTCCAGGCCAACCTCTCCCGGACTCTGTCTGCAGTACCCAACAGCTTCAAACAGACCTTAAGTATGCAGACAATACAACCATCCAGAATCTCATATCCAACAATGATGAGAGGAGGTATGGAAACTGGCTACATGGTGCCAGGGCAACAACCTCTCTCTCAACATCTGCAAGACTAAGGAGATGAACGTGGACTTCAGGAAGTGGCAGGGGGAGGTCATGCCCCCATACACACCGATGGAGCTGAAGTAGAGAGAGTCTCTTACTTCAAGTTCCTTGGTGTGTTCATTTGTGTGTGATCAAAGGTGAACTCACCGGGTCCAGGCAAGCAGATTCTCCAGTGAAAACTGCCCAAAGGCAACTATACTTCCTGAGGAGACTCAATAATTTTGTCATGTCTGCAAAAACTCTAACCAATTTCTACAGGTGGACCATTGAGAGCATCCTCTCAGGCTGCATCGTAAGGCCCTCCAGAGGGTGGTGAAGTCTGCGGAGCATGTCATCGGCTGCCATCTCCTCTCCATGCAAGGCATCTTCCACACATGATGCCTTAGGAAAGCACGGAACATCATCAAAGTCTACAGCCACCCAGGCTATGGTCTCTTCATGCTGCTGCCATCTGGTAAACACTACCGGAGCGTCAGGGCACGCACTTCCAGACTTAAAGTTTTTTTCCTCAGCCCATAAGGCTTCTCAACCTGCGGCAATGATCTAGGATCATATTGATCATATGAATATTCCAATTGCTCTGATGTCTTTCTATGCATATTAGAATATTTTAATTCAGATGGATATAAAGACTAGCTCATCGGAAAACATTGAAAGACGGAAGATGCAACTATAGGATTGTGCCTAACTGCCTTTGGACAGTCCAATAAACATTTTGTAAACCAAATAGGAAATAAATGCATGTTTCAATGGTAAATCCGGAAGTCTTTTTTTCTATGGTCAGATTTTGGCTATGGGCTATTAAAAGAAAGTTAAGATAGGCTATGTAAAACGTCCAGGTTTCAAACAATGATGCCTGGCTAGGCGTCATTATGTAATTATTTACATTATGTAAATGCAGAAACATTATAAAAAAGAAAATCCTTATATTGTTGGGGATTTAGGCATATTGGAATGTTAATTAATGGTAATTTTGACCTGTATCTAAATGACCAGCCTTAGTCTAAGCATAGCTCGCAAATGTGAACTAACTTCACTAGCTAGCTACAAAAAATCTGTTTACTAGCCGCCCAAGTGTAGCACTATGATCAAGTAACTACATACTTTGCTGGCTGATGTTACAGGATAAAAAGTGTGGGTGAATCAGAGAAAGTGAACACGTGCTTGGGGAACACGTGCTTTTTAGTAGGATATATTATGGTGTGATGTTGTTTTACCGGGCAGCTAGTGGTGGAATACAACATCTCAACATCATCTCCATGGAATATTATGTCATTTAAGTTCAATTATTAAATTAAATAATTAACCAAAAAAATGTCTTCAGTCATTCACACCAGGTCCCAATCATTCCATCAGTGTTTAAATGTTTCTCCCCTGCTCCCCTCACTTCAGCCCCTTTGCATTCCGTGTTTGTTTTCATGAAATTCAACTACTCGAATGCAAGTCAGCCTATGTCTGGTTCCTCCACACTTCCACCACGTTACACAAATGACCTGAACCCATGTTGGTATTTCAAAATGTAAAGAAATCAAGTATTCTAATTTTAAAGTTCAGTTGGGGATGGTTCAAAATGCATTTCGGGATGGTGCCGGGACAATAAGGAAAAAGGTTAGTTGCGAGCCCTGATATACAGGCCGAACTGTATTCATGAAATTCACACCCACAGATTTGTCTGTTTTTGTAAAATCACCACCTAATTCGAGTGGGATAGGAGGTCGGCCATATCTGATCCGAAAATATGCCAGAGATTAATCTGACTAAAAATGTTTTGGAGATATATCAGACCCAAATGTATCCAAAAGATAGGTTCTAGTCTCACCAAATTGTTTTAATTGTTCTTGCAGGGAACGTTAACTGTTAATATGCCTTTTGTTATTGTTTGGCAGATAAAATACATGGTTCATGCTATACAGTTTAGTTTTTTCAGAATGTTCTCTCTAATTTAAAAGGTTGAGACAAGACAAGGGTGCACTGTTTCAGTCAGTCACAGACACTTTTTGAATCAAAATGTATTGTTACAAAAATTACTAAACTCATACTGTTATTGGGTCTCACTCTGATCTGCACTCTGAACAGGTTTATTTTACCTATATTTTATTTTTACTTAATAAACCAGGGGGCACTCTTTGTCAGCCACTGGCAAAATCTGTGCCCATTGGGCAAAATCTGTGACATGCTTGGCCAGTCCATCACCTATACCCTCAATCAAGATGAATGGACAAGGAAAAATGAATGAACTTATAGGCTACTGTTATTTTGCATTTTAACAACACCTTTAATTATGTCCAACAAATTTATTATGTATTTATTTCATTCTGAGGAATATTTTTGATTATAAACAAGGGGCACTGTTTCTGTCAGCGACTTTCAGTCTGCGCCCTCTTGTCATTCAGGATGGATTGTTCCAAATATGACTATACTTATACTGTGATACTCATGCTGTCTCTCTCTGACCTGGACCCTGAATAGCTTCTTATCTCCCTACATTTTATTTATACTGAATAAACACAGGCATACCATTTCCTCTCATTCATCAAGGACCTACTTCCTGCATTTGGGACAACCATTCTGGACACCAAGACCTGTGCTTGTGCCTGCCACTGGTGGCTCAATGACTGTAAACTGAACAGGCTGCCCCCCACCTCTCGTTCTGAACACATCTCAAAGCAACATGCTCGGTTGTTTTTGAACTCATCAGCGTAGCATGTTCATATGAAATGGGGTTCCGGTTATTAAATTATTTAAAGGTTTTGTTAATTTGATATAAACCATGGGTATTCAACTCTGGCCATATACCCCATATATTACACTAATATTTATATTTGTACTATTTTATATTTCGTATTGTATTTTATATTTAGTTTCATGTTGTCCATATACCCTTTTTCTACACTATTGGAATTGCTGCTAGTTTACATTGTTCAATATTTCTATTTATATTTATATTTTACTTACGCTTATTGCGTAGATGAAGCTTGCCATGTTATAAGAATTTCACTGCTCAGAATGACACTATGTAATTTTGTGCATTTGACAGTAAACAAGACATTGACATTAACTTTTGCTTTGATTTAGACCACAGGTGTCAAACCGGTTCCACGGAGGGCCGAGTGTCTGCAGGTTTTCGCTCTCACCTTGTACCTGATTGATTAATTAGTTCACTAATTGGTTAGTTTCTACCCCCACCTGGTTGTTCAGGTCTGACCTGGGAACCAATTTAAAGGAAAACCCAAAGACCTGCAGACACGTGGCCCTCCGTGGAACCGGTTTGACACCCCTGATTTAGACCATGGACACCAGGTGGTTGCAATTAATGATGAGTTAAAACAGAAAACCAGTAGGCTCTGGCCCCTGAAGTGTAAGAGTTGAATATCCTTGATATAGACTAACGTTGAGAAAAGGAAGCACTTGACAATGAAGTGTGGATTATAAGGGCTTGGTAATACCTCCATATGGGAGGGTCGGTAGTGTACCTGCCTGTGCTAATGGTTGTGGTTTCGAGACCCTGTCCCAACAAACACCACAATGTTTATTTGATTAAGAAAGAATAAAACATGTCATGTAACTATACTCTTATGTATATTTTAGGACATAATTTGACATTCATAGAAGGACAGAGTGGACATGTATAACTGACCAAGAGGTACACTACCTCACGAAAGTGAGTACACCCCTCACATTTATGGAAATATTTGAATATATCTTTTCATGTGACAATACTGAAGAAATGACACGTTGCTACAATGTAGTGAGTGTACAGCTTGTATAACAGCTTGTAAATTTGGAGTCCCGTTCATAATAACAGAAGACACAGCCATTAATGTCTAAACCACTGGCAACAAAAGTGAGTACACCCCTAAGTGAAAATGTCCAGTTTGCCCCAAGAGTGTCAATATTATGTGTGGCCACCATCATTTTCCAGCACTGCCTTAGCCTTCTTGGGCATGGAGTTCACCAGAGCTTCACAGGTTGCCACTGGAGTCCTCTTCCACTCCTCCATGACGACATCACAGAGCTGGTGGATGTTAGAGACTATGCGCTCCTCCAACTTCCGTTTGAGGATGCCCCACAGATGCTCAATGGGGTTGAGGTCTGGAGAAATGCTTGGCCAGTCCATCACCTATACCCTCAGCTTCTTTAGCAAGTCAGTGGTTGTCTTGGAGGTGGGTTTGGGTTCGTTATCATGTTGGACTACTGCCCTGCGGCCCAGTCTCCGAAGGGAGGAGATCATACTCTGCTTCAGTATGTCACAGTACATGTTGGCATTCATGGTTCCCTCAATGAACTGTAGCTCCCCAGTGCCGGCAGCACTCATGCAGCCCCAGACCATGACACTCCCACCACCATGCATGACAGTAAGCAAGACACACTTTTTGTCTTTGTACTCCTCACCTGGTTTCCGCCGCAAACGCTCATCAGACCACAGGACCACAGTAATCCATGTCCTTAGTCTGCTTGTCTTCAGCAAACTGTTTGCAGGCTTTTTTGTGCATCATCTTTAGAAGAGGCTTCCTTCTGGGACGACAGCCATGCAGACCAATTTGATGCAGTGTGCGGCATATGGTCTGAGAACTGACCCCCCCATCCCTTCAACCTCTGCAGCAATGCTGGCAGCACTCATATGTCTATGTCCCAAAGACAACCTCTGGAAATGACACTGAGCACGTGCATTCAATTTCTTTGATCGACCATGGCGAGGCATGTTCTGAATGGAACCTGTCCTGCTAAACCACTGTATGGTCTTGGCCGCCATGCTACAGCTCAGTTTCAGGGTCTTGGCAATCTTCTTATAGCCTAGGCCATCTTTATGTAGAGCAACAATTCTTTTTTTCAGGTCCTCAGAGAGTTCTTTGCCATGAGGTGCCATGTTGAACTTCCAGTAACCAGTATGAGGGAGTGTGAGAGCAATGACACCAAATATAACACACCTGCTCCCCATTCACACCTGAGACCTTGTAACACTAACGAGTCACATGACACCGGGTAGGGAACATGGCTAATTGGGCCCAATTTGGACATTTTCACTTAAGGGTGTACTCACTTTTGTTGCCAGCGGTTTAGACATTAATGACTGTATGTTGAGTTATTTTGAGGGGACAGCAAATTTACAGCAAAGCTGTACCCACACTACTTTACATTGTAGCAAAGTGTCATTTCTTCAGTGATATTTACAAAAATGTGAGGGGTGTACTCACTTTTGTGAGATACTGCATAAAATGACAGCGCATGTAGAAGTTTGTAATTTTTATCATAGGTACTCTTCAACTGTGAGTGAAGGAAAATTCCGGAAAATTCACATTGTATGATTTTTAAGTAATTAATTTGTATTTTATTGCATGACATAAGTATTTGATACATCATAAAAGCAGAACTTAATATTTGGTACAGAGACCTTTGTTTGCACTTACAGAACTACGTTTCCTGTAGGTCTTGACCAGGTTTGCACACACTGCAGCAGGGATTTTGGCCCACTCCTCCATACAGACCTTCTCCAGATCCTTCAGGTTTCGGGGCTGTCGCTGGCCAATACAGACTTTCAGCTCCCCCCAAAGATTTTCTATTGGGTTCAGGTCTGGAGACTGGCTAGGCCACTCCAGGACCTTGAGATGCTTCTTACAGAGCCACTCCTTAGTTGCCCTGGCTGTGTGTTTCGGGTCTTTGTCATGCTGGAAGACCCAGCCACGACCCATCTTCAATGCTCTTACTGAGGGAAGGAGGTTGTTGGCCAAGATCTCGTGATACATGGCCCCATCCATCCTCCCCTCAACGGTGCAGTTGTCCTGTCCCCTTTGCAGAAAAGCATCCCCAAAGAATGAAGTTTCCACCTCCATGCTTCACGGTTGGGATGGTGTTCCTGGGGTTGTACTCATCCTTCTTCTTCCTCCAAACACGGCGAGTGGAGTTTAGACCAAAAAGCTCTATTTTTGTCTCATCAGACCACATGACATTCTTCCATTCCTCCTCTGGATCATCCAGTTGGTCATTGGCAAACTTCAGACGGGCCTGGACATGCGCTGGCTTGAGCAGGGGGTCCTTGCGTGCGCTGCAGAATTTTAATCCATGACGGCGTAATGTGTTAATGGTTTTCTTTGAGACTGTGGTCCCAGCTCTCTTCAGGTCATTGACCAGGTCCGGCCGTGTAGTTCTGGGCTGATCCCTCACCTTCCTCATGATCATTGAGGCCCCACGAGGTGAGATCTTGCATGGAGCCCCAGACCGAGGGAGATTGACCGTCATCTTGAACTTCTTCCATTTTCTAATAATTGCGCCAACAGTTGTTGCCTTCTCACCAAGCTGCTTGCCTATTGTCCTGTAGCCCATCCCAGCCTTGTGCAGGTCTACAATTTTATCCCTGATGTCCTTACACAGCTCGCTGGTCTTGGCCATTGTGGAGAGGTTGGAGTCTGTTTGATTGAGTATGTGGACAGGTGTCTTTTATACAGGTAACGAGTTCAAACAGGTGCAGTTAATACAGTTGAAATGTACCTATGATAAAAATTACAGAATTCTACCTTTGTAAGTAGGAAAACCTGCTAAATCGGCAGTGTATAAAAATACTTGTTCTCCCCACTGTAGGTGTTGATTTGGGGTTGAGCATTGTCTTGACTGTGAAAGGGGCTGTGATTTGGGATACTTTGTTGGTTTAGCAACACTGAAAACATTCCAGCAAGACAGCGACAGCAACCCCTGTAATCAATTGTGTCTCTGTCTTTTCTGTAGAGTAGACAGTAATCTGAAGTTGACCTGAATGACCACTTAATTACATCTCTCTCTCACTTATTAATTCATGTAAACTGTGTCTATATATGACAGCCATCATTAATGCTTTCACCTGCTGCTTTGACCAAAATTCAATAAACGACTTCTGCAAACGTGTCCAGACATCTGAGTCCCATCCAACAACATCAGTTTAATTTTTTTTTAGAAAATTATATCCTGCCTCCAAAATAATTACAACAGTGGTCTTGACTTAGATGATGAAAATGTTTTGGATGTTTTGATGGACACCGATAATGTAGAACAGGGTGATGTCCAGGATGAGTTGATTATGTTGAGGCTGTTGATGTCAGAGTTAGTGGTGGCGTCATGCTTGAGACTGCTATGCATGAGAGAATAAGCTTCCAAACAGGCATACTTTAAAATTACAACTGATCTTTGATGGGCTTCCTCTTTTCAAAACCATTGTACTTTTGAGATTGGTGCAGGGATTTAACATCAATAAACCATTTCTTATGTCCTTTTTGGTGGAACATACAAACCAAAACACTTGGCAGAGAATCTTAAAAGACTGTGAAAAAGGTAAAATGTAATATTAATACTAGTTAAGTTGATATAAGTTAAGAGATTTGCCTCATGCAAAATCTGTGCCTCCTCTGTGGTCTCATACCATGTATACACACATATTGCTGTCAACTGTTTTTGCCTTGAGCAACATGTTGTTTTGTGAAGAAAAATAATGTATATTATCCAAGGAAACATTTCCACATTTAACAACACCGATTTCATGTCTTTATAGTACAACCCGTTTCCAAACAAGTTGGGACTTTGCATAAAATGTAAATAACAACAGAATGCAAAGATGTGCAAATCATATTAACCCTATATTCAATAGAAAATTGTACAAAGAAAACATATCAAATGTTGAAACTGAGATATTTTATTGTTTCTTGAAAAATATATGCCCACTTTGAATTTGATGCCAGCAACACATTACAAAAACGTTGGGACAGGGGCAACAAAAGACTGTTGTGTAGTACTAAAAAACTAAATCTGGTTGAAGATCACAACTAATTAGGTCAATTGGCAACAGGTCAGTAATATGATTGGGTATTAAAGGATCATTCCAGAGAGGATGGGTCTGTCAGAAGTGAGGACAGGGAGGTGTTCACCACTCTGTGAAAGACTGCACGGGCAAATAGTGCAACAACGTAAAAATTACATTTCTCAACATGAAATTGCTGAGTTTGGGGATCTCATCATCTACAGTACATAATGTTATTAAAAGAGAAATTTCTGTATGCAAGGGACTATTTTACTATTTTCAATTAAATATGCAGATAAATTATTTGCACATGATTGCATTCTGTTTCTATTTGCATTTTATGCAGCATCCTAACTTTTGTAGAAAAAGGGTTCTATATTCTACACCTGAAAGTAAAACCAATTTCTTGACTGTATGGGACCGACCAAGCACTCTCACATTTATTTTGACAGGATGGGAACAGCAAAAGCTGGCTGATCAGAGTTTTTGTTCATTTATTATCATCTCTGTGGGATCTGAATTGTCCCAGTGCTGCAAGATTGAAACAACCCTATTGGCTTAACAAAATGCTTTCTACATTTTACCATTGAATCCCTGCACCAATCCCACAATAAAACATTTCTACTGTTCCATTTTGTCAGAACATCCAAACAAAATTCACTGGTAGAGTATTTTGAAGAGTTAGTGAAAAAGGGGAAAAAATATGTTTAGTTTGGCCCACAGTGTTGCCTCCCTCCTGTTACATTGGCAGGGAATCTGTTCATTTATGTGCCCATGTTTAAGCCTATTGCAACATTCAGTGATCTTGTCTGACAATCAAATGAAAACATAATTACTGGTTGTGTTATGCCAGATTACAAGGCAACACATGTTAAGGTTAGAAAACAAATCTTTACTGAGTTCACTTAGATATAAGCCAGTGGAGAACAGTGAACAGAGTATACTAGCACAGTTAGGTATTGGAAATCCGCTCACAGTACAGTTCCATACTCGCTCACAGCAGCTTTCTATGGCAACATCCTTCGACTAGCAGCTTTACATACTCATGGTCAATGTACGCGCATGTTTTGAAGTTGCTTAATTTGGACACAGTACCAACAACTTTGGGGAAACTATTATTTGCTCTATGGTGCAAATTTGTGTTCTGTAGATGAAAAGACATTGTCTTGATAAAAGGCTAAGCATGTATTAAAAACATTTGAGATGCATCTCTGCATTAATAAGAGAACTGTAAGTGAAATATAAATGGAATATAAGGTTGTTAGATGATTCAATATTTTTATAGCTTTTGCGGTTGCACCGAATTATACATTTGTTTAGGTGAACTCTAAATTAATTTGTATTCATTTTTTATTTACCTTTATTTATACAGAGAAATGAACTCTTTTACAGCTGACACCTGTATTACAACAATAAAAAATCGAAATAGCACATACATTGTTACCACACACATGGTATCTCCATCATTATCCAGTCTTGAGAGTGTATTTAGTAACTGCTGTTCTTCAAACTAATTTTGTCTGTGATGACTGAAAACATTTGCACCTGAGATAAACCGCAGGTGACTGCATCCAGAGACTTGAGTACATAAGCTGAAGCATGCATATATATTCCCATAATTTAGTAGCAACATAAGAATATCTTGCACAATATATTTTCCATGCTGACAGACATGATTCATTTATATTAAAGAAATGAAAATCTTTAGCTTTTTCACCCACTCACTAACATGCATTTGAAAAGACAGACTTTCATCTAATCAAATCCTAAGGTGTTTGTAAGAAGCAACACATTCCATAAAAGAACCGTTAAGGGTATTCATTTTAGGGTCATCCAAAGTTATGTTCTGTGACCTACAAAAAAGCATGTACTTCATTATATTTCCATTTAGTACCAACCTATGGTCCATAAATTCTTTTTGTAACATTTGGAAATCGACTGCAGGCGTGCAGCTTGTTCCAGAGAGGGAGCCGTAGAGTGTACTGTGTTGTCGGTATAATAATGAAATATGTTCCTTAAATATTTACATAAATCATTAATATATAGAATGAACAATATAGGACCCAAAATTTAACCATCTAGAACTCCTTTGTGGACTACATGAAACTAAGATTTTATTCCATCAGCTACAATAGCCTGTGTTCTCTGTCATTAGGTCATTTTGAAACCAGATGCAAGTATCCTTGGCCAGGCCCAATGAAGACAGCTTTTTCAATAAGATTCAGTGATTTACTGAATCATGCCTTCGACAGGTCAACAAACAGAACAACACAGCTTAATTTCTAATTTACTCAACTTGCCATGTTTGGAGGAGAAGGAATGTTGCCTATGACCCTAAGAACACCATCCCCACCATCAAACATGGAGGTGGAAATATTGTGTTTGGGGGTGTTTTTCTGCTAAGGGGACAGGACATGTTCCATCAAATCTTGGGTGAGAACCTCCTTCCCTCAGCCAGGGCATAGAATGGATGGGTATTCCAGCATGACAATTCCCCAAAACACACGGCCAAGGCAACAAAGGAGTGTCTCAAGAAGAAACACATTAAGGTCCTGGAGTGGCCTACACAGTCTCCAGACCTTAATCCCATAGAAAATCTGTGGAGGGAGCTGAAGGTTCGAGTTGCCAAACATCAGCTTTGAAACCTTAATGACTTGGAGAAGATCTGAAAAGAGGAGTGGGACAAAATCCCTCCAGAGATGTGTGCAAACCTGGTGGCCAACTACAAGAAACGTCTGACCTCTGTGATTGTTAACAAGGGTTTTGCCACCAAGTACTAAGTCATGTTTTGCAAAGGAGTCAAATACTTACTTCACTCAAATCAATTTATAACCTTTTTGATGTTTTTCTTTATTCTGTCTCTCACTGTTCAAATAAACCATCTATCCATCCATCTTCTTCCGCTTATCCGGGGCCGGTTCGCGGGGGCAGCAGTCTAAGCAGAGATGCCCAGACTTCACTCTCCCTAGACACTTCCTCCAGCTCTTCCGGGGGGACACCGAGGCGTTCTCAGGCCAGCCAGGAGACATAGTCCCTCCAGCATGTCCTAGGTCTTCCCCGGGATCTCCTCCCGGTGGGACAGACCCGGAACACCTTCCCGGGAAGGCGTCCAGGAGGCATCAGGAACAGATGCCCAAGCCACCTCAGCTGACCCCTCTCAATGTGGAGGAGCAGCGGCTCTACTCTGAGCTCCTCCCAGGTGACCGAGCTTTTCACCCTAAGGGATCGCCCAGCCACCCTGCGGAGAAAGCTCATTTCGGCCACCTGTATCCGGGATCTTGTCCTTCTGGTCATGACCCAAAGCTCATGACCATAGGTGAGAGTAGGAATGTAGATTGACCGGTAAATCGAGAGCTTCGCCTTGCGGCTCAGCTCTTTCTTCACCACGACAGACCGATACATCGACCGCATTACTGCAGAGGCTGCACCGATCCGTCTGTCAATCTCCCATTTCATCCTTCCCTCACTCGTGAACAAGACCCCTAGACACTTAAACTCCTCCACATGAGGCAGGCACTCTCCACCAACCTGAAGTGGGCAAGCCACCCTTTTCCGACTGAGGACCATGGCCTCGGATTTGGAGGTACTGATTTTCATCCCCACCACTTCACACTCGGCTGCAAACCGTCCTAGTCCATGCTGAAGGTCCTGGTTTGAAAGGGCCAACACGACAACATCATCCGCAAAGAGCAGAGAGCAAATAAACCTACCATTAAAATTATAGACTGATAATTTCTTTGTCAGTGGGCAAATGTATTAAATCAGCAGAGGATAAATATTTGAATTACTGTAAAATATCAAAAGATACAATTTTAATGTATCATTTGTAATTCAATGATTTGAATGAATTGGTCAGGGGTGTGACTAATTTTGCAAGGCATAATTTCTAATACATGTACACCATGTTGAGTATTGTTGTTTTAAAGCATGCTGTAATGTAACCGTTTCGTTATGTCTCATTCACAGAAAGTTGACATGTGGCATCATAGCTAGTTGTTATGAGGTTTTGTTCCACAGCCTAACATTAAGTTCTCTCTGCGCAGTAAGTACTTGCCTGTCTCTCTCAATCTGTACAATGTTTAAAATAAAGGTTTTATGAAAGTGACACATCTAGTTGGTGTGTGTCACAGTCAACATAGAAATTGTATTTATTTCAAATTATACATACTGTATCTGGAGTATAGAATTTACTGAAAAGTAGCAATTTCAACCACTTACAAATGAAATGCATTTAAAGGTGAAAAAAGTGTTGATTGCTGCTGCTTTTGGTGATTGCTACTGGATGCCACAATGTTCAGATGTTTAACCATTTCAGTTACATTCTTAACCATATCATTTGCAATCCACCTGATTGTTTATAATAAACTACACAGTAACAATTAAACAGTATAAGGCCAGATTTCTAAGAACATTATACAGTCATTGAGTTCTTTCTGTATTATAGGTTGCCCATTAAAGAGAACTTGGTATTGCTTCCCACAGAGTGATGATTGGAACATGTTTCATGCACACCGTATCAACTGGCAAAATGCTGTGTTTTTAAGGAGTCCCCCCAAAATCGGACAGTGCTGAGAAAATTTGCACTGCCTTTTGCAGGAATTCATCTTATTTCTAATTACATTAATAACCAATTTAGGTAGGCACCAATTTAGGAATGTAATTATGTAAATCCAAACTATTTTAATTAGCATTTAATCCAGACCTAGTGATTAAGGCTGATATATTGTTGACAACCTTATAGGGTACATGGAAAGCGCCAGTCACTGAACGTTCAGTAAAGGTGTGTTCAACCAATGAAACCGGGCAAAAGGTAGGCTATATACCAAGCAAAGGAAATAACCTGATCAACATTGCTCACTGTGTTAGTTAAATATGTTTTAATACCCAATTAGGTCTTCAAATGATCTATTCAATTAATCTGGACAGATATAAGAGTGAGCTAATCATTGTGTCAACTCAAAAAGTCTATTGATCTTCCATTTGGTTTATGATTTGGCTAACTCCACAGTCCTTGGACTGAAGCGCATTTCAGATTATTACGTTCATACGTTGACTAATTTCAGTCATCCACTCCGCACTGAATAAACAGCACCGCCCCAATCTCCCCTTGGTTTGAGAAGAGCGATCCATAGCAGAGCGCCGGGCTCGATTGACACTGTCTGCTGATCTGCTACTGCGGCTGGCTCAGAATAACAAGGCTGTTCGCTAATACCCGTCTATCAGGGCTTTCGCCGAAACACTGAGCGAAGAGAATCCAAAAAAGCCAACAAGGCAGGCAAGAACGCCGCGCCTCCGAAGTCCGCACCCCAGGATGGCTTCGGGAGACCTTTACGAGGTAGGCTACTGTGAAATCATGTCAATTGGAAATAGGCTACTACGACGAATACAGGAATTAGGAAGTAAGGGGAGGTCCTCGTTTATGGAGAAAAAAACTGTCCTAAAGCCCTTTAACAGTCGTAACTAACCAGCCCTTCCGTGCTCAAGAAGATACGGCTCGTCTTTCTTTCGATATGCTACTTTTGTATCGGGTAAAAATGGTACATAGTTTGGAGTGTACGATACGATCATGAAATGTAAACTCCCTGTCCGTCGCGCGAGTTGAAAGTCGTGATAAAGTGACAGGACTAAACGGACATGGTGAATAGGTCCAGACGATGGTTAGGATAAGGTGCGCATGCCAGATGAAAGAATGTTTATTAGCAAACATTTTGTTTAGATTTGTGGTATTTTGTCTTTTTAAATAGGCCTACTAAAATATGTAACAACATTCATTCATAGAGACGCTTCGCTAGAGTTCTGTTTAACTGGGTGATGAATTTGACGTGCCAAATTGTGCGCCTCTACAATTCCGGGGCGCAAAGTTGGCAAAATGTTGGGTGTTGATGGGTGAAATAGCCAGGTATCAATATAACACGGACATTTAATTACTTTTATATGGATATATTGGCCCGTTGATGGTGTTAAGCCGCCACATAGGGCTGTCTTCGAAACACTTGTTGTGCTTATTGTTTTGTTGACAATGTTGCTGACTCCAACTCTTCTTTATTGGGAGAGTTATGGCGACCATGTTTCGGTTTCTTTTTACGGGGGCCTAGACAGGTTGCTCAACAAGTTAATTAATTGCAATGTCAGTTTCCCTCATTTCTAATCGCAGATCGTAGATGTGCCTCGCACTTGAACCAGGCTTTGCTACAGTAGGAAAAATATTTGTGATGCTCCGTTACAGGTTGACCTGGTGTAATATATCATCTCTGTTCTTGATTTATCCACTGTGTATCTTCTATAGTTCCATGTCCATTTGTAGGAACAGTAGTTTGTTTACATTTTTTACAAGCTCTATTATTTAAATAAATGTGTAACCTCTTGGAATAATCCAGGGTGTACCCAGCCATCATGTCTATTTCACTGAGACAGGTGTGTGACCTGGGGTCAAAAGTCTAGCATTGCCTCTATCCCATTGAGAGCACAGTCGAAAAATGAGTCAATGTTTTATAAACTAAGACTCATTTTTAAATTGTAATGTAATTTCCTTTTAAATTGGTATTTAGACTGCCTGTCTGTCTGGGTTATGTTTTATATTCTGCTTTAATAGCTTGCCTAAATAGACTGCCTGTATTTGTCATGCTTGTGTGGTAGCCTACTGTTACAAGACATGTCAAAATGTGTAGAATCCTTGACTGCACCAGACAAAATATGTTCATAGAATTCTGCTCATGTGCAGAAAGTTGAAAGAAAAGCTGGATCCACAGCCACTCTGTTCTTTTTTTACAGTGACTCTGTGCCACATGTCACTTTTGGCCAGGTTGATGTTGATGCTGGTCCAGAGCTGTGAGCTTTTTTCTGCTCTTTGCTGTTGTAACTGAAATGTATGTTTTCCTCACATATAGCATTTACAATGCTGTCATAATTTATTAGCTAAGCTTACTCGGTTACATTGTTTCAGTTTTGCTTTGAGAAATAGTTCAGTCTGTTTACTGTTTACCTTGGGCTGTAGATTGATTATTTCTTAGTTATAACATTGCGATATGACCTTTCCACCATACCTTTCTTAAGGAGTTTGAATCAATTGAGTAGCTATGTTGTGATATATGTTGTGTCCATAAAGCACTGTTCATGAGAAATGCACTTCAATGTTCCAAGGTATATTGTTGGATGATTCCACATCAAGGTCACCCTGAGCATCGTAACATTTTATTAACTATATCCAAATTAAAACATGTTCTGTATTATCTTTAAGATCTACATTTTGGATAACAAACTTTATTTGATCAGTGTATGTAGGAAACTGCATGAAGTCTGGCCATCATAGAGTAATGTATTTCAGTCTATAAAATTTCAAGGCTTTTAGAAAGGGCTCACAGACTATTTTTGTCACTCAAATCTGTACACCAGTGTTAGTAATGAAGAAGACATGTTGAGGAAGCAATACAGACCACATTTAGTACTGTATTTTTTGTTCTACCAAGATAGATACATTTCATTAAGGTTTTGTTGTCAGTATTCTTTTTAGTATTATATTATTAATGAGATCAGATTATTAGAAATTGTTATTACTAATGGATTCAGTTTTTACTAATGGATTCAGTTATTACTAATGGATTCAGGTGTGTTGGATGAGATTGTATCGTATAAGTGTGTGATTTGTGATGTGATGTTATCAAGATAACATTTCATTTCTCATATGCTTCTATAAAATCATGTGTCCACTAACAGGGAACTACTTATTTCTAGGTCTTTTTTTCACAAATGCAGAAATAAACAAAATAAAAAATGTACACTGCTCAAAAACATTAAGAGAACAGGTATTTAATCAGGATCCAGGATGGCACATCCATATGTGCCTTCGCAAGAAGTTTTGCTGTGTCCCCCAGTACAGTCTCAAGAGCATGGAGGAGATATCAGGTGATGGGCCGTTACACAAGGAGAGCTGGACAGGGCCATAGAAGGAAATCAACCCAGCAGCAGGACCAGTACTCCTTTGCTCCTATGTGTGAGGAGGAAAAGGAAGAGCACTGCCAGAGCCCTACAAAATGACCTCCAGTGTGCTACTGGAGTGCAGTTTGGTCAGAAACAGACTCCATGAGGGCCCGATGTCCTCTAGTGTGATCTGTCTTTACTGCCCAGCACCATGCAGCTTGATTGGCATTCACCAGAGAGGACCAGAATGGGCAGGAATGGGCATTGGTGCCCCGGTTTGGTGGTGGGTCAGTGATGGTCTGGGGAGGCATACCCTTGGAGGGTCACACAGACCACTTGCAAGCCAATGGTACTGGTGTTAGGAACATAGAGTGATAAAACAAGAATAACGACTAATAAGGGAAATGTATAGGGGTACAAGGTTATTTTGTGTTTATGCATGTAGGTAGCAGTGTATAGTAAATAAATAGTAGTAGAAGCAAAGTATATGACTGCATTTGTAGATTATAGTGTCTTTCAGAATCAGCTTTAAGTTGAATGAATCTATAAGTACATTTACACGCAGCCCACATTTCCTCAGTGTAATGTTGCTGTTAATGATATATATCATATAGGGTCAAAATACACAATGTATATAAAGTGGATGTACATTTTATACAATGTGTGGTGAGCATGTAAGATAAAAGGAAATTAACAGTGAGTATATTCT
The DNA here is from genome assembly GCF_011004845.1 of Esox lucius. Classification (NCBI taxonomy): domain Eukaryota; kingdom Metazoa; phylum Chordata; class Actinopteri; order Esociformes; family Esocidae; genus Esox; species Esox lucius. Next base: position 19,353,328 of record NC_047570.1, on the reverse strand, counting down.
GTACATTAATTTACAGTTGATGTAGACATTTACAGATGTACAGTTCTAGTATGTATCTAGGAGATGAGTAGCTATGTGTCCAATATAGTGCAGCTGAAGTTAACAGTTTGAAGGGTGTCTCAATGTTGTGAACATAGTCTTGCACGTTTCCCTGGGACAGATTTTCGGGTTCTGAGGGCCATGTCACAGGGAAAGAAACTATTCAGGCGGTGGGATTGGTTGACCTCTATTTTCTGGCCCCTGTCTGCCACAGCATACTTTTTGGAGCAGTGGGTTATCAGGGTGGGAAAAGTCAGTAATGATCTTGCTTGAACACTTCCTTGTCTTGGAGTAATGCATTGAAGTTTACCTTTGCAGTGGGCAGAGGGTGATGGAGTAAGTGTGGGTGGATTTCACAATTAATGCATGGAGCCGTTTTAGAATTGACTGGGAGAAGGGAGATTTGTTCATTTTTTTCAGCTGTTATAAGTGGTACATCAAGGTTCAGAGTATATTAGGACAACCTCTACGGGGGCTTACAAAAATGTGTCCTAAGATACTGAAATTAGTTGACAGAAAGAACAGCAACTTTTATTTTCAAATGAAACAGCGTCTCTACAATCGGCTTCACTACGGTGCAATTTTCCCTTCTGACATGAACAATGGCAGCTAGGGAAAGCAAAATCCCTTGGTCATTTCTTTCAATTTTACACATTTCATTCATTTTCTGTTCAAATGCGGGGGGAAAGCAACTAATATAGGGAATCATTGTACCATCTAAAACATATTTTGTCAGTTTGTGTGCAGTTAATTGCATTTATTCAACTTCATTCTTCAGTTTTAACTGGTGAGAGGAATTCTTCATACATTTTAGTGGTCGAGCATCATCCAGACATTGGTTTAGTTAAAGTTTCATTTCCAAAACCGTCTCAGCATAAATTTCTAAAGACTAAAATATTTTGGGGGTCTTTGGAAGTTCTGCAAACTTCACTAGTTAAAAACAGACTAGCTACTTCCGCCATGGTACGTTTAGCGTTGTTCCCCTCACTGAAGAAATGTAGTAAGCATACAGAGTGGTTTTGGCGAGCTGGCACTTTTGTCAGGGTAGTAATAACAAACAGGTGTCTGTGCTCCCAATGAAAGAGAGAGGGTGTTGGATTCCACTGATATGGCGGTCCAGTTCTAGTTGTCATTTTGTTGAGGTCATCTGAAGAGATTTTACCCCATGCTTCCTAAAGCACCTCCAACAAGTTGGATTGGCTTGATGGGCACTTCTTAGCTACCATACGGTCAAGCTGCTCCCACAACAGCTCAGTAGATTTGCGATCTGGTGACTGTGCTGGCCACTCCATTATAACCAGAATACCAGCTGACTGCTTCTTCCCTAAATAGTACTTGCATAGTTTGGAGCTGTGATTTGGGTCATTGTCCTGTTGTAGGAGGAAATTGGCTCTTATCAAATGCTGACCACATGGTATGGCATGGCGTTGCACAGTGGAGTGATAGCCTTCCATTGGGGTCATTTAGAAAAGGACACATCTAAGTGAGCCTAAAGTTTTGAATGATAGTGTGTATATACACCGATCAACTGTAACATTATGACCACCTGCCTAATATTGGGTAGGTCCCAAAAATATCAACACAAATATTGTATGAAACATTTAGGAATTGCAACCATGTTAGACACAGTCCCCTTATTTCAGGGGCTCAAATGTTATTGGACAAATCACAATCATAAATAAAATGTTCATTTTTAATACTTTGCAGGCAAGAATGCTTTGCAGGCAATGACTGCTTGAGTTCTGGAAGGCATGGACTTCACCAAATGCTGGATTTCCTTTTTTGTGATGCTTTGCCAGGCCTTTACTGCAGCTGTCTTCAGTTGTTTGTTCGTGGGTCTTTCTGCCTTAAGTTTTGTCTTCGGCAAGTGAAATGCACGCTCGATCGGGTTGAGATCAGGTGATTGACACGGCCATTGTAGAATATTCCTCTTATTTGCCTTAAAAACTCTTGGGTTGCTTTCACACCATGTTTTGGTCTGTAAAGTGAAGCGTCAAATCAACTTTGTGTATCTCTATACACTTCAGAATTAATCGAGCTGCTTCTGTCTTCTGTCACATTACCATGCATGCCAATGCCATCACACTGCCTCTGTCGAGTTTTACAGATGTGGTATGTTTCGTATCATGAGCCGTTCCAAGCCTTCTCCATACTTTTTTCTTCCCATCATTCTGGTACAGCTTGATCTTAGTTTCATCTGTCCAATGAATGCTGTTCTAGAACTGGGCTGGCTTTTTTAGATGTTTTCTGGCCTTTCTTTTCTTGAGGCTTATGAATGGTTTGCACCTTGTGGTGAGCCCTCTGTATTTGCTTTCGTGAAGTCTTGTCTTTATGGTAGACTTGAATAATGAAATGCCTACCTCATGGAGTGTTCTTCACTTGGCCACGTGATTTGAAGGGGTTTTTCTTTACCATGGAAAGGATCCTATGATCATCCACCACTGTTGTTTTCCGTGGACGTCCAGGCCTTGCAGATCTCAGCAGTGTGTTATTTTTTTCTCAGAATGTACCAAACTGTTGATTTGGCCATTCCTAATGTTCCTGCTATCTCTCTTATGGATTTTTTTTGCAGCCTAAGGATGGCCTGTTTCACTTGCATTGAGAGGTCCTTTGACCGCATGTTGTGGGTTCACAGCAACAGCTTCCAAATGCGAATGCCACACCTGGAATAAACTCCAGACCTTTTATCTGCTTCATTGATGAAGAAATAATGAAGGGATCGCCCACACCTGTCCATAAAACAGCTTTTGAGTCAATTGTCCCAATTACTTTTGGTCCCTTGAAAAAGAGGGGGCTATATATTAAAGAGTTGTAATTCCTAAACCCTTCCTCCAATTTGCATGTGAATACTCTCAAATTAAATTAAAGACTTTAAGCCCATTATTTAACTGTAACTTAACAAAATAAAACTTGTGTCAGTGTCCAATTATTTTCAGACCTAACTGTATATCATGCATATATATACAATGTTATACATCCAGCCCAAAACCTGTCCCCGACCCCCAGACTGCAAAAAGTCGCAGCCTGCATTTTTCATGGATTAATTGGATTGGATGGATTAAGTAGAAACTTCTATCTAGTACTCTGAACCTGGTAATATCAGGTTGTACAATTGGTCATAAACCTCACACATTAAATGGCACATTCCTCTGAAGTGGAAAAGCTCCAAATGTGCCGAGAATACATTTCACATCTTGAATAAACAATTCCCCAAGCTGCAACTTCATAAAATGTTGTCAAACATAGAGAGCTGACTGCATACTGGCCAGAGGGCTGGGCGTCAGGGTTCCTTGGTTGGCATTTGAGCATTTATTGGTTTGTTCCAATTTGTTCAGAAATTAACTGAAATTGACTATTTGGGTGCAGTAATTTAGCTTTATTTCTCAAAGTTCAACCTTTTAACAAAGTAATCCTGTTTCAAATGATAGAAACCACTTTGAAAGTCTAGAAAGATAAATAAATCTCAATGTGTGTGTCTATTTCAGACTCAAAAGCAGAGATAGGAACATCCATAAAGGTCAGTTATCCTCTGTAAAAAAAAAAAAAATAAATAAATAAATAAATAAAACATACAGACACAAAGATTTTCAGGAAGACAGTGATTGACCAAACAATGTCGTGCAAGTGTCGCCCATGGACCTGACAACGTTCCCATTGAAATTATGAGTAGAAAAGTGTCCCTTCCTCCAGTCAGCATTTGGCCATGTTTACAACAACTACAACAACTTTTCATAGTCGGCTAGGCTAAATATCAATGACTTACTATGAATTTTCAGCTGATTGAAAACCAAAAGTTCTCAACAGTATTGGAAAACATGAAGAAGCTGGCGAAGTGAGGACAATGGCCATGTATTGTATCACTAAAAGACTGATCATCTGCTGCCTTCTGATTCTCCAGCTGGTGGGTGGTCATTGTCAGAAGTAGTATACAATGTTCGGGCCCGCCATTGGGCTGTAAGAAGCAGCTAGTTCATGGGAATTATGCAAACTCTCCACAGCACACATCTCTGTAATTATCTCTCCTCTCACTGGTTATAAGCAAGCTGACACTTTCAGCATAGACCCCCATTTAGGCTCAAAATGATACACTGTGTAACTGTTACATACAGGCTAGCAAAGTTACAATGTGGAGTAGCTCTGTATTTCTTTCCCTATTGCACCAGCCAATCACTGTCTGGTAATGGATTCTCTGGCAGTCAAACAGCCATTCAGGCTTAGTGTTCAACTATGCGGTAATGGGCTTGATGGGAGGCTGTGTGTGTATATGTGAGTGTTTGGCCAGTCTGTGTTTTCTACTTTCAGACCCGAATCTGCTTGATCTTTCCTGTGTGGTCAGTGCTTTGTTGCTTCTTTTCTTCTAAACACAGGAACATGTAATTAGATTAAACTCTCCTCTGTGTACTCACCAACACACACGTATTGCCTGTTGCACCTCCAAGTAAGGGCTAACTGTGAGGGCACTGTGGAGTTATTTAGTAGATCTTTTGAAAATTGAAACAGGGAGAGATACAGGGAATGGACACATCACAAGTGTCCTGGGCACTAGAGGATGTTTTATTTATAAGAATGAGGCAGCGGCGTCAGAGGCGGCCTCGCTGTTGCGCTTTTGGGGGTATGTGTTTGGGCAGTCGATTCCTGAGCAATCTCAACGCCCTCCGTCTCCTGGCTGTTTTTCTCCCTCCTTGGCTCCTGTGTCGCTGGGGCAGATCAGCGGTGAGTGTGGGTGATCTCGCGACAATGGTGTCCTCGGCTTCATCTTAATCTTCCAACAAAAAGTCAATGCTTATGTTTCTTGAAAATGGGCAGAGACTTGGATATCCTAGCTTAAAGAGGAAGCTGATCCCACTGTTGGATTGCAAGGACAGAAAAGTTTTCACTGGGCTGAGCGGGAGCCAAGAGACTAGAGGTGAAAGAATGAGCTTCAGATAGGGATGCTGGGTTTGAGCAATGCCTCAAGCTGGGAGTTCCCCTTTGTAGGCAAGCACCATGGTGCTTGGATATGAGCTTCAGCTGGAACATATTTGAAATGACATATTATGGTATTTACATATTTATCTGTGCCTTTTAATATTATCCATAAGTTAAAGATAACTGCCTGTCTCAGAGTGTATTCAAATAAAGATGCTGTTCTTTGTTGAGGGGACAAGATATCATCCTAATAGTATAGTATATTAAATTTTGTTTGATTATTGCGAGCACTGGTTGATATTGTTACAATGAGGAATAGCCATCTGTGAATGATTGGCAAAATCTTTCTTTTAGCATGAGAAAGACCCCAAAAAGTCTGCAAAGATTATTAGGACCTATCTGGAGCAGACATCAGTGGGATCCTTTATTCAGTAGGATCACTTGGAGAGGGAAAATAACCCCCAAAAAAGTCAGAGGAGTTATGATGAAATCTGCAAGAAGAACTGCTTGAAAAGAAAAGAGTTTGTATATTTATAAGCCCCGGTAAGATACCCAAGTTCAAGAGCTCCTTGAGCCTTTATTTTCTTCAGAACAACATGGCGGAACTCTATTTATTGTCATAACCTTGCAGAACAACTTGGCAGAACTGTCTTTGTTTCAGGCGACAGTCTTAGTTTCAGACGACAATACAGCTGCTTGACAAGATGACACTAAAGGAGCTTGGAGGGCTTAGTACTCAAACTAATAAATAAAATAGAAATCACCTGCGAGAGATGAAACCTTTCCCCCTAAAGCCAGACAGTAATTTAGGAAAACAATGAAATTGCTCAATCAACAGTTTACAGTTATGCTATTGGGAAGATAGAAAAGTTATTTGGTTAAAAGTAATGGTTCTAACTAGCAATACTAGAGAACAATAAACTGAGAAATTAATGAGCACAGCTAGTTCATTCAAGGAACCCTTCATTTTATGTCAGGATTGCTCCTAACACAGTCTTAAAATTTCCAAATCTAATATGGCCTATCTAGTATGTGTATTTAAGTCAGTCAGGGTACTCACTTTGCTGATCTGCTGGGGACTTAGCTTGTGTTGGTACTGCGTACCTTGCTCATTGCCACAGGTATTGCTATTATAGTGCTTGTTAAATTTAGTACCTGGTAATATCTTTCTTTACTGTTTACTCGTTGGGCGGGTACTGTAAACCAATGATTTATGGAGATACACTTGTGCTCAATATTTTGCATACCCTTGGAGAATTGGTAATAGGTACCATTTGTAAAGAAAACATGAGTTAGCAGGCAAAACACATCATTTATTTCTTATGGGATTCACATTCAACTGTAGGTCATAACAGAATGGCACAATCATAAAACAAAACATGGAAACAAAGAAAAAAATGAACTGACCCCTGTTCAAAAGTCTGTATACCCTTAGTTCTTAATACTGTGTATTGCTCCTTTTAGCATCAATGACAGCGTGCAGTCTTTTGTAATAGTTGTTTGTGAGGCCCCAAATTCATGCAGGTGATATAGCTGCCCATTCGTCTTGGCAAAATTCCTCCAGGTCATGCAAAGTCTTTGGCCGTCTTGCATGAACCACACGTTTGATAGATCCCCAGAGTGGCTCGATGATATTAAGGTCATGAGGCTGTGACGGCCACTCCAGAACCTTCACCTCTTTCTGCTGTAACCACTGCAGGGTCAACTTGGCCCTGTGCTTAGGGTCATGGTAGTTTTGGAAAGTTCAAGAGTGTCCCATGTGCAGCTTTCATGCAGAAGAATGCAAATTGTCTGCCAGTATTTTCTGATAACATGCTGCATTCATCTTGCCATCAATTTTCACAAGATTCCCCTTGCCTTTAGAGCTCACACAACCCCAAAACATCAGTGAGCCACCATAATGCTTCACAGTGGGGATGCTATTCGGTTCACTATAGGCCTTGTTGACCCTCTCCAAACATAACGCTCATGGTTGTGACCATAAAGCTCTATTTTGGTCTTGTCACTCCAAATTACAGTGTGCCAGAGGCTGTGAGGCGTATCAAGGTGTTGTCGGGCATATTGTAACCAGGCTTTTTTGTGGCATTGGCGCACTAAAGGCTTCTTTCTGGCAACTCAACCATGCAGCTCATTTTTGTTCAAGTATTGTCATATTGTGCTACTTGAAACAACCACATTGTCTTTTTTCCAGAGCAGCCTGTATTTCTCCAGAGGTTACCTGTGGGTTTTTCTTTGTATCCCGAACAATTCTTCTGGTAGTTTTGGCTGAAATCTTTCTTGGTCTACCTGACCTTGGCTTGGCATCAAGAGATCCCTGAAATTTCCACTTCTTAATAAGTGATTGCACAGTACTGACTGGCATTTGCAAGGCTTTGGATAACTTTATATCCTTTTCCATCTTTGTAAAGTTCCATTACCGTGCTACACAGGTCTTTTGACAGTTCTTTTCTGCTCCCCATGGCTCAGTATCTAGCCTGCTTACTGCATCCATGTGAGAGCTAACAAACTCATTGACTGTTTATACACAGACAGTAATTGCAATTTAAAAAGCCACAGGTGTGGGAAATTCACCTTTAATTGTTATTTTCACCTGTGTGTGTCACCTTGTGTGTCTGTAACAAGGCCAAACATTCAAGGGTATGTAAATGTTTGATCAGGGCCATTTGGGAGATTTCTGTTATCATTATGATTTAAAAAGGATCCAAACAACTATGTGATAATAAATGGCTTCATATGATCACTATCTTTAAAAAGAAGAGCTTTGCATGATCAGTCCTATTTTCAATGCCAACATTTCACAATTTCTGCCAGGCTATGCAAACTTTTGATCACAACTGTATGTCCGTTTCCTAACATTGTGTGGCTTCCTAAAGAAGTCGATGTGCCAATAAATATTGATGAAAGACAAACCTCACACTTTCGTATAAATAAGCCTATTGTTGCTTTTCTTAATTTTGATTTATTTTATTGAAGTGCAAATAGAGAATGTATCGAGAGACAATATTTAGGCCCACTGTAAAACAAATAAAAACGAGTCACTAGGACATCGCCTTGAACATCAGGAAGGTTTCATGGCCTCCTGCTTCTACTTTGCCTAGAGGCTACTAAATAAATGGGATTGTATTGTTATTTACTACATGTAATTATATATGTATATAATAAGACATTTTGTTTTTAAATTGTCAAGACTCCAACCAACAATGTCATAGTTCTTCTCTTACTGGCTGCCATGAAATAAGACTGTTAAACTTGACAGCAAAATGTCAGTGGCTACCCATACTATTCACATGGTCCCCTTTCTGCACTAACTCTTTAGTTCTGACTTTATGTCTGTATTTGTATGTGAAACTGGCCCATAATCCACATTAATCAAACTGGCAAAGATTACCAACACACAAACACACTTTCCTATACCCTCCTCCCACACACATCCTCCCACACATGCATGCATGCTCAGTCACACACACCGTGCTACTTGTTATAATCTATTATGTTGCCTTGTGACCTTACCCCCACCTATATTTACAGTACTTAAACCTTGTACTACTCCCTGTTGATTGCCAAGCTGTTGCTTTTATTTGATATTCATTGTGTACATGATCCTTAAATTACAATATTTTATCATTAATTTGTATCTTCTGCTCCAATATCTTCTTCATACTTTCTAACTCTTATGTTATTTGGAAAGAACCCATAAGTAAGCATTTCAGTTTTGGTCTGCACCTGTTGTTTACAAACATGTGTCAAGTAACATTACACTTTTATTAATATGAGCCTACTGGAAGTAACTCTGCAAAAGAGCTTCTGATAAACCATCTGACCAATCTATTAGCATCATTCATATAATTTGTTGAGATTTTAAATTGAACTGGGAAATATAGGATTGCAATAGTAAAAAAATCTTACCCAACTAAACACTGAGCCAACACAGCCACATCTTAAGGAAACGACTTATTTTAACCGGTGTAGTCGAGGTGCGTGAATAAGGACCAAACGCAGGGAGGTAGTTTCAAATCCCTATATTCTTCACTCAAAAGGACACGCGTAAAAAAACTCAGAGCGCACAGGCGCAAAACAAGCGTGCAGACAGCTTACACAAACGTTAACACCGAACATAGAACAATACCACACAAAGACAGCCGGAAACACAGGAACTTATATATGCCATCTAATGAGGGAATGGACACCAGGTGTGTGCAATAACAAGACAGGACAGTGCCGTGGGAGGAGGAGCGGCGTGGCTAGAAGGCCGGCGATGACGTGCGCCGAACACCACGTCGGGAGGGGTGGCGCGCGTCCTCGTTACACTTATACTGTTTTGTAAAAATTGTTCCCGTGGATCCACGTAATTGAACTGAAATAATCAACTGTTATATGACTACATAGTCTACATTGATTATATATTGACAGATGTCCCTGATAAATATGTTTCAAGTTGTGTATTTCTGCTAGATATTAATGTCCAATATCCTGTTGCATCAGAGATATAATTATTCAGAGGACCAAACTTTACATTATCAAAAATACATTTAATGAACAAGCTCTCTAACAAGACCTATACCATAAGAACCTTGAAGCCAAGCTGGCACTAGAGCACAGGTGTTGAACCGGTTCCACAAAGGGCCGAGTGTCTGAAGGTTTTTGGTTTTTCCTATAAATTGGTAACTAGTTCATACCTACACAACCAGGTGAGGGTAGAAACTAACCAATCTGTGACCTAATTAACCAATCAAGTACAAGGAGAGAGCAAAAACCTGCAGACACTCGGCCCTCCGTGGAACCGGTTTGACACCTCTGCACTAGAGCATGTCACTAGTGTTTTAACTCGGGTTGCAGATTGGCATGCTCCATATCAAAGAATAAGAGAAGAGAACCGAAAATGTATGCACTCATTACACTTTATGAGAGTGCTACATTACTTGTATATAAATGTACTATCTTCTACTTTACTGTGCTGTGTTGTCTGAACTTGTGAAACAGAATAGGCAATGTAATCACACTCCAACTGTTCAAATATACTGACTATTTCATGAAGACAATGCATTAGTACTTGAAGTCAAAATGATCAATACGTTTTACTTTAAAACTTTCTTAGTTTCCATTACATTTTAAACATAACCTACAAATATTAATTATTATTATTGCAATATACCTCTGTTGACAACTCTTTTGCAATATTACTCAGTTACTGGACATTCTTTATTTTCCTAAGGACATGTTACATCAAATAATAGCCACATTGGTTTGTATATAGGCCACTATGTAAGGGGTTATTAGTAAATAAATGCATGTTATGGCTGTTACCAAGCACTAATTAAAAAAGGTGAATATAAAAGATAGATATAAAAGATGTGTTAGTATTGTATTAAAACACTAACATAACAACAACAAAAACATGCATAGCATTAAGACATTGCCTTCATTGTAAAAAAGGTCCTGTTGAGCGGTTCCTTCCCTACAATGTCTCTACAAGGCAGCCTATGGGTTCTTATCTCCTTCTTACAGTGGATGTGGCCCTACTCTATCTTCCATGAGCAACTCCTTACAGAATGTACTTTTAGGACTTGACACTCCCCTGAAGCCAATGAACATAAGCAATTCATGAAGTTGGCGTATAAAGTGTGTGTTAATCTGTGCTAATCTAGAGTAGTCTGAGATGTTTAGCTTTATTTTGGGACGAAAATCGAATATGCTGCCTTGAAGTTATCAGCCCCGCAGAATTGGTAATGTTTGCCACTTTGAGTAATGTGGATTATGGGCCAGTTTCACATACACAGATTAAACATCATGGACTATAAAACATACTCAATGTAGATTTTCCATTGAGTTTAGGAATGCTATGGGGTTCTGTCTGTCTTGTTGTGTGGGTGACTTGAGGGGAAAAGCAAATGATTTAGTCAGCCTTGACACTTGTTATTTCCCATTAGAGATCATTCTGTTCAGTCATGGAAGTGTGAGTGTGTGTGTGTGTGTGTGTGTGTGTCTGTCTATGCACATGTGCTGCCATATCAGATCTCATGTTGTGAATATATGCAGAACCTTGAAAAAGTATTCAGACTTCTGACCAATTCTCTTATATTACTGAGTTTAAACAGCTCACCAATGCCCCAAAATAAAGCTGTCACTTTCCGGAATCCTCCAGGGGCAGCCCCTCACCCGTACAGCTGCCTCCCACTAGGGACCTTGTCAAGCGAGATATTTAAATGCTCCCAAGGAGCAGCTTGTGGCCAAAGGGAGAAGGGAAACACTTTTGACAGTGTTAATTTCTTTCTGTAAATGCTCTACAGATTATGTACTGATTAATCTACTAACCCTTACCTTAACCTTAATCTTCAACCAAACCCCAACCTTTAACATTACCCTAAACCTTATTCTAACCCTAACCTTAGCAAGCAGTTGAACGTATGTTGATAATATTACTATTAACAGAACATATGCATATCGAAATTGGGACAAATTAAATTGTAATCTAAAGAAATAGAACTACACAATGGGAGAAGAGGAATAAAGCCTGGAGACGAAGGGAGCTGAGTCCGAAGTGGATTTGGATGCACACTCCCATCCCTCCAAACCTGCCACCTTGAGGCTACCACAGATGACGCCACCTCACCATAGGAGAACGGTTTGATTGGTTTGGGTTTTTCCCTCTCCTCCCACCATGGGTTGGAGCCTGCACTCTGAAGAAAAAAAACATTCCCTAGTGGTCCCATTGGCGGGAGGTATTATTTAAAAAAATTCAAGACAGACTGTAAGATATTCGGCTCCCTTTTTTGGCTACATGTTGGCATGAGTTGGCAATCACTTGAGCGGACTATTGACCTACTGAGCATGTCTGTCGGTTACAGAAAAATACTTTTATATATCCCAATTCAGTTACAGGTTGAACAGGATAGATTGTGGATCTCTATCATTGTCAAATTTGAATTCCTATAACAGCTTCTTACCATCAAATGATATGTTAACAGTAGTTATTTTTTTCTTTGATTTACGTTTAATTTAAATATTGTAACGGGCATTCCTTTTTAATGAATACATAAGGAAAGTATTTATTAAAAAAGGGAAATGTACATTAGGAAAAGGGAAATGTAAATTGCAAATTCTGAATGTCACATGTTCTGGTACCTTTGTCTTCCCCTAGGTGGAGCGGATTGTTGACAAGCGGCGAAACAAGAAGGGCAAGTGGGAGTACCTGATCCGGTGGAAGGGCTACGGAAGCAAGGAGGACACCTGGGAGCCGGAGCACCACCTGCTGCACTGTGAGGAGTTCATTGACCAGTTCAACAGCCTACACCTGTATCCCGGACACAAGCGTTCTAAACCCCCCAAGCTGCCCCTTGGGGTAACAGGGGGACCCGGGAGGCCAGGAGAGGCCCCAGGGGGGGTGGGGACACGACTTCTCAACACCCGTCCTACTGCCCTGGACAGTCCTAGAGGCCAGACAGAGGCACGCAAGAAGAAAAAGACTAGTGGTAGTCCAATGGCACAGATGGGTTCGGTGCCGGGGGGAAGGATGGGTGAGGGTTTGGAGGCTGGTACCGGAGATTGTCAAAAGCAGAAGAAGGTGAGTCGAGGAGGAGCTGAAGGTGGAAGAGGAGGTGGAGGTGGGAAGCATGTTTATCCACACAGGGTGACCAAAGCCATGACTTACAAGGCGTCTCCAGGGGGACTGCAGTTTGTGCCCCCGGTGAGGGGCCCTCATAACGGACTACAGAATGGAGAGTCGGACACACCCCTGTACAGGGCAGCAGCCAGGACACACAGACTGCCCCAGGACAGAGTGGGCAGGGTAGAGAGGGTAGTTGGAGAAGTGGAGAACACTGGGACACCACTGGTCAACGAACTAGGTAAGTGATCTAATCTGAAAGGGATATACCATACATCCTTTTATTTTATTTGTGCGAATTTTTGTGACATTGTTTCTTTTTGCTTAATCTCGTGTTGTGTACTCTTGCATAAAGGTATGAATTTGTCTTGCCAAGCTAGACTCAGCTAGAAAAGACATAGTTACTGACTGAATAAACATGTACAGTGAACTATTGGATCAATAACAAGACATGTGGGGATGTGACTCAAGAATTTAAGTGAAAGAGGGAAAGTTAAATTGTGTATTATAAAGAGGGGTTCTTTCTTTACTTTTGCACCAAATGGAACAATCCAAAGCAACAAACAATCAATAGTATGGGAGAACTCGAGAAGAACAATATCTTCTGGTCCTGGACTGTGTAAAATACACAGTCCAGAAAAGTGTGGCTCTTTCTAGCTAATGCACTGTAAAACATCATGGGGGAGAGAAAGAATGCTATTCCTAGCACTAGTGAAATCAATGCCCTCAATCAAACATCATTTGTTGGTGATTCTTGGCCAGGTAAGAATTGCATCCACTCTCCCCCGTAGCTGCTCAAAGTGGCCGAGGCAGGTGTCTCCTAACCCTAAATATAGGGAAGCAATCAGTGCAGTCAGTGAACCCAGCTGTGGTTAATTCAGAGCACACAGACTCCTTTCTTGTCCCTGGGCCATGGCCATTCCCAGATGGACCATATTTTGAGAGGGCAACGTCCTAGAACAGCCAATCTGGAGTAACGTAGAAGGTCTTGTGGCAGTCTTCTAGGGCCATAGGTTTAACACCAGTACCATTTGCTATGGTCAAGGTAATGAATATATGTGTATGTATGTGTGCTATTACAAGCTGCTAGATCAGCTCCTCAACCCTAGGCATTGAGTAGACGTCAAACCGCTAAATGGCGTGAGTCCCCGGCAAGTCATTGCAGAACGTGTTGATCCATCGGGTTTCAGAACCATGGTGATGGGGTCACTCATCAATGTGTCTATGACCCACATATACATTTCCTTGACGGCCCTCCTAGCCATTTTCTGGCGTGACACTATCATCTATGATGGTGTCTAGGGATGGGATGATTTTAGTACTAATCGCGATGGAAAATACTCATGATTATGAAATCGTGGAGAAATTCCATAATCGGGATAATCGTAAATCGGGATAATCCTCACATGAGCGACTTGAAAAGTAGAGCACACATCTCATCTCACTTTGTACTACGCCACCAAACATCCTCTGCAATGTACAGTCAATGTTAGCGTAAATAGAAGAATATTAAAATGTCATCATGAGTTGGGTTTGTTAACAAACTGCAAATTGTAGAATATATGAATAGGATATATATTATTATGCATATATCTCTTTCGATTTTCTAATTCCAATTTGTTTTTATTGTAGGCTAATTGTTAAGGCTTTCCTACTGAAAGTGACAGGAGAAGACAAATAGAATATCATTTGCGCGGGCCAAAATAGCATTGACTATCTGCCTGATCTGCAAAATGTGTGATGCGCACAACATAACCATAACCGGTAGCTGTTATAATTATACAATTATAAAGTTATTATGAAGAGTTGACACATCAAATATGCCTATCGTTAGCTAATAAGGCACATAAAATTCACAAGGCAGTTCATGCACCCACATGTCAGTACCGGTAAGAAATTATATCTATTTTCACCTCTGATCAGCAGAAGAGTGACTTGGAAAAAGCTCTTTCCAGTAAGTGTTCTTGACTAAGTGTTCTTGACTACTCTGCCAAGAAAATGTCCTAAGGTCGATGTCTTTGTGGGATCACGAAATATATATCCCTGCCGAACTGTATCCGTGACATTTTTATCTGATCCCGAAAACATCCATCTGATTTGTTGTAAAACCAATACCCAATCCGACTGACATCTAAAGTCAGCCATATCCAATCCAAAATATGCCAGGGATGAGGTATAAACAGATCTTAATTTTTGTCGGATAGTCTAATTAGGATACCAGATAGAAATGTGTCCGAAAGACAAAAAGGCTGCATTAAGCCCTCTAAATTGTTTTAACCTGTCTGGCAGTGGCCATTGATCTTGCTCCTGCATTTTATATTACAGCTGGGCCAGTCTACGATTTCTCACAATATACAATTTAGTATTTTCATAAAGACATTCCTATTTTAAAATGTGGAGCCAAGAAGAGTGTGTATTATGAACGTATCTCACTCACTTTCTAATGTGTGTGTTTTCCTTTATATGTTGAATAGAGCTTGAGCATGAATTAGTCCTACCTGGCCTGTGTACATGTGTAGTCCTATCTGGCCTGTGTACATGTGTAGTCCTATCTGGCCTGTGTACATGTGTAGTCCTACCTGGCCTGTGTACATGTGTAGTCCTACCTGGCCTGTGTACATGTGTAGTCCTACCTGGCCTGTGTACATGTGTAGTCCTACCTGGCCTGTGTACATGTGTAGTCCTATCTGGCCTGTGTACATGTATAGTCCTATCTGGCCTGTGTACATGTGTAGTCCTACCTGGCCTGTGTACATGTGTAGTCCTACCTGGCCTGTGTACATGTGTAGTCCTACCTGGCCTGTGTACATGTGTAGTCCTACCTGGCCTGTGTACATGTGTAGTCCTACCTGGCCTGTGTACATGTGTAGTCCTACCTGGCCTGTGTACATGTGTAGTCCTATCTGGCCTGTGTACATGTGTAGTCCTACCTGGCCTGTGTACATGTGTAGGCTATAAAAGTGTGTGTGGGGTGTCTGATAGTAGGCTAATTAAAATGATCGTCCCTCAGGAATTACGGTGCTTCTATATTATCATCTCCTCACACACATAATGTCAACTGTGTTTTATTCATTGCATTTGACAGTGCAACTTTTTTGGAAAGTAAAGAAACAGTGGTCTCTTAATTTTTTCTAGAGCTGTACATTATTATACATAGATCTCTTTGTAATTGTAATTTTGTCTATATAGTATGCTAATTGTTAACGCTTTCCTACTGAAAATGACAAGAAGAAAACAAATAGAATATAATTTTCACGGGCCAAAATAACATTGATTATGTACATGATATGCACAATACATGATGCGCACAATATAACGGTGAGCTGTTATCATGAATTATAAAGTTATTATAAAGAATCGACACATCAAAGACCTATCTTTAGCTAATACGTTTCGTAACCAGACCTAAGCTTTGTTTTTCGGTTTTCACTACTCTTACATTTGGGCTTATAAACAATATGTAATGTTTATGGATCATCAGGTATTTGGCATAAAATGATTCTAAATAACCTCCGCTGATATAAGCATGCATGTAAATGTAAATACTTTTTTTAAAGCGAAATCAGATATTTCATTGAATTCTGACCACAACACAACAATTCGGATACAAATGTTCTTTGCAAACCATTTTTCTGACCCAAATATGCATTGTTTCACAATACATATGAAATAAAAATGCACCTTTTGTGCAAGCAGTCCAATACGTTTTTGACACCCATTTATTTATCATTGATGTCAGGTCACAAACATTC
Source organism: Esox lucius (assembly GCF_011004845.1). NCBI lineage: Eukaryota > Metazoa > Chordata > Actinopteri > Esociformes > Esocidae > Esox > Esox lucius. The sequence goes on along the minus strand of NC_047570.1, from coordinate 19,337,026 downwards.
ATATGGAACAGTTCTCCCATTCCAAATACGCAAAACAGACAATAATGATCACATTTGTATTACATTATTTCATGATAAATAGGTTATTTGATGTTACTTACTAGCCCTATATTTGGAATCCTATTGTGCTCCATGTTGTTAGCATTCCTCCTTTGTTTTCTGGTAACTCAGCTATCCAGCGTGTGAAAACCGAAAAGGACTATGGCTACATTGAGTAAAAGTGTTTTTAGGTTTTGCTATGTTATACTAATAATAATACTATTAAGGCTGTTGAAAACACGTATCCTTTATTTGTCTGTGCGATGCGTTAGCGTGCTCTGTTAGCATGATGGGTTAGCATGCTACGTTAGCTTACTGCCTTTGCCTCTTTGTGTTCTAGTCACTGAGCACATACAGAAAACAAAACTCATTATGTCTCACCCCCCAACCTTTTGATTTGCTAGAATACATAACAGTTACCTTCCCCTGATTGGGTAAAAGAAAACATTTAGCATATAAACATCCTTCCATTGGTCAATTGTGCATTGGATACTGTCAAGCAACAGCCCATCCATTGGTCAGTTGCACTAGGGTTAGGTTGCATTTGGAATGGATGACTCGACAACCAGGAAATGTCCCACGTAAACAAAAAACATTTGTCTCTTTTCAGCAGAATCTCAGGAAAACAGCAAAGAAAACTGAGTCTCGCTATCATAAACTGTTTTGAAGGTATTTCATTTTTACGGGAATTTTAGGCATATCTGTCCTCCCCGGACCCCAATTAAACATCCTGGCTTTGTGGTGATTAAGTGATGTTTGCCCCAGTGTAGTCAAGAAGACCCGTTGGAACAGCAGGACAATTTTCGCGAGTACGCAGCTGCTGAGCAGCATGCATTTCGCCAAAGAGAACCTTTTCTTGCAAAGTTCCTTCCACATGGAACCCCATTAGCCCCTGAGTCAACGTTGTTATTTGCACCATCTCCTGAGTTGTCTCCTGAGAACGGAGACCTTGATCGGCCTCATAGGGGACCTGCCACTGAGCCTGAATCTTATGTTCCAGCATCTCCAGGGCGGAACTCTCTCTGCTGGGCCGTTGTAGGGTTGGTCTGCAGTTTGCACCCCCTGCACTGTGGACATGTGCTGCAGTGGTCACACCGCCACCATTCAGTCCTTTAGGAAGGTGGTGTTCCATGAGAGAATGGTCAGGGGTGATTCTCTCATGTTGGAGGTACTGACATAACAAACATTTAAGTGGGTCCAAAGGGGAGTAGACTATCCTGCATTGCTTCTTCCCAGCTCAGTATTTATTCAGGTTACAGACCAAGTAGCTATTTACATGAAAACCACTGGACAATCATTGAAGCCTGAACAGTTCGCTACAGTCATAGTTTAATTGGAAAACTATTTTATATCTGTGAGAAACACTATGTAAAGGAGGCTAAGGATGTCTCAGTGACCTTTAGCTGAATACATGCTCTCTGAGTTCCTCATGGCTCAGTATAGTGCTACTGTATTCCAGTCCTGGGTCACAGTCCGAAACTAGCTTCACTAAGTTAATGATTACATTTGATTACCTTTGCATTTCTGTCATAGTTAAATCACAATCTGTTAGGGCAGTCATTACATATTGGAACAATTGTTGCTTCCTTTGCCTCTGTACTCCAAAAGTTTGGATTTGAAGGCAATTTTTGTGAATATTGTATACACCATCTGGATAGTTCTTTAATATATTTGTTATTTTACATGTCAAATAGTGTTATTAAACAGGTCAAATAGTGACACTTAAGTTTACATTGTTTTGCATTCTCACTATCAGCATACAATACACCCCACTCCAAGCTGGGATACTGACTCCTCCTAATCTGATCCTCATCATTGACTGTTCTCTCTTTGTTCCAACAGGTTCCACAATCTCCAACGGTGGGATTAATCTGCAAAGTTCTGTGAAGAGAAAGCTTGGCGACAACAAAGGCTATGTTTTCGACAAGAGGCTTAGGTACAATGTGCGACAGAATGAGACCAACTGTCGATTCCGTGACATTGTTGTCCGGAAGGAGGAGGGCTTTACGCATGTGCTACTCTCCAGTCAGACGTCAGACAACAACGCATTAACACCAGAGGTATTGGATACAATTCGCATACACTCACAAATGCATGCACACAAAATAATAACATTGTTAAACCATTGGTAGAATCAGTAAGAGGCAACTCCCAAAGGCCTCACATCATCAGGGGGCTTAAACCTGGCATAATAAAAAATTATATATATATATATATATATATATATATATATATATCAGTATAAAATGTAATCTCTTCTCAAGGCTTCTGCTTGAGTTGTTGCTTTTTATTACACATGCTGCATTGCTTTCTGTAATTATTGTAACAGTAAGAAATAGTAAAACCAATATATACAATAATACCCTCAACTAAAGATTGCACAATTATACTTTAACCTCCTAGTAATTGTTTGATTTCAAAACCTTAAAAATGAAAAATTCCTTAATTGCCCCAATTATTACAGAGGTCGCCATATATATTTTTATGCAATTCATCAAATGGAACTGAGTAGGGTTAGAATCACAGTTCAGTCTAAACGTCTGTTTCATGATAACTTAAAAGCTCTTCTCGTTCTACTGGTGTAGCTATTCTTTTTGGATATTTTCCATGTGCAGTGTTACAAACCATAAATGATGTTGTCATTGGATAACTGTTGATTTTCATTATAAAGGTTCACATATTTATCAATATTATCATATATTGTTAAATATTTATGGTTTGAAAATTTTTACTGATTTAAAACACAAATATGAATCAGATAACATTGTTAATGGATGAATACATTTCCTCCAAGACATTATATGCATTGTTTTTAGAACGTCATTTCTCTACTAACTTTCAACCTTCTGCTATTTGACGTATTAGGCATTTTTATAATCCGACTTCTCAAGAAGACTCTTGCGTTTGGCAGGCTTTCGATTGTCTCAGGTCATGTTCCAGTTCTTTGCGATCTCTACATGTTTGGCCATGAAACCAGTCCAAAGGATTTCCCTTTGTCGATTACTTAGAACTTTTCAGCATTGATGGATGCAATACGAAAGAGGAGCATGTCTGCTTTCATCCAATCCTGACTCTCTGGTGAATGCCATTGAGTGATGGGATGCTGCTATCTCATCTCAAGCATATAAATGCAAAGTAACACCTATAACGTATTTTATTCAGTATTTATAACAATGTTAGATCATCCTTGACAAATTGGAAGTGTGAAAATCTTGTCTGCACTAATTCTAGACAACACTGTGATGTGTTTAAATTGAAACTACCATGACTATATTAGTGTCATGCTGATCTGAAATGATCCCACATTAGTGGAAGCACACTGATAAATGTAAATGAAAGATGCATAATAAGCCACAAGACAAACAGGCGGTCCAGAAAAGAACAAAAAAGAGCAGATAATATTTACATATGGAACTTGAATCAGAGAACATTACTATTTTTGAAACAGTCTTTTGAAGAAGTGACAGTAGCTATAGTTTATATCAAAACTCTGAACAGCTTTTTGAAAATGTGACTTTTGTGGCTGTAAAGGCTGAAATCGTGTCAGACGTTTTTTCCACCTTTTAGCTAGTATCAGAAATAACCCAGAATAGTTGTGCAAACTTGGCCATGCCTTTTCAGCTCTGCTTGTGACACAGAAAACAGACAATGCCAAAGACCCAAGGAGGGCAGAGGACCTCATATCAGACTTTAACCTTTGCAAAAACCCATATCGTCAGTGGCTAAGCACCGTTGCCAACAACAGTCACACAAGCTATAGAACAACATTTGTGAACAGATTTGTGTCGGATATACATTTTTTATGGTATAAATAGGTGTCAATCTTAAATGTCACACAAAACCTTCCCTAGGTTTCGTGGTGTATATTCCTGACAGACATTCCCCGCTACTACTAACGTCTAAAGATGATGTTTTGCCTGTTGTGTATTGGTGTAGAATGATCGATGGAGTCTGGCCCTGCTCCGTTTTTACACAGAATATGTTTATTTATTGTTGTTGAGAAACAACAAAAAATCTCACATTAGGTCCTGGCATGGGTTCCTTATACCATGTTTAACACACAGATACACTACACATCCAGCTTTTTTTTTTTATCTCTGTCCCCAAGGTGGTGTCTTTTTCAATCCCAGGGAGTTGACACATAACATGGTATCAACCCAATTTGTTGTGGGTGCCCTTCGCTAGTTATTTACAAATTGCTTCTGGGCAGGGCCAGTGTATAGCTGGCTTCTGAATGGTATCGTTTGGCAGCAGTGTCAACACTGCCACAGACAACCAACCCCACCCCCCTCTATTTTTGTCAGTATCACTCTCCTGCCCTGTCTATCTCTATGCGGGTTTAATTGACCATGCAATTAATCTGACATTGGCACAAACACGCAGGAGCAAATACACACACTGTCAACACATCCAGCTACAGTCCATGCAGTGTGTAGGATTTCTTGCTGAATTTATCTAACTGGGAAACTAGTTAATTTGTGTCAGGGGGAATCAGAAGACATGAAACAACAAGAGACTGTGGATGGTTTTGGAAGCTCCAGGCAACCTCTGGTTTCATACACCAATGGCATTGCCAAGTGGCAGTTCCCATACTCCTAATCATTTATAGAAAGATCTTAATGGTTCTGAATACAGAATGACTGACTGACTGCGGCTCTATGATACATGTATGATAAATAGAGGACAAATAACTGCTGCTCTTTTAAGTTTGGCTTCGACCCTCTGTCATTATGGGTTAAATTTAAGCTGGTGTCAAAAGCAATGTTTTGTTGACTTTGTCTCAGTCTGAAGAATGGGGACCTTGTAGCAGTCGTAAAGACAAAAGATGCAGCAGGAGGCCGGCATGTGCTAGTGCAAATGAGTCATGCTTTTTTTTTTACACAGCGCTGATGTACAAGACAACAATGAATGTATTTACAAATTACAAACACACTCACTTTGATCTTGTCTTTATATTATGGGTATGATATGAATCATGAATGAACTGATCAATCTTCCTCTCTCTATCTCACTAATCCCCCTTGCTCTCCCAAACCCACCATTCCTCCCTCTCTCTCTCCTGCACCCTCCCCTGGTGTAGATAATGAAGGAGGTGTGTCGGGCTCTAGGGAATGCAGCAGCTGATGACAGTAAACTGTTGCTGCTCAGTGCTGTAGGGACGATCTTTTGCAGTGGCCTGGACCCATCGTACCTGATAGGACGCCTCTCTACGGACCGCAGGAAAGAGAGCAGCCGAATTACCGAAGCAGTACGGTAAGAGGAGAGCATATGCCTCAAACCCACCCAAACAGAGAGAATTAACACATTGTTATTGCCATTATCCCCCCGAAGTAGGATGTCGCTGGAACAAGGAAAACTGAACGCACATTTGCACGGATGTTCTGTGCATGAAACATATACTAGCACTGATTAAACTAAAGCAGGATGAGCACAAGTAAATACTGAGATGCTGGCATTGTACTTTATAGTATATAGTCCATATACTATAGTAGGCCAATATATTTTTTTATTATTTCATGTGTGCTTTAAATGTAAGGATTTTTTTATTAATTTCAATACAAAATGTACACAGCTAATACAGTTGTGCTCAAAAGTTTGCATTCTCTTGGAGGATTGGTAATATACAGCTCTGGAAAAATTTAAAGACCACTACACCTTTTCTTTCCAAAAAAGTCAAAAAGGAGTGAGGATTTAAAAGGAAAGTTTTGAGTGAGGGAACAGAAGGGTTAAAATTAAGAGACCACTGCAAATTCAACACTTCTGTTGCTCATTCAAAACTTTCCTTTAAAAAAAATTTGGAAAGGAAAGAAAAAGGTGCAGTGGTCTCCTTATTTTCTCCGGAGCTGTATGTACCATTTGTAAAGAAAACATGAGTTAGCAGGCAAAACACGTCTTTTATTTCTTATGGGATTCACATTCAACTGTAGGTCATAACAGAATGGCACAATCATAAAACAAAACATGGAAACAAAGAAAAAAATGAACTGACCCCTGTTCAAAAGTCTGTATACCCTTAGTTCTTAATACTGTGTATTACCCCTTTTAGCATCAATGACAGCGTGCAGTCTTTTGTAATAGTTGTTTATGAGGCTCCCAAATTCATGCAGGTGATATAGCTGCCCATTCGTCTTGGCAAAATTCCTCCAGGTCATGCAAAGTCTTTGGCCGTCTTGCATGAACCACACGTTTGATAGATCCCCAGAGTGGCTCGATGATATTAAGGTCATGAGGCTGTGACGGCCACTCCAGAACCTTCACCCTGTAACCACTGCAGGGTCAACTTGGCCTTGTGCTTAGGGTCATGGAAGTTTTGGAAAGTTCAAGAGTGTCCCATGCGCAGCTTTCATGCAGAAGAATGCAAATTGTCTGCCAGTATTTTCTGATGACATGCTGTATTCATCTTGCCATCAATTTTCACAAGATTCCCCTTGCCTTTAGAGCTCACACAACCCCAAAACATCAGTGAGGCACCATAATGCTTCACAGTGGGGATGCTATTCGGTTCACTATAGGCCTTGTTGACCCCTCTCCAAACATAACGCTCATGGTTGTGACCATAAAGCTCTATTTTGGTCTTGTCACTCCAAATTACAGTGTGCCAGAGGCTGTGAGGCGTATCAAGGTGTTGTCGGGCATATTGTAACCAGTCTTTTTTGTGGCATTGGCGCACTAAAGGCTTCTTTCTGGCAACTCAACCATGCAGCTAATTTCTGTTCAAGTATTGTCGTATTGTGCTACTTGAAACAACCACACTGTCCTTTTCCAACTGACCCCTGTTCAAATGTCTGTATACCCTTAGTTCTTAATACTGTGTATTGCCTCCTTTAGCATTAATGACTGCGTGCAGTCTTTTGTAATAGTTGTCTATGAGGCCCTGAATTCTTGCAGGTGATATAGCTGCCCATTCGTCTTTGCAAAATGCCTCCAGGTCATGCAAAGTCTTTGGTCGTCTTGCATGAACCACACGTTTGATAGCTCCCCAGAGTGGCTCGATTATATTAAGGTCATGAGGCTGTCTTACTTTTAAAGTTAGGCAAGAACTAGATCCTTGTTCAAAATGTAATGTTTTTGAAAGGGTTACTTGCTGTTGAGGCCACGTAATAGTTAAAGGACAAAAAAACGCATATTATATTGCACTTTTTTAACATTTTGTACACTTATTTTTTTATCGTAATAGTTTTTCAGTAATGTACTTTGTCTTCATATGCATTGTTATATTTTACCAGCTTTTAAAATTAAGTTTGGACACATTTTACAAAGTTGCTAGTTTTTAACTAAATCCAGCTTGAATTGCAAGCATTTGGTTCATAATTACAAGAAGAGCCTTCATAGCAACAAATATTCTGCTATGGTACTAAAATGCACACACTGGTACTTGTCTGTGAAATGTATGTAATTTATTGACTATCCTATGTTTATATGCTGGCTACAGTAGGATTATCTGCCAAATCTGATTGAAAAGCAGTTAAAATTTAAGTTACATTCTCTGGTATGCATGTGGGTATAGCTAGTGGTTCATATTAACATGTAATTAGACTGAGCTCTTGTTGTTTTGTCTTTTATACACGATGATCATCACCGTGAATCAAATCAGACCATGCAGGAAACATGAATACTTAGATACTGCAAAATGTATTATTTTTATTGATTAGAAAGGCTAATCTAGGCTACAATAATAAGGAATCAGATCACATGTAGGAGCCTGTCATCTACCATCTACCAATTGTTAAATAGATATTTAGTTTTGTTTAGCATGTTATAACTCATCATCCACTTACTTTTAGTGCATCAGTTGCTTAGGTCAAATATTCTAGATTTATTTGGCTTTTTAGCTGCGTACTCAAGCCTTTTAATGTTGAGTATTCAAAATCACAATAAAAAAGAGATTTTGAATGTAGGCTTTTAGAGATTTAGTTTTAACCATTATTTTATCAGGCATGTATGCTAATTTACGGCAACAGCCTAGGAGCGAATAGGGTTTTACTTTTTCTCTGGGACAGAACAAAAATAGACAATCCTTTAACTAAAGGAATTAACTGTCAGCAAAGTTCAGTGCTGGAGAATTAAATACAAATAATAAAATGTAATGTTTCTGGTGGTGGCTTCATATTTTTTAAACAGTACCCGTTAAAATATATAGAACTAATGCAAAATAGAACATAGTAAGATTGGGACACAGTGTGCTATTTAAGTAATAGGCAAGCTTAAGTTTGGACATAGCCACTGTTTTGTTTTTTGTCTCCCAGGGATTTTGTGCTGGCATTTATCCATTTTAAGAAGCCTATCGTCGTGGCAATCAATGGGCCTGCCATGGGCTTAGGGGCTTCTATCTTGCCCCTGTGTGATGTGGTGTGGGCCAGCGAGCGGGCCTGGTTCCAAACGCCTTGTGCAGCCCTCTGTCTCACCCCCTCTGGCTGCTCCTCCTATACATTCCCACAGATTCTGGGAGTGGCTCTGGTGAGTCTGTGATTTTATTTAAGTACTAGAGTAAAACACCAAAACAATGTGTTATTTCATCACCATGTTTAAAAAAAATTATAATCATAAATTATTCTCTGTCCTCGCCTCTTTGTGAAAGACCAATGAGATGTTGTTCTGTGGGAGGAAACTCACGGCACAGGAAGCCTGCAGTCGGGGCCTGGTGTCACAAGTCTTCTGGCCAACCACGTTCAACCAGGAAGTGATGCTGCGCGTAAAAGAGATGGCCACCTGCAGTGCCATGGTAGGCTAAAATATCCAAGTCTCCACAGACTTTTTACTACTGAAAATACAGATGCTGGTCATAACATTTGAATATCATCAAAAAGTTGATTTATTTCAGTAATTCCATTCAAAAATCGAAACTTGTATAATGTATACATTCATTCCACACAGACTGATATATTTCAAGTGTTTATTTCTTTTAATTTTGATGATTATAACTGACAACTTATGAATACCCCAAATTCAGTATCTCAGAAAATTTGAATATTGTTAAATGGTTCAATATTGAAGACACCTGCAAAGGCCTTTAAATGGTCTGACAGTCTAGTTCTGTAGGCTACACAATCATGGGGAAGACTGCTGAGTTGACAGCTGTCCAAAAGACGACCATTGACACCTTGCACAAGGAGGGCAAGACACAAAAGGTCATAGCTAAAGAGGCTGGCTGTTCACAGAGCTCTGTGTCCAAGCACATTAATAGAGAGGCAACGAGAAGGAAAAGATGTGGTAGAAAAAAGTGTACAAGCAATAGGGATAACCGCACCCTGGAGAGGATTGTGAAACAAAACCCATTCAAAAATGTGGGGGAGATTCACAGAGTGGACTGCAGCTGGAGTCAATGCTTCAAGAACCACCACGCACAAACGTATGCAAGACAAGGCTTTCAGCTGTCACATTCCTTGTGTCAAGCCAGTCTTGAACAAGACACAGTGTCAGAAGCGTCTCGCCTGGGCTAAAGACAAAAAGGACTGGACTGCTGCTGAGTTACGTTCTCTATGAAAGTACAGTACAGGCCAAAAGTTTGGACACACCTTCTCATTCAATGTGTTTTCTTTATTTTCATGACTATTTACATTGTAGATTCTCACTGAAGGCATCCAAACTATGAATGAACATATATGTAATTATGTACTTAACAAAAAAGTGTGAAATAACCGAAAACATGTCTTATACAGTATTTTAGATTCCTCAAAGTAGCCACTTTTTGCTTTTTTGATAGCGCTGCAAACCCTTGGTGTTCTCTCAATGAGTTTCATGAGGTAGTCACCTGAAATGGTTTTCACTTCACAGGTGCGCCTTGTCAGGGTTAATTAGTGGAATCTTTTCCCTTATTAATGGGGTTGGGACCATCGGTTGTGTTGTGCAGAAGTCAGGTTGATACACGGCCGACAGCCCTATTGGACAACTGTTAGAATTCATATTATGGCAAGAACCAATCAGCTAAGTAAAGAGAAACGAGTGGCCATCATTACTTTTACAAATGAAGGTCAGTCAGTCCGGAAAATTGCGAAAACCTTGAACGTGTCCCCAAGTGCAGTCGCAAAAACCATCAAGGGCTACAATGAAACTGGCTCACATGAGGACCACCCCAGGAAAGGAAGACCAAGAGTCACCTCTGCTGCTGAGGACAAGTTCATCCGAGTCACCAGCCTCAGAAATCGCAGGATAACAGCAGCTCAGATTAGACACCAGCTGAATGTAACAGAGAGTTCTAGTAGCAGACACATCTCTAGAACAATTGTTAAGAGGAGACTGTGCGAATCAGGCCTTCATGGTCAAGTAGCTGCTAGGAAACCACTGCTTAAGAGAGGCAACAAGCAGAAGATATTTGTTTGGACCAAGAAACACAAGCAATGGACATTAGACCAGTGGAAATCTGTGCTTTGGTCTGTTGAGTCCAAATTTGAGCTCTTTGGTTCCAACCGCCGTGTCTTTGTGCGATGCAGAAAAGGTGAACGGATGGATTCTACATGCCTGGTTCCCACCGTGAAGCATGGAGGAGGAGGTGTGATGGTGCTTTGCTGGTGACACTGTTGGGGATTTATTCAAAATTGAAGGCATACTGAACCAGCATGGCTACCACAGCATCCTTCAGCGACATGCCATCCCATCCGGTTTGCATTTAGTTGGACCATCATTTATTTTTTTACAGGACAATGACCCCAAACACACCTCCAGGCTGTGTAAAGGCTATTTGACCAAGAAGGAGAGTGATGGAGTGCTGCGCCAGATGACCTGGCCTCCACAGTCACCGGACCTGAACCCAATCGAGATGGTTTGGGGTGAGCTGGACCGCAAAGTGAAGGCAAAAGGGCCAACAAGTGCTAAGCATCTCTGGGAACTCCTTCAAGACTGTTGGAAAACCATTTCAGGTGACTACCTCTTGAAGCTCATCAAGAGAATGCCAAGAGTGTGCAAAGCAGTAATCAGAGCAAAGGGTGGCTACTTTGAAGAAACTAGAATATAAGACTTTTTCAGTTATTTCACACTTTTTTGTTAAGTACATAATTCCATGTGTTCATTTATAGTTTTGATGCCTTCAGTGAGAATCTACAATGTAAATAGTCATTAAAATAAAGGAAACGCATTGAATCAGAAGGTGTGTCTAAACGTTTGGCCTGTACTGTACATTTTGCATTTCCTTTGAAAATCAAGGTCCCAGAGTCTGGAGGAAGAGAGGAGAGGCACAGAATCCAGGTTGCTTGAAGTCCAGTGTAAAGTTTCCACAGTCAGTGATGGTTTGGGGTGCCATGTCATCTGCTGGTGTTGGTCCATTGTGTTTTCTGAGGTCCAAGGTCAACGCAGCCGTCTACCAGGAAGTTTTAGAGCACTTCATGCTTCCGGCTGCTGACCAACTTTATGGAGATGCAGATTTAATTTTCCTACAGGACTAGGCACTGTGCCAAAGCTACCAGTACCTGGTTTAAGGACCATGGTATCCCTGTTCTTAATTGGCCAGCAAACTCGCCTGACCTTAACCCTATAGAAAATCTATGGGGTATTTTGAAGAGGAAGATGCGATACGCCAGACCCAACAATGCAGAAGAGCTGAAGGCCACTATCAAAGCAACCTGGGCTCTCATAACACCTGAGTGGCTTCTACCACACTGAATTACCGCATTGCTGCAGCAATTCAGGCAAAAGGAGCCCCAACTAAGTATTGAGTGCTGTACATGCTCATACTTTTCATGTTCATACTTTTCTGCTGGCCAACATTTCTAAAAAAAACTTTTTTGTATTGGTCTTAAGTAATATTCAAATTTTCTGATACTGAATTTGGGATTTTCATTAGTTGTCAGTTATAATCATCACAATTAAAATAAATAAACATTTGAAATATATCAGTCTGTGTGTAATGAATGAATATAATATACAGGTTTCACTTTTTGAATGGAATTACTGAAATAAATAAACTTTTGGATGATATTCAAATTTTATGACCAGCACCTGTATGTTCTAGGTTACAGTCCGGTAGTTGTTCCCTATTTTGAGAGAGCTAATGGTTCTACCATAATATTTGGCCCGCTTAAGCAAGTGTGGGAACAGCCTACTCTGGTGGTGTACACATGTCTCAGTCTGGGAAAACCCTACACAGGCAAGGTCATGCCAGGTGCATTGGCCTGTAAACTAAATCAACCCTTAGATTATAGTGTTTAATCACAAATGGAAATCAGAAATATGTTTAAATCTCAGTTTATTTGTATTTATGTGGATTTGGTATGAAACTAATACAGTATAATGGTAACAGATTAAAGGTTAGAAAATGAACGGCCTGTCATCCTGGAAACAGGCTACCTCTTACTCTGTTTCTATCTGTACATGGAAGGTTTTGGAAGAGTCTAAATGCCTGGTGAGGAGTATCTTGAAGTCGGTCCTGGAGGAGGTGAATGAGAAGGAGTGTCAGATGCTCAAACAGCTGTGGTGCTCCACCAAGGGACTGGAGGCTCTCTTCAGCTACCTGCAGAACAAGGTGTATGACAACTGACTTTGGACCACTCATCTGTGACCTCTTACCTACACACACCTGCAGAATTATCTACGGGCCAAAATATCTACTCTTCAGTTATTGATCTACATTGCTGAAGATATAGGTTTTTGGTCTTCAGTCTCCAACAGACACATCTGGTCCTTGGTCTTCTTCAAAAACCAGCCGTTCTACAAGGCCTTCACTCTGTTTGTCAACATCAGGACCTGCAGGTCACATTCATTTCATCCCTTAAGTTCCTAGCTTGTAACAGAGGATATGCTAGGCCTACTGTTTTTTAGCTGTGGGTCAAGCATCACTCTGTAGTACTCTAGCAGGCTGCAGTATGCTGTTTTCCTATCAGCCTGCTAGAAGTACAGTAAACTTCTTCCAGAAGAAGCCCTGACCTGGAGCAGGAAGTAATGGCGCTGAACGTGTCTGTTTAGAAAAGAGGCAATGCACCAAAATGTTGTCTGAGTGTGTGGAGGAAAAAGAGCTAATCTGATGGCTAATGTAATTGTTTAATTATTTATTTTAAATTGTATTTGGATTTGTTCCTAAATGCAAAAAAATATGAAAGTATACTGTGTATATATATGTTTCATTGATCTGCTGTTTATTTTTTGTATATTCCTTTAGTCACTTTTAGGCAGGCACGGCGATACACTGGGGCTAGGGGGGCCTATAGCCACGTCTCAAATCTGCATAGCCCCAGTTCAGCCCCCTCAAGCATTTTAGTATTTTAAAAATGAGAACTTCCATAAACTCTGATGTCATGAAAATCTACAATTGTCTTATTCCCCCATGTATTTGTCAAGCTCCCCCTTTTCCCTGGGAGAGAAAGAATCCTGGCACCGTGCCTGCTTTTAAGTGAAGTGTCCAACTTGGGCGCTGAGTAGGCAAAGTGAAAATCAATGGTTTGGTTGAGGACAGAGTGGAACACAGATCATCTCACTTTATATTCCATCCTCTCCTCATGATGAGTTGGACAATTCAGTAATCCTGGCCAAAGATGTAAAGAATAATTGAAGGGAAACCTGTCAGTTGAATTGGCGTTTAATATGAGTGGCATTGAGGAAGAATTATAGGTAAAGCCTGATTATACCTATTCAAGGGATAGGGAATTTACTGTGAATGGACTTTGTTGAACACTTTCTGGATTGATATACTGGTAGACCATTTTATGAGATTCTCTTGGAAGTGTTTATTTAGTGTTTGGTTTGTCTCGAAGGGTGTTTTTCACCTTTGGTTTATTGTAGAAGTATAGAAGAGCCCTCTTACCATGATCAACACTGCCATAGAGATGCTGTCTGACAGTATCTCCTCTTTAGAATGTGGATACTGTCAACAGTAGGCATGGGACAAACTGACCATTTCACGTAACACTTAAACAGGCATCTTTTTGCGTTTTTCCATTAAAACTAAGGAAAATATATGTCATGTGAAATGTTGTGTCCAGGCTTGATGTTGTCACAACGTCATCAAACCAGCAAAGTCATGCTGTAGCCTCAGTGTAGTAAGTTATTATAAGTTACTACATTATAAATACAGTAAAAGGACAGGCTACAGCCACAAACAGCTAGGCCTATAATGTTATGTTACAGGCCTACAAACAGTTAGCTAAAAATGTGAGCTAGCTAGCTAGCTTATAGCTTCTCTTGGTTTGTTGCAGTGACAACTTATAAAAGAAACAATATATGATTATTAGTGATAACTGTTTTATCTTTGTATATTTTTAAATGAATAAAATCGTTTTTTGGTTATATATTTCATAAAGTTAACAATGCCATGGTCGTTAAGATGTTTTAATGTTTAAACATTAGATATCTCCCTAGGAAAGGATGGAAACAGACAGAGAGGGTGAGAAAGGAAGCCATCAAAGCATGGTCAAAGCATTATCATTTCTATCAGCAGCAACATGTGTTGCACCATCATTATCATCAGTCAAGGTACATGTACAGTGGATATAAAAAGTCTACACACTCCTGTTAAAATTCCAGGTTTTTGTGATGTAAAGAATGAGACAAAGATAAATCATGTCAGAACTTTTTCCACCTTTAATGTGACCTATAACATGAAAAATTATATTAAGAAACAAACTGAAATCTTTGAGGGGGAACAATTAAAAACTCACAATAACCTGGTTGCATAAGTGTGCACACCCTTAAACTAATACTTTGTGAAGCACCTTTTGATTTTATTACAGAACTCAGTCTTTTGGTTAGGAGTTAGCATGGCACATACAGACATGGCAATATCTGCCCACTCTTCTTTGCAAAAGCGCTCCAAATCTTTCAGATTGTGAGGACATCTCCTGTGCACAGCCCTCTTCAGATCACCCCACAGATGTTCAATAAGATTCAGGTCTGGGCTCTGGCTGGGCCATTCCAAAATGTTCATCTTCTTCTGGTGAAGCCATGCTTTTGTGGATTTGGATGTGTGCTTTGGGTCGTTGTCGTGCCGAAATGTGAACTTCCTCTTCATTTTCGGCTTTCTAACGGACGTCTGAAGGTTTTGTGCAAAATTGCCTGATATTTGGAACTGTTCATAATTCCCTCCACCCTAACTAAGGCTCCGGTTCCAGCTGAAGAAAAACAGCCCCAAAGCATGATGCTGCCACCACCATGCTTCACTGTGGGTATGGTGTTCTTTGGATGATGTGCAGTGTTGTTTTTGCACCAAACATATCTTTTGCAATTATAGCCAAAAAATTCAACCTTGGTTTCATCAGACCATAACACATTTTCCCATGTGCTTTTGGGAGACTTGATGTTTGTTTTTGCAAACTTCAGCCGGGCTTGGGTGTTTTTCTTTGTAAGAAAAGGCTTCCGTCTTCCCACCCTACCCCATAGCCCATTCATATGAAGAATACAGGAGATTGTTGTCACATGTAGCACACAGCCAGTACTTGCCAGAAATTCCTACAGTTCCTTTAATGTTACTGTAGGCTTCTTGGAAGCCTCTCTGACCAGTTTTCTTCTTGTCTTTTCATCAATTTTGGAGGGACGTCCAGTTCTTGGTAATGTCTCTGTTGGGCCATATTTTCTCCACTTGATGATGACTGTCTTCACTGTGTTCCATGGTATATCTAATGCGATGCAACTAAGAAAATGTCAGGCCCAACAGAGGCCTACTAAAACAGCTGAATTTTGTGATTAATCAGTGTCACTTTAAATGATGGCAGGTGTGTAATGACTTGTATTTAACATGAGTTTGAATGTGATTGATTAATTTTGAACACAGCCACATCCCCAGTTATAAGAGGGGGTGCACACTTATGCAACCAGGTTATTGGTTGCATAAGTGTTTTATTTTATTTTAAATGTTTCCCCCTCGAAGATTTCATTTTTTTTTTCAATTGAATGTTTCACATTATAGGTCACATTAAAAGTGGGAAAAGTTCTGACATGATTTATCTTTGTCTCATTATTTTACATCACAAAAACCTGGCATATTTTGGGGGGTGTAAACTTTTTATATCCACTGTAAATATGAAATATATTACAGTGCAAACGTGTAGCAGAGTTGGTTCACTGTCTAAACTTTTATGGCTCTCAGAGCTAATGTTCTGCCTTTAGCTAAGTGGACTACTGCTGTCTTGCATTAAGACAGCCAATGTTTGATGCCTGATTTATAATAAAGGCGTGTATGTTATAGTATGAAGTGTGTAATTCAGATATTTGGACTGATGTTAATTTTGATATTACCATGCAATCGGAAGTTAGTGAAAAGTTGTGTATTTTTGTAAAGCATAGACATTTTGTTTTGTCCCAATGTTCACTGCACTTTTTGTCTATTGGCTACTATTGTTGTAAAGATGCAGCGTGTGTTTTCATTAGGCCAAATCTGTTTGCAACGAAGACTAGCTTTTCTGGTGAAAAAAGTTAAGAAGATTTTTCCGTTTGCTTAACCTGTCCAATAGAAACACTAGTTTTCTTTGAAAATGGAAAGTTTTGCAGTAGTATCAGCAAGGAGAACAGCCCAGTAGTATTGCAGCTGAAGCAGATGCTGACTTTACCTGCATGTGATGATGGCTTTATGAAATGGTAAATATATCTGTATATACGTTGTATGTATGGATATCTATTTTTGGTTTACCCAATAATCAAATGTAGTTCTGTGGAAAATGTTTTGTATAATTCAGGAAATTGTCGATTTTTGCAGTTTTACACATAATATATAAACCATGTAGCTGTGATATTGTGTAACTATATGCATGTACAATATTGTAGATACATGTGTTGCCTGTCAAAATACTTTATATTTCAGGGTATGTTTTGTATTGCTATATTAAGTGATGTTAGGAATCTTGCACAATTTATTTTTTTATTTATTTAAAGTTTGTGCTCAAATTCTCTTTGGAGCTGCAGTGCCACAAAGTTTCCCTCTCACCAAAGGCACATCTTTCCCTATCTACTGTCAACATTTTTCTTTTCACACCCCTATCATAGAAAAGAATGACACAAAAAATAACACAGGATATATTGGTTCACAATAAATGTAATTTGACAACTTCCAGATATTATCACTAAATGGCTTTTTTCCCTACCTACCTTCAGATTGTAGTGGTGAACACAAAGAAAAGTTATATGTAGAATTTCTTTGGGCTGTTAATAACCAGTAATATTGCTATTTATAGTGGAGAAAAAATCAAAGACATTTTGTATTACTGATATTTTAATTATAATTATTTTCCAAATTTTCTAAATATTTTTTTGTTGCCTGTTAATCAGTTAATTGTGTAAGATGACGTTTATATGAATATTAAAGGTTTGAGTTTTCCTTTATCTCATAAATTAACATTGTGTTGTAAAGGTACTTTTGAAGTATTTGAAGTAAAAGCATTTTTTTATTGTTGTTAAATTATTTAGTTTTGTTCTGCATCTCATCCAGGCATTTACATATAGGATGTTAACTTTTTACTCCCTTCCTTTAGTCTAAAATCACACCATGGGGTGCCTTAGAAGTTGTATCTCTTACTGACTGTAGGATGCAGTATCCATACGTAATTAGGGGTTAGCAGTTGAGCTGCTTTGAATAAACTACTACGTTCATGTTAACATGGTGTTTTTGGGGTGTCTTTAAAACAAACGTTTCCCTACCACATTATGATCATGTCCTTGAATTTGTTTGCTTTGTTTCTGTAGTATCCATGTTTAGATAAAAGGATACACATTCTGGCTCAGATTAATAATATACAGTCATTATAGGCCAAACTAAAAGAAAACAATCTTTAGATTACTGTCCATTTGAACACTCCACATGAAATACCAAAACATGAATTGTTAGCTCCCCTATATACTCTGACAAGCTTCTTCAGCATTTATTTTCACTATCACTATGCTGTCCAGAAATGACTCACTGAATTATCCTTCCAGGAAGGGGGGTTGCTCTAACCAGAACTAACCAGCTGAGTGTATGGATATCCAGATGCTTCCTTTCTTTGTTGTGACTCAAACACACAAAGACTAGAAGCAAAATTGTCTGACTGATGTGCAAAACCAGTAACAATTCAGTGCAGCAGAGAATAACTCTCAGGTGAGCAAAATCTGTTTGCTCTGAAAAGGCTTTAGTTACTGTGATAACAAATGCAGTGGGTTTGTAAGACTCTAAGCCAGTGTAGTATTCATTTCATCAAATAAAAAGTCAAACAGAGGTTCTTTTGCAGAATATGTAGGTATTGGCCCCTCAATGTTATGTCAAACAGATCAAAAAGGGGATGGACAAACCTGGATTTGTTCATTGTGAACTTTCTTGCAAACATTTTTGCTCATGTTTTCTTTGGCGGAATAAAGAACCCGATGTGCTTCCCATACCTTTTTACACATAATTGCTATACATTTTGAGATTATTTTTACACCTAATACTATTTCCAGCATTTTTACAAATTTCTCATATTGTGTTCTATAGAATGAAATTGCATTTGCAATTGCAATTGCAATTGTTAGCTAAATTACTCAACAAATATGTTATTGTAATTGCAACAAAGCATCACCACACAACATAAATAAACTCATTATCAGCTAGTCACAAGAAGCAAGCCTCAGCTAATGCAACATGTAACATGTTGGCAGTAATCTCCTTGCTGTCTTCCTCATCCGGTGCCACATTGGTCACCTGTTTACTGCTGGCCTTGGTGCCCATAAATACCTCTACGATGAGGTCCCAACTGGAGGCATGTGTGTAGGGGTGGGGCTGGCCCTGCTTGCTGCCCCCGAAGATTCCTGAAGCTACCAGCTTTCTCTCTTGGGGGCATGGTGCAATGCTAATTCATGAGGTGTCTAAACACAACATTTCTATCAGTTGCATATTTTAATCTAGACTGGGAAACACTGGAAGCTGATAGTTTGGACTGCACTTAACCCAGCTAATCACCACATGGCCAAAAGGAGCCTAGAAGATCCACATAAAATATACAGCTCCAGGATTAAATCAAGAGACCACTGCAAATTGATCGTTTCTGTTCCTCACTCAAAACAATCCTTTTCAACTTTTTTCTGGAGCTATATTGATAAATATTCCAGAGATTATATGGCAAGTGGTGTATTTCAACTATATATCAATGGTCATTGTTGATTGTGTATGCATTAGAAATGTCAGAATAGGCTCTGTGCACAAGCGTATGGATGAACTTCCGCTTTAGCCAGATGTCGGCAAATCATTTTCCAGTATACTTAAGGCAATCACCCACGTCGCCCAATATTTCAGTTTTTAGTAGATGTCTCCAAGACCTGCCTAAAATAAGCATTAGTGATGTCCATCGAATTGATGATGCCTGGTCCCCTGCTCCAACAAGCAAGCGGAACAAGGGATTCAAACTCTATGTATTGAGTTATCTGCACAACTAGGAGGGTAAGTAGTTTATTGTGGTTTGCCGGCCGGCTATCGGCTAAGCTAGTTAGCGACGCGTTCCTTTTTAGTATAGTATTAGGCAGGACAATAGAACGCATAAAAATTCACCCTAACCTCAAAAACGGCAAAAGAATGCTGGCTGAGCTGGAACGCTAGCACGTCCCCATAGCAAGTGAAATGAAACGAACCTTCGTTCAGCCTCTTCAACCTGAATAAAGCTTAAAAAGCCATAGCCCCAAAAAAGCACTAAAACAGGACTCCTCTTTTATTTTACTACTGTAACCTCATTTCACAACGAAACTGAAAAATAACAACTGGCATAGGAAGTAAACATCTGGTATTAATTGCGCTTAAACCTGCGTTACGTGGTTTCTAGTCTAGCGTTTGAAGTCATTGAATGGCGCAAGCCATATTTTATTAAAAAGAGGATATTCTCCAGATTAAAATGATGCCCCAATTGCACCTTGAAACTTAAATGAGTCACGTACATTATATTCCTTTTTTTCCGTACAACAGCATCACTCATCTTGTTGTGGTGTTTACTAATGCGGATGAGTATTAGTAAGTAAACCGGAAACTGCAATACCGACTTCAAGACAAAAGCGGAAGTTCGTCACTACGCTGGTGCACAGAGCCTATACTGACGGACAAACCATATTTTATCACTAAAATACATTTTAGTGAACAAAGCTTTTTTACAAGCTCTTTACTGATATTGATTGCATTTGGCCAATTCAGAGACCAAGCCAGCATATATAGAATATTTCACTTGTGTTTTTGCCTCCATAGCAGTTAAGCATATGAGGATCAGAGTCAAGAACAGTTCCAATCAATGTCTTAAATGTCTATGGACAGGTAAACTTAAGAAATTTAGAAACCCATGTATATATCCCATCAGAACAAAAGCAGCTGTAATGGATATCTTTCCAAATTCTGATAAACAGTAAAAACCCTGAAGAACACCCTAATACAGATCGTTTTTGGACCTATTACTGATCAAAATGCCAATGGCTTTAATTTCTACTTTCCTGTAGGAGGTGATCTACTTACCGACACCAAAGAGAGGAATACGATAGAGGAATATACATGGAAATAAATTATAATTATGCTTTCCATGCATGCATGGTTAGTCGTGGGACCTTATAGGTGTGTAGTTCTTTAAATCATGTGCAATCATGTTAATCAATTGAAACATGCACCTGAGCTCAATTTCAAGAGTCATAGCAAAGGGTCGGAATACTTATGTAAATGTGATTTCAGTTTTGTGCTTTGTCATTATGTGGAAAAAAAATCTATTAAATACATTTTAGGATACAGCTGTAACGTAAGAACATTTGGAAAAATGTAAAGTGAATGAAAACATTAAGAATGATTGGAAAGAGTGGATGTGTCTGCCACCAGGACAATAGGACTAGTTAGCCTCAAAAACAGGATGGCTTAAAACTTACCTAAAATAACCTGCAGTAATGGAAAAAGGTATTGTGGACAAAGAATAACACAAACCAGAATGATGGCACGAAGAAAGAGTGGTAAGAAAAAAGGAACTGGCATACCTCTTCATCTGTGAAAGATGGTAGAGGGGGTGTTATGTTTTGAGCATGTATGGAGGAACTGGCTCACTTGATGATGTAACTGCTGACAGTACATTCCTTCAAGAATTATAGAACCCGTTGGTAAAGATGAGCAAAAAACACGAAAAAATTGCTTTGCTATACATCGGCTTGATCTTACATTCCAAATATGAAAGAAATAAACCTTTAACTTGATTTTAAATTAAGAAATACATATTTTTTGTTCGGAGGACATGGTATGTTAAACAAGTAAAGCCTCTGACTACCTGTATGAAAAGAACATCAAGGTATTTCTGTTTTGTTACACTTTATTACAAAACTACAGTGTTTTTTCATCATTGCCATATCCCAGTCATTACTGAATCATTTAATTCGTGGGTCCGGAGATTACCACAGGACCTCCTTCTCCGTCATTTATCATTGTCCATGACTAATCACTCCACCCAAAACTATTCAACACAGACTGAATCAAACACATTAGAGTCCTCTTGTTGTAAGATATCCAGGCAATGAGATAAGGTTCTCTTGATAGGTTGCTTGACCTCTTGTTCCCTTGTACCCAGTCTCTGTGCCCATTCCTGGGGCATTGGCTCCAAGGCTCAGCCAGTTGTGCAACTCAGAATTCCTCTTTAAGGCCATCTTTTACTCTCTGTCTCATCTCTTTAGCATGCTGTTTGCTCTTCTCCCTCTTTGCAATTCGCTGTTGATCAGAAAGCGAAACACATTCATTGACTACGTAAGTGCTACGTCAATAAAATATGACAAAATGTAGTCACCTACTGAGGCAACTCATTAGATACATTTTCTGCCAGTCCTCACCTCGTCCTTCAAACAGGCCCTCATGGCACGGTCCATATCATTACAGTGGCCAAAGAACTTCAAGACATTGTGCTGAGGGTGAGACAATAATGGCATGTTTTGTCAGGTAAGAGTGCAGCTAAATTGTCTGATTTCACACAGCTACAACAGTGCACAAAAAAGGTTATTTTAGAATAATTTGCTTTCAATTTGTACATGTTGGGTTACCCATAACTAAAAGATATATAGCTTTTTTTACAGTTTATCTTTGTAATCAAGGAATCAAAGTCTGGAGAGAAACAGAAAATATTTTCAATTTTATCATAGATTGTTGCAGTTATTTCACAGAAGATGTGGTAAATGTTGGTCTATCTTTGTAATTTCAACAGCATCCTTCCATTATTCTGGAATACAGAAAATAACATGTTTTGCGGCTGTCAATTCTGTTAATATTCATCTTTGTTGTGACTGTATGGAAGATGGCTTTGAGTTTTTCTTTTTCAGCCTGTTGTTTATGTTAAGTGCCTGCCTTTAGGAATTGTTATGCAACCATACTAGTGAATACTATGTTGTTTGGTATGATCTGTAATGGACGTCTGCATGTGAAAGGTGTGCTCTGTCCGTTTCCTGGTCTTGTAATTGTAATACAGTAGAGCTGTATTTTGGTATGTCTTCTTTCAACCACAAAACTGAAGAAATTTGTTAGAACTTTCAAAGACTATTTTTGTAAAAGCAGGCATTTTTCTAATAAAAAAAATAATTAAGAAGCCATGAAGCAGAATGACAAAAATCTATTTTGTGTTATTTTAAGAATGTTGATCCCAATATTACAAACAAACTGTAAAAAACCCGAAATACCAGCTCAAGAGGATTTCATGTGAGAATTGGGGTTATTGCCATGAAATTGAAGGAAAATACTTTATTTTAAGCAAAATGACCCTGTGTTTACAGATTATTCATGTCATGTTTTCTTACAATATTTTTCTGTTGTTAGACAGTGTTTTTACTGTATCTTTCACTGTAAGGGTACAGCAATACAGCACATATTTTGTATGTAGACATTTTACATAATAATACTATTAAAAAAATGCAGTAACACCACTTAACCAGTGGGAAATCCATGTCATCTTTACAGTCAAGCATGCTAGCTAAATGCTGAGGTAATGAAAACCGGAGGCTTGTTTACAGTAAAGCATGCATGCAAGCATTTTCTATGTTATAGATGACAGTGTCAAAGATATGTTGATCAATATGTATCAGGTCAGACTCACTTGGTGCTTGGTGTAAGAATCTCTGCAATGTGTCACCTTTTCTATTTCTCT
Organism: Esox lucius; assembly: GCF_011004845.1. Classification (NCBI taxonomy): domain Eukaryota; kingdom Metazoa; phylum Chordata; class Actinopteri; order Esociformes; family Esocidae; genus Esox; species Esox lucius. Next base: position 19,313,996 of record NC_047570.1, on the reverse strand, counting down.
TTACTCTATTTACAGATCCAAACACAGTGCAATTTTGGATGAAGTACAACACTCTACTATTATAGTATATGCCATCAGTGGAAAAATAAGGACGTAAACAACCTGGTTGTACTAATGGAATTGGAGTTCATAGTTTTTAAAAATAAAAACAGTTTGAATTAAATAATTTTTATACTGATGATTAAAACAGCTTCTTAAAACACCTGTTGCTATACACACTTCATAAAACCATCTCCATCTCAAGTGGGGTTAAATAAAGTATTGTGAAAGATGAGGATCTAGGGGTGATTTTGCTTGATCAGCTTCCCTGATAATTTTTCCTGCATACAAAGGTGTAAACATTTACCATATTACATTTATTTCAACCACAATCAAGTTATTAACCTTGTGAACATAAAGATTTGGTGCCCCTTCCTGTGCTGTAAAAAAAAAAAAAAAAAAAAAAAAAAAAAAAAAAATATAATATATATATATATATATATATATATATATATATATATATATAGATATTTTCTGTTTTCTTAGGTGTCACATTGTGGCTAAGATGTGGCTAAAATGTGATTATTGTTTGAAGTGTGATTTCATGATTGTTTTCTAACAATCTATTGTTTAAAGGCCCCCAAAACGATTCTGTTGATCATTACATTTGCATATGCAGTAGATGATGTGTATGTTCAGCTCACGGCCCAACTGTTAGAGAATATTTTGTCCCAGCAAGCCCAAATATTTGGGCAACCCTGTTCTAACTGCTCAGGTACTCTGACCGTTTTGTTATCTTACCTCTGAGTGGCATTGCTTCAGTAGGTTTATAAGTGTGTTGCACTCCTCCGTGTGCAGGTGAGGTGACAGATCAGGATGCATTCTGAGTTAAGGTCTTACAACTCCTGGAAAGACACAAGCATGAATAAAAAGAATCAACCCAGTTTGCTTAGAATGACTGTCATGTGGCTTTCTATAATGAGTGTCTATTTTAAAGGATACTCCATCCACCCAGTCCCTCTCCATCTTGCAAAGACATTTTGAGGATACAATTCACAGATCTGTTAACACTTACCTGCAAAAAGAGAGAAACAGGTATTAAACACAAATGGGCACATTAAAAATGACTACAAGCACAGGTAAAGACAGGGATAGTACTGCCTGTGTAGAAAGAACTGACTGACAGCATCAGACAGGATAAGGACTGGCTATACAGGTAATAGCCCACCCTCTCATCCTGAGGACCCCAGAAGATAGTTTTCGATTCATAATGGTGATGAGGAGATAATGAATGAAGGTACTTTCCTTTCAAAAATAAAACATGAGATCAAAGACAATTCATTTCCTGTCAATAATCTGGTCCTGTTCCCTAAATCATAACTGACATCAAGAATCTTGACCTATTTTCCAATTATCATAAGATAAGAAATACATTTTTTTTCTCTTGGATATAGTGGGGAGAACAAGTATTTGATACACTGACGATTTTGCAGGTTTTCCTGCTTACAAAGCATGTAGAGGTCTGTCATTTTTATCATAGGTACACTTCAACTGTGAGTGACGGAATCTAAAACAAAAATCCAGAAAATCACATTGTATGATTTTTAAATAATTAATTGGCATTTTATTGCATGACATAAGTATTTGATCACCTACCAACCAGTAAGAATTCCAGCTCTTACAGACCTGTTAGTTATTTTTTTTTTAAGAAGCCCTCCTGTTCTCCACTCATTTCCTGTATTAACTGCACCTGTTTGAACTCGTTACCTGTATAAAAGACATCTGTCCACACACTCAATCAAACAGACTCCAACCTCTCCACAATGGCCAAGACCAGAGAGCTGTGTAAGGACATCAGGGATAAAATTGTAGACCTGCACAAGGCTGGGATGGGCTACAGGACAATAGGCAAGCAGCTTGGTGAGAAGGCAACAACTATTGGCGCAATTATTGGAAAATGGAAGAAGTTCAAGATGACGGTCAATTTCCCTCGGTCTGGGGCTCCATGCAAGATCTCACCACTTGGGGCATCAAGGATCATGAGGAGGGATCAGCCCAGAACTACACGGCAGGTACCTGGTCAATGACCTGAAGAGAGCTGGGACCACAGTCTCAAAGAAAACCTGGGGAAGGTCTGTATGGAGGAGTGGGCCAAAATCCCTGCTGCAGTGTGTGCAAACCTGGTCAAGAACTACAGCAAACGTATGATCTTTAATTGCAAACAAAGGTTTCTGTACCAAATATTAAGTTCTGCTCTTCTGATGTATCAAATACTTGTCATGAAATTAAATGCAAATTAATTACTTAATCATACAATGTGATTTTCTGGATTTGTTTTAGATTCCGTCACTCACAGTTGAAGTGTACCTATGACAAAAATTACAGACCTCTACATGCTTTGTAAGTGGGAAAACCTGCAAAATCGGCAGTGTATCAAATACTTGTTCTCCCCACTGTATATTCTTATATTATGGATTATGTAACAATTCCAATACGTGTTGTAATGTGTTCACATTTTACGGTTTAAAAAAATATTGTTAAAAACAAGCTTTTCAGATACTGTACCAACTACTCTACAAGCAGAAACTCTGGGCTTTGGGCAAAACACTCCGCACTACTGTAGGATTGCATAGACTGGGCGAGACTGGGCGGGGAAACTGTTGAAACACATTGACTATCAGGTTAAACTTTAGCTGGCAGTTAGGGGACATAAGAAAACAAAAACTTAAGAGAACCACGACTGTTTTGGGATATTAAAGTCCAAGCTGAACTGTCTTCTTGACATAATGCAAGGCAATAACTAATGCAAATTATTAGAGTTTTGAGAAATATACAGTATTTTGCAACATAAGAGTTTTTGTTGTACTGCAGTCATAATGCATTTTTATTTCAGTACAATATAGTATATTATTCAGGTTAAATTCAAAATTCTAATGATATATTGTGAGCTAAAGTCCTGCTTGCTATTGGCAATATTATTTATTCTCACCCTGCATGTTAACATAGCGGACCAAGATATGAACTTCAATAATGGCCAATAACAAGAATTTTTGCATGCTTGCTATGGTTCTCTACAAAACATAATCCATTTCTGCCTGACTAATGATACATTGCTATAGGCTCTACCCCATATTTGACAACAACGGTAAGATAGATGTCAACTTAATTTGCAGAATAATATACAAGGAAATTATTTGCATTGGCAAGAGATTTCAATGAGCAGAACATTTTAATTGGTGAGGAAATCCAATCTACATATATTGGTACATGTTTTGATCCCCCCTAGAAAATCCCAGGAACTGAAAAATGAGGGAAATGCTTGGAGCAACATTTATGAAAAAAACTAGGCAAGTTAGTGAGCAAGGCAAGATACTTTTCGGCAATATTTTTTCTATCAAATAAATGATTATTTCTTTTAAACAGAAAACAGATTTCTAAGAAAATGTAGACCATATTCTACAGGTATAACATCCCTTTTTACTGCTGTAAATATGTTGGTAACCAGTTTAAAAGAGTAATAAATCACAATGTGATGCATTGTGCCTAAGAACAGCTCTAAGGCCTGGTATATTGTCCATATTCCACACTTAACAGTGGATAAGACTGCAGGCAGAACAGTTAGGGTCAATTTGTCAAATAAATGTTGTTAATAATCCCAGGTAATGTTAAGTAAACCTACATTAGTACACATTATGTTCCCAGAATTAAGCATTATGTCCTTATGACAGGACACAGGAGCTTCTTCTAAACATATGAACTAAGGCTGTTCACCAGTTTTGGTTTAAATAGGGAATAGCGCTTATTGTTAGGAAAGCTTGCATGAACGGCACAGACACATAAAACACTGTCCTATTGGCAGTTCTACAGTTGGATATTAGTGGGCTTTGTTTAGTGGGCTATTTCTAGGCTTATTGCATTTACCAATAAAAGTACATAATTTATTCAATCCAATGTTTTGAGTTTAAATTTGATGTTTTATTTGTCATACAAAAGGGACATTATGGAAAGTTATGGACTCAATGAAATCTGAAGTCAATTTGAAATCAAACAATTACTCTGGGGTTAAAAAAAAAAAAAAAACAGCTAACGATGTTTGTAGCACAGCCCTGGATGAGTATAACCAAAGAAGACGGAGTCTGTTGTGGTCAATGGGTAGCAGACAGGCAGTTATTGCATGCAAAAGGATGTGCATAAAACGGGAGTGCTTAATATGGCCATTATATTATTCTGTCCCAAAACATTTGGGTGCCCTAAAGTAGGGTGACTTTGTATCCAATGTGTTATCCATTCTAAACAGTGAAACCTATATTTACACAAATACCCTTAAATAAAAGCTGTCAAACTATACTTTAACCTCATACTGCAGTCAGTATTGGATTTAATATCCAATCTTTTAGTACAGAGACGAAATAAGAACAAATACTTCACTTCCAATAATTACTGAGGGTACTGTATGTAGAACCCTCTCTGACCTAGAAGCAAGGCTTGAAAAATGTCTGGACATTTTGTAAGCAAGTTATTCTAGAAACAGCTGCTGGTTTTCAGCGAAGGAACAGTGCAGACAGATGAAAGGAAAGACCATCTTAAATTATTCAATATAGGCGCATTAAGCTATTGGCTATAAAGAGGTCTTCACGCTGTTGCACATCAGAGTTTTTCAAAGGATGTGTAATTGGCTCATATTGGTCTATGACATAACTCAGTTTCTACCTTAGTGATGTAGCTTTTAGGTCATAAGCAAAACCAAAGCCAATTATCTGAATCCACTACCCACCATCAAATCAAACATGGATGCTGCCCAATTATGAGTCTGTAAAGCTAGCTGGTAAGATACACATGTGAAACAAACAAGTGTACACTACAAGCAAAACTACACAGAATCCATGTTTGATTCTGATCTGGATTGAGGTAGTAGCATCAAACAACTGGATTTAAAGGAACAGTCCTTGCTAGAAAACATGCATTTTCTATGCAAAGAATGCACATGCTTTTCCTATGCAATATCCTACGATATAACATTATTATTTTCAATTGTTATATAGTAGGCCTCCTTTTACTTTACAACAGTTAATGTAGGGTTAGAGTTTTCTCTATCAATTAATTTGCATTACATGCAAAATTGGATTTTGTAACCCAATACAACTAAGACTTAAGACTAAGACTAAGCTAAGACTTAAACTGAAACTGTGGTAGTCCCACTTTGACTCATCTGTCTGTTGAACATTGTTACCTATCTCTAGAGGATCATCCAGGTGCTTTTTTAGCAAACTTGACACAAACATTCATGTTCTTCTTAGTGAGCTGTGGATTCCACCTTGCTATTGTGTAACCAATCCCACTTTGGTTCAGCCATATGGTGGAGTCATAAACAAAGAGAGCCCTCCAGATCCCTGAATGTTCTATGATTATTTGTGACTGTTTAGATTGTTTTACTCCATGCTTTTTGAGGCATACTTGTGCCAGTTGCCCACTCCCAGGAAGATTCACAACTATCACAATCTTAATGGAGTCACTATTATCACCACTAATATAATCAACAAGTTGCCAACTCTAAATCTTTTTCACAGGCAATTTTTATTTTTTAGTCTTAGGACTGACTGAAATCTTGAGAGATGTACATATTACTGAGCTATTACATTTGTGGGAAGTTATTATAATTTTGAAAGCTTAAGAATTTCGCCATCCCTCAAACGTAAAAAATCCCTGCAAACGTAACAGTTAAGACATTTGTAGTAGGCAACTGCCATTGCGTTTGTGGGAAACGTATTACGTTAGTAGGATTACTACACTAAAAGCTCCAGATTTGTATTACGTTTGTGATTTATTGCGTTTCTAAAACTGCACAAACTAAATGGTTAGGTTTAAGCTTCTAATAAAACAAGAACCAATGATGCAGTTTAATCACTGTACATTGCTGCAGACAGTTATGACTATTTCCTTTAATGAATTATGGAATCATAATCATGGAATTAATGCTTCTTGTTGCCATCAAGGTATGTACGGTAATTGTGGATGGAAAACGAAAGAATATCTTTGCTATGATTTCTGGTATTTGTTGCTATTCATTAATGCATTAAAACCACACTGACGGTGCTATAACAGTATCAGAGTGGTCGTGGTATGGCAGAACAGTTAAATAGATTTATTCAACCCTCTCCTTATTGACCCCTAGCAGATCCATGTCTTTGATGTATTCCATAGCTTACCTGACTTCTCAGCTCATCAAACCCCAGTGAATCAGGTGTACAAGTTCAGAGCTGCTACCAAATTGTTGAAAGGGTTGATTTTCTCTGGATAAAAAGACAGTTGAATATGGTTCTTACCAGTTCAAATTGGTACCATTCAGCAATTATCTAAACAGGCGATCTTCCAGGAATACAAAATCACTGAGTAGAAGTTAAACAAATTCAGCTAGCTTTTGGCTGCCAAAGCCAAAAGTTCACGGGTAATTATAGTACACCGAAGGGCAAACGCGCTGTTATTTCAACCCCTTGCTTAAAAACAGCACACTGACTGTCAAATTTCTAGCAAACTCATGCAAAACGTTAGTAAAAAAACGACATAATCCTTAATAACTAAAAAAATTTATAGCTGTGTATATACATGTATAGAAAGAGTGCTACTCCTTAATCAGCGTCTGGTGTTGAGATCGTCAGATCAGCGTCTTGTTAGCAACATTAAAAAGAAAAACTTCCGGGTAACAAAAAAGCAGGAACATTTCAAAATAAAGGAGGCTAACGAATTACATCAAAACCGATATAAATGTAATTTATTGTTTAAGAAAATGTACCTCTCAAAACGTTGATGACAATTCATATTTTATCATTTTTAAGAATAATATCAATAAAAGGTGGGTATTAAAACACGTTCCGAGGTCAAAAGTCAGACAATGCGAATGACTGAATATTAAATATATATTTCATAGATCAAAACTATTGAATGTTCCACAGAGGAAGCAGGAGAATGTGTAGAGTAAGTCAAACCTGTATCATGGGGAATGGTGTGCTACATCTAGCAACACAATATTTTCCACACCCTCTTTAGCCCCAATACAAAACACTATATACATGTTTATATTTCCCAATACAGAAAAAAAACTATTCTATACACCGCAGTGAATAAATTGTATAAAATGTTCAGGAGACTGTATAGAATGATTATATGCTAAAAGATCAAGGGGCACTATGTATTTGCAATTGTTGCTGCCATTTTACTCCACCCATACCATTGGCCACAATACAGTTGACTGTTGGCTATTTGAAATACATGTTGCCCTTCACAGAACAAAATATTCTATTCACCGCAGTGAATGTTTGTAGGAAATGCTCAGGGGAGTGTATATAGTGATTATATGCTGGAAATCAAGGGGCACTGTGTGTTTGCACTGTGTATACCGCCTCCTTTTATTTTAAAGGCAAAATCCGACAACCGGAAGTCTTAATGTTGCTCCCAAAACGCCAGCATGACGCTAATTATTTCTTATAGTATTGACAGACACCTGATTTCTCGATTTATCGGAAACAAATGCATTACTTCCGGGTCACGATGTTTAAAAAACAGTCATACAAGAGAATGTGTCAAATGTTTCTAGTATGAATAATGATTGTCTAAATATTACTGTGTCTTTTATCGGTAGTGGTGCGAAGATTGAAACGTGAGGTTCAAAGGTTTTCGACATCTGGTACCAGATGAAATACTGTTAGCGTTTAGAAAAGGTCTTCAGTTGAAACAGCATTATTTAAATTTTATTTGGTGTATACTATGACACTAGTGACTTCATCATCCAAAAACTTTTTTAAAAATGACTGGAAATGCAAGAGATATGAGGGATTGGAACCCACAGATCACCATTGTCAAAACGCATGTATAACCATTTCGCCAGGTACCACCATGACGGCAAAAGACATCTGTATAAACATTAAACGTGATATTTCTTTCTAACCAGCAGATGTCACTACGGTGAACAGTGTTAAAAGTTTCAAGCAATAAACCGTTTTTGATGTCACATAATTAAGAACAGTTTACAAATATTGCAACAATTTTTCCATGCAACCAGGGTCCAGTCTAGTTCAAAAATCTGCAGAATACAAACTGTGAGCTTACACAAAAAGCAATGTCATCGCCATAGGAATTGTTCCTGGACTTTCATTGTGGTCGAAGTGGCTTTAAATAAAGCAAGGGGACACTCATATTTAAACATTTCGCACTGTACTCCATCCAAATCTTTCCAGACTCTGCAATTGAAATAGTACTATAGGCCTACATATTTCAATTATATTTACAGAGTGGAATATTGGGAGTGTCATTATTGCCAGAGAGAGAGTCTGTTCAGCAAGTGCTATTTGAAAGTAAACAACATTAATGGGGAGGGGAATGATTTCAAAAGAAGATTATTAAGGGAGACGGGTATGGAGGTTGTCATTGCAGAGGCAATATTAAATAAACCCTCAGGACATTTTTTTTAAATTTTATTTATTTATACAGGGAAAACCAGCCGAGTCCAAGATCTCATTTACAGTGGTGCCCTGTATTACAACCTCAATCAATACATTTCTTTATAAGAAAATATTTTAAAACTAATATTATACAATAAAAAAAACGCAAGGACAACTCACTTTAAAATGTTCAGTCAGACAGTTTTTTTAAATGTGCTATGGACACAGTATCCTCCACATTTGAGAGGCACAGAGGAAGAATGATGTTGTAACTATCTTTGACTTGGCCTGTGGTTCCTCAAACTATCTTTCAATCATGTTTGATTAGAGCCGTTTTTCAATATAATTTTGGAGGTAAGATAATTTGGAAGTTTCACTAGGATGGCTTTATAAACAAACAATAAAAAGCATCTTGCCTTCCTGGCATCCAAGGAATCCCAACCAACATCCAATAAATGACATAACCTAATTCTGATCTCATATTTTTCAACTCAGTAATATGGGTTTTAAAAATAGAGTTTATTATCTAACCAAATACCAAGATATTTGTATGAAGTAACACATTCTAAAACCAAATTGTCTAGTGTGGTAATTATCCACACCTATGTTTCCGGACCTCGAAAACACCATTTACTTGGTTTTATTTGCATTTAAATGGAATTTTGTAAAGCATGGAATTCAGACTGCAAGTGCAAATATGCTTGTGCAGGAGAAGGAGCTGCCACATACAACACTGTTTAAAAATTTTCCTACAAGTTTACAAATATAATTTATATATATGGTAAACAGTAACGGACCCAAAATCGAACCCTGGGGAACTCCTTTATGAAATGCAATACATTTACAGTTGTGCTCATAAGATCGCATACCCTTGCAGAAATTGTGAAATGTTGGCATTGATTTTGAAAATATGACTGATCATGCAAAAAAAGAAAAAAATATTTAAGGATAGTGATCATATGAAGCCATTTATTATCACATAGTTGTTTGGCTCCTTTTTAAATCATAATGATAACAGAAATCACCCAAATGGCCCTGATCAAAAGTTTACATACCCTTGAATGTTTGGCCTTAGTACAGACACACAAGGTGATACACAGGTGAAAATGGCAATTACAGGTGTGGGAAATTCACATTTGGCTTTTTAAATTGTGTCTGTGTATAAATTGTGTCTGTGTATAAATAATAAATCAGTTTGTTAGCTCTCACTTGAATGCACTGAGCAGGGTAGTTATTGAGCCACGGTGAGCAGAAAATAACTGTCAAAAGACCTGCGTAACAAGGTAATGGAACTTTATAAAGATGGAAAAGGATATAAAAAGATATCCAAAGCCTTGCAAATGCCAGTCAGTACTGTTCAATCACTTATTAAGAAGTGGAAAATTCTGGGATTGTTTGATGCAGAGCCAAGGTGAGGTAGACCAAGAATGATTTCAGCCAAAACTGCCAGAAGAATTGTTTGAGATACAAAAAAAAACTCACAGGTAACCTCAGGAGAAATACAGGCTGCTCTGGAAAAAGACGGTGTGGTTATTTCAAGGAGCACAGTACGACGACGATACTTGAATAAAATGAGCTGTATGGTCAAGTTGCCAGAAAGAAGCCTTTACTTCGCCAATGCCACAAAAAAGACTGGTTACAATATGCCCGACAAGACCTTTACTCGCCTCACAGTTTCTGGCACACTGTAATTTGGAATGACAAGACCAAAATAGAGCTTTATGGTCACAACCATAAGCACTATGTTTAGAGAGGGGTCAACAAGGCCTATAGTGAACAGAATACCATCTCCACTGTGAAGCATGGTGGTGGTTCACTGATGTTTTGGGGGTGTGTGAGCTCTGAAGGAACGAGGAATCTTGTGATAATTGATGGCAAGATGAATGAATTATGTTATCAGAAAATACTGGCAGACAATTTGCATTCTTCTGCACAAAAGCTGCGCATGGGACGCTCTTGGACTTTCCAGCACGACAATGTCCCTAAGCACAAGGCCAAGTTGACCCTCCAGTGGTTACAGCAGAAAAGGGTGAAGGTTCTGGAGTGGCCATCACAGTCTCCTGACCTTAATATCATTGAGCTACTCTGGGGAGAATTCAAATGTGTGGTCCATGCAAGACAATCAAAGACTCTGCATGACCTGGAGGCATTTTGCCAAGATGAATGGGCAGCTATACCACCTGTAAGAATTTGGGGCCTCATAGACAACTATTACAGAAGACTGCACGCTGTCATTGATGCTAAAGGGGGTAATACACAGTATTAAGAACTAAGGGTATGCAGACTTTTAAACAGTGGTCAGTTCTTTGTTTTGTTTTTTGCCTTGTTTTGTTTTATGATTGTGCCATTATGTTATGACCTACAGTTGAATGTGAATCCCATAATAAATAAAATATATGTGCTCACTAATGTTTCTTTACAAATGGTACATACACTCACCTAAAGGATTATTAGGAACACCTGTTCAATTTCTCATTAATGCAATTATCTAATCAACCAATCACATGGCAGTTGCTTCAATGCATTTAGGGGTGTGGTCCTGGTCAAGACAATCTCCTGAACTCCAAACGGAATGTCAGAAAGGGAAAGAAAGGTGATTTAAGCAATTTTGAGCGTGGCATGGTTGTTGGTGTCAGACGGGCCGGTCTGAGTATTTTCACGCACAACCATTTCTAGGGTTTACAAAGAATGGTGTGAAAGGGGAAAAACATCAAGTATGCGGCAGTCCTGTGGGTGAAAATGCCTTGTGGATGCTAGAGGTCAGAGGAGAATGGGCCAACTGATTCAAGCTGATAGAAGAGCTACTTTGACTGAAATAACCACTCGTTACAACCGAGGTATACAGCAAAGCATTTGTGAAGCCACAACACACACAACCTTGAGGCGGATGGGCTACAACAGCAGAAGACCCCACCGGGTACCACTCATCTCCACTACAAATAGGAAAAAGAGGCTACAAGAGTCAGAATTTGGCGTGAACAGAATGAGAACATGGATCCATCATGCCTTGTTACCACTGTGCAGGCTGGTGGTGGTGGTGTAATGGTGTGGGGGATGTTTTCTTGGCACACTTTAGGCCCCTTAGTGCCAATTGGGCATTGTTTAAATGCCACAGCCTACCTGAGCATTGTTTCTGACCATGTCCATCCCTTTATGACCACCATGTACCCATCCTCTGATGGCTACTTCCAGCAGTATAATGCACCATGTCACAAAGCTCGAATAATTTCAAATTGGTTTCTTGAACATGACAATGAGTTCACTGTACTGAAATGGCCCCCACAGTCACCAGATCTCAACCCAATTGAGCATCTTTGGGATGTGGTGGAACGGGAGTTTCGTGCCCTGGATGTGCATCCCACAAATCTCCATCAACTGCAAGATGCTATCCTATCAATATGGGCCAACATTTCTAAAGAATCCTTTCAGCACCTTATTCAATCAATGCCACGTAGAATTAAGGCAGTTCTGAAGGCAAAAGGGGGTCAAACACAGTATTAGTATGGTGTTCCTAATAATCCTTTAGATGAGTGTATATTACCAATTCTACAAGGGTATGCAAACTAGAGCACAACTGTAGATTCACACCCATCCTATCACTAAGATTGTTTTTAAACCATGAACAAATATAACATTAAAATATAAAAACATTCTATTTTTAAAGTTATATTTGCGTTTCTTAGGACGATAGAATATACAGACAGATTGTGGTATGAATAAGTGGATTAGGTTCTCTCTAATTCTGTCAGTGTGGTAGTAGTACGCGGGTTTCTTGTCTACCCTCCAGTACAGTGGGTGGCAGTAATGCACATTAACATTGCGTGCCAACAGCCAACCGAACACCATAGAAGAAACACCACGAAAGGAAGGGTGAACACTCCAAATTAATCCGATTGGTCGACTCCAAATCGGCGGTTTATTTTCGATTTGTTTTGCTTTTTACATGCAAGCGTTTTGAGAGTTGTGTTTGTTAAAACAAACAAGTATGGATCAGTCAATGAAGCGTACATTACAACGTTTGATACGACGAATTCCATTTCAACTGCTTAAGACAACACTAAGCAAGTGGGCACATATTTTAGAAGAGGACCTGCTTTTGCTGGATTTCACACAACCAAAATGTCTATTCACGGAAAATCTGCTTTCTCTATGTGAGGTATCAAATGCATTCTGTCTAGCTAATGTATTAGATTAAGTTTAGCTCAGTTAATATTGGACAAAATGCATTATATATTACGACATGTTTTATTGTTATCAACCTTCATCAAAACGTTATGTAATTTCTCCCAAGGGGAAGGGCACGACAGTGAAACACATCACAGAACTCGAAATGATATGTAAGTATCTGATACAAGGCAATGCGTCTGCTCACACTTCGCAACTTGATTCCGTTGTATGGGGTTCAGAACAGGGAATACAATCCACATGTTAATAGGTTTCCATCCATTTGGCAAACCAATTATCTGTCTACTTCTGTCAAATGTTACCAACATCTTGTTTCCATCTGCATTTCTTTTTATGCCCTTGAATTTATTGCATGAAATGTTTGGGTAGAAATGTTGTGTACTAAATCTATAATTGACGTCTACTATGTTTTCCAGATATCATTGAGAATCCAAATCAGGTAATGTGGCGTGCTTTCCAGCTTCTTGATGCAAGGGGTAAGTTATAGCTTCCTAATATCTTCCTGTGCATTTTGTAGCCTATTTGGTCCTCTCAATAACACCTTTAATAAATGACCCTATTCAGTGTTGTTATTCTGAAGTATTGAAGGTATCATGATCAAACCATATTAGTCACATTTAGTTATTTTTTCCTCAGAGGATGCACCATCCATTGAGCTGACACAGTTCAAGGAACAGTTTAAGGCCCACCTTACAGAGCTCAACAGCCATGTAAGTATGTAAACCTTGTAAAACATACAGTTAGGTCCAGAAATATTTGGACACTGACACAATTTTCCTAATTTTGGCTCTGTACGCCACCTCAATGGATTTGAAATGGAACAAAAATATTGTATGAAATATTTGGGAACTGCAACCATTTTCATACACAGTCCCCTTATTTCAGGGGCTCAAATGTAATTGGACAAATGAACAATCATAAATTAAATGTTCACTTAATACTTTGTAGAGAATCCTTTGCAGGCAATAACTGCTTGAAGTCTGGAACACATGGACATAACTTCAGTTGTTTGTTCATGGGTCTTTCTGCCTTAAGTTTTGTCTTCAGCAAGAGAAATGTATGCTCAATTGTGTTGAGTTCAGGTGATTGACTCAGCAGTTGCAGAATATTTTACTTCATTGCCTTAAAAAAACATGTTTTGGGTCATTGTCCATCTGTAAAGTGAAGTGCCATCCAATCAACTTTGCTGAATCTGAGCGGACAATATATCCCCATACACTTCAGAATTAATCCGGCTGCTTCTGTCTTGTCACATCATCAGTAAAGACTAGTGACCCAGTGCCATGGGAAGCCATGTATGCCCATGCCATCACACTGCCTCCATTGTGTTTTACAGATGATGTGGTATGCTTCGGATCATGAGCCATTCCAAGCCTTCTCCATATTTTTTTTCTTCCCATCATTCTGGTACAGGATCTTCGTTTCATCTATCCAAAGAATGCTGTTCCAGGACTTAGATGGCTTTTTTTTATTCTTGAGGGTTATGAATGGTTTGCACCTTGTGGTGAACCCTCTGTATTTGCATAAAGTCTTCTCTTTATGGTAGACTTGGATAATTTTATGCCTACCTCCTTGAGAGTGTTCCTCACTTGGCTGGATGTTGTAAAGTGGTTTTTCTTTACCATGGAAACGTCCAGGCCTTTGTGTGTTGCAGAGCTCACCAGTGCATACTTTTTTCCCTCAGAATGTACCAAACTGTTGATTTGGCCACTCCTATTGTTCCTGCTATCTCTCTGATATATATATATTTTTTCCAGCCTAAGGATTGCCTGTTTCACTTGCATTGAGAGGTTCTTTGACCGCATGTTGTCGGTTCCCAGCATCAGCTTCTAAATGCCACCACTGGAATCAGCTCCAGAACTTTTACCTGCTTAATTGATGGAGGAATGACCCACACCTGTCCATGAAACAGCTTGAGTCAATTGTCCAATTACTTTTGGTCCCTTGAAAAAGAGGGACCAAAATCTACATATTAAAGAGTTGTAATTCCAATTTGTATGTGAATACCCTCAAACTGAAGCTGAGTGACTGCACTTTAAGCCCATATTCATTATTTAACTGTAACTTGAATACATTTTGGTAAAATATAATTATCAGTGTCCAATTATTTCCGTACCTAACTGTACATGACTCACAGAAAGCGAACATTCCTTGGCTTGTAATGTCCCTCACAACTAATGTTCTTGTGTATGCCATCTCAGTCAATTTCTGTATGTATCTTTCGTTACAAGGTGTCTATTAAAATAAAGAAGCACACAGATGAGGCCGTATGGATACGTATTGCCTGGGGGGACAACTTCACAAAGCCTAATCACCTCAAGCCCACATACGCAGTCCACCATCTCCAGACCCCTTATGTCTTTGTGACCGGCCTAACTGTGAAGCATAAGCCTCTTTTAAATCAGGCAAGGATGCTTTCTTAATTCTCACCCATGGATTTATAACATCATAATTGCAAGTTAGTTGAATTGTTACTAAATCCTGTGTTGCCTGTTTAACAGACTGTTCTGTCCTGCAGGCATTGGTTTTGACCACCAGGTATGGCTCTATTAAGGACGCTTCCCTCAGTGGAAGGAACCTCGTTGCCATCAGAGACCTATTGATGAGGCAATACCAACAGGTAGGCCTTGGCCCTATGCTTTATTCCTTTGCTCAGAAAGCCTATAAGGGGGAAAAGGCCATCTTAGGGCCAGCACAACCAGTCCATTGCTTTCAGCTGACAAGGAAAGCCTAATGCCCTAGCGTACTAACTAAGATCTTGTTTGTATCAAATGTCTAGGTGTTCCCCACCAAACATCCAAAACCTCTTCAGGAAAAGAATCATGTCCCTACAAGTATGTTTTGTTGTCCGATTCTAAAGTAGTTTTAATTAGTGCTGTAACAACTAATCGTCGTTAACATCATCAATACAAATTACTGACAACTGTTTTCATTATTGTTTAGTTAGATTGGACACTACAAACTTTGAGCGTAATGCGTCCCCAGTTACATAAGACTGTAAGATTCTCTGTGGTGTTGTACTGTTCCCTTCTCCTAAGTAAAATGTTTAAATTGACGTGGTAATCAAAAGATGAATCAATTCTTAAAATAATTGTTAGTTGCAGCCCTAATTGTAATATAAATTAGATGTTAATCATGATGACAATCACAACTAATTATAAATAGAATATTGATTTTGTTTTGTGTTTCACTGACACTGTGTTTTAGACCCCAATATAGAGAAAGAACAGATTGAGAATACAGAGAACCGACTTCAGATGGCTTGTGAGGCTTTTGGTGATGGGACGCTTCCTCAGCTGCAAAAGGCTGTATACCAGGTGCACAAAGATGAACACTAGTGGCAGTTTCAAAGAAACATTCTCCTTATTGGCCTTCTGTGCTGTATGTGACAATAAATTTTTTCTCTCCTCAGCTGGAAACCAAGTTCAGAGATAACTCCAACAGGACATTGACAGGCAGTGATGAGCCCTTCAGAGGAGTTGTTGAGTTTACCAGCACCAACCTGTTGGAGTCACTCAGGCATGCTGTGTCTTCAGGTACTATATCTGCAGTGCATTTTGAACATTTACACAATCACTCCCACAGCCTTCACATTTGGTTGCCTTAAAATGAAATCTAAAAAGGCATTACGGTAAAATGTTTTGTGATAACAGTAAAGTGTAATGTTAATGGAACACAAACTGATTAAACACATGCCTACTAGGCTAACCATTTTAATTTCAATCAGTTTAATCTGGATATGCATACAGATGTTGCAGAGTTTTCCTGTGTTCTGTGGTAGACTATAGTGTTGTCATGAATGCCGTACAAAGTACACTGTTAAGAATAATAACCTTTAAGCCTCTGCAAGCCCAGCCTATCCATTGAATTGGGTGAGCAAAAAGCAGCCCAATAATAGCTTTTGCTTGCGTTTGACAGGTATTGCATCGACCCCAGTCACCCCTCTTCTCTCATCAATCACACAGAAAGGGAGAAACTATTTTGTTGTAACTGACAAAGGAGTATAAAAACACATGAGAAACTGCCTTAAGTGTATTAAATATTCTGATTTAATAGGCATTTCTAAATACATGCTGAAAGAGGTTTTCTTTCTTATTTGTCAATTTGTTATGTTTGAACAAATAAAGTCAGCAATTATATGGAGGAATTTCACAAATGCGTAACTGAATTAATGCAATGTTGACATTAAAACTCAGTTCTTATGCTGTTGATAAGAGTTGTCTTTTTAATTCAGTCCACTTTTACAATATACCATTTTCACTACAATGTATACTCTCATCTGTTGTTGTTTTTGTACAGATTTATTTTTATGGTAGTATTAATGGTATTTCTATAAGCATTGTGCCATTATGATAATGCACATTTTAATAATAAGTGTGTCTATCTTTTATAACATTTTAAATTATTTGACTTTGCGATGGGTGGTCCTCAAACGCTTTTAACTATGATTTTGTGTTCCTGCTGCTATACTGAATGTTATTAGATAATGTTTCAAATACTTCTGCTACAAAATTGTGCCTGAGAGAACTGACATGCTCCCACGGTCATGGATTGGAAAGGTTTGTATCCTCTGCAACTAATTCTGCCATATGTTTAATAGCCAAACATTTCATATATAAATACAATGTTATCCAATCCTCCACCTTAGAAATTGGGTCTGTGATGATCTTGTCTGAATCTGTTAATCTTTGTTTACTGAGGTCTGCTATGACAAAGGGTCTGAAGACTTAAATGCATCAGATATTTCCGTTTTCATTTTCAATAAACTGGCACACAATTCTAAAAAGTTGATCAATTTGTCATTGTTTTCTGTGTGTAGTTTGATAACAAAATACTTAATATTAAATTAATACAAATAAATATTTCCTGGATAAATCCTCTACTGAAAAGGACTGGAAAATATTTATTTTATTTATTATATTAAATTAAATAACCAACCAGAGTTAATCCACATAGCCTACTCAATAATGTTAGTACTGGATTGGTTGTTGGTAATACCCTGACCAGTGTTCCAAAATTTATGGATTTGCGTGTCTTGAAAATGAATACAGGAATAAAACGCTGGTTTATAAACTGAAACAGGCTAGTCCACGCCCGACAATCCTCTTTAAGTCTTATGGCAAAGTGAGAGACACTGATTCTTTTTGCATTTCTCTTCATTTATTCCAGGAATAAAGGAATTTTAGAATCACTTCAGATAGACGCATATGATTTGGGCGGTTTGACAATCTTGTGAATCTCACCAGGAGACATTTTGTCAACATTTTGGCTTAAATTTACTCTAGCCTACAAATAAAAAAAAAAGCTTATTTAGCCACAATTGACCAAACTCAATTTGTCCAAAGTATGTTTACAAGATAATGAACATTGCGAGGTGGTGTAAGCCAGTGGTTCCCAACTCCGGTCCTCGAGTACCCCCAACAGCACACATTTTTGTTGTAGGCCTGAACAAGCACACCCAATTCAACTCAATGAGAGCCTCATGATTAGTTGACAAGTTGAATCAGCTGTGCTTGACTGGAGCTACAATGAATATGAGTACTTGAGGACCGTAATTGGGAACCACTGGTGTAAGCCAACCCAACATACTTTAACTCTGTGTGGTAATGTACTTAGCTAATTTAGTTGATTCAGATTTGTCAAGCATGACAATCTGACCCTTTGTTGTTTAGTCTTGGGAGGAAGCGTTATAAAATGGCCAATGATATTCTTATTTTCATTAAGAATATCCTTGACCTTCTGTGGGAGGGGTCTGTTGCTAAGAGGTCTCCCGGAAGTGGAAGCGTCCTCGTATTTTTGGCTGCATCTTCAGGCGACGTTGGGTAGCTTGTCAACAGAAACATGGCTTCCTCTGCGTCGGGGAAAGCATATCAGAATGATAATGCTTCTGTGGGCAGTCAAAAATGCAGCGAAGAGCCACCCGCACAGACGCGAGAGATTATCAAACCGTCCATTATGGAACTCACCAAAGAAGTGCAGACCAATATCCTTTGCACTGTGGAAGGATGTGGCAAGATTTTACCGAACACGCCAGCCCTGAACATGCATCTCGTAAAGTCCCACAGAGTCAAGGTAGCTAACGTTAGCTATTTTGTTAGCCTCTTAAAGGGTCTAACCAAATCTTTCAGTATGTCGTCTTTTTTTTTTTTAAATGATACATGCTACTAGCTAGTAGTGACACTGACGGTCAGTCGGCACTGGACATTGTTTGAGGAATATTTAACGGAAGTTTGCTGTCGGTTACACATTTCTTTATTGATTTTCATCCGTAATGTTTTTAGCTAGCATGTTTTTACTATCTCATTGTCGTTCATCATGCCCAATTAGCCTTTCTTTAGTCATTGACCGGCATTTGGATTATTGATGTTTCTATCAATTAGACCCATTAAAATAACCCTGCTACAGTAAAGTAATGTTTAAATTGGCCACATATTAAGGAGCGATTTAATGATCTGATATTTAGCTTCACACAGTCTTTGCGCTTGTGTGTAGTTAAGTATGTTTTAATGTAATTTGGTTCTTCCTGGCCATGCATGGCAATACTGCCATATCCCATCATGCCTCCTCCATGTCCTCCATTTTTGTATTTTAAGAACGGTTTCAGTGACACCTATTGCTAAGAGTTCTAATGGATATTAGATTTAAAGAAATGTACTCAAAGGCCAGACTTATGTAGGACATTGTGATAGGTCCTACATACTGCCTTCGGAAACTCAGCATTACGTATACTTTTTATATACCCTAAAGCTTGTGTCAAGTCCAGTCGCACTAACTGAAATGTACTTAGCAAACATGGCTTACATTATATGTTGATGGGATTTTAGTCACAGATTTCGCAGCCATTATGCCGCAGTGTTGCAATTGAGACTTTAGTCTAGTACAGGGGTATTCAACTCTTAGCCTATGATGTCCAGAGTCTGCAAGTTTTTCTGCCTCATCATTAAATCCATCCACTGGTGTCCCAGGTTTAAATAAATCCCTGATTAGAGGTTGTCAATGATGTTCTGTGGAACTCTGTTCAAGGTCCAGCTTTCTGTAGCACTGGTCTGGTGTGCAACTATTGGAACTCTGCCCAAACAAAGCATTTTATTGTGTTGTATTTTATATACACTGGTGTTCCACCCCTTTTAAACAAATGTTTCCCAGGCTTAGTGTAGCATTCATATGTTCTTAAGAGGCTAGTTTTCCCAAAATGAACATGGTTCTCAGGTGGGATCTAGCTGTTTGAATTAGGTATGAAAAGCACTCCATGCAGCTCATGCTCCTTCAGCTCCCTACGTACATGCAACAGTAACTGTTTTCAATCTTAATTCATTGGCTTAATGCAGAAGAATGAGAGCTGGGGTAAATGCATTGTGCATTATTTCATGAAGGAAATACAATGTCAAATGGGACAAAATTGTGTCGGGCGAACATAATTAATGTCCATGGTTGCGGGAAACAGCTGACAGCAGAGGTAATGCTACCCTATCTGAGTCATCAGGCCGGAAAATGTTAGGCTGTTTACTCTGCCTCAGCTGCAGTTCATACACTGGCTAAGCATGTTTTCCGTTATGAATTGCTGCCGATTGAGATGGTTACAATAGAATTGTAAGGAGTCCAAGAATCTAAACCACCAGCCGTGCAGGTCAGAGCACAGGGCAAATCTGTGTAGTAGTGTGGCCTCAACGTAAAGGAGAGGGAAAATGGCCTACCAGGATTAGTTGCTTATTTCTCAGAATACAAACTACTTAATTTTCCCTAATCTTCTTTGCACATAAATAATAAATAACAGACTAAACAGCAAGTTCACCCCTCTATGGCAGATATGCTACTCACAGTTCAAGATAACCCAATGCTTTGCCCAGTAGAAATGTAATTATATTTCTGTTTCATGGGCTCTACTTCATCCTCAATTGAATGAGTTGATGTACCAAGGACATAATAAAAAATTTTAAGTTCTGCTACGCTAAACTAATGTCTTAACAGGTTTAGATGACCATATGATAAATACTGTTCAATCAAACCTCATACAAATATCAAGTTGTCGTCAATTGTCTGTTGGTGCGCCTGTTGAAGATGAGGTTGTGGAACTTTCCATTTAGATACTGGTGGTGATAGATCATGCATTTCTCTTTATAATTTTCCATGAAAACAATTTTGGATGTAATACATTGTATTTTTTTATTGTTAAGGGAGGAAAAAAAGCTTGATTCCAATGGCAGTCTTCAATAGCACTTACAAAATTGTGCCATGACTATTGAAAGTGCATTCCGGGACATTGAGGATAAGAATTGTTTTAACCTCCCGTTTAAGCTGGATGTGTATAATATATAATATTTATGTGCATAATCTATAAGTAGAATCACTATCGGGCCTCAGAGGTGTAAAATTCCAAGTTTAAGTGAGTGGTGCACGCAGACATGTTAATTGACAGAACCACTTCTACAACCAGTGACCAAAGATGGCATCTTTTAAAATTATGTACATCGGATTGGGAGGTTGGACAACAGTCCATGTCCTCCAGTTTTTACTTCTTAAAATAAATGTGACTTTTGCAATTGTTTAAAAAAGAAGCTATTGAATTTTCAACCCCCAAAAAGGTGTTTGTTGCTGTCCATTCTCCCCTAATTTAACACACAATTTATTTTTCATTACATGTTTTTTGTAAGTGCTATTGACTATTGATGTCAGATTTTGCAGAAGTCATTTAAAATTGTGTGGATGTCCATCCTCCCAATAATTCATGATATATCGTTCTCACAGTTCTGGATTGGTTGGCTTAATATCTATTGAAGAGCGAAAACAGAATATTTGCTGAATAACACGTCCTAAACTAACGTTACCTTGCTGAAGTTGCTTCTGAGGAAGACCATTGGGAAAGGACTGCATAGCCCTGCACAGAGACTTAGCACCACTGTCACTAACACATCCATCAGCACAATACATCCATCCCACCTTTGCTGACTACTCATCACCCCTTGAAAAAGAGCGCCCACAGGAGTGGCGTCCAGTGAAAAGGGGAAATGGAAGGGGATGTTTGTCAGTTTACACACGAGGGACACCAACGTCTTAGATGCTGACAAGGTCGGCATACATGTCAACTGTAGTCACGGTAGATGTACGCAACAGGCTCAATGGCTACTTCATCACACCAGCTGGTTTAGTGTCTTTCAAGGATGCTGCGATCACGTACCGCCCAACGTTAAATAGTGCTGTGTGTTTTGGAAAACAAACACTCAGAACCTTGTTTTAACATTGTTGGAATGTGTTCTTTTAAAATACCAATCCTGATGTTATTCAGTTATCAAACAATGCTTATTGCAGCCCCACCCATAGAGTATATATAAAAATTGCCATAAATCTGGTGTATATATGATGTTGTACAGAATATTGCTACGATACCCAAGATGTTTTGTAGTGGCTAGAAATAAAGCTTCCTGCTCCCTGCCTGCCCGAGTCACTGTTTATGATTGAACTGTTGCTGTTCTGACTAGGGAAACGACATACAGGAATGGAGTCTTATTCAGAGTAGTTCAAGGCCTGTGATTTTGGCTCAAACATCGTCTGAATGTTAACCTGTAACTCTGCTGCTGTAAGTAGTTCTAGCGTTTATGCTCCTCATACACTGCCTGTACTATAGTTAGGGACATGCTTATACAGTTCATATTTTCACTGTGAAGACCGCTCATTTTATGTTTATCAGAAATGAGCTGGTGATGCAGAGTAATTGTATCCCACAGGTGAACAGTGAAAGCTCTGAAGTCCAAATTATGGTGGTTGGGCTGTACACAGGCGTGGAAGCTGAGGTCTTATCTGTGGCCTGTGAGGCATGCCAAGCTGAGTGCCTGATGTGCTCTTATGTAATCATGATGCTGTTCATTTGTTTTAATACCATGTGCTGCTGACAGCTGCTGATAGATGCTTTGACGCAGGTATCTGGGAACAATGAGTGTGGAGTGCTGTAGCCCATAATGTGGAAAACACAACCTCTGTGCTATTAAACAAATTACTTGAATCTCATCCCCTTAATAGTCATTTGCTGTAATTCTTGGACGACTAGGCATTTTGCTCTGCACTCTGAAAGTGAGGTTATCAAGAATTGACTGTCAGCTTTTATCTAGTCATGTACCACAGTGGTTTTAATTTTTTCCCAGGTGTCCCAATTTTTCTAAATGATAAAAGTTGTTCTCAATGTGGTGACAGCAGCAGACAATATTTGTATTCTTTATGTAATATTATCAGCAATACCTGTCATTTGTTGTCTGAAGCCTATTTCTTATAACATGGAGACATTAAACCTAGTCATTTTGAAGACATTGGTAATAAAGGTCAGACTAAGCTCATTTGTTACAAATATTAATTTAGCACTACCGAGACTGAAATGGCTGACATGCGTTTACCCTAGAGGCAAAATGTGATGTTCTTTATACATTTCACCATTCATTTGGCAGTTTAGTTTAAGCAGTCAAAATTAAATCATAACATAAAATTTCCAAGTGGCAGCCTTACTTCAGATTTTTACAGGCTTCACCTGGGATAGTTAATTTTACATCCTCCTCATCCATTACTTAGTTTTTCTTACTAGAATTTGAAGCTTACACTGTACACATACCACAGTTCTTTGTTGGTGAGTGAAATTGTGAAGACCCCTGTACATCATAATTAAGCAGCCTTTAGTTACATGAAGTGCAGATCGACTACACTAAACCAGGAAGCCTATAGAATTACAAACTAATATCCTCTCTCCCCTTAGGATGGTCTTGTCAACCCCACCATCAGGAAGGACTTGAAGGGCTCCCAGAAGTTGTATTGTTGTCCAATAGAGGGCTGTCCACGTGGTCCCAACAGACCCTTCTCCCAGTTCTCTCTGGTTAAGCAGGTACCACATCACCACTGTGAAATACCCTATTCAGTCTGAGATATGCTCTTCAGATATCAGGGGGACACCCTTGGAAGCTAAGAATAATCAGTAAACTTGCAATTTTTATGTCTCACCCTCTACCTTGAGCTTGTAGACAATACTCTGAAATTTAAACTGATATAGAGCATTTCTATATTAGAATTTTTATATTCTGAGATTGTCACTGACTAACTTGGTAATGGAAAACTATTAGAGCCAAGTTCTGCAATCAAAAATAATGTCCTGCACCAATTATTGGCCCAAATTCTCTTAACACAATCGGTCAAATATTGATAATTAGTAATTTATTTTCTACCCTGGTATGAAATATATGGTTTTGATATTTAAATTAAAAACATCAAATGCCTATTGATGTCATACTTGAATTACATCTTATATTTATTTTATAAGCTAGCTGCCCCCCAAAGGAAGGCTTTCTGCAATCTTCAACTTTCCTGAATCTATTGGGAGTTGTTGCGATCAGACTACATTTATTACATTGTTTATATTATGACCAAATTCGGAATAAGAAGAGAATAATAATGTAGTCCATTGTTCTTAACAAGTAAATCTCTCATCATACAATAGTGTATATTCTGCTTTTCAGCACTTTATGAAGATGCATGCAGAGAAGAAGCACAAATGTTCCAAATGCAACAATGGCTACAGCACAGAGTGGGACCTGAGGCGGCACATAGAGGACTGTGGGAGGACATATTGCTGCACGTGTGGCTGCCCCTACGCCAGCAGGGCTGCACTACTGTCTCATATCTACAGGACTGGCCATGAGGTCCCAACAGAACACCGGTACATACTGCATGTCAAACTTGAGGGCAGTGTCTCTGTTAGCTGGTAATTGCTGGCTTCTGGCCAGTGAAAATCTCAACTTCTATTTGTGGCAGACATCTGCCCACCGGTGATTGCTGACCTCAATGAAACGCTAATGATAGTGTTGCTCCGGTGTTCTGTCATACGGTGTGTCCAGGATTGTCACTAAATTCACGAAATTTCAATATAGTTTTGTCCAAGGTTGATAACGTTATACAGTGGATATAAAAAGTCTACACACCCCTGTTAAAATTCCAGGTTGTTGTGATGTAAAAGTCACATTAAAGGTGGAAAAATGTCAGATCTTTTTCCACCTTTAATGTGACCTATAACGTAAACAATTAAATTGGAAAATCTTTGAGGGGGACATGATTTATCTTCCTCATTCTTTTTCATCACAAAAACCTGCCATTTTAACAGGGGTGTGTAGACTTAATAGCCACTGTACATTTATCTGAAAGCATGTACTATTTTTATTAATGCCTAGTTAACATTTTACCTTTACAAGTACCCAGGTTTTTTTTAAGGCCATGTAGAAAAATGCTGTCATGTTTTAGCTGCTTGACATATTCTCTCCTTACCTGTGTTTTGTAGATATCCACCCGTGAAAAAGCGGAAGATGGAGAGACAGATTAGCAGCGCAGCAAAGGTCAAGCCCAGTGAATCCATGTGTCAGATCATGACAACCCACAGAGAACTCTCAGAAGGCTCCCTTCCCTCAGGCAGGATCGGCCACACCCCAGACTCATTCAGACATTCCCACAATAACCCCCCTAAACAACTCCAGAAACTCCTACTACCGAAGCCTAAAGTGGCTCTGGTGAATGTCCCTGTGATGCACTTGGCTCACCTCCCTGTCCTCCTCCCCTCCACAGAGAGTGGGGCTTTGAGGTCTGTGGTGCTGGCTGTGGACAGCCAAGGCTCCTTCAGCACACTCCACCTCATGCCCCAGTCTATGGGGGCCATGGTGCCCCACCTGGACCCTAAGAACCTTTGCTTCAGGGGTAGCATGCCTGCCTCTCGCTCCAGCCTGGGGCCTGTAAGCACAGGGGTGCAGGTGAGTCTAGAGCCAGGGGGTTCTGCCAATGACCTGGTGGGACCCAGGGGGCGAAGCACTTCCACCAACATCCAGACAGACATATCCTACTTATCCAGGATGCCTGTTGGGATGGGGATGGATGTGTGTCCCATCGGTGAGCCATCGGTCTCGTCGTGTGCCCAGACAGACATTAGCGTGAGTGCTCAGGTCCTACTGCCGGTCAGTGTTGAGACCCAGACGTTTTCCTCTAAGGCCAAAGCCACCACCACCATAGGGGCGCAAACCGACACCCACAGTCTCAACCAACTTCCCTGCCTCTCTTCCTCCCAGTCTCCCTACATCACCAGACAGACCCAGACCAACTTCCCGCTAGCTGGGTTGGAAGAGAGGACTCCGATCAACCAGCCCATCATGTGCTCAGACCTCTTTGACAGCTACTCCCTCAGTGTCTCAACACAGACCGCACCGATGGATGCCCACTTCAGAGCCCATAGTGTCAACAGCCCCGTCTCCACCGCAGGTCACGGTTTCTATGACGACGACAAATCTGCCGCGGGAATGTGTTTTGGCATGCAGACAGACGATCTCCAGCCGGGTAGCGTAGCAGACAACCAAACCCAGACCACCTTGGCTCTGTTCAACGACCTTGAGAACATCTTGTCTGGTGACTCTCTATCTGCTCACCAGGTGTTAGTAGATTCTTCAACAGACTGTGGGTCTGGCCTGGGCTCGGTTCAGGAACAGCACACAGGCATTGACTTTGACTTTGAAGAGTTCCTGAATGCGGCCCACATCCAGACACAGACGGAGGAGAGTGAGCTTGGTGGCCTGGGGGCTGACACGCACCTGGAGGTTCTGGACATCCAGACCCAGACAGACTTCCTCCTCTTGGAAGACCTGGTGAACAGTGAGGGGCCAGGCCGGAGCCAGGCAGGTGACCTGGAGCTGGAAATGTTTGACACTCAAACCCAGACAGACCTTAACTTCCTGCTGAACGCTGGAGGCCACATGCCTCTGGGCAACATTCTGCGCCAGTCAAGCTTCTCTATTAGCACTGATTCCTCCGACACTGAGACACAGACAGACCTCCGCCAACCACTGACTCCAACGCCAAACTCCAACACCATTTCCTCTGTCGTCAATGGCGACCAGGCCAGGCTTCTAAGTAGTGCAGAGACTCAGACAGTTACCCATAAGGCATCAGAGGGCTTTGGAAACCTCTTCCTGACCAGCAACGAGACCCAGACTGTAATGGATGACTTCCTGTCAGCTGACATGGCCTGGAACATGGAGTCCCACTTCAGCTCAGTGGAGACACAGACATGTGAGGAGCTGTTTGCACTGTTTCAGCACTCTGAGAAGCCCAACAGCTGAATACCCCATTTTCCATAGAGGCTACCTTATCAGTCTATAAAACAGGTTTCTTTTGTCTGTCCAGGAGGGCGTTTTCTGGGCTTCTACTTATCCTCTATGGTCAATATCCCTCTACTAATGGATGTTTGTATAGATGTAGAAGCGAGCCTTCTCTTAGAACATTCCACAAAAAAATATGGCATGTCCCAGAAGGCTCCAAAGCACTTTATCTGTCCATAAATATGAGTTCTCATCCTGTTTATGTATTTGCACATACTATTTAAGTATATAATTTGTCAGAAAGCCCGCTTATTCTGTTTACAATGTTTCGACATCAGAGCACCAGTGTGCTAACTGTCATGTTTTCATTAAGAGTCTGTAATGCCTTTTGGTCTTTCCTTAATTAAATGTCTGTTGAATGTTTCCGGCATTTTCATGTGGCACACATGCTGTACGAGTGAAATTCTAAATAGTTGCCTCACTCTCATTGTTGAACTGTGATCGTGAAGTGCAGTCTAGTTAAAATCGGCCTGTAGTTGTAGGGCTATGTATAAGCTGGGTGGGGTCACAGCGTAAGCAGACTAGCTTGTCATTGTATTTCACTTATTCATTACATGGCTGTAAGTGTATAGCGGCACAGTGGGCTGAAGTGGTACAATACTTAACAAAAACACTATGAGGATATAGCTTTTCTTTAGAATTGAGTGCATTGTGATTGTGGGTCCACCACATATTGTCAAGGCTAAACCTTACTAATCATAAACTGTCTAAATGTTGCAGTTTATATCAGACTTTTTGATGAGTTGTTACAATCTGATGTATAATGAAATGGATGGGTCTTAGCTGGTATCATTGTTACCTAAGTTAGGCTACCTCATTGCACATGAACCCCATTCTTTCAAACAGACATTTGTCAATACAATGTCGTTGTGAACTTTACAAGAGCTCTCCGGTTTCAGTATTTCTTAATGTTTGATTTTGTTGGTGCCTTAATCCAAGTATTTCAGATTTTGTGTATTTGTTCTGGTCAGTTTGTGATACTTAATGCTGCTTGAAGCACAAAGGAGATGAGGATTAAAACAAGTCTTATATTTATTTGTGGGAGGCATATTCAAAGAACACTTGAGTATCTTTAATTTGCATGTTGTCTTCATTTTCTGTCCTTGCGATATGTTGTGTTGCACAATAAGTTAGAATGTTAGTATTTGGAAAACGGTGTCTTCCAGAGGGGTGAGATAGTATTCATATGTTGGTGAAGCTCATATTGTTGCTGGAAGATCCACTTTCGACTAGCTGTCTGCCTCCTGGCAGAATCAACAAGGATTGAAGGACTTGAAGTTTGTCCTGTTGACCTAAAGTGCCACAGGACCAGTGGAAGCGAAATCGCTCAATAGCATTAAACACTTCTCTAGACAGATGCTATGCAACTTTTATTCTTGCTAAGGTGAGATATTTAAAACGGAGGCGACCATATTTTTTTTTGAAAGAAACTAACTTTAGTTTTTTTTGAGCAATTGTAGTAACATAAAATTAATACAATCCCAAAAAAATTTTTAAGCGTAGCTCTGTATTTGAATACTTTTGTTAATTTTTATCAACAGTGTAAATACTTTTTCTCACCCCTCTGATCTACATCATGTCTATGTTCTAAGAATTTATATGCAGTATTTTTTTTCAAAGGCATCATTTCTCCTACGGTGGTACACGCAGTAGGTTTTGAATTGTACCGATAAACTGCAGAATGTATATAACACTGTGCCCATACATGTTTTTGCACTGTATCCTGAAGAAACTGAACTGTTTCATTCCAGTATGTAAAAGATTTTCATACTCAACCACTACATTTCTTAATTTTATTGTACCGCACTGAACATTACTGCATTTTAAATTATTGTTAATAAACTCGATTTATAATAGTGCAAAGGGAAAGCTGCCTTGCTGTAAAAAAAGTATGTACAGTGGACTACACCGAGGTGTCAACTAGTGCTTTGGCTTTTCTCAGTAGGGAGTGCATGCAGTCTTTGGTGCCTGAAGAATGTATTTCAGTTGCATTTCTGTTTGCAGACTATTCTGTTCTATTTCTTGTGTGTGTGTGTGTGTGTGTGTGTGTGTGTGTAGGGGGTTGGTAAAGGTTGCCTTGTTATTTGGTTGTGGAGGCTATGCAGCAGATGATCAAATAAACTCTTCAAAAAATTGCATCATTATTGAAACAACTTGAATTTTTTAGTTGAAGTTGCCAGTTGTTTTACTAGCTTAGTTCCCTTCAAAACAAAGGAGAGGAAAGTATGGTTTGCAAATGTAGAAAAAAATTCAACATTTTTAGAACTCTGGAATTCTTATGGACCTAGTCTTAATAGAAGTTAATTCTTAAGTGGTCATCCACTACTTCCTGTTTCACTGGATTATATATACAGACAAAAGTGACAAAGTTCCATTGGCATATAGTCATAGCTACACGCCTGATAATACCCATATCCACTATTAAGTCAATAATTAAGTTTAACTGAAGGTGTGATGAGCTTGCCTGGGAAAGGACCCAAGTGTATTTTTCCCTACTGCACAGTATGGAGAAAATCAAAGAATCACAGTTGGAGAATTGCAAAAGTTTGAATCTTGGGGTCAGCAAGTTTAGAACTCCTACTAGATGTCACCTCAATGCCAATCAGCTTTTTGGAAATCTTGCCAGAATAAGGTTTCTACTCATCAACACATGTCAGTGCAGAGGTTTTTTCCTAAATGCCTGTTGAAACTTTGGAACTGGGTTCTATTGGCAGATGAAACAAGAGAGCTTTCTGGCCACAAACAACAATATATATTTTTTTAAAGATGGTTATGCCGAAAATACTTCCTAATGTGAAGTTGGGTGGTGGATATGGACTATTGTGGGCTGTTCGGCTTCCAAAGGCCCTGGGAACCAGTTTCTCTGCTACATGTTATCATGAACTGACCAAAGGATCAAGCTTTTCCCTTTCCTACTCAGTGCCTTAACCTAAAACTATTGAAAACCTGTCAGTTGAGCTGTTAGGACCAAGGACTTAAGCATCTTGGGAGATTCTACATGGATGAACGGTCTTTAATCTCTTGTCATCTCCTACCTTAATAAACATTATAGATGTCTCTGCTGTTATCTTGGCAGGTTGAAGGTGCACAAAGTACTGAGTGGATGGGTGTGAATAATAGTGAGACATAGGTGAGAAACATTTGAGTCCACCTTGGCTCTGGTTAATATTTTTTTGTGTGAACAATTTTACCTAAATGAAAGGTTAGATTTCTCATGCTAAAAAACATTATTTTTATTTATTTTTTTGCTCATCTTTATCAAGGGGTCCAATAATTTCAGAGGGCACTGTACAGTCAAATCAAATATTTTATTAGGTTTTACATACAACACCATACTCCACATTGTACAGACACTGTTCATTTTAGGCTACAAATCACTCACAGTTTTCCATTGGCTGTATGGCAGTAAAGGTGATTGTACTACAGGTTTTATTACTTGTACTATGGTCAGTAAATCTAGTAATGCTACACAAATCTTTTAGTGGGGGTCACACCCAGCAAGTATTTGAATGAGGAACAGACTTATAATCACTGACTTTTCATTCCATTTCATGTTGGTAGTAAATGCAGATGCTTTGGCAAAGTCTCAGGATATTTCTGTCATACTGAGGAGCACAGAGGGGTTCTGAGATGAGAATGGCTGTGGTTTAAAGTTTAACATGCTAGAATCCAAGCACCAGACCTACAAAAATGTAGAGAAGGTAGCACACTTTCTGGTTAACTAAAAGCTCAATTGTGAACAAAAACTCAATGAGCACGAATAGAAAATCACCTACAAAATGTAGAAGTAAGCTCTGCTTTAATCATACACACATATTCTTTAATTTATCACTTCATTTTAAATATTTAAATTCCTATGTGGGTGCACGGAGTGGAAGGCCTAACAAATTTCCCTCTGAATAACCAGTGTTCACCAATTAAAATGACACGTCTATAAAATGTATTCCGTCTATCTGGAACATTTTGCATTGCCTAGTTTAATGGAGTATCACAGTGATGATGAACAAAACCCAAACTTATAATTAGCGTGTGAAACATAAGCTGGTAAGGAATTGTGATGACACTAGGTATAGCCTAAAAATCCCAATAATAGCAAACTGTAAACTCAGATCAATTGTAAGTTAGTGTGATGAACCAAGTTCATTTCATTTAACAGAGTTTATAATGGTCATATATCTATTTGAAGGCATCTTGCAGAAAGCTTCTTTTAATCATAAACTCACAAATAATGAGCATTTGGGATGGAAGAGATTATGGAGAGTGCAGAGCAATGTTCTCTGTTCAGAGTAGTCTCTGTATCGAGGCTGGGACAGGTACCCTGGTCCCAAACAGAATGGGCAGCTGGGGCTCCGAATGCTTCAGGTTCTTTGTCTTCAGTCCAAAGTATAGTCTATGGCCACTACTGGTCTGAGTGTCCTGTCTGAGGTGTCTGTCCAGGGGGTAGGTGACACAGGGTACAGGATCAGCCAGTGTACTGATGGACATGTCACATCTTTTGGGGACGCGGCCACTGAAAGCAGGCAGTAAATGGGGGCTCTGTTTGGTCGGCCAATACTTGTAGGTGAGGGGTCCCTGGTTGGTGTCATCAGGCACTGTTTCTTTGTATGGGACCGTGTCTGTGTCTCTCATCTCCTCTCCCCTCTCCAGACCTCCTGTATTCTCCCTGGCAGGCGTGGTATCTACAGACCTAGCACTGTGTCCCCGGCTAGCTGCACCCCTCTGGAGCTGGCTGGGGAGGCTCTGGTGCCTGAGCTGGCAGGTCTTCACAGGCGGTAGGATAGCAAAGCTGTTGAGAATCATAGTCATATCACCACGTCTGTCCCTTATGGGACACTGTGAGAATGAGTGGTGGAGGTGGTGCTCCTGAGACGAAGCCAAGCCTAACAGTAAGTTACTCGTCTCACACAGCTCATCGTTTTCCTCCACCGTCTTGCCTTGAAGCGTCAGTTTCTGTGCGGCTTTCTGGAGGTCCCGAAAGGACTCTGTTGGGGGCGGCTTCTTTGAAGAGGGTATAGTAGAGGTATGACTAGAAGAGCTGTTCAGGAAGTCTCCTAGGACCGTTGAGGCATCTTTCTCCAGAGGTTCCAGAGAGGAGTCACAGGAGGACTCTGGGAATTTAGTTGAGATGAACTCAGATTCATGGGGCTCTGAGAGCTTCACAAGGTCTATACATAACAGGCAATGGTGGTGGTCTGTGTCTCCAGTCTTGATCCTCTTTTCTCTCCTCTGTGTCTGAATTAGGCAGCCAAGTGGAGTAGTCCTTCCCCAGCCCTGGATCTATCTCAACAACAAACACAATAGCATTAAGGGACACACTGACATTTTTAAGAAGTGTATCAGAGAAAATGTGGTCAAACATACTGACTGTTTTACTGTTTTCTTAGTTGCATGAAAACATAAACGTGCACACGATACATCTTATGTTAACAAAAGTTGCCGCTTAATGAAATGTCACTCACAATCTGGCCCAAAAAATTAGAATCTATGTATTACATACAGCTTCCTCCCAACCGGAGAGACAGAGGAACTCAAACGGCTCCTGTTCTTTGGATGTGATGTCCTCGCTGATATCCAGAAGGAGATTGACATGGTCTCTGTCAGGTAGTTGAAAGCTCTGGTCCCATTCTGTGTCCTCAAATTCCACATTTCTTTCATTAAGCACGTCAAAAGCATCCTGTTCCCGTTCATTGAAGATGTCCATTTAAAAATAAGTCTATCAGGGTTAAATCTGTGCAGAGAAAAAACACCCATCTCAAGGCACTCAATTATTATGGTTAACACAGGTACAGTCAGCTAGTTGGTATGAAAATAGTTTAGAGACAACAAGCTATCATTTATTGTAAGGACCGACACTGTCAAAAATGTTTTAAGATTAAGTTATTTAACTATGCAGCAACCAAGCCTCAGCTAGATAGTTAACTTTTTTTGATTCATCTAATCATGTTTACAAACTCTGACCTGTCCATAAAATGCAAAAGCATTTGATCTAGTATTTAAGTCATCATAGAAAGCTTGCTCTAGCTATTATAAAAAGATTGCTCTTGCATTGCTCTCTTGTAAGCTACTGTACAGTATACTCGCTAACGAAGCTACTAACGACAGCAACGGACAGACACAACAAGTAGCGAACGTTACTTTAGGTTTAGGCTGCCAGAACAAAACAAGCAAGGCTATAAAATAACAAGCAAGGCTATAAAATAACAAACAACTTACAATTAAGGGGGTCGAGTTCGAGATTTTCCTCACCAGCACAACTATGCAATACTTTCATTGGCTCTTAGGGGTTGTTACAGTCAACTTAATAAAAGACAGTAACACAGAACGGTCATAAAATATTTATCACAGTTTTGAGGCTCACAAGAGAAACCCTCAAAGGTGTGCTTTAAGACCGTTCTAGACCGCAAGCACTGTTTGGCTAGAACTCTGTTCCCATGACAACCATGCTACAAGAAGGCGCTCTCCGACAGAAGTGACGTAGAGGGAAGCAAAGGAAAGCAACTGCGTGATATTAAAATACAATTCTGTACTTGTGCAACACTGTTGCCCGTCTAATACTTGTGTATTATTTCACCATGCGTTTTATTAGGCCTAGTAGTAGGTATGTTTCTAAACATAAATAACCTATAATCTTTATTTAGTCAAGCTTGTTTAAAAACGTCGGTCAAGAAAGCTTGGTTCCCGAAGCCAGTGGTTCCCAACCAGGGGTACTAGGACCACTGAAGGTACTTGGCCGATCAACAGGGGCTACTTCAGAAGATGAATGAGGCTGTAGGCTTACTGATTACATGCAAATGTAGCGGTATTCAGTGTAAAAAGTATTATGTGGTACAGTTACCAAAAAAGGTTAGGAACCATTGACTAGGCTATTGTATTCACTGTTATATAACATAGTCGATTCAATAAATGTAGCCTATTATAATATGCCTAACAGCCTATTATACAGTAGGTTTTAAAATAGTTGGTTCACATGAGTAAGTTGCTCTGTTAAAAGGCTTATCTATTAGTTCCTTTTAAGAGACTGTTGATATATTAGGTTACACATCATGTCTGGAGATGCGGTGTGCTTGTAAATCAGGAAGCAGTTTGGCTCATCGCTGAAATTAGACTATTTGGCACGTCTTGTCTTAAGCAGAAGTCCAACCTCACATTGAATCCCACAGTGCATTGCAAATCTCCCAATCACCTCACACTATGACTGTGACATAAGAATGAAAGCGAAGTGAATTTATGGATGCTGGTCAGGTATGTTTTCTGTTCTTTTAGATGCACTTGCAACGGCTTGTCTTATTGGTTACGAAATGCGCAGTGTCACAGTCTGACGTGGGTAACACGGCGCCTATCCGTGTGTTTTGCTTTTCACGTCTTCTTCCTTTCTCGATGCGACCATTTATACTCTACGGACCTCTCGCGCTTTATGGAAACCGAGGCTGAGCGTCCTGTCGTGGTCATGTTGCCTCCCAAGAACTGCCTCCCGAGAAACTACAGCTGTATAGCTGGGCTGTTCGGGAGCTTGGCAGCAGAGCCGAAACAAGAAGACGGTGTAGACGGAATGGAGCTGAACGGAACATGCGAACCCATTGAGATGCATGTGGTAGATGAGAGACCAAGAGGACGGGAATCCTTCCTCAAACCCCCTCAGAGTCCAAACCTGCGTCGGAGGTGCAAGTCTCTGCCAACCCCCATAGAAAGAGCGAAGCTCGAAATCTCCCGTAGCCGGAGTCCTTGCAGCCAGAAAAAAGTCCGTTTCGCCGATTCTCTGGGCCTGGAGCTCACATCCGTAAAGCACTTCGATGACACAGTTATGCCCAATGTGCCGGAGCGCATAACGGCCAGATTCGACCGGGGTCCTCTGCACCTAAACCCATTCGACAAGTTCCCCCGGGCACCGACCACCCAATCCACTTTTATGGAGCTGCAATTTTCGAACCCCGGGACCCTACCAGGCTTTAATCAGAAAGTGAAAGAAGTGAAAGTGTTGTTGGAGTGTGCGGAAGCCGATGAGTTTAGTCTATCTGGCGTTGTGCGTGTTTTGAACCTGGCTTTCGAGAAAAGTGTCTATTTGAGGTTCTCAATCAACAACTGGATAACCTTCATGGACAGTCTGGCATCATATGTCCCTGAATCAAGCGACGGTGTTACAGACAAATTCTCCTTTAAGATAATTACCCCGACGACGTTTCTGGAGAGCGGAGGCACATTCCAATTCGCCATTAGATACTGCGTTGGTGGAGATGAATATTGGGACAATAATAACGGAGAGAACTATAAAGTACGACGCCACAGGTTTAAGATTTCACCACCCCGTGAGTGGGAGGATGGCTGGATTCACTTTATCTAACTTGTACTTTGGCGTTCTCACCAGCGAACTGTGTGCGTAAATCGCTCGATTTCTACAGGAACCGGTTAACCTTAATGAAGAGAATGACATTGACATGGAATATGTTTGTAGAGCCTTGTGCCCTTTGATAGGCCCTGATCGTGAACATACTCTTACGTAATGCATGGGCACGTGCCATTTGAAACGTGCCCGGAATATTCCCCTTTTACGCATCATTGCCCCTCTCCAAGACGCTGCATTGCTCGATTTATTCATCCTCACTTTTCATCCGAGGCCTGTACCGAATGGGGAAGATCGAAGGTTTTCAGACACCTAAATATGTTTGCTGCTTCAAGAAAGGAAATACATCAAATTGCCATGTCATTTGTTTTAACATTAGCTATTTTAATTCTCTTTTTCTATGCCTTAAGTCGACCATTACAAATAACGGGGAACCGCTCCTGTATACCCTGATCGATATTGGTTTATTCAGTTTTATAATGACTATATCAGTGTTGGGGAAATAATTTAGTTCTCTCTGGCGCAGCTTAACAAGGGGATGTTTGACAACGGAAATCAACCTGCAAGTCTTATTTGCTGGCTATGAATGCATTACAACACAGTATCAGTGAACTTGATGAAAGTGTAGCCCTAAAAAGTCATAAAAATCCCTAAAAAGCCAAGTAGAATTCTCTGGTATGTCCCCTAAACAAGTAATATAATGTGTAGCTACAACTCTACCACTCTCAAATGCCAAAGTGTGCATAAATTATATCTTAGTCAGTTTTCAACTAGAGGGCATGTAGGTATTGTATATTTGACAAAGAAAAACAATTGTACAGAATATTTTGTACAGGATATTATATTTTATCTTCAGTCCAGCACTACTAATCACATATCTGATTAACTCAGTAGGCATTACTGTTTATATTTTACAACATTCCTGCTGTGGCACTCTGGCAACCAGTCATAATAATTACCTAAGTATCATGTTGTAAAAAATATTTGAGGAGTTTCTATGGCACCAAGATCTTTCTGCAGTCATGATTACTCCATCCCCCATGCAGCACCTCTACTTTATCAAGGTTGAGCTTTAAATGAAAAACCCACATGGACATTTCTCAATTATAATTGTCTACACAGATACCGTACTGACATTTCTGTTATACCTTCGGACCTAAGTGTTTGTGTTCCTTGTTGGACTTGAAATTCAACTGTTTCTCTTGAAAAGGATGCATTTACCTCAGATCGTTTTTACTGTCGTTTGCAGACCTCACGATCTTCCAATAAATCCAGGTTTTTCTCTTTTTATTCAGGTAAAAAATAATGTAAAACATACATTTTTACTATACTGTAGATCCAAAATAGAGACACTCATGGCATTATCAAAACTCATCCAGTCCAGTGAAACCATAGTGTTTGATAATTGTTGTTTTTTTGTAAATAACTGTTCCAGTGTGTAGTGTTATATTTAATGTACAGTAGTTGTCACACTTGTAATGATATAATCTACACTGCTTCTGCTGATTTCAAATTTGCAATGTTAGACTTGACTAACAGTTTCCTATAGAAAAGAGCAGTGTTTGAATGCTAGAACAGTATATTGTACACCTAATGCAATTGAACTGAACTCCTCTACGGACACATTGGCATCATACTGTAGAGGGCTCAATTAGATGGAGAACAAATTATACTATGGGATGTAAACTTCACACACAAAAGTCCACACACACAACGTTTGTCTATATGTACTGTATAGCATGTTTTAATGTTAGTTTTTATTTATTTGAGTTATCATTTGTGGACATTTTCTATGTGATAAAAGTTTGGAATGTATCAATATTCTATTTTGTTTAGGAAGCTTAAATTAGTTTGAGTGCAGTTCTGAGAATAATAATATTTATTTATAGAATAGTTATTTACTGTAAAGTCAACATCATTGAGTGTTGATCCAGTATCTGGAGGGGGCCTAGCCAAGCTATTCTGCCCCCAAAATTGAAAATGGTAAAAACACCACTAAGCATTTCAAAATGACTATTTATCACAGATATTTGTGTTATCAGAGTTTCTAGAATTGGCCTTTAATCTCTATGACAAATCTATAGAGTGTGGTTGGACCAAAAGAAATTCACTTAGGTCCCACATCCGCCATTTTCTATGCAGTACATAGTCCCCCCATTTTAGGGGACCAAAAGTAATTGGACAAAATATAGAATTAATATTTAGTACCGGGTTTCAAATCCTTTGTATTTAATGCCTGCCTGAAGTCTGCGATCCATAGACATCACTAGGCTTTGGGTGTCTTTCCTGGTCACACATCTACCAGGCAGATAATGTAGCCGTCCTCAGTTCCTCTTTTAATTTGGGGCATTTTTGCCTTCAGCAGGTGAAACACATGCGCAGTTATGTTCAGGCTGGTTGATTGACTTGGTCCATCAAGGACATTCCATTTTAAGGCCCGAAATAACCCCTTGTCTGCATTGCAATATGCGGTTGGGGTCATTGTTCTGCGGCAAGGTGAAATGCCATCCAATGAGTTTTGAGGCATGTAGTTGAATCTGAGCAAACAATATGTTTCTGTAAATTTCAGAATTCATCCTGCTGCTTTCAGCAATTACATCATCAGTAAGGACAAGTGGTAACCATACTTGCCCAAACATAAAACCCCCTCCATCTTATTTTGCAGATCAGTTCGTATGTCAGTTTTTTTAAAACCCAAAACATACCTTTTGCCACCACTCTGGTACAGATTAGTATTTTTCAAATCTGTACACAATACCTTATCCAGAACTCTCCAGAGTCTTTTAGGTACTTTTTAGGCCATCCTGTTTTTGTGGCTAATTAGTATTTTTGCACCTTGCAATCCAGCTTCTGTAGTTTGTCTGGTTAAGTCTCCTGTGAATGGTAGTTGCTGACACATCCATGGGTATCTCTTGGCGAGTGTTCCTTATATTAAAGAGTTCTTTGTTTTGTTTTTCATTATGGTGAGCCACAATTAAATGGTTATTTGGTAATCCACTGTGGAGGTTTTGATGTACAAGTTCATTTGCCATTGATGAGCTAACCAGTGCTTTCTTTCTTCATCTTAATGTACCAGTAGATTTTGGCATACCTACTATTTTGGCTATGTCCTATTTTGTGTCTTACAGTAGTGAGTGCAAACATTTACATATGGCTTTTAGGGTAAGAATGAAGGGCTTCCAGATAGTTATGTTCTAGGTTTTGTCAAAACAATGTGATTTGTCAAAACAAATTAAGAATATATTATAATTCCATGAACATGTTCATATATCTTTGTAATATGTGTCACATATCAAAAGCCTTTCAGCTATGATTCTGTCAGCTACATAATAACATTTAAAACATTGAATGGCAAGCAGTGGGTTGTTACATGGTGTACACACCTTTTTATATGATTATTTTCAATTGTCCAAATCAAAGTTAAAGTATGATTAGCATTTTACGTTATATAATTGGTTTTGTGATCATTGGATAAAAGCTTGAAAGATGAAATGGCCATAAATGTAATTTTGTTGTAGACAAGAATTGTATATATGACTATATTATCAATAATTGGTTACCCAATTATGAACTGAAAAGAGAAATTGAAAATACTGTAGCAATTAAATCCAAATAGGATGTAAACATGCCAAAATACATGCAAGTCCCAGGAATATTCCATAGGTTGTATATAAAGTGTATCTGCAGAGGGTTCCATTGCCTTAAGTTTACTGAAATGAACAAACTGGATGTGTAAGCTGTGAAGGAATGTTTAGGTAGGTTGATCGAAATGGGATAATTATTAAAGCAGCCTAAGCAAACTCTGGCTAAAGAGAATTTTGGCAAAACATGTTTTTTGCATTCTTCTAAAAACAACATGCGCTTTGGGGAATCAAACTTACGAAAGGTGTGACTAATGATTGTAGTATTGAGCTGTGAAGGTTGAGTATATTTGCATAGTACACCGAAGAAATACAACAGAAAAGAGCTATGGTTGGGTTTGGTATGCTAAAAGTTGGGTTTGGTATGTTTGTCATGTCTGTAAAAAGCCACTAAACCAGATGTTATTAATCCCCACTCATCTTTGATACCTTACACAGCATTCTCTCACTGTGAAATAATATTGGACATAGGACTTATGCTATTCATTTTGTATTTGTTTTATTTAATGCACTTTGAGATTATCCTTTAAAATAAAAAATGCTTTACAAATGTAATACATTATTATTATGTGTGGAGTGAAGGAAGTATATGTCCAACTAATTATATGTCAAACTAATTATTTCCATTAGTTGGACATATAATGTTATTAATATTATTTTTTAAACCTATGCAAACCATTAGTACTGCAGTTCTTCACCTGTCTGTGTTGATGTGTCTTGGTAACTGACATTATGTTTGGAAAGAATGTTTAATACTGTATTTCAGCTGTATGCATGCACAGTTGAAATACTTCATCTTATTTTTATGGTGAGTTTGTAATGTAGCTTATATTTTATTAAAACAATGGCAGGAAAGGCCTTTGTGTTGAAAATTAAAATGTGTTGTACATTTTTCTGTCTTTTATCACATAACAGCTACATAGGCAATTTAAACAATGGGGCTGTTTGTAAACCTAACACAAAGGGAACTAACTAAATGCAGTCCTTAGCCACAGTATATAAGACAAATCCCACAAGCCCCAGAGGTGCCTTATTGCTTTAATGCTCCAGTTAATTTGCCGCCATACCTTTGGTACATGGTCTCAAATACCACAGCTTTCAGCAAATCAGTGTACAGGATCAAACCATTCTAACATTTACTTCAACCTTACAATGAAAACCTTTTCTTTTTTAGCAATCAAGCGTATCCATTTTATTAAGCGGGTATAAAGATTTAGGGTTATGATTAGGAGAATAAGCTTAAGAAAAAATGTATCCTTAACACAATAGTGTGTCCTTGACACTTTCCATTCTGATGAATAAGCAGATTCATGTAATATCATCGTGGTATATGGCATCTGTTATTTAATGGAAGAACAGACTGCAGACATACACAGAGGTCTAGTCACATCCATATTATATTACTATGGCACTTCATTAGCTAGTAATTAATCTATTCAATAAATTGCATTTAACTGGACAAAGAAATGAGTGCATCTGAATAATGGAAAAACTATCACACTAATATTTACTGTAGTCAAAACAGCAGTTATCATGGCTTAGAATGAGGCACCCTATCTATCCATTGTTGATTCTTCTTATTCTGATCGCATCTATCTATTCCCACTGACTGACTAGCAAAGCATGCCTGAAAATATATCTTAATAAAGAGAAATGCCCATTGTATGCCTCCAAAAGCCATACAATTAAAAACTAAAGCCAGAATGAATGTTATTTATTAAAAAAAATTCATTAGGAGCCAGATGGAGGTTGGGAGAAATGACACAATTTGGACATTTTCACTTGTACTCACAGTGTACTCACTTTGGTTGCCAGCGGTTTAGACATGAATGGCTGTGTGTTGTGTTATTTTGAGGGGACAGCACATTTACACTGTTATACAAGCTGTACACTCACATTGTAGCAAAGTGTCATTTCTTCACTGTTGTCACATGAAAAGATATACTCAAATATTTACAAAAATGTGAGGGGTGTACTCACTTTTGTGAGATACTGTATGTCATGTAATCTATTATTGCTCAGTGTCTCTCAGTTAGCTTTGTGTTTTTCAACTTAACTCTTTGCATCTTTTTAGTCCTCAGCGTATCTCTCGCCGGTGCTCTGGTTGCCCCTCGGATAGAAACCCATGGCCTTGTCAGTGACTTGATGTCTTGTCAACGCCCCCACACCCACACAAACCCACACCCTATGATGGGTATACAAAGTGAAGGCAATCCAACTGAATCATTCTCACACCACCGTCTGGTCTATGCATTGTTTTTCCCCTCCTCTTCACTGGATCGCTGATCACTCCCTTTTGGTCTCTGTTCAGCTCATTCTGCTTGTGTTATTGCACGGCCTCTGATATCATCTTTATTCATTCATTCTCCTTCATTGTTGTTTTATTCATGTTCTTTTAAAGAATAACCCTGACCTGATGTAAACACACATTATGTCTCAGTAACTCAGTAATGAATAAAATGGGGTAAGTAATTTCTATTTTTATCATTCTACTTAATAGGGAAGTGTTTGGAGGGTATTAGAGTTAATTTCCAAAAATGCAGCTTAACCCAGAGAGCATCAGAATGCATCAGACCAGATCAAGATGTCTTTTTCAGGGAAGTGTCTCTAGATCAGCTGTGTGGAGTTTCCTGTGACTCACCATCGCATTCAAATTTTAAAAGCTGCCCGATTGAGCCAAACTAAACTAGAAAATATAGTTAATCCTAATTCTACCACTATATGGATAATTTATGCACTTATCATGAATAATCTGCCTTCTGCTAGTTACAGTGGGGAGAACATGTATTTGATACACTGCCGATTTAGCAGGTTTTCCCACTTATAAATCATGTAGAAGTCTGTAATTTTTATCATAGGTACTCTTCAACTGTG
Organism: Esox lucius; assembly: GCF_011004845.1. Taxonomy (NCBI): domain Eukaryota; kingdom Metazoa; phylum Chordata; class Actinopteri; order Esociformes; family Esocidae; genus Esox; species Esox lucius. The sequence continues at coordinate 19,272,382 of NC_047570.1, read as the reverse complement.
AGTGACGGAAAATAAAACAATAATCCAGAAAATCACATTGTATGATTTTTAAGTAATACATTTGCATTTAATTGCATGACATAAGTATTGGATACATCAGAAAAACAGAACTTAATATTTGCTACAGAAACCTTTGTTTGCTATTAAAGAGATCAAACGTTACCTGTAAATCTTGACCAGGTTTGCACACACTGCAGCAGGGATTTTGGCCCACTCCTCCATACAGACCTTCTCCAGATCCTTCAGGTTTCGGGGCTGTCGCTGGGCAATACGGACTTTCAGCTCCCTCCAAAGATTTTCTATTGGGTTCAGGTCTGGAGACTTGCAAGGCCACTCCAGGACCTTGAGATGCTTCTTACGGAACCACTCCTTAGTTGCCCTGGCTGTGTGTTTTGGGTCGTTGTCATGCTGGAAGACCCAGCCACGACCCATCTTCAATGCTCTTACTGAGGGAAGGAGGTTGTTGGCCAAGATCTCGCGATACATGGCCCCATCCATCCTCCCCTCAATACGGTGCAGTCGTCCTGTCCACTTTGCAGAAAAGCATCCCCAAAGAATGAAGTTTCCACCTCCATGCTTCACGGTTGGGATGGTGTTCTTGGAGTTGTACTCATCCATCTACTTCCTCCAAACACGGCGAGTGGAGTTTAGACCAAAAAGCTCTATTTTTGTCTCATCAGACCACATGACCTTCTCCCATTCCTCCTCTGGATCATCCAGATGGTCACTGGCAAACTGCAGACGGGCCTGGACATGCGCTGGCTTGAGCAGGGGGACCTTGCTTGCGCTGCAGGATTTTAATCCATGACAGCGTAGTGTGTTACTAATGGTTTTCTTTGAGACTGAGACTGTGGTCACAGCTCTCTTCAGGTCATTGACCAGGTCCTGCCGTGTAGTTCTGGGCTGATCCCTCACCTTCCTCATGATCATTGAGGCCCCACGAGGTGAGATCTTGCATGGAGCCCCAGACTGAGGGAGATAGACCGTCATCTTAAACTTCTTCCATTTTCTAATAATTGCGGCCAACAGTTGTTGCCTTCTCACCAAGCTGCTTGCCTATTGTCCTGTAGCCCATCCCAGCCTTGTGCAGGTCTAGAATTTTATCCCTGATGTCCTTACACAGCTCTCTGGTCTTGGCCATTGTGGAGAGGTTGGAGTCTGTTTGATTGAGTGTGTGGACAGGTGTCTTTTATACAGGTAACAAGTTCAAACAGGTGCAGTTAATACAGGTAATGAGTGGAGAACAGGAGGGCTTCTTAAAGAAAAACTAACAGGTCTGTGAGAGCCGGAATTATTACTGGTTGGTAGATGATTAAATACTCAGGTCATGCAATAAAATGCAAATTCATTATTTAAAAATCATACAATGTGATTTTCTAGATTTTTGTTTTAGATTCCGTCTCTCACAGTTGAAGTGTACCTATGATAAAAATGACAGACCTCTACATGCTTTGTAAGTAGGAAAACCTGCAAAATCGGCAGTGTATCAAATACTTGTTCACCCCACTATAAGTAGGCAAGGCGTTCCTCCGAACATATCACTACTTCCTATTCTTTCTGCCTTAATACAGATCTCACACAAACATACACATCCAGAATGAGCTGGGTGCGACAAGTCGGGACCCGTTTGACCTCCAGCTATAAACAATATTACTCTGTCATTACCACTAACATCAGCAGTTTAGCTGCAGGTATTGCACCCAAATATATTGCACTATCCCTTACTCCATCTCTTCTGGAAACAATAGCATTCGTCATGGCACAGTCTGAAAGGGAGTGGTCAGCCATTTTTATTGTGCACAGTAAAGAAAATAAAACCGAGTTGTACAGCCATCAGGCTGATATAACCAAAATGTAAAACAAACATCTGTAAATATTGTAAATTGTGTTGATGTTCTTTAAATAACACATTTCAGTTGTTCAGTGTTACTTTAGCACCAGTGATCAGCATTTCTGTAGTTTGACTATGTAGCAAAGCTCTAATGATTTATCCAACATAGGTTGCTACCATTAGCTAAGACTGCTAATCAGTCAGCCACTATTTCATATGAAAGCAAAGGGATGCTGCATCATGCACAATGGTAAATCTTTTCCAACCAAGCTAGCCAGCTACTGTTGCTAAGTCAGTAATTATAACTAACATTATTATTCTTGCACTAAGCCAGCTCCTGCATGTTGACAACTTTTTCTGTCAGACGATGTAGAGTAAGGAAGCCAGTTTAACTTCCTACCTGAACAGCAGCTACTTTTGTCAGTAATGTCATTACCTAATACTAGCTAACTACATAGGGATTGTTTATGAAAAGCTTGCTCCGCGCAAAATATGATTCACAATTAAGTACACTCACCTAAAGGATTATTAGGAACACCTGTTCAATTTCTCATTAATCCAATTATCTAATCAACTAATCACATGGCAGTTGCTTCAATGCATTTAGGGGTGTGGTCCTGGTCAAGACAATCTCCTGAACTCCAAACTGAATGTCAGAATGGGAAAGAAAGGTGATTTAAGCCATTTTGAGCGTGGCATGGTTGTTGGTGCCAGACGGGCCGGTCTGAGTATTTCACAATCTGCTCAGTTACTGGGATTTTCATGGGCTACAACAGCAGAAGACCCCACCGGGTACCACTCATCTCCACTACAAATAGGAAAAAGAGGCTACAATTTGCACGAGCTCACCAAAATTGGACAGTTGAAGACTGGAAGAATGTTGCCTGGTCTGATGAGTCTCGATTTCTGTTGAGACATTCAGATGGAGTTAGAATTTGGTGTAAACAGAATGAGAACATGGTTCCATCATGCCTTGTTACCACTGTGCAGGCTGGTGGTGGTGGTGTAATGGTGTGGGGGATGTTTTCTTGGCACACTTTAGGCCCCTTAGTGCCAATTGGGCATCGTTTAAATGCCACGGCCTACCTGAACATTGTTGCTGACCATGTCCATCCCTTTATGACCACCATGTACCCATCCTCTGATGGCTACTTCCAACAGGATAATGCACCATGTCAGAAAGCTTGAATCATTTCAAATTGGTTTCTTGAACATGACAATGAGTTCACTGTACTGAAATGGCCCCACAGTCACCAGATCTCAACCCAATAGAGCATCTTTGGGATGTGGTGGAACGGGAGCTTCATGCCCTGGATGTGCATCCCACAAATCTCCATCAACTGCAAGATGCTATTCTATCAGTATGGGCCAACATTTCTAAAGAATGCTTTCAGCACCTTGTTGAATCAATGCCACGTAGAATTAAGGTGGTTCTGAAGGTGAAAGGGGGTCAAACACAGTATTAGTATGGTGTTCCTAATAATCCTTTAGGTGAGTGTATTTCAATCTTGTCTATATGTCCTTGTTTATCAGTAGCAGGTAAATCCATGATATTGGAATTTCTTGCCATCTTTGAGTGACCACAGCCCATTGGGTGCTACAGAATGCTTAGTTCTGAAAATGGCGAGCAATAAACAACAAGTCTGAGAAAATACAAACATGATGTGGGTGCTCCCTATGAATTACTTTCATTACTTTTCCCTTTTTTATCAGCTGAGTATTTATGTTTAAATAGTTTGTATCTCAGCCTTTATTGGCTAATCTCTCCACTCACCCTCTTTCTGTCTCTTTCTCTGAACATCACTGTTGATAGAACTCTCCAAAGGGGCTGTGTGCATCCAGACATCAGAAGATGTTATATATCATGGGGAACAGTACTGGAGCCAGGGTCATAAATAATGACTATCCTATTCTCATCCTTCAGTTGGTCATTCCAGACACACACACAGGCACATGCACATACAAGTGTGCAGAATACAGATGCATGCAAGTACACACAAATACAAGGTACACACATAAATACACACATTTTAACCCCCCACACACCCCTCCACAACGGCCATAGGGAAGACATTAATCAGAGAAGGGATCAGAAACATAGAAATGTTACATTTTGAAATAATACTTTCAGTATCTGACCGTCTGAGTAATCAAAGTCCGGTTAATGTACAGAAATTATAGTCCAGACATTTTCTGTCAGTCAAAAATCAGTTTAAATTGCTTCATAGTAGACACAGCCTTCGGCTTGTCTTTGATCTGTGTGAGACTCCTGAATGAACCTGGGGCTTTGTGTGTGTCTGTGTGCTCGTGTCGAACCAATCTAACCAATCTAACAATCCTATGTCCTTCTGAGAAAATGTCCTGTGCACCCTTCAAACAAAATCGGGGCTTTTTGGCAAAGCACATCAGCAGCATTTATATAAATGACCATTAATCATTCGAAGAAAGGAAAACCCTAGCTACTTTCACATTTGGGCAGGTTTGATAATGAACAGGTTTGTTTTGCTGTCCCTGGTACTGATGCACTTGAATGTGTGAAAGGCCTAATCAATTTAACGGATTACCAAGGAGTTTTGTAGTTACCTTTTCAACCTCGTCTCCGGGCACTCGTCCTCTGACAAAGATTGTGGGTCTTCCTGCCTGACATTCACCTCAAACACATCAAAAAGCATTCAGGAGTCCTAAAATTCTACACAGTTCACTCATTTTCTCTTCAAGTGAGAAAACAAGCACTGAATAGGTAATCGTGCCATCTAAATCACTTTTTTCAAAGATATTGTTTTGTAAGCTGATCAACCAAAATTAAATTGAGTCGATGGGAGAGTTGGTTTGAATTTGCTGTTGCTGTAATTCAGCTGACTTCCACAAGGTGGGAGGAAATGAAGGATTTCCCTTTAAATCCTAACACATCAATCTTCTCAAGCTTTCCAGGCCACGAGAAGCATCTCCACAGCAGGATGCTGCCACCACTGTGCTTCACAGTAGGGACGATGCTCTCTGGGGTAATGTGTAGTGTTAGGCTTGTGCCAAACAAATCACCTAGCGTTGAGGCCAAAAAGCTCTTCTTTGCTGTCATCAGGCCATATAATATTAATATAATAATAACACGTAGAATTAAGGCAGTTCTGAAGGCGAAAGGGGGTCAAACACAGTATTAGTATGGTGTTCCTAATAATCCTTTAGGTGAGTGTATATTTTGGTCTGAATCTCTGCAATGATGTAGGGAGACACGGAGAATAAAACGAAATAGTGGAAATCGGTTGACTATCCTTTAACTGGATGCAAAGATATATTTGGTCACATATAATGAACTAAAATTGGAAGTTGGTCCAGATGCATTCATCCAGATTACTCCATTTCCGAGGAAGTCAGGAAGGCCAGTAACAGTCACATTTTAAATCTGTCTTGGCAAAAGAAAATCAGGATGCAGGTCTACAAGCACTTGACTTCAACTGTCTGAATGAAACTTTGAAACTGAATAGGTTGAGATCCGTTATAGTTTATAGTAACCAGTAAGGGTACATTGTTCCCCATCGCATCGCATCGCATCATCTTCCGCTTATCCGGGGCCGGGTCGCGGGGGCAGCAGTCTAAGCAGGGATGCCCAGACTTCCCTCTCCCCAGACACTTCCTCCAGCTCTTCCGGGGGGACACCGAGGCGTTCCCAGGCCAGCTGGGAGACATAGTCCCTCCAGCGTGTCCTAGGTCTTCCCCGGGGTCTCTTCCCGGTGGGACGGGACCGGAACACCTTCCCAGGAAGGCGTTGCGGAGGCATCCGAAACAGATGCCCAAGCCACCTCAGCTGACCCCTCTCGATGTGGAGGAGCAGCGGCTCTACTCTGAGCTCCTCCCGGGTGACCGAGCTTCTCACCCTATCTCTAAGGGATCGCCCAGCCACCCTGCGGAGAAAGCTCATTTCGGCCGCCTGTATCCGGGATCTTGTCCTTTCGGTCATGACCCAAAGCTCATGACCATAGGTGAGAGTAGGAACGTAGATTGACCGGTAAATCGAGAGCTTCGCCTTGCGGCTCAGCTCTTTCTTCACCACGACAGACCGATACATCGACCGCATTACTGCAGAAGCTGCACCGATCCGTCTGTCAATCTCCCGTTCCATCCTTCCCTCAATCGTGAACAGGACCCCTAGATACTTAAACTCCTCCACTTGAGGCAGGCACTCTCCACCAACCTGAAGTGGGCAAGCCACCCTTTTCCGACTGAGGACCATGGCCTCGGATTTGGAGGTACTGATTTTCATCCCCACCGCTTCACACTCGGCTGCAAACCGTCCAAGTGCATGCTGAAGGTCCTGGCTTGAAGGGGCCAACACGACAACATCATCCGCAAATAGCAGAGACGAAATCGTGTGGTCCCCAAACCGTACACCCTCCGGCCCCTGGCTGCGCCTAGAAATTCTGTCCATAAAAATTACGAACAGAACCGGTGACAAAGGGCAGCCCTGCCGGAGTCCAACATGCACAGGGAACAAGTCTGACTTACTGCCGGCAATGCGGACCAAGCTCCTGCTTCGGTCGTACAGGGACCTGACAGCCCTTAGCAAAGGACCCAGGACCCCATATTCCCGAAGCCCTCTCCACAGGATGCCGCGAGGGACACAGTCGAATGCCTTCTCCAAATCCACAAAACACATGTGGACTGGTTGGGCAAACTCCCATGAACCCTCCATCACCCTGTAGAGGGTATAGAGTTGGTCCAGTGTTCCACGGCCTGGACGAAAACCACACTGTTCCTCCTGAATCCGAGGTTCTACTATCGGCCGTATTCTCCTCTCCAGAACCCTGGCATAGACTTTCCCGGGGAGGCTGAGAAGTGTGATCCCCCAATAGTTGGAACACACCCTCCGGTCCCCCTTCTTATAAAGAGGGACATTGTTCCCCAGAATTTCAAAAATTTATTTTCAGTTAATGTGAGATTTTTCTGTGGATAAGCTACCACTCAAATGATCTTCCTTTCGTCGACAAGTCATTTTATACTGAAAATGATCGCATAAACAAGACTTCACATCACACAAAATCAATCAGAAAAAGAAAATTGTGTTTACAACTCCAAGACCTTGCACTTCCTCCCCCGTCCTCCCCCGTCCTCCCCCGTCCTCCCCCGTCCTCCCCCTTCCTCCCCCGTCCTCCCCCTTCCTCCCGCTTCCTCAACACGACTTGACTGTTTGTCTGTATGTGTAATGTCACAGGCCACTCCCCATAGTCTGCTGTCGCTCTGAGTGACTCAGCAAAACGTGACTCCCACCAATGCTTCTCAAAACCATTAGTCCCGCTCCATCTTTTCTAACAGATGGGACGACGCTTGGGACATTTTTTACATCATGCGCAAATCAACGTCGCATGAAGAACATGAAAAGCCCTCTGCATGTTTTAGCATGCAGGAGCATTTGTCAGTGCATGTGAATATGTGCGCGTGTGTGTTTGTCTGCATGTGTAGGTTTTTTTTGTGCCTGTGGGTGCGTTTATATGTGTGGTTCTCGAGCGTTTCTTCTTGGTATTATTGCTACACTAAAGGGCAATGCTCTGTAATAATGTGTTGACATCCAGTGTAATCAGAAGACTTCTCATGAAACAGTAATGAAACCTGTTTCACCTTCACATCCTTCCTCTCTCCTGTTTTGTCTCTTACCCTCCCCCTCCCTCCTGTATTTCCCTCTTGTCTCTCTGTCACGTTTATCTCCCCTGTTCTCTCTCTATTGTATCTACCGCTCTTTCTCTCCTTCTATCGCTCTTCCTTACTGTGTCTATCTTTCGCTCACCCTCTTTCTCTCCTTCACTATCTTCCCATTTACTTATCTCTCTACCTCTTTATATCTCTCTCTCTCCAACACTCCACCTCTTCCCCTCTCCCTCCCTCTCTCCCTCATTTCACAGACTGGGTCACATGCAGTGTCTGTGTGACCAGAGGTGCTCCAGCCTGTGGCCCACACGTTGGCATATCAAAGTCAGACTACATGATTCATTCATGGCTTTTTAATGGATGAGATCTCCACACACAGGACACACAGCTCACATACACTTCCCTGTGTGTTAGGGTGTCTGTGATCCTGGTTTTACTATAAATGTGGGAATCAGAAGTACCCGCAAAAACAGTAAAACCTGACAGACCAAACCATTTATTTTGCAGATGTGCATCTGAAAAAATCCCCACAAACATGAAAGACATTTCTGATTTAGTGGTTATGTTTAGTATAAAACCTAAAATTGTGTTAGTGTTAGTATAAGGAGCTAGTATTACGTTTAGGCTTTAGGGGTTAGGGTTACTTTAAGCATAAAGGTTAGGTTATTGAGGTTAAGATTAGCTTCTGTTTGGTGTTAGGGTTACGGTTAGTTTGAGGGTTAGGGTATTTAGAAAATGGAAGGGAATCATCTTTCCCTTCCAGAGGGCACTGCTGCCTATTCAGATGTTGATATGATAGCATCTTTTTAGGTGTAGAATGTGATCTATTTGAAGGAACAGAGCAACTTATTGGTTAGAGACTCCCTGTTGCTCTAGATGTGATTGCTTTAGATTGCTTTCTCATGTTCGTCATAGAGTAATCTCCAGGGTTGGCCAGCTGATGTTACTTTCTGCTGCCCTCTCCTGGTAAAACATATGTATTCACTTTTGGCTCTGTTCAAAAGCTCTCGTTAATGTGAATGGCTTGCAGTTATTTACTTCACTTGATTCAAAGGCAAATCAGAGATATAAAAGTGTTGCTATATAATATTTGTGCTATTACATATTCTAATAGTTATGCTATTCTAGTTTTAATTGTTAAGGTTATTGCTATAAAGACGCAATCTGTGTCTTTGGGCCACGGGTTGTAAGACTGGCACGGAACCACTTGCTTTTAAACTTACAATTCAATGGCTAACTGAGATATGATAGTGATTCTAATTATAGATTGTGCACTTATGAACAACATATTACACATCCAGGCCAAATGGCAGTTAAAAACGATATGTTCTTGACCACAAAGGTCCCTGACTACATCATTAACCTGTCCATCTGTAACACCAGTGTGTTGAAGTTCCTTGGGTCACAGGTGCTTTAGCGGTGAGTTGGTTGGGCGGCAGAAGAGAGTATTCAGCCAACTACTCTGGGGTAAGGTCTTCAGACACAGCATTAATGCCTCCATCACATTTGAGTTTCTTTCTCTTCATTCCCAACCCTCTCTGTTTCTTTCTCTTGCTTTCCTTTTCTCTGTCCCTGCTAACTGTGGTTCCTTCTGCCTCCTCTGCAAATGTAACCAGGCTTGTGGAGCAGAGCTATGAACGGTGCTGGGATTATAACAGGGCTATATGCCCCTGAACCCATCTCACCTACAACATCATATTTATTATACAACAACTGAGCAACCTGCTCACCGGGGGCCAGAGGTTTTCCTGGGCAGTTTACAACTCTGGTAAATACATAAGCAGTTCAGTATTTATCTGTTGTTGGTAAATGTTTTGCAGCTTTTTTGTTATACACTAAACCGTAATTAACAATGGGGCATGATGACCATAATAGGAATGTCACAGAGTCAATAACGTGCCACTTGCCTGGTGACCAGATTTATAATGATTAGTTCTGGCAGAAAGGAGCTGCTGCTGTCTCTTTCTCTCTCTGTGGTTCCTAAAGCAGAGAGGTCCCTGTCTGCATCTCCAATGGCAACAGCCACAGTGGTGTCACATTTGTGTTACACAGCACTCAGGTATTAACACACACACACACACACACTTTTCTCTCTCCAACACTAACCCTAAATACATGGAAGTATCTCTACAGACTATGATAACAATTTCTCAGAAGCTTAGTACTCATACTATCTTGATTATGTAATGTCCATCACCTCGCCTTAATGGAGTGCAGCTGGGATGTATTCTATATGCTTTATAAATTGTCACAGTTCTGTGGTGGCAGGACACAGGTGCAGAAGTGGAAAACAAAGGTTTTCTTTTTTAAACGACTTATTCACGGATGTCACAAACACAAAAGAAAGAACAACAAGAAACACTAGGGCAGGAGAAACTAAAATAGGAACATGATTGGGGTAAACAAGACACATATGCAACCAGGTTATTGTGAGTTTTTTTTCCCCCTCAAAGATTTCTGTTTTTCAATTGGATTGTTCACGTTATAGGTCACTTTAAAGGGTGAAAAAGTTCTGACATGATTTATCTTTGTCTCATTCTTTTACATCACAAGAACCTGGCCTTTTAACAGGGGTGTGTTGACTTTTTATATCCACTGTACATGAGAAAATCACTTGTAAATTCAATAGCTACCCAACCACTTGACCTAGATGTTTCAAATTACTCTAATAATCTTTAGAGGGAAGGCTCACACATTGCACAGCATTTGGTTTCCCAGTTAAGCACCTACATATTTTTTGAGGAGCATTTGAAATTTCAAAATTTCAATAGCTTTCTCAACATGAGACAGAGACATCATTTTGATGCTACATTATTCCATACATAGGGCAGTGTGTTGCACACCCTTTAGTTTTCCCCAATTACAAACCCGATTCCAAAAAATAAATACAAACAGAATGCAATTATGTGGAAGTTTCAGAATGCAATGATGTGGAATACAACATAGATGACACATCAAATGTTTAAACTGAGAAAATAAGTTGATTTAAAATTTCATAGCATCAACACATCTCAGAAAAGTTGGGACAAGGCCATGTTTACCACTGTGTGGCATCTCTTCTTCTTTTTATAACAGACTGCAAACGTCTGGGGACTGAGGAGACAAGTTGCTCAAGTTTATGAATAGAAATGTTGTCCCATTCTTGTCTAATACAGGCTTCTAATTGTTCAACTGTCTTAGGTCTTCTTTGTCGCACCTTCTTCTTTATGATGCGCCAAATGTTTTCTATGGGTGAAAGATCTGGACTGCAGGCTGGCCATTTCAGTACCCGGATCCTTCTTCTATGCAGCCATGACCATTGTAATTGCAGTATGTGGTCTGGCATTGTCATGTTGGAATATGCAAGGTCTTCCCTGAAAGAGACGACGTCTGGATGGGAGCATATGTTGTTCTAGAACTTGGATATAACTGTCAGCATTGATGGTGCCTTTCCAGATGTGTAGGCTGCCCATGCCACACGCACTCATGCAACCCCATACCATCAGAGATGCAGGCTTCTGAACTGAGCGCTGATAACAACTTGGGTTGTCCTTGTCCTCTTTAGTCCAGATGACATGGCGTCCCAGTTTTACAAAATTAACTTCAAATTTTGATTTGTCTGACCACAGAACACTTTACCACTTTGCCACAGTCCATTTTAAATGATCCTTGGCCCAGAGAAAACGCCTGCACTTCTGGATCCTATTTAGATACGGCTTCTTTTTTGACCTATAGAGTTTTAGCCGGCAACGGCGAATGGGACAGTGGATTGTGTTCACCGACAATGTTTTCTGGAAGTATTCCTGAGCCCATGTTGTGATTTCCATTACAGTATCATTCCTGTATGTGATGGGTCTGTATTATTATATGTGATTAAATGCAGATAACCTCTTAGCATTTCTTTGCGCTTTGTTAGAATAATTATAACAAATGCAGCATCCATTTCATCCACCTACTTTGTTTCCAAGATTCTCCAAGCCTGATTTTCATCCAATATGCTCAAATGAAAAAGAAATCAATACAAATATACATATTTTTATATCTATTTATAACAAAACTACATGGCTGCATTGTTTGAAAGCCTTAATGTGTTCATTTAAGTTTTAGTTGTAATTTAAGTTAGATTAAGGACTCTAGTTCATTTGAGCGATTTAATTTAAAATTAAAATAACTGAGACAGCAGGGACAACATCCAATTACTATTGTCACCTGGAGAGAAAACAAGGAAAGGTAAGTTGACATAAGCTAGCTACCTAAAAGCTAGCTTGCTCCATAATGTGAACAGGTGCCCACACTGTTGCTTGCTAGTTAGAACTGAAGCACTGTAGATAGGTTGTGATTTATCTAACCTTTAGATAGTACTGCCAAAGACTCGTTAAATGTGTTAAATGTGCACTCTGTCTTATCTATACGACTTCCTTGTTTTACATAATATATACAGCACCTCTATAATTTTGACAGTGCAGCTCAACATTTAATTTGGCTCTATTCAATTTAATCTAACCTTTTGGATTTGAAATCTTACAGTCCAGGATGAAATAACTGAGGGGGCATTTTTTTTTTTATAAATGAAGGGGCATATCTAATTCATATTCCATTTGCAGGGTTTATGGGGAAACACAACTGGGGGGGCACAAATTCTATCCCCTTTTGCCAACTTGTGGAGCCGGGCCTGCTGACAGTACACAATGTCACCATTTACTTTTAGTGTATTTTCAGAGATACTGTATTAAAAACAAATAGTTTAGTGCAAATAATTTGTCCGTCAACCTTCTCTCATTTCTACTAACACTCATCAAGTACATTATGGATACCATATATTTACTTTTGTTTGGATTTTAAGACACTGATTAAAAGAAGTCCTAGAATAAAATGCAGACTATATGGTGATTGAGAATTCACTTTAGTTTACGACCAGCCTAATATTTTTCTGATACTAATCCAAAATATGTCTAAAGAATCCATTATGTTCATGTGAAATAGTAACAGTATAGTATCAGCATAGTGGTGAAACTGACTGAATCTGACTCGCATTACCCTGGTCTTGGTCTGGACTCAGTCTCGACCCCCCAGAGTCTTGGTCTTGACCCAAACTCTATATGCTATGGTATTGGTCTTGAATTGGTCTTGCTTCACATGGTCTTTACTGCAATACAGCGAGACACAGGTGAAATCAATAAAAACAGGGGATTCAAACAGAATATAGAAACAGACTAACTAGAACTAAAATATTTTGACCATAGAAATGCATGTATGTGACAATGCTACACCTTGAAGTCGTACAGTATGTGGATTGTAATCCTTATTGTATATACCATGCATCAACTTGTTTAGAACCCCTTCATATGTGAGCTACATAAAAATGTGTTTCTTTGGAATGGTCTTTGGCAAGAGATAAATGGTGAACTTCTAGTTTAGACTCAAGTGTCTTTGTGGGGATAGAATATGGCTAGACTGTGGCCTGTGCCCAATGTTATTTCAGCTTGCTGCCCTAGGGAGGCCAGAGACAGAAAACACAGACAGAATAGCCATGAGGATATCGCTGTAATCACACCCTAAGCACAGAGGTCAATACACACTGCCAAAGCTTTGATTTCCAAATCTTCCACTGGGTTGCTGTTCTGAGTTGTATCAGAGAACTGTCAGTGAGTGACAATACAGAAATTGAAGTTGCTGTGACAGCATCACTATATACAGTTGTGCTCAAAAGTATGCACACCCTTGGGGATTTGGTATATATGTATCATTTGGAAAGAAAACATGAGTGAGCATTGATATTATTTCTTATCAATTTTCACAAGATTCTTCGTGCCTTTAGAGCTCACACACCCCCAAAACATCAGTGAGCCACCACCATGCTTCACAGTGGGGATGGTATTCTGTTCACTATAGGCCTTGTTGACCCCTCTCCAAACATAGCTCTTATGCATGTGACCATAAAGCTCTATTATGGTCTGGTCACTCAAAATTACAGTGTGCCAGAAGCTGTGAGGCATGTCACATTTTGTGGCATTAGCACAGTAAAGGCTTCTTTCTGGCAACTCGACCATATGTAGCTCATGTTTGTTCAAGTATCATTGTACTGTGCTCTTTGAAACAATCACACTATTTTTCCAGAGGAGCCTGTATTTCTCCAGAGGTTTCTTGTGGGTTTTTCTTTGTATCCCGAACAATTTTTCTGGCAGTTTTGGCTGAAATCTTTCTCTGTTTACCTGACCTTGGTTTTGTATCAAGAGATCCCTGAATTTTCCACTTCTTAATAAGTGATTGGACAGTACTGACTGGCATTTGCAAAGCTTTGGATATCTTTTTATATCCTTTTCCATCTTTATAAAGTTCCATTACCTTGTTATGCAGGACTTTTGACAGTTCTATTCTGCTCCCCATGGCTCAGTACCCTGCTTAGTGCATCCATGTGAGAGCTAATCAACTCATTGACTATACATTTTATAGTACATTTTATACATTTCATACACAGACACTAATTGCAATTTAAAAAGCCACAGGAGTGGGAAATTCACCTTTAATTGCCATTTTTACCTGTGTGTGTCACCTTGTGTGTCTGTAACAAGGCCAAACATTCAAGGGTATGTAAACTTTTAATCAGGGCCATTTGGGTGATTTCTGTTATCATTATGATTTAAAAAGGAGCCAAACAACTATGTGATAATAAATGGCTTCATATGATGACACTATCCAGAAAGATTATTTTCTTTGCTTGATCAATCATATTTTCAAAATCAATGCCAAAATGTCACAATTTCTGCCAGGCTATTCAAACTTATTAGCACAACTGTACATCAGTATGTGAGCCGCAAAATCATGTGCATACTTCTGTAGAAACATTGAAACAATGTGCCTCATTATAGTAATGTTCTATAGAGTACATAAGTGACTGCATGTTCTGTGTTTTCTCTGAATGATGCTCATGATTCACAAAGATGACAAGGCGGCCGCAGGTAATGGCAGTCTCCGTAAGAGTCCTGGCATGAAACAAGGCCATGCCTTATCATGGACACAATAGCATGAAAGGAAGGAATGGCCAAGAATCCCACTGGGGGAAGCAATGCAACGTAAACCCATCTACTGAGTCAAGGGCTTAGCTCCACTGTGCTCTGCAGTAATCCTTCACTGGGTGTGTAGAGTGCATTACCAATGCCAAGCGGTTATTGCATTCATCTGAGAAAACAATCCATATTGTTTTCTGTCAGTGGAAGTCAGTTGGCTGTTATCAATAACTACATTCATATGGAAACAAGATGATGATGAAGGTTCTCATTTGGATTTTATTCAAACAGCTCCATATGTATCTAGGAATACATATTTTTCTTTCCACTCCAATACTTAAATATGAACACATGGGGGTTCCCAAATAGCATACTGACTTGCGATTCAGCTGCTTCATTGCTACCTGATCCTGGGCCCAGCCTACATCTGATGGTGCAATTTTGTTCAGTGCCATCCATGGTTGGTATTGTATAAGGGTTGGCGTGCCTCGGCATCTGCTAGTAACTCTTTGAAGGTTGGGCACCTGCGAGCTTGTTGTCTTTTTCCAAATAATTATGTAAATACATTTGCACTCCTCAGATACACCTGACTACAATGGATTGTAGTTTATCTTAAGTGACAAATGCCTTGGGCTGTACAATTAATCTAAATATAATTGAAATTGTGATATTGACACATGCAATTTGCTGTCCTCTCAAAATAACACAACACATTAATGTCTAAACCGCTGGCAACAAAAGTGAGTACACCCCTAAGTGAAAATGTCCAAATTGGGCCCAATTAGCCATTTTCCCTCCCCGGTGTCGTGACTCGTTAGTGTTACAAGGTCAAAGGTGTGAATGGGGAGCGGGTGTGTTAAATTTGGTGTCATCGCTCCAACACTAACCCTAAATAGCCCCCATTGACAAAACCATATTTTCAGATCATTTTACTACACACCCATAGGAACATGTCTGCACAGTCATTAGTAGGTCTATTGCTGCTCCCTCAGTAATGATTTCAACCTGACAACTGGTTTTGACTCCATATTCTCATCTGCTGTGTTCTGATGTGTCACAGAGATGGTTAGAGTACATGAACATGCACTGTTGTAGACAGAAGAATTCACACCCTTTTTCTAGATTAATACATTTCTGCACATTTAATAAAACATTGAGAAAGTGTTGTGTTCACAGTAGATTTGAATAATATTCCAACAACACAAGACACCGTAAAAAGTCTAAATAGATATTGTGCATTTCTACTAAATAAAAATGAAATTACTTTCACTCTTGAAGAATTGTAATTAATTAGCTTAGAGACAGGTGATCCTTGTTTTTATGGGTTATTTATCTCGGCTGTGGTAAATTGCAGGTACAGTGTGTAAATGACCATTCAACAGGCTTTGTAAATGTGAAAGGTACACTGTTGTTTGATTGTGTTTGTGTGTCTCATCTGTCACTTCTTTTGTCTGTGTATTCGGACATACTGAGAGGCATAGGACTGCCTGGTCTGCTGAGCATCTGTTTCTGACTCATCCTCCTCCTCTTCATCCTCCTCCTCCTCCTCTACAACCCTCTGTCGCTGTAGGATGGTGCTACGGAACTGTGAACAGGAAATTTGATCAAACACTTGTAACACTCTGATGAAAAGGCATTTCATTACACCTGTCTGCGTAATCACTGTTGATTTTTGCAGTGTGCGCTTCCTCTCGTTTATAGGTTATTAGTTCATCTGTAATGCCAGCAGGACATGATATCTCACTGTCTTGCCCGACTCCTCAGTATGTCTGAAGCTGGAGCCCAGAGAGGTGCTAAGCTGGTGGGCCATAGAAGAGGTCAGCAGGGCCTGGTTGTCTAGGGTGCTCTCAGACACCCTGATCCTTCCAGTGAACAGCTGTAGACAGAGGATAATATCAGTCCTGCAGACCCATAATTGTAGCGCCCTCCCCACTGACCAAACCTTGCACCTCCAGTTGTTGGTCACGCACGCGCGTGCGCGTGTGTGTTTGCGTGTGACTCTCACCTCCAGGTCTTTTTCAATGTCCATGCTCTCCAGGTTCTGGAATGTATGTGTGTAGACTTCGAGAGCCTTGGCATGGAACACCATCTCCACTGTGACAAAGTCTTTAAAGATCTTCTGGAAGAAGATGTAGTGTATTGTCAACTTATTAAATGGAGTTCTAAGCCTTTGACAATTCCCTGTTATCCACACTGTCTGACATAGGTTAATCCCTTACCAAAACATGGTCGAATGTTTCTCTCACCTTAAATCCACAACCAGTGGTAACCACACCAGAGCTTACCTTAAAAGATTAATTTAACCCTCCCTTGCCCCAATAACATTGTTGCTGAAATGAACTTGATAGTTAGCTACAGGATATGAGGGATCTCATCCGTTTTCTGATAAGAATTCATAATGTTAATAGTCTAGCTCAAGTAAATGTTATCTAGCTGGTTAGCCTACCAATGATTATATGCTGGAGACAACAGCTCATGACTCGGTGAAAAGAAGTTGATTGAATGCTGATCATGGGGGATTGAAGGACCTTGTCATTGGCACACCCAAAACACTGATCTGAATATTCATCAAATCTTGCATTATGTATTTTTAAAAACAGGCCCATAATGTAGCTACTTTAGAGATTTTGGTATGATTTTTGGTGATGGTCAATTCTAAAAGTGAGCAAAGTACATTTGTCCCCTAAATCTATATCAAGGGCAGGGAGTCCAGTCCGAGTGACTGGCAGCTTTGGTAACTAGTGATTTATCTCTCTTTTGTGAGGTTCAAACATAAACCTGAAGGAAAACAAAACCTTTAACCATAAAAAAAGTATTATTTGAAATAACAGATAGAAGTAGGTAAAATTACATCACTAACTTGATTTTATTCACAAAATGTAATCGATTCCAGTTGGCCAATGTTGAATGTGTAGTTCTCAGCTAAAAACACTTTTTGTAAATAATCCTAATGCTAGCAGTTCTCTATCAGTTTCCGTTAAAAGAACAAGAAAAGTAGCCTAGGACAAAATGTTTAGCAAATTCAAATGTATAAAATAACCCCAGTTTATCACATAATTTGGTTATTTGTGTTTGTGTGTCTGCGTGTGTACGACAGCCCTTAATTTAAGATCAACCTTAATGTCCTCCAGCTTTTGTCTCTGGAAGTCATTGATGGTCTCCTCTAATTGTCTGGTGCTGCGGTTACAATTGTTGATGGCTTTCTGAGCATTTACCTCCGCCTGAAAATCAAACAAAACAAAGAATGACTAGAATTTTGCTTGAAAAGAGAGATTATTGAAGACAACTGCCAAAAGCTATGATAGCCCATCTCAAAACCTGACCAGCTATCAGATATCTGCACCTCTGAAGTGTGTTAGTGTTGCTGTTGTTGGTGATATTGGGGAAGGTTATAGAGTGGAGAGATCATGTTACCTGTGACTGAAAACATTGGATAAGGAAATGACGCATACCTAGAAAAAGAAGATCAAAACATGAATTGCCTCCTTAGACACAGCAGTTTATTTTGGCCCTTTCTAGCGGACATGCAATTTATGCATAAATAAGAAGAGATATGCTCTGAGGTGGAAACAATGATTCATAATTTAAAATAAATATTTACATCAAATTCCTATTCTAATGTAATTTACAGTGTCCTTAAATGTCAGTTGCAGTGTCCTCACAATAAATTGAACACAATAAGCAGCAATTGTGAAGCTTTTAGTGTTACTGCCAGGTAAAGATAAAACTGGGATTTATCTGTGAACTTCACACTTCTCCATTGTTTCAATGGCCCACAAAGGTGAACATTTCCCCACTATGGTCAATTATACAGATGAGCTTTCCTAAGATGGTTTCCAAAGATGATTTGTGCCAAAGGTCTTCAGTTGTCCAGGTGGCTGGTCTGTTAAGTGAAGTGAAGAAGCCAGATTTGGTGTTCCATGGCTGATGTGGTTACACATTGTCAGTAGTTGTAAGGCTGTATGGATTTGGAAGTTTGGATGTATTGCCAAATTCCTTAAACATGAGATCTATTCTTTGTGTTGTTGCACATTTTATATTGGCCGTTTATTGTCCACAACACTAGATGCACCTTTGTAATGGTTATGCTGTTTAATAAACTTCTTTATATTCCAGTCAGGTGATTATTTAGATTTTCTTTCCAAAGGTAATTTTTATGGACAGAATTTCTAGGCGCAGCCAGGGGCCGGAGGGTGTCAGGTTTGGGGACCACACAATTTCGTCTCTGCTCTTTGCAGATGATGTTGTCGTGTTGGCCCCTTCTAACCAGGACCTTCAGCATGCACTGGGACGGTTTGCAGCCGAGTGTGAAGCGGTGGGGATGAAAATCAGTACCTCCAAATCCGAGGCCATGGTCCTCAGTCGGAAAAGGGTGGCTTGCCCACTTCAGGTTGGTTGAGAGTGCCTGCCTCAAGTGGAGGAGTTTAAGTATCTAGGGGTCTTGTTCACGAGTGAGGGAAGGATGGAACGGGAGATTGACAGACGGATCGGTGCAGCTTCTGCAGTAATGCAGTCGATGTATCGGTCTGTCGTGGTGAAGAAAGAGCTGAGCCGCAAGGCGAAGCTCTCGATTTACCAGTCAATCTACGTTCCTACTCTCACCTATGGTCATGAGCTTTGGGTCATGACCGAAAGGACAAGATCCCGGATACAGGCGGCCGAAATGAGCTTTCTCCGCAGGGTGGCCGGGCGATCCCTTAGAGATAGGGTGAGAAGCTCGGTCACCCGGGAGGAGCTCAGAGTAGAGCCGCTGCTCCTCCACATCGAGAGGGGTCAGCTGAGGTGGCTTGGGCATCTTTTTCGGATGCCTCCGGAACGCCTTCCTGGGAAGGTGTTCCGGTCCCGTCCCACCGGGAGGAGACCCCGGGGAAGACCTAGGACACGCTGGAGGGACTATGTCTCCCGGCTGGCCTGGGAACGCCTCGGTGTCCCCCCGGAAGAGCTGGAGGAAGTGTCTGGGGAGAGGGAAGTCTGGGCATCCCTGCTTAGACTGCTGCCCCCGCGACCCGGCCCCGGATAAGCGGAAGAAGATGGTATGGTATGGTATGGTATGGTAAGGTAAAATGCTCACTAACAGGGATGTGAACAAATGTGTGCACAATTTATGAGAAATGATTATTTCTGAGCTCTTTTATTTCAGCTCTTGAAATGTGACCTTCTTTACAGGCTGACGTAATATTTTTCAAATGTTCTCTCCTGGTAAAATCTTGTTCATCCCAAATCTATAATTTATATAAATGTCTGAGCATGAGGAATATACAAACCTGTTTCACAGAAAGTTGGGAGGCTGTGTAAAATGTTAATAAAAACAGAATGCAATGTTGTGAAAATCATGTAAATGGTATATTCAATAGACAATAGTACAAAGACAACATATCAATTATTGAAACTGTGACGTATTGTTTCTTGAAAAATATATGCCCACTTTGAATTTGAAGCCAGCACCATGTTTCAAAAAAGTTGGGACAGAGGCAACAAAAGACTGGAGAAGTTATGTAATGCTAAAACACTAAACCTGGTGAAATATCACAAAACTAAATGGGTCAATTGGCAAATGGTCTGTAACATGTTTGGGAATGAAAAGATCCATCCAGAGAGGATGGGTCTGTCAAAAGTGAGGATGGGTTAATCACTCCGTGAAAGACTGCCTGAGCAAATAGTGCAACAATTTATGAATAACATTTCTCAACATAAAATTCCAAAGAGTTTGGGGATGTCATCCTCTACGGTACTAGGGATGCAATGATACACCTTAAAATATTATATTGTATATTGTCTTGTTTCATCTTATTAAAGGTCTTAAATGTTTTAAGTACTGTTAGCGTTGTGAAGAGGTGATATAAGGTGAAATAATGTGTAGTTTGTGAATGCATTTTTGCTCTGGTCATGTGCAGTGAGAAACCATATGATTTCAGTTGGAATGTTGGCAAGACACTTGAGACGGGTGGCTGCTTTTCTCCCAATACCGATGATCATGAGGTAGATTTCTAACCAGTACCAATAAGCTAGGTTATTTAGCTTGCTATCTAGTGGACATTGGCTGTTAAACTTCCCGCAGGTGCCATGGGAAAATGCACATTCAATCAGAAGTTGTTGGACTACAGCAACTTTTCTTTGTGGTTGCAATCGGTTGACGGGAAAGAAAATGAAGCCACTTTGTTCTTTTCAAGACGTCTTTCAAATTTGGCACATTTACGGGAATTTTAATGTGCGGAATCCCATAATTGTGAGGAACACAAAAACAACAAATGCGATGCGAAAAGCCTCCAGCAAACACCTGCATTTCTCAGTTAATTTTGATCATATCACAGACGACAGACCCTCGAAGTACAGCCAGTAACATTATTGTTTGCAGTAGTCTTATTCCTCTAACAACTGTGGGTACTTTGGTCAAATTGTGTCCTTATGTATTTTTGCATGGGGTGTTGTTGTGAAATTGGTTTTAAATTGAGTTTGTAGTGGCATTAAAACAAGAAACTAGACAAGCCTAGTTCAGCCAGCCCGCAATAGAAAGCCTTGCCATTTTGAGATTCAAACCCAAGTCACCCACATGAAAGGTTGTTTTGTTAACCACTACACCACAGAGCTGTACATTTGCTGGGTGTCAGTATTGCCTCTTGTCTCTCTCCTGAACAAATCCTCTTTTGCCACTGGCCGTTTAAATAGTTAATTTAAACGGCCAGTGTTGTGAATGACATTTGTGAATGACATTGAAACAGTTAAACTGACTAACGTTTCTTACTAAGTTTACCTCTACCACAAATAGTATTGAGTTTGCCACTGGCGGTTTTAACAGCATATTAGCCAGTAATAAGCTTTACCGGTACCTACCAGCTTACTGGAATAGTCATAAGAATTGAGCAATTGCTAGCAAGTCTGCCAAAGCTATTTAATTTCATGCCATAAGAACAGATTTTTTTCATTCATGGAAAAACAACATAGATTTTTTCTTTAATTTGTGAATGACATTTATACAATAACTATCAATAAAGGCGACGATAACTAACTTTTTCATCAAGTGAAAGGACAAGAGAATCGTGGAATCTACCAGAAATAATTAATAAATGTTGTTGCTCTCAATAGATACGAACATAGGTCTTCCACATGAGAGGCACTGTCTTTAACCACGACGCTACAGCATTATACATTTTAGCAGTTGCTAGACTCCATTGAGGATTGTGTTAAACTGATTAACGTTTCTTATTAAGTTTACCTCCACCATAGTGTCAAGAACTGTATTGCTTTTGCCACTGGCCGTTTTAACAGCTTACTAGCCAGAGGCAGCATCAAGACTACTAACTTCCTAGAAATAAACATAAGAATTGAGCAATTTCTAGCGAGACTGAAGATGAACTTTTCCATGCCAGAAACAGGCACAATATAACTGTATATAGTTTCAGTTAAGGCTTACTATAACATAACTACTGTATGTTAAGCCAGCAAATATGTCTGTCTATCCTGACCCAAAACGAATGCATGGATGCGTACTTCAAAAATCCACCAGAAACAGTCGTAATATAACTGTAAACTGTTTTATTTAAGGCTTACTATAATGTAGATACTAATGGTTTTAGCCAGCAAAGTTTTTGTCTATTAGGAATAAATCATAATGTGTTCTGCGCTTCGCCCTGCGAAGAGATATGAACTCGGGACCTATAGTTCACAAGTCCGCTTCTCTAACCACTACGCTATTTAACAAGGGTCTGTTGGTCACCCACTCACTCAGAGACATTTGCTCTTCTTGGCCGGCTTTGCTTACGCAGTTCGGCAAAAATCATAAATTTTACTTGCTGAAACCTGTGGATACTCTGTGGGGCGACTTTAGGGAGGTTTCCTACTGAGATGTCATTGCAAATCGTCCATTGGTTGTTTAAGGGGAAGTGGGTTGCGTTCATTGCGATTGCCACATTTTGAGACATTGCTATGAAGTAAAATGTGTTACTTCATAGCAATTACTTGGGGCCCCCTAAAGGCCTGGGGCCCCAAGTAATTGCCTGCCCTACCTGTTCACAAGCTACGCGTATGGTTCTGAATCTACAGCGCAATAAGTATGTTTAGGAAATTATAGGAAAATGACTGGCATTTTGTAACTCTGCAGTTCACGTGTGCATTTTTAACCATAGGGGGCATACCGAATGGTTTGATAACATACCGTGTACCATTGCATCTCTATACGGTACATATTATCATTAAAAGTTTCAGAGAAACCGGAGACATCTCTGTATGCAAGGGACAAGTTTGAAAACCAATATTTTATGGCTGTGATCTTCGGGCCCTCAGGCGGCACTGCATTAAAAGCAGATACGATTCTGTAGTGGAATAATGTGTTGTGCAACATAGTGGTGAACATGCCCCTGTCCCAACTTTTGGAAACATGTTGCTGGCATCAAATTCAAAATGGGCATGTGTTTTTCTTAGTTTCAACATTTGATGTGTGGTCTTTGTACTGTTTTCAATTAAATATTGGGATGAATTAATTTTACGGCCGATAGTAGATTCAATAGGAACAGTGTGGTTTTTGTCCGGGCCGTGGAACACTGGACCAGCTCTATACCCTCTACGGGGTGTTGGAGGGTTCATGGGAGTTTGCCCAACCAATCCACATGTGCTTTGTGGATTTGGAGAAGGCATTCGACTCTGTCCCTCGCGGCATCCTGTGGAGGGTGCTTCAGGAATATGGGGTCCTGGGTCCTTTGCTAAGGGTCAGGTCCCTGTACGACCGAAGCAGGAGCTTGGTCCGCATTGCCGGCAGTAAGTCAGACTTGTTCCCAGTGCATATTGGACTCCAGCAGGGCTGCCCTTTGTCGCCGGTTCTGTTCGTAATTTTTATGGACAGAATTTCTAGGCGCAGCCAGGGGCCGGAGGGTGTCAGGTTTGGGGACCACACGATTTCGTCTCTGCTCTTTACGGATGATGTTGTCGTGTTGGCCCCTTCAAACCAGGACCTTCAGCATGCACTGGGACGGTTTGCAGCTGAGTGTGAAGCAGTGGGGATGAGAATCAGTACCTCCAAATCCTAGGCCATGGTCCTCAATCGGAAAAGGGTGGCTTGCCCACTTCAGGTTGGTGGAGAGTGCCTGCCTCAAGTGGAGGAGTTTAAGTATCTAGGGGTCTTGTTCACGAGTGAGGGAAGATTGACAGACGGATCGGTGCAGCCTCTGCAGTAATGCGGTCGATGTATCGGTCTGTTGTGGTGAAGAAAGAGCTGAGCCGCAAGGCGAAGCTCTCGATTTACCGGTCAATCTACGTTCCTACTCTCACCTATGGTCATGAGTTTTGGGTCATGACCGAAAGGACAAGATCCCGGATACAGGCGGCCAAAATGAGCTTTCTCCACAGGGTGGCTGGGCGATCCCTTAGAGAGTCTCCCGGCTGGCCTGGGAATGCCTCTGTGTCCCCCCGGAAGAGCTGGAGGAAGTGTCTAGGGAGAGGGATGTCTGGGCATTTCTGCTTAGACTGCTGGCCCCGCGACCTGGCCCCAGATAAGCGGAAGATGATGATGATGATGAATTTTTTGGAAATGGGGTTGTAGAACATCCACATTTTTAACACCAGGTTAGTTGATCTTAATGCGCAATTCTGAACATGTCACTAAAAGTACCACCTGTAAAGTTAATATGCCTGGAAACACAGGCAATGAGTAAACTCAAGGGTCAATTTACCAGGTACATCACCCAATTTGCATAGAACTGATCACTACGACAGACAGTGGACTCACATTTCAGTGGCTTGCTTTTTACAGACAGACAGAAAGGCATTCAGTCATTCCAATACATTTAGTCATGCTTAAGTACATTTTCTGATGGGCTAAATGGGTGACTTACGTGTCTGAGTGTGGTTTGATCGTCAGTGCCAACTGCCCCAGTTCCAGTATTTTAGAAATGTCTGCTCTTCAGGTTTTTGTTTTTTTGTTTTTTAACACACCAGTATCAAGAGAATGGTGCAACAAACTAAAACACATCTAGTTAGCTGTGGGCGAAAATAGCTCATTGTGAGAGGTTGAAGGAGCTAAGAGACAGGCCACAATCATGCAATTAAGGGTGCAGTACAATAGTGGTGTGCAAAATGATTTCTCAGAATGTGCAAGTTGTTGATTCTTGTCAAGGATGGATTATTACAGCAGATGACCACACTGGGTTCCACTAATTTCAACTACAAACATTAAGTGTCTCCAGTGGAAACACAATCACCAACACTGGATAACTGAGGAGTGAAACATTGCCTGACTTCCCAAACCTTGATTGTGTTGTGTCATGCTGATGGGAACAGTTATGACTTGCCATAACGTAGTTCATGGACACATCCTGCTTGGTGTCTGTAGTATTGGCTGGTGTCAGTGGTACAGGCTAATGTCGGTGGTACAGGCTATTGTCGGTGGTACAGGCTGTTGCCGGTGGTACAAGGTGGTGTTATTGATATAGGCTGGTGTGTTTGGTACAGGTTGGTCTCAGTGGTACTGGCTGGTTTCAGTGGAACTGGCAGGTGTCAAGTGGTACTGGCAGGTGTCAAGTGGTACTGGCTGGTTTCAGTGGTACTGGCAGGTATCAGTGGTACAGGCAGGTGTCAGTGGTACAGGCTGGTGTCAGTGATACAGGCTGGTGTCAAGTGGTACTGGCTGGTTTCAGTGGTACTGGCAAGTATCAAGTGGTACTGGCAGGTATCAAGTGGAACTAGCAGGTGTCAGTGGTACTGATTGGTGCCAGTGGTATTGATTGGTGCCAGTGGTACTGATTGGTGCCAGTGGTACTGATTGGTGCCAGTGGTACAGGTTAGGGGTGTGGAGAATGTTTTCCTGGCATCCAGTACAGGCTGATGTCAGTGGTACAGGCTACTGTCATTGGTAAAGGCTGGTGTCATTGATATAGACTGGTACGTTTGGTACTGGTTGGTCTCAGTGCTACTGGCTTGTTTCAGTGGTACTGATTGGTGCCAGTGGTACAGGCTGGTGCCAGTGGTACAGGCTGGTGCCAGTGGTACAGGCTGGTGTCAGTGGTACAGGTTGGGGGTGTGGAGATGTTTTCCTGGCATCCATTTCACGTTTACGTTTGAATAGTTTAGCAGATGCAACTAACACACTCCCTACTGAGTATATTTTTTCAATAATGTGTCTTGACTCAAGGATGGTTGATATAAACACCATAATCATGTTGTAATTATGCCACTTGTGTATATAGTCATATATGAATAGATTGAGAGAAAGGATACAATGCTCTGTCTATCTGAGGGATTCTTCCGTCTGAGTTTCTCCAGTTTCTGCAGCTCTTTCAGCTCTCTGTTCCGATCAGAATTGAACCTCTTCAGATCTGCCTGCATGTCAGAGATATGACCAGTCAATCCAACTTCAAACACAGTCTCAGAAGAGACTGCCTATTCATCCACTGTTGTTGTTATGCCATGAGAGGCTCTGAAGAGTGTGTGAAGTGACAATGAGAGAGAGGGAGACAGGGTGTGTGTGTGAGATTTTCCTTTGGTCTGGTAATTACTGGGTACAGGTTACAATGTGCTCATTTGCATGTGTGAGGACTTACTGTTTTGTTTTTGACTATCTCTCCATAGGCCTTGAGTGGAGTGACAACTTTGGCCTCCAGCCTCTCTATCTTTTAACGGTAGACAGAGTAAACAAACGTACATCATTTATGCAAGATACATCTGGTCACTCAGTAGTACAAGGTACAAATGGTCACTTAATACAAGATACACTATATGGCCAAAAGTATGTGGACACCCTACTAATTATTGAGTTCAGGCATTTCAGCCGCACCCATTGCTCACAGGTACATAAAATCCAGCACGTAGCCATGACATCTCCATAGAAACATTTGGCAGTACAATGGGTCATAATGAAGAGCTCAGTGACTTTAAATGTGCCACTGTCATAGGATGCCACCTTTTCCACACGTCAAAATGGAAATTTCTGCCATACAACATCTGCTGTGGTGAACCGTAAGTGCAATTATTGTGAAGTGGAAGTGTCTAGGAGCAACAACAGCCACGAAGTGGTAGATCACACAAACGCATGGAGCAGGGCCACCGAGTGTTAAAGAGCATAGAGAGACTATCATCTGTTTCAACGCTCTCCACAGAGTTCTAAAGTGCCTCTGGACTGGAGCAGTGGAAACGTGTTCTCTGGTGTGAGGAATCACACTTTACTATCTGGCAGTTTGATGGACGAATCTGTGTGGTGAATGGCAGGAGAAAGTTACCTACCAGAATGCATAGTGCCTACTGTAAAGATTGGTGGAGGGTGGATAATGGTCAGAGGCTGTGTTTCAGGATTTGGGCTAGCATCTTTAGTTCCAGTGAAAGCTCATCTTAATGCTACAGGATACAAAGACATTTTAGACAACTAGGTGCTTCCGACTTTGTGGCAACAGTTTGGGGAAGGCCCTTTGCTGTTGCTGCATGACTGTGCCCCTGTGCACAAAGCAGGGTCCATAAAGACAAGACTGTGAGTGGACTGCGACTCCATATTAATGCCAATGGTTTTGGAATGGGATGTCCAACAAGCTCATATAGGTGTGATGATTGGGTGTCCACATACTTTTGCCCTTATAGTGTACAGTGGATATAAAAAGTCTACACACCCCTGTTAAAATGCCAGATTTTTGTGATGTAAAAGAATGAGACAAAACATTTTCCACTTTTAATGTGACCTATAATGAGAACAATTCAATTGAAAAACAAACTGAAATCTTTGAAAAATAAAAACCTTACAATACACTGGTTGCATAAGAGTGCACACCCAATTATAACTAGGGATGTGGCTGTGATCAGAATTAACCAATCACATTCAAACTCATGTTAAATAGAAGTCATTACACACCTGCCATCACTAAAGTGACTGATGAATCACAAATAAAGTCCAGCTGTTCTAGTAGGATTTTCCTGACATTTTCTTAGTTGCATCTCAGAGCAAAAGCCATGGTCCACAGAGAGCTTCCAAAGCATCAGAGGGCTCTCATTGTTTAAGAATAAAACTGGACAGGGAGGCTTCCAAGAGGCCTACAGCAACATTAAAGGAACTGCAGGAATTTCTGGCAAGTACTGGTTGTGTGCTACATGTGACAATAATACGGGGGTATTCTTCATATGAATGGGCTATGGGTTAGGGTGGCAAGAAGGAAGCCTTACAAAGAAAAACATCCAAGCCCGGCTGAAGTTTGTAAAAACAAAAGCATGTGGGAAAATGTGTTATGGTCTGATGAAACCAAGGTTGAACCTTTTGGCCATAATTTCAAAAGGTATGTTTGGCGCAAAAACAACACTGCACATCACCCAGAAAACACCATACACACAGTGAAGCATGGTGGTGGCAGCATCATGCTTTGGGGCTGTTTTTCTTCACCTGGAACTGGGGCCATTGTCATGGTCGCGAGAATTATGAACAATTCTAAATACAAGGCAATTTTGGCATAGAACCTTCAGGCGTCCGTTAGAAAGCTGAAGATGAAGAGGAAGTTCACCTTTCAGCATGACAACAACCCAAAGCACACATCCAAATCCATAAAAGCATGGCTTCAACAGAAGATTAACTTTTTGGAATGGCCCAGCAAGAGCCCAGACCTGAATCCAATTCAACATCTGTGGGGTGATCTGAAGAGGGCTCGCCTCTGATAGATTTGGAGGGCTTTTGCAAAGAAGAGTGGGCAAATATTGCCACCTCAAGATGTGCCATGCTAATAGACTCCTACCCAAAAAGACTGAGTGCTGTAATAAAATCAAAAGGTGCTTCAACACAGTATTAGTTTAAGGGTTTGTACATTTATGCAGCCAGGTTATTGCGAGTTTATTTTATTTATTGTTTTCCCTCAAAGATTTCAGTTTGTTTTTCAATTGAATTGTTTACTTTATGGGTCACATTAAAGTTGGAAAAGGTTCTGACATGATTTATCTTTTACATCACAAGAACCTAGCATTTTAACGGGGGTGTGTAGATTTGTTATATCCACTATATATCTGGTCATTCAATACAAGATACAGCGAAGTGAAAGTATTTGGACAGTGACTTTTTTGCTCTGCACTGCAGCTTTAATTAAGTGGTATTTTCATCCATATTGGATAAACCGTTTAGAAATTACAGCACATGTTGTATATAGGTCCCCTCTTTAAGGAACCAAAAGTATTCCGACAGATTAACCTTGTGTACAATAAAGCTCTGCCATCAGTCTTGTCTTTAGCTTAGAACCTTACATTTTTTTGCCCTTGAAAACTCTATAGCTATGGCCAAGTGTTTGGGATCATTGCCGTGCAGCATGATGAGTTTAGAGGCATTTCGTTGTATTTCAGTATGCTTCAGAATTCCTCCTGCTGCTTCTGTCGGCAGCTAGATCATCAAGGAAGACGTGAGGTCTTCTGCTAACAGCAGCTAGATCATCAAGGAAGACGTGAGGTCTTCTGCTAACAGCAGCTAGATCATCAAGGAAGACGTGAGGTCTTCTGCTAACAGCAGCTAGATCATCAAGGAAGACGTGAGGTCTTCTGCTAACAGCAGCTAGATCATCAAGGAAGACGTGAGGTCTTCTGCTAACAGCAGCTAGATCATCAAGGAAGACGTGAGGTCTTCTGCTAACAGCAGCTAGATCATCAAGGAAGACGTGGGGTTTTCTGCTGATGGTAGCGGCTGACTTATCACCACCTACCTGCTGGAGAGTGTTCCTCATCCTCATAATGAATGTAAAAAAAAGAAATCAGATTTTACACTATGAATAGGAAATATTGTACAAGGAACAAGTAGACTTAAACAAGAAATACATATTTTTTTCCCAAAAAATATGTGTTGCTATTATTGCCATCATCTGCATTGTTGTGTGGAGGTACAGTATGCCTTAGATCATTATCCTGCTAGAAGAACAATTACCTGGTTGTAGCCTCCTAGCAGAGGCTGACAGATTTTGTTCTAAAAATCTCCTGGTACTTGACACATTCCAAGACGCCATAATTCCACATTAGTTAGTTTCTCAGGGCCTTTGGAAGCAAAATAGCCTCACAACATCACATACCCACGACTATACTTGAAAATGGGCAGCTGTTTCTTTTGTACCAGATCTCTAAGATGTCTAAATAGCTTGCTCACATAGAGGTAACATCTAACAGCAGTTTGAGACTTGGGGAGCCCCCGATTCAACTGCAATTATTCAACTGTGATCTTTGGATGGCTTTCAAACAAACAATATCCCTGTGCATGGGCGGAAAATAGACTTGGGTCCTTTTCCAGGCTGGTTCATCAGTGCTTCAGTTAATTTAAACCATCATTATTTCATAATAGTGGTGATGTGTATTTTCAGGCAATGTAGCTACTTTTAATCAATGTCGAAGTATTTTTGTTTGTCAGATGCACCAAATAACAGTGTCAATCTGAACAGTGACATTCTTGTGACATGGCACACGACATCTATGTATTAGGCGTTAAGAAAAATCTAAAGCAAAAATAATAGCAAAAATATACATAACATAAACTAGCAGCAGTTCCAGAGAATGTAGAAATGGGAATATGTAAATATAGTCAATATTAAATATTATTAATTT
Organism: Esox lucius; assembly: GCF_011004845.1. Classification (NCBI taxonomy): domain Eukaryota; kingdom Metazoa; phylum Chordata; class Actinopteri; order Esociformes; family Esocidae; genus Esox; species Esox lucius. The sequence goes on along the minus strand of NC_047570.1, from coordinate 19,242,403 downwards.
AAGTGTAGTAATGCCTATAAATTGATACCTTAAATGTGCTAATATACACTGAATGTACATAGAAAGTGAGCAGAGCAAATGAAGTGTTCATGTGATCGGTATGATCAGTGCCATATTTATGGGCTTTTGTGTCATCAATCTTTTTACCCCATGTTGGTTGATCACCATGTCCATTCATATTTTCATTTGCTCATCTTTACCAGGGGTGTCAGTAATTTTGGGATCACTGAATGTACAAGAACGAGCAGTCATTTCTAAATGGTTCATCTGATATGGATGAAAATATCCCATTGTCATTGAATGCTTGAAATTCTAAGTACTGGAATACAAATTCCCCAAAAATGTTCACTGTCTGAAAACTTTGGGAGTTCATCTGACCATTATTTCAAGGTGTCAAACCTGTATTTGTAAATTATATGAAGCATTGAATAACTCCAATACTACCTTCACTGTTATGATGTTTCATTAACACTTACACTGGCCCAATAGAGGAATCACTGCTGCCCACTAAAAATGACTAAACTTTCACCACTCACCTCAGCTTGACGGTAGTCTTGCACCATGGCTAGGTCTTCAGCCAGGTTTTTCAGACAGGTACGGAGCTCTGGGTCTTCTGTGTTGGAGAAGTCATTGAGCTGTCGGACCAGCATGTCAGCCTGGTCCCTCAGCTTTGCAGTCTTCCGGGTGTAAGAGGCCAGCAGGCTGCAGAACTGACCCAGATACTTCTCTGCATGGCTCACAGTCAGCTCCATTATCTTAATCTGGCTGTCTCTGACAAAAGAGCCATGAGGGGTCAATGGTGTTGACTAAGTTGCACTGACATGAGATGTATAGTATTCCCAAGGGCAAACGTCTGTAGCTGTGGTTTACAGGCATCATTTTGAAATGACAGTAAAATGAAAAATATAGAACCTTTACAGTAGGATGAAAATGTGAACTTAACTACATAAAATGAAACTTTCCACTGATTAGCCTGACACTGACTCTATTTACAGTAACTGTTTGGTCAATCCCATTGGTACTACAGCAGTAGTGTAGAACAGGGCTATTCAACTGTTTTTTTTGCTTTTATCTGGTGGTTAATTGCACTCAGTCTTAGTCAGCCTCATTTGAAAGACAGAATGGTTTCGGTAGTGTTTCGGCTGTTCAGGACCAGAGTTGAATAGCCCTGGTGTAGAGTGGATAGCATGCCGATGTGTTCTAGGTACTTACCCTGAGAAGATGGTGTTCATGTTGTATTTGCTCAAGCCTCACCTAGTGTTTAACAGTTGTTTGCCTTAACCCAGCTCTTGCCCCCCAGGTAACCGCTAGGCTGTTGCTATAGAAACGACAACAGACCACAGGTGAGGTTTTGGGTGTAGGTGATTGTTATGGCCTCAAGGTGGCAGTAAGGTGTCAGCATTAGTGTTAGCCCCACAGGAGAGTAGACGGGCTTTACAGGGCAGCCTTATTGAAGAATAAAACCTAACCCCATCCCTCAGGACTATTGAAGAGCATGGTTAAACTCCCTCTCACTCTTTCTTGCTCTCTGACGCACTTGCTCATATACGCTTCATTGCACACAAACACACACACACACACACACACACACACATGCACGCACACACATACGCAGTAGTCGCAGAGGGATTGTAAGAGCTCCAGCCTGTTAACGAGTGCCTGTGAGAGAACTGTTGAAGAGAAGCCAGCTCTCAGCTCTCCCTGGGAAGAATGTGTTGGCATATACAAGGGGCGCCACTCAAATGGAACTTTAATTCATTTACACAAAAACTAAAACAATTCAAAGAACAGACCTCACTGCTGGCGGCTCACAGCTGTAAAGTGTAACACAGCCTCTTCCTACCTGAGGATTAGCGTTTTATTGTGTGCTGCATTTATTTTGTGTGTCAGCCTGTGGAGATGGGCTGTGAATGGGTCTTTGATGTAGTCTGCCAAGTTTCCCCTGTGGACAGCAGCTGTTATGATAAACACGCTGTCTGGTAGCAACGATCCACACCCCCTCTTCTTTCTCTGTCTCTATTTTTTTCATTCTCTATCCATCCATGCCTCTCCCTCCAGCTCTCTCTCTCTCCCTACTCTTCTCTCCTTCCAGGCTGTATTTAGTGATAGGAAATGAAAACAATGTCCCTGCCAGGCCAGCACCGAAGCCTTGCCAACCTCAGAGAGACAGGCAGAAATAGGAGGGTGGGGGGCAGTGTGAACTAATCCCACCAACAGGCACACACTCGCACAGACACACACAGATATCAAAGTAACGGATTACTCTATAAACACTGAGCATTACCCATAAGGCTTCGGGTTAATTGCATTCCCTAGAGCAGGTATGTATAGCTAACAGAGGAAGGAAGTCCATAGGTCACACAGAGGCAGAATCAAAGAGCAAGGCAGACTTACTTCCTTTGCTACACTCAAACTTGCTAACCCACACACGTAAATGTGTAAACACAGACAAGTCAACACATGCGTCGACACATACTGTAGACTGCGGGTGGGAGTTTGAGTTGTATCTATTGAAGCCTCCATTCATTATCACCTTTCTCTAGATCTTAGAAGCATGAGGATCTTTATGGTTCTTGTCTAACAATGAAAGGGAATGTTTCAGTTATATATTTCAACAAAGAAACAATGCAGAGGTTTCAAAGACAACATTTTCACAAAAAGTAAAATGTTTAATGAGGCTGTGCAGAGAAATGTGCAGGGATTTCTGTGGAGGTCAGAAACCACTGTTGTCAAACCAGTTTCATGTAGGGTTGAGTGTCTAATTAGTTATAACACTAACAAGTTATGGATCTTCCCTCACCTGGTTGTAGAGGTTTCAACTGGACACCCATGAAAGAAAAAATAAAGCCAGCAAACATCAGGCTCCTGTGGCTTAAACCGTGAAGCGGAATTGTAGAAAAGTTCAGCCCTGTTTTACATTATACAAATGTAAGTGGCCATACTGGGTGACCAATCATTGACCCTGCACAACCAAAGATTGGAAAGAGCTGCTGCATTCAGCAAAGATGGCTGAAGACATTTTGAAGCAAACAGTTTTTGGGGGAATCGCAAAGTCAATTAGTCATTTCTGTTAACAACCACTGATTTGTTTGGGTCCTCTTCTAGTTCATAAATTATTTCTTATGGGGATCTGGAGGTTCACTGTCAGTTTCCTCTTCAACAACTGTTTTATGCTTCTTGATTTTCATTCTTTCTTTGGTGTCGTAAGGACGCACTAATGTCCCTTAAACTTTCCTTTCTAATTTTTTCTGTTTCGAAATGTATCTTCTTCGCTTGGTTGCCCTTCCAATGAAAATGCACTGTGTGTAGTACATTGACTCTGCAGACCTTGGACATGGCAATTATAGGTTTCTTATACCTTTTGTGGAATTTTGAGGTGAGGGAATATGTCTTTTGATAGCTTATTGCAAAAAGACAGGCAAAATTGCTATTTTAAAATTGGATGGATCAGTGTGTGTCCATATTTCTAAAATTGTCAAGTGCTCTTACTGACACCCCCGTGGTATCTGAACCCACAACTCTGTTGTTGTTGGCTGTAAGGAAAAATTTATAATGAAGTCTTCAGCAAGCAAAGGCGTTAAAGCCCTATTGTGTTTCTTGGCATTCATTATTGTTATTATTATTATTTTTCTTCTGCCATGTTGGGTGAAAATATTGAAGGCCAAACGAGGCTTCATTAGCTTTATTTTAGCAGCAGGATATTATGCTGGCAGCACCCAGATTTTCTTCATCACAATAAAAGCCATCATTGAAATATATAAGGCAATATAGTTAAGAATCTAGTCTGTAAAAAGAACAGACAAGAACAACATTTGAACATACATTAAACATAAAATGACCGACTAGATTGACATACAAGATTGTTAACTATATTACCTTATATATTTCAATGATGGCTTTCATTTTGAAAAAGAAAATCTGCGTTAGCTCTGCTAGCAAAATATCCTGCTGCTAGAAGAATGGTAATGAAGCCTCGAATGGCCATCACTAGGTGAAACATTTTCTGTGAGATAAAACGTCTCAATGGTTCCAAAAAGTACATGGTAGCTCATGTCCAAGGTTAAAACCTTTTGTTAAAAAACATGGCTTCCAATGACCAACAAACATTAGTGTTGACATGGGCTGGTACATAAATGCAGAGAAATCAGACGAGGATATTCATATTGCAAAATATGCATTGGTACTTACACATGTTCAAAACAATCGCAAAACTCAAAAAGTGCATGCACTTTATGATCAACCACATGGGGGCGCTATAAAATGCAAATGTTTCTAACAATTGATATCTCCTTTTTCGTTTGACTCAGTGTGATGAGGAACATGAATCTTGCTAAGCTGCAAAATATGGTTCGAGCCAAATGGTGGCACCGGGAAAAATAAGCAAGTTCAATCATTCATAATGTGATTGTTTCTCTCTTACACAAACACATTCAATAGGTTTATTTCATTCTGAAGTAGATATTCCTTCAATAGACAAGGGTGCTCGGTTTCTGTCAGCCATAGGCGAAATCTGTCCCCTAGGAGGGCCAAGATGGAATTTTCCCTAAATTATGAAATGTTCACAGCCACTCATCAGAATCATTCTGAGAGCCGTTGCGTTGCAAGTGACATGCTCTACCAATTCAGCTGTACAGTCATTGTGATAGTTTGAAAACTCTTGACAGACTAAATTCTGATTCAATAAACAAGGGGACAGTGTCAGCTACTGCCAAAATGTGTGCCCCCCTGTCAATATTGAGGGATTGTTAAAAATCTGTGCCCCCCCATCGTGAGGTATTGCTCTTAAAATGTCTAAACATATAATATCGTTTTCGCTCTCACACCAGCACATTCAATTAGTCTTTCATTTTGGCGTAGATGGCCATTCAATAAATAAGGGCACAGTTTGTCAGTCCTCAGCTAAATCTGTGTCCCCTGGAATGTCAAGATGACATTTTCCAAAAATAAATGCATGCAGTCCCACTTTGGAATTGTACCCACATCCTCTGCATGGCAAGTCATACGCTCTACCAATAGAGCTAAGCAGTGGTGGAGATAGTATGAAAAGTTTGATGTACTTGATTGTTATTCAATAAACATGGAAATGGTGTCTCTCAGCCACTGCCCCAATCGTGAGGGATTCTTTCAAAATTGTCAAAACTTACTGTTAATTTGTCTCTCACTCTCTCACCATCACATCCAACAAACAAGGGGACACCATTTCTGTTAACAAGTGCCAAAATTCGTGCCCCCCGTTAATTGAGAGGGATTGTTCCAAAAATATAGAAACCCATTTTGTTATTGTTTCTCTTATACCAATACATTCAATAGGTTTATGTCATTCTGGAGTATGTCATTCTGGATAGATTCAATTAACAAGCTGGCATGGTCTCTGTCAGCCATCAATGAAATCTGTCTTCCCTGTTATGTCAAATCGGAATTTCCCCCCCCCAATTCTTTTTTAAACAGTCCCCAGTTGGAATTGTACCCACAAACTCTGTGTTGCAAGTGACATGCTCTACCTAATGAGCTCTACAAAAATTGTGGTAGTTTGAAAAATTAGATTTTTGCCGGACTGTGTAAGCGGAGCCAGCCAAGAAGAGCGAATGTCTCTTACTGAGTGAGTGACTAACTGACTGACTGCCTATTAAATAACGTAGTGGTTAGAGAAGCAGACTTGTTGATTATAGGTTATAGACGAAAACTTTGCTGGCTAAAACCATTAGTGTCTACATTATAGTAAGCCTGAAATAAAACATTTCTTATGCCATGAAATAGCTTTGGCAGACTCGCTAGCAATTGCTAAATTCTTATGAATATTCCAATAATTTAGTAGATACCGGTAAAGCTTTTTACTGGCTAATACGCTGTTAAAATAGCCAGTGGCAAAAGCCATACGTGGATGCTATTTTTGGTGGAGCTAAACTTAGTAAGACACGTTATTCAGTTTAACTATATGAATGTCATTCACGAATGGCCAATTAACTGTTAAAACGGCCAGTGGTAAAAGAGGATTTTGCTATACTGACACCCGGCAAATGTACAGCTCTGTGGTGTCCTGGTTAACAACAGAGGCTTTCACGTGGGTGACCTGGGTTTGAATCTGGAGATGGCAATGCTTTCTGTTGCGGGCTGGCTGAACTAGGCTTGCCTGGTTTCTTGTTATTCTATAAACAAGGGGACACCGTTTCTGTCAGCCTCTAATGAAATCCATGTCCCCCTGTCGATCGAGTGGGATTGTTCCAAAAAGCAAGCAAAGGCACTGAATCCCTTTTGTGTTTCTTGGCATTCATTATAATCATTTGTGTTTCACTGGTTCACTACTCCTATCATACAAAATGTCTTTCACTTAACTGGATATCTGGCATCTATGGACCAAGCTGTCTTTACGCAAGTCAATCCAGACAAGTTTGTGAAAAATAAATAAAAAATCTCAAGATGCATATGCAGGCACAACACATGCAGGCACATTTAGATGGACCACATGGGGGTACTATAAAATGCTAATGTTTCTAATGATTGATACCTCTTGATCTGTTTCACTTCCAGCTGAGGGACATGAATCTAGCTAAGCTGCAAAGTATGGTTCACTTTGGCCAAATGGTGGCACTGTTGGACCGGGAAAAACATTCTTGAAAGTTCAATGGCTTCTAGCGGCCATACTGTTGTTGTCAAGACTTAAGTTTATAAATATGGGTTCCTCAATGCTATACACCAAAGCTGATCGTTATCACACAAGCTCTTGTTCAGAAACAGACGTTCAAAGTAGTCAACGTCTGTCAAAAATGGTGCAAAAATACATGTAAGAAATTATGCATGATGTGTTCTATGCTGAGTTGGGATATTTAACTGTGGCAACGTGTCCAAATTGTCCTGACCATGGCACAGTGTTACACAGCTGAAGCCCGTCAATGCTGAATGCAGCTTTATTTATTATTATTTTTTATATTATTATTACATGACTTTACCAGCCCAGTGTTTTTCTCCCAGATCCCTGGACCAGTTTACAGTAGGGTGTACAGAGATCCCCGTTAATTCTGCTATAATGGTAGTGCTACTATGGAAGTGAAGGTGTGTCTGTGTGTGTGTGTGTGTGTGTGTGTGTGTGAGAGAAAGAGATAGCAATGGAGAGTGAGTTTGTTTTCCATAGGCAGTGGAGCCAAAGCAGTTAAAAACTATGACATGTGTAACCCTGGACAGGCTCTTTTTTTCTGGTGGCCAATGAGACTCAGTTAGCTTGCTTGCTTGGGTGTATGCCCAGTTGATAGGAGGGTTATTTCATTCATTAGATAATTTCTCTGTAGCGTAGAGGTATTGAGAATATATGAGAGTCTGTCTTATAGGTGTGGACAAAGTGGCACATACTGTGTAGTTCTACAGTAAAAACCTGTTTGGTAGATAGACGAAGCCGATTGCAGTGGGAATTTCTCTCAAGGTTCTTTTAAACTAATATAGGCCACATTTGACAGATATTTCTGCTAGATCATCTGCAAATTTAGGCCCATGTGTCTGGGACTGAGATTTCCTCCCACCTCCCTTTACCCACTCCTCACTTCATCCCACTTTCCTCCCAAACCATCTCCCCTGCCTCCACCATCCCTTGTGCCCTCAGGCATCAGTTGTTGACCAGATACATTAATCTGACTGTATCCTTGCTAATGGAGACAGTGGTAAAGGAGAATATGGTAAAGTTATCATTGTGATTAATGGGGGGAGAGAACATTATGTGACAGATTTTCCTTTTACCCCAAAACATCCCACTGGAATTTCAACCAAAACATGTGCCCTTAATGGGATGGGGGTGTATTGGGGATCAAAGGGGATGTGAGCAGGTTGGGCAGTGGGTTGCATTGATGTATGACTGGAACTGTGAGTTGACAATGCCCTTCCATGAGTGGGTGGCGTAGGGCTCTCCGACAATAAGGACACTGATAACTCAAATAGAAAAACGGTCGTAGGAAAGGCACACATTCATATGGTGTGTGTATTCCTCTTGCGTATATGCCTGTCCATGTGGAAATAAAACAACAGTACACTGTGACTGGGTCCAGCATGCGTGAGGATCCAGGTACAGATATAACTCACTATGACCGTACTGTGCAGTAAAAACAGTATTATTTTTTGGGGGGGGGGTTTACACAGTAAAAGTCACAACTGCATTACTGTCCTGAGTTAGGACTGAACAATAGGAGATTTGACAAGAGCAGAGTCTGGGTGGAAACTTAACAGTTTATGGACTGGCCACAACTGACCTACTGCTAGGGTTTTTCCACCTGGGTGCTGAACCATCCCTTACCAGATCTGATTCACTTCTTGGTTCAATTCAGTTTGGATCACTTCTCTTTACTTTCCATTTAAAAACTTCACTGCTGCTGACAAATGAGAAAGCATAACTAAGAAATTATTCAGGCTTGAGAGTCAACTGGCAGAATAGCGAGCAATATTTTTTTTTGCCCTGGATACAATCCCTCCTTGTTTAATTATATTTATTGGTTATATTGATTTCATTTTCTTTATTTAATGCTTTGGTAGTTTTTACTACTAAAACATTTTTAATATGACATATCTAGCTTTGGTTGCCTCAATCAGTCCTGTTGTTTGAGTTAAAAGCCCGACCTTCATGGTTAGGAACGGGGCTCCCATCAAGCTATAGTCATCACAAAGCCAGGGAAAATGTGTCAATCTGGCTATTCTGGAATGTTGTGACGAATAGAAACATTGTTGAGAAATCCAATGGCTCTATTGAACAAGGACAACCATATCACTAGTGTGATCGAGTTATCAAAAAACGCAAAGGCTACAATCAGTTTCATAAAGAGTGACTTGTGTAGATCACACAGGAGACTCAATAAATCAATGACAACACTGGTTGAACTTTCCCATCGAGAAAGAAGTACTGCAGTGGTACATCATTTTGTCTGGAAATCTCCAATTACTCATAATGATGTACCCTTTCTGGGTTTCACAGTGGATTTTCCCTTTAAAGAATGTACATGTCTAGTAAATCTCTGTGTCCTTCTGTATCAGTGGGATATTTGGTGAGTAGACTGAATGTCTGTTGTGTCCATTTATATAAATAGGAATTACTGGATTGTTGAGGTATTCTTTCTAAAAATAATTCAATAATGCTTATGTGGTAACAATATGTACAGAGAATATACACTCCTGTGTCTGTGTACAAAGAACTGGCTCAATTAATAATACTTTCATCATTATAACACTTTTGTACTTCTTGAAAGCTTTATATATATAATGTCATTGTCTCCGAATTGTGTCAGTGAATGGATCGACTCAGCTAATCCAGACTTGTGGTGTTGATTAACATTTGTTGGCTTAATATCTATGAAGCATTTCTGGGATTGAACAAAGTATGTATTATTGTACAGTCTGGCTTTACAAATGAAGTTTGTAAGCAAGCAAGAGGAAATTAGTTCTGCCAGTAAATAGCTAACAAAGCTTGAGTTGATTTTTAAGTTTCCCATTCCTGAAATGTCAACAAGCTAAGCGAATGTGCATAATATATATGAAACGTTGTGATTGGTTCACCCTCGTAAGTGTCCTGTGCCAGGACCTCTAATCATAGCATGCCGAGCGCACGGTGTAAAATGTGACGCCATCGGATTACTGCGCCATTCATAGTAAGCCAGAACCCATACTTTAAGTTAATGAACTAGATCTGTAACCAAAAGTTACGTATCTGACTTGGATGTCAGCGTAGCTTTCCGAATACCTTTCATAAATAAATAAAAATCTGCATATGTTAAATTGGCACTGTTAAATTGGCGTGATTTAAGCTTGGTTTAAATTAGTTTTAAAGCACTAGAGAACAAGGTTATATGTGGGTGATGAAGGTGAAAGAGGTTCACAACTGCAAACCTAAAGAACAGACACACAACAAACTATATAATCAAGAATCTTCAAACCAAAATCATTGTTAACATTACATTAATGGCTGAAAAACAGGACAAAGGTGAAACAGAACAGAGATTGGAGAGGTTTGCATTGACCAAATGAGAAAGTGAGAGAAGAGAGGAGAGGGGTGAGATAAGGAGGCAGGAGGGTAGGGGTGAGACTAAACGGGGGAGAAGGAACTGAGGTGGGACATTGAGAGAAACTCTTCCTGCAGACAGGCAGGCAGTCAGACAGGCAGGCAGGCAATGAGTGGTGCTTGGCTGCTGTGCAGCGGTGACTGGTTAAATAAACAGTCCTAATTGGCTGTGGAGCCCCACCAGTCTGGGGTTTCACTGCCTTTCATCCCGGGAAGCCAACGGGAAGCTGTGGGAGAGCTGAGGTGAGTTGTCTTTCCACACAGTAACACACGCACATTACACTGGACACATTCACATGAAAACATGCATGCAGCCACACAGTAACAAACACGCGCACATTATACTGGCCATTATACTGGGAAGCTGTGGGAGATTTGAGGGGAGTTGTCTTTCCAAACAGTTACTCAAACCCATGCATGTTACACTGGACATAAACACAAATGAACATGCGTATAGCCACAAAAAGATGCTTTAGCTCACTCTTCCTCTCTCTTTTACAGGTTCTCTCTGGTGTATTTTAAACAGTTCAGAACAGAGTAATGTGATGTGACCACCTGCTCAGTACAGCTGGAGATCAGCAATTTGCTCCAAAACCCACATATTCACACACACAAGTTTGTACAACTACCCTCATGGGGACCAGAAAATAGAAATGGCATGCTCCCTTGCCCTAATCATAACCCTAAACCTAACCCTTACCTTAACCTAACCTCAATCTCAATAAAGTAACATTTATGCCTAAACTTTACCTAGATGTAATGCCTAACCTTAACCCTGAACTTAACTAACAATGCCTGGACCTCAAAGAAATTAACTCTAAAATAAATTGTAAGTTTCACCCTAAACCCTGAGTCGGAAATTGACTTTTGCCTCACGGGGACCGGCAAAAGGTCCCAATGAGTCAACATTTTTCTGGTTTTACTATACTCATTGGGACATTTGGTCCCCATGAGTTTAGTAAGACCTAAAACACACACACAAACACACACACTTTGTAGACATATCCAACAAGGAACTGTTCAACTAGTGCTCTACCATACACACACAATTGTTTTCCTATCCTTGTGGGGACCTAGACCTGACTCAGACATGAATTTCCCTATTTCCTAGCTTAACGTAACCTTACCTGCCAAAAGAACTTGTGGGGATTTCAGGTACACATCAAAGTGGATCACATACACACATAAACAGTCATGCAGCAAGATTTGTTTTGTTTCTGGTGACAAGTGTGTGCCACATAGGCCTAAGAACTGTTCTGGACACCTTCATCCAGACATACAAACCATTATATATGAATGATCTTAAATAACTCCAGAGGCAGGAAGATAGACAATTAGACAGACAGCCAGACAGTCAGAAGGAATAGTGCCATACTATGATGTGTTCAGCCTTGAGCCTTGGAGGCTGTATTATCCATTATACAGGAGTAGATAGCAGTTTGGCCCCAGATTCACCTTTTCCACTGCAGTACATCAGTAGCTATGGAGATCAGATGAAGCCATATCCCCTTGTGGACATAGACTCCATACTGGTTGTTGAGTTTTGGGTTTCACCATTGCTAGATATACTGTATATGGAATAAATGGCATATGGAAACTTTGGCAGAGTACATCTCCGCGGCAGAAAGACCTTTGGAGAGATCTGGAAACAGAGGAGAATCTCATCAACTTAAGACGGTTATTGGGGGCTAACCAAATGATGAAGAGCAAAGTTCTGTATATAGAATCCACATGGTTAATAGGTCTTGTTAAGTCCTCCTACTCATCCCTTAACCCTTCGTAAAACTCATACCATGGCCTGTTTAACTGTAGTTTAGACACACTGCTGCTCCCTTGAGCCTGGAACACTAGTGGACCACGCCTATGAAGAGCTCACTGCCATAGATGGACAGTGAAGTTTACAGAAGAAGAATACAAGGATAAATGGGCTCGTGATTCAGTAGTTTCCATGCACTGGAATGGTGTTATCCCTTGAGAGAGTTAGGGAGAGAGGGAGGGAAAGGGAGAGGGGTAACGTTAGAGATAGAGAGAGATAAAGGTAGATGTAGAGAGAGAGGGTATGGGAGGGAGACAGAGAGGACCTTGGCTTATGGCCCACAGAGAGAGCTTGTCAGAGAGAGGAGAGGTGTTTGGCCCCTGGCCCACTGAGAGTGGGATCTGGAAGGAAATGTGGTAAATATTCTGGTCCAGAGAAACCTACTGGTGTTTGTTTTCTCTTTGTGATACACTTGCTTTCATGTGCTCAGCCATTGGCACAGGCCTGGACAGGGGAAAGAGTGGGAGGGGTTACGGAAGGAAAGGTGATTGAACATAATGAGGTGATGAAAATAACATTTTAGAGAGTACAATATCTAACTGTTGTCAGAACTGGACACAACTCAGCTTCCTCATATAAACAAGACTCTATAACTGTGTTCCCTGACCCAGCTCCTGGGATTCCACAGGACACATCATAGTTGAACTAGATTATGACACTGAACTATGCAATAAATTCAAGGGTGGTGGACTGACATCAAAATACCATCTAAATCCAGCTCTTCTGACCCAAACTGTACATTGACCATCATAAAGGATTTTAACTACAATAGGAGAATATCTTCCTTAAAGGGATATGTGCCAGGGTTCATCAATCCCTTAAAGTCATTCTTTGACTGTTTAAAGTCGCTGCTAGAGTCGTCGAACATCAGGCGTTGCCATCAGCTGTTAAGGAATATCTCCTTTGAAATCAATGACAGTTGCTCTACTGCTGGCGTCACGTCTAAAGGCAGCCTCCATGTCTCAAGAATCACAGAGGTTATATTTTTCATGGCTGACTTGCGCATTCATGGAAATAAGGAGAGGGGCATACCTTTTTGGTGGGTTTTCTGGTGAATGAGGTAGAACGTTATATTGACACGATGCTAATGACAAGTAAACACAATGCATGTTGTGGAGCGCTAGTGTAAAAAGACAGCTGTCAGTCAGCCCTACCGTAGACTTTGTTGAATACTGTGGTGTTGTGTACCATGGCTAAGTGCTCAGTCCAGGCACTCTGCGTTATGTTGTGTCTAAGAGAAACTCTTAGCCGTGGTATATTTGTTAAATATTCAACAGCTTCCTTCCAGTCTAAACTTACGATTTGAAGCACTATAATTCTAATTTCATAACTGAGCAATTTGGACAAAGACACTTTTTGGAATGTTTTAGGAGAATGTAGCCCCCTTCTATTTAAGCTAAATCATGACTGCCCCAAGCTTGTATATTTGAACAGCTCAATTGCATTTGAGTTTTGTTTTTAGTCTATGGGTGAGAAAGTGAACTTGTAATTTACTCATTAGTTTGATTGGAAATGTATTATCAACAAAGTTAAGGGGAAGCAATGTTTTTTCAATTCATTTTGGTAGGTTATATTAATTATCAGAGCACATACATTTCTTATGATGGTTTTCCTACTGAAAAACCACAAGTAGCACCCTGTCAAAAACTGACATTTCTCCCAAAACACAAGAATGTAATTTCGGATGTGATGCCCCTTAAATCAAAATGACACTCAGTTTTCAGTTCAGAAACCTGGAATCCAGTTGTTATTATGATGTTTTACAAAAACAGCGGTTTTAATATGCACAGTCCTTTTTAAATAATAATCGATCGTATTCACACACCATTTGAAAATTATGTTGTAGTGCAACTAGGCCCTAAAAGGTCCCTCAATCACCAGGTGACCTTACAGTCCCTCACCCTCTTGTCATTTCCAGCCTTTCCCAGGCTGCCCTCTACCCTTTCCACACCCCTTGTCATCACAGACCAGGAAGTTAACAGACCTGCAGGAAGGCTGCTGGCCCGGACGGAGGCTCTCCGGACACATTTAAACACTGATGACCAGCTGGCCCCTGTTTTCTCTGACATATTAAATATGTAACTACAGCAATGCACTGTTCCAGCCTATTTCAAATCCTCCATCATTGGTCCAGTTCCCAAAAAACAGATGGTGTCTAGTTTAAACGACTGCAGAGCAGTGTCACTCACCTCAGGCATCACAAAAACCTTTGATAGTCTAATCCCATCCTCTCTCAAAACCATCACTTAGGCCTTCTTTGACCCATTGCAGTTTGTCTAAAGAACAAACAGGGAAGACACCATCAACCCACTACATCCTTCAACACCTCAACCTCAGAGCCTTTTTTCAAGATCAGAATACATTACATTTGACATAATGTAATACACATTAGCGTAGCTTATTACAAATTAATGTTGACTAATAAAAGTTCACTTCACCTTTGTCAGTATGAGGACTATCTCAAAAGATGAATAAACATTCTTAATTATATAAAATGGAAATCTTGATTTGCTTAAAATAAAGCTACATTTATGTAAATTAATAAAAGATTAATAAAACTGAATTCACCTTTGTCACAATCCAATGAGGGAGACGGAGGTAAGCGCAGAGTTTGAGGCGTTTTTAATGACAAACCAAAGGGGAAACCAAAACTGAGTGCTGTGCATTACAAAAATATGACCATGACACGTACAAACACAATGACCGATAAGAACAGGGAGAAAATGGCTAAACTAAATAAATAGACCAACAAGGAGAACAGAACCAAGTGGTGGCTAAACACAGGTGAAAGGAATAGATCGATTAACTGAAACGAGAACAGGAAAGACCACACAAGGACATGACAAGCAAAGGACAAACAGAAAAAAGAAAGCGGAATGGTCCCATCAGGCTGGGACCGTTACAACCTTCACATTTGTCACATCCAACTTTGTTATTTTATTCTTAATGATATCAACAGCTGAATTAAGAAACATATATACACTCACCTAAAGGATTATTAGGAACACCATACTAATACTGTGTTTGACCCCCTTTCGCCTTCAGAACTGCCTTAATTCTACATGGCATTGATTCAACAAGGTGCTGAAAGCATTCTTTAGAAATGTTGGCCCATATTGATAGGATAGCATCTTGCAGTTGATGGAGATTTGTGGGATGCACATCCAGGGCACGAAGCTCCCGTTCCACCACATCCCAAAGATGCTCTATTGGGTTGAGATCTGGTGACTGTGGGGGCCATTTCAGTACAGTGAACTCATTGTACACAGTGGATATTAAAAATCTCCACACCCCTGTGAAAGAATGAGTCAAAGAAAAATCATGTCAGAACTTTTTCCACTTTTAATGTGACCTATAATGTGAACAATTCAATTGAAAAACAAACTAAAATCTTTGAGGGTGTAAAATAAAAACCTGGTTAGTGTTAGGGTAAAATAACCTGGTTGCATAAGTGTGCACACCCTCTTATAACTGGGGATGTGGCTGTTTTCAGAATTAACCAATCACATTAAACTCATGTTAAATAGAAGTCATTACGCACCTGCCATCATTTAAAGTGACTCTGATTAATCACAAATAAAGTTTAGCTGTTCTTGTAGGACTTTCCTGACATTTTCTTAGAGCAAAAGCCATGGTCCGCAGAGAGCTTTCTACAGCATCAGAGGTATCTCATTGTTAAAAGAGTCAGGAGAAGGGTACAAAATAATTTCCAAAGCATATAGATATACCATGGAACACAGTGAAGACAGTCATCATCAAGTGGAGAAAATATGGCCCAACAGAGACATTACCAAGAACTGGACGTCCCTCCAAAATTTATGAAAAGACGAGAAGAAAACTAGTCAGGGAGGCTTCCAAGAGGCCTACAGCAACATTAAAGGAACTGCAGGAATTTCTGGCAAGTATTGGCAATGTGCTACATGTGATAACAATACGGGAGTATTCTTCATATGAATGGGCTATGGGGTAGAGTGGCAAGACAGAAGCCTTTTCTTACAATGAAAAACATCCAAGCCCAGCTACAGTTTGCAAAAACAAACGTCATGTCTCCCAAAAGCACATGGGAAAATGTGTTATGGTCTGATGAAACCACGTTTTTTTTTGGCCATAATTCCAAAAGGTATGTTTTTGGCGCAAAAACAACACCCAAAGAACATCATACCCACAGTGAAGCATGGTGGTGGCAGCATCATGCTTTGGGGCTGTTTTTCTTCTGCTGGAACCGGGGCAATTTTGGCACAAAACCTTCAGGCGTCTGTTAGAAAGCTGAAGATTAATAGGAAGTTCACCTTTCAGCACGACCCAAAGCACACATCCAAATCCACAAAAGCATGGCTTCACCAGAAGAAGATGAACATTTTGGAATGGTCCAGCCAGAGCCCAAACCTGAATCCAATTGAACATCTGTGGGGTGATCTGAAGAGGGCTGTGCACAGGAGATGTCCTCGCAATCTGACAGATTTGGAGTGCTTTTGCAAGAAGAGTGGGCAAATATTGCCACGTCAAGATGTGCCATGCTAATAGACTCCTACCCAAAAAGACTGAGTGCTGTAAAAAAATCAAAAGGTGCTTCAACAAAGTATTAGTTTAAGGGTGTGCAACCAGGTTATTGTGAGTGTTTTATTTTTTCAGTTTGTTTTTCAATTGAATTTTTCACGTTATAGGTCACATTAAAGGTGGAAAAGGTTCTGACATGATTTATCTTTGTCTCATTCTTTTAAATCTCAAGATCCTGGAATTTTAACCGGGGTGTGTAGACTTTACAGGGGTTTAGATCTGAATGGAAAGTTTTGTTAACACATACAATCACATGAAATCCTAAGTACATTCTCTGGAAAATGATCTCTTAACATTTTATTTAATGTTTTACATGTTTGGACATACTGTATGTTAATGTAATCTTTACTTTATCACTATTGACAGATAATGGTATTCCAATTTAACAAATACACTGAATATATCTGATCTTAACACCCTTAGATTCAACAATTGTTGTTGTCCCTTTCTGGCTGAAATGCATTTCTTGTAGGCTGGGGAAGTTTATTTGTGTAGCACATTTCATACATTTCAATTCAAAGTGCATTACATTAGAAAAACTTCTAGGAATAGTAGAAATTATAGAAATAAATGTAGCATAAAAGCCAAAGCATACAAATAAAAACATCATATTTAAGATGGCTCAAAGATTAGTATAACATTTATAAAAGGCAGAAGAAAACATAAAGTTTTTTGCCTGGATTTAAAAGTGGTCAATGTTGGAGAAAGTCTAGATTTTCTGGCAGTTTGTTCCAACTCTACACAGCATAATGATTAAACGCTGCCTCACCAAACTTTGTCCTTACTCTCAGAACAGTTAGCAGACCAGACCCTGATCTGAGGGGTCTAGATGGTTCATTCTGAGAGAGAAGGTCTGAGATGTAACTTGGCATTCAATGGTTTATAGACGAGTAGCAATATCTTAAAATCTTTTCTATGAGATACAGGGAGATAGTTACATCAACATGAAGGAATTTTGGACCACTCTTTTTTTAGAGTACTCCATTTCATGTTCAAGGACTTTCTTGCATGCATGGCCAGTTTCAACTCCTCTACACAGCATTTCAGTAGGAATTGGTCTTTACTCTGGCAAACGTTGTCTGGCAAACGTCAATCATGTTTCTCCCACGTAGGCCAGGTTTGTTCAGTCTCTTTCTGACAGTTGACTCATTCACTTCGTCAGTGTTTGTGGCAAGAGAGGCCTGTAGATCCCTTGATGTTACTCTGGGGTTATTGAAGACTTCCATGAGCATCTTTTGGTAAGCTCTTCTGCATGTGTAAATGATCTGTTGATAAGTAGAATAATGTACTAAGAAATGCTTGGAAATGGATTTGTAACCCTTTCCAGACTAACGTGCATCAATATTTTTTCTTCTGTGGACTTCTGTGGACTGACAGGTCTTTTGATCTTTACCACTCACCTATTTGGTTGAGACCAAACCAGACCAGGTTTCTAATGTTTAGGAAAGGCTGGACCATCACAATTTACTCCCCAATGATCTTCTAATCTTTTTCTTCTGTTTTGGTGCCCCTGATTCAAATTTTAGCCATTCTATGTGATGGTAAATGCAAGGAGTGTGTAAACTTTTTACACTTAAAGAAATTGATTTTCTGTTCATTTTAATTGATGGATTCAAAGTTTTTTTTGGTGTGATTAATTAAATTAGGTTACTTTCATTGGAATTTAGCACAAATATCCATGTGTCCAAATTTAACATCTTTTGAGATGCGGTGTACTTAATTTTTCAAATGAATGTAGTTCTTAACTAATTCGACTTGATTTTGTAAGTTAAGACAATGTAACTCATTTTAATCATTATAACTTGGTAGGTTTAGTCAACACAATTGATACTGGGCTTTATTTCATTTTAATTCTTAGATCTGAATCGAGCATTGAGTGAACTTCATTTTCTAATTTAAGAAAACGTACTGACTTGTATCATATCTTCACCTTTTTGTCAACACAACTGTATTCTTGCTTTTGTTTTTTTCAGTTATTGGTTCTGTTTAAAAGGTTGAGCGAACTGAACCTTTCACATTTTTCTATAGTTAAAGTCAACTCAACTTAACGCCATGTGTCAAATCAACACATTAAGCACATTTTCTTTACTCTGCTAGATAAAGTATGTTATTTATTTTTTTAATTACAAAGATATTTTTACAGTGAAAGATGTGTGCTCGGACCCCTCCTCTATTCACTCTACACCAGTTACTGTGCCTTCAACAATGCATTTGTCAAGCTAACCCCTCGTCAAATTGCATGACTAAGTTCAACTAAATCATTCCGATTTCTAGGGTCTGTCATTTCCTACAATCTAGGGCAAAGGACACCACAATGATTACCATGAAGACACACCAACAGAGGTCCTACTCATGGCATCTGAAAATAAATGTAAAATCTCCCATTTTATCCAGATTTGACTCTACATATCGATTGTACCTGAACAGTTTCTTTCCCTGTGCTGTGGCCCTCGGTAATCCTAAAGAGAATAACAAGACAACAGTATGCTCACCACAACAAGAAACCTCCTAACTGTCACTTGCTGATTGGTGCACTGTACTACTTACAAACCCCTGTCCACCTTCTATCTAGATAGATGTGTATCTCAATATACATTTGTACACAACTCTAAATGAATTAATTAGATATACGTGTATTCTTACAGCTTGTATCACTTTACCTCATATGCTCACCATGTACTGTATAAAAAACGAATGCCTCAGTCCCTATATGTTTTCTACCACTAGTAGCACCTGGTTAAATAAAAGCAAAAAGGACCCTGACTGCAGTTTGACTGAAATACATGGTACACGAGACTGTATATCATGGATATTTTATTGTAATCTTACTAATTTCATAGGTAATCAGAATCATAATTTATAATATCAAAATTGCACCTCAGGGGTTTGTTGTATACGTCCAAATAATCCAGGTATGTTTGTGTCCAGGCACTGCATTGCTTTGTGCATAAGGACAACATAAGAACAGCATAAGAACAACGTAAGAACAACTAAACAGCATGTGGTGCATTGGCCTTGTTGACTCATTATATTTCAGATAACCCCGTGGTAATCACTTATATGTCTGCATGTATTCAAACCTTTCTTGTGTGATGATGGTACTCTGTGGTCCTCTGTGTGTGTGTGTGTGTGTGTGTGTGTGTCTGTATTTCTGTATGTATGTGAGTGAGTGAGGCACTTCATATATCAGCCAGCACCTCCTCTGCTCAAGGGAAATGAGCCAGCAAAGAAGAGACCACCACACACCATTGATTTCAGAAGACAGTCTGTATATTGCCAGATGGTGAAAGAGACAGAGATGCTAGACACGTTTTAATAGGCTGCATGTAGGACATTATGATAGAGCATATAGTGGAGCGTTAGTCTGTGGGAGGCAGAGGGAGGCTAGCGGATTGTGTATGCTTCAGTGGGGTCGTGTCAGGATTTAGAGTTTTTGAATGAGGCTGAGCAAAGTATTTCCTATCCTTTAGGGCAGAGGACATACAGTAGATCATTTCATACAGACACATCTCCTGTTCACACACAGTTTGGCTCCTAGCTGCCGACGGAGGGGATTCACGTGTGTGTGTGTGTGTGTGTGCGTGCGTGCGTGTGCGTGTGTTTCTGTGTGTGTGTGCATGCGTTTCAGTTTTTATGAGGAGTGAAGGAGAGGATTGTGGTTATGTAGGATCCAGGTGGGGTTTATGCAAGGGTTTGAAGAGGGGGTTGGATGGACTAAGGAGTGGGAGTGAAGGAGGAGGTGATCACACTTTTTCCAGGGACTTCTCTGAACATGTCATGTCATCAGCATTTCCCCGGCAGTTCGCAGGGAGTCCAGGAATGGGAGAGGGAAACAGGGAGGGAGAGATGGAGGGGAGGTGGGGGTGGGGGGTGGGGGGTGGGGGCGCTTCTTCCGAAGGGGGCAGGCAGCCAACAACAACAGTCGACTCCAGCAGGTCGGGACAGGAAGAGAGGGGAGGAGGGAGGAGGGGAGAGAGAGGGTGGCTGATGTGTATGGCTGGCGCTCTGGAGCGTTCCCGTTTGTTGTTCCTGAGCCAGGCCTTCAGTAGGGGCTGGTCCCACGGGAGTCATTACACCACATTCCTTTCCCATTATTCCACAATCCCCTTTACCAGCAGCGCCATCCTGGGATTTACATGGCTTTTTACAGCTCGTCCTGTGTTTTCAT
Organism: Esox lucius; assembly: GCF_011004845.1. Classification (NCBI taxonomy): domain Eukaryota; kingdom Metazoa; phylum Chordata; class Actinopteri; order Esociformes; family Esocidae; genus Esox; species Esox lucius. The sequence goes on along the minus strand of NC_047570.1, from coordinate 19,221,835 downwards.
GCTTATTATTAATCTGTATTATTAGATGGATGCTGAACTGTGTAAATGAGTGTGTGTGTGTGTGTGTGTGTGGATGGCATGTGAGTGAAAAGAGGCCAATAGTCAGGTCTTTCCCTGAGTTTGATGGGCTGCTGCTCCCGCTAATCCAGACTGATCCCTGCGTGTGTGTGTTTAAGTGTGTGTCTGTGTATTTATGCACGCGTGCTTGGGTGCGTGTGTGTGTGTGTGTGACCCCGTGTCTGAAGGCTATGCTACAGAATGCTACGGTCAGGGGAGTACTCATATTTCAGACCTTTAAAACTGCTTTCCTGACCTGTCTCCATCAAGACCAGATTTTAACAAGATAAACTCTTCTTTTACTTCTGTGTATTTTATGAATGAGTGTGCTGAGTATTAGGACTGGAGTATGTGTGAGTCTCTGTGTCATCATGTGTCTGTTTATTTGTGCACACACTGTCACTGTCAGTGAACAGTCATTTCCTCCAACTGAACTTCCTGTTCTGTGAATCATGGTTGTTACTGACAGGAATGTGTTCCCATAGAGACCACATTAATAACGCTGTACCGTTGTCATATTAATGCCACACAGACCGTTTACAGCTGGATAGATCTTATTCATAATTTTCTCATGCCAAGACACGTGAAGTGCGTGTATTTGTGTGTGGGTGGGTGGGTGGGTGGGTGTTTCGGTGAGAGTGAGGGAGAATTAGTGTGTCGATGTTGTGGGTGTGTGAATTACTCAGTGCCTTTGGCGGCAGTTTTGTGCTGTGTTCCTCAGTGACAGACATCTGCAGAAAGGATATAAAGAGAGAGAAAGTGAAAGAGACATCTGCAGAGAGGATATATAGAGTCATAGGATATATTCAATTCAATTAAAAGTATTTCATTGGCACAAATGGATGGTTGTCCCATTTGAAAAATCTAAGATCTTTTTTTTAAACTAATATGTACAACTTTACACAGAAAAATTATAATTAATCAACAAATCAGAAATGTACATTGTGTACGCTATTGTTTGCCTTTTGTAATGACAGGTCAGGACCTATTCTACTGCAATGTTTACCGTCTTTATGTTTTTGCCTAAGAAAATGCTAAACATCTCCTCAGCATGAAATCTGGGAATTCTTCAGATTACAAGGAATAAACAATCTCTTATTGAATTGTATTTACTGTGGTGGAGTGGAAAGTGTTAATTTTAAATTTTTCCTGGCCCACAGTGTTTACAAAGTTTTTCCACTCAGGCCATCCATGTTTCATATGTCTCTAGTGCCAGGCTGTGATCACAGTGGGTACATAGCTTTCTTTCGTTTTTTATTATTTGAACTTTCCAAGGAGTGGTGCTAACTGGATATCTCAATAAAAAATGTGGTAACATAGATATTTTGTATTACATTTGATTTCATTTTGCCAATATTTAGTGACCTTATTTGGAATGGATGTTTGGATTTGTTGAATCTAGCGGTTGAATTCAGCTGATGCTAATTGCACTAAAAAGTCACTGTCTGGGTTGTTGGGTTTGTATAAGAATGCCTTGTGATGATAATACTCTGGATCATGTTGTGTTAGTCCAAAATGTAGTTGCTTTTTTTTAAACTTGGAATGCTACGTTCTGCCCTACAGGCTAGGTTTGTTTGAGCACCGGTGAAATGTGTTTCATTAGGCTTTTGTCCCATTATTAGCATTTTTTTGTTCATCGTTTTGATGGCAATCAATTTATTACAGGCTAGATTAAAACCACTTTTATCTTCTTCACGATTTTGTGAATTTGTTTAATATCTATGGTATCCATTGTCTATGTGCCATATTTCCAATAGCTTGTTTTTCTCCTCTTGTATGTGGGTGGTAGTTAGGCTATAGTTCAGGCTATTTTATATATATACTTAAAAAAAAGCATAAAAAGAGAGACATCTGCTTTAGGGAACAGGTGTTTCAGAGCTCCAGCTCCCCTGACATGGTTCTGCTGTCTTCCACCCCTGCCATACTTCCTACTACTCATCAACCTCACCCTCCATCCTCTATATCTGTCTCTCTCTGTCTGTCCCTCACCTCATCAACCTCACCCTCCTAACTCTATATCTGTCTCTCTCTGTCTGTCCCTCACCGCATCAACCTCACCCTCCTAACTCTATATCTGTCTCTCTCTGTCTGTCCCTCACCGCATCAACCTCACCCTCCTAACTCTATATCTGTCTCTCTCTGTCTGTCCCTCACCGCATCAACCTCACCCTCCTAACTCTATATCTGTCTCTCTCTGTCTGTCCCTCACCGCATCAACCTCACCCTCCTAACTCTATATCTGTCTCTCTCTGTCTGTCCCTCACCTCATCAACCTCACCCTCCTAACTCTATATCTGTCTCTCTCTGTCTGTCCCTCACCGCATCAACCTCACCCTCCTAACTCTATATCTGTCTCTCTCTGTCTGTCCCTCACCTCATCAACCTCACCCTCCTAACTCTATATCTGTCTCTCTCTGTCTGTCCCTCACCGCATCAACCTCACCCTCCTAACTCTATATCTGTCTCTCTCTGTCTGTCCCTCACCGCATCAACCTCACCCTCCATCCTCTATATCTGTCTCTCTCTGTCTGTCCCTCACCTCATCAACCTCACCCTCCTAACTCTATATCTGTCTCTCTCTGTCTGTCCCTCACCTCATCAACCTCACCCTCCTAACTCTATATCTGTCTCTCTCTATCTGTCCCTCACCTCATCAACCTCACCCTCCATCCTCTATATCTGTCTCTCTCTGTCTGTCCCTCACCTCATCAACCTCACCCTCCATCCTCTATATCTGTCTCTCTCTGTCTGTCCCTCACCTCATCAACCTCACACTCCCTCTCCATTTTCTGTTTACATTTTGATTTGAAGGGTTTTCTTTGAATGTTTAACCCTGGCTTACATTACCAAATGATGTGGAAATAAGAAAGATAACATTAAATTGGTTGGAAGAGGGGACTGATGATTAACAAACACAGGTCAATGAGCCATGCATAGGTGGGATACAGTATGCTTGTGTCACTAACAATACACACACACACACACACAGAGAATGTGGAAGCAACACTCTTTTCAACCATGTAGAGTGAACGTTTTTGGGAGCTTCTGTATTCCACCACTAATATACTCACTATGGTTATAGTGCAGACTGTCAGCTAAATGTTGGTATTATTTTATCCCCATCAGATTAACCATTTAGAGAATACAACACCTGGCTTTGCAGGCATGCTTGTTCGCATTATTAGTGCAAATACAGCTGTCAATGTCTGGTCTTGATTTTAGACATTCCATTTGCATGTGGAGTCTGTTGTTGGTGTCTGAAATGAGAACTGAAAAGTGTCAATGCAAGTCAATCTGGCCATCAAGTTGAAATTGATCAGACAACTTCTGTCCTCAGATGGTCTGAAAGTCTTGATTTAGCTGATTTAGTGGCAGTTATAACGTGTCTATATAGTTAGCCCAGATAGCAGTCTTGCTGTTGGGAGCTATAAAGTTTCAAAATAGTTGTACAAGACATCTTGATCTCTCTGTACTCCCTAACTGGCGTCGACATCAGCTGGAGTTTGAATGTTTGTGTTTTTTATTCTAGAGAACACATTCCTCTTCATGACCTTTCACCCCCAAGGGGAGTTGAGAGATCTTGGAGAAATAAACAAATAAATAAACGCCTTGGAAAAAATTGACCTCATCAGCCAGAGTTTCTGCAGCCTTTCTTCCTCTCTCTATCTCTCTCTGTCTCTTGACCTGTGGTGATTGTTGACATTTTTCTCCTATTGACAGTATTTGCCCCAAAAGTACTAATTGTTTCATTTTTTGGGAAATATTTAATTATTTGTCCAAATAGTTTATAAATAATACAAACCAGTGGGGAATAAGTTTAAGGTTACAACTTATTTGGATAGTCAAAATAACCGTATGTAGATGTGTTACAGATATTCATACTATTTTACTAACAATTAAAAACAAAGTAAAGGTTAAGATTAGGGTTAGGAATAAGTGTAAGAGTTAGGAAAAGGGTTAAGTTTAGTGATGGGATGAGGTTTCAGGTTAGGGTTAATTGATAGTTAATTGAAATATTATTGTTTGACTGTAGATAGTTTGTAGATGGCCAGTAAAGCATCTACAGTTTGACCATCCAAGCTTACTAAGTGTTACTAAGCTGAATTCATTGTGTTGTCAGGGTGATAGGGCACAGTTCACATGCATTAACCACTTGTATATGTATAAACTAAGATAATTTCCTCAAGCCCTTGGTCTATTTCCTGCATCAGCCTGACTTACAAGCATTGAGTCATAAGCACGTCACACATTTGTATAACTGCATTTGTTTTTTTACCA